>NC_133754.1:24607500-25957500 GCF_036562045.2 Rhinolophus sinicus | reverse complement strand
TAGCTATAGTGTCAAATGCAGTTGATAATGTGGCATCAATAATTTATTTTTAAGAGTCAATTGCCCCTAATCATCTCCTTACCCAGAAGTCAAGTATTCTCTAAGCAAAAATTCTCTAAGACCTCTCAGCAGCCCTAAGCAGGTGGTTCAGCTTGGGAGAAGAAGAGATCTATGTACAAATTAGATAAGGTTATTCAATTCCATAAAGTGATCCTTGATTAGTTCCAGAACTCAAGTAATTATGGTGCCCTTACACAACAGTACCCAATAATGTCTGCTGGTGACAGCTATGATGTGGAGGGAGCATGGTTCACAACCAGGTAGGAATCTGGAAATACCAGAGGTCCTTAGAAAATAAAAATAAAAACAATTAATTAAAATGTTTGGACAGAAGAACATCCATTATGTTATTCATTAAGATTTAAAACTCTGTTATTCTTTGATTTTAATCTAGGTTTTCCAACCTCACAAGAAATTTCCTGTTTATCAAGGGGCCATGTTAAAAAAAACTCAGAATAGGAGCTGAGGAGCCCAGATTTGCATAAAACTCAGAACAAACATTTCTGACTGCCTTTCTTGAATTCCATCAGAACAATTCCATTTGGCAGTCTCCAAAAAGGAACAAACTGAATAATATCTCAATGGTTCTGGAGTCTAGCACAAGTGCAAGCAAACACATAGTAGAATTTATGAGTGCAGAGCTGCCTTTTCCTGGAAGGGCATAGTTGAGTGTGTGATAACATAAAGCTAGGCTTAAAGTAAGTCAACAGTTCAGTTTCAAGGGGAGAAGTTCAGGGTAATTCCTGGTGTCTCCTGTGTATTGTACTAATGGGTGTCCCCAAGAGTCCAGTCATCTACTGACTTATTAACCAAGTATGTGAACTACAAGATTAAAGAATGAAAAAGGCACCCAGAATTTTAGAAGCTTCTTCAGTTAAATCATGAAAATTGGTATACACACAAGAGCCAACAGCTGTTGTTTTCCAATGAGCATTGTCCATTCTAAAACTGATTGAAGAGATCCCTCCCCTAAAAACAAACACAAAACTATGTTGATTCAGAAGATTCTCTTATCTACCCCCTAAAACATATCCTGAAACTACAGTTTAGTTTCTTTTAATACAATTTCCTAAATCTCTTATGGGTGATACAATTTCATTATGCAAATGGTTTGGTTGAAGTATTTATTTTATAAAGCAGCCAGAGGCTAAAATTTCCCACTGAATCTTATTCTTTAGGCTCCCAAAGAGACTCTCTTTCCATGAAATGCCAGGCTATAAACGACTGTTTTGGCTGTGATTTGTATGAGACGGAGGCTGAATACAGAATAAATATTCAATAAGGAGTCCAGAGGGAACTCACATAGCTCTAAGCATGTAGCTATCGATCCTTGGGACTCAGCATTATCTAACTGGCCACTGACCTGGTTTCCTAAATGAAGAGTCTGTTTTAGAATGATGAATGGGTGTTTAGGGGAAATACCCATAGCTAACATTATTTTAGATACTTTGCAGCCATTTCTACCAGGAGCCTGTGCAAAGTTCACTTACAGCATACTTTCCAGGGACCAGATGGTGAGGAACATCACTCAGCCAACAGATGTGCCTTTCTGGTGTCAGATTGTCTTTGCACATAGAAGGGCCAGGGGGCATAAAGGCAAGTGGGCACAGTCTGATGTTAATAGACCGGTTATTTTTTGTTATGTGTATCAGTTTACCAGTGGATTAGGAGATTCTGCAACTATAGATCTGACATAGACCATATTTTGTATGTTAAGTACTGCAAATCAGCTGTTAACAGCCACGATTTATTACTCTCTTATTTACCCTCTGCTAATAAGGGCTAGTGCAGTGGGTACCTTGGTGCAATCCTTTCATTAGTGTCCCACAGTAGAATATTTATGATGCTGTTCTTGACTCATGGAGATATATTTTCCATCCCTGCATACCAAGTTACCATGCAAGTTTCATGATGGGGAATTTTAAAAGAAAACAAAAAGAAGTTTGGCTAGTTATAATAATATTATAATACTGTAGTCACTCTATATAGGAAGTCAGCAAACTAGGAAATTCTTAAGCCTGTAAAACAATGCAAGTAAGAATGTGGTGTTAGAATGTTTCCTCAAACTGACTGACGCAAGACATAAAGTCTCTGACATCCAGAAACATGGTAAAGTAGGACGTAGGGTAGCTGTCTTAGAATCCTGAATGAAGAGAATGTTGAAAGCTCTTTCCAGTTATTCTTCTTCTAGGAAAAAGAATTTGTAAATTTATGATTTCATATAAATCATGTCATCTTTTTGTTTTCTACAATGTTTTGTTTTATGAGAAATATTCATTAGGATGGGTTAGAATATTTTCCTTTAAAAAATAGTTTTATTTTTAAATTCTTCTATTATTTCTGGGATGGTTTGCTAAGCTTGATTTGCTTTATTAGGCCAGTTCTACAGCACCGTGTACAGTTATATACCATTTAGTTGAAATGGAATCATCTACCTCATTTGTATATGACATTTAAATCACCACTCATGATGGAAATGGTAGTTTAGCATACGGCCTTCTTAGTCATAGTAGAATTGCAAACCAATGCTGAAAGGAATATACACTACATGCATGGTTAAAGATAAAATTTCATATATAGGTCTAAGTCATTGTCTGGGCTGTTATTGTTCTGTTATTCCTGAGATTCTTAACATTAATCTTTACAAGTTTGAGAATAACTGCTGTATTCTTATTTATCAGTAAAGAAACTGAGATATAAAGAAGTTTAGTACCTGTGAGAGCTTCTGACCAAGGTGGACAGTAGTTGAATTAAATTTTTTAGAATCCAATTCTTTGTTCCTTTCACTGGTAAGACTCCTCTGGATTGTCTCACAACTTCACTGCTCTTCTTTGCATTGCTTTACAGTGACATTGAGCTAGAAGAGATCATTTGGGGCTTGCCAAACTTTCTATTAGTTACAGTTAACAATCACATATGTGTCCTATTTTTCTCAGGCCACACTCAAAATTGGGTCACACCATTTTCATGACCAGGGTTCCTCTGGCTCTTGTCCCTTCTCCTTGGGGAGACTGCCTACTCCCTTTGCTGTGTTTCCTGTATCTCAGGAGTACAGGGAGGGGGCTTCTCATGTGGGCTCACGAATACCACTCTCAACTACTACATGGTTTGCTTGGTTTTCCTTCAGTCCTCCTCCAGCACCCATTGTTATTGTTTGTGATGAACCCTCTGACTCCCCCAATTCCTTCACCCTCCCAGTCCAATGTTGCCCCCACTGGCTCAAACTGATGGCTATTAAATCATGCTGTCTCAGGTCCTTCAGTACAAAGCCTTCAGTACAAGTGTGTGTGAGGTGCAGAAGTGCAAGTGCTGTCAATGATTGACTGGGACCCTTGAAGAGCATCTCATCAAAGGAGCTCCCCTCTCCCTACTGTTTTTAAGTTGCACCATGGTTAAAAGCGTAGGCTTTGGAGGCTCAATGAATAGTTTCAAATCCCAACACTTATTGTGTGATCTTGAACAAGTTTCTTAACCTCTCTGTGTTGTAATTTACTTTGAACATTATAAATAAAAACAATACCTATCTTAAGAGGTTGTTGAGAAGATTCCATAATTTCAAGACACTTGGAATAGTTATGTGACCCAGTGTGCGAACACTGTAAATGTTAGCTTACTTGGCTACTACGTGCCAAATCAGTGCCACCTTGTATTTCTAAAGCCTCAAGGTGATGCTTATACAAACAGTTCTTTCAATTTTTACATTTAGTGACCCCATTCTCACCTCAATCCTGTTTTTGTCAGGAATCCCTGGGGGCTGGACTGAAAGACCATCTGAAAAGAGAACTATGTTTCTACTTTGTTCTAAGCCCTTGTAGACTGTGTGTGATATTCATCAAAACTTACATGCCTCCTTTTAATTCATTCTTTCTCAAAGGCTACCCATTACCCCACATTAATAGTCTCCTAGTGGAAGGGAACCCAGTAGATATAAAGGCACATCTGAACTCTAAGTGAGCAAGTAAGGCTTAGTCTGGGAACCTTGCTCTATAGAGAAAGTTTCAGAAGAATTATTCTTTTAGTTGCAATACATTTATAGCACAGATTTTTTCCCCCAATCAACATTTACTCTAGGTAAAGCAAGTTCTCATGTACCTTCAGCTAGAAGTTCTATATACCCACACTTTGAGGAATCATGCGTTTCAACTAGACAGGTACAATAGGACATAAATAGTTAGAGAAAGGCAATTTCTTGTCACTACATTCCCTTCCCCATCTTCTGTAGTATTTCATAATGTAGGTAAGCCATGGTGATATCATTTAACTGAGAAGAGCAGATCTCATAAAAATTGCATAAACTTTCAGCAAAGCTCCTTCCTGTTAGCAAGCCTAATCTGCAATATAGTTCATTCAGTAAGAAAAATTTACTCTCATATTTTAACTAAATGTGTATGAAACCCACGGTGTCCAGTATTTTCTACTGTTCATTTACTAAACTCTGCAGGTCTTGTTTTGTAAGCGTGCTGACATTTAACTGATGGCATGGCCAATGGATGTGCTACAATTCAACTCACCAAATTAGAATGGGTCCCTATTAAAAAACCCTAGCCATTGATATAACTCTCTGACTTTACTCTTGCTCACCAATACCCCAGAGAATGTTCTCTTTTAAGTACAGTAATATCATCTGTGGATTTTTATCAAAATCTGAATTCACGGGCCATAATTTGTATCCTTGGAGACTTCCTGTTACATGCCTTTGAGCCCTGTACTTGTGCCAGCCCAAACTTGCAGTTAATAGAGAGTGTCCTGCATTTTAGTGGAACTGCATCTTTGCACACACTGCTCTCTCCATTTGCGATGCCCTCTGCCTCTCCTTCACCTTCTTTGCCTCATTTACTTCCACTCATCCATCAAATCTCATTGTAGGTATCAGCTCTTCAGAGCCAGCGATCGGTGTCTAGAACTGATACAGTGGACTGTTCAGACCCCATCACAGCACATGTGACCCTGTGTGATATAAACAGTTGCCGGTTTCTGGTCCTCACCAGGAGGTGAAATTCTTAGGACAGAAACTGGCCCTTTTACACCTATATTCCCAGTGGCTCGCACAAAGTTTAGCACATAGTGACTGTTCAATAAATATTATTAAAAAGAAAGAAAGAAAAAGAAAAATATAGAGCTGCTAGTGATTATATCAGCTAAAGAATTAATTTGAATTTTTGCGAATTAACAAATATTTAATTACAAAGAGTTGAGAGAAAGGGGAATAAAAATAAAGTATGTAGAGGCCTATACATGTTGGAACATATGGGAAGAGATGACTAAAAAGACTTGACTTATATTTACTACGTATTTTGTGTATTTGGGTATAGCTCTTTACATCTATAGAAGTACTAATTAACATTCATAGAGTAATTGAATTTCTCTTACTGGGTTTTAATACAAATAATGACCTTATAGCATCATCATCCTTATTATAGCCATTTTGCAGATAAAGAAATGTAAATTAAGGGCCTTGCCCAAGATTGCACAGTCACAGTGGTAGAAACAAAATTCAAACCCAGGTCTTCTGGATCTAAACATCAAGCCATGTGGCTTATTTTGTATGAAAACTATATTTAGATTCAAAATTTTCACTACTAAAGAGAAGAAAGAAAGATCTGGAAAATGATGCATCATAGAAAGACCTGCTCTAAAGAGCATGAGCTCTGATGTCTCCGTGTACTCAGTACAAATCTGGGAGCAACCATTTACTAGCTGTGTAGTTCTGAAGTCAGTTAGCTTCTTCTAGCATGACTGTCTCGCCCTTAAATGACAGATGCTCGTCCAGTCCTGAGCAGTCTTATTGCAAGGATTAGAGATGTGTAAATAGTTCCTAACACACAATCCACATTCCCCTCAAAATGATTATTCTTACAATAGTTAGTGCTGTACTGTTTTGCATTGCATAACGATAGGAACAGAGGTGCAAACTCATTAATGATGAATATCGTGTAAAATTGTAATGACCAATGTTCATGTAAATTAAGAAGATCATTTTCATCCTGTTGCATTTTTTGTCCTCCTGTGCAAAGTACAGTTCATATTTTGGGGCTCATTGTTTGGTTTGCACAAATAGAAAGTAAAAACTTTCAAGTATGCAAATGCTTGATGACACAACAAAGGGAACTTCACAAGCAAATGCATTACTGTGCATTTCCAGGTAATGTAAGCAAAGAGATAATTATTTGCCATCCCTCGAATGTGCCAAAGCAGAAGAAAACACATTGTAATTTGCACAGCTATGGGAACGATGTTCAACATATGAGCTGTGTGAGCCTTGATGTTGGTAACCCCCTACGGCAGATATAATAGCCAGTTATGTTTGAAAAATTGGCATGTTCTGGGCAAATTCCTGCATACTTGAGTCGGCCTTGTTGATTTCCTTTCAACTCAAACCCAAGTCAGGCCAAGTTCCTCCATTACTGAACAACAATGTGGCAACCAGAAATGAATTTTTCCCCACCCTTTTTCCCCCAATCCCTCCCTTCAGACAAATCATCCTGCCCAGATTTCAAAGAAATCCCAGAGAGGCCTACTTGCTGTTAAATCTCCAGGACTCCAGCCAGCACAAATCAAGAAAATGGTTTCCAGGTGCAGACTGCCTCCGCCCTCCTCCCTGCTCACTTTAAAATCTGGTGATTGCTCCAAGCTTTAATCAGGAGATGGACGATAGGGGGAATAAGAGGGTAACCTTAGGATTCAAAAGTGCACAGAAAATTATTTTGCCTTTTTCATTTTAGTGGAGTCATATCCATTCTCCAACACATATCACACAACCCAGCATGATTAATTCTGTCTCTTTGTCAAGCCTCAGACCCCGAATAACTAGGATACATTATCTGAACTATAGAAGGAGCCCTACAGAGTAAGGTTTTCACAAAGGTAGTTCTAATCCAATGCTATTACTATCTCCCAGTCACCATTTCACACAAAGCTGTAATTGGTGGGAAAATTGCCTACTTTTCACAATCATCCTGGATTTTCTAAATTCAAGTAATAGCAGATAATTATTACCAAACAAAACATTGAAGGGAAACATCTTTGGGAAACTTTTCTAGACATAATAATATTCACAGTGGTAGAATACTTCAGATGCCAATGTTTAGAGCGAGAACCATTGACCCCTTTCTTCTCTTCATTTGGTTTAAACTGTAGTAATTTCTCCTGTGCCCCAAAACCAGGGTATTTTTATTCTGAACTCTCCTGGACCTTTGTTTTCTGTATCCCTATAAAGAATATTCTTTCATACTGTCAAAATATGAAAGCCTTAAGATTCTGTTCTATAACTATGAGTAAATCTTCTGTATTTTTTTCTATAGTCTAAACATTTTAAAGCAAATAATTGTGTTTATTACATCATTATTACATAAGTATTATTCATTGTGAACAGTGAGATTTACAACTTGTTGAGAAGGAAAGCATATCCCTATCTCTAAACTTGTGCTATACCAAGGACATGTTTCTAATGTCAAGGTCAGGGAGGTTTTTTTTTGTTTGTTTGTTTGTTTCTTCACCCCATCAAATCCTTGGAATCATGCAGTTTACAATTAGCTAACTATAATTAGCTATTTTTAGAACATGGCCAATTTGTAGATTTTTTTTTCCCCTAATGAAGTTCCTAGTTTTATTGTTGTGCTATTTGTTCCTAGGCTATTTTGTTTCCATGTTATTAGTATGCTATTTTTTTCCTGTTGTAAAAAGAAACATAGGCTTTCTAACATATATTAGTCATAGTTTCAGTTTCTCAATCAAATAATTTGTTGAGCTTGAATCCATTAAAATCTTTCAAATGTGTTTGTGTTGGAGCCCTCTGAATTTCTCTTTTGCTTGGGATTTAGTATCAGAAATTGCTAGTGCTTGCCAATATCCATGTTCTCCTCCTCTTTGCCATCCAGCTATCACAGCTCCAGGCTTTGGGTGTACTGCATGGAAACCAGTGGCTAACAGAATAGGGGCAGAAGTGGTATACACACTTCCAGGATCGGTGCACAAACATTTCCTATGTGTAATCCTCTCTTTGTCTACCAACTGAATGGAGAAAACTAGAAGACTGAAGACCTGGGGGAGAGAAAAAGCCAGGAGATGGAAGAATTCTGGGTGCCTGAATTACAGACTGGAACACTCATCCCACACACACTGACCCACACAGGAATGTGCCCCAAGCAGGGCTACTGGGATTTAGGAACTGTTTGTTAGAGCACTTAACTTACCCTGACTCATATAGAAATTGGTGCTTTGAAGTGGACTGCTGCAAAAATGCAAAACCTAAAATATGTGACTTGGTGGTCGGGTGGCAAATTGCATAAAATCAAACTGAGGGCTGGAACTCTATGAAGACCTGTTATATGGTGGGAGGACTTGTGGTAAACTGTTATTTATGACTACTCTGAAGGAAACCACATGCCAGCTGAGCCTGACACTCTCAGGAAGTGGTTGGAAAGACTCAGAGTGAACATCTGTGTTGGCTGCCATTAACTAAGGTATTACAACAATGAGATAAGTTTAGAAAAGAATTGGCTAGTTTGCAAACAGAAATGAAAGGAAATAGAATCCAGAAATGGGAGGCTCTGAAGGAATGGAAGAACACTGTTTTGTAGAATATAAATTGCAAGAAGTAATACTGAAAGAGTCTGATCCAGTATCACTCCTTAGAATTCAGGTGTTGCAGTTGATGGCCCCTGAGTAGCCAGGAAATCAAGCTTGAAAATTATGTATTAGAAGAAACTTTGGGTGTATCTGAAATTGATTGATAACAAATAGATCAATGGTTTATATATTTTGGAAATAATTTAATTGCCAAAGATACTTCAAACCCTACAGCAAAGGCTATTAACTTCCTAAGACAGTGGCTGTCAAATAGGGGCAATTTTGCCTCCCTGGGGGACATTTGGATATGACTGAAGACATTTTTAATTGTCACAACTCAGAGAACACTGGTGGTATCTAATGGGTAGAGGCCAGGAATACTGCTACATATCCTAGAATGCGCAGGATAGCTCCCCCGCAATGAAGAATTATGCAGTCCAAAAATGTCAGTAATTTCCAGGTTGAGAAACTCTGGTCTAAAACAATCCTTAGATGCCCAAACTTGCAGGAGGGGAAGTGAGCTATAAAATCTGAGGGTCCTATGAAGAGCAAATCCAATACCTACTCTAGAGGAGGCCATGGAAGATAATTGACAAAGCAAAATCTCCCCGAAGACAGACAAGGGACCACATAGAACTATGTGATTCTTGATGTTGGCAACAACCTGCCAGAATATACGGCACAACTGGCAGGCCACAGGCAGAACGTCTACCATATTTGAGACTGTCTTGTTGGTTTTCTTCACACTCATACTTGCAATCATTGGTATAGAGTTAGTAGTTCAAAAGAATTTTTAATTCCCTAAACGTGCTGTGTAAAGATTATTATAAACTTACCAGCTTCAAAGAACACAGATTTATTACCTCATTGTTTTTGTAGGTCAAAAGCCTGGGCACAGTGTAGTTGCATCCTCTGCTCAGAGTCTCACTAGTCTGAAAGGCAGGCGTCAGCCAGATTGTGTTCTCATTTGAAGCTCAGGGTCCTTTTGCATGAACATTCAGGTTATTGTCAGAAGTCAATTCCTTGTGGTTGTAGGACTGAATTTTCTGTTTTCTAGCTGGCTGTCAGCACTTCTAGTGTCAACTTCTAGGGGCCACCCTCATGTCCAAGCCACATGGCTTACTTGTAACATGGTCTCTAAGGTCCAAGAATCCCTCTCTACTCTGCTATGAAAGAGTCTTATCCTGATAAAACCACAAGAGTGACTACCCCATCATGTTTACTTGTCTTTCACATGCTACAGGAGATTATATAGGATATGTACAGCAAAGGATGGGAATCTTGGGGACCATCGTAGAATTCTACCTACCACAACCCTCTAAGCTAAAGAAGAGAGGAAGAATTTAAAGATACAGGTGGGTTCGGAGGTAACTGACTAAGAACCCTGGGGAAATCCAAGGCCTAGGTTGAGAGGTGGGTGTGGACAGGTGAATTAGAGAAATAGAACCAACAGGAGATTTTCTATTATCTATCATCTATCTATCTATCTATCTATCTATCTATCTATCTATCTATCTATCTATCTATCATCTATCTATCTATCTATCTATCTATCTATTATCTATCTATCTATTCAGAGATTTATCATAAGGAATTGACCCACATGGTTATAGATGCTGCGGTTTCATGATCTGCTGTCCCCAAGTTGAAGATCCAGGAAAGCCAGTGGTGTAACTCCCAGTCCAAGGACAGGAGAAGACTGAGGTCCTAGCTCAAGCAGTCAGGCAGATAGAATTCTCTCTTCCTTTACTTTTTTGTTCTTTATAGGCCTCAAACGGATTGCATGATGCCCACCCACACTGGAAGGACTGTCAGCTTTCAAATGCTAATTTTCCCAGAAGCACCTTCTCAGGCACTCCTAGAAAAAATGTTTAGCCAGATATATGTGCCCCCATGGCCATCACAACAGGCAAAAGAACACACATTCTAATAAAACAAGTAGGAGTTGAAGATAGGTGAGGAAAAAATTATAGCTGAGGGAATGCTACAGATAGAGTAATGTAAGAATAGTTTCAGTCATATTTAATGGTGCTGCTCTTGGATGAATAAATGGATAAGTGAATGAAGGAATAAATTCTGCTCAGAATGCACATGCATATACATCTGTCAAACCACTGTCTTTCCCACTGTAATGTGTAAAATTTGTCTGGGTGAGTCATTTTTCATTGTGGGCATGAAATTCGAGGTCCTAATACCTAATCAATAAAAGTGATAAGATTCATATTGTAAATATACAATGCATTTCCAATGCTATAATAAATACTAACCACAAATAAAGTGCTCTGAATCAATCAAATTTAAATAGGTTCAAATTTTCATAACTTGATTTTTAAAAAGTACTGCAAAATTAAAATTAACTATTGTTATTATGGTGCTGTATTAACCTCATTCTTTGGGAAATGTCACAATTTTATTAAAGTAACAAAACATATACTATTCTTTTCTTCTTACTAACAATCCTGCTTTGATATTAATATGTTTAAAGCTGCTCTTTAATTAAAATCAACAAATACTTGTTGAGAAAACTATTATGCTCACAGCACTGTATTAGGTGCTTTGAGGTATATTTAGATCTACAATGGAGCACTTATGGCAAACTGTTATTTATGGTTTATATAAACAAGTAATTTGCATTCTAGTAGGGGAGACAGACATAAATAATTAATTCTGACTCAAGGCATAAATTGTTCATTGCAATAAAAAGGTACAGATGTAGAACTATGACAGCATGAGTTGGGGAGTTTAGATCTGCATAGGAAAATCTGAGTCAACTTCTTTAAAGAAGTAGGATTTGAATTGGCCATTAAAGGAAGGTTAGGACTCTTACAGGTGGACATGGATGACAGTGGTGATCTGAGTTATGAAACTACCTTAAATAAAAACAAGAAGAAAATAGTTTGGAATGTGCAGGGTGCTACCAACGCATAATTCATAACATATGCTATCAGGATGGGCAGAGATGTTTTAATGGAAATAAAGCATGAAGGAAATGTTATGGTCACGGAGAATACCAGGATGGAGAGGCTCTTCGTTATTCTGTATGCAATGAAGCTTCATTGACACTCTGTAAGCAGGGAAGTGACAGGAATAGTCTGGGGAATAGGACTCTGGTGGCAGAGAAAGAAAGACAACTTGAGGTTAGGGAGATAAGTTTTGAGAATCGCATAACATTTATTTAATAAGTATGTGTTGGTTGTCTATAATCTGCCTGAGGATGATTAGCACTGGGGATTCCAAAGAAATAATACAGTGGTATCTACCCTTAAAATGATACAAACTATGCAACTTTCTGTTGATATCCTGCTGCTTCATGCCTCTGTGCAAAGATATGGTCAAAATGGCAAGTAGATGATAAGACAGGGAGGGAGATACAGCTAAAAGGGTGTTAACAGATTGCGAAGGGTCTTGCATGAAATGCTAGGCACTGAAGAGTTGAGGTGATAAAAACATTTTTTTTAAAAGATAATTCTAGCGCACGGCAGGAAAATAAATAGGAAGAGGAAAAACTGGGCAGTTGAGAAATTAGTTTGCAGTCAATGGCACATTTCTATAGTAATTGATCAGGGCCTGAATTGGGAGAAATAGCATATTGACGAATGAGTTCGGAGAATGGGCAAAATGGAATCGGGTTAAGAGCACAGGTGCAGGATTTAGTGCTGGAGATGATAAGGCTCTTCTTCGAGTTTAAAGTCCTCTATAGATGACAGAAAGGTCGTGAGAGTTCATACTGCTCACCTCTATTTTCTCTGCAAGGACACAGGCAAACTTGCAGATTCTTAGGACAGTGGTAAAGACTGAGTGGCTCTTTCTGAGGGGTAGGAATGACACAAGACAAGGGGCAAGTGAAAGTACCAACAGTGACTATAAGCTGTATCTTTCTGGTAGTTTCTATTTGCCTATTTGCATACTTTTTTCCCCCATTTGCTCCGTTGTATATTGAACATTTGAGGGTGTTCTCTGTTAGATAAATGGCCTACTCCTCAAATACAGGAACACATCTGAGCCCTTGAGTCCCAGGTCACCACTTCTAGCTATGCAGGCTTCACTCTGCCCAATGCCAGGGACCACCATTTACACAGTCCACATGGAACTAGGTCTCTGGAGTTGTAAATATGGTGGCCCTGTTTGCTTCTAACTATTAAGTTATGGAAGCCCGTTTGACGGGACTCCAGTCCCCAGATGATGAGAGGCTTTTCTTTACCTCTTACACTTCTAATAGGACTGAAGGAGGAAACTCTTTCCCCCTGCTGAGGCACAAAATCCCCCTGTAAAAAAATAAAGACTTATCTCAGCTTGTGGTGGGTGATGCATTGAATTCTAGGTTTAGACAATGCTTATTTCTCTTGCCTTCCCTGTAGATAGTTCACCTTTGGTCTCTGAAGAAGAAGGTAAGCATGCCAAAATCTTTTTAAGAGAAAAAGGACCATACAATTCTCCAAAAACAAAACAAAACAAAACAAAACGGTGTATTGCTGAAGCAAGGTGTCTTTTATCCAGCAAACTGTCCTTGAGCACACCTTGTCTAAATATGCCACATTTCTTGAACCCCTTGTCCATTAATTTCACTGCCCCTGCCAATCACTACACTTAGTTTAATTCCACTGCTTCAAGAAATGGCAAGGCACAACAGAAAAAGAAAAAAAAAAGTTTTATATCAGAAAAATCCTGATCTTGCTACTTAATGGTTATGTATCTGTCTAAGCCTCACTTTCTCGCTTTTTCAATTATAAATGAAGTTAATATTTTCTTCACAAGCTCACTGTAAGGAATAAATAAGTTTACCTATGTACAATGTTCAACAGTGTCAGATAAAAACCACTTAACATGTGTTAGCCTCATTACTCTATTCTAACATGTGGTTAGGTACTCTGTATTGGTCAAAGAAAACCTTGTACAAAATCCAAATAGTAGGCCATTTTGTAGATTTTAACTTGGATTTATCTGGATAATATTGTCTGGAGATGGATATAGGTGGGGAATCATCTTTCTCCACTTTCTTCCACAATCTGAACACTTTTATGTCAGCCTATGGACACCTGAATTCCCCCACAGACATCCCTACCTAGTAGAGTAATTTTTGGCTAATTTTTTGATGGGATTTCCTCTTTTTCTCCTTCATTTTCAGTAGAGCTAAAACTTCATTTTCAGTAGAGCTAAAACTTACTTTTCCATGCAGCTGTCCTTAAAAGAACAGTTGCATCAGTAAATTACTAGAAATTTTACAAAACTTGTCCACCTAGCTCCCCTTGGGGTCTCTTACACTGGGAAATTGCTGCCAGAAAGAACAATGGCAGAGGTACTGGAAACTACCTTTGGTTGAGGTCTAATTTTTATACAACAGAATTGCACACATTTTGGATTTTCCTCTACTTTTGGGATTTGATGCCTGAGGCTATAAAAAAAATAGTTCAAATTTATGGACAAAATCGTGAAAATGTCTTGGTGCTTTCCTATGGAAAGCTTCAAGGAAAACAGAACTCTAATATCTCTATACTCAAGTTTAGAATAGTACGTTATGTGCCATTATATTGCTCTTTTATGTGAGGACCTTATTATTTAGATTCTTGGTAAACCATGTTTTCCTTCAAAATACGCAGAGCAATACCTCCACAACCCACTCAAGACAAGGTCTCTAGGCCAAAGATGCTAAGAAGCTTCGTCCATTTTGCTACACCACAGTGGTCTGTGTAACATACCTTTATTATTATGCTAAATCACTATTTTACACTTGAATGTTAATAATGAGGGATGAGGGTGGTATCATAAATAGTTTGATAATTTTTAGGGACTATCATACAATATTACACTAATGTATTCTCAGAAATCATTGCATCCATTGTCTGAGGATCCTGTGATCCAAAGAGACTAGAGTCTACGCCAGTAGATAAAGCTCAAAAACAGAACTACTAACTCTGTACTCTTTCTACCATACCATGCCCCACTTTTAGGACTGTAGTAGCAAAGTCGAATCAAATTGAAAATAGGATTTAAATTTGACAAGAGGATTGTGCAGTTTCAAACCTACAATAAATACCAAGATCAATTTCATAGGTGAGATTTATTTTTCCCTATCTTGTTATCTTATGTCATTTCATTGGGGCATAATCATAACTGTAGAAACATAGCAAGTCTTCAGAAAATGTTGTGATCCCATGTTTACAGACAAATCCAAAAATTGGATTTGGCTTAAGCCATCTAAATCAAACTAATTCCCTTTCTCAGGTTAATGCTGCAAGACTAACATTATATCCGGAGCTTACAAGATAGCTTTAGTGTTATATTTAAGATGATTGGCTTATTCAAATTCAAGCAGCAACATCTTTGCTAAAAATGCTAGCTATGTAAAAGTGAAATTTAATTCAATATAACTAGGCTACATCATGATCAATCTAATAGTTTTGTCACACTTCTGTTTTGAAACTAAAAATAAAAACAACTGTGCTTATGTGGAAAAGTCCAGCAAAGCAGTTGTTAATATTTGTTTTTCACGTAAAGTAAATGGTTTCCTTTTCTCTACCATCCAAAGCAAATAAAGCAGATTGAAAAATCAATTAAGCCAGAAATTCACACTTGCAAAAGTTTAGGCACATAAAACTATACTGATAGATTATAGAAGGTTTTCTAAAAACCTATTTTCAGTGCTTCTCTTTGCAGCTGTATTTAATATGGGTCTATAAAGGAGCTCCTTCCAGAGATAAGGAAATATGACAATAATCAGAATTTTTTCTGAGCATTTTGTCCATTAATGACTGAAAATCCTCACAATGATCTGATGAAACCACAAGAGCAGGCTTTGAAAACCAGCCTGAGTGTTGCTTTCTCACAATCGACATGTACTATACCAGCTGCTCTATAGAAGCTTGAACATATCAGGCCACACAGCAAATCTGCTTCAGGAACTGAACTGCCAACAAGAAGCAACATCTCTAAAGGGGAAACGAGAACATCTCTGAACGTGAACTATGGGTCTATAAAGGAAACGCTGAGCATTAGCCTCTGCTTTAGGTCAAGGAAAAGTAATTCAATTTCAGGCACTGCTCACTGAAAAGCTAGGGTGCATGAATCTGATCTGAATCCTTTGGCCTTGTGAGTGAAATCTGTCACCTATATAAAGAGATGCTAACATTTTTAATGTGTAGCTAATGTAGTGTCTGAATGTGTTACAGAGCTGAAACTGTCCCGCAGAGCTGTAAGCACCTGAGGTTCTTTGAATGCCATTATGTACAAGCCCTAAAGATTCAGATTTAAGGGTTCAGTGGGATACGGTAAGTATCCTGAAAACAGGATGCCTCTCAGACAAACCAAGAAAAACTACATGAAAACAACAGACATGGGGCTTCATTGAGGGCTTTACACTAGGAAAAGAATTCAAGGTGGGATTAGGCCCTAGTTTTCAACAGGATGGAGCTTGGTTCTGGGGTCATGACCTGTGTATACAACATGAGTATGTCTTGTCCATTAGGTGAGCATGGATGCAAAACATTTCAGGGGGCTTCACTGCAGGCTAGGGGAAGAGGGAGGAGCCAAAGTAGCCCTTTTTGGGTTGATAGAAATAACCTTTTATAGGATTTACTGGACAGGGGTTAATTAGTAAATTTATGGTGAGAAGAAAAAGCTCTGTAAGTCTTGAGTTCTTAGAGCATTAGTCTGAGTCTGGGTCATAGAAGACAGTGCTCTATTTCTAAGAACAAGAGGTTGGCAAGACAGAGGTAGGGGTCATTGTTCAATGCACAAAGCCCAGGATTCAAGACCAGGCTCAAGTTTTCCACAGGGCACTTGAGTTCAGTCAATAGTCAAGGCACAGATTCACCAATACGGACTAAATACAGTGGTCTCAGGTTGTCTGCAATGCTGTGGGCAACCAGGTGTTCAAGAATTGTCCCAGGCTCGTTGGAGACAAACCTGCGGGCAGTAGAATGAACTCAAAACCTTGATGGATCTCATCAGACTCATATGTGACTATCCTAAAGAGGATAGTGAACACTCAGTAATTATTTCCCTAAATAAAACTGAACCTGGTATTTGGAGATGCGACAGTGGAGTCAAGTTTATGAAATAAAGACACTGAACAATTCATATTACAATGTTGTCAACAGTCCTTTAAGAGGAGTTTTCTCTCTATATTTTGCACACCTTTCCTAGTGTAGGCACAAGGTGTAGGGAACCCTGGTGTTCTTATGTCTACTTTAGAACTGAAAACAACCACCAAAAACGTGATATCCGTAAGGTTGAACTTCTAGTTCAATATCACAGTTGAAATGGAGATCAAAAAAGATTAGTCTCATGAGTTCTCATTCTGCTTTTGAACCCAGAGAACTTCCTCCTAAGTCCCCTTTGGCAGTAGGAACTTTGATACATGGATTCTGACAACTATCATTGGCATCACCTCTAGCCCCAGCACAAAGCTTCACTCCAATCAACCTGGTCCATTGCTAGGTTCAGTTCATTCTAAAGGATCCCACTCTCTCAATTTTTGCTCCTGGTTTGCTTCTCTCTCTTCTCCTATCCATTCAGAAGGATTCATTTGCATCTTTCAAAACCAGCTTGAGTCCCAGATGATTCCTATGGTTCTGATGGTGTGAATCCTAACCTTTAGCACCATTGTTCTTGGGTGCTTAACACCTGTTGTTCCCAATTTGTGGGAAATTTAATTTTATGTCCTTTGGGATTTCTAAAGCCTAGAGGAAATTAATATTGATTGATTAAATTGTTCTGCAGGACTTAATATTGAATAACATAACTTGTGTATTTTAATTGTAATACTATAGCCTAGAGTAGGAGGTACTAGTCTTGGGAGATGTGGATGCTCAGCAACACTTGGTAACACATATGTATTCCATGAGTATCCCTTTGTATAAAAAGCATAATCAAGCTGTGAGATCTTAGATTGCTTATCTGTGTTAGTCGGAGCCCTGGAATGCATGATCTCTGAGTCCTTCCATATCTATGAATGTGTCTAATCATAAGGCCTGTGCACCTACTCTGGATACAATGCAAAGCTCAGTCTAGATGATTAGATGACACGGGGAGGACTACTTAGGTTGATCAGTCAGAACACATAAGGCCATAGTGGGTAGTGGAATCTAGAAGACTCGAGTGAATTGGGATGCAGAACAAGTAATAGGGAGAAACCTGAACTTGGGAGGCAGAACAAGTGATGGGGAGAAATGTGAAGAGCAGGCATGGGAGAAGTTAGCATTGGAGAATGGGCAGGATTCAACAGTAGGCAATGGGTAGGAATCCGGCAGGCTCTGTCTCATGCCATTAGGAAATTCTGACAGCAGGTAGCCGGTACCTAGATAGAGATGGAGCTCATGGGCAGAATTCCAATTGTGGGATGACACGAGGAAAGAAAGGGTAAAATTGGGGATCATTTAGCGAAATGGAAGGGACAAGGAAATAAATTGTAAGCTCAAATTCTTTATTAACAGAGCCAGAACTGCAGCAATTCTGAACAGAAGCTGAGACAGTGCTGATAGTTTTGGGTTCCTTCCAAGTCCCTGGAGACCAGCCTAGACTGAGAAACTGATTAAGGCTGAATCTCTAGGGTTTTAGTGATCTCAGTTCTGAAGGTCACAGGGAAAAGGTACCAGGCAGCTAGTTATAGTCTATTAACTGCTTACAAAAGCAAAATAGATTTGAATTTAGTACTAGCATGCTTCTTTGAAGGTGAGTTAATATTTATACAATGCAGACTTTGATGGAGCAACTGCTGATTGCACTACAGATGGAATGTGCTGTGAGGGGAGTGATCAGGTTAGATTATAAAAAAAAATGATTATAAGATTTTTTTCTAAATAACAGAGTTCTCTTCCAAGGCATATTTTATCAGCTGATTCTATCATAAACTAAACTCATCTTTGTGTTGTATTTCGTTCTAAAACAAAAACAAACAAAAAACTCTCACTGTGTTATTCAGTTAATTTCTTCTATAATCTTCATACCTTTAAAAAATATTTTCCTTTTGCATTTTTCTATGTGAAGTGTGTCAATTTTCTGACTCTAAAATAAAGAGATGTCATAGTCTTTATCTCTAATCTCATGGAAAATGAAATGATGTGTTTTAAGTCATTTCCATTCTATTTCCCATTCTTGTATTTTGTGCCAGAAACGATTTCCCTTTCTAGTCTTTCCTAAACTCAAAACCTTTCTTAAAATGTCTTTTCAGACAAAATAAATGCACACTAATAGGCAAGAATACTTATATGTGAGCTATGTGCATCATTATTTTCCTCTCATATACCATGTAAATATATCTATTTGGATTTCCAAATTTATTATGGGGCAAAGTATTGTCACCAGAGCAACAGGGAATGTGTGTGTGTGTGTGTGTGTGTGTGTGTGTGTGTGTGAGTGTGTGTGTGTTTGTATGTGTGTAAAAGGATGGGGGAGCTTTACAAGAACTTAAGGAATATACAACAGATTTAATTAATAAAGACAGGAGCTGGAGGGCATTGGACTGAAAAATTGAACCAGGCTAGCGAAGCACTAATTGTTTGAAGGTGTTGAACCAAAAAGGACAGCACATTGGCCCAAAGAACTGCTCATAAGAGTTCTGTTCAAGAAGGGAGATGAGCTCTAAAGCCAATCAGACAGGTCCTATTTCTTTTAAGACCAGGGATCAAAGAGAGAGATATAATAACTTCATTGAGGACAAACAGCATCCATCTTGGAAAAGGACCTAGACATAGCTAATAAGCTACATTTTGATAGATTCTGTGATTGCGTTAGTAGTTTTATTTTGTGGCTACATCCCAGAAAAGATCTACCCGTGATTATTAAGGCTTGGAAGTTGGCTATTTGGGGCTTACCTTTTAATCTTAGGAGAAATTCAAGTGGCACTTCTGATTATAGCAAACTGGAAGGTGCTCATACTGATGTTAAGTTCCTTGAGGGCAGAATGTGAGTTTTTCAAGCATTACATTCCCAAAACGGATCACAGTGCCTGGATTATAGAAAAATTAAAAATATTGGTTCTTTTTCTCTAGAAAAGGAATAGTTATGATCAGGTAGAACCACAGTGCTACTTATTTTCTGAGGCTATTTCTCTGAATCAACTACCATGAAACTATTATTTTGTAGTCATTCACAAGCTTATAAAACCTCATGAGTGGATCAATTTTTTTCAACTACTTGGGTAGGGAGGGTGGAGTATTTTGAAATTTATTCCTACTGGCACACCCAGAGAAAAGACAAATCCATTTTCCAGTGGAATTGATGTTTCACAGGGGCCAAACTAAAGATTTTAGTTTGCGGCTCTGGTTTTGTATATGTATTTGTTTGTTTTTAATAGCTGAAAGAATCAACCATTATCATGAGCATGGCATATTTTTCAGTTACATTTATAACAGAAATTTGAGGTTCACATAACAGTTACTCAATTGCCAGAAGAAATCTAAAGAACTTTTTTGTGACAAATATGGGTTTTATATACATGGGCCTTGCCCACGTTGAATAGTAGGAGCCATTTTGAGCAATTAAGTCCATTCCTCAAATCTTCACAGTTGATGACAGCTTTACCTTCCTTATTTTAGGTATATCAGGCACATAGGTGGTAGACAGATGGGGTGGGGGTGAAAGAGAGAGAGAGAGAGAGAGTGAGAGAGAGAGAGAGAAGATAGATAGATAGATGATAGATAGATAGATAGATAGATAGATAGATAGATAGATAGATAAGACACCCACCAAAGTATATTTAAAATATCTCATATTTGAGAAAGATTATCTAATAGGCTATTTAATTATTCTGAAATCATAATTGCTCTGAGGTATATATTTTCAGATCCTTATATCACAGTTCTGTATTCTTTTATGAAGTCATAACAGAAAATAAAGGAGGGGCAACAGAAAAACTATTTGCTTCTTTTTTTTTTTTTTTTTTTTTGTAGTTTACAAAACCGTATTTGAAACTAACAACCACTTTGATTTTCAGGTTCTTTTACACAAAGACCTCATAGGAAAAATGTCAATTTGGGTTTATTCTTGGTTAAAAAGAAAATATCCACAGAGCATATGCCATGTATTTGCTCTCTCCAACCCCCTTTATATGCTCAGAACTCTTAGAAAGAAATTCAAAATCTGAGTAGAAAGCCATTTTCATCAGGAAATCAGTACCATCAATTTTCCTTCAATCTTTCTATGATCTCTATTACATTATGATCCCAAATTGCCATGTTTTATGTTATAGTCACTCATATATGTCTTATTAAATCCTTTCAGAAGCAACATGAAAGCAAATACTGTGATCTAATTTCCTAATACAGCACGTACTACAAAGACGGGCTCTGAAAAAATTAATAAAAGATAGCATATATATTACATGGACGCTGTAGCCAGTTCTCTCACACCGTGATAAAAGTTCCTTATGCCCAAATTCACTGAGTGGAATGCATGTTTCACATCAGTCTCAGGGGAGGCGGAGTCCTGGAGAAAAGGCATGGAATGTGGTGGGCAGGTTTGCATTTTGAACAATTGGTTTCTTTGGAGGAGTCTCCCCTCTTTTTTATCCTACCAAGGGTGGCTGTAGACCGGTCATATGGATGTAGGGGGCAGGGTAGGTCTTTATTTGGAAGTATGTTTATGCTTTCTTCAATTAGGTCATTTGACTACCTGTATAGCATTGAACACGTTCACCCCAGTGTGCACAGGTCAGTTACTGTGCCTGAAAGAAGTCAGGGGCAGGCTGCCCTAGGCTTGTTGCCACAGCAGCAGAAGTCTTCCTTAAAGATGAGGCTATTTCTGAACCTGTTTTTATCATTCTCTTGTAACACTCAAATCCTAGGTATCAAGAGTCTGTGATGACCACATGACAGCTTATTGAAAAAAAAAAAAAATCCTTAATGGACTGCTTGCTGGGTATTGTCCCCCCCCCCCCCCCCCGAAGTGTCCCTAAGCTGTTTCTAAGAAATATCCCCATGGTGTCATTTCATGAATGTTTTGGATCAGGTCTCTCCGGTTTTTTCTCCTCTATTCCTCTTGCCACCTCAGCCAAATGGTTGACATTTGTGATTTTGTTGTTTTGTGGAGCCAAGCTTCAATCTCATGCCTTCCACTCTCTCCCAGCCCACCTGCCCAACACACATACACACCGATCTGAGGGAGAATACCACATCACATTTTGAGGCTGTCCTGCAATTCCTCAAAGCGCAACTGGCTTTACAAAAGTCTTGAAGACAAAGAAAATTTTGTGATTGATCACTTACAACTGCTATTACATGTAGCTACTCTTAGAGTCTAAATCAATATCATAGTTCCTTACTAGCTTAGTAAATCCTAAAGTGCAAACCAAAACCCGAAGTGCTTCCATGGGACAAAGGGTAGGTCACCCCTACCTCCATGAACACTGCCAGCAAGGTGTTGCCTTGGTTTCCAGAACCAGTTAATATCTGGACCCAGAGAGGGAATAAAGAAGACTTTGTTTCCCAAAGCCAGGCCCACTTCATCAAGCCTTTCCCAGGACATTCTCCAATGGGAAAAACCCATACAGGTGAAATCCCGCCTCCCACATGCATGAGCTTGATCTGACCCCCTGACCTTGACAAAAAAAGCCTCAGTAGTAGATGAGTACATTACCCTCTAATGTGATTTATTCCATCTGGAATAAACATCACCGGTTACACTCGAGTTGTATGGCACCAAATCTAATGTAATTCCTGTCACTGTCTTTTGTCTAGTGTAACACACAAAGAGAAGTGAAGGTATGAATCATGTCACCCCTTCCAAGCTCTTATCATCAAATACGTTGTTGTACATATGCGCATATCTAACAACCAAAAGTGAGCTATAGCACATCGGCACAGATGGTGCACTACTTACAGGTTACGAATGGAAAAGCTCTTCTAACTCTTCAGAGCACATATTTACCAGGTAGAATGCTTACTATCTCAGTCTAAATCATCTGCTTGGGTCAAAGCCACAGAAGTCGTGGGCTAGCCAGGAACATAGGGAACTTGCCCTTGGAAAAGCTTCACTAAACGTGCATTGAAGTAATTTTTCCAAAAGAAAGATAAACTCTAGTCTCCACCATAACAGAAAAAAATGCTTATTACTTTAAAAATGATAATTTTTAAACTTCAATAATGTTAAAGTCTTTTTAAATCATCACTTCTTTCTACCTCCTTACACTTTGTTGCAATATCACACAATGTGATACCGTGTTTCCCAGAAAATAAGACCTAGCCGGACAATCAGTTCTAATGCATCTTTTGGAGCAAAAATTAATATAAAACCTGGTCTTATTTTACTATAAGACCTGGTACAATATAATATAATATAATATAATATAATATAATATAATATAACATAACATAACTTAACATAACATAACATAACATAACATAACATAACATAACATAACATAACATAACATAACATAACACCGGGTTTTATATAGCACAATATAAGACTGGGTCTTATATTAGTTTTTGCTCCAAAAGACTCTTCAGAGCTGATTGTCCAGCTAGGTCTTATTTTCAGGGAAACATAGTATATAGATGATATATTACAGAATTGTACAACTGAAATCTGTATCACTTTACTAACCATTGTCACCCCAATAAATTTTAATCAAAAAAAAAAACTTTATCTAAATTTTAACTGACCTCAGATCTACCCAGCTATGTCTATTCTTAGGGTGTTTTAATTTAGGATTGTTTTTAAAACTAGCAGGCATTTCTTGTGTAACAAAAAGAAAACATGGCGTCACTATATGAGGTACACAGAGAAATGTACAAGATGCGTAGTTGGGAGATAATAAACCATAATCAATGCGATCAGATAGGCCTGGCTTGGAGTCATTGCTCTGCCTTTTACTAACTTACGGTCTTCAGAAAGTAACTTCATCTTCCTTAGTCTTACGTAAAACACAGATAATAAAAGAAATTACCTCACAAAATTTGGGAGAGGAATGTATGAGTAATTCTTGTCAACTGCCTACCTCAATGAAAATCTATTATTTTTTTTATTATTATTAATGATTTCATGTTAATTTCTAATTTTCTGAACCATAAGAACTCCACTCATGATACTACCTTAATATTTCCACAGAATTTCTGTCACAATCTTATTTTTGCACTAGATTAATTGGAAGCTATTTTTCTGGGTTGTAAAATCACCAGCAATTAGATAATTATAGAAGATGGAAGATGAAGCACAGATGCTAGGCCTTCCTCTCAGCAGGATTGGAAAAAACCTTGCTGATTTGATGAGAAAATACTTACCATACAAGAGAGTCATGAATAAGAAAGTGGTGGGGAGCAAGAGGTTCTGGTCCCTCACAGGGTTTCATACATACCACAAAGGAATGGTGAGCAACAGACCCCGGAATGAATTAGACTGGGAGCTTTTTGAGCTATTCTCTCACTTGAGTATCTAAGAAACTCAACAATGGTACATGAGCAATGCATGTTTGTCAAATTTGACAGGGATGCTTGGGGTTTCGGTTTATGATCAGTAAATTTGTATTTGCTTCCCTCTGGTTGTGTACGCTGAATTTAAAGAAATGATGGTACTTCGTGAGGAAAGCAGGTATATTTTAAATGCCCAGTGTGACGTATAGTATTTTATTACTATCCATGCCCACAGTAAATAAAATGTAGGGAAGAAGCTTGACTGAAGGGCTTATCTTGGTGTTGAGAGTAAAATCTTGTGACATTTAAATTTTATAATAGGATCTTACGCCAATTTTATCAGGCCCAATCCTTACTTAAACTAACGTCTTTAAAAAGAGCAAAAGTACTCATATATATTTGACCTTCTCGATTCTGAGTTTAATTACAACTTATTTTTAGGGTCTGAAGTTTACTCACTCCAGCAGGAACACAGCTTCTAGGATCTGGAAACGGTATGGGTGCTTTTTTTTCTTTTGCTTTTTTTTTTAAAGTAAGCAAATCTTCCAAAAGTCCATTTTGTTGAATTATATTTGATTGAATCAGACACACATGAATTGACTTTATTTGAATTAATGGTTTTGAAAATCATGAGGCTACATAGAGTTTAATTATGATGCTTCAGATTTTGTCAATGTTACAAACCACAGCTTTTAAACATTGGAGTAGGTGGACTCTGTATTAAATACAAGAACATTCTAGAAGTCCTTTGCCCTGAGTTAATGCTCTAATTTGGGAGTCAGCAAACTCTCCATAAAGGGCCAGAGAACAAATGTTTTAGGTTTTGGGGGCCACATAGTCTCTGTGAGAAACACTCAGCTCTGCTGTTCTAGCAAAAAAAGACAGTACATAAATAAATGAGCGTAGCTGTGTTTCAATAAAACTTTATTTACAATATATGCTATAGGATGGGTTTGGTCCATGAGCAGTAGTTTGAGAATTCCTGCTCAGATAAAGAGGACATCTAACAAGAACTACAAGTGCATCCTACTAGGGCATATTTTTAATATCAGTGCCAACTCTCATTCGTGGCTGAGCTCCAGGACATTTTGGGAAGAACTGAAAGCAGGCTAAATTACCCAGGAAAACGTTTTGTCTCTTGTTTCTTTTGTCTCACCCTTCATTTTTGTTTTATTACATAAGTAACAAATGCTAAGTCTAGAAAAATCAGAACGTACAGTTGAGCAAAACAAGAAAATAGAACACCCTTAATCTCACACCTCATTTTATAACATTTCACATATTTACTATGTGAAGAAATAATATGTATTTGTAAATACATGATTTTAAGTACAACAATTAAATTATACTATGCATATGTATGTGTACATGTGTGTATATATACATATATATGTAGAGAGAGAGGGAGACAGAGAGAGAGAAACTATGTGTAGTAACCCATTTAATAGATGTACAATGAGTTTCATTAGCATCTAAGAGCCCTTACTTGAGCAGTCGTGGCAATGGATTTTCCTGTATGATCCACTATTGTCAAGTATAAGCAAAAGACTGGCTGTTATCTGTTATATTGGAATATAAAGATTAAAAGAAATTAATATTCCTTCATGTGATCTTAAATTATAATTTTAATTGAAAGCAACTTGGTATGTTATATTTGTAGATCATTTCCAAGTGCACAAGTAAATTTTAAAAAATGTATTAGAGATTTTTCTTTTAGCAAATAATTTCTGGTTATTAGAGTTGTATTTTTGAAAGCAATAACCAATTGCTTTCGGTCATTATTTCTCTCGCAAATATCCCCAAATTTGGGAGCAGGTACAAGGTTCCTTTTGAAAATCTTGACCTTATTGGCTGTTTGGTACAAATCTAAATCTTAACCATTTTTAATTTTTTGAAACCCTTAGTTGGAGAAAGAGACAATCCAATTTTGGAACTTGCTTAGTAGGAGGACTTCTTAAATCTACTCTCAGAATCTAAATACAGAACACACCCTTAACGATATCTGTTTAAAAAATCAAGGGAATGTAGATGCTTCAGCTGGAAGGATACGGGCAGGAAAAAGCCTCCAGCGGCCTCCTTCATTTAATCACAGTCAGCTTTCCTTCTAGAGGTTCCAAATTAACAGTGGGGCAACTTTTAGTTTTTATTTTCCACTTTGAACAAGCAGGTGTTTCTTTCATGAGGCCCATATGTTTCTTCACAAGCTCTCTCCAAAGCACCTACAGTACAGCCTATGGTAAGGTGGCACGTAGCCAATTTCTCACAAGATTTTCCTTTATATTCCAAGGAGAGGATGTGGAAAGGCAATGTGTGTCTGTGTGCGTGTGCACGTGTTTGTGTGTGTGCGTGTATGTGTGTTGCAGAGACAGGGCAAGAGAACAGCAGCACCATTCTCTTTGGGTGAGTGGGGCATCACCCATGATGCCAGCACACCACAGTGCAGATGAGCTGTCAGCGAGCCCTTAGGTCCAAAGCGACCCCATGCCAAACTCCTGCTTGTGGCCCGTTTCCCAGCAGGCTCCAACATGGCTGTGGCAGACCCCGAGAGCAGCTGTCTCTGCCTGGCAAACAGGCAACAGTCCAACCAGGTGCTTTTCTCGAGTTAAGAATAACAGTACTTACAAAGAAGAGTGCCACTCGACATTGACGGCTCCTTGTTCCATCAGGATCATCAAGAGGACACCCAAGGGGAAGGGTAGGGTGAAGAGGGAAATAAGAAAATGGAGAGGCTTATGCCGTCATGGAGGGGAAATAGGAAATACCCAAAAGCGCAAGTAAAACTGGCCAAGATGTGTGCTGACATTAATTGTCCATGGAAGCATAGCTTTGTGATTATCATTAAAGTGTTGGTTGCTTGGGAGAAAGCACACGATGTTTATGAGAAAAAGCTTGCCCTTCTGAACAAGTGACTGGTCTGCTAGTTCTTACAGGGACATTAAATAATCTAGAGCAATTTACTATCTACTCTTACAAGCTTGAAAATGAATCTGCCGTCTCGACTCATCCTATACTCACCTTTATTTCCATGTTGGCATGGAAGTGAATGTATGAACTTCTTTATTATATATTGCCATCAAAATGGCTATATTGCCATCAAAATACAATACTCCATAAATTCTTAAAAGTTAGATAGTTAGTACATATGAATTTGAAGCACACCAACAGAAAGAGAAGCTGTAACAATTTGTAAGAGTACTATTCTATTATTGTGCATTTGTTTTTCTATCATTCCCAACATGACACCTTCTAGTAACTTTTCACCAAAAAGTGTGATTTGTGGGCTGGCAGCATTGGTATCAGTTTGTTAGACATGCAGAAGACCTAGCCCCACGCTAGACATATTGAATTAGAATCTAAATTTTAACAAGAGCTTCAGTTGATTAGCACACACATTAAAAATGTCCGAGCACCTTCAGGAAAACTGAAGTTCGGTGGTTAGTTACACCTGTTATTTATTTCAGGCAATACCGGTTATAATATTTGCTAACAGTTCTTGAGTAATCAAACCATCAGTCACTATCTCAATGTACATGGAGATTCTGAAGGAAAAGCTAAAAACTTTATAAGTGTTTTTGGCTGAAATGGACAACACTCAAAGAATTACATTTATAAGAATAATAAAAACAAAGTCATGCCTATTTGCCCATTTGGAATCATCCTAGTTTACATGTATTTGCCTTAATCACGTTAGATGCAGCTCAGTTACACGAGGACATTTACTTCAAGGAAATTAAGGCATCATGAGGTACCCCATTAAAGGTATTGATTAGCTGTCATAAAGTCTGCTCAGAATGACATTCAGTGCCAATTAAATTGAAGCCATATGTCTCAGAAAAAAATTGTATGAGGTAATCTTAAATTTAGTCTATTATATAAATAGACTATTCCATGACTTAGTGGATTAGGAAAAATTGATAATTTAAACATTGCCTGCTAGATAAAACTAAAAATAAAAGGTATAGTAATCTTCCTGGAATAGTCTCTTCAAACCCTGGTGAAAAATGACTCAAACTTCAGCTTTATGACAAGCGGACAATTTGGGATTATAGCAGCCTCGTGACTCTAGATGAGGAAGTCACCAGAGCAGCAGACAATGCAGCAGGAGGCATGGAAGAACTCAGCGGTGGGAGGGGCAGCGTAATCTCTGCCGAGGTAATCTGAGCCTGCATCCTGCTATTGACCGATTCTCTGAACTTCACCTAACTCCATGGAAATCCTGTACATGAAACAATGACAGGATGTCCCTGGAAAAGTTACAAAAAGCCCGGGTTCAAAACACATTGTTCATAAACTCATGGAATCTGTGCATACTGCCCATCAAATAGAAAAAAAAATTTTTTTCAAAAATATCTGAGGAAATTCCTTACTTATCAAATTCAATAGGCTTTTGCTTTAAAAGGAAAAAGCAGATTTAGCTTCTTTGTAGATAAAAGTTTCTAAACCTAGACATTCTTAGGAAAAAAAGGTTGATAAACTAATGCAATGGTTCTCAAAGTGTAGCATGCATCAGACTTACCTGAAAGGAAAACACAGGACTTCTGGGTCCTATCCCAGAGTAGGTCATAAGTAAGAACCAGAATTCGTATTTCTAATAAGTTCTCAGATGATGGTAATGCTGCTGGTCCAGGGACTACACTTTAAAGCCTACTGAGTTAAGTAAACTATATTACAACTTACTTTAATAGCTAATTTTATATTCACTTATTCTACAAACAGTATTAAACATCTCTGTGTGACTAGTACAATGCTAGTTGCCAGAGATGCAAAGCTGACTAATTCAGCCTTGTCCTCCAAGAAGTCAGAGTCTAATGGGATCACCAGTCCCATGGAAGGTACTTAACTCTCCTGAAGCATTAAATTCGAGGCAGAAACATGCCCCTGCTCTCAGTATTGGAGAACAGTGTTCCCCACTCCCTGTGCCTCCACTTTCCTCAGACCTCAGGAGGTCTTTGAACACTACAGAGAGGGGACAAGCATTATTTCCTTGCCTTCCCAGCCAAACCAATGACCTCAAAATAATAAAGATTTAGCTGAGAAAGGAAAACATGGAGGTGAAGAAATAAACACATTTTTATTTGCTTTATAATTATGTCTAGAACTTAGAGTGTGACCACTGTCACATAGCACTATGTAGAAGCCGATAAATTTGTAAAAGACTCCTAAGTTACTGAGGTAATTACACTGCCAAAAATACATGCCTTTAACTGTTTGAGCTTTCAAACAGACATTGGGTCTCCAATCTTGCATCAGTTGCAAGAGATATGAGAGGACTGAGTCAGTGAAGAGGACATAATTCCCAGTGCTCACTTCCAATGTTGGCATGGAGAATAACAAACCTGGGATAATCTTCCAGAAGGCAGAGCCAGGGGCCACAGAGAGAAATGGACAAGGGGGTCTTCCAAGAGAGCAAACCAGGATCTGGTCTCAGAACTTTCCCTGTCTCCATACGAGGGAGCCTTTCTGATGCCTGCCTAGCAGGATTTTATCCTTGCTACATATAAGCATTCACTAGGTCTGTCTCATTGTCATTCAATGGCTCTTATGCTGGCTTATATTCTGTCCCTCTTCCATCATTGTGTACTGGTCCAGCACGCATATCGGCATGAGAGGATGAGGGGAGGTTTAGATAACTTGCTTTTTAGTTTATAAATTGCCAGACCAAATGAAGTATATTTTTGATGGAGTATTGAGCATATCATTCAGAAATCCTAGACTTTGAGCTAGCTATAGTAACTGGATGAACTCCAAATTGTTTCTCTTGAGGTGATAAGTGTTACGCATAAAATGTATGTTTGGATATTTGAACATTAGAAAGAGATCATTCCTGGCAAAGATTTGTGCTACCCGTCCATATTGTAGTAATGTAATTGGGAGATGTCTTAGCTCCTCTTATGTCTAGGTGGACCACTTGAATAGTTACTATCAATTATACGTCAGTAATTGCATTGTTACAATCCATGATTCTAACTAATGTGTATGTCTTCCTGGCCTAGATGGTTAAGTTGCAATAATACCCTCTTCAGTTCCTTTTCGCCATCTACCAGCTAGATGTTGATGTTCAGGGTGACTAGGAGAGTGTTGACAATGGTAGAGATAAAAGATGAGGGAGACTGGATCCTTGAGTTACCACTTGGAAGAGAGTCACCAGATCACATCCACCCTGGATTGTTGCATGAGTGAGAAATACATTTTTATTTTCTAGATGAAGTCACGGAGATTTGAGACTTTAACTGTTAGTATTACTTTAATGTTTAATATAGATATTTGCTATTTATCTTTTATCCTTTACTCATGAGTGGGGGCTGGTGATAAAGACCAGATTAATATTATAAAACAAAAGTACTACATTTTTCTCTACATAATTGAATTGTAAGATGGATTAAATTTTGTGACCTTCTCACACCTAAGTTATACCTCTTATAATAATCCTACGAGGCAGCTATCATGAACTCTATTACACAGAAGAAGCAACAGAGACTTAGAGAGATTATGTAATGTACTTAGGTCATGGGTGGCTGAATAAAAATCCCTACCCTCATCACTCTAACTCCAGAACCCGTATTCTTTCCCATTTCCTACTCCACCTCTGCCATCATTACTAATAGGAACAGTTTCTCTGAAGTTGGCTTCCTACTGAGGATAAACTATGTTTCACTCAGCAGATTTTTGCATTTTTATCAACTCTTTTAAGAAAAGGAGACTTCTACCAAAAATGGTTGAAACGAGAAATTCACTCATATATATGTATATATATATATGAGCTAATACTGAGAGAAGAGAAGGAGAGTGTTGAGACTGACGTGCAGACAGACTTTAGAGACTCTCACGTAGGCAAAGCCATTCCGGAAAGCAAAGAGGGAGTACCTGCCATCTACCAATCCAATCCTACAACAAGGTACCCTTTGGCTAATGTTCACAGAGCATGTCACTGGACATAGACCTACAAAGGAAAAACTGAGCTGAAAGAGTAATTGGTTAATCATGACCAATGATCCTATTTACTCTATAGAAAAATGTTGCTACCAAGCATAGCTAGTCATTGAAGGCTTTCGTTTCAAGTAATATGCTTAATCTTCTTTTAGTAATATGCCAATATGCTTAATGTTCCGTATGTGCACAGTTTTGTCTTATCAGTTCAGTTGTCCTTCATTCACTCCTAGTAGGGCATGGGATTAATTTTTAAGAAAATGTGGAGTATGCTGAATATGATTCCTATTTTACATTAACCATAGGTTTTATTGGTTATATTTATTTAATTTACATAATTTTATATTTTACATCAATTTATTTAATTACAATATTTAATAAAATTATTCTAAATTTCTCCTAAAAAATCCCTATATGAAGTATTGTGTCTAGTTTAATATCCAGTTAACTGGAATATAAACTATTGGATTTTTCATGCAGTTGATTATGGCCTTCAAATTCAATAATTTTAGGCTTCCTCAGAATTTAACAATGAGAAGGAGATATACACATATAACAAACCTGTCTCAAAAACCTCCTCCATGTGACCAGGTAGAAAATTAGTCCCTGCGTGCCCTCTGTGATGTGACCCGTGAGGAAAGAAAGGGGCAGATATGGATCTCCTAAACTGAAGACATATACTTAGAAAAGATAGTTTTAGTTCCTAGGTCAGAGATTCAAACTTGTTTTTAGTTGACACTTTCTTGAGCCTCATTTCCAAATTTAAAATGCCTATATTCTAAAGCACTGCTGCCTGCAATGGACTGAAGGGTTGTGCCCTCTCAGCCCAACCATCAAACTCATATGTTGAAACCGATTCCCCGATGTAACCGTATTTGGAAGTGGGCTTAGGGAGGTCATTTCCTCATGAGGGTAGAGCCCTCACGAATGGGATTCATGTCCTTATAAGAAGAGGCTGCAGAGCTAGCTGGCTCTCTTTCCACCACGGAGGTACAATGAGAAGTTGGCATTCCACACGTCTGTAAGAGAGCTCTAACTAGAACCCAACTCTGCTGGCAACCTGCTCTCAGACTTCCAGCCTCCAAAACTGCGAGAAATAAGCTTCTGTTGTGTATAAGCCACCCAGTCTATGGCACTTTGTTATAGCAACCTGCACAGACAAAGATACTATCTTTATTCCCAATATATGCAATTATTCCCTTAATCCCAGTTGAGGTATATAAATCATTGTGCAGGCAGGGTAAAAGTGTACCTACATAGCTCTCATTGAGCTGGGCCCAGGTGGAGATAGATGAAGCAACCTGATGGCAGAATTCTGAAGGAAGTAATATTACTCTACGGGGCCTCTAGATGACATCTTTCATTCTTTAGGTCCTTAGTGGCATCTCATTCCCAACATTCCAATATCTGGGGGTTTTGTCCTCCCCTCTTCTTGTTCACAGACCTGAATGGATCTTTCTAATTCCCACAACCAGACCAAAAACCTCCTACCCATAGACTAGCCTCACCCAAAGACTCAGAACCCATAGTCAAGGAAGCCAGTATCCCATGATTTTACATGTTCTAAAGTTAACTTATATGCTAGTTTCTTGCCAAGAACTGGGTCTTGTCCCAAGTGCACTAAATGTTTTGCTTTCTTACTGATATGACTTTCATTGTGTTAATTATAGTGTAAATAAATTGTTGCTTATAATTGTATATTGCTCTTCTTTTCATAATTTATTATTTTTAATCCCTTTAATTTTTTTTTCAACCTCTCTCACTTTTATCACCTTTTCACACATGTCTTATAATCAATGGCATCTTTAGGCCAGCCGGCATTTGTGACGTGGTTATCATTATTCACACTTGATTCTTATCCGTGGCGTCATGACTAGAGTACTGCAGTCCCTTGATTTTTCAGTCAACAAACTAGTTAGGACCATTCAAAAATGAGAGATGAGTTCTAAATGTTGTCTAGTTCCTTTAGTTGGCACTTCCTAGTCAGCTCAGGAAAGCACCGGCATTAACATCTGTAGTAAGAGTACAGCAGGTTAGAAGAAATGGCAAGGACAAGAGTGAAGTATTTAAGATATGCTTCATCCCCAATACTGTTCAGCATGGAGCACTGGTTCTTAAACCTGAGTGTGCAGCAGAATCACCTATAGGTTGTTTAAACACAAATCACTGGACTCTAATCCAGAGTCTCTGCTTCCCTAGATCTGGTGTTGGGCCCAAGAATGTGCATTTCTAACAAGTTGCCAGATGCTTCTCCAGGGATCACATTTTCAGAACCAGTGTCCTAGAGAATGATTAAAAATAAAAATATTTCTCCATCTGCTGGTCTGAAGGCAGCCTGGCCCTGAGTCAGCTCCCACGTTCATTTCTCTGGAAGTCGCAACCAAAGTTTTGTATTTCCCAGGCCATAAAGATGCCTCTTCTTCTGTTCTATGGATTTACTTCTTTTTCTTCCCCAACTTGTAGCCATTTCCTCAATCTCTCCTCGTGGAAACACTGGCTCTAAAGATATCCTTCAAACCCTGAATGGTTCTTGCCCCTTTTTGTTTCTCTTTCCACAGTGGTTGTTCACAATTATTAGTATGAAAAGGTTGCAAAAGAGAGGGGCATCTGGAGGGGCGGGTGAAAAGGCCTTTGGGATTCATTTGAGAGAGTTCAGTGAGCTGGAAAGCGGATTTAGTGGGAAAGATTACAACACAAAATAATATTTCATATTTTTGTACAGCTGCATGTCCTTCCCTGGTTAATCTAAATTTTTATGTTGGGTTTTCCTCCCCTGGAATTTAGGAACTGAAACACTGTCCCAAATCTTTTTCTTCCAAATAATTAATTCCCACATCCTCCAAAAGCAAAGCAATAAATATTCCTCAACATGTTATAAGAATAAATTTTACTTTCACAAATCAGATGTTTACAAACAAGGACTTTGCTTAATTTTGCACCTGACATGCTTCCCTTGAGTCTTGAACCACCCCCATCTGCTTAAAGCAAGCTAGTCGTGCTTTCCCATTTTAGTAAACTCAGTGTAATCCAAACATACTTTAGTTTAAGCGAGGCATTATTATTATGTGTAGTGTTTCATGCAAATGCTTCCTCTAGGTTGTGTGGTGTTCTTGCACATCTGCACACGGATATAGGAAAGAGATTTTGGAGGAATGGCAAGGCCCAAACCCAGCAGTGTCTTAGGGCTCTATTGATACCCACATTCTAAGGCCTTGGTGATTGCCCCACTGCTGGCTCTCTCACGAGGCACACGGGATACTCTTAAAACCTTCAGCTGGGTCTCCTCAGTTATTAATTGAAGACATTAATCCCAATAAGGCATGAGTGGGCTTCTTCTACCACCCCAATATGGCCAACCCATGAGCCAGCTAACACATGCCCCCACTCTATGTTGGGAGGAAGCTTAGGATTCCCACCTTGCATACATGGAATAGTCTTTGCCTTCTTCCACTGAGCACTGTCACTCTACTTTCTTTCTGTTGTCCTTCCCTATTATCCAACAGTCCTAACAGGATCTGGAGTTCTGCTAAGTAGCAAATACCAGAAGAGAAGCAGCAATATATTCACAATTTCCCCCAAGCTTGGAAGGAAACCCATACACTGTCCTCACTATCAAGATTATTCAGGAGGAGGCCACATACATCATTCTTCATCTCCTCCCTTTTCTGACTCATTTCCTCCAACTTCTCACACGTGTACATAGGTCATAGAGTGCAGAGTAGAGCTAGTGGGGATCATGCATTCAGAGAATTAACATCATTTATTTGTTCAATCTGCCTGAGGACCTGCAGTAGGGTGTCTGGCTATGAGGAAAATGTGCTTCATTGAACTTTAGAAGTTAAATAATATAAATATACTTGTGCTCCTCTGCATTTTTCTCTACAAATAAGTGGGAAGGACCAGCAGGTAGCCTCATTCATTGATAGTTCAGGCATTCATTGATATTTCACATCATTTTGTTACATATTTCATTTTCTAGAGAGGTATGAGTCTGCAGGAAAGACACCACACTCCTCAACTCAAGGTTCTACCAAATGAACAACCTAAATAGTTGATAACCTACCTATGGACTAAAGCAACTTAATTAAGATAACTCATCAGACCAATGTTTATTGAGTACCCCCAAATGCTAGACATACCTTTGTATGATCCAAAATATCCTACATGATAAATGTTCTACTTCAGTCATTGTGATTGTAAGAACCTGTGGTGCTTACTTGTATCTATGTCTCTATATAAACTAAAAGTACCTCGAAGGTAAAGGCTATGCTTCATCTATTGCTAAAACCTCAAATCTCACGTTGCATACATCAGATACATAAGGATCGGTAATTCGTTGGAGCACTATTATTATTAATAAAATGCTAAGTAACATTTCAAAAATGATTAAACCTTGAGAATTATTTGACATAAACAAAATTTAATCATTTTTTAACTACTGGTATAAAAATTGAACTCTTACATCAAGCATTCACAGTTGAAATTAAAATGAAATCTCTCTCATAATATTAGAAGAAAATTAATGGTTTTGCATTAATGTGCTTCCTGGTTTATTACTTAATAAATTACTGTTAGTTACAAGAACTATTTTAGAAGACTTTAACTCTTATAATATACCGTATTCTATGCATATTATCATGTGAAATTATTTTACCTTTTTTTATTTTTTATAAATGGCAAATGAAAAATAATTAAAGAATTAAAAAGATGCAAAGTGTTGGCTCTGGTGACCTGATGTTTTTGTGATTATGTTGTATACATTACAGATAAATCACAGCTGTCATATTGTTGTATCTTGTTAAATTGTACGAAGATTTAATTTAAGGCCAATGTTGATAGCATTGTAGATAAATTAACCATGTTGTTTGCATGGATGGTTTTATAGCAGAGGCTCATAGCGGTTAGTAACTTAAAACTCTGTTAGAATTTCCACTATAAAGTTTCAACGGTACCTGGTTCTCTGGATTGCAAATTAGTAGCAAATCCTAAGACTAGAATTGCCTTATTAAGAAAGAAAATTATTTTGTTCTGGGTAAAAGATGCAAAGTTACAAAAGAAGTTGGTGCATCTCCCTTTTCTAGGGTTATTAAGAGATAATGTCTTTTACAACACTCTATATTACAAATAAAAAGTTCTGAAGTCTAGCCTGGGCTAAGTGCTAACCTGCAACTTGACCCCTTTTGGTCTCTCTTCCTTGTCATTGAAATAAAGAGTTTGGAGAAGAGGTCTAAAATCAATCAATCTATCTATCTATCTATCTATCTATCTATCTATCTATCTATCTATCTATCTATCTGTCTATCATCTATCTATCTATTTATCTATCATCTATCTACCCACCCATGATCTATCAGTTATATTTTATCACTAGTTATCTCCACCTAGTGTAATTGTGCTAATAATAGCAGACTAAACACAGAACTAAAAAGAACATTCCACATTCCATTTTCTCACTAAAGTGCTGCCTTTTAAAAAACTTTGCTGCAGACCATAAGAATCTATTTTCTTGTTTAATATCACCTGGAAGACCATCCTGAGACAGCTCAGTATTGTTTAAGAACCCTTATACAAACATATCTTTAAAAAGCATTCAAATGATCAAAATACATAACTTTATAAGTTAGATACATTAGAGTTGTAATATTCATATCATAAATAAAAATTGATGTCTATAATACACAAGCATGTTGTACCATTAATTTGCATAATAATCTATAGCCACTTATAAGATGACAGTAATGCCTAACCTAAAATACTTTATCATAAAAGCAGACGCATTCACATGGGAGCTAATTTTCTATTTGGCTTCTTTCTATAAATCAATATCCAAAGAAGCCTAAAATTCCTTAAGCTGAAAACAGAATGAATTTATTTGGGGAATGAGAACCACACCTGACCAATGATCACCAGCTACAAAACAAAAACATTTTTTTGTTCATTATAACATCCAAAGATCATACTAAAGGCTTAATTGCAAGTAGTATTGTTAAATACTATACGACAGGACTTGGACTTAAGAAAAACAAAAACACCTTGAATAATATGATCAGGCATGTATGTATGTATGTGTGTGTGTGTGTGTATACATATATATAGTGTGTGTATGTATATACACACACATACACATACACATATGTTTTATATATATATTAATCAAGAGGTTATTGCACTTCATAAATAGTGAATTTTTCAAGTTTGGCTGAATAGGGAAGAGATTGTAAATCTCTCAAGCTGTTGTAGTTTAAGCCTTTTTTTTCTTTTTTTTTCTTTTTTGTCAACATTTATCTTCTGATATGCTGACCATGCTCCTTAAGGGCAGCATTCTTTGCAAAGTTGTTCACCTCTGAGCATTCAGTCAGACAGCTCCCATTAAAACCCGGAAGAGGCTGAACACAGAACTGAGCATGTGTAATATCATTTTCTTGATGCCCCTCCAATTTAACATTCACTGTCTCATAGACATTTTATAGGGTAGGATCCTAAAACTAGTTATGTATCTAACAAATGATGGTATTGTCTCTATTTTGATACAGATACCCATGCCGTGTGAGACTAAGTCAAAATCTTTGCAGCTAAGAAGATAGATTATGTCTCTGATTTCCCATAAATTTCTCCAGCCTGTCACAAGGGCATTTTTTTTCTAATCGGCAAAAAGACTTTTTGATAGAAAAACGATATAGCTTCAGTTACTGATTCTTACTCCATGGCAAGTCGGCTTCACCTATGCCCCTTTTTGGCTTTCTCCTAAGACAGGACTGGCTGCTCATCTTATCTCGTCTCTCCTGAGCCCATGATATTCACTGGGCTGGGCTTTTCTAGTAGGGTAGATTATTCTATCTCAAAGGCAATGAACCAGACCCTACCCTTCTCCTCCCTGGTGCTTCTCAATTTTCACATCAGAGAAGACCTAGTCACATCTGCCTGCTCAAGGCAACTCCACCTGGTGTTTTGTTTCCTCTCTTTTTGTTCCCCAACCTTCACCTTCAATCTTCTACCCTATTTTACCAAAAATAGGACTTGGCCCGACCATCAGCTGTAATGCATCTTTTGGGGCAAAAATTAATATAAGACCTGGTATTATATTATATTGTATTATACTATTATATTATATTATATTATATTATATTATATTATATTATACTATATTATATTAAAGATCCGGTCTTAGATTATAGTAAAATAAGACTGGGTCTTATATTAATTTTTGCTCCAAAAGACACATTAGAGCTGATGGTCCGGCTAGGTCTTATTTTCGGGGAAACACGGTACCTGCAAAAGAGGCCAGCAGAGCCATCTTTTCCTCTATGAGTCGCCAGGCACACTTGAGAAAGCTGGTCCTGAGATTTATATGAAACGCGGAAATGGGCAGCTTCCCTTTGAACTCAAATTAACATTATGTGCTCCAGGATACTTTACACAAAGTGTGAAGGCACTGTGTGCTGGTTTAAGTACAGTAATAAAAATGTGGCATTGTGATTTCTATTTTTCTGTTTTTCCTTGGGCGTATAGTGTCCTAGAGGCTGTCCTCAGAAAAGAAATGTCAAGGCATATTACAAACACTTCAGGGTCCCTAATTGTGAAATCATAAAAGAAACAAACTTCACGTCACTGTTTAACATTGACCTCCAAATAGGGGCTGAGTGGATATTGGGAAACAAGTGATTGGTCATCGGGAAACAATGATTAGATAAGGAGATAACGATAGCATGAGAAGTTTTACCTGGTATAAGATTCATTTGGCTAATTTTAGCAATAAAAATTATTTATTTTGTAGTTAAACAGGCTTTTTTAAGAGCTTAAAGTGTCCAGTCGCTGGGTAAACAAGGATCTAGTTCTGATTAAGTAAGACAATTTCTTTCCTGGGAAAAAGTTTTTGTGGTAATGGGTTTTTTTCTGGAAAGAATTTTAGAGTTTTGTTTTTTTTTCCCCATAATGCTCATTTATTATTCGTGGGGGAGGAACAGGAAACTTAGCATACACAGCGGGCTTCATCAGATCCATGGCTGTGCATTGGCCTGGCTATGCAGCTCAGCAGGAAAAGAGGCGACAAAAGGTGTGGACCTGGGGGTAGGAGGGGCACTGCCATCCCTTGCCCCTTTCCAGGCCTGCCTTGGCCCACTTTCCCCTTCCTTTCTCTCTACTTGATTTCATGATGTGTCACAAGTCTGATTCATCTTCTATTGTCTTAATAAATCCTTCTTTATCTCCTTTTTCTCCACTAATTCTATTGCCAAGATTTGGTCCCAGCTGTCTGCTCACTCTACATTCTTTTCTATGGAGACCTTATGTACTACCATCCAGGATGAATCCAAGTTTCGTAGATACCTTTCCAATTGTTTGTGTCCTCTTTCATTTCTTTCACCAAAGTCGTGTACTTTTCAGTGTATAGATCTTTCACCTGCTTGGTAAAATTTATTCTGAAGTATTTATTATTTTTGATGCTATTGTGAATGGGATAGTTTTCTTTCTTTTTCAGATCTTTTGCTGTTAGTGTATAGATACACAACTGATTTCTATATGTTGATTTTGTATCCTCCAGCTTTACTGAACTTGTTGATTAGTCTAATGGTTTTTTTGGTGCAGTCTTTAGTATTTTCTAAAGATCATATCATCTGTAAACACCAACAATTTTACTTCTTCCTTTCCAATTTGGATACCTTGTATTTCTTTTTCTTACCTGATTGCTCTGGTTAGGGGTTCCAGTACTGTGTGAAATAAGAGTAGTTAGAATGGGCACACTTATCTTGTTTCTTATCTTAAAGGAAAAGGTTTCAGCTTTTCACCTTTGAGTACAACATTAGCTGTGGGTTTGTCATATATGGCCTTTATTATGTGTTGAGATATGTTCTTTCTATACCCAACTATTTTTTAGCATTTTTACCATGAAAGAATGTCCTAGTCTGTCAAATACTTTTCCTGTATCTATTGAGATGATCATAGGATTTTTATCTTTCATTCTAATAATGTGGTATATCATACTTATTATTTTACATATGTTGAAACATCCTTGTATCCCAAGAATAAATTCCACTTGATCATAGTGTATTAATCTTTTAGTATATTGTTGAATTCCATTTGCTAATATTTTCTTGAGTATTTTTGCATCTATATTCACTAAGGGTATTGATCTGTAGTTTTCTTTTCTCATTTTGGGCAGGGGAGCTTGAGTTCTCTCTGTTGGAGGAGAAAGATATATACATGCAAAGAGGGAAGTTAAGGAAGAATCCAGTGATGTTAGATTAAAATGACAATTATCAGTATGAATTCATGATTATTTGTATGTACATGTGAGATATATATATATATATATATATATATATAATTTGTTTCCCTCACAAGGTCAAAGGAAAAGGCCTAAAGGCAAAGACCCTCTAGTAAAGAATTGCATTCCTAGCATCTAGGCCTTGGTTTCTGAATACCAGTTCCCACTCGCCATAGCTTATGTTAGGACTGGAGCAGGGAAGGGAAAAGAGGAGCCTAGAAAGTCTTGTTGTGCTAGAAAGTAAAGAAGTGCATAAAAAATGATGCAATTTTTTCCAAGGAAATAAGGAGCCAGCTTAAAAGGGCTCCCACTGGCCAATTAAAGAACATTTAAAAAAATAAATAACAATTTAAATTAACTTCTTGAGAGATTTGTGAAAATGAGGACATCAGGAAATCAAAAACAAAGTTTGCATAGAGCAGCTAAGGATTATTTGCACTATACACAACTGGTTTTGTTAGAAATCAAAGGTTAAAATATCATAGGAAAACTACCCTGTAACCCTAGAGACCTAGGACTTCAGTTCATTTCTTGAAACATCATGACTAAGGTTAATCAAGGCCTGGTCATCAACTTAAAATGGCACACACCCTTCCCAATCACATATGATGCAATTATATCTGATTTAGCACCATTCCGTGATGGGACTTTAACATTAATCTATGTTTCTGTGATCTTGCTTCCTTAGTATGGGACCTTCTTCCTGATTCTTATTCATCACTTGAGGATCAGTTTGAAACAACCTCCTTCACCTACCCACTCTATTCAAATTTATATACTGGTTTCCTCCTGCATGTTGCTACACAGCTGTGCACATACCTCTGTTCTATTTACACCATGTCTGTTCTTTTTATATAGCTATCCTCCAGTAGCTTCTAAATTGTTTGAGGATAGAGCCCATACTTTATTATTTTTTAAATTTTTAAAAAAAATTTATTGGGGTGACAATTGTTAGTAAAATTACATAGATTTCAGGTGTATAATTCTGTATTACATCATCTATAAATCCCATTGTGTGTTCACCGCCCAGAGTCAGTTCTCCTTCCATCACCATATATTTGATCCCCCTTACCCTCATCTTCCACCCCCCACCCCCCACTTTATTAATATTTATACCTATAAACCTTTCACCTTTTCCATTACCTTTAGCAACTAGTTCATTGCTTTGCATATAATAAATGTACAACAAATTGTGTTAATTTCACTAGAGCAACTTATGAACAAAGAGTTAGATGGAGATTCTAAACTATTCCTAGCATGTGCCCATCTGAGCCAAACACAAGCTGAAATTCAGTAATTTTAACAGGGATAAATGTAAACTCCAGGAGAAGGGGGCAAGGAAGAATATTTACTGAGTACACACATTGTACAGGTACTTTCACAAGAATTGCCTCAATTGGTCAGAGATGCTAGGACAGGCTTAGTGTCATCTCGATGGACTTCAAGTGACACTGCAGGAATTTGAGCCCAGTTCATCCTGATACCAGAGCTTGTGCTCCATCACTATCCTAGGCTGTCTGCACTGCAGTTCATTTAGAAAAATTCTTGAGAGTGTAGTAGACAGAGCTTAGGGTTAGGAGTTCATTATAAATGAATTTAGGCTTATCAAGACTACTGTGGGTTGTAGAAGAAAATCTAATCATTATATGGGCCATTTTGCTGTTGTGACATTTGAATGCATCTAATGTCCCTAGGTATCATTAAAGAATTCCCATTTCAGTGGTCACATAAAGCCGTCTTTATCAAATCCTAACAACTCATGGCAGTGCGTGTTGGATACGTGAACCGGGAATAACACCATTTGGCCTTAGCATTTTCAACCCCTTAATAATAAGTGTTACTTTTTGATAGACCTGGATCTGTGTTTTATATTTCATTAAGTTTTCATGTTACTTCATTATATGGGCAGGTTAATACAATACTTAGACTTCTATTGACATCTGAGGTATAGTAGTTTAAAATATTCATATAATCCCTATACCGAAGGGCTATTTGGACTAAATATTTTTAAAGGAGAACTATTAATCATTGTGAATTTTACCCAGAGAAATAACCATTTTTCTAAAATTTTAATTAGTATTTTCTATGATAAAAGTAATGTACTTCCATGGTATTTTTTTCTAAAATGTTTATGAAGGAAAAAGGGAAAGAAAGAAGTAAGCTTCAGAGAATTATGCAAAGCAACAAAAGGAACTTAATTATAGGAAAATAAGTCACTTACTTATTGAAAACCTCTGGCAAGAGGTGATGATTACTAAGAAGACATTTTGTTAAACACAGAAGGTCAGGTATGCACTGAAGTTCAAACTCAACCTGAACCATGGGTTAGAATATTTATCTTTCTCTTGCTTCAGGCAACTCAGCTGCACAAAAGGCAAGGTGTCATACATAAACAGTGATAGTTTTTTTTTTTTTTTTAATGGAGATAAAATAAAACATTTCAAAGAATATCTGTTTCAGGTTTCTAGATGTGAGGATATAAGTGGGAAAATGATAGGTTGCAGGAAAAATGCCAAGATATCTTTTTAAAAGAAAACCATTATATCATTTATGAACTTATCTGATAACCATTTCTGTGGCTACAAAAAAAATACATATGTAAGTTTACTTTCTACTGCAGCAACCATAAATAGATTAAATCAGTTATGTCCAAGAAAATTTATTCATTAGACTGAAGTAACATCGAGCATCTCGATGTTAACATAATCAAGGCTCTTTAATTTATTTTCCTCCCTGAAATTCTACTCAACTTTTTTTTTTTTTTTAATCACTGGGAAAGATATATGGTAAGAAGTTACAGTTGTGAATCACTTACTTTGTGCTACCTGATACTCTTAACTCTAAAGAGAACCTGTCACAATGCATGACATTTAATTTTTTGCTTTTACAAGCTTGTCTTTTCTACTAACTCTGAATGCCATTGATTTTATTCAGTGTTGCATGACTAGGACCCAATATAGTTCTAGCATACAGCAGGTGTTCAATAAATAATTGTGTGTAGTTGATTTAACTTGATATTTAGTCCTTACTCTGTCTTCTAAATGTTCATATCCTATTGCTATGTGGTAATTCTTAAATGCCCTTCGACACTTTTTGCATATAATTAAAGGCATCTCACTCCTTTCTTTTCATTCTTATGAAGAAAACCTTGCATAAAACCTTTGTCCATGAGTCACCAGTTTAAATCCTCCCACCAGAAGTAGTTGTGTAAATTAAAGGAATTGTAGTCCTACTCCAACCTCCTCCCCGCACTGTTCAGTATTATTGGAATATCTGAAATATCCAAACAGCTATTTTAACAGACTTTTCTGAACTGAAATTTAAAATTCAGAACTAAAACATGGCAAGTCCCCTTGGTACTTCCATGTAGAAGCTAAAATCTCCAGTGCCCCTCAACTTTCAATCTATGCAAATTCTTCACTCTACCCATATGACTAAAAAGAGGGCAGGTGAGAAGAGTTGGGTCATCTTTCCCAGAGCTCAAGCTGTAGGCCGTTTAGCAGACTTTTTCAGAGATGGAGAGGTTCTTCATAGCTGTGACACATTTCTATTTCCTCCCTGGCTTGTTTTTAAACCTTCCCCTCATACCTAAGATTCCTACTAATGGAGAAAATTAAAAAGTAGTTTCCTTGCTCCATTTGATGTTATTTTCACTCTTCTGCCCGAATAATCACTCTGTTCCTCTTCCTTCTCCTAAGGTATTTTTGGCCACATTCTCTGTCTCACTTTCCTTTGATGGCGAGGGCCTCTGCAAATCACCTTGGGAATTCTCCTGGTCAGTCCTGGGTCAGGTGTTTTAACTCTTTTCTGCCTCCAACCCGTCTTGTGTACATGAAGTCTACCTGCTCGCTCCTACGTATATACAATACCCTTGACAGAATGAAGGCAGAAGCCTAGTGTAGGTATAAACCTACCTACCTCTGAAGGTGTAATCCTTTCAAAGATCTCCAAATGGCTGTCTTCTACTGTTTTCTCTGGACTTGAACAGTTACTTTCCTCAACCACTTGAGCAGAACCTGTGAAATCCTTCCTGCTCCCTGGGTCTCTACCCAAGCCTTGTCTGACCAGTTCCATCTTGGCCATCTGATACTGGCCGTCAAATTCCAGTCCTGGTCTTACTAAATAAAACTTTCCTCAGACACTTTTGGACAATATCTTCAATAAGCAAAGTGCAATAGAAGTCAAATCAGCCTTTTTGATCAATAGTCCAAATCCTGAAATTATGTATTAGCTCAATAGCATGCCTAAAATTCCTTCCTTTTTTCTTTCAAAATCCACCTTTCTTCTCTCCCCTCTGTAAAACTTACCCTGATTCATTAGAAGTGGTGTGACAAATCCCAAGGTCAGGTAAGGAAGGCACCATTTGGAAGAAGATGGGGGTTTACCAGTGGATGAACAGGAAAGTGAATAAGGAAAGAGATAAAGAGAAGGCAGAGGAGAGAGGGTCAGCTGACCTCCAACATACTGTCTGAAGAGGAATGCACTGGTTGATCTAATGCTATAAAGACAGGAGGTAAAGGTCAGATTCCCTCTCGGATTCTTCCACTTGGACTGGTAGTTGTGTGCTGAGAAATGGGGGAGATGTGACTGACTCACTGTGCTTCAGAAGCTGCACAGACAGCTGCAGTCAGCAGTCTGGAACTTGATGCCAGGGCCAGGGAACAGCTGCCTCCATCATTGCCACTGACAAAGGAACAACCAGCCTGAGAAAACCATTCACTCCCACAGCGGATGAGAGCGCCCACAGAGATGGTGGCTAGTGTGGACCTGAAGCCAACCATGGCAGGTTTCCAGGCTCCATTGCGGGAAAATGGCCTGAGTTTGGCCACTATGCCTGTCTGTCATTGGCCTCCTGATTTGTCATCCCTCCTGCCTCCCCATCTCCCCCCAAGGCTCTATGTGGACAGCATGCCAGACTCTGTAGATCCCCAAACGGTGGGTTTTCCAAGGAAGAGATATAAGCTGCTCTCCCACAGTCCTTCTGTCTCAATATTAGCATCAGAAGAATAGAAAATCAGGACAGGAGAAAAAAAAAAAAAGCAAACATATTGGCTGTTTGATTTATTTAACAGCCTAAGTATTCATTTTTTTTAAAGTTTAAACATTTTTTTTGGTAATTACCAGAGAAATATCCATGAAGGCAGAAAAATTCGAAACACTGAAAAAGGTAAAGGAAAAAACCCTCAAATGTGATTTCATGCCAGTCTTTACATAAAATGTAAGGTTCATTTAAATAATATATAACAAAACACAGAATACAATTATAATATATATTATTTAATATACAGCATAGAGGATCTGCTATCATATATATTACAATGTAATATGTAGCATTGAACATAAAAACATAACATGCACTGTATATTGGATATTACTGTACCTTGATTCTAAAATGCATAAACTTCAATTTAATATTTTCTCAGAATCAATATACAGAATAAACTGATGATGTACCTTAGATAAGAGCCAATATGATCTCAATGTGCCTATTAGAGTTCTTACAAAAATAGTGTATCATTGGATCAACAGTTTGTGTAGCCTTAACCATTTATCAGTACATGTTTCTCATGCCAATACGTGTTCTTCTAACTCATGCATTTTTATAGCTGTGTTGTAATCCTTGATATAGATATACTATGGCTTACTTACCCAATCTCTGCTTAAGAGCATTCTAACTTTTATCAGATCAAATGGCTTTAGGTCTTTAGATAGATGCAAGAGACAGAGGCAATCTTCTTACCTTCACAGTCCAGGTATTTCAACTGGCCCCTCAGAGCACATTACCTGTGAAAGAACACATTTGTGCATGGGCAGTGTTCACACTAACAGATACACAGAGAAGGATAGGCCAGCAACCCACTTACACCCATTTTATTTTTCAGGAAATTTGTGTGACTACACCCATTTTTCTGAGAAAAGATTCAACTCAGTTAGCTAAGTACTCCTTCCCAACAGTGGGGGTCCTTTCTCAGCAGAAACTTCAGAGGATGCTGTATTGCTTTACTAACAGAGGCATGTCCCCTGTGGCACTCAGGAACTCCTTTTCAGTTTACACCACAATAGGCTTGGGTAGCTGAGGGGCCCAACGGACTCAAACACCTGAGACAATTACAAAGTAGCCTAAATAACCATGGGGGATAGAAGGAGGAGAGAGGTGGGGAAAGTAAAAAGGAAGACAAATGGCAGCATTGTCTAAGTTAATGAAATCTCAACAAAATGATTTTTATCGGGGTTGAGCTGTTATGTTTTGTTTTATTGGGGGAGATGAGTAAGTTTTATAATATTAATTGTTAATATTTAACTCAACAATATCTAATTTTATTGACTATCTGCCATGTGCATGGCAGTACCTAGTCCCTCTCCAAATTGTTACTACTGGGCAGGGGATGGGGTAGTGGGGGAAAAGAGTGGTAGTTTATGTCTACGTCTTTTATATTTGAAGAATCAATGCTATATGTCATTTAAATGATTTCTCCCATTTGCAGCATCAATTTGCTAGATTGTTAGTTTTACTTGAAGGGAGAAGTAGTAAAAGGTGCCTGGCTTCTGTCATTCTTGACAATTAATATCTTTAGAAAACTGGTCAATAAGAACTGTCTGATGATTAGCTTTTATACCTTATTTATTCATTCACTCACTCACTTATTTCAGCTTGGTTGATGCTGGCAGCAGACTACATAAAATGTACCATAGATGTGGTACATTTGAAAGTGGTCTATTTCAAAGGCATGTGGTAGTATGATTTAGTAATTGACAACTAGAGCATGAGCAAACATAGTCAGTTTCCAAGGTTAAGGTTACCAAAACAAAAACGAAAAAACAAAAAACCCTCAGGGTTAATGCTTTTCAACATAAGATTATAGTTGTGTAGCTTGAGATAAGCAGAGAACTAACATTAGTTTCAATAATAGTAGCTATCTGCTGCCCAAAGCCTTTTCTGCCAAGTTTTAGCTAGAAATTTTATTTACTCATGATTACATTAAATCAGCATTAATCATGGTCTAATTCATTTGGATCACTGTTAATTATGGCTACCACATGTTCTTGAAGTACTTGTGTGATATTAAAATGGAGAAAACAATCATATGGTCAATAAGTAACATTTATCATCAGTATTGAAAAAAGTCTCCATAGTAAGTAAATTGAGTATTTGAACGATTGTGAATCTATTAAGAATAATTCATGACTAACTCAATTATAAAATTATAATATTAAGAATAATAATACTTCCAATTAAAATGTGTTGACATTTATGTTTCTTATTAGGGAATCTAAAACTGACTTCCTTCCATCCTTTTAGCTGTTGACATAATGTTAACATTGAGGAGAAACACATAGATAGACATGATTAATTAATATAATTACAATGAGCTATGTTACTTTGCAATTGAATATTCATACTGTAATGAGTACACAATATTCTGATATAATACTATGTATTCAGAATGAGGACCACATGAAACACTACATTTCCATGGATACCAATGAGAGATAAGGACAGGGTCCAGACCCTGGATGCCATGACAAGGGGGACACAGGAAAACACTGACCTCACTAAGAAAACACTGAGTTAATTGAGGAAACTTGGAATTGATTTGTTACCTCGAATCATTAAATCTGTCTATAGATTAAAGTACGACTCAAGACACAGATTAAATTTGGTTACAGAAAACTTAAGAAACTTATGTTTTATACACTTAAACTTTGTAGATCAAGGTTTTCATTTTCATGCCTACTAGTATTGCTCTATATCATACTGATCTTCTGACGTGTTTCTCTCTCTTATTGGACTATAAACTCCCACATTTTAAAGAGACTGGTTTAGTCATCTTTGTATTCTCCCAAGTTGTGTACACTAGATATGATGAGGGATTGTTTCAGTATTAGATTGATTGGAAAAGTGACCCCAGTGACTCCCCACTCTGTAGTTATTCTCCTTGCTATGTAACTTTATAGCTCTTCCCATTAAGAGGTGGGGTCTGTTTTTCCACCTTTTGAACCTGGGCTGCCCTTTTCATCTGCTTTACCCAATAGAATGTGATGAAAGTGTCAGTGTTCGAGTTCTGAACCTTGGTCTGTAGAGGTCTTCTGCCCTAATGCTCACTCCCTTAGAACCTTGTCACCACTCTATCAACAAAACTGGCTAATATGATGGATGTTGAGAAGCCACACAGAAGAGAATCCAGTTGTCCCAGCTAGTACTGTCCTAAACCAGCTTATGTCCAGTCAACATCCAAACATGGTCAACTAGACACGATCAGAGCCATCTGTCCAATCTGCAGTTTTCTGTGGATATACAAGTAGGCACCTCTGAGACCAGAGGGAGCAGAAACTCAAGAGCAAGAATAGGTGCTTGTTGTCTTAAGCCCCTGAGTTTGGGGGGAGGTTTATTGCACAACATTATTGTGGCAATAGATAACTGGTATACTTTCTGAAATAGATTAATTTCTCAGAAACAATTAAGTAAATAATGACTTAAGTACTAAGAAAGTTGTCAAACACTCAGTATTCTTGGGCTTAAAGCTTCTTGGTTTTTATGACTCCTTTCATTTTTCTCCTAATGCCTCATTGAGCATCAGTATATTCCAAAGAGCCATGATCCAGAAAGAGGTGTTATCCACACATTTGCCTCTTTCTAGATGCATGACCTTAAACAAGTCACTGAATCATGGCTTCAGTTTTATAGAACAGAGATAATGATCCTACCTTGTCAACCTCACAGTTTTATTGTATTGAATGAGAAAGTATTTGGGGCAGTGTTTTTGAAAACTATTGCATGTACTCCACATACTGAACAGAGAAACCCAGCTGCTAGTTTCTTTGGGTGAGAGGAGGCTGAGAGAATGAAGGAGGAGTGGAAGAAACAGGAAGATTGATAATCTTGGGGACACCCAGGGTCAAATGATAACTGTAAAACTACATACATGCCTCTCTCTCAAGTAGTGTTATCAAGTTTAGTGATGGATTTCTTTTTTTTGACAAATTGCCCTCGCAGGTTATTTCCAAGATGATATTTCCACAAATCAAAAATCATTCTCCATTGCCTGAATGGCACTAAAGAAAGTTATTATTTCACATCTGATTCCATAGAGCTGCATTTATATTTACCAGCAAGAGGGTTAATAAAAACAGAACTACAGTCAATAGCAATTGAAAAATGTCACTTCTCTATCTGGCTACAATGTGTCACCTTATAGGCTGCATCCTCTAAATGATAAAACATAATTTAATGCATCAAAAACTAAATATGAAACCCATTTTCACATTCTCCATAATATGAGACATATTTAAGGAGATTTTTTATTGGCTTTAAAATAGAAAAGAAGTGGTGAGAGAAGATAAAGTGAACATATATTTGAAGCTAGTCCTTTAATATTTGTGTGAAAAAAATTAGTAATATAATTATAATAGCCTTGTTTGTTGATTTATAAAGTGACTTACCTATACAAATATTTAAATTAATTTCCAAGTCATTTGAAGAAACTGTTGGGTTATTGATATATGACATTAAGTTTCCTTAACTGGTATGTAGTTAGATGCCTTTGCTCTCTGATTACTGAGTAAGAAGAAAATAATTTTAATAATATTTATTTGCTCTCCATAACATTATGATGCAAATAAAATAATCTGTTCAAAACAAAAAGTTGTGATTTTCAGTTTTAATCATTGTTTTAGAAATGCATACATTTGATGTGGCATTTTTAATTTTAAAAATTACTTTGAGAAATTCAATAATCACATTTATTTTTTACTTTATATAGCCACGTGGCATTAATAAAAGGTTTGTAATATGTCACTTCTTTTGTTGGCAGGACAATGGCCAAAGCTGGGACTCATTCATTATTTCATTCATTCGTTGATTCATGAACATGCATATACTCAAAATATTTAACTCACATTAAATATTAGCCACAGTGTTAAATATATCTTAATTAAGGAATATTAAAGACATGTTATATTTTGCATCATTTTTATATGATGACTTTCCTACTAGATTATAATGTCTTTTCATCCTCTATCTTCTTCTACTTTATCATCATTATCATCATAATCATCATCATCACCACCATCATCATATCTTATCTTATATAGATCTTTGTGTCCTCTCAGTGTCTGGCATATATTATAGTAGGTAGTCAATAAAAATTTACTCAATTAATATTAATTTAAAAATAACTTTACTTGTGGGGAGGTCAAGTGCTATGTAATTTGCTTTAAGCATAATATTTAATTACGTTATCACTACAAATCTATAAAATATGTACTATCATTCCCAGTCTACAGATAAGAAATTCTGTTTGGAGAGTTAAACTCACTGGCTCAAAGTCACACAAGTGTCAGGTGGGGAGCTTGGCTTAGACCTCACCAAGGAGGGCTGAGGGACAATGATTTAACTTCTGTTTATATTTTTACCGAAAAAGTAAGAAATTGTTTTCTTAAGATTTCATACACAAGTTAACAGCAGTAGATGTCTATCCATATCTATCTATGCTTTTTATTTCAAACAATTTTACTGATGGAGGCGAGCCAAAAACATTTTTAATCCACTGCTATAAACAAGAGTTTCATGAACTGTAGGTTGTTTCCCATTAGTGGCTAGAAAAATAAATTTCCAAGATCTGGCCCAGGATTTTATTTGAGTGGGATAACATAGGATAGGAAGGAATTTAAAGAGGTGGAGTGGAATGAAATGAGCCAGAATAGAAGAGAGAGCATCAATGAACAAGAATATCAATAAGATTCACATGTTTTAAGTATTCTTTTGAGAGATTCTGTTTTAGGTATATGTACATACGTGCTATACTAAAATCTATTTCTCATTGCGGATCACAACCAAAAATGTTATTCTAAACTACTACACTCTACAAAGAGCTGCAAACCCAGACACTGCAGACATTTTATTTGGCCAGCAAAAACAAATTCACGTTGAATTCTATTAGTTATGGCACATATTCTTTAGGTCCCACTAGATTTTAGTTTCGTCTGATTTAATTCACACTTACATTTTACCTGCTTGATCTCTGTGAGCAACTGAATTTTGGGATTCAGATATTCAATCTCTTATCTGTTCATTTCAGTTGTGTCAGTTGTTTTTAACATAAACATATGACAAATCGTCTGGCTTGTAATCCAAACAGATAAGTGAGACCCAATTGTGAAGACAGGTTTATCCCAATCTAGTTGTTCCATCTTCGTGTGTGATATTATAAAGCGAACACATGAGAATAAAAGCTGTAGCATGATATGGATAACTACTATTTTTGAGAACTTGCTAAATGTCTGGCACTGTGCTACACCTTTTACACAATTATCAAGCCTGAAAATAATCCAAGACATGTACATATGTAACTATATGTTATAGATGAGGACATTGAGGCTTAAGGAGATAAATTATCTTGTCTAATATTATATAGTTATGAGGCAGAACCAGAAATCAAGGCCAGGTATGTCCAATGCAAACTCTTTACCTATTCTCCCATTAGATGCATGGCTGGACATCTTATTTCAAAAACTGCAGGACATATTCTAATTAAAAATAATAATAATAATAATGCCCTCTATTTCACTATTTCTATGGCTACTTTCTAAGTACGGATTCTTATTACCTCTTAACAGGACCGTCAAAATATGTTCACAGTGGCCTCCAATTTTCTTTTTTGTAATCTAACCTAAACTCTGATGACCTTCCTATAATACTTCCTAAAAACTTTCCATGGATCCCCTCTACCTATACCACTTGTGATTGGCAGAATAATAGCCACCAAAATTCCAAATCATCACCATCATGACTACCATCACCACCACCACCATCATCATCACCATCACCACCACCACTACCATCATCATCATCAAAACATTCCAGCTCCTTTTTTGTTTACCTTTATATCCTCTCAGTGTCTGGCACATAATATGTAGCCAAAAAAGTTTGCTTAACTAATATTAATTTTAAAATAATTATGCAGCTATCAGTGCATAACCAAACTCCTGCTAGAAATTTCTTCCTGCTTTGACTGGCCTCCCTGGTGGGTTCCTCTGCTTCTCTTATTGGACTCAAAGCTTCTCAAAGACTGAGATGACCTGGTACTCCATTGTTTAGGCTTTGCATTTTGTAGATGCTCAGTGCTTTAACTGAATTGAAATGAAAATTTACGTAATTCTTACATAAGGCACGTCAGCATAATTAATCGGCCACACACTTAGAGAACTGAGAATGTAACAGAGACCGTTCTTTTTTTTCCCCTGAAGGTGGTATTTCCTAAAACTAAATAAAGCGGTGCTAACTGAATGAAAGTTTAGGTTGTCTTACCTCCAGTTAAAATGAAAAGAACGATATACCTTCTTTTTGCCTCAGCAGCAATAACTCCCTCTTAAAACTCACAAAAGCCGTAATACTTACAAGTGATTGCTAAACAGTGTGGTTTACTCAACAATAACAAGCACTCAGTCTACAAGACTCCTTCTAAAACTTTCCTTAAGCTTGTCTTCCTTTCTACATAACAGGTTTTTCTCATTAGCTCCATGTCTTGAATTTCAAGGTCTGATTCTCAGTGGAATAGTAAGCAGCATTTAGCCAGAGGGCAAAGGTGCCAAAGCCTGGAAGTGCTCAGAAGTTCATAGTAAATAGAGATCTAGAATCTGAAATGGGGGTGTGTTTGTGGAGTAGACAATCAAAAAAAGACAAAAATGAAAAAACAGCAAAATGTCCAGTTATACAATTGCAAGGAGTCAAGAAAAAAATGGTAAAAATCCTTTTAAACAATATCCAGTCTCTTGAATTGGCTTGGCTGGGGAATAAGTGAGCCCACACAGGAGAAGATAGCACACAGGTAAACCCGATTATGGAGATGATTGGCAGCAAGAGCAGATTTATACCCTCCCTATATCAAAAAGGGAGGGGGGTAAATGTTACTTTTCCCTTTTAATTTCACAGGAATATTAGAATATGGAATTAGGTCATTTTGTTTAGTCCCTTTGATATCAATAGAGGAAAATAAATGCCATGTGAATGCAAGCTATTATTTTTCTGTCCTACCTTTTCCAGGGTGAATCACAAACACTTATGCATATATGCATTGTGAATGATGTTGAACATAAAATTAATTGACCATAATGAATAGAACAGGCAAAACAATCCTTCTGGAATTCCACTGCATAGAAGCACTCTTCGGAATGCCTCTTCAGAAAAAGCAACAGTGTTTGGCAGTATTTTTAGATACTGCGACCTAGGCAGGATTTCAGCAGAAATATGGGCAATAAAATACATACTGATGTCTTTGGGATTTGTATGGATGCTTGGAGGTGATTAGACAGGCTACTAGGGTAATCTGTTATGGGGACAGGGCATATCAGGGAAATAAAATGAATGAAAGCAAAGGGCTTCTTAGAAATCTTACCTACATTTTACACTTGGTTTACTCTCTTTCCAGCTGTGAAAGCTCAGCCTGGGTAGCCCAAAGCCAGTGCTGTCACTTTGAGATGTGTGAATTTAGCTGAGCTCCAGCTGGTTGCTATCAAGGCTAATATAGGAGGCGGTATGGTGCCTTTACCTGGCTGAAAACTTTTCAGAAGTGTGAAGTGTCACATACCTCTTGTTGAAAGTCTGCTGCTTATTTCTCTAATTTCATCACTGTCTTGAATTTTATTGCATTGGGGATTTCTTATTCCTGTCTTCCATATAAGCAAGCTTTTAGTAAATTAACTGAGTGGGTGGGCAGCATAGGAAACTATTGGAGAATAGGGTCATGGGAAAGGAGAGGCATTTTTCTTCCACCCCCTTATGTTCTCTCAGCTGCTGGAGGCTATTAAGGCCTTTAAACCTTGTTTATTAGATGGGGGTTTTGAGATCTGCATCGGTGCTGGTGGGTGTTTTTATTTGATGTCTGCTGACTCACTTGTGTTTTGAATTTTATGTCAATTCTCAGATGTGATTTTTCAGAATGAGAGGCAAATATATTTTTAAAAATAAAACTTGGTATTTCCATGAGGTTGATGTATTTCACTACCTGGCTATAATATTAGTCAGTGTTTAAATGTCAAGGGGAAGCAATTAGCAAAATTATTTCTCCACGCCCTGTTTTCAGGCTTATTTTTCTATCTCAGAAGGTTTTTTTGTTTTGTTTTGTTTTAAAATCTGGTATAAAGTGATAGTGCCATCAAAAGATCTTTGACTTTTGTCGCGACCCGCGCGATAAGGGTTGTGGGGAGCAAGGAGGGCAGTGCAGGATTAAGAAAAGACAGTAGCCATGAATAGTGTTTAAGTAGGGCCAAGCGACCTGCAGCCTCAAGAACTCGATGCGCCTAATCAGGCCTATGCATTAGCTTTTATTAGTTAGGTGGGGGAAGTAAAGGAGATAAAGCTTGTCAATCTCAAGATCTGTGAATCCCACACATCATAATAGGAAACTGATTCAAGCCAATCACTCTTGCCTGAAGGCAGCTGAACCATAAGTCTCAGGATGTTTGTACTTCCCCAAGGGACAAAACCTTTATGCATATGAATAGATGGAGAGCACTTCCCTTGCAGGTTGTGGGAAGGAATGCAAGCCACAGAGGCAGAGGCTCTCCTTAGCCTGGGGAAGGTGGGGGGCTCTCCTTAGCTTGGGGAAGGTGCCCACCTCTATGAACCCCGTGAGTTCTCCTGTTCGTCCCCACTTGAGTTGACCCGTCCCCGCCCCCCCTGTGGGGAATCTTACTCGTCATTGGCTGACCAGCCATCTTTTTGGGGCCAAACAGGGAGACAAAAGGTGCAAACACAAAGGTTTAGCAAAGTCCCTGAAAGGATCCGGCTCACAGACTCTCTTTTCTTTGGGGGCAGGTACAAGGAGACAGACTGGTAGGCTGCTGCGTGGCCACAGACTTTGTTATGGTTGCATGTACTATAAACTTCAAAATAATTTTTCCTCTTCTTCACTTGGTATATTTTAATCCTTAGTGTTTTAGAATGAAAAGAGAATGTCATTCACATCGTTATTTTTTGAGTGTATACTCTGTACTAAGTGCTGTTGTCATGCAGGGCAGCAGGCGGGCTCTCAGCTCCTGCTCCCCACATAAGAACGCAGGACTGGTGAGGCCAAAAAGGAACACCCACGGAGCCATAGATAGGGGAATCATACCACTATATTCTCACTGGCGTCTGGGTTGGAGACACAGGAAGCAGGAGCCACACTATCCGCAACCTGCCGTCCACTTCTTTCTGCCAACCAACCCCACTTGCTAGCTGCAATTCACAGTGATAACTGCAAGCGACTCTTCCTGGCTCAGCCACCATCTTCTTGCTAGCCCCTGTTTTCTGCTAGCATAGCCACAGCAGTTATATTAGTAGCCAATGGCTCACTGGTTACAGCTGACAGCCAACTAGCCACAGCTGATGGCCATCCAATCACAGTTGATGGCCATTTACTACCTGAGCCAGCACCTTTCTATGTGAGGCCGAGAGCCTGGAAACTGCACTCCTGGCTCTGTGACCACAGCTGTGTTAGTCAATGGACCAATAAGCAGAGATTCTTTGATTTCAAAGAGGTTATAGTTTCTGAATGTGTACGTGCACACACACAACAACAAATGCCAATGATATCCAGTGCTGTCCACTTAACTGTTAAAAGGTAAAGGAGACTACGTGTTCTAAGTGAGTGCACTAACACCAATTTCTTTATGCCATGCCTATCCCACACCTTACTGTTCTCAATGTTTATATTTGCATATTGCATACTAGCAGATTTCACAAAGAGGGGAGGAAATAGCCTAAGAATGGAAATTTAGTTTAACCATAAATAAAATGCTGCTAGAATGAATACAGGTTAAACATAAAAAGCAGAGTAACACTCAATCAAAACAGAAACAAAACAACAGTCTGAAGATTTTTTCCTGAATGAATTATAGCTGGCCATTTAAAGAAGCCTCAAAAGACACACTATCCGAGTAAAATTCACCTTGATATGCCTTTAGGGAAATAGAGACCAGGGATAAATTTGCTGGTCTGGGCTATTCTGATCCTTCTTCTTTAAGAGCTGGGATAGCAGAATGGCAGGGACATTTAATGGCAGTACACATTTAAATGCAGACGGAAAAGTGTTTCTGGAAACCACGTATTCTGTGATTTTTTTTTTTTTTTATTCTGTGATTTTTAATGACCCTTTCAAAGTGTTCTAAGGGTTCCTATTGTAAATTTGGGACACTGCATCCCAAACCAAAATGTATATAAAACTTGTCTAGTGATATCATTAAAGTGCTGATTCAGATTCAGTAGATCTGGGGCGAGGCCTGGCAATTTGCATTTCTACCAAACTCTCAGATATTCCCATGCTGCTAGTTCCAGGACTATATTTTGAATAGCAAGAATCTAAAAGACTGGAAGTATAGTTGGCAGCATTTCCAATGGGGTGATGAGGCTTATACAGGAGCCCTTTTCCTAGTGACAAATCAAAGCTAAACAGTATACACAGGACTAGAAGTCAGTACCTAAAATTGAGGAATGCTTTAGCGGCATGAAAACCAGGAGAAATAAAAATAAAATTTACAAGAGGAAGAAAAAATCCTAGAAAAGGAACTATTAAATGGAATTTGAAATAAATGTGCTAAAGAGGATAAATATCAGGGAAACACGTTACAAAAGTGGTATTGCAAGGATTGGTAGGTGAGCTTGGAATGTGATTTTAAACCATAAATAAATTCACCTTTTCTGAACAGCAATTGGGAAAGCGGGTATATAGATAAAACATTTATTATACAATTTCTCCAGTGAGCATAACGTGAAATGTGAATTGGTACACATACTTTTAAAGTCTTATTTATTAAGTAAAAAATAAAACATAACTACAGTCATTACGTAGTATATCAAGTACACTAAGCCCTTTCTTTTCAATTGTTTGAATTTGTCATTAGCTCTCAAGGGACCTGGGTTTTTGATTGTCAGTTTACTTATTTCATATCTTAATATCACTAGAGATGTATTCATCACATTATTTTACCACACGGTTTATTTTATATGACAATGGTGGCTTGTTAGTTCTAGAACTTTCCTGAATGCAATAAACAGTTTCCAGTTTTCAACATTTCAGTAGATCTTGAGAGTAAAGAGATGTCTGAAAATTCTGTGTGTTTTAAAAAAATTATTTAAATCAATACTTAATGTTAAAAGAAATGCTTACAATTATAACACAATGCCTACTAGAAACTAATTATTTTTTTGTCATATCACTTGAAAATAAACAGAAAATATTTTGAAAATAATAACTATTGGAATAATGGTGAAAAAATACAAAATCTAGAATGTAACCAGCCAGCATATTAGTTTATGTAAAGTAAGGTATGTAATCCAAAAGAATGAATGCCCATTAAAAGACTTATGTAATGAATTCCATTCTGAGCCCAATTGTGACAAACTGAAAAAACATTATTTAAATAAAAACTCCAAAGTTTATAATATTGATATATAATCATTTGCTTTTACATTACCTTCAATTAATTCAATAAATATTTGTTGAAGTTTTACTAAATGCCAGGAATTCTGCTAGACATGAAACAGAAAGGCGTTCTAGAATCTGGCCACCCTCGTGGTAAATTCTGTGCCTAACTCTCTCACCTTGATTTATCGCACTATAACCCTCTGTCTCACAGCACACAGGGTTGAGAGTGTGTGATCAGTTACATAGAAATAAACAAAACTGTGATCACTTAGAGCTTGCCCAAAGATACAAAACAAGTTATGCAAATAGGGAACAATCTGAATAGAATTCCTATGAAAATGTCATTGATGTGATTGAAAGATGCTATGAAAAAGAAAGTTAATTCTCCCCAAGTCCTGTTTTATTTTGAATGAACTTCAATCTTCCTATATAAGAAATGTTTTAACGTTCTGTTTGGGTTTATCTAATTTGGGTGAGGAAGAAAGTTGTAATGTCATGGTGTGTCTTGGGATTTTTCCCTATAAAATATTATTATAAAATATCACCCTAGAGACAAGAGAGATACAAGTTATAGCATGTATGCTAGGTAACAAAGTAAATATCTATATGGCAATATGGTTTATATTTTATTTTAAATTTACCGAAATAAATCTGTCTTAGTGAGCAGAATGTGGTCCAAGAAATAATTCATATCAAATGGTTGTTTTCCCTTAGTGAGTCAAGCAGGTGAGTCAGACACACTCACCACCCTTCCCCAAACCTCATGCTCTTCCAATAAGGTCTTAAAAGGAAACAAGCCGGGGTGGGGGATGGAGGGCGGTCTGGAGACACAACTGCTTCTGATGGAAGAAGTGGTGAGAGGGGCTTCTCCACGGGACTCGGAAGATAAGGCCATGCCATGACTGACCTCAAAGAATAATCCAAACAACCAAGGAAATGGGAGCATGAAACTGACCCAGAGTGACTGTGCTAAGAGTTCCTCATATGCCTCCTTATTTATTTCCTTATCACACTAGTGCTAGGAGAGCTGCCTCAGTGAAAGGGAAAAGAAAATTCTGTGGGCAGTTAATTTTGGCATTTGCTGTACGTATGATTTCTATCCCTCTTGGAGAGTCATAAGCACAACACTGTATTAGAAACTCAGAGAAACCTGTAGCAAAGGAGACAGTTAATTTTGATTTAACCAATATGTCACAAATTTGATTAATTGTAACCACCCTTCATCCTGTTAATAATAATCTGAAACTTGTTCTGGGAAACACACTTTGCTAACCTGGCCACCATGGGAAAGTTTGCCTAAGAATAATGAATACTAGCAATAAAAAGATAAGTAGGACTGTGTGTGTGTGTGTGTGTGTGAGAGAGAGAGAGAGAGAGAGAGAGAGAGAGAGAGAGGTTAAGAGAGGGGTTATTTGGCACTTAATGGAATAATATTTAAGTACCTGAATTCAGGTATTTAGGAGGGAGCTAACAAAGTAGTTAAGAGTATCTCTCAAGTAAGTAATGCATTTGATCTATATTCATCTCTCCATGTTATCTTATATCATTACTTTTAACAATTCACTTTTGTTATTGGGACTCAATCACACACACACACCCCCAATAGTGGTAACTAACAATTCTTTTTGAAAATCATTCCAACAGAATCAGGTTGTTGCTATACTTATATTGATGATGCAGTTCTAAACATGATTCTGATCTTACTAAGAACCAACACACTAAAAAATTTTAAAAATCTAGATATCTGGTAACTAAAAATACAATTCTCTAGCTGTCAGGCTCTATTACCTCTGCTCGGCAGCCTTATTTTGTAGGCCTGTTTTCAGGAGAGAACAATGTACCTCTCACAGTACATGACATGCTCAATCTAAGAAAGTAACATCCTGTTTAAAATATATGAAAAGACTTGGGATTTTCTTTATTAAAGAGTGTAGAATGCTATACTGGGTCCCACTCCCTACCAAAACAAAGAGGGAGAAAATTGAATTCTCACTGATGATACATATTTTTAAAAATCATTCTCACAGTATAATCATAAATGTACACACACACAAAAAAAGAAAAAGTACTCGTGGCCATGGATGTCCACTGCCCTCTGATATTTTTCCCCACCCCTCAATTACATGGACTTTTGATCACTGTCTGGGAAATTTATTTTCAGTGAAGCCAACAATTATGTGCTTTAAGTTGTGCAGCTTAAATGCATAGCTCTTCTCGTACATCTCAGTTTGCCACCAAGAGTTCTGGCATTTCCTGTTTCCAGCTTGGACACACCACTTCCATTTTTAGAGAACAAGCAAATATACCACCATGAAATATAATTAGAATATCCTCCTTAATAGCCTCCAAACTTTTTTCAACGTTTTTCACCAAGGGCCATATGCGGTAAAATACACAAACAGCCAGGCCACTCACTCGAGGTGAAGTACGTATTGCCTGACCTGGTTTATTTAAGTCAACTAAATATATTTTTGGAATTTGCTGCAGGCCAATTAACAATGGATTGCAGACCACAGTTGGCCCGCGGGCCGCAGTTTTGACACCCCTGGCCTAGAGTATACATGACTGATTAATACATCATAATAGTGTTGGAGGCGATAAAACATGTTTGATTTTGAGTGAACATAATTTAAATTGTGGCTTGGTTGTTTGTAAGACTAAATGCATAAAGTAAGGAGCAGCAAAACAATAGCTTTGATTCTTCAACTGCACCATCTGATCCAACACGTTGTTTTTCAAACAAGTAATGAACATTCATTTTCTGTATCTGGAAAAAGAATATGAAGAAAAGTCAGAAAATGAATGTTCTTCCATGTGCATTAAACATGATATTGGTTGGACATTCTCATGTTCTTTTTAATGAATAAAGCAAAGGTATTGCTAATTTTTACCTGATGATTTGCAAATGGACTAATTAATACAATGAGCAAAGCCTCAAATATTATTACCAGGATGATCATTACTTGTAACTAAGCAAAATGCAATAACCACACACATTTCATTGTTTATGACATTAATATGCATTGCCTAATAATACCGGCAAAATTTCTCTTCCAAATTCTCTTTAAACAGATTTTTGTTAATCTTGTGTATGAAGAGATTGGTTGCTTCTAAACCCCTAAATTTGCTCCTGACTCCCTTTCAAGAATCAATACCCAGAAAGGTGTTTGATAGACCAAGGTCATGAACTCCCCAGGAAGCTTTCTGAAGGATGTGAAAGAGGATAAATTGCTTCTCTTTCCTGCCAGCTCCAAAGCACTCCTCTTTCTCACCTCTGGAAATGCACATGGGAACAATTGCCCCTGGACCATTTCCTCTGCCCTCTGGTAGGCTGTGGCTTCTCCAGTCTGGAGCAGCACTCATGCTGTCCAGCGCAGAAATCAGGGGTAGCTCAGTCAGCCTGAATGGACAATGCCCAGTCCCTAGCCCTTGCTATTCAAAGAAGTGAGCAATTCCACATTTGACTTCCATTTGTTTAACATAGCATCTGATCCAACACCTTGTTTTTCAACCAAGAAACTCGGCAAAATTAAAAATATTTGCTCAAAGGGAAACTGCTAGTTAAGTAACAAAAGGGTCAGGATTAGAAACCAGGTATGTGTCTCCGGTTCTGGGCTGCTCGTTCTACTGCCTTCCACACTTACCTCCTAAGTGGCCTTGTAACCCTTCTGGGAGTAGAGGCCACCAAATTTAGAGAGGTGAGTCATGAAGACCCCCATCCAATTCATTCCATCAGGGTCCTTTTTGAAAGAAAAAGGTAGATCTAATCTTTTTTGGTCCTGAAAACTGATGACACATTTAGCTCTTACACCTTTGTGCCTCAGTTATGGTTTCTCAATGCAGCATAACATTTTATGGAGCTGAAAGTGATATTATTTGAAATGTGATATTCTGCGAGGGTAGGGGAATAATATAATAGGTAGAAAGACTTTTCCCTTTTACTCTTACCTTTTAAAAAGAAAGTACAATTGTAAAGGAGATACTACTGTTTGCAGAATAAAGCAGCATTGTTTCGTCTTTATGTTACGGTATAACTTACTACCCAAATATCAAAACATGGTTTCATTAAATAATATTAAAACTGGTACTTTATCAGCTGAAGAAGCTATGAAGTACATACTTCCCAAGTTATGTGTGATATGATAGAATCAACCCATTGATATTCTTATTGATTTTGTCTTTTGCTTATGTGGAATTGTTTTTGGAAGAGCTCTGTAATATAATTTCATCCAATTTCCACAATTATAGGAGAAAACACCAAGATCCTAGAGGATGAAAGGGTTTGTCTAAGTGTCACATTTACAGTTAGCTTTGAGGCAAGGACTCAGGACTCGAATGATGACGGTCGTTCCAGTGTTATGCCAGTCTTCATTAATCTGCTTTTTTGCATGTGGTTTGTCACTTTACAATTAATTTATAACTAACCTTGCCTCAAAGTAGCAACACCAATTTCTCCCATTTTTTTTTTTTAACTATCTAAACTTTAAAAATTTTAGAATAGTTTTAGGTTTACAGAAAAATTGTGAAAATGGTACAGTTTCCCTAGCAACGTCTTCTAGTAGTGTGGTGCTTTTGTCACAGTTAATGAACTGATATTGCTACATGATTATTAATTAAAGTCTATACTTTATTCAGATTTCCTCAGTTTGTACCTCATGTCCTTTTTCTCCTCTAGGAATCCATCCAGGACACGACAGGACATTCCGCCATCATGTCTCCTGAGGCTCCTCTCAACTGTGACAGTTCTCAGATATTGCTTTTCTTTGAGGACTTGGATAGTTTTTCGAAGTACTAGTCAGGTGTTTTGTAGAATGTCCCTAAATTGATATCTGACTGGTGTTTTCCTCATGATTAAACTGAGCTTATGGATTTGGGGAATGAAGACCACAGAGATCAACTACCATTCTTGTTGCAGCTTTTCAGTGGTACATGTTATCAACATGACTTCTCACTATCAAGGTTATTCATGGTCAGCTGGCTGAGGTAGTATTTGTCAGGTTTCTCCACTTTAAAATTACTCTCTTCTCCCCATTCTCATACTATCTTCTTTGGAAGGAAGTCCCTGTGTGTATCCCACCCTTATGGAGCTATGTACCTTGAGGGAGGAGAACCCACAAAATTATTTGGAATCTTCTACATTGGAGATTTGTCTATTCTTTGCTATTTATTGATTGAGTCAACCAGTTATTTATATCAGAATGGACTCAGATATTTAGTTTATATTTTGAATTATTATCTAATATTACTTTGTTTACTCTAATTGTTGTGACTTTGGCCATTGGAAACCCTTTTAGTTGGCTCCTTTGTCCCTTTAATACACCCCTTAACATTGTGGTTATTTGTGTTTTAAAGTTCTTTCTTCTTTTTTGGCACTCCCAGGTGGCCCAAACTCACCTGGTATATTCTCAGCTACAACTATGGAATCATTCATTTCTCTAAGGAGCCTTAGTTCTTTTTTTGGAGAATGATATTAGAAACCAAGATGACATCATCACTGGCTGTTGATATTGTCAGTAGTTTGGATTTTCACAATTTTAATAGGTATGTAGTGCTATATTGTTGTAGTTTCCCTGATGACAGGTAATGTGAGCATCTTTTCATGTGTTTATTTGGCATCCATATATCTTTTCTGGTAAGATATCTGTTCAGGTCCTTTGCCCATTTTTAAAAATTGAGTTGTTTGTTTTATTATTGTTTAGCTTTAAGTGTTCTTTGTATATTTTGAATACAAGTCTTTCATCGATATCTGTTTTGCAAATATTTTTGTAAATATTTCTGTGGCCATGACAATATATTAAAACATTCTTTATACATTAATGAAAATCCTAAATTTGCTATAAAACACTGAAGCTGGTAGATTTGAAGGTTTGAGAAAAGGACAGTTAGACTTAAGAAATTACATATTCCCTTTAACTTGAAATGAGTTATGACTCTTAAAATTATAAGCAGTATTATTTCCTTTCTTTTGGTTAATCTCCCAGCAACAGACACTGTCGCTTTCCTAGCAGTCATTCTTTTGTAGTTCTTGCTAACTGCACTCCCGTTTTCTTCTATTCAGGTAGCCGTATACCTGCTCCCATAAATAAATCACGACTGTCCAAGCCACTCATGGTAACCCTATCCCCCTTTACCAATGTCCACATAAAAGTAACCCCTAGTCAATACAATGTAAAGATACGAAGGAAGTGTGGCAGAGCACTTTACAGGAGGGTTCTTCTCCCTTACAAAGAAAAGGCCACATGACAAAAAGATTGCTTTTGAACACTTCGCTCCACCCTGCTTTGTATACTCTCATTTGAGAATGTGAAGTCTAGAGCCTTGCCAGCCCCCATGCAACCATGAGGTGTCAAGCCTGATGACAAATGTCAACATTCTAAGAAGGTAAAATAGAAGAAAGAAATGATACTGGGTCCTTGATGACAGCATTGAGCCATGGAACCACTTCTGGAAAGCCTACCTCCAGATGTTTTGCTTTAGTGAAAATTAAATATCTATTATTCAGCCAGTACTTTTCAATCTTTACACATCATGGCGGCATATAAAAATCATATTTGTATAGTATCCTGGTGTAAACAGGTAAGAATCCTCACAGACAGAGACAAATTGCTCAGGGATTTCGATTGCCTCAGGCAGCCCCTCCTGGACACTATAACTGAACCTAAGATTAGCATCTCAGCTACCTGCCACCCATTCATGGCACACTGTAGTACACTGGGAGAGAAGTTCTGGTTACAGGCACATCTGTAACTTGAGACTGAATACATCCTAATTATGATGCATACTTCATACAGCTTGAAACCCATGCAAAATCTCTCTCATCTTGGAAGCCAACTAACCAACCTCTCAGATAATGTCCAATAAAAGTAGGCTCGTATTTGTACTAATCTGTGATTACTGAAACTTGAGCAGAGTTTGGAAACTTCTTGGTCTGGAATATACCTGGGACAGATGTGTTAGAAAGGGATAAGGTATTTTCTCTCCGTACTTATGCTGTGGTTTTAATTTAATTGCTTTGGCATATTATGGTAGGCTAACAGATTTAGAGGACATATCTTTGCAGTAAAAAAGCTTTAAAGTACAAGTCTAAGTTATTATTTGAACAGCTGTATCTAATTCATAATATGGAAATCATACCAAGCCAACTCAAGTGAAAAAATAACTAAACACAGTTACCAAAACCTCTGAGAATGCAAGGAAATCTCAATGTGCTTTCATGACCATCTTTCCAATATACTAAGGAGCCCTGGGGTTACTCCAGTGCAGAGTTCCCTAATGGTGAACTAAGATGCCAGCTGTACTTACAATGGATACTTTTTAAAGGTCTTACAACGTCTTGTGTTCCAAATAATGATTGTGACTCCTAAAGAGGAAACATATCTAAGCATTTCTTATTCATAATCAATTAGGTTTTCTGGCAGCAGGCAATAAGATGCATGGGATTTATACTATCCCCTTCTGTTTGGGAATAAATTGTACACTGTGGTCATCTCTGAATCACAAACTAACCCTCAGGTTTTTATTTATTATTACAAGACTGCTGAAGCATAAATTTCTTGGAAACCAAGTACTTTCTTTAGGAAAAAATGTGGCAGATATTTTTTCTTTCCACATACTAACTTCAATTTATTTAAAGTATATTATATATACATATATGCATATATATCCACATTAAATATATATATGTATATATATTTAGCATATGTTTCAATAGATATTTATATAATGTTATATATATTTCACTTTATATTAAATCTAATATTTTGTCTACATGTTACCACTCATTTATTTACTTATTCAGTGAACTCATTTAGCTCAGTGCCCCATCATGTGAAAGGGCATTTGTCATTAGTTAAGTCTTAAGGTTTGGATATGATTACTGAGATTAACATAAACTTTTTTTTCCTTTGCAAATATAAAATCGTCAGCAAATAATGACATTTGCAAACTAGAAACTACTGGGCACTTTAAATGGACACTTTTCATGGCATTAGTGATTTCCGATTCAGTGTGTCCCATCTTAATGTATGGGTAGGGATACAAGTCTATGAAAATGAGTGAGTCTTTGTTCTTCGGACATGCCAGCTGGAAACACAACAGTGGTACCCTCTGAACCAGCAATACTGTCAGGACTGCCAGGGGTCTCAAGAAAGCTTCATCTTTTGTGGCTTTCTGATCAGCTCCAGTTTTTGTGCATAAGTTTTAGCTAATTTCCAGAGTAGGGCAAAATACTGATTAGCGTTGTGGTGTGCAGTTAAAGTGTCAATTTTAGCCTAGCATTAGAAATAAACCTAATAGGGAAAATCTGGTCAGTTTCTCCTAGACTACTTGCAGAAGGCAATAAATAGCTCAGGAAAGCAATTGCATCTAATGAGATGGTTTCAGCCAAGGAAAAGCAAACTTTGGATTGTGAGCATGAAAAGATTACTCACTGGTCCTATTAGCATTCAGAAAAACTATTAAAATGCTTTTTCAGATTCTTTCCCAGGAGATAGGGCTCATTTCAAACTCCAATGGGAAAATAGGAAATGAAACGAAATGATAATAAAAAATAATATGACAATTGCTTTAGTTCAAAGCATCAAAGTCCTCATCCAGGTGACAGTTGCTCAACTATCTGCTGAAATAAGCATCTTTCAAATGACTTTACTTGGGGAAATAAGAATAATTGTTTTGCAAGAACATCTCATTTTACCTAATGATTTTTTCCCCCAAAGAATCTCATTTCCACATCTTGAAAGATGTCAATAACCTAGCAGTTTTCAACTGAGCTTGGAAGATATGTTATCTAATCCTAGCTTCCTAAAGCAAGGATTTAAAAAAGCCTGAAAAGACACTGTTGGTGAAATATGACAGAAGGATACCGGGTCAAACAAACAAAAACAAAGAGTTGATTGCTGTAAGAAGGTAGTCAAATACGTTATTAATAAGTTAATGTAAAAATAAAAAGAGTAAAAAGTGGACCATAGATTAGGTAATTAGGAAGCAATTATTTATTTTTTTAAGAGCAAGAATCTGAAACTGTGGTACATTTATACAATGGAGTATTACGCAGCCATAAAGAAGAAAGAAATCTTACCATTTGCAACAACATGGATGGACCTAGAGAACATTATGTTAAGTGAAATAAGTCAGAAAGAGAAAGACAAATACCATATGATCTCACTTATAGGCGGAATCTAAAGAAAAGAATAAGTGAATGAACTAATCAGAGACAGTTTGGGAAACATGGAGGAAAAACAGAGGGTTGCTAGAGGGCCGGGCGGGTGGGGATAAGGGGAAGGTGAGAGGTTTTGAAAAATAGTCGGTAACCACAAGATGGTCATGGGGGTTTGAAAATTAATTTGGGGAACGTACAGAGGGATAGTGGATGGGGGGACTGGGGTTCACACAGTGTGAGGGATATAAATGATAAACGTCTAAGTTTTGCTTTGTCTTGTGCACCTGAAACTAATAAAAAAAAAAAAGAGCAAGAATCTGGACAACATAATTTGAAAAGGGAAACAGTAAGTAGACACCACTTTTTGAGAGTTTTGATGAGGAGATGAAGAAGACTGTAATATATTGATGAAGAATATATATGAGTATGCGGTCAGATCGTTTTTTAGGATAAGAGAAACTTGAGCTGTAAGGAGGTACAAAGAAAAGTGCATGCAGAGTTAGAAAGGGGGAGATTCAGGAGTAAAAGAGGACACCTGAGGGAGTAAGATTCCTGAAGAGAAGAGAATGGATGTTACCAAGGGTAAAGATGGAGAAACCGGCTTTGGCAAGCAGAAGGGCTCACCATCCCCCAGTTTGGAGGAAGTGGACTGGGATGAGAGAAGACATGTATGGGGTTGGTAGGGACTAAGGTGAGGGGATGAAAAGTGGATAAAGGTCACATTTGATGGCTAATTGTCCTAATAGTAAAGATAACTGGGGTGCACTGGAAAAAAGATGATAAAAGTCTTTGGATGAACCCCGCCTCCCCCAAAGAGTTGAAATGAACTCAGGTCCTTTTGCTTCCATTGATTTAGAATATGGCATGCAAGATAAAATGACAGTCACCGAGAACTATCCTGAACCAGTGAGCTTCAGGAAAACTTCAAGGCTAGACACTTGTATGCAGACTTTTAACATGGACATTGGGAAGATACCTAGTTTGTACAGCTCACCAATTTAATTTATTTTTGAATTCCAGTTCATTCAATGCTCTCCATGATGCTCAGCTACAATGTGCAGTAGCCTATCAGGGCATGCCCTTGGAATTTTATGTTTTTGATATTTCATAAGTTTATTTGAGCCAAACTGACAATATATGCCAGGGAGCAAGATCTCAAATGCTCTGGTGATTTTTTTTTAAAAGAGCTCTTTAGCATTGCAAGAAATTTATTCTATAGTCAAGAAACATTCAGGGATTTTTTTTTTCTACTTTGTACTTTTCTTGCCCCTGTTTCCTTTTTACCTTTGACCTATGTTCTTTCATCAGGAACATTATAAATACATAATTTTCCTGTAAGTCAGTAAGTGGGTTCTGAATTATAGACTTATCGATCATGTTTTATACGTCTCAGGGAAAAAAATAGAATTCGGTCTAAAAACATTGCCCTTGGATACTTTACTACAATTATGACCTTGGAGAAAACACAGTAGCTTTTCCCTAGAAATGGTATCTGACTGTCACTGGTATCTTAAAGATATTATATATGAGAAGAAATAAAGGGTCACTTCAAACTTCATAAAGTACATCCTAATAGTCACTTAAATGCAAGAGGGGAAGAAGACTGGGTTAGCAACCCATTTAGGTTGAGTGATAACAGATTTCCAAAGCTGAAATGGAGAAAATATCAAGCTAGAAATATTGGTTGGGGCCTAACAGTCAGAAAGAATAATATAACCACTTTGATTTTTGTGATCAAGACCGTTTATAAAACAGAATGTATAGATTTAATGTGCCCTTTATTTTGAACAAAGGTAAGAAAACATAAATGGGACCTTTCTATATCGTGAAAAACATTTTTGAATGTGGATACCACCAATATGCTACAGTAGCAGAGCATAAGTGTTCACAGGGACCATGTAGAAGAGGGAAGGCAAGAATTGAGGCACCAGTGTGAGGGAGACCCCAGTATGCTGTGAAGAACTGGACCACTTTTGTCAAGCAGGAGACAGTCCTTTGAATCCTATTGGCCACCTCTGCCATTGAATCTGTTACTTAGCCTACAACAGTAAAACAATATATATTTTTCATATTAGGACTGACACTTATGTGTTTAAATATCTAAACATAATTAAGCTTATGCCATTATTTCCAAAGGGTCTTTATTTTTCAATCTGCCCATTTACTATGGTAGGGAAATGATTTCTTTCTTACTCTAAATATGTTGCTTTCTCCCTTCAGAATTTTGTCCCATTGGTGGTTATAAAGTAAAGCCTTGCCTAAAAATGTTGAAGTAAACTATTGTCTTATAGAAAACTGGAAGTAAGGTATTTGAAAATTATCTGTGGAAAACAGTCTTCTTTTTCTCTTGATGTTTGTAGAACATTTCTGTTTTGTTTTCATTTTATAGCGCTGATTTTTGTACTTTCTTTGGTATTTTATTGTTAATGAATTAAGTTATTTAAAGTGCAATCACTTTATAAGTTTTTCCGTTTGTTTTCCACACAAATACCCATAATTTGTCACTTTTTAAAAATGGTTTATATTATTGTTACTTTTTTATTATAGAAAGAAGGATATGTTTAGGGATTCTAGGGTTGCTGACTTTAATCACAGAAAACGTTTTATTTACTAATGAAGAGAAACTTATTGGAGATAAGAAAGGACACAGACTAGTCCAGAATCTATATTCTGGAGCAATATTCTCTTGCAGCAAGATAATGGTGTAAGAGCTGTTACAAATTAATTTGGAATAGAACCAACAACTTTTTCATGATATACTAAAAGGCCCTATAAAGAAACTCTGTTCCACCAAAAAGTATTATCTAGTACTTCAGAGTGTCATCTTCCACTGTTTAGGATTATAGTTATACATAACTATGTGTACAGTGCCTCAGACCCAGTCAAGAAACTCAAAACATTATACCAGTTTAGCTAAGATGGTAGGATGCTTTGAGGTGAAACCCTATGAGATCTTTCAAATGCCCCAATAGATATTAGGTGGTAGAAGCCTAAAATATTTAAGCGTGTTTAAGGTCACATGCATTCTGCAGAGAGAGGTATAGAGCTGATTTGTTCATTGATGCCGTCCAGATGTTGTGGGTTTGATGTTCTGTTGACTGATGAGTTAATTATTGTTTTTATAAAAACTCTCCAATGCCATGATGGCCAGAGTCACTTGACCTTTCAGCTAGTGTTACAAAAAAATAATACCAAGAAAAGGAAACCAAAAAAATATCAGCAACAACTCTTTCCTTTAAAAGAAAAAAAACACACACACATTTTACTGTAAAATGAATGCACAAAATAAAAATGTACAGTTCATTGAATTATTGTAAAGCAAACACCTGGGCTAACAGACTGCCAGCACACCATTTTCCCTGGGCACCCCTTCGGCCCCCCAAATCTCCCCCTTCTCCTCAAAGATAAATGCTGCTCTGACTTTAATAGAAAAGCTTCTCTTGTTTCTCTTCATTCAAATTACCACCTAAATAGGAATCATTAAGGACTGCAGTTTCATTTAATCAGCTTTTATGAAAAGAATCGCATAGTATGTTTTGTTTAGTTTCTGATTTCTTATGCTAATCATTGTGATTGCAAGAGGCCTCCATGCTCTTTGTAGCTACACTTCATTCATTTTTATTCCTATATAGTATTCCATTGTACCCAAAATTATTAAATCCATAGTTGATGAACACTTACATTTGTTCCAGTTTTGGGATATTATGAATGATATTGGTGTGAATATCCTTGTACATGCTTTAATATTCTTATAAACTACTATACACATGTATTGGTGTATCTAGGAGTGGGATTGTTGGGTCATAGAAAATGCATGTCTTCAACTTTAGAACTTTTCATAAGTGGTTTATGCCAAGTTACTCTGCTAATAGCGTTGTATTTAAATCCCTTTGGGTTGGACATCTTCATCAACTCTTGGAATTGTCAGTTCTTCTGATTTAATGATACCTGTGGAATTCTCATTGGAAATACAATTTTCATTAATTCTATATGTTATTGACTATTTGGATACCCTTTTTTATGTCTGTTCAAGTCTTTTCTAGTTTCCCTTGTGAGTTATTCCTTCCTTGTAGATTTTGAGGAGTTCCCTATTTTTTTCTGAATATAAGCCCCGTATCAGTGATATGTATTATAAATATAATCTTTTCCCAGTCTATGGCTTAACTTTTCACTGTCTTAACAATATATTTTGAAACAGCAGTTCTTATTGACTGCTCAAAGCTATCAGTCTTTTATTCAGTGTATTTGATATCTGCAGTGGATAATTTTTAACACCTTTCCCTTCCTCTATAAATTAAATTATTTTCAGTAAGAATCAAGAATTCAAAAAATTGATGTAATGAAACAGTGAAAACTTTCCTTTTTGAACTTTGTATATAATTATGCTAGTAAAAAAAAATAAAGTATAATACAAACTAGTGAAAGAAATGCTATGATTCAAAAGGAAAAATATCAGTATGTGAACATTTTTTTATGTCTTATCTATTTTTTTAATTAAAGTTTATTAGGGTGACAATTGTTAGTAAAGTTACATAGATTTCAGGTGTAGAACTCTGTAATACATCATCTATATATCACATCGTGTGTTCTCCTCCTGGAGTCAGTTCTCCTTCCATCACCATATATTTGACCCCCTTTACCTTCATCTACTACCCTCCTCCCCACTTACTCTCTGTGAACATTTTAAATTATACTCCCTTAGTCACAGATATAATCTTGTTGTATCAACTGACTCAATATTGTTTTATGATGATACAAGTACCTCACTTGAAATTCTTTACATTTTTTTTTTCTTTTTACAAATTTCTCTACAAAACTAATGATTTCTCAACATAAGTACAAGTAATTGCAGGACAAAAAAACCCACAACTATTTATTCAGTAGTTTTTATATATACTTAACTATTTAACCTTTGGTCTATTGGTTTGTTTGTTTCACAATGATATACTAATATTCTATGTAAATAATTGTATAGTACCTAAATAATTTTCATAAAACTGAACAAATCAAGAAAATATAATGTTATGCCAGTAACATGATTTAGTAGGAGCTATAATTATAAATTTTATAGGCATTTGTTTTTTTAAAAGAAATTTGGACAATTACTACTAGAAAATTATTTGCATAGAATATTATTTTAGATTGTAATTAAAGGATCAAATTTCAAACTGTTAGGTTTTAAAACAAACAATAATTTAAAAGAATATATTTCAATATAAAAGATATTCACTTGGAATTTTATTTGCAAAGTTTTTAATGAAATATTTTGCTTTAATAATTTTAAATTTTCTGTTATTTTGGGATTATTTTTTGTTGGGTGTTTTCTCTTGAAATTTGCCCTTTGATCTATAGTTTTAAATTTATTTTTATTCCATGCAAAACTGTTTATATTTTTTTCATTTTAATGTCTTGATTTACCTGATATTATTTTGAATTTTGTTTATAATGTATACATAATTTTATTTACAATTTTATATTGGGATTTTTCTAGTTATCTTATTGTTACTGGTTTCTAACATTATATTGTGGTCTTTTGCAATTATTGAGACTTACAGAGTATGCATCAATTTTAATTTTTAAAAAATGTGTATTTTGCAGTTGTTGGGTATAGTTTCCATTTAGGTAAGTTAGGTAAAATTTGATAATTGTGTAGTTAAAATCTTCTATATCCTTACTAAATTTTTCAGTTACTAAGAAATTGGTGTTAAAACCTTCCACTAGGAGAACTGACTCTGGGGGGGGAACACACAATGGGATTTATAGATGATGTAATACAGAATCGTACACCTGAAATCTATGTAAATTTACTAACAATTTTCACCCCAATAAACTTTAATTGAAAAAAACAACAACCTTCCACTATAATTGTGAAAGTGTCTATTTGTCTTTTTGGTTATTTCGTTTGGATTTATGTATATTGAGACTATGTTAACAATTATATGTGAGTATGAGGCTATTATGAGTGAGAAGAACTGATCATTTTAACAATTATGAAATGTCCCTCTTTATCTCTCATAACACTTTAGTCTTAAATTATCCTCTATTTGATATTAAAGAGAGACAACAGGAAAAGTTGCCTTTAGCTTCTTTTTGTAAGTTCTAACTGTGAAATATGCAGGATTTATACCTTAAAAATGGTTATAAGACTCCTTTCAACAAGAAAATATAAACTAGCTTCTCAACAAGGTAAGATAAATATTTGTGGTAAAAAGATGTGTAGCAAATTTTCAGCAAAATCTTGACATTTATACACTCATAATACAAGAGGTTAGAGTAAGTTCGGTTAAGGTAAGATGGCCACAAATGTCTTGTTTTTCCCTTATGAAATAAACTGGTGTCTAAGAAAGATATAGAGTGACTCAGTGATACTGCTAATTAATGAGAGATTGCTGAAGTGTTGAGGGTGTAGAATGTGTACCTGAGATTATCTGATTTTTAAATTATGTTTATTTAATGCATCTATTTTTTAAGTTTCAAGGAAAAAAATGTTAAAAGTGATAGAAGGTTGAAATTCCAGTGTGACACTATTGGAATTTTTTTTCAGTGGGTAACCATATTTTGGGAGAAAGCTACACATGAAAGTATGTATATGTTCACATTTACATGCATACATCATTTTTGTATATATTTATATTTACATGTATACATGTATAAAGGAAGAATGTTTTAAAACTATCTCAAGTAATAGTACCACTTGTTGATATCAATTATAGTTACTACTTAATTTCTTTAATCAACACAAAATTACTATGAGCTATCATAACTGACTTTCAGATGAGGGATCAGAATTCAGGGAATGTAAATAAAAGGCTGAAAAATCACACAGTTTATAAGAAACAGAGCCATTATTAAAATACAGGTCTTTTGGAATCTAAAATTCATGTTCTTTGCACTATTATGTGCTGTTAAGAAGTACATGTTTTATGTCAAATTGGAAACATAATAACCAAACAGTGTGAACAAAATAATGCTTTTAGGGTAACAAAAGTCCAACTTCAAGAAATGTACAGATCGTTATACAATGCTGGGGAAAATCCAGGAAACCATAACAGACTTTCTTGGCATGCCACACTGAGGCCATCCAGATGCAAAATCAATTAGAAAAGGCCAGAGATCAAAGAGCAATATTGTGGACATTGTTTCTTAACTGACATAGGTACAGGGTCTGTTTGTCATCATGCTTAATCATTTCTAAAATAGTCTGCATAATTATAGATTATCTACAGGTATTGAAGTGTGTTTTAAAGTACAACAGTGTCTATGAATAAGGAATGTGATGTCTATAGATGTATTCTAAGAAAATCTGTTCCATGAAAATCTGACCTTTCTATAGATGAAATAAGGAGTGATAAGTCACTTTATAAAAAGACTCTTACTTAGAAAAGTGATTCTGCAGGATTCCTTTAAAGTCCAATCTCTTCCGATGCTTTTAGAAAACGATTCCATTTATAATGGTTGGATTTGCACAATATTTCTCAAGAATATGTGTGCTGTGCACAGTACCATGAACCATGTATAAATGTACTTGAATAAATGTGATATTTAGAGAGGGTTAAAGAACAAATAACTTGGAATAATAAAATTGTACGCACAACCCAATGCAACCAAATATTTAAGTTATTTCAGTTATTTACAGTGCAGAATTTATGGACAAATATGTTGTCATAATCAAGACTTATACACCCAACTGCATACACAGCAATCTGAAATTTCTGTTTGGGCTCATTCTGATACAAAAATCCGTGTCAAAGTTGGCTTATAAAGTGACATGCCCACTACTGGTAAGGAGCACTTGTCAAAATCATCAGCTTAAGGACATGGCCTGAATTGAATGAGTTAAGGCTGTATTTTCATTTTAGACTCTTATTTGCTTGAACAGTGTGAATATATCAGAATGACTTCAAGGAAAAGGCAGGGATTTCTGCAGTCCCTCACAACTGAACATGTGATGATTCATAGTCTATTACGAGCTCAGACACAACCAGGTGCATGTATTAACATATTATTAAACACTCACAGATGGCTTACATTTACAAAGTGCTTGGTGAGTACATCAGTTAGCCACATTTGTATTCACCAGACAACAGCAACTGTATAAAGGCAAATCTAATATTTGCCTAATAACAGTAATAGCAATAATCTAGAGAAATGCTTTTCCATTTAAGGAAACTAAGTGCATTTTGAGAAAATGGAGGATGTTTCTCATCATTGAATCTGACTTAATCTCTAGTTATTTTAATATACAGGTATTTCTAAAACACATTCTTTATTCTATATTTCATGCACAATCCCTTCCTATAAAAAGAGCTTGCTGTTCAGGGAGTGGATGACTCCTTGCTGTCCCAATCTCAGCACAAGGGTCACCAGCTCAGAGTAGTCTAAAGTAGCCTTTTCTTACCAAACTGCTCCCAGTGACTACCTACCACATTAAGATCTCTTATTGTATGTAGCACTCATCACAATCTGGAATTGTTTTTTTGATTTGTTAGTTTATGTGCCTCCTTTTTCGGTCACCCTCCTCCTGAATGGAAGCTTCACTACAGAAAGAACCTTATACATATCCCTAGGCACTGAATCACCAGACTCTGGAAAAGCCTCTGACACAGTAGATGCTCAGTAAACATGCGTTGAGTGACTAAGTGAACACATAAAGAGTTTTTGGTTGGCATTTTAATTGGGTGGCTTTACTTTTATATTTTATTGCTATTCCCTGGAGTAGAGTTATGGCTAAATACAATGATCAAACACTAAAACAATGTTGATAATTAGTATAGTCTTTAATTTTATTAATTTATTAATTAAAAAAATTTTAAATGTATTAGTTTATTAATTTTAAATATGTTCTTGCCTTTGTGGAAGTTACATTCTAAAGGGAAGTTACATGTTAAATAAGTGTCATGTAAAGAAAAGTTCACGATACAAGGGGAGAGTGTAAAAAGGGAAATTAATTGACTCTGGGATAGGTTAAAAAAAAAAAACAGTCTAGAAATAAATCCTTTTTAAGCTAAGAATAAGATGACCACCTAAGTTATTATCAAAACTAGGAGACATTTGAGGGTAAAAAGTGGCAATAAACATCATTAAACAATTTATTTGACTGCTCATTTTATATTATTATATTGGTGGACTGATAAATTAGTTCTTGGAAACACTTATTTAAATGTCTTTTTCATTAAAAGAGATACAAAGAGACATGACCAGTTTGGTAGCCAGACTTCAATATGACCTTCAGTTAGCCTCCCTTCCTGGTATCCACACCCTTGTGAAGTGCCAACCCACTCAGGGTTGGTCTGTGTGATTACAGAATAGAGCAGAACTAACAGTGAGATCTTCAAGACTAGATCCTGAAAAGCACCGTCACTTCTGCCTCGCTCTCTTAAATTACTTGGTCTGGAGGAAGCCAGTGACCATTTAAGTAGACTGAGGAGAGGCCTGCGTGGAGAGGACATGCAACTTCGTGCCAACAACCAGAACCAACTTGTCAAGCATGTGAGTGACCTACATTGAAAACGGACCTTCCAGCCCCAGTCAAGCCCTGTATGAATGCACCTTCATTACCACCTTGACAGGAACCTCATGAGAGATTTGGCCAAGCTGCTTCCAAATTTCTGACCTATAAAAACTATAGATAACACATTTTTACTGTGTTAAGCTATTCAGTTTGGGGTAAATTGTTATACAAAAGTAGATAATTAACACAACAAATAATGCAATATTTGATCCCCTACTGGATCTTCAATTCTGCCCTAAAAGGGAAAAAAAGCTGCAAATTGACTTGGGTCTATTGAAAAAATTATTATTATAATTATTCTTGCTTTTTTAAGGCTAAAAGTCAATATCTTCCTGGTTGTCTGATTTAGGTGCAATATCGCAGTTTTTAAGTTTGAAAACTACGATTTTTGACATCCCTTTGGTTAAACACTTTAATGAAAGATATTCAACTGATTTTGAACAAATGCAACCAAAATTTAGAGGTTGCACTGAGTTTACAAAAAGGTTTATTATTATTATAGGATACTTAGGTTGACTTCAACGTAGTTCTTCAGAGGTTAAAACATTTCTAAAACCCAAATAATGCCAAGCAGCAAAGTGAGAAAGTATGTACAAGTCTGCCGAAGCTTTTTCTAATTAATTCAGCATCTGCTTCATCACTACCATTTTAGAGTTCAGTTAGTTTATCTTTGCACATATACAACAATATTGTAAAATGTGGCATCTACAGGTTCTATTTTGATTAGTGGATATTGCTATTTGTTTGAATGTAATTATTACTTATATATACAGCATGGCAGATAGAGGAAAATTTCTGCCTCATAAGTTTCTTAATTTAGTAAGAATATTGTTTTTACCAGAATGCTGTGCTCTACCACACATGCATTGTGTTCATTTTATCGTCACGAAACAAATGATTTTCTGTTCAATTTTGAACTTAATCAAGTTTACAATAACATTTACAATAATAGCAGATGTTTCGCTTTCAGCAGAATGAACTTCCAAAAGCTTTTCTTTGATTTCATGAATGGCACAAAAAATAAAATATTGGAATTCACTTATTTTTCATCTGAAGTATTTAATGACCCTGACGTTATCCTGGGTTATCAATTAACTCTCTCTGATGGTCTTTTGATCATAAAGCCAATACATTAACCACTATCACTTCAGGCTTCAAATACGTTCAAGAAAATGTGGAATCAAAATAAACATTAATTTGGAATAACAGATAATATGATTTAGATGAAAAGATATGTTTCATGGATTCATATGTAAACACAACTTCTGTAGCTGCTTCTGTACCATCCATCACAGTGAATAGTAAATGTCAACAAACAATTCTTGCAAGTTATGCATTCATCATCTACTGTCCTGAGAAATGGAAATTCATATTTAATTTTTCTATTAAATATGAATTCTCATTTTTGAGCTCAATGCTGCCAAAAGGATTTACTGCAAAATAAAATAAAAAATAAAAAAAGCCAATAAACTGTTGATTTATTATTTATAACCATTAGAGGACAAACCAGCTTCAGCAAGAGCTTCCCTCTATAAAAGCACTAAGGCAGTACTGCTCAGCCTCCATTCCCTTCATGTCATAGTCTGCTCAGGCTGCCATAACAAAAGACCGTAGACTGGGAGGCTTACACAACAGAAATCTATTTTCTTACAGTCGTAGCAGCTGGAAGTCTGAAATCAGGGTCCCAGCATGGCTGGATTCTGGTGAGGTCTCTCTTTTAGCTTACGCGACAGCCTGTTACTGTGTCCTCACATGGCAGAGAGAAAGAGAAAGAGAGAGAGAGAGAGAAAGAGAGATCTGTTCATACACAGCAACAACAGTCTATTGGATTATGAGCTCACCCTCATGACCTCATTTCAACTTAATTACCTCTGAAATACCCTATCTCCAGATATGGTCACCTTGGAGCTTAAGGCTTCAACATATGGATTTTGGTAGAACACATTTCAATCCATAGTATTCTACCCTGACCCCCGAAATTCATGTCCTTAGCTTATATAAAACGTATCCATTTTATCCCAATAGCCCCCAAAGTCTTAACTCATTCTAATATCAACTCTAAAGTCCTGAGTCTCATCTAAATATCATCTAAATGAGATATGAATGAGGTATGCCTCATCCTGAGGCAACATTCCCTCCATGTGTGAACCTATGAAACCAGACGAGTTATATGCTTCAAAACACAATGGTAGTACAGACATAGGCCAGACATTCCCATTCCAAAAGGGAGGTATCAAAATGAGGTGTCAATATACAAAATGTCCCAACCTGCAGAGAATTTTTATAAGTTTATTTGACTCAAATTGATGACAATGCTGCGGAGGAAGATCACAAACGCTCTTGAGGTAACAGTTTTGCAGCTTCATTTACGCACTTGAAATTAAGAAAGATTTCATGGAGGTGGGAGAAAGCAAAGCAGGGATTGGATTACAGGATAGTTAACAAAAGGATGTGCTCTCTTGAGGGTGGTTAGTTTATTTCAAATGTGTGTTAACCAGGCACAGAAACAGTAGGCCTTGCTAAAGGTAAAGATAAATCTTGTAGTAAAGAAGTTATATAGGGTCATGGTTACCCACCACATCCCGCCCAGCTGGGAATTTATGATCAGTTCACTCTGTGATATTATTTTCCCCAGGACTCATTTTTCCATCCACAGAAGGAAGGAGTGTGAGGTTCCAAGCAGGTACAAAACCTAGAGAGGCAAATTCCAATAGGTCTTAAGGCTCAAGAATAATCCTCTCTGGTTTGATACTCTGCCCTCCAGGTCCACTGCGGTGGCAACATTCCCCCCCCACACACACACACACAGCTCTGAGGAGTGGCTCCACCATCTTGCCCTACCCTTTGAAACCAAGGAGGAAACAGCCTTGTTCCCAGGGCCTGTGGTGGGAGTGAGAGCCCTGATGATCTCTGAATTGCCTTCAGGGTCATTCTTCCCTTTCCTGGAAGAATCAGAGTGACATAGTCAGATTAACGTTTTAGAGTTCAATGCACTAGTAATGTGAAGACTGAATTGGAGGGGAGTTGATGTGGAGGGACCATGGGAAGCCCCAATTACCCAGGGAGGAAAGTACATTAGCTTTTACGGATGTGACACAAGAGGAGAGAGAGAAATGGACGAACTAGAAAGAAAGATATTTGGAAATTAGACTTAACGGAGCTTCTTCAGTCTTCAGAAGAGAAGTATGGGTTCTGTACTTATAAATTTGAATAGAGAAGAAGGTATCAGCCATTAAGTAAACTATTAAGGAGCAGACAGCATGAAAAGAGTAAAATTAAAAGAATATAGTATTCTGAAAAGCAAAAATGTAAGAATTTCAAGAAAGAAGGGAGGCTCAACTGGGGGTAAAACTAGAAATAAAGCAAGTTGGGAGCAGAAAGTGACACAAATAGTCATTAGTCATATTAACAAGATAATTTTGATGGTGGATAGGAACAAAAGTCATATTGAAATAGACTGAAGATAGAAAGATGAGAATAATAAATGTAGAAAAAGAATTGTTTATAAATTTTGGCTGTGAGGCTTATAGAAGAGAGTGCAATACCTGGAAAAAGAGATGGGATATGAATATTATTTTGAATTGAAATATACACATAGAATCTGACACTTTCCCGCCACTCTACCCCAAATTATACATGGTGACAATAATTTAGAAAAGACAACACAATTGCCAAAAATAAGTTTTCTTAAGGTTCTTTCTTTAAATGATCTCATTCATAGGGTATTTCAGAGGATACTAAGATGAAAGAGAAAAACTGAAAGATTTCTTAAATTGGAAAAGTAGGGAGATTAACACTCAATATAATTTAAACATAACAAAAAAAATAAATGTACTACAGAAATGTGGTACACTGTTTGAGCTATGGGAATTTGGGTAAGAGGCCTTTAGAATTTCTCTTACCTCATAAACATAAAAATAGCTCAAAACTAGGGCTTGGTCATCTTCACGCGTATGGAGCTGGTGCAAGTTTAAAGTCCTCCATGTCCTCGTGTTTCACTTATAGCCACAATGATTATTGTATCAGACCTCCTCAATGCCAGCTTGTTCATTGGTTCTGACACCATTTCTATTGCTTAGTGACTTTTTTTGTCTTCACTGTTTCATTTAGGACATGTTGCAATATCAGTCACTACAGAAATATAAGTTATCATATATGTGTTTTGTTTATAAGTATCGGTTAAGTGTAAGTTTCATAGGAACTCCCCAAAGACTAAATTAGAGCAGGTAAGCTAAGTAGCTATACCAAGTTAAATTAATTTATTTAAATTAGTTAAATCACATGAAGAGAGACTGCCATATTAAGTTGTGTTATGATAACTGGTTAACCATTGAAGTTGTTTCTATCTGAATGAGAACCATTGGTAAATTAGCAACAATCTTCTTTTTTTTTTTTTTTTTTGGTGGGGGTTGATGCTAAAACATTTTTCTCTATTGAAACAAATGATAATTATGGTTGGACAGTAAAGGAATTCAGCCTTTAACTTTTACTTTCCATAAACAAATTCACCTCATAGGCAAAGAAAAACTGTTGTGAGTTATGATTTAGAGGGAACGAGAGTTTATATCAGATTCAACTCTCTTTGGAAGTGGAGTATCCCTTTTGTTATACAGTACAGGGTGGTAAGTAATGTGTTCTGGTGCAGAAGCAATAACAAACTGCTTCCTATAAGAACCTGCTTGTTTTATAATGAAGGACATTTTTTATCTGGAAATACACCATTTGGTGGAGTATACTCTCTCTCGAGCATTAAATGTTCTTCAGGCAAATTAATGTAGTCTTTCAGCAGGTGTTACAAAAACATTTCATGAGTTTAGTTGCAGGTTAAAAAACTTCACGTTTCACTCATCTTAAATGTAGTGGCTGTAAACTGAATGGCAGTTGATGTTTGGATCCAGATGACAGACATACAAAAGTTTTGTCAGAAACCAAATAATCACATATGATGAACAATTATGTAGTATGGTTGTTTGGGATCTTTTTAAGGCTTTATTTTTTTGTTTTGTTTATTTGTATTTAATATTTATTTTTAGGTTTTCTGTCAATATTCACTAGTCATAATATGTAAATTTTGGCTGAAACATACACTTAACTATTCATCAGTAATTTCAGTCAACAAGACATTTACTACCAAGTTATTCTAAAAAGCAAAAAAAAAAAAAATGCTACAGTTGAATATATTCTACATTGTGCTCCTTTTCAATACTTAGAAACATAGTATCAAAATCAGAATTCTAATTGTTATTTTTTTATTAACTAGAAAAATAAGTTAATAATAGTGTTAGTCTGTAGATAAAAATCATCATCTTCTACTTAGAGTTTGTTTCAGGTTCTACAATGATTTCTAATAGTCTTTCCCTAATAAAAAAATAGACCAAAAAGAGAAATGCTCAGTTAATTACCTTATTTTATAATGGGTTCACTTTTAATTCTTCTATATGGTACATTCAAAGGGCAAGGCTATAATGTATTTTAATTGTAAAGTGAGTACATATATAAACCTTTCATCCCCAAACCTTAAAGTTCCTTATTAACCTCACATTAAGGACTATCACTTGTTTCAGAAGATAAATTCGGCTCATCATGCTTGACAAGTTAATATTATGAACCGTAGGTTGTGGAAGGGGAGTGCATCTCCTAAAATGACTTTCTCTGCAGACATCTCTCCTTTCCCTTACTCTGCATCCTTATCTCTCTTACTCCCACAGGTAAAAACTCTAAATAGTTCATTTCCACATCTAATTCTTTACTAGGGCCTCCAGTGCAGGTAAATCACATCTCACAAAGACATCGTCGGGTTATCTGTACCATTGAGATGACAAGAGACGTGTCCCCATTCCTCCTGAATGGGGAGCAGTTTAATGGGTCAGAATCTCAGGGTACCTGCTGCACCTCTGTTTAAAGTTTGTCCTTTTAGATTTAGCAGGGAAATGCTTGTGCTTAACTCAGATGTAAAGGTGCTTATTTTTAAAATATGGGTGGGGGGAATATAAAACCATAAGAAGTGGGATTTTTCATTATGATCAAATTATTTTAATTATCACTCAACAAATTGTTTTAAAGGTAATTGATTTATTTTGCTGTGCAGAAGCTTTTTAGTTTGATATAGTCCCATTCATTTCTTTTAGCTGCTACTTCCCTTGCCTTTGAAGTCAAATTCATAAAATCCTCTTTGAATACTCAATGGAATACTACTCTGCCATAAGAAAAGATGAAATAGTGCCATTTACGACAACATGGATGGATCTTGAGATTATAATGCTAAGTGAAATAAGTCAGATAGAAAATGTCGAGAACCATATGATTTCACTGATATGTGGGATGTAAAACTGAAAACAACAAAGGAACAAGACAAACAAATGAAGAAACAAAAACTCATAGACACAGACATAGTTTAGTGGTTACCAGAGGGTAGGGAGGAAGAGGGTGGTAGATGACGGTAAAGGGGATCAAATATGTGTTGATGGAAGGAGAACTGACTCTGGATAGTGAACACACAATATGATACATAGATGATGTGTTACAGAATTGTACACCTAAAACCTATGTAACTTTGCTAATTATTGTCACCCCAATAAACTTTAATGAAAAGAAAGGTAATCAAATTTAATTGTTACTAAACCCTCTAGCTACCAGATTATATAAGTCTTTTGAGGATAGGAATCTGTTTGCTATTGTACTTGCAGTGCCCAGTACAGAAGTGTCAAGCAAAAATGTTTGCTAAATGAGTGGACTCTATAGAGAGAAGGGTTTTCAAACTAACTTTATTCACAGTGACACCACAATGCTCAAGATAATCAGCCTATCGACCACAGTTTTTTCTAAAGAGTTGAGAGGGAAACTATCATGACATCTATAGGGTAATTATTATCGTTGTTGAACCCATAAGAGATGGCAAAGTGTGAGTTGAGAGTAAAGCACTTAACGTTAGAGTGGTTTCTAACTCAGCTTCTGGGTTTTATTAACTATGTGATCTTGAACAAAACTGGTAAACGTTTTAGACTTCATGTTTCTCAGGTTTACGTTAAGCATGATCATCCCTACTTCACAGGGTTGTCATAAAGACTAAATCAGATCATGTGTGTAAAATTCAGCATCCAATAAGAAAAGTGCCATTTAGCACACCAATAATCGTACTTATTTTGAGCTGATTAACACAGTTCCAGGAAATAATTAGAAAAAGAATTCCTGAACATAAGTTGATTCTTGATTTGGCATAAATGGTCAAGTGGCTTTGAAAGAACGGAAAATGTTAACTTTAAAATTTTGTTTAACCATTACAAAAATGTTCCATATGTCTCTAGTAATTACCTTTTAAGTCTTCATTATAAATCTATAAAAAGCAAAAATGTCTTGTATGCACATTTGTTTGTTGTATTATGGACAGACAAGAAAAACATGATGCATTCCACATCTGGGAGGAGTATTTGTTTTCTATTGCTACATAACAAATTACCACACATTTAGCTGCTGAGCACAGCACTCTTGTATTAGCTCACCATCCTCTCTCAGAACATTGACTTCTATAATATAATAAATACCCATTTATTAGCTCACAGTTATGTCAGAATTCTGGGCAGATTTGACTTAGTTCACTCTTTAGGCTCTCAGAGGGCCAGAATCAAGTTGTTGGCAGTGCTGGGTTCTTGTCAGGAAGCTTTGGAGAAAAATCCACTTCCAAACTCATGCCAGATTGCTGGCAGAATTCAGTTCATTGGTATGGCAGAACCAAGGCCCTCTTTCCTTGCGGCTACCCCCTGGGTGTTAGTCTCAGCAAGTAGAAGCCACTCTCCAGTCCTTGCACATGTCTCCCTCCACCTTAAAAGGCAAAAATGGTGTAGGAATCCTTCTCATGCTTAGAATCTTCCTCCTTATGCTATATTCTGGAGAAAACTCTTTATTAAAGGGCTCGTGTAGTTAGGTGGGACCCACCTAGATAGTATCCCTTTTGATTATTTCAAAGTCAACTGACTGGTAATTTTAATTAGATCTGCAACATCCCTTTTACCATATAATGTAACATCATCAAGGAAGTAACCCCAGGGTTCAGAGGTCATGGGACCATCTTAAACTTCTATCCACAATAGAGACGTGAGAACAGGCCTGGGAGCTGAGACCTAAGAGAGATGACGAGTCCTACTCGAAGGCAGAACCAGAAATGAACATGAAAACAAAACCGCCAAGGGGATCCAGCAGTGGGGCTTGGCTGACATCTGACTTACACAGCCTTTCTACAGACTGTTTCAAGGTACCAGGCACCCTCACATGAGATATATTTTACAGGAAGATATTGAGACAGACATTCAAAAACTCCTTAACATCAGGAGGCTCTTGCTGAATGTTTCACATGCCCAGTGGCAAGTCTTGCTTTCATCAGGCTTGGAAGCCGTGAACATAAATATGTTGTCAATAAAATTGCAGAACTCTATCGCTGGAACCACAAAATTGAGAAACTTACTGTGAATTGAGGAAAATAAACCTTAAGATGCTGCTCTCAAGGTGTTATAAAAACGTTTCAGCTCTTGAATGTGATTTTTACAACAGCCTAAGAGGATGACTATCTAAAGTTGTCACAAAGAACTCCTTGAAAATGATTGAATTCAGTACATGACTAATGCACGCCAATAAAATCTCAAAGGTGAGACTCACAAAAATCTTATCTTTCATTGGCCATCCTGGAGGGCCACTAGTTGGGGACAGGGGAAAAGGAAAAGTAGGGAAATTTTAAAAAGTAATAACCTTTGTTAATAAAGGATAACTTAGACATTGTGAAAAGTGCACAGGTAAGTGCCCAGCTCCGTTAATTACTGCAAACTGAATACACTCACGTAGCCAGCTCCCAAATCAATAAACAGGCCAGCGCTCGCCCAGTAGGAGGCTCTCCCTGCCTTTCTACCCTCACAAGTCCACTCTCTTCCCAATTGGAATCTCTTATCCTGACTTCCAGTATCCTAGATTAGTTTCTGCCTGGTTTTCAATACTATATAATTGAAGTTATACAGTACATATTCATTTGTGTCAACTATAGACGTAGTTTATTCTCACCGATGCATAGTACTCAATTGGATGAATTTGCCACACTTTATTTATTCATTCTATTGTACATTTGGGTTGTTTCAGTGTATGGCTATTAAGAGTAGTGCTATTGTAAATATCCACACACACCCCTCATCCTAAAACTTTCCAACTCCCCACATTTGTTTTTTTCTATGACTTAGAAAAGAATTGTTGGATCACAGTGGGTGTCGTGTCCAGCATTACAGGATGATGTCAAACTCTTTTCCAAAGTGGTTCCACTAGTATACAATCGTCCTAATTTCAGCAACTCTGGGTACGTACTGACACTTCATTTTCTTTTGCATTGCCACGATGACAAATAAGGTTATGTGCCTTTAATGTGATTATTGGCTATTTGGATACCTTTCTGGTAAAGTACTTATTCACTCTCCCATATTTCTCTCTCTCTCTCTCTCTCTCTCTCTCTCTCTCTCTGCTTTCTTTCTGTTGTTAATTTGTGGGATATCTTTATACATTTTGTATTTAAGCCCTTTGTTGGTTATAGATGTAGGAAATATCATCTCCCACTCTTTGGCTTGCTTATTTATGCTCTTAATGGTGTCTGCCAATAAATAAACATGTTTAATGATAAAGTCCAATGTTTCTTTTTCTTCTTTCTGGTTAGTGTTATTTGTGAACCGATTATATTTCCTGAGGAGTTCCACTTTCATTTAGCAACTTGAAAGCTTCAGGATAACATTGCACCTATCCTAACAACAACAAAAAAGTTCACTAATTTACAAAATCGTACATTTTCATGAACCACCAGAGATCTAAGCTTGTGAAGCAACCAAGTGAACTTAATTTCAGAGTGACAAGCCCTTGTAGAAAATCAGGAAACTCAAACTGTTTCCAGTTTGACAAAGCATGAGAGGATGAGGTAGGAGCAAGGAACAAGAAATCATCTTGAACAAATTTTGAACAATTTTGAACAAATCTCTAAGTGTCGCACATGAGATCACATATCATTTTAGAGTACCTAGGAGCCCAGGCAGAAAGGGATCTTGTACTTGCTCTCTGGCTCTTTCCATGGGTTTCCACTAAACGCTTACTGGAAAGAGGTGATCAGCTGCTGCTAGGGGACGAGTGTGAAACATTGACCACTTCCCTAGACAATTTACTCATAGGAAGCAAATGCCGTAAGTCACTAGAGGAGGGGCAGCAATCCCTCCTGCACTCAAGGTCACAGAGGTAAAGGACAGAAGTTAAAACCACTTGCCTCTGGTCGAGGGGTAGGAAGAGACCAGCAAGATTAACAGTTATCTGCCACAGGGCAGAGTGGGGGGAAGGGCACAGAGAGTAGAGACCCCTCCCATGGCACAGGGACTGTTAACCGCCTCCACACTAGACACAGAAGATACAAAAATCAATTGTATTTCTATATACTAGCAATAAGCACATGGATACTGAAATTAAAAATATAATACCACTTTAAAAAAAGAAATGGAATACTTAGGTGTAAATCTAACCAATCAACATGTACAGTATCTGTATGCTAAAAACTACACAATTCTGATTAAAAGAAACAGAAATTTTAAGTAAATGAATAGATATGGCATGTTCACGGTTTGGAAGACTGAACATACTAAAGATGTCTATTCTCCCAAATGGATACACAGTCACAAGTTGCTTCGTGGGAATATGTTCTGAGAAATGCGCTGTTAGGCAATTTTGTCATTGTGCAAACGCTTAGAGGCTACGATGGATAAACCAACAGGAGATTAAATCAAGCTCAAGAAAAAATAATACAATCTTAGGAATAGAGACAGTGGAAATGTAATGGCTCTGTGTGATGTCAGAGGGATAGTGGATGGGGGGATGGAGGTGCACACAGTGTGAGGGATTTAAATGATAAACATCTAAGTATTGCTTTGTCTTGTACACCTGAAACCAATAAAATTAAAAAAAAATACAATCAAGAGACTCAGTAAGCACAAGATGTATGAGGCTGCAGCCAACCTAACATGGCATAGTGTTTTACAGCAATTTTTGTTTTAATTAGAAAGAGTACACTGTCAAATAATGATAAAAGGTATAGTATAGTAAATACATAAACCAGTAAAATAGTTGTTTATTATCATTATCAAGTATTCTGTAGTGTACATAATTGTAAGTGCTATACTTTGATATGACTGGCGGCATAGTAGGTTCTTTACACGAGCATCAACACAAATACATGAGGAATGCCTTGCACTACAGCCTGACAATGGCTATGACGTCACTAGGTGACAGCAGTTTTTTCAGCTCAGTTGTCATCTTATGAAACCACCGTCATATATGCGGTCCATGGCTGTCCAAAGTGTTGCTGTGTGGCGCATGACTGGATACATATAATGCCATTTCTACAAAAATTCCAGCAAGGATGTTTATAGATATAGATAAGATTTGTTAAAATTTATACGGGATGGCAAAGGAGTGAGAATATCTGCAATATTTTGAAAAAGAAGATTAAAATGGGAGGAATCAGATTACCTAGCAGCTATATAATCAGTTATTATACAGTTACCATAATCAATACTGCACAGTTTTCCCAAAGGTATAGACACCCAGATCAGTGGAACAGAATTGAGGCCGCAAAAATAGAGCCACATGAATAGGACCAAATGATTTTTGACAGGGATGCAAAACCAATTAAATGGAGGAAAGATAATCTTTTGAACAAATAGTCCTTTAGAAATTAGATGCTTATAGGCAAAAAAAGAAAAAAAAAAAATATATATATATATCTCAACCTCAACCTTACACACTTAAATATAAAACATAAAACTATAAAACTTCTAGGAAAAAAAATGAAAGAAAATCTAAGGAATTTAAGACGAGGCCAAAAAAAGTGTTATTAGACTTCACAGCAAAAGCACTACCCATAAAATAAAAAAATTGACAAATTAGACTTCATCAAAATTAATGCTATTTCCTCTGTGAAGGATCCTATTAAGAGAATGAAGAAACAAGCTACAAATTGGGAGAAAATATTTGCAAACCACAGATTCAACAAAGGACTAATATGTAGAATATTTAAAAAACAACAACTCACTAGTAAAAATAAACAATCCAATTAGAAAATGGGTAAAAAACATGAAAAGACATTTATCAAAGATGATATACAAATAGCAAATAAGTACATGGAAAGACGTTCAATATCTTTAGCCATTAGGAGCAAGTGGATTAAACTAACAATCAGATATCACTGCACTAGAATGGCTAAAAAAAAAAATAAGTGATACCACCAAATGCTGGTGAGGATGCACAGAAACTAGATCATTTATTTACTGCTTATGAGAATGTAAAATGGAACTGCCATTCTAAAAAACAAACAAACAAAACTGGACATGCAAGTACCATACAGCCCAGCAATTGCTCTCCTGGGCATTTATCCCAGAGAAATGAAAACTTATGTTTGCACAAACACTTGTGCACAAATGTTTATGGCAGCTTTATTTATAATAGCCTCAAAATGGAAACAAGACAGATGTCCTTCAATGGGTGAACGGTTAAATAAAGTGTGATACATCCACCCTATGGAATACTACTCAACAGTAAAAAGGAATGATCTATTTGATCTATTGATTTAGGCAACAACCTAGATAAATCTCCAAGGAATTATACTAAGTGTAAAAAGCCAATCCCAAAATATACCACATGGTATATGTTTTCATTCATATAACATTCTTGAAAAGAACATCACCAAAGTGGAGACCAGTTCAGTGGTTTAAGAAGGAGTCAGGGGTGGCAAGCAAGCAGACGTGGCTATGACAGGGCAAAATGAGGAACCCTTAGGATAAAAATGTTCTGTATATGAACTGTATTAATGGCGATATCCTGGTTGTGATGTTACAAGTTGTTACCGTTGGAGGAAATTGGTTTAAGAATGTACATGACCTCTCTGTATTATTTTTTTACAACTGGATGTGAATGATCTCAAAGTAAAAAGATTAATTAAGGAAAAGTATATGGGCAGAGAGCAAGATATAACAGTGTTTGAAAAACAGCAATTTCTAGTTACATTTTGCACTATATGATGAAATGGTATTATGTTACTAAAAACATTAAAAAAATAAAACCCATATAATTTTAGGCTTCTTTAAATGTCTAGAATATTGAAGATGGTGGTTTCTATTTTAAGCTGGCCATTTTAAGTGGTATGGTGGCAAGTTCCGGGTACTGCGTTTTAAGAGGCCTTTGAAGGAGATTTAAAGCCAAGATATAGGATGAAGAAGACACTAGAAACCATGTCATCTATGAGATAATGAGAAGAATCTGCAGTGTCTACCCACAAGAAAGGAATTGGTGAACAGAAGACTCTACTTTTTAATTCTCTGAAAATTACCCTATGGAAGGATTAGATTTCTCTGTAAAACCCTAAGGTATAAAAACAGGACCAAATAGGAAGGTACAAAAAGAGAGACTTCGGTCTGGTTACCAGGGGCTGGGGAGTAGGGAAATGGAAAGATGTTGGTCAAAGAGCACAAATTTCCAGTTACAAGATGAATAAGTGCTGGGGATCTGATACATAGCATGGTAATTATAGTTAACAATACTGTAGTATATACTTGACAGTTACTAAGAAAATACATCTTAAATGTTCTCACCACAGAAAATAGATGGTAATTATGCGATGTGTCGGAGGTGTTAGCTAACTGTGTGGTGGTAAACATTTTGCAGTCCATAAGTGTATCGGAGCAACGTGTTTTACAACTTAAGCAAACACAATGTTATATGTCAACTATCTCTCAACAAAGCCGGGGGTGGGGGAAGAAAGTGTGGTCCTTAATCTTCCCAACATGAAATAAGCCTATTGCAACATAACTTGTGTGACTATGAAGAGGCACATACGGGCTGGGGTCTGTGGCAGGAGTGTGGGTGTGTGGAGTGTCACCTTATCACCACCAGTCTTCATTAGTGGGCCCATCAGCTTGGCAAAGTATCGAGCAGTTCAGCTTGAGGCAGTGTCACTCAGGCTAGAATGACAGGGTAACTGGTGCGGCTTGAGTAGAGACAGTTTACAAGTGCAGTGTATGTCCCTGAGGAAAGTGATGTGTACCACGGACCTGACCTCCAGCTCTGACAAAACATGCTCCCCTGCTCTCTCATCTAACTGAGGAACAGCCAAGTTAAAACTGTATTATTTCATCAGTAGGAACCCTCTTCCAAAAGAAGTGTTAACATATTAAATAAGAATTATGGTGAAGTGTAAAGATTATGGGCTTTGAGCATTTAGCTCAAATTCTGGCCCTTACGCTTTACTGGTTGTGGTCTTGATCAGTCCCACAATCTCTCCTGGACTCAGTATCCTTACCTATCAGTGGGGATGATAATAATGCCTACCTCTGGGGTTCCCATGCTGGACTACACAGTGTATGCAAAGCACAGAGCAGAGTGCCCAGATGTGTAGGGAAGCAACAGATAGTATTATGTCCTTCAACTCGGTGATAAGGTGTTGGGTATGCTATGCAGGGGATTCAGCCATCTAATGAAAATCTGAACTGAGCAAGTGGCCTCTAAAATGCTTCTATCCCAAAGATAACTCCTGCTGACAAAAATGATGAAAGAGAGAGAGAGAGAGAGAAGGAAGGGAGAAGAGGGGAGGGGAGGGGAGGCTAGTAAGCTTTTCCTAGGAAAATCAAGATGTTAATAGGACTGGTAGTCAGCTTATCATTATTTAAGTGCATGAGTGATTCTCTAACTTCTAATCTCCTGATGGCCCAAGTGGAGAAGGCCCTCGTACCCAACTCTGTGCCATATTCTGGAATGAGGTCCTTGAAGCAGCCCTGCCTTTTCCCACCAGCATACAAATTCCCTTTAGAAGAATATCATTAGCTTCTGTCCTACCTCTTTCCCTGCCTGGCAGACTCCATTCCACCTCTCCATCCTTTTTCTTTTCTTTCTGAATTTTCCTTCCATCCAATCTTACTTTTCCTCCAGAAGGTCTGATGGAAATGATTGGAGACAAACAGATATTGGTGTATACAGGGGGATATTAAAAGTATCTATCAGCAGTGTGGTATGACATCAGATAATCAGAATGGATTGCAAACACTGGGACAGCCTTAGAGTTCCCTTGGGGGCTCAGGGAAGAAGCTGTAAATCAACCAATATAAATTCCTAACAATCTGTATGGTCATCCTAATGTATACATGGAATATCATCCTTAGTCTGAGAGAAACGGGGGGTGAGTGGGGAATGGTAAAGGCAGGAAGTATTAACAGAAGCCAAGCAAAAAAGTCTGATACACACACACACACACACACACACACACACACACACACACACGCACGCGCGGCTATATTCACCCATGCTGAATCTTTAATCTTGTTTGGAAGCCTGTTCCCAAAAGTTCTGCAGGCTTTCAGCGACAATCCTATCTTTATGTCTGTACACATCCATCCACTTTATCCATGTGCACTCTAAGATTGCAAACTTATTCGAGTTTTAGCCTACACAAAATATAATTAGGAAGCTTCCTTGCAAATGTGCTGGAGGAGAAAAGCATTAAACAGATTCACTTTCAAGTGCATTAAAATGTATTTCATTTGCCTATGCGTGATATGGTCAAAAGACTGATGTGGTAAATGATGAATGAATAGAACCAAATTCTGTTCTTCCTCATTGTCCTGCTAAATATTTATGTGTTACTTAATGTCAGTAAGTCCTGATTTCCTCCAGTCTAAAGGGAAAGAGTGAGGCTAAGACAGTAAATTAATAATAAATGTTAAAAAAAAAAAAACAACACTAAAAGAGACAAAGGTAGGAAGGTAAACAAATTAAATTGTTATGGAGGGGATTCAGCCAATAAAATTATAGTAAAGGAAAACTTGGTGGAATGTAAGTTATTTCTGAGTTTTGTAACTTTTGAGAAATCTTATCATAGCTTACATTTATTATACTAAAAATATGTCATGGCTAAAGTCTGTCATTTTTCATTGGGGCAGCAGGATGAAAGAAAATTAATTCTTACAACTAAATGGTTTATTTTACAAATGTTTGGTATTCTCATTAGAAACAATTCACATTCAAAGGTAAGGTTAAGTCAAAAATCAATAAGCCTTAAGATAAATAAAAGTCAAAGCATAATCCATCATGTTACAATCTTCAAATAGAATTTTACATCTTAAAAATTCAGTTAAAGTCTGTTAACACTGGTTACTGTTTGGTACTATGGACATTTTTCTTTTTTATTCTCTTGGAACTTTACCTACAGGAGTATGCATTAATTTTATGATGAAAACAATAAAAAAATTATTGAAAATAACTGGGAAACTGGTAAGTAGAAGACAGAAGAATAAGAATAATCTGGTAATGTAATGATCATTTGTGGCCTTAGGTATTTGTTGGATGGTAATACATCAAATTTATATAATATAGCATCCAAGGAATCAAAGTCATTCAAACTTTTTTTTAGCACCTTTATATATAAGTGAGGAAAAATAAGCCACATATTTTGAAGATGAATTCTTTGAGAAGATAATAAGTTTTTATAAGGAGATTTCTATAACCAACTATTTCATTTGCATTGAAATAGTCATAATTGAAGTAGTTTTTTTGTTTTCCTAATGTACAAAGAGCTAGCATTGATCTTTTGTTGGGTAAACATCTTTGACGAGCCATTCACAAAATCACAAGTGCAGTAAGTATGACAGCACTTACTGATGGAAACACTGACAGCACATATCGAGGGTGCATTTCTGCATCAGATCTTCCTGGTTTGAGCCCATGTGGAAAGATGGGAACCCTGGCCAAATTTTCACAGGTGGCCCCAGCTCCAGCTGCTGGTGACCCATCTTGCTTTCAGAAACACGAGGCCAAAAAGCTGAAATTTACATGTGCATGCAGACATTTTCTAATGAGCTATGTGATATGATATGACATACAAATGGGAAAACAGGCTCTCAAATAAGTGAAATGATTTATTCAAACTTACTGTCTAGATAGTACAAGTAAGAAAGCTACATTTAGATGCCACACAAATTTATTCCTACCTGGGCATTGAGCTCTAAAGCAAACTTGGTCTTATAAAGGTGGTTAAGGTTACTACAAATATGGAAAGTCTCTTTAGGTTGTCTTGGTTTGTAAAGATTTCCTTTGCATTACAGGTGACCAGTGGAAACCCTTGCATATCACTCTTTTTGACATAATGGAAATAAAAATGCTTATGTTGGCATTTTATGCAGAATTTTATCCAGCATTCTCTGCAATACAGAGGGGGGAAAAAACAACAACAATCATCTCTTCCACTGCTTCTGTTGTTATTGTTGTTTTTAAATTTGTTTGTTGTATTTTCATTTCTTTCCATCACATTTTGATTCAAATCATCTTGTGTCAGAACCAGAGCTCTGGACTTGGTATAACTATAACTTTGAGAGCATATACCACTGAGATGAAGAAAGTGAATGCCATACTAGTTTCAGACAAGGAAGAGATGTCACGTGAGAAGTCGAGAGTGCGCTAGCCTGTGAATGCTCAGGCAGAAGCCAGGAGCTTTGGAAGTAGACATCCTGGGAAAATTCAGAAAGGATCCATCAACAGCTGGGAGTAGGACCCTGCCGTGGGGCTGAACTCTAGTTTTGGTGCAAAAGAGATCAAAAGGGATGGAAAGATCAATATAGGCTCTCAGATTGAAGAAACTAGGTTACTAAATAAGAAATAAGACTCACTACAATAAGACAATCCTAGTGATGGAATCTGGCACACAAGGGTGAAAGCTACATTTAGGATAGCTCACCTTTTCCCATATATCCTTAGACAGTATCTCAGATGGCAGAGAATTATCTTTATGCTTCTTGTAATTACTAGTTACAACTGCTGATTTATAAAATACCTACCAGCTCCCAGATGCTTTACATTATCTTTGAACATAAATCATGTAATCTCTTCAACAATCTTTCTGAATTAATATAAAAATTTTATATCACTACCCTCACTCAATCCCAGGGAAACTACAGGGATAGATGCACATAGGCACATCTACAACTATACTGAAAACTGCAAGTATTTTCTCCTTTACGATTAAAAGATTTGCTTTGAGATTAACCTTATTAGTATTTATCCCCCCAAAAAGAGCTAGAGTCATACTTCCCTATTTCATTTTTACAAAAATAAACATAAAATAAATATTCTAAGTTTGGTTAGCTATGTATATACTGACCAGCTGAAACAAGTCACATCATGCTTGACAATTTCCATATAAAAATCTCCCAATGCATCATAAGTAATTCAATAATTTCTTATCTGAAAACATCTACATATCCTTTCCAAATTTAACACCCAAAATTGAATGTATGGTCCATTTTGGAATCACTGCTTTTGAAACTGGAATTAATTTAGCACAATTTTAAAAAGTTCCTTATACTCTTTTTTAATATGATCATATTGTAGATAAAATTGATAGACCGTTTTTATAGAGCTTTCCTGCACTTGTGATGATTTAAGTGGTATATATGTTGCATAATAACCTGAGTATCATTTTAATATAAACTGTTGAAGAAAGCTTTTATTGCTTCTCATCATGTTTTCTGTATTATTACTAGTACGAAGAGTTAAAAATGACTACTATTCCCATCACTGTTGCCAAATTGTTTTTTTTCTAATTTATTTATATATAAGTGATTCTTCTAATTTATTTATATATAAGTGATTCATAACCACCTCCCCAAATGAGCTACATTTTGCCATCCTCATCATGAGAAATAAATATAAATGCCCATTTTATGGATTAGTAAGCAGGTCACCCTTTAAATTAGTAACATCAATGACAAACTGAACTTATTGTATTCTGAAGTTTATCATTCTGATATTTATCAATATCTATTAAGCTTTTGAAATACTTTGATTTGGAGACCTAAAAGCATGGGGGAAGTTCCTTCAATCTATAAATTGATGGAGAAGACTATAAGTTACCTGTGAGTAGAGACTTCATCTGTTTTGCTCACTGGAGCATCCCTCTCACCAACGAACTGTGGCTGGCACAGACTAGACACTCAATAAATATACATTGTGTAAAACAATAAACCTGAATACTAAATTATCCACACTATTTTGGAGGTTTTCTTTTTTATGAGAGTAATGAAAGTACTACCAACAAGAATAGATCACCGGTGTCCAATGCATTTTACTCTAATGCAAAGATTTGTTACTTCTCTGACCTAAGATACAGCTAGAAAATCTGGTTTAATATTTAATAACTCAAACATAGAGTTAGACACAGTTGCATCAGTCAGATTCACTTGCAGAGAACAGAATTCACTCTACCACACTTAAACAAAAGGGGTTTGTAATTGTGTACTAAACAAATAAAGAATTGTTAGGAAGGCTAAAGAAACAAGCTTTAGACTGCACCTTCAGGAAAAAACACATACAAACTGGGCTGCCACGGACATTTTTCCTTGATTAGGAAGCTGTAGTATCAGAAAGTTGCCAATGAGGTTGGGACATTGGTGATCATGGTTGTCATAATCTAAACACGCAAAATTGATATCTCTGACCCTGCCTCTTTCCCAACCTAACTTGGTTCTGTAGTCAAGACTCACCAAAATGCATCTGATTCATGAAATGTAAAGTACAGTAAGAATGCTAGCTTCCAGGGATTCTGGGAAATGTAAATTTGGCATTTCAGCATCAGCGTTATATAAAGGCACACAATACACTATAAATGACTTAGAATTATCTCCTCTAAGACATGAATTCAGTTTTGTAAGTCCTTCCTAATAAATTAAAATGTCAACCAATATGGCATCAAGCATTAGACCAATCCAAAGTTATTCGATATGTGAAGTCTGACTAGTTTCCTCATCACCCACCAATCACATATAAAATGGTAAAACCAAATCCCTAAAACGTAATCCCACAATATACTTAGAAAGCCATATCTAATGCAATGCTACTCTCAGATTAGACATTTTGCCCAGTTAACAGTAACAAAGCTTAGAAAACAATAAAAATAATCTAGCTAAAGTAGAAGTAAAAACAAAGTAGAAAAAAATGCTTTAAGAAAGACTAATTTCAGGATGTAGCACAGCTTTAGTGCAGTGGACCCGCAGCAACTGGTAAACTAGGCTGGCATCCAGGCCACACTCACTGTATGACGTTGGTAAATCTCGTAACCTGTCGGTGCCTCAGTTTCCTCCTCAGTAAAATAGGGTAAATAAAAGCTTTCACTTAGTGAATTTTCTGAGGCTTAGTTGGATTAGAACTGTGCTTAGAACATATTAAGTACACATATAAATATCAGCTATTATAATTAGTCAGTTAACTAATCAGATTTGTATCTAATACCTGCTTTAGCTCTAGGGACTAAGAAGAATGCATGACAAAATAAGACCCAATCCCAACTCTCAGGTATTTAGGGTCTAGTTTAGGGGAACCGGCAGTACAAAGTGTTAGTATTGTACGTGAATAGCAAAAATAATAGGAAGCAGATTTGACTTTTTTGAGTAAAGGCCTTATGAAGACTGCAAAGTGGACTTTTCACAGACAGCAGTAGCCTTGACAAATAGAAACTTCCAGTATAAAATGAAAGATAATGAAGAGGTCAGCATGGAAAACACTGTTGGACCCACGTGGATCTTTCCAGCCAAACTAATACCTGAAAACGAAAACCATCGCAGTCATCACATCTTCTAGGACTCAGAGGAAATATGGTTATAGACAAAATGAATCACTTTTTTAGTTTTTGTTTTGATGTTATTTTTCTATAAACAGATAACATGAGTAATTAGGCATTCATTTAGCTGCTCTTAGCATTTGTGTGATAAAGAAAGAATTGGACAAATTTAAAACCAAAAATATATCAAAAATTGTTTCCAAAATTAATTTCAAAGTAGGCTGCCTACATGGTATAGCATTAAAGGTGGCCATAGGAAATGTGATCATAAACCTATTCAAAGATGCATAACTATGGCAACCTGAATCTGGCAAGAAAGAGCCCAATTTATGTGGAATTTCATATTTCTCTAAAAGTGTTAGAACAATATTCATTTTAATAAGGCATTGTAGTGAATGATTTTCTGAAGAGGATGTGTGAGACATTTCTTCCCAAATCCTCTTAGGATGGATGAACTTATTTCTTTTCATGTAGCTAGCTGCTTCACAGAATTATTATTTTATGATTGTTTAATAATCTAATAGAAGTTCTTTATCTGGTTTCCAAACATCTGATTCCCAAAATTCAAGGGAAACAGTATATTCAACATACAGGTACATTTTATCAAGCTTCTGTTTCAAGCTTTACACTTATCAGGTGCTATAGGAATACCTAGTTTAAGATGGGCCCCCTGCTTTTAGAGAACTTCAATCTAGTTAGTGGGGTAAATTATGCATGGATGAAAAGGCAAATAATCAAAGCTAACTAAGTACAACAAAAATACAAGGTAACACACGAGTAAATGTATATACCAGGTTTTGCAGTAATGTCATTCAGAGACATGAGATTACTAAGGCCTCATTGGACCAAAAATTTTAAAAATAAAATACAATAGAATAAATAATGGAGGGGGGTGATGGGAGGATGACAGGAGTTGAACAGAATTAGTAGAGAGGAAGAAAAGGGCATTCCAGGTGTGGGAAAGAGAGTGATCAAAATGCCTTTAAAAGAGTTTGTGAAGCTAATATTGCTGTAGTAGAGAATATTCAGAGGTGACCAATAGAAATAAGAAAGAAAAACATGGTGTAGGGACAGAGGTCTTTGAATGTGTGGATAAGGAAGAACCATTGCAGGGCATTCAGCAGGAGAGTAAAAAGCTGAAATGGGTCTGGCAACGTAAGTACAGTAATCTGTATGGAGACGAACTGGGTGGGAATTGTACAGAAAGTTGAGCTGGATATGCTGAGGGTCTAAACTAGACTGACAGTTGTGAGTAGACAAAGGGGCGTATGGAGGTGAAAGACTTTTTTTAAAAAAGAAAGGTGCTTGTTAGGAATAATTGGTAACGTAAAATTGATGAAAGTTTTTTTTTATTCTAGATGAAATAGAAAGGTGGAAAGAGAGACTGATTTGACTTCTTTTCAGATAGAGTTCTAAAGGGAAAAAATATTAATAATGTGGGCAAGATTTTTTGTGTCTTAATTCTCTAAAACAACAAGCTAGAATAAATGTACATTTTTATCTTCTAAATAGAATAAACTGAGAGGAGCTTTTGACATTATTAAGTTTATTATTAATGCTCATGGATAAGCACTGTTTAGAGGTCTACTAATGTGCTTTTGGTAAAAAAAAAAAAAAATAATTGAAGAGGAGTAACTAATTGCTATTTAATGGTCATCTAAAATATTCACCTATTACTGGCTCAGGGGACAACCCACTGGATTGACAATCTCAACACCATTGACTTGAGGGTAACCTTGCTGGCATTCACTTGCATTTCTAAGATCCTTCTGCATCACTCACATAGACAAATATCAATCTACCACTGTATAATCTCAGTAAATAAGCCTACGGTAAACATTATCATGAATACAAAAACAAATAGAATCCTTGCAATAAAGTGGTGATCAGAGTGGGAAGAATGTAAAGCGTTCTCCACTGACAACAAGGAGTCTTCAGAAAAGGATTTGTTTAATTTTCCTGGACCACATTCCTTCCTGGTCAGTACTTTGTGAGCAATAATAGAAACATCAGGCATTAAATGAAAAATATCTAAGTATTCCCCATTTAAAAGGACTTAATTTAGCATGAGAATTAACTTACCCAAGTAGCATTATCAAATGTATTCTCTGAATTAGTTGAACAGTATATTTCCAGAGGATAAATGTTGACTTGTAACTATGATTACAATGAATACTAGCTCCAACTAATGCATATCTTCAAAAGTCAACTGAAATATTAAATAAGGAGCTACTAACATGGGAGAGAGTCACTTTTGGTTTCTCTATTAGAAGCTGTCCACTGAATACTATCAAAAGAATTAAATGGTAGAAGAAAGATACACTTGCAATAAGAAAAAGAATGAATGTACAAATGGATGAATGAATAGCATTCTGCTAAGTTCTCTATAATGTGGAATATGTACAACTTTATATTGTCACTGGATATTGTGAGCTCACTCTCAAAGCATTGCTCTTTCAGTTCTCGTACAAATCACTGTAAAGCAAATGCTGTGCCCAGCTGGGAAAGCAGGTGTAAAATGGCCCAACTAATTACAGCTTTGTCAAGTAATGGCTACAAGGCAACCAGTGACTGCCCTCCTAGTGAATTTTAGGTGATTCTAACCAATTGGATTAAGAAATAACACATAAAGGGGAAAAGCATATAAGTCATAGAGAAAAACAAGACCAAGATTGCACTATTTCTGATCTGAGAAGAGAAAGGGCGGGAATTTTTAGGAAATGGACCATTAAGCCAAATGTGGAAAGAAAATGAATAACTTGTAACTTGTTTCAGGGCAACTTTGAGGTCTCTCATTCTAGTTGATTTGCTGGAAAAATTGAATAAGACATAATCAAAAAAGGAACCCCCCAGATGGGCAACACAGCTTTCTTATTCACGATTTGCACTGGTAGATGCAGCAGGCTCCCCAATAATCTTTCATGAAGCTATAACTGTGAAAATTCTCTGGATCATAACCAGAAAATAAAGCATCTCCAGTGTCCTGAAATAGTCAATGGCAAACACAGCTTGAATGTCTGGGACAAGAGCCACATTTTCATTCCCATTCCTGGGCCTTTTCTTGAAAATCTTCACAAAATACAAGCAGGCTCTAAATCCCAAAGGGAAGAGGAAGTTATTACCAGGATCTACAGGGCTGCTTACTCCTCATACTATTCTTTGCCCCGAGGCCAGAAATACAGCATTTTGTCAGATAGAGCCCTGCTCAGAGAAGTGGAGGACACATGTCCAGATGGCAAAGTCACCTGCTTCTAGGCAATGCAGAGAAGCAATTATTGTTGTTTGGCTCCAATCCAGAGCAAAAATAAAGACTTTAATATGTTAGGCCTGATAACTATATTCCAGTTGATCCAGGAAGTCTAAGAGAAATGCTATTTTCAGAAAAGAGTTTCAGTTCGAACTATGACGGTAAAAAAAATACTGTTAATAATATACTGCATTATGATTTTAAAATTAGCTTATTCTTTTTAAAAACCTCAAAATCAGGATTCTCAGGTAATATTATTTAGAATGTGGCTTTATTTATGTCAGTAAAGATGACAACCACAACTTTTAACACAAGATACTGACCTGTAAAATAAACTGTTCACGCTTGGAAAATACGTAGGTCATTTCCACTACAGCCACGACTACTTGAGAATAATTCAACATCTGTGTAACTATAATCCTTGTCTTACTAACTTAATTAACGACATGTGAACTAAAGTTGTTCTTCACAGAAAAATATTATTTATGTTAGACTCATGACCATACATTGCCTATTGTTTTCTACATGATATATAATTCTCTACATAACCAATTTCATTTTTTAAATAAAGAGGAAAAGTGGCCCTCTTCCTACCTTGTTACAAAAAAATATTTAAGGAGGTATACAAAAATATGTACAAGACATAAAAACTAAACAGATGAAGAAATTGAGAAGGATGACAATAGACGTTTCCAAGTTGTGCTTCAGAACTGATTCACACTTTGCTCCTCCCCATATTCTGTATCTTCCTTCTATTCTATAACCTCCCCTGCCCCCGCCCCCAATAGTGTACAAAACATTATGTTTGTTCCTACCAACTTCAGAAATCTCTGGAGATTTTGGATCTATGAGAGATGTATGACATGCCAGCAAAATCATCAGCCAAATGCATTCCATTATTCTCATGAGCGTGGAAAGACTCCGCAGGTCCAATTTACCAACATTTAGAATAAAAGGATACTGAAGACCATGTCACTGGTAAAGTCTTAACAAATGAAATTTCTGTATATTTTTAAGTTAATCACAGGACAGTGCTTTGAAGATGTATAAAACACTAACCTAATGTAGTCTATCTAGTAAGACCCTGTCTGCCTTTTATTCTCACTCTTTTCAATTGCAATCCATTACTGTCTAACATCTACTCCAAGAGTCAAGCATATTTTCATTCTTCAACAAAAGTCTACTGAGTGCTTTGTGTGTACTAGATACTAAGCCAGTTCAGCACTGTCCCCCGACAGAGGCAAACAGCCAGCAGACAACTAGTTATCTCCTACTGCTTCTGTTGCATCCACTGGTTCAAGTCATTCTTGTGAGGTGATTTCATAATGATTAGTACAGAAATTGAGAGACAAGGAGAATTGGTAGTAACTGGGGCTGCAGCAATGGGAAGTAGAGATGGAAAACTGAGGACACTAAGAAAGTAGAAATCAGTATGCCTTGCTTATGTCCTGGGGGAAGGTGTAGAGAGGGAGGTATCAGGATTCATTTATAGCTGTCTGACTAGTGCAACTCAGAGCATACTGATGCCCTTCACAAAACAGGAAGCACCAGAGAAGGAGCAATTGGGAGCGAGGGCTGGCAACTATGAGCTCAGTTTTCCTTGTCATGCTACATTCAACCTGCATTAGAACATTGAAGAAGAAATGTCTAATAGAGTGTGGGGTGTGCTTTTATGGGTCAGAAGAGGGCAGTGGATGGGAGGAACATATTGAGAGTTTTCAGTGATTAAATCATGGTTAAAGTACCCACAAGATGAACAAGGAGAAAGAGTAAATCTGAGGTGTCTCATTGAACTCATCACCACTATGGGCAACAGGGGTTCAGTCCTGCTGGGGACCTCTGAGGAGCCATGTATAATATGCCTCCCAATTTTCCACCCAAGGAACATAGAGAGGCAACATTTATTCATAGGTTCCAGTCCCAAGTGGTCAAGGTATGCCCGTTGGGTTGTTAATGCCTTTGCACTTCCAGATTTATGCCTGTGTCAGAATGACTGAAAGGGTTCCCATAGATACCTCTTGGGGTGGCAGGAGGGAAACCCTAGAAAAGAACTAGATCTATGAGGATGATCTCTTCAGTTTACCAGTGAATACAACTGGGTGCCACAGTAATAACTTGAATAAAAAGGAGGGTCCAGAGGACAAGAGGTGGGGCACAAATACGACTATTCCTTACACCCCTCATACCTGCTCCTACCCCATAACGCAATCCCTCACACATACTGAAGATTTAGTAGCTGTATGTAATCTCAAAAAAAACCCTTAATATACAAGTTATAGTTCCAGCTAATGTCATTCTAATGCCTTCATTAATATTAATCATCTTTCTTCTACCACCCACTTACGGTTTCTCTCATCCTCAGTCAACACTTAAGTGAATTTAGCTTGCTTGCTCGTCTGATGGGGTGACTTCATCCATGAGAAGATGGAGTTCACATTTTAATTCATGTTGCATCATGATGCCTGTAATTGCTCATTTATAGTTGTTACTGGGCAGGAATTTAGGTGTACTTCTTTGAGTCTAGTGACAATCCAATTGCCACCAAGGGCTAGCCGGAATCCTCAAGAGATGGAGTCAGGGCAAGACCTGAGCACTGGTTTTTGCTGCTGAAAGAAAGGCATTTAGCAATGCCGATAGCAAGGTTAAGCTTATTGAGAGGGAGCCCATCCAGTTGCACCCATGCCTAACTCTCTTCCCTGTTACCATGGTTATTAGTCTGGGTTCAATCAGGGACGATAAATCACACCATAATTTGAACACAGAAAGTGTAATGAAAGAATTATTAGCTATACTTTGATTGTGGTGATCAGTTTACAGTGTATACATACAGGCACACCTCATTTTACTGTGCTTCACTTTATTGTCTCCTAGATGTTGCATTTTTTACAAATTGAAGGCAAGACCCTCCACCAGCAAAAAGATAACAATTCACTTTATTGCAGTGGACTGGAACCAAACTCACAAGATCTCCGAGATCTGCCTGTATATCAACACATCAAGTTGTACACTTTAAATACATACAATTTGCATGTGTCAATTATACATCCATAAAGCTGGAAAAAAGGAAGCATTATTAAATACAAGTGAGTATTTGGAAAATGAGGGATTGGCTAGTAAGACACAAAGAGAACTTCATAGAATACTGGCATAGCAGAGACATGGAGTAGCCACTACCCCCAGGACTAGGACTGAACAAACAAAGGAAAGGCCCTTCAACCTCAGGGCTGTGATCAAGACCTTGTTGGAGGGGACACAGCTGGATGGCAGTAGAGTCACTGTGGTGTCCCAGTGGTAGAACTTGCTGGATATCCTCTCTCTAGGGTGCTGGGGAGAGTCGTCCGTGGTCCCCGACAAGCACTGGGCTACAAAAGCACCAGGGCGAAGGGAAGTTGCTGGCTGCTAGGTGCTGCTGCCAGCCCTGCCCTGCAGGGGCCAGAGCTGGGGAAGCCAGAGAACTAGAGCAACCCGGTGAGCAGCACACTGGAACCGAGAAGGATCAGTTACCTGCTGCAATGCCTCTGCCGCCTCCTCTACAATAAAGCTTAAGATTGTGCCATCTGGCAAAGAAAACATATTAAAACGTCCTAGATCTATTTTCACAACCTAGGCAAAAAGGGGGAATTTGGAGCTGAGAGGCAATACATCCGTAATCAGCATACATGACCCACTGCTCATGGGCCCACTGCACAAACACTGGGTCTCAGGGGAGACAAGCGGGCTGGTTTTGTTCATTCACAGGACAAGGCCACCTGTCTATCTGGCTTTTTAATGCTCCCTGATAGCTAACAACATAAAATACAAAAATTGCCACACTTTGGGCCCATTGCCATTTGTCCCTGGGCCTGCCTTTCCACCAGTGTCCTTGTTTCCAGTCTTCTAGTATTGGAAGAGTAATCTCTATCAGCACGAGATTACTGCAGATTACAACAGCAACTGTTGCAGTAAGAGTGGCTGGGTCGCTAGATCACCCAGCTAAACCACTCACCCCCATGTGGAGACTCTGTATATTTATACCTCGGGTCACATCCACCCCCACACAGGTGAAGGAGTGACCAACCTCACAGCTGACAGTTCTGTTCCATGGGAAGGATTTTCCCGTACCACTGTCCTTCAGGGTCACCTCTGAGTCAGGATATACTGTGGTAACGGAGCCAAAATATTGGGAATGACCTACCTATGCATTAGGCCTGTGCTTTTCCTTCTCTATTAACTGGTTATAAGCATCCCTACCATGAAGCCATAGGTGCAGAGAGAGAGAGAGAGACAGAAAGAGAGAGAGGCATTAGTGAAAGCATCAATACAACTGTAGTAGCGACCAAAGGAATGTGGACCTGAAACTTACATGTGTCCTCCAGGCCTTCTCAGGGTTATTTCAAATGAACCACTCATGATATGATAAATTGCTACTCCAGTAGCCCAAACTTCTGAGTTGGTGGTCTGACAACACCCAGTTAATGACGGTGTTTCTGATCTCATAGTCACTCAGTTCCCCCTGCTGAGGCACATAGTCTACTGATCCCAGTGGCATGCCAAGAACTGCTTTTCAACAGGTGAGTAGTTCTCTGCAGGAGACCATGCCTCACTAGAACCCTCCTACCAGAGGCATAAGAAATTTGTGTCCACCATAAGGATTGCTAGAAATCTGCGTCACATGGCATGAGATTACTGCTGATTAAAACAGCAACTATTGAAGTAAGAGTGAGCCGAAAGGATGGAGGTGGTACACAAAATGTGTTCCATGCAAGCAGAAGGAGAAGTAAGGAATAAGATTACTGAAGAAAGGGGACATAAAATCTTTTAGGAGGAAGGAAGGAAGGGAGGGAAGAACAGAAAGGAAAGAGGAGAAAAGAGAAAGAGGAAGGGAAAGGGGAGGGGAGGAGAGAAGAGAGGGAGTGAGAAGGGGAAGAGAGCAAAGGGGAGGGGAGAGGAAGGGAGGAGGTAATCTCCAGTGGTTTCCTAAACATGACTTAACTGCATTAAACAAGATGTTCTCCATTTCTAAACTTTACCTTGAGTATTAATTAGAAGCTTATGGAAATAGAGTTTAAAGTATAGGCCACTGGTACACAGTTCAGTCAGATAAAAGGCCGTAAGAGTAACCACAAGCTCCAAGGATATACAGGATGGACAAAGGCTTAAAAACCAACAGCAGCAATATGTTGATGAGATAAAGTCATACTAAGATCTTGGTAAACCCAGCAAAACTTCTGTAACTAACCTCAGCTGACAATCTCTGGGGAAAGAATTATTCATTACCTGAAAATGCATTTGCTGTTTCTATCATCACATTCATTTTAGTTGGCTTGATTTTATGAACTATTGTAATTGGGGACTCATAGGCCATAATGTGTTATGATAGATACTTGGATAGTTTTTTTTTTCTTTTATTTTGGCTATGTTTGCCTCTAAAGAAGCCATTACTCAGAATTTTTAAAGAAGCCTGCTAATATCTCCATGAACATCTTCCAAGGGCCTTCTCTGCATAATTTTTGTAGTGCTTTAAAAAATTAGTATATATCTACTTTTCTAGTCAGAATAGATTATATGTATATGTATTTGGATATTATCCTATTATAATAATATAATATAATATAAGCATGTATCATACATTATTCCAAGTTTTTATTTTCTAATAAGCAGAGCTGACAGAAGTTCTAAAACCAGGACAATTTCTCATTCTGTGTTTTAGTCAGATTCTGCTTTCATTATCTCTGTTGATATGTTCTGTTTTTAATCTCATTCTGCTGATTCTATTCTTCTATTTTGCATACTGACACCTTATTTGATTCTGGGAGATGCTTTTCTTGTTTGTATGTCTCAGTATTGGTATCTGTCTACTATACAGAGCGCAAGAGAATTCCTCACTCTTGCTAAATTAGAGGCACATATGTCTCAAATCCCCAGGCAATTCAACTAGAATCAGATTGCTATAATAAATATGATGTACTAGTAAATATGCAAAACAATATAATCAATATGACAGCCATGGTAAAATCCTAGTATAAATAACAATTTACAAAAAAAAAAAATCAAAGAAAAATGAGGAATTTGGAAGCGGTGATAAGCATTAGAGGAAGACAGTTAGAAAGGGGCGTGAGGGCAGCATGATGGGAGATGGGGGCTGGAGAGTCACAACTTCGGTGACAGGGAACAAATTAGCTAGAATTGTAGAATATTATGACAGAAAGAAACTGAGATTATTTGGTCTGTTCCCCTCAATGCAGCCAAGGCTATAGAAACGAAGAGAGCTGTTAGCTGCCCTGATTCTAATATCAACCCAAGAAGCTGAGTTCAACACTGTCTTTTGAAGCACTTACAGAACCACAGAAGCATCCCAAATTTGCAGTTTAGTCACATATGTAGGATTCCTGTATCCTCAGAAAGCTGTGCCCCCCACCCCTAAGCAACTGTAGGTCTGAGCAAGGGTTATTTAATGTATACAAGCCATTTAGGCGTTTGCTGTTTTTCACCTGTGAAACATGAAGTATTGGCACTCAAGCTTTTGTTCTATTGATATGCTTCTCTCTCCTATAAAGTCCTGCTTCTTTTCCATTTGCACTGATATTTGTTCCTTCACACACACAAGTCATGAAATAGAAACACACATTTTACAACTGGGGAAAAGAATGTTTCTTCAAATCTCTGTACTTACCCCCACTCCACCTTCCTAAGGAAAGGGCATTTAAGTTTTAGAGATATAGTTCTATCTCACACTTGGACCAATCTGCTTTTTCAAAGCACACTATTTACATTCAGATTAATGGTGATGTTATAGTTTTCCTCCCCCAAATATACTTTACATTCATACCTATAGGGCTTATGTTGGGATTTTCCCTAAGTAAAAGACATCTGCCCTCTACCTCCAGAGACTGAAACATATTGGGAAATTTAAAATATTTTTGTTGTTGTTTGTTTTCGTTTTCTCATACTTAGCATGCTTGTAAAACCCCAGGTACCAGTCAAGGAGATTATAGGTATAGCTTTGGTGAACGGGTAGCACAGATGGTTAAAGACAGAGGGAAAGTAGAGTGCCTAATGGTAAGAGATATAGACCTATAATCTAATTAATTATCAGTGATGTAATCTTTGGCAAGTTAATTTATATCTCCAAGTTTGTTTTGTCTTCTAAAACTAATAATAGGAAAAATAACAACAGCAACAACACTAATCATAAAACCTACTTCAAAGGGTTTCAGGTAAGAATTTATGTGATGATTTATATTATGTTCTTTGCAAAATAATCATTCGGCAAATGATAATGACTATTACTATCTCTCTGTAGAGATAATATACAGGAACATGCATCTGTATTCATGTATTTGTACATAATGAGTTATAACGAAATAAATTGATATATACGTACCGACAAGCTTTTTTTGAAACAAAAATGCAACCATACACTCACATATACTGTAACTATTTCAATTTGTAACTATTTCAAATAAAAAAATAATAGTTTGAGGTGAAAGAGTTAACTACGTTGTGTTAGTACAAATTTTTTAAAATTATATTAATGGCTAGGCTCCATATGACATGACTATGAATAATTTATTGATCATAAAGGTAAAATATTAGGCTTTAAATTTTATCTGTCATTTTAAATTGGGTCAGCCAAGGTCTGTGTGCTATTAAATCCGTAACATTTAAAAATATTTCCTCATTAGTGACACTGCTGTGTCACTAATGAGTCATTACTTCCATTCAGGATCTTGGTTTATGTTAATAAGTGTTATATAAAGTTTAATACCTGTTGTTGCTCACTATGTTTAGTCAGGTGGAGGTGAGCAACATGATTTTTTGAAATTTGAGAACCAGAGCTCAGATAACAAAAGGCTGTGCCTTAAAACACCTGAAGATAAAGCCAGGTCTTACAATAACTTTATTTTATGTAAGGACCACATTGATTTAAGTACATACGCATAATACACTCTATATTATCATTTATACTTAGTAGTAGTGGTCGCGATAAGAATAAAGGGGATGGTAAGAACGTTATCTTAGTTATAATACACAGACCTTGCTCCAGAAAACCTAACCATCACTGCCTTTTAGAAAGAAAGAATGTCTTTTTAAGACAAATGATTTTCTTTCATACTTTATCTAGTTATAATTATAACTATAATTATATATATAGTTAAAATTATAACTAGTTAATAATTATAATTATAGTTACAATGTTATAGAAATCTTTACTAAAACTTGAAGTTAGAATTTTTTAAGGTTTTTGTTGTTGTTAAGTTTTTTATTAAAAACAATATTTTTACTATCTTTAAGGGCAAGAAACAAGTTTAATACTTCCTTCTTCCAACATTCAAATAAATATCCCTATATGAAATCAGATATGTGTTGGAATGGTGTAATTGTTATTATTGTGTTTTAATGGAGTCAATCTTTTTCATTTAAAAATCATGAATCATTCAAAGTTGTACTAGGTTATCATAGTCTTCTCACTTTAAAGTAAAGGTATTCAAATATTTATGAAGTATATTTTGCATACTGTGTTGGATTTCTCCATTCTTATTTGTTGATATTTCTCAAACTGCTTATATAAAATTTGACCACATTGTAAAAGCTGGCAAGTTTATTCACAAAGACGTTTTGAGTCAAGTGGAAATGGCCTTCCTACTATTGACATGCATGCTTGTAGCTACCTGATTTTGCTCATGACTAATACTAGTTCAAAGCAGAGGGAGTAACACCGCCATCTATATGCACTGCCACAGCAGTAAGAGGATCACGCTGACAGTCACTCATTGAGGGGACTGCATTCTCCCAATCAGGACTCTTGTTTCGTTTTTTTGTGTTTTAATTATAGTTTATTGGGGTGACAATTGTTAGTAATGTTACATAGGTTTCAGGTGTACAATTCTGTAATACATCATCTATATATCACATTGTGTGTTCACCACCCAGAGTCAGTTCTCTTTCCATCACCATATATTGGATCCCCTTTGACATCTAGCCTTTCATGCTTATAAAACAAATACCAGCTTAGGGTAGTGATCAGAGCTGTCCACATCTTTCTGATGCATTTTAAAACTGTCTCCTCCACAAATATAACCTAATTGCTGAAGAAATTTTTTGTTTTTTAATTTTCCCTATAGAATGCCTACCACATTGATTTGTGGTATTGTATAGGTGTCAAACTTCAAAGCCCCTCTCACACAGCGTTCCGGCATTTTAAGCCAGTCAGAAGGGGAATATGCTTATCAGAAAAATACTTCCCGGGCATTCTCACATTTTAATTCTGAAACAATTGAGGATGTCTCTCCAATCTGGGACGGGAAATAAAACAATCAAAGAGAAGAAGCTTTCACCAAAACCTGTGAAGGGAGTTTTATGGCCTCCACTAGGCATTCAGTGATCATGAACTACTTTATGAATCAAACTTCTACTTCAGTGCAAAACAAGCTAGCCTTTCTGATGGCAGAATCAGCCTTGCATTAAAGCCATGCAGCTCAGGCGTTTAATAAACACCATTGATAATTTGAATTAGAATTGAAGTAGATTTTACAGCCTTATTTTGCGGGTGTAGGTATCTTACTATGCACTAGTGCTTCTAGATTTATAGCTGTAACTGTACGTGGATTACCGATCATGTATATTTAGCATTTGTTGCTTTGCATATAAGGAGTGCATTTTAAGATACAAAGCAAAGTGTGTTTGGAAAGCCTGATCATAGTATTTTGCATGTTTATGTCTCAGCTTGGTTTCTTTTCTTTACAACATAATCTTCAAGTTACTTCTGAAGAAAGGTAAAGAAAATAGTTATTTCTTTAATTCATGCTTGTGGGAATGAAAGCATAAAGTTATAAATGAACTATAAAAGTTAAGTAATTGGCAAGAGCGGGACTTCTCATCCAATAAAAAATTTGGATGGTTTTTTTCTTTTCTGGTTTTGGTTTTGTATTTGTTTATTTTCTTAAAAGACATGTTATTTATATTTTCACTTACTTAGCCTATAAGGGGTATTTATTCCAAGTAATATATTTGAAAGTCAGTAAAGTTTTTCAGAAAACAAAAAGCCATCAGTTCATGATTACATTTAGCCCATGACTGTCAATCATTAAAATTCATGTTATTACAGTTACTTCTAAATTTACAGAAAGACCCCTTGTGTGAATGGCCTGGAGAAGTAATGTAATATATAATTATGGTCCTTCTGAAAATGCTAATTACAGGATGAAGCTAAATATCTTCTCTACCATGACTGGAATAACCGGATGTATTCCCATTATCTCACAGCTAATCAGGGACACCTACTTTTGGCTTTCAGCAACGGACCCAAGTCAATTGATTGATTTAATTAACTGTATATAGATTCATACATATGCTGGATGTGATAACTGATCACATATTTTCAGTTTCTTATATAGACCTCTGAAAAACTGATTTCCCAAAGAAAATTAAAGTAGTATACAATAAAAAGACAAATATGAAACAGAATCTTTAGAACAAAGATCAAAAATAACAGCCAAGTGATGAAGGAAGGGACATACAGAGGGTGCCAAAAAAAGTATACACATTTTAAGAAAGGAAAAATCCGTATTAAGATGATAACACTCAATATATACTGATAGCGAAAGATGAATATAAGTTGCGTTTGACTTCTCCAATTACAAGAGGTGCTCAAAGTTGGTACCATCAGCGTAATTTTAATACAGTTTTTTCCTTTCTTAAAATGTATATACATTTTTTTGGCACCCTCTTGCATTTGAAAATCTAAGCTAACTCCTCCCTTTGATCATCAAACTCACTTCTAAAGCAAATGGGAACCAATAAAAGAAAGCAGATGGATTCATCAGAAGAAGCTACTTTTTTTCAACATTACACTGCCCAGGGCAGAGTCTATTCCCACACTATTTTTGTATTAGAACTGATGAATACATTTGTAGGGCTTCTAATTGCTATAGGATTTGATAAATTATAATTATGCAAACATTCTTTATTTATTAAAAGACCAATTATAATTCCAGGTAAATAAGCACAATAGGACTTGGAAGGATGGTATCAATCAAATAATACTTGTGTTGTTAATGTAAGAGAACAAGGTTTACCTTTGGAATAACATTTCCTCATGGCCACTCCAGGAATTATAATTTTTAAATTCATGCTTTTGTTTCTATAACATTCACCCGACAATTTCTGATAATTTGGAATTTGGAAAGTATACAAGAGGATTTTGAAACCAGATTAAATATTGTGTTTTATATTGTCGAAGCTGCTATGTGATCCAAATCAGATAGATTCAACACCCACTGAATGAGTGAGTTAATTAATCAGTGGTTTTCATTAATCAACTACTGAGTACAGGACACTTACCAGCACTTAGAGTAAGAGTCCCTAAGACTATCTAAATCAGGGTTGACAAACTTTTTCTCTAGTTAAATAGTAAATATTGTCAGCTCTGAGGTCTACTTAACTGTTATGTTTTATTGCAAAAAAAAAAAAAAAGTAGCTGTAGACAATATGGAAACAAAAGGATGTGGCTGTGTTCAAATAAAATTTTATTGACAAATACAGGCAGTGGTTGGATTTGGCCTATCTGTTGTGGAATACCAATCCCTGATCTAAATAAATAGAACAGACACCTACTCACAAACACAAGTGATACAAACACAAGTTTTTCTCTGCCTAGGACTTACTTTCAAAGAGTATTAACCAGCTTGTGCGCCACACAAGTATCCTATAATTTCATACAGACTTGAGAGAACTGTTAGGAGAAGTGCAGTTGAAAAGTTCTTCAAGAACACCTCCTCCAAATCCCGGCCCTTGGCAACTTTCTCTTTCCAGCTATGATTATGGAAACACAATCTTCAATGTGATTTCTTTTTTTAAATCAGCTACAATCTTCAGAAAGAATACAAAACTTCCTGATGTTTTCCCATAAAACCACTTTGTTTCTCATAATTACTCAACTAATCTAATGTTCTAATTGAGCCCCATGAGCCTAGCATTATACTGATTTTTTAAGTCATGTGATACTTAAAGGGTTTTTAGTATTGTTAGGGTATCGACACATAGATATAAAATTACTACCAGAAAATACAGTGAAGAAGATAAGATATAAATTATAACAAGAAAGTTAATAATTCTGTGTTGGAAATCTACTTTATTGGAGCAAGTAAGTTTGTGGATCAAACGTCCAACATCATATATGATCAATAAATATCTGCTGACATGATGCACAGATTTATAGAAAAATTAAGACTAAAAACCGCAAAAAGTGTTCTTATTCTGGCAGGTTTTTCCCATGAGTTGTTTGTAGTCACTATTATTCTGTCAAAGAAAGGGGGAGTATTAAAAGCAAGATGAAGTTCTCTTACAGATTTGTTCCTTTTCTTATGGATGTGAGTTTGTTTTACTTTCTAATTTTATTACAATTTCATATGTCACATTCTCTGCCAACCGTTGAACTGAAAAGCACAGGATGAAAATCTGGCAAATCCACTGAACTCTCAGATGTTACAGTAGAATCCATAAATTTAATTTAAATATTAAATCTAAAGTGAGAAAATAGAGAATCAAATTTAAATAAAAATAAATCTATCTAAAATATTTGAAATTTTCTGTCTTTCAAAGAACACAGAAAAAAGTTTTGTATCTCTAAGCCTAGATTTAAAAATTCACATTTTGGTCTTTCTTAATTTCTGAATCAACATTAAAAACATAATATTTCAACTTGTGCCAAGCATTATATGAGTTTCCATGGGAGACATTTTAAAATTAAGAACAAGATATTGTATTTACCCACCATAAGCTTATAATTTCCTTGGTGAACAAAAGAAACATGCAAAAGAAAATGAATATAAGCTTGCATTTAATCACCAATACATTGCATTTTGTACATATACTCTCATTTAGAAAGGATTCAGTGTGGCATGGATGACAAAAAAAGAGACTTTGTGAAACTAAGAGAACTGAATGAGTCTTTGAATGACTGTTAGAATACAAATATGAACAATACACAGGTCCCTAAAAGTACAAAGAGTAATTTGAATTTGACACTTAGATATTTGGGATCTATTTCAGTGTCCTGAAAGGGAAAGTAATGGAATAAATTCATATTCATTTACTTATGTCATTTCACAACTGAAAATTATTAAATGAAAAAAGATATATATGTATATGTGAAGTTCTTAGCATATGACAGAGCTGAATAAACCTTGGCTGTTACTACTTACTATCTCTTAGTATAATCTCTTCAATTTATGGATAAGAATGCCAGGTCTCTGAATGGTGTACTGATTTGCCGCTTTTTGTGAATCATGATTAAGTGAGATCAGCCTAGACTGTTCTGAATGGCCTTCCTGGAGTTCTACAATCTGGTGGCCGAGGTTTGATGAACTACATTAGTGGTCTTGCATACTAACAACTTAAAAATAGATGTAGAATTTAAATGAAAAAGGAACAGATAACAATCTGGTTTCTACTCAGGTTAAATCCTAACCTGAATCCCTATTGCTCAAGTAGACGTTAACATGTTTCTGTTTAAGGTGTTAAGCAGCTTGAGTTAGGATTCCAGCTCTACCATTTAGAGGCTGTGAGACCTCTAATTTGCTGAACCTCTCTGTCTCGTTTTCCTCATCTTTAAAATAGAACATACCTCATATAGATGTGAAGATTTAATACCTGAAAGAGATTAAAAGAGAGTCTGGCATAGAGTAAGCACTCCATTAATGACAGCTATAATTATCATTTGCCCTTATTAATTCCCAGTCAATCCTTAGACTTTGTTCATTGGATACAGCACTAAACTGCTTAAATTATTTGAATCAGACCTAAGTCAGCATCACAGTGTCATCGGGACTTAGAATGCTATAGGAGGGAATTCAGTTGAATAAGGTAGATAAGATATACTCATTTTTCTGTGCCCCATCCTGCACTCTCACGATTATGAAATTAAAGTAAATAAAGACAAAAGTATTAAGAGGTATATAAAATGTTACCATAAGGACAATGCTCAAAGGAGAGGAGATGAAAACAGATGAGAAATGTCAACACAATTTTGAAAGTCAGAATGCAGATACTGAAGTATAACTATTAGCAGAGCAACAACATTGGAGCATAACTTCCTACAGTGAGAGCTAATTTTCACCACAGAATCCTAGAAAGGATCCAAAACTGGAAGCACCAGTTACCTCTGAAAATGGGGATAAGGGCTCAGGTTAAAAAACAGGATGATTGTCTGAAAATTTATCTAAGAAATAGTTCAAATCCCACTTTCCTTGGACCCATGCAGCTGTACAATCCCCAACACTGCTGCTGCCACAGAAGACTTGAGGAAATCTCTGCAGAAGGGCCCGAGGCAAACACAGCAGAGTCTAAAAGTAGGACATCATGAAACTCATGGCTTTCCTTAACCAACTGACCAAATTCACTTGCTGTGCAAGAATTTTTTTGGAGGTAAGTGAGTCTAGCATAATCCCATGCTCAGAATTAAAGTTTCTATACATATATCTTAATTTTAAATAACATTCAATTAAATATTATGGTCAATGAAAGTCTTTCAAAATTTATTCACCTTCCTTATCTTTTTTGATTCTAGTTAGTATTTTACATTAGTAGTTAATATAGTAGTTGGTGACTGAATAGAACACCTCAGGGAAATGTGGAACAATCCATGAGTAGAAAGGATTCATGACTACTTCTCATCCGACACTTGCATGGCTACAAACTAAATAAGTTTGCTGTCCAAAAATGGTGGAAATACAAATGGCTGCTGTGGGAGTTAATTCCTCAGAGATAACCTAAGACAGCCTCAAAGATTCTCCCTTGGCACTGGAGGCATATGTGTATTCTAGAAGCCAGAAGAAGTAGGTTAGGAGAGAGCTGGCAGACCTGCTAGTGATCTGATGATCAGGCAAAGGAGGACAGGCATTCCATGGAAAACGGAAGTCCGCATGAATGGATGAGTGAACCCCACTTGCGGCACTCTCCATCTGATGATGGAAAGTTACACCTCACCTGCTCTGCCAAGCCCAGGACTAGTTGTTCCCTCCTCACTCACGCTGTGGCACCATAAGAGTTTTCACAAGGGTAAGGCACGAACTGGGAAAGATTTTGAAATAACTGAACTTTAAAACTTAAATGCCTGAAAAAAAACTGGAATTTATAAACTAGAATAAGGTTTCTGCCTTCCAGAAAAAAAATGGGGACTGGAGACATTTAAGTTTAGTTGTGGGAAAGTAAATAAAGTCACATTTTTTGCAACCTTGGGTGTTTTTTGCCTGGAAAATTCATACCCACTGGCCTTGTAACTCCTCCTCTTCTCAACTCCTGGTAGAACCCATTCCACCTAAGTTTCATTGTATATCATTTCTCCCCTCACTCTATTTTCTCTTTGGTGGCATACTCCCCCATGATATGAATTCAATTTCTATGAAGATGAATTCAATATATTTCCATTTTTAGCCTCCAACTTTTCCCTGAATTCCAAATGCAATTTCCCACAGTTTATGTAATCGTATTCAGCCTGATCAACTGAGACTCAATTACAGCATTTTTCCTAGAACCTTTTGCTCTTGGCTGAAATACAATTGCTCTTTCTCCTAGAACCTAGATGTCTGTCATCTGACACTTTCACACTCTGCACTTCAATTGTGTACCCTTACTTCCTGCCTAATTGTCAGTTTTGCACACTCCCTGAGTTTTGTACTATAACATTGCCTCAAGTGACAGTCCTCCTCTTCCATTACGATCCCAAGTACCAGCCTGGAAGTGGCAAATTCTGACAATCCTAGCCCCCATGTGTACAATTATCCTAAGTTCCCTACCTTGGGCTTCTCTTCAGAAACTTTCTACTCAAACATCTAGGTGTCTTCCCTCTCTCTCACTCTTCACACTCACTTGGGTCTAAGTGCTCTTTCTTTGGTCTTCATGGTATATTTAACATGGTTTCTGCCTTTGAATTCTTATTGTTGTCACCTTAAAGTTCTCATTTAGATAACTGAAACGGCGTCCCACCTGGCTGCCCTACTTCCAAGTCTCCACCACTAAAATATTAGATGCATCGCTATATGAATAATCTTTCAGCAATGTCTTTATTTATTCTTAATCTTATTCTATAAAAGACTTACATGGAAAATCAAAACAAAAAAAGATTATTCTCTACTATCAGTCTTCAATGGCTTCCCATTGTCCACAGAACAAAACCCAGAAACCACTCTGTTTTTATAACCATATCCTCTCCAACCTCCATGAATTCAATATGCAATCTAGCATGTACTCTTCTGTTTCTAAACATTTGCTCCTAGTTTTCCATCTTATCACAGGCTGGTTCCTCCTGTCTCTGCCTGTTGAAATTTTCCCAACCTTCAACACACAATGCAAGTGCCCCTTCCTTCAGGGAGGTTTTCTTGATCTTTCCGTTGTAATTAAAGTTGTTACCAAACTGCTTCTCCTTCAAACTTTGTGTGTACGTCTACCCAGCATGAATCACACTCCACCTGGCAGAGAATTCATTTGTGCATGTTTCCATCACTAGATTATTACTTCCTTTGATGATAACTCCTATGTTTTTGCCATGTCCTTTGAGACAGTACCAGGCACATAATGGATGCTCAATAGATGTAAGGTGAATGTATTAGAATTTCAAGGGAAAAAAAATACCAGTAGAAAACACTATTCCTATTTAAATCCACCTGCCCACCCTCTCTAATCTATATTCCATTCTGTTTCCACAGCTGCATAGGACTAGAGAAAAAGGTACAAACATGTTAAAGTATCTTGCTTTTGAGGCATATCCCCAAATGGTGCCCTAAAGCTATCGGCCAATCAAAATGAGTAGGTATCACTAACATAGAGGAAAAAGAAGTGGCATTAGTCTTCAAAGGTATCACATAGGAGAGCTCACAGAAAAAAGATATTAACTTAGTCTATTTATTTTATAAAGAAGGAGATTATTTATAGCCATTACATTTTTAAGATGACTTCATCTCACCCAGATATTCATTCCAAAGAGACTTCAAGAGTGTTTGTGGACTGGGAATAACCCATGCTCCAAGTGCGTCATCATGACTGTAGTTCAAGGCTGACAAAAATTGTTCTTTATCAGGGTTGATTTTATGCAGAAACTTTAATGGGGCAGGAAAATAGTTGAAATGGATTCTTTGCTTATAACTGTTCTGATGAAAAGTTGAGAAATCCCACACTTATTTTTGTTTAGTGGATGGGAATATATGTAACTTTCAGAACTCTGAATATTTATTCAGCAAGAAAGGCTTAAATGAGCATGAGTAATCTCTAGAAGTAAAAAGAAAAAAATTGTAGACATTATTTTTTTAAACTTTTCATTCTGAAAGTATGGTTACTTTAGCCATTCATTAAATATTCACAATGCATTTATTAGGCAACTTCTGAGTTTTGTAAGTGTTAAAATGCAGTAAGTCTTTAAAGGTTGGTCAGACTTCACCAACCTTTAAATTAGTGCCACAAGCACATAATATGCTTGAAACATTTTTCATATATTGTTCAAGAGAGATATTACTGAATTGAATCTTTTGTATTTCCCACATTCTGGCAGTAGAATGAAGTATATTAAATCAGAGGATAATGGAAAGGGTGTTCACAACTGAATCCTAGAGAGTTTGTTCAAACAGAAGATGGAATGTAGAAGTGAAGTTGCTCATATTATCAGAGGGTTGTTGTTTTTTGACACCTCCTTCACTCAAGCGTTTCTGAATGAACCAGTAGAGCCTGTTTCCACTAATCAATTTGCTGTGACCTCTCTCTCCCTAGACTCATCTCAAGTAAAATTATGAGTTGCCTCAGCTTTGCACAGGATTAGTATTCTAACTATTTGTACCATGAAATCCAGCAAAGATTCAATTAGTGCTGATGAGGTGAGAGCCCCCTGTGCCCACTGTTTCTGTGTAGGTGGAGGATTAGGAAAAGAAATGAAAAGCTGTGTTTGTAGCTGGGGAAATGGAGGCTCAGATTTCATGACAATCTGGACTAAGTTCAAATAAGAGGCTGTGGAAAACTCTTGTAATGATTGTCTATATTCTGTTTGGGTTTAATTCCACTAAAAACAAAACCCAACAAAAACTATAACTCTTAAACACTATGTGTGAATCACTCTTCCTGAAAATATGCTATACATGGGAATAGAATAAGACAAAATATCATCCACAAGATATTTAATTATAGTGAAGGGGATATAAATATGAATAGAAATGACTATAAAATGTGGGAAAATGGTAAACGTTCTAAGAGTGGTATGCAAATGTTATAGGAGGGAAGGAAGGTATTTGTGTGCTTTTTAGGGGTTTAAGATTACAGGAGATTTTATTGAGGAGTTGGTTTTTAAAACTTGGTTCTAAATAATTTTTAAGATTTCAAGAAGTGGGGGGAGCTATTGGGAGTGGAAATTAAGACATAATTTCCAAGCACAGGGGACGTAGTGGGAAAAACAAAGAGGTTTTAAACTGTTATATCTCTTCAAGTAAGAAAGAGAGAACAAATGAACTCTATAGGTCAGTTCCATCTATTTTACAGAAGGAATTGAACTTGCTATCCTGAAACTGTACACAGCACTATTATTCTAATAAATATGAAGAATATGTTGACATTGCCCCAGGCCTTACGTGAAAATTCAGACTGAATTATTAGTTAAGTCTTAAAGATAGTTTTCTCTTTTCAAACCTAAAACTTGTTAAATAAAGAAGTACAGGGTGGATAAGACATTTGGCACTAAGAAAAACCCCAATAGTTTTTATGGTCTACCTGACAGCCTACGTCCATTTTGCTCCTAACTGGGTGATAGGTAGTCCGTGATGGATGCAGAGTGAAAAAAGATGTCGCAGTTACTGAACATCTGGACTGAGAAACTTTCAAAAGTAGGCAAATAAGCCAAAACATGTGTACTTTCCAGCTGTGAGTATGTTAAATCAGTCTAACTCTTACATTTCTGATTTGTATGGAAGCTAAGAATCTCCTTAATGGAAGCTCATGCATTCATTACTCTAGTTGGTACTATAAGATCTTCTTGTTGTACAGCAGCATCTTTTATATATTTGGGAAAACGTAAAAGCTTATGAAAAATTCAGGTTTTGAAGATTATTTGGATTCATCTTAGATTTCTCAGAATAAAATTTGTCAAACCTAAATGCAACCACGTACATGACCAAGCCTTACAATTTCCACATATGCCAAATCCTTTAAAATACTTCTTTTGAATGAATTTGTATATTTAAAGTTTTCAGAAAAGTCAAAAATTATATGAATAGTGGAGTGAAACCGCAAAATGAATGAAGAGAATTACTATTTCCTTAAGATAAGAAAAAAGACGTTAACATAGAACATTGGAATATTTCCTCATAAATCTCTGAATCCCTCAAAATTTGAGTAAATCCATATTGAAATAATACAGAAATATACAGGCCTGACTTAATACAGACATGTCTGAACATAACTTCAAAATAGCATGCAATGAAGCTCTCTTTTATGGTTATTCTTTAAAAGATAGTATGGTACAACCATCCCTCAGAAAAAGATAGGAGAATTAGGACTTAGACAACCAGGCATTTTGCCTGGTAGTTGGACAAGTTTCTAAATCCCTCACAGGATCTGGCACAGATTTAAACAAGAATTAAATGAAATAAAATAGTATCATGTTCATTCAATGCTTGGCACATAGTAGGGATTCATTAAGTTTTAGTTTCTTCTCGGCTGTAATACAGCAATAAATAGAGAAGGCTGAGTTGGTATTATACTAAACGAGCATTTAACTCTGTTTTTAGGACAGTGTACAGGGAGTTAGTCAGGTACACAATGATAGCTCACTAATAGTGACAGTTGCTGGTGGGCCAACTTCCTTTTTCAGACCTCAACAACAGAATCTCCAGTATACTGTTCAAGCAGACTTAAAGACTTAAGTGTAAACATGTCCTGTTTGTCCATGAATCTACATATTTGCTGACTCGATTATTCACTTTTTGAAAGGATATGGGATAAATTTACATTAATCTTTCATATCGAAAGTGCTGTTCCTCCCTTATCCCCACCTACTAATAAAACCTAAAGTGTTTCTATTACCTTTGGCAGGACATAAGCAACCCATCTTGATTGGAATCCCTTTCCTTTTTACTTCAGATTCTTGAATTACAAATGGTTAAAAAATTGGAAGTGTCTCCGGAGAACAGATTCTGGAGTTATTTCTTTTTTTATTTTTATTAACATAGGTGTCTCCAACATCTGGTATCTTATTGAAATTCATCATGCTAAACCCAGCTGCTATTCCATTGGAAAGTGGAAATAAGGGGTGGAGAAAACGAGAAAGGAAGTGTGTGTGTGTGTGTGTGTGTGTGTGTGTGTGTGTGTAACTAGAAAAGAGTAGGATTTTTTACTATTGTTTAACGTGAGTATCCTAATATTTTCTTGGACTTCCTGAGACTGTAATATAGCAGACAAGACAGATGTAATAAGTATACACTCAAAATACCATTTATAAGAAAGACATTCCAGGGACCTTGTAAACAAGGGAAAATTGTACTAATGTCTGTTTCTGCTTCTCAGAGAAATGCTCATGTCTTTGTGTAATAATTTACAGTTTCTCTGTCCCCCTAAAAGCATGAAAATTGATCGTATAACACATCATTTCCTCAAAAACTGGAGTGCACACATAGAAAATGAAACGGTGATCAATGGCTACGGCAACGAGGTGGCCAATGATATCAGCAGACATAAGTGAGAAGCTATTTGTAGCCACTAAATCAGTGTTACTTATTCTTTCCTGTCCTTTTTCTTCCACTCAGTAGTGTGTGTCTATCTGTATTAGAAATCCAAGCACATTTTTACAAGACATTTTCTTTACTGAACAAGTGTTTTAAAATCATCTGAAAAAGTGAATAAAAACCAGAAATTCAAATTTACCTCCTTCCAAAATGCGATCTGTGGACATGATCAGATACACCATCTCCCCCCAGCCCCCCACCCAATTTCGTTCTTTCGGTTTATTTTTAGAAAGGCAAGGGCAGGTGGCCCCTTGTGTTGTCCCTGACATTAAAGCACAATAAATGAATGAGAAGCCAGTACCATTCATCTTCATGTTCCCTAACAATTTAGCGTAAGATATCTTTGAACTGTAACACTGAAATCAAAGCACCATTTATCATGTTTTTATTGGAAACCTTAATGCAGAATAAAAGGAAGATGAGATGGTCTATAATATATTTAGGAAACATTTCAAAAAGCGAATAAAATCTGACTCCAGGGAAGAATCTATTATAGACAACTTAGGATTCACTGCAGTTGGGGCTGAACTTGAAAACATTCAAATGGTGATTTAGCACTAAATTTCAGAGACTTGAATGATCTCGATAGTAGGTGAAAACCAGCACTATGACATAAATTGTTTAGTCAAAGTGTCAAGCTTTTCTATTTCTATCCCTTTTATTGCAAACGTGTTTACTCTATGTGAATGCTAACACATATCCTGAGGAACAAAATAGTCACAAATTATTTACAATTCAGGCACTCCCTTTCACATGTCTAAGTGAAAAAAAACAACAAAAAAAAACAAAACATTTTAATGGGCTGAAAAGGCATTGTAGGTAGGAAAGTGGATCGAAGCAAAGCTTTCCACCTGTAATGCTAACGACTCTTCTTAACTCAATGACATCGTTCTCATGTGCACACCTGCCATTACATCCCTGCTTCCCTAATCTCACTAGGATCATTAGGGGATTCTCTGAGCAATCAGACAAGCAATTACTGTAATGCAGTCTCAACACTAGCTGGTCAACATGGGATCAACAACCAATGTACTTAATTCAGATAGCACCATTGCCAGTAAAGATGTTTTATGCTTGCATGGAGTGAGAATATGCAGAAGAAGCTGGGTTCAAAAGCTCTGCAAGAGACCTCCTTTGTTTATTTCCATTGAAGATTTGACTCTGGTGAATATTTAGGAAAACAATATTAATGCTGCTGCTTCAGAGGATCCTTGGGGAAATCTGATAAGCATCTGATTAAATTTGTCTCCAACATAATTACATTTAAGTCAAACTTGTTTAACTTTTTTTATGCTTGGTTATCTCTGCACAGCCAAAAAGATGTTAATTGGCAACCTAGCTTCTAATGTATTTATACCACTGGTGGTTTATTAAGTTCAAATTTTATGATGCAAATAAAAAGAAATTGAAACTATATTTTTAAAGTTAATTCAACTTTGAGGTTTTTGTTTTTCAATGAAGGCTGTGAACTCTTCAAATTACATTGTTTTTACTATCATAGAAGAATGTCAATGTTTGGAAGATATTGTATATGCATAGAAGTATTTTCGATACTTCTAGACATTAGAAAATAGACCAAAGGAAAATTTTAAATGTGAGAGACATCCTACCCTGTGAGCATTAGAAAAAGACTTTTCCTTAAGAATTTGCCACATGGAAAGGTTCTTCACACTTAAATTGCCATCTCCAACTCTTTCATTGGTAATCTCTCTTGAGCATGCCCTCAAATAATTTGAATTTACCACAAAGTATAAGAAACAAAGGATACAAAAAAATTTGTCTTTAAAAATAGAAACAGTGTATTATATTACTATACATGCAAAAAATTGCTAATCTATACTCCTAAGTTTTGCTGAATATACTGATGGAATTCTATATGGAAAAAAAAAACGATATTAAAATGGGTATTATCCTGTTGTCTTAGTTTTGGATGAAACCCTAAAGTTAAGACAAACAATGTTCAGGGCTCACAAATTTTCAATAATGGTGCCAAAACATCTGTGCACAATTTGCTAAGGGGTGATGCCAAATCTGGTCCAGTATACCATAGACCATCACCACCTTCAGGATATACAGAAGGGGATGGAACTGATGAAGGTGTATTGGTAAAAAGAGTTTCTTCAGAGATTCTATTGTTAGAATACTGTGTTATCTCTCTCACCTGAAAACTGAGCAATAGTGACACCTGTCTGCAAGTAGCTGTCTGGTGGAATCTACAACTGCCGAGCTTAGAGACAGTGCTGCTCTGCGAATAGCCTACACTTCCCAGAGTGTAACTGAGCAAGGAAATTTATATTTCCTGTGGGCCAGATCTGAACCCAATAGAGGGAGGGGGGATTGGGTCACTTCAGAAAGGCTTACCCATGAAGACTGCTTGAAAAAAATGATGTTGCTCTTACAGAAATGGACTAAAGGAATCCAGGACCATGTGGAGAGTTGTAGGAAGCCAGCACAGGAAACATCAGCCTATAAATATCATGGAGCCACAGGTGGAAGAGTCCCAGTAGGGATTGCTGAGGTGCCCTCAGTTTGCTCTACACTCAGACAAAGGGCTATTGAGCACACAACACTCCTAAGAGGGCATGAGTAACAGATTACACCTGTAAATTTCAGACTTACTGAACCTTACCTCCCCTCCCTCTCCACCAAGAGGCTGCACAGTGAGAAGAGCTAGAGGGCAAATCATGAAGAAGCACACACAAAACCTTTCCCCATTGTAGTTTTCCCAGTGTGAACTACATTTAGATTGGGGAAGGATGGAAGCTTCAGTCTGAACGAGAAGAAGCTTGATGTTAGATTGGATTGAACATAAATGAACTAAGAAACACTTTAAGCCCCTGGAAAAGCCGTGGGACTGGCCTAGGATTTCATCCATGGCCAGGCAAGAAAGAGTCAACAAAACAGGGTGAAATGAGCTGTCCTGAAGAAGAACTCTTTGAGTCCAGGTTACATGATCTGTTATACAAGTTTTGAGAGGCATAGCCAAGGAGAGAGCTGAATTACTCTGTATGGCAGGGAGAGATGAATTTGAAGTTTATGAAGGGAAACTTCACAGAAGGAGAGAAGCAGGAGAATTGGCACAATATGGGGAAAAATTGCATTAAGCAAAATCTTTGTTGCCAGGGCTTACTAGAAAGAAATGTCTAGTAAGAATTTCCATATTATTTTCTATGAGGTACATGATATTAGCCTCTCCCTTCTGCTACAAAATCTCCTATAAATGAATATGCATGAATGGAATATTTTAGCAGAACCTGAAGAGATGAAGTGTCTCGATGCTCAGTCACTGTGGGGACCAGGAGAAGGTAGGCCATCACTATTAGGATGGATTCACATAAGAACAAACCCTGAAGAAGGTGGTATTTAAGCAGAGTTTCTAGCAAAGAGGAAGCTTCTCTTATATAATAGATTCTACAATTTGTTTACTTATGTCATCACACTTCCTTTTTCCTTGTATGTTCAGTATCGTTTATCAATATGCGTTTGATTGTAATGATGATGGTGGTGGTGGTGGTGGTGGTGATGGTAATGGTGATAAGGAGGTTGGTGGTGAAGACAGCTGCTACCATTTTTGAATGTTTACTATGCTGAGTGCTTTTTATGAATTATTTCATTTAATCCTCACAATAGACATATGAAATAGGTACTATTATCTCTATTGTAGATGAAGAAATTGAGCTTCAGAGACATTCGATAATTTTTTGATCCTACTCAGATATTAAATGATAGATATAGAATATTGAAAATGGTAGATATAGAATGTTTGTCTAAAACATAGTAAAAATTCAATTTGAACTTGATTTCCTCTATAAAGGCAATTCTTACAAATGTAATACACACCGAGAGTTTATTTCCTTTTGTCTGCCTACTTTGAATTTCATTTTCTCTTCTTTTTCTAGTTTTCTAAGGTAGAAGCTCAGATTATCAATCTTAAATCTTTGTTGTTGTTGTTGTTTTCAATTATGCATCCGGTACTATATATTTCCTCTAAGCAGTTTTCCTTCATTCCACAAATTTTGATAGGTTATCTTTTACGACTCAAAGGGTGGTCTATCTTGGTGAATGTTCCATGTGAGCTTGAGAAGAATGTGTATTCTACTGTTGTTGGGTGTCAATTAGATCCAGTTGACTGATGGTGCTATTTAGTTCACTAAGTTCTTACTGATTTTCTGTCTACTGGATCTGTCAACTACTAAAAGAGGGGTGTTAATGTCTCCAACTATAATAGTGGATTCATATATTTCTCCTTGCAGATCTATCAGTTTTTGCCTCATATATATTTGATGCCCTATTGCTAGGTACATGTGAATCACGGGTTGATATGTCTTCCTGAAGAATTTACCACTTTATTCTTGTATAATGACCTACTTTGTCCTTGATCATTTCCCTCGCTCTAGTCTTTTTTTCTGCAATATAGCTTTTTCCTGCAAAACAGCTTTCTTTTGATGAGTGTTAGCCTGATATATCTGTCTTCTTCTCTTTCCCTGCAATATATCTGTGCTTTTGTATTTAAAGTAGGTTATCTACAAGAAGTAGATAACATATAGTTAGGTCTTGATTTTTCATCTACGCTGACAGTCTCTCTCTCTCTCTTTTTTTTTCTTAACGTTTATCTAAGTGTGGTTTTGTTTTTGTTTTTTCCAGGACCCATCAGCTCCAAATCAAGTAGTTGTTTCAATCTAGTTGTGGAGGGCGCAGCTCACAGTGGCCCATGTGGGGATCAAACCAGCAAACTTGCATTTAAGAGCACCGTGCTCTAACCACCTGAGCTAACCAGCAACCCTAGTCTGTCTTTTAATTAGTGTATTTAGACCACTGATGCTTAATGTTGTTATTGATACTTTTTGGATTAATATGTATAATATTTGCTACTGTTTTCTATTCATTGTCCTTATTCTTTCTTTCTTTCTTTCTTTTTGGTCTTCTATCCTTTTTATACCTTCTCTGGTTTTAATTGAGCACTTTACATGATTCTGTTTTTTTCTCTTCTCAATTATACTATTAATTATATTTCTTAAAAACTTTTTAGAAATGATTTCCCTTGAGTTTGCAATATATGTTTATAATTAATCCAAATCCTCTTTCAAATAACATTATACCACCTCATAGGTAGGTAAGTTGCCTCATAACAAAGAATTCCCAATTCCTCCCTCCCATTCATTTCATATATTCATAGTCACCAAATACATGGTTTCTATTATTCTTTTGAACAAACTTTTATCTGTGAGATCAATTAATAATAAGAAAAATAAAATATTTTATTTTACTTTTATTTTACCTCTATAATGTGCTTCTTTTTATGTAAATCCAAGTTTCTATACCATTTTCCTTCTTTCTGAATAATTTATTTTAACACTTTTGCAAGGTAGGTTTTACTGGTGCCAAAATCCCTCAATTTTTGTTTGCCTGAGAAAGTATTTCTCCTTCACTTTTGAAGGTAATTTTGCTGGATACAGAACTCTAGTTTGTGTGTTTTTTTTTTTTCTTTCAATTCTTTAAATATTTCACTCCACTCTTCTTGCTTGCATGATTTCCAAAAAGAAGTCTACTGTTATTTTTATCCTTGTTCCTCTATGAGTAAGGTTTTGTATTTTCTTTTTTTTGGGGGGGTAAGGGGGGTTATTTGTTTGTTTGTTTCCCTTCTGGCTTTCTGGCTTCTTTCAAGATTTTCTCTTTGTCTTTGATTTACTGCAGTTTGAATATGACATGACTAAGGATAGATGTTTTGGTATTTATCCTTCTTAGAATTCTCTGAGATTCCTGAATCTGAGTTTCCTGGCTCTATTACTAATTTGGAAAAATTCTCAGCCATTTCTACTTCAAGTATTTTTCTGTTTCTTCTTTGCTTCTCCTTCTAGTATTCCCATACTGTGTAAGTTACACTTTTCTAATTGTTGCACAGTTCTTGGATATTCTTTTTCATCTTTTTAATTCTTTTTCTCTTTGCATTTCAATTTTGGAAGTTACTAATGACATATCTTAAAGCTCACTGATTCTTTCCTCAGCCACGTCCAGTCTATGGAGGAGTCCATCAAAGGCATTCTTCATTTCTATTACAGTATTTTTGACTTCTAGCATTTCCTTTTGACTCTCTCAAAGTTTCCATCTCTCTGCTTACATTACCTTTCTGTTCTTGTTTATTGTCAATTTTCTTCCATTAGAGCCCTATTGAGAGTTTAGCTAAGCTACTCAATAGTATCACTGCCTTGGCATCGATTTTGTTTGCCTAGTGACCTGCAGGAATCTTAAACTGACACCATCTCCCTTATGCAAGCACATGCTCTAGATAGCAGCCCACAAAGTCACAAGCAAATATAAGTTCCTGATAGGACTTCCCCAACAGTCTCTGTGTCCTGCCTCCCAGGACCTACCTCTTGTGCACCTCTTAGATAATACCTCCATGGAACCTACCAAAATTATTTATTTATTTATTTATTTGTTTGTTTGTTTGTTTATGTATTTATTTAGTTTTGGTTTGAATTGATGAATCCATCCAAAGCTCCACACCCACAGACTCTAATAAAGGCATGGCCACAGGTCTTGCCTTTCTCTTTGCCTGCACCCTGTCTTGATCTCCCCATGTGGACCTTCAAAGCATGCCATGTACTTCCTCCATGACCTGTAAATAATAAACTTATCTATTTCCATTTCTCTTGTCATCTTTTGTGGAATTGTAGCTCACCATCAGCACCTTGTGTTATATTTTTAAATGTTGATTTTCAAAAGTCATAACAAGCCTTTGGTACATTAATCATAGTTCTTTTAAATTTCTATTCTAATAATTCTAAAATCTCTATCATATCTGACTTGGGTTCTGATTCTGTGTTTGTCTCTTCAGGCTGTTTTTTTACCTATTAGCATGCCTTTTATTTATTGTTGAAAGCCATACATGATGTACTGGGTAGAAAGAGTTGAGGTAAATAGGCATTTAGTATGAGATTTTGTTTTTCTAGAGAGGAGTTAGATTATATTTCCTGTTTGCTTTGGCTATGGTGTCAGAGGCTAAAATTTCCTCCAATGTGCTGTTTTTGTCTCCATTGTTGTCCTTCAGTTTTCTTAGATACTCCTTAAATAGCATGTGAGGCTTACATTTTTTTTTTTTTTTTAAGCTGCAATGGTTTGTTATTATACAGAAGCCCTACTGATGTGTAGGTAAGGTGTAGGGGCAGAGATGTGTTCTTTAATCCTATGATTAGGTCTCAGTCTCTCATCCAAGCTGAATTTGGTATTTCCATTTCCCCGCATTAAAAGCCAGAAGGGGCTAGAGTTAGGTATTTCCCTTCATCCAGGTTGGTTAGATTCAGGTAAAACAGTTTCCCTTAAGGGAAGATCTTGTTAACAAAAACAGAGAACTCTATGTTTCAGAATTGTTACTATCCTCTTCACCCTCGCTGGAAGTAGAAGGGGATTTTTCTCATATTTTCACAGTGAGAATCTGGTAGGGCTCCTGGAAGTTAAAACTTTCAAAAGTATAGGAGCCCTCTTAAGACAGTTTGAGAGTTAAAAACCCCCAGGGGGCTCAGTCTTAGGAGAACAGAACTTCTACCTGTAACTCAAGCCAATTAGTGAGAGTGAAGTATACATGGTAGGGTTCAAGAAAACTTCTTAGGGAGAGTTTGATTTAGTGTCACCTAGCATTTATACTGATACCAGTACCTGATACCTCACTTACACCTGAAGAGTCTAAATTCAAGAGCTATTTTGATGACAGAATTTAGTGGGACAAAAACATATGTTTTCTATGCACCAACTGTAGACCCAGTGGAAGGGAACCACACTAGTCATTTAGAAAGGAATTTCACTGAAACAAAATGCCAGGCAAGGTAATTCCCACAGCAGGTAAGCCATGAAAAAACAGGATAAGGATGGGGCCATAAGTGTCCAGCTCCAGAAAACATCACCTATATTAATGTATATACAAGTGAGGGATCCCAACAGGAACCTATAAAACCACCAACAGGAAGAAGACCCGCCATTTAGAATCCTCCATACACAGAGGGCAGATTACAATTGTACTAGTCAAGTAAGCTGTTCTGCCCTATATCATGTTCTTTTCTCAGTTCAATCTCTGGAGTAGCTAAGTGCATCCTGGTGAGTAAAACAGGAATAGTAGAAGAATTAGATGGGAAAAGAAAGAAACTTTACCATGCCCCATGATTCCACATACACATGAGACAGGAGAGAAGATTTAACAGGAAGATTGTTTGGATTCATGTGATTATTGGAATGGATTAAATCATTATTACCTAAAACTGACAAAATCTATGGGAGATGGCAGAGATTTCATCTTAGGTATTGAGGAGTGGTGGTATAAGTTAGAGCGTAGATTTAAAGGAGCTGTGTTGGGAAAGAATGGAATAAATTTTTACTCCTATGGAGTCCAGTTAATTCAATAAGCCAGTTATATTTACAATAAAATCATATAAACAGCAAACATGAAAGCTGGATTTAAAGTTGATTGTGTTACGTAGGTACTGGTTATACAGAAGCCTTAAAAGTGCTAGATCTTTTGCATCTAATGTGTTAAATAAAACCACAGTACTTCTGAGTCTATTTTATATCCCTGGAACTGATTTCTGGCAGAGGAAATAAGTGCTCCCTTTCTGGGATAAGACTGCCAAGCCCTCTTTAAACAGATGGGTGTTATTTCATTATTCAGTGTATCTTCCCTTGACACTTCTCTCTCTGACACATATTGCTGCAGATACAGTCTTTTATTTGGAGAAAATTTTTGAAACAGATTTTGAGAAAGTATCCAGAGGTATGAAGGATTTCTCTCTTTCTTTATCCACCTGTCAATCAGCACCTGAAATTTGGTTGGATGTAAACTAAGACTGATTTCAGTTATTGATGAATCACTGAGAATTACATAAACCATTTCCATGATTGATCCTGGAAACTTAGTACTAGTACTAACTATCTCAAGTTCTCTTTGGAGTGGAGTAGAGATAGTTACTTTAGATGACAACTAATTGACTAGATAACTATATACAGTTAACCCTTGAACAATGCAACGTTAGGAATGCTGACCTCTGCACAGTTGAAAATCTGCCTATAACTTTTAATGCTCTAATTACCAATAACATAAACAGTCAATTAGCACATATTTTGTACGTTATATGTATTATGGTATTTATGTGTAATCCACTGGGAACTGTATGCAGATGCAAAATGAATAAGAGGCAGACTTTATCCCTAAGGAGGGAATAAACTATTAGAGGAACATAAGAGAAAGGTGTTATGTGAGGACCTATAAGGGAGATAACACTGAACATTTAGGGGTATTCTAGGGAGTTGTTACAAAATGTTTCATAGAAGAGGTGAAATTAGAAATGTGCTTTGAAAAATGCGTAAGATTTTGATATGCATACTTAGAGGTGAAATAATGTCTAAAAGACGGATGGAGATATCAGGCCCTTTTACACTAAATTTCAAGGACAGAATGCAGATTTGTGAAAACTGATAATGCAAACAAGTTAGAAAGTATCTGCAGTAGGGCTGATGTACCTGAACTCTCAGACTGTTTAAATCCATACAGAGAATGCATGGGAGGCAAAGTCAAATGCCAAGGTTCTTCTTTTGAGCGGCTCTGCTTTATCCCTGAATCCCTGACATGCACTCCAGAACACAGCACATACCGGGGCCTCAAGGAAGTTTGACAAATGAACATTTGTTAGCAGTCAGAGAACATGTGAAAACATTCAAAATTCAATATTACTCAAAACTTTTTTTTTTTGCTACTGAAAACAGTAGCAACAAAGCATTTTTGGAAGGCCATGTATATTTTCGAGAATAATTCTTTCAACATGATGAAAAGAATTCATTCCTTTTCCTGTTTCCTTAGCTTTTGAATGAGTTTCGTGCCTAGGGTAGCAACTCAGGGAGTTGCTTAAGCGCAAGCATTTTGAACTAACAGTAGAGATCTTTGATACTGGCCCATAATTTTCAGTCATAATTCAATCTGTTAGCACTGCAACAACAAAATGATTTGCTTCAACCTTACTATGGTTAAATCCCGATTAACAGTATAAAAAAATCCTAAGGGATATTTTAATAATCATGAATTATCTCTTCCAGGATATTTTCTTTTCAAAACATTGTTTTTGCATGTTCAAGATGGATATCAACATTGTGGGTTCTCGGTCATTATAAATTAGCTGTGTGTCAGAAGACTCTTACCCTTGTGCTATAAATATGGACATTTTGGACACCATTTTGCTCTCAGATATCAAGATGACTTTTTATATGTCATCATGTCACAGCAAACTCAAAATTGGTAGCAAGTACTTCATGTGCTACCATTGAAAAAAATAGCAAGAATCTCAGTTTGATGCCAAATTGTAGCCATTCATTCATTTGCTATTTGGCAAAGGGTTCCATCCATTATGATTGTACCTTAGCAACTATACTGATTACTTTTCAATTTCCTCATTCTAAACACCTAGGAAATCTGGGTTACCGTAGAAATTACTTTTCCACTATGTACAATTTAACTCAGCTAGGTTATTTTTTTTCTAAGACATCCCAAATTTGATCATTGTTAAACTACAACCATAATAATTACCTGTAAAGAGTGCACATTCCTAGGATTCTACTCTTTGGGTAAAGTTAAAACTTGTATGACCAAATTTTTACAGTAGCACATTTGTAAAGGTCAACCATAGCAGGGCTTCTCAAACTTTGATGTGCATTCTAATCACCGGAGGCCTTGTTGCACTGCAGAGTCTGATTCAGTAGATCTGGGGTGGGGCCTGGGATTCTGTATTTATAACACATGTTCAGGTAATGCTGACGCTTCTGATCCTCAGATTGCACATTGCGGAGCCAGGAGATGGAAAATCGATTTTGTTCTTTAGAAATTTTAACTGAATTAAATTATTTTAATAATAGTTCCCATTTGATCTTTGGAAATATACCAACATTGTATAATTTTATTATTTCAGTTGATCACAGCATAAGTTAATAGAGCAAAGATACATATGACTATATCAACTGGGAAACTGAGAACAATGCAGGTTAAGTGACAAAGTTGGAAACACCATAGGGTTATATCTCTTTATCACATTAGTGCTTCGGGATCAAGTCAATGATGTCTTCCTCTTGGAATTTTTAGTAGAGCATTTGTTATAGGTAGAAATTCCACTGGCATTGTCTCTTCAATGCAGGAACGCAAGAAAGAAATTTGTAGAGGAAATGTTTATTTCATAACACCAAAAAACAAAAAACAAACAAACAAAAAAAAACAGCTTTGGGGGCTTTTTTTTTTTTTTTTTTTTTCCTGGCCCCAAATTTAAATATAGAATACTGGTTTTCATAGCACTAAAAATGATGCTGGTATCTGACTCCAAGAGTATTCTGATGTTAGCTAAGGCTAAAAATATTTGCAATACCACCTCAGCAAAAACAGGTAGAAATGTACAGGTTTGATCCCAGACTTTTGGAAATTAACTAGCTCCTTTCTGAAGAAACATTTACAGAATTTGAATCAAGGCTCTAAGTGGAGAGACAGACCCATGTGAAGACACAGAAACTGACAGACAAATTTTAAGAGTCTGCTAGTCATGGATTCCTTTGCTGAGACAATAACATCTAGCTACATGCTTTAGATTCTTGTTTTCTGTAACCAAGTCTTCAGTGACTCAGATTAAAAATGTAAGCAAGAAATCAAAATAAACAGTTCAGCCTTTGCATCTCCCACCTGGAATAGTAGTATGATTTTAAGTACTGCTTGTTCAATAGCTTATACCAGGAACGTCCTTTCCCATTTGAAGTAATGTTCTTGTGGAGCAGATTCTCTAAAGCACATAGCACCACAGAACCTTGAACTTAAATACAGCGGGTGATTCCTTAAGGAACCACAGCAGCAATGGCAGACACATAGGCAGAGAGAATCGTTGCTTTAGTTTCCCAGTAAGAATATGGTGCCATAGGCAAAAACTTTTGTTGCACTCCAACCCATCCAAAGCAATCTTCGAAGATCCTTATATCAAAAAGAAAGGAGAAAGAAAAAACTTTGCACATATCTAAATCATATACTCAATTTTAAAAAGTTCTAAATTTTGGGGAAAGTTCAGTTTTTAATTTCCAACTGAATGACTTTGTTTTCACAGCTCCCCATCATTTCCCATTCTCAAACTCAATCTCTTGAAGAGGTCTATTTGCCTTTCGTCTTCCTTTAACTCTAATCTACATATAACTGTGACTATTCGCCTTGACTTGGTGATACCTACTTAAAATCTTTTGCTGGTTCTCCATCACTTAGAGTCCAAACACTATAGAATGGCATAAAAGTCCTGTCATTGTTTAAGTCTCCAACTACCTTTTCAGGCTCAGTTTCTATCATCCTCACTACCTCTTCTAACTCACATTATAAAAGAGATCCTGTCCCTTTCCACGGAGCAACAGGGAAGTAAGAAGTAGAGACGACACTCAAGTACTTAACCATGATATCTGTCTCCTTCAGTCTTCTTTCCTAGAAAACCAGCTATAATCTATATTTCAGATCTTTAATAATACCGCTTCTTCTTTGCAAGTAAAAATTATTGGAGGGGATCCTATAACCTTAAATGTCACTGGAGATTTAAAGGTGTAGATCAGTTCTCCTTGTAAAGCTCAACACTCAAACCAGTATATTTATATCCATCTCTCTCTCTCCATCAAGACTTTGTGCTTTTTGCAATCCGATGCATATTATATTCATGTTTATTACAAAAACAAATAGCACAGAATCCAGCATATAATGTTCTTTAAAAAAATCTTCAATGCATAAATAAATATAATATTGTTTATCCTGGCAGATTATGTGTACAAGAGTTAGGCATTAATTTATCATTTTCACTGCAGGTTTCTCAGCAATATGTAGCTCTTCTTAAAAGGTGTTGCCTTTAAGTACAATAGATATTACATACATAGTGCCTTGAAACATGAGACTTTTTTTTACATTATGAAATATATTCATACATTAGAAGAGTATAAAACCTACAGGTACATTTTAAAGAATAATAACTAAGCCAACATCAAAGTACCCAAAACACTCATTAAGAAATAAACAGTCCCAGTAACTTACAAGTCCCTGAGCCAATAGTCTTTGATGGTATATTCCTCTCTTCCTCTACTTAAGAAAAACTACTATCCTCATGAATGTGAGAATACGTATCTTGCTCTTTATGAATTTAGCATCGTATGTATGCCCCTAGGAATGTATTATTTGGTTTTGCTTACTTTTAAGCTTTATTTAGATGAAATTATATCATATGAATTTGAATGATGTATCTTTCATTCACTGTTATGTTTGTGAAGTTCATCTCTGGTGCTATTTGTAGCTGTACTTCATTCATTTTCATTGCTATATCATGCCATTGAATCATGATATCTCACTCTATATATTCAATATACTCTATTAAGACCTATGCTGTTATGAATTTTCTTCTACACTTAAGCTGTGTGTATAAATAAGAGTTTGTCTAACATTAAAACCTAGTGATGGAATTAATGGGTCATGGGGCATATCATTTTCATATTCAGGTAAGACCTATCTGTTTTGTAAAGAAGTGTTTCAATTTATGATTCATCCAACAATGTATGAAAGTCTCAGTTGATTCATATTCTCTCTGATACTTGGTAATATACAGACTTAATTTTTTTACTAGTTTGGTAGGTGTAATATGGTGTCTCATTCTACTCTTTATTTGCATTTTCCTGATTATTAGTAAATCTGTGTGTATATTTTCAGACATTTATTGTTCATTCAAGTTTCCTCTTCTTTGAATTGCCTATTCAAATCTTTTGGCCAATTTTCTTTTGAACTGTTTGAAATTTTCTCCCAGATGTTAGTTATTTCTAATTTATGTGATATAAATATATTCTCAGATTTTTGTGGTTTGAATTTTCAATATTTTCAGGGTGTCATGATCACAAGAAGATCTCATTTTTAATATAATCACATTTATTATTCTACATTTTGCATTTCACTATTAGTATTTTAATCTACCCAGACCTGATTTTTTGGTTGGGTAAGAGTTAGAAGTATAATTTTCTTTTTTCCCAATGTGTTAGCAACATTTATTGCAATATCCATTGCACTTCCTCCACACGACTCCCAATAGCATATCTGTCAAGTGACATGTGTGCATATATGTGGGAATCTGTTTCTGGACTCTCTATTTCAGTTACTTTGGTCTCCTTGTTTTATATGATAATTTAACTAGAGATGAAAGAGGTAGCACCTAAAACAGAGGAAAGAACTAAACATATTTTAGACTTAATTTGTAGTTGATTGTGAGATAACCATTGGGACTATTAAGTTTTAAATACCAAAATCACCAATTCATAGACTAATTGGGCAGAACTGGAAGACTGATGAACAGGACCACCTATATAATTTGGAGAACCTAGTACAAAATGAAAATTCTGGGCCACTTGTTAAAAAATTAAGAATTTCAAGATGGAGGCATCAGAGCATTAAACCAAGGATGGGCCCATTCTAAGTGTGGGGTCCTGTGTAACTGCATAGTAACATGTCCATGAAGTCAACGCTGTAGGAAAAATATAAGATAGTTCCTTTTTTAAGTGAGAAATATAAAATGATGCAAGAATAAGCCCCAGAGTCTTACATAAAATAGTTTTCCATCAGAAAAAATAGATGATCTAAAAAAAATAAATAAATAATAAAACACTTAGCATAGGAACAAATAGAATTTTTAACACTAAATTACATTTAGTACTACTCAATGTACCTGTAATGACAAGGACGTCTACAACTAACAAGGGGAAAATTAATCTTTAATTGGTCTGCTTCTATTTCTCATTCTCTAACCACAAGTTTGAATCTCTGCCTTTTGCATATACTTATGCTTTTGCTTGACTGCAGGACCATATTACATATAACAGTCTTTCAAGATCCAATGCTGTAACACACCGAACTGAATATGTTCTCTACACAGTTACCTGCTGTGTTTACTTTATAATGTTTTAAATAAACATTGAAAGGAATTTATAGTCTCCTAGTACTAGTTCATATGCCAGGAATACTTAACTGAAAAATTATTTGAATTGGTGCCTGTGGATATATCCTTTTATATTCTTATTAGATATTTTAGTATTTGCTAAAAGTAATGAACTATTCATACTATTAACATTTTGTATAGAATATATCAAATAATGCCTCTATTACTCAGTATTGTCAGGAACTCTTGTATTCCATATAACTGAATTTTTAAAAATATCAAAAATTGTAATATTCAAAACTTCAACTTTTTACCACTCTTTTCCTATATAAAAACACTTTTGATCTTTATAACTCACTACCTTAGCTTACTAAATAAAGCCTTTCAAATATTATTGGCCCTTCTCTCTATAGCTTGGTTATATTTATAACCTTTATTTTGGACATTAATTATTGAGCCAGGTTGTAACAGCTCAGTCATCAGTGTATGGCATCGTTGTGCCTACTTTCATTGATTTTCCTGCCTGCTGACTCCTGGTTACTGTCAATTGCTGCTTGAGTGTATAGGTGTGCCTAAGGATTGTGGTTTGTTCTTCATTTCCTATTGCTTATGTGATTTGTGCTAGAAAGGTGCTTATTATTAGATTTTTGTGTCAAAAAAGAGTCAGAAGCTTCAAAGAAGCAACCAACCCACACAGAAGTGCATGCATTTTAGTAAAGGCATTCTGACTGATTTTAGGTCACTAACCAACCTTCTGTACTTCTGTATGGATTCACTGCTCTGCTCCGACCATGCCTAAGGAAGGGCTCTATTGATGTCAGTGGTATTGTAATGAGTAGTTAATTCTAGGCTTTAGACTTATTTTCAGTTGGCAGAATTCTTATTCCTCTAGTTTTTATTACATTGTCCTGCTGCCTGAATTTTGTAGTCCCAGTGCTCAAATGGATGCCAAATCACTTAATTTGTTTGTGTGTATGCATAATTATAAGGAAATAACAATTATTATATCTCTACTACATACCCATGAATAAACTGATTTTTTATTCAGATACAAACATATAAATATCAGAAAAATATTGTTATCTAATAGATCATAGAACAAAAACTCAGACAAGTTATGGAAATCACCCATATTTATACATCCATCCAAAATTAACAAAGGATGTGCTAATAAAAGAGGTTCAACAAATATTTGTTACATAAATGAATGTTGTTCAATGCAGGTTGGTTTCGAACCACCACATATTTTCACAGCATAAAGGGGATGAACACGAATGGTAAATTTAGTTGCAGTCAGCTTTGGGATTATCCTTGGTTTTCACTTATTATGAGAACCTTTCTATTGCAGAGACAACATCAAGAATGGGTCTACTAAACAGCAAAATCTTAAAAGAGATTCAAAATTAGTTCCAGAGTTATATAATCCATGACATTCCACAACAATAAGAAACAATCTAGGAATGCACCTATGTAACTGGCTAATATACATGAATAATCTACTGTTATAAGGCGATTTTTATAACTGTAGAAGCTGATAAATTCAGACATGTCAGTTTTCCCATGGTAGAGACTGCTGAGTAAGATTGAATGGCTCCTATTAGGATCAACTGATACTTAGGAAGTTTTATTTATATAGAAATGTTTTGAAAGAAAGAAATCACAACTTCTTTGTTTGTTTATGGATGGTCGATTCTATGAAGTGCTTGCGAGTCTACTGTTCTTGTCTCTCCTGGGGAAGTGTCTCAGGAACAGTCTTCATTAAAGCTTAGAAATGAAGTGGCTCCTCTAGTTCACGTTTCAGGTAAACCCCATGAATTATTCTCACTTCCATCTCAGCCAGGAATGGTTTAAGTGCAAGCAATAGAAACCCACCAAAGCTAAACTACTAAAGAAAGAAGAAATGCTCTCAGAGCCTATTAAAAAGAAATTTAGCTGAAGGAACCATGTGTGTGTGAGTGTGTGTGTGTGTGTGTGTGTGTGTGTGTGTGTGTGTTGTGTACACAAAGCTCTGGGTTTATTTGATCATGATTCTTTGTATTTATTGATTTCAGGTTTATCACTCTGTAAACTATCTTCCAATTTGTCTGTACAAACATGGCTGCATGCAGACCCGAAGTCTATATAACATTCCTTTAAGATCCCCACAGTTAAATAACTCTATCAATGTATCCCAATTCTAAATTTCTAGGAGAGGATCTGATTGGCTCAACTAGAATGAGGTCTCTACTCCAACCCATCTTTTGTGAGCTGGAAGATGGATTTCTGTGATACACAGGTTCTATCTCCAGGCTGTGGATGTTATCCATATTGAGACCATTGGACCAAAGTGCTAATAGGTCAGGTTAGCATGGATATCACTACAGCGTGCCAGTTGTGATGCATTTTCTCCAACATATTTAGACACACAAAAAATATTAACAGCATTTCTTCCACTTGATCTTGATTCTTTACTATGTTTCCTGAGCCACAAAGTGAAGGAAGCAAAGCATTCCCTCTGGGGACGAACAGATCCTAAAATAAAAAACTCCCAGTTCTATATCAAGCAAAATAATGTTTATATAATTGAAAATTATTGTCGTTTCTGGAGATCATATTATGTCTAAGAAAGGAAAGGTGTATTAGTTGTTTACTGCTGCATACCAACTTACTGCTAAACTTAACAGCTTGAAACAACAAACACTTTTTTTGATGTCTAAGGGTCAGGAATCCTGGAGCAGCTTGGCTGGCTTTTCTTACTCAGGGGCTTCCATAAGGCTATGGCCAGGGCTGCAGCCATCTCAAGGCCGAAGTGGGAGGGGCTGCACTTCTCAGGTCACCTGGTGGTTGTTGGTAGCCTCCAGTCCTTAGCTGCTGGCCAGAGACCTCAGTTCTTTGACACGCAGGCCTCTCCAGTCTTGTTTTATTATAAATTTTAAATAATCAACTGTTTACATTATTAAGACAAGAAATATTTTTCAAAATGGAATCAAGTAGTATACTATGGTAATTTTTTTGTTGTTGTTTTTCCTTTTTTTTTTTTTTAAAGTGTTCGATGAATTTTCACTAATTTTTCCAAATGTGAAACAGATCTCTCAAACAATTGTGAATATTTTTCCAAGGGCCCAAATATATGAAAAAAAAATCAGTTTCTTTATTTTTCTGTTTTTGGAGACTTTCTTTGTACTGTGTCCTGTCATCTGATTCCAACGTGTATTGTTGTTCCTACACCTGATACTCTCCTTCATATCAGATTTCTCTTGAATTGGATAATCTTTCATTTCCTGGATCCCAAATGTTCTTTTTTCTTGAATAGCTCCTTATTTATTTTCTAAAGAACATTCTCCAATTCTTTCCTAAGAAATAACACATGATTTTCAACATTCTTACCTTCACAGTTCATATTTTGGATATGGAATTCTAAGTCAAAAATATTTTTGCTCAGAAAGGACATTTAAAGGCAATCTTCCAATTGCATCAAATTTTCAGTGTTACTTTTGAAGCCTGAAGCCATTGTCATCCCAACTCTTTTGTATGACATTTTTCGTTCTCGCCTGATTCTTTTAGGATCTCCTTTTTATTCCTGGCAGTTCTGAAAACTATTTCTATGCTATTTCTTAGATAATTTCTGCACCTGTTTTTATTTGTTTGTTTTAGTTTTCTAATTCTGTACCACCTATTATTTAAGTAGTGGGCCTTCTGGCTTAATCTTTAATTTTTAATAGTTTCCCCAGATTTTCCATTAATTAATCATTTGTTGCATTTTCCCTGAGATTTCGTCAATCTCATCATCCAAATCTTAAATTTAATATTTTATGTCTTTTTTTTTTTTTATTTCCAAAAGCTCTTTGTTGTGTCATGCTTGTTTCTTTTTCTTTCCTTTTTTTTTTGGTTTGTTTTTGTTTTGTTTTATTGGTATAATTTTTCTCTTGTTTCTGTGAAGGTATTAACCATTTTATTTTAAAGTTTTCACCTGCTCCTAAAATTTCCCCATTGTCTGATTCCTTAGGGTCCCTCTATTTTCTATTAGTTGGTTTATTTGTTTTGGCCTTTCTCTTTCATATTGGAGGTTTTTCTCAAATCCTGAGATCCTTTAACCTGGCTATCCATTCTTATTTAAGATGAGTCACTGAAATCTTGACTGGTGTGCAGGGATATGAATGGGGCCTGAGGGCCCAGCAGGCTTTTACAAGTATGTTGGGGGAATGCATTCATGTCATAAACTAGGGCTACTGATTCCTCCATGCTCCTGAATCCAACAGATGGGGAGAGGAGAGGCAAATTAGAGACAGTTTCTGTGTGACCAGTAACAGTTTGGTTCTTAAATGAGGAAAGAGAATGGTTCCCCAGAAGAGTATCTAGGTTTTATTTAATATGGCTTTTCAACTCACTGGTCACCCTAGATCTTCATTACAGATTCCCTGAGTCTGAAAACATTTCTTCAAAACCTGAAACTCTCAGTGCCCCATGCTTGGGGGTGTATGGGGTAGAAGCCTGGGCTTGGAGGGAGAGGGGCACTCATCTCTTAATTATAAAATGAATCAGGGTTCCTTTCTCTATAGACCTTCCTCCAACTCCTCTGTGTTCAACTCCTTTCTTGTGCTTCCAAATTCTTCACAGGATTGATTCTGCACTGAGGAATCAAAATTCTCAGGAATTCATAGAAAGTCCCCAAATCATAACTTAATCTGTATTTTTCATAATGATTTGAGTGTTTTTCAATAATGAGTAACAGTAATAATTAATAAATCATTTTTCCATGATAGAGTCAAACTAAATTTGCAGAGGTTTTTGGTAAAAAAAAAAAAAAGTAATAAATACATAGTTTATGATTATTATGAACTAATAGTTTTATAACAAATTATGTTTTAATGACATGTAAAAGTGATCTCTATTGTGATATAGATATTTGAAAATAGAAAGCACTAAAAGAAGGAAACACAAAATAAAAGTAAATGTTAATAAGTATCAAAGTATTAAAAGATAATACCACAAATGTGTAAAATATTTTAATTTCTCTTAAAATAAAATTTTAAAACACACAAAATGTTTATAGTCCTGTCCAATAGTCTTGATCTTTATTTCATAACAAATATTCCATTTCCTTGAAAACTTCCTTTCATTTTGTGGCAATATGGGTAGAGAGAGTGCAAAAAATCTTCAATTTAAATGTTAGGGTTTATGTTGCTTCATAAAAGCTCACTTCCTTTTTCAATGAGGAAAACATGTCACTTGCTTGCCCTGAATTTTATTGTGCCATTGAATCTATATTGCTTTTGCTGATTCAGAATTTTAGATCAGTTACTGATTCTATGTCTGAGTATTCAACAGCAGTCTTACCTTGCTTGCCTTGCATCTCCACTGTTAGAGTGTTTACAAACCACTGTAGCCTATGGAGTATTTTCAAAAATTGGAAAAAGCCAGCTGACATTATTGGGTAGCATTACATTAACATAACATTCTGATATCCTAACACAGTTAAGATCACTACACCAAATCATGTGTGGAAATTGCCAATTTAAGAACTTATTTTGCTTCCAGAACTTGTTATTTCTTGGAACAACACTCTAAGGATTTGTATAAAGTACACTATGCATATAAATGTATTAATATTTATTTTATTTGTAAAAATGATGCACCCACAGCTGCAGCTGGGGCCACAAACACACACTTAGAACTTGGCAAAAGCCACTGATTAAATCTTGACTGCTTCTCTCCTCTGCTCATGTCCTAGTTCTGGAAATGTTAATCTTATTCTTTGATTCTGCATATCAGTGATTTTTGCTTTTGCTTCCAACTTGATATCTATCTCTTTCTTCAAACTAGTAACATTTCTATAGTGATTATTAAGCTTTAATTCTAGCAGGAAAATTGTAATTCTTTTGCTTGTTTTCCCACCTGATTTTTTCCTATGTTCAGAAAAAAACATAAATTTTCCAGAAAGTGCTGGAAAAGAATCCCTTGTGGAAATATCACTTTGCATAACTGCATAACCATTCATTCTCTCTGTCTGGTCTGGGTACCTCTAATCATTAAGGCTCAGAATTCTGTGGAGTAAATTGGCTTATCCAATAACTCCCCTCTGCAGATAATTAGGTTTAAACTTTCTCTGTTCTCCTAAACTGGTTATTATTTTCCTTTAGCTTCTCATCTCTCCACATTTCATTGAATCTCTCATCTGCTATTTTCTCTTGTTATTTTTGCTTTTGTGGATTAATATCTTTATGCCAATATCAATTATATTTGTGGGTTGGAAAGAAGATAAATGCAAGACATAAATCTATCATTTTTGCCTATGCCCTTACTAGCCCTTGGTGGTTAACTTGCCTACCCTAGCTGATAAGAAAAACTCTACGTATCACACAATTCTACCCTACCCCTCACATGTTAGAGCTTAGAGGACAAATAATGCACTCTAGACTCAAGCTGTGCCTGTCAGATTCTCTCACCCAGATCGTCAAAATTGGTATTAAGTGAAAAAGATTAGTCTATGGTAACCTCCAAGGTAGAAATAACTGACCTGCCTTTTTCCATTTATCCTCATTTTTTCATTTATTCATTCAGTGACCAATTAATAAAGCAACTAATACCTAGTTTTGTGTGCGTACTATAATTACAAAATGAATGATTCATTTTGGAATCTAGTCTAGTCTAGGAAATAGACAAGTCAGTGAATAATTAGCCTATCATACCCAACAAGTATATATCTACCAAATGTTTGTAATGTAGAGAAAGAAGTTCATATCTGCCAGGGAGGATTGAGAAAGGATTCACAGAACACCAGAACATTGAGCTGTAACAGATGAGATGAGGTGGGCAATACAGGGGAAAAAAAATATCTAGATAGAGAAATGAGTATATGCAATATCCTAGAATGTGAAAGAAAAAAAAAAAAGAGCATGTTCAGAATGAGCAAGAAGTACCACAACACTAGAGTATAAGGTGTTTGGCTGGATGGTAGCATGATTGAATTTTAAACGTACCGACTTTTATGACGATCATGAAAAAGAGTGTGGGATTTATCCTGAATATAGAGGAAGTTTTAGGCATGAGAATGATGTCATCATATCTGCATTTTTATAAGACAAGAGCGGTATTGTGGGTTTTTTGTGAGTAGCTGAGAGAAGTGGCAGGTTGAACACTCCAAGAAAGGACTCCCATTAATTCAGAGGAGAGGACACTGGCCCAAAAGTTATAAGGTTGTTTGTTTGTTTGTTTGTTTGTTTAGTGGCGATATCAGAAAAGCAGAAAGAGTTGTCACATTGTCCAAAAAGACTTCTTTGTCCACCCCACAAATCTAGGTGCTAGCCCTCTTTTATGTTTCATAGCATCCTTATCATCATCACACACTTTATTAGAATTCCATATTTTGCTCTTAGGCATATAGAAACCAATGCTGATCTAAGTCTTACTCATAACTGTATATTTAGAACCTAGTGAGACCCCGTGGGTACCCAGTAAGTTTTTATTGAGTAAATGAATAAATGAAAGATAATTGTCTGAGACTCCTCAGGCAGATCCTATACTCTCCCAGCTGTTAGGAAATGGGCAGTTGACTTATTGACATCCATGACATAAACACCAGTGCCTCTCAAGAATGGTGGCCAGTAGCAGCTGTATCACCTGGGAACTGGTTAGAAATGCAAATTCATAGAACCCATCCCAAACCTGTTGAATCTAAAACTCTGGGGTGGGGGCCCAACAAGTTGTGTTTTAACAAGCTCTCCAGGTTATTCTGATGCAAGCTAAAGTTTGAGAATCACTGATCTGAAACTTTCCAAAAGTCACTTACGCTTTTGCTAAGAGATTATGTGCCCTAAGTTCTTTTACTGTGCTTGATATCTTGTACTGGTGTCCTGTATCGCCAAATCTCTAAGCAAGGTTCTGTTGGACAACAATGGAATGAAATGAGGACTTCATTGCTGTTGTCCAGAGTAGAAAATTCAATAATCAATATTCATCTAGTTATAAAAGACCTACATGCTTATTAACTTTATTTTATAAACAAGTACTCTTTTCATGGGACCAACTCAATGACTTTCCTGGGAAATACAATTGACCCACACTACTCCTTAAGGATATAGTTCTGATTTGCACTGAGATGTGTAAGATTAGACCAGATTGCCACATTTACATTGTATGGACTTCTTGGTTCAATTCTCTAATAAATGAAAATGTGGCAATTGTTGTAATTGGAATCAAGAATATTTTATCAAAATTTGAACTTGATTAATTTTACTTTCACTTCTTTTGATAACTGCCAGAATTCCAGCTCAAGTACAACAGTCAGCTCTGTCTCTGTCAGCTAGACATGCAAGGTGTCCTAATCTCCACCCAAGTTAAATAAAGTTCTAAATGAAAAATGAAAATACTGCCAAGATGGCCACATTTTTTTTTTCGGTTAAGCCAAATAAAAATAATGATGTTGGTAACAACATGTTATTCTCATTTAAGCAAAGAGTGAGAGTAAAAGTCACTATAAGATGGCTTCCATACTCAAAAAAATTATTTTGCTCACTTTTTTACATCCTGAGTATTGTAATCATTTCTGGTTCTACAATGTTCCACCTTCATAGTGAATATATATTACACAGCTCAAGCATACTTATTTTCACTTCATGAATCTGTAAACTCCGTAATTCTTACCCCAAACCTGGCAGTTCAACCTGTCTTTGGAGAAATGATTTAATAACAGAGACATGTAATGAGAGCTCTTATCGCTAAAATGTCACTGTATTTACAAAATATACTACACGGCACTTACTAATGTTCTACAAAGTGCTGTCATAAATCACTTAACCTAGGCTACACTTTTAAAAATACATTAATAAAATAAAAATATTTCGGGATCCTTGACTTTAAAACATCTATTTTATCAAATTTTGAAATATATTTAGTGCTCTTAACAATCATTACTTCATATATTTTCTATGTTCAATACTCTCTTTTTAATAGTTTTTACCCAGCATTAATTTGGAAATAGCCTACTGTACATTTTTACTGCATTTATAGATAATAATAGATAAGTGGGGCGTTCAAGAGATAACGATAGGAAACAACTAATAACACCTTCATTGATCATTATCTACTATGTGACAAGAACATTACATCATCTCACATGTGTGATATGGTTAGTGGGCTAAGTAGATATTTAATACTCACAGGAAACTTTTGAGGTAGGTATTATGGTCTCCATCTTGTAGGATAGGAAATTAAGGTATAGATATGGTAAGTGCCCCAGGCATCAGGGCTAACTGGTGACTAAGAGAAGATTGTAACTCTAGTCTATTTGATTCTAGTATGCTGTGCAACCTCTTACTCATACTTTGGGTATAGATTTGTCCTTTGAATAGATGACAGGATGATTAAATGGCCACTTGAGCCAGTGGCTAAAAGGTATCTTTCCAGAAAATGTAAATTTCCATTCAGGTGATTTCTAAACCAGATGATCAATTTAATAGCGTTTAAAGAATTTCCCTAACCAAAGCAGCTGGACAGCCTAAAATGTTCTCACCAAGTGGAAATATCTGTGAAGGTTACTGCAGCACTTCACACACGACACTTTATAGCTGCTACCTCTTCAATGCAGCAGAACTGCACTTTAACTCATGCACAATTGATTAATTAATGAACGTCCAGAATCTGGATAGAAAAATTAAGCTTTTCAGACATTGAAGGGATGCATCTGCTTTTCATTTTAGTATTTTTCACTCTAGATTAGTTTCCCCATTGAATCAATTGTTCATCAAAGAAGCCAGATTTACAAAGTTAAAACCTGAAGAAACATTGTTTTTCCCATATTTTAAAATTACAAAATAATTCTAACATACAAAACAGTACAAAGGTCAATATAGCACTAATGTATGTACCAATTTAAAAAAATAACTCATGTTAAAATTTACCACACTTAATTTAAAACTTTATTTTTGGCTTTATCAAAGTATAATTTATAGGGAAAGGAATGAATCAATTCTAAGTATACATTTAGATAAGTTTCAACATATATACTCGTATACAAATCATCATCACTATCATGATACAGAAAATTTCCATCACTCTGAAAAATATTCCCTCATTCCTCTTTGCAGCCAATTACCTCCCAGCAAACCACTCATCTGCTTTAAATGAAAAGGCAATCAAGGTCCAGAAGAAAATATTTGCAAAGTATATATCTTATAAAGGATTTGTACCTAAAATATATAAAGAACTCTTACAACTCAATAACACAACCCATTGCGGGGGGGTGGGTGTGGGTGGAGAGGGGCATGAGCAAAAGATATGAATAAACATTTTGCCAAAGAAGATACACAAATAAAGAATGAAAAGATACTCAACGTCACTAGTATTAGGCAGATGCCTGTTAAAACCACAAGATACCACTACATACATTCTACTAGTGATAGAAAGGCTAAATGTAAAAGTCTGACAATACCAAGTGTTGTGTAAATATGGAGCAATTGTAACAGGCTTAATAGGAAGGTAGAATTGTGCAGTCACTTTGAAAAGTTTATCCATATTTTTATAAAGTTAATCTTATTACAAAACCCAGCAATCCTACTCCTGAGAAAACACCTGAAAACATACCCACACATAGACTTGCACTCAAAAGCTGATAGCAGTTTATTCAAATCTCTTTAGAAAAATATAGACATATTTAATTTTCAAATGAAGGCAATTCCCCCAGATATTCTGTTTCCTTCTTCAAAGGTAACCATCATTCTGAAGTTGGTGTGTTCCCCTCTTATACAAGAGTGTATTCTGTTACTGTACATGCATGTTTCCATGAAAAGTGAAAGGAGTTTTTGTGTAGGCTTATTTACAAAAATGTATCTAAATCATATGTTTGGGTATAGACTTTTGCAGTTTGCTTTATTCATGTAACAGTATTCTTTTTAGATTTACCTATGCTTATAATGCAACACTAATTCACCCATACTTATTACTATATAGCATTTCATTGTATAAATATTATGACATTACCAAATTTTCTGTTAATGGACACTTAGATTGTTACAGAAGTCTTTGCTTTATAAATAATTCTTCAGTGTGCAAGCACTGAATTCAATGTGTTTTCTTGTCCACATGTGTGTCTCTTGAGTATATACCTGGAAATGGCACCATAGGTTACAGAACGTGCATATTCAACACTACATATTCAAAACTACTAAATGTTATTACATTTCTCTCCACTGTGGTTGTACTGGATATTTTCTACCTGCCCTTCTTGACATTGTCCATCCTTTTCCACACTGTTCTGTAACCCAGGAGTCTAACCTTTATGATCTATACCAATTTGGCTCCCATTACCTTAGGCTTCTATTGGGTTTGGCCAATGGCAAGTACCAGCAGGAGGTTAGAGGGTATAAGTTGGGGGGAAGTAGGCCCCTCACATGGTTAGGTGTGGCTTATCAGTGTCTGCATGCTTCTATGAAGATCATAGTTTCAGCTGGGTTTCTGTCACAGTTTCCGATCAGTTTCAGTTGTTCTTAAAAAGTAAGTCAGAATGAGAAAGACAAATACCATATAATCTCACTTATATGTGGAATCTAAAGAACAGAATAAATGAGCAACAAAATAGAAATAACTCGTAGATACAGAGAAAAAAACTGATGGTTACTAGATGGGAGGGGTGTTGGGAGATGGGTGAGAAGTTGAAGGAATTAGAAAATATAAATTGGTAGTCACAAAATAGTCACAAGGATGTGAAATATAGTATGGGGAATACAATCAATAATGTTGTAAAGACTATGTAGGGTGTCAGATGGGTACTGGACTTATGGGGGGATCACTTTATAGATTATATAAATGCCTCACCACTATGCTGTACATCTGAAAATAATATAAAACAATATTGAATGTGAACTATAATTATACACACACACACACACACACACACACACACACACATTCACTGACGTAAAGTACAGCATAGGGAATACAGTCAATGGAATTATAAGAGCTATATATGATATCAGAGGGGTAGTAGATTGGGGGCATCATCACTCTGTGAGGGGTGAAAATGTCTGATCATTATGTTGTTTTTGTACATTTGAAACTAACAATAAAATTAAATGAAATTAAAAAGATAAAAGCTGTTCAGCTATTCTCGTCATCACCCTTCAGGCTTAAGGTACTAACAGCCTTCTACTCGTATGAACCCCATCGAGCTTCACCGTCTTTTGCCAATTTCTCTTAACTCTTACTCTCAGCTTTGTAAGTAAATATTAACTTCATTATACTCTCTTTAATTACGTTTTCTGAGTGTATCATCTATATCCTGCTGGGACTCTGACCGATACAATGGTTTTCCAATTTACATATTCACACATGGAGAATTCCTGTTTCATCCTTGCCAATACTTGATATTAACAGATGTCTTCTTTTTGCCAACTGGATGAATATGAAATGAAAACCTATGATAATCTTGATTTAAATTTTCTGATTCGTAGAAGTACAGCATCTTTTCATGTTTACGTTGGCTATTTAGATTTTTTTCCTCAGAGAATTATCTTTTATCTTCATTGCTCATATTTTATTGAATTGTTTGTCTCCTTCTAATTGATTTGTAGAAATGATGTATATGTCCTGAAAACTAATATTGTGCCAATTATGGGCACAATATTTCTTTTCACAGTTTGTGGCTTCTGAAAAAAAACACCTTATTATGATTTCTTTTTTAGGTCATAATTTTTTGAATGCAGTCTAATTTATCAATATTTATGATTTCGTGGTTTTTGACTTGCTTAGGAAATTGTCCATTCTTTCATATCATTAAATCACCTTCTTATTTTTCTTTCTAAATTAAAATTTTTTTCCCTCTATTGTATCTAATGCATCATGAGTTTATTTTTGTTTACAGTATGTTGATATAATGTTATTTTCTTCCATATGGGAAGTCAATTAATCCCAACATTTTCAATGAATAGCCTATTCATTCCTCATTGAATTGTAATGATACATTTGCCATTTAATAAATTTCTTATGTGCATTAATTAGTCTGTTTCTATCCTCCATATTTTGTTCTACTTTTATATTAGTCTGACACTGCACCAAAACAACAAGTATAAATCATTCCAGTTGTATAGATTTTTTTCATAGCAGGAGCTCTCCCACTTTATTTTTCCTTAAATTGTTGCTATTATTTTGGGCCATTTTCCTATGTGAATATTACAATCAGCTGGCTACATTCTGCAAAAGGTTTGATTGGAAGTGTATTATATCTTCAGAGTAAATTCAGTGAAACTGACTTCTCTGTAATATTGACTCATGCCATCCATCCATGAATACTGTTTTTACATTGTGTTTGTGTGTGTGTGTGTGTGTGTGTGTGTGTGTGTGATTTACTTCTCAAGTTTAAGAACTTTCTTCATAAACATTTTGCATGTGTTCTGTTAGATTTATTTCTGAGTACTTGAGATGTTTGTCTTACAGTTTAGAATGAAATCATTACATTGTTTAATTGGGTGTTGCTGGTATATAGGAAAGCTATGTACCAAATTTTCTATTTTGAGATTTAACTCAGAAAATTTTCTGAACACTATTATTAATACTGATGCAAATATTTTTAGATTAATTATATTTATAGATAATCATATCACTTGAAAAAATAAACATTTTATTTTATCCTTTGCAATTCTTATACTTCCATTATTTTCTTCTGTTTCTTTTCTTTCTTTCTTTCTTTCATTTATTTATTTTTGTCTTATTACACTAACTCTCTCCAATGAAAGGCTGAATAGTAGGAGTAAAAGAAGGTATGCTTGTCTTAGCCCCGACTTTAAAGACAGTGCTTCCAACCTCTTACCATTAAGTATGACATTTCTTGTAATATTGGCAGATACCTTGTGTAAGGTTAAATAATTTACTTTCTTTTATAGACTACTAAGAGTTTTGAATTGGGATTAAATTTTTCATGTACTTTTTCTACATCTACTGCATTTATCATCCTGTTTCTTATTTACTCAATTAATATTATCACACTGGTGAATAATATGAATAAAGATTAAACTACTATTTTATTCATTGGGTAAATGTTTCACTTGTTACATTTAATGTGCCAATATTTCATTATTTTTTTGTATCTATGCTCATAATATAATAAAAATATTGGTCCCTAATTTCCCTTTCTTATATTGTCCTACCAATATTTGGTAATGTATACTTTTGGATAGGGGTATAGAATTTGCTAATATGATTTTTTGTCATTTTTTTTTGTTTGGAAATATCATGCATATAAGTCTAGGTATAGATATGCTTTAATTTACTTCTCAGAATTAAGAGGGCTTCATCAGTATAATAATTCATGTCTTTTGTTAATTGCAAAAAATTCCTGGCTATTATATCATAGATTAGAATACTATCTTTACCACATTTTCTCTCTGTTCTCCTTTTAGAACTCCAATTTTGGTTATTCTCATTCTATCCCCCATGGCTTTTCACATCTCGTATGTCACATTTCTTTATCTGTGCACTGACTTCTAATTAATTTTTCAGGTCTATTTTCCAGTTCAGTAATTTTCCATTCAGCTGTGTCAAATTTGCTATTTAACATTTTCCTTGATGTCATTTCATTAATTTGTTTTCATTTCTTGAAGTTATTTTTGTAAATTCTATTCATTTTTTTTTCATAGTGATCTGTTCATTGTTTATCATATATACTCTATTTTTTCCTCCTTATTGGTATTTCTGTGTCTTCCAACTTGTTGAAATGATAGATTCTTATTTCATGCATTTATTTTTCAAGGAAGGCCCATAGAAAAATCTTTGTCATAGCATTCCTACAAAGTAATATTATTATCATAACATTATCGGGGGGTTATCAATCAGGATCTTTTTGTTTGTTAATCTCAAAAACAATCTGGAGTCCTACACCAAATAGCTTGTGGGTAATACAAAAGTTGAGTTTGAATACTTGTGTTGAGCAGCCTTGTTGTTTCAACATTTCACAAACTCCCGGTGCCTCTTTGGTCTAGTGGGGTGGGTCTGTCTAATCCCTTTTTATGGAGAAGACAGCCCTTCCAAAGTCCTGGTTTTATGTAAGGACACCATTGCTATCCCTTTTCCTTGCATATGTCCATTGCCATGCCTTTAACCCTGCCTGAGGTCATTGGACCTGTAACTGAGCCTTATATGCCAAAAGCTGCCTTCTCAGGCTATGAGTTTTCTCTTTGCTTTCAGAAGCTGAGGATTTCTATTATTCCTTTCCAGATTAGATAGATAGATGGTAGCTAGACTATGCAGCATATCTATGTGTCAGAGACACGTACAATCCACTTGACCCCATTCTGTTACAGTGCTAAAACCAGATGTTTGGAGCGCTTCTATCCTAGCTGTCTTCCTTAGCTCTTTTCACTTCTAACTTCTGTCAGATGCACCTGGGCATTTTTATCACTGCTTAGGCGATATGGTGAAGGCCCTGGCTAATGATAGAGACTATAGCAGACTTGCTTACAAGTTGTTCACAAGTTTAAAAGAGACTGATTCGCAACAGAGACCAATATAACTGCTGCTCTATTGAATCCTTTGGCTCATCCTAGCCTTCTCCATTGTCAACAACAGACCAACACTTTGCAAGTCAAGTAGCTTTGGCTCTGTCCTAATGCAACCAGAAGCAGAAAGTCCCACAGTACTCCTAAAACGGTCTGTGAAATTGTCAGCTATGTTTTGAATACTCACAGGATTAAGGTTGTTTGGCTGAATTTCAAAAAGCGTTTCAGATTTTAAAGTATGTTTTTATAAGAAAATAAACAGTTCAATTATATTTTAAATTTTGATTTTATTTTTATCAAGTATACTCCATTCATCCTAAGCTTGTTCTGTTTTCACTAATTTGTATTAGGAAACCAACACAGCATAAACTGGCTTTAATTCAGATGTCTTTGTTTGTCAGTGGGAAAACAGTCATCAGGATATTCAAAGGGCATCAACATTTTCAGAAGCATCAAGAGGGACCTTTGTAATGATTTTAAATTTTCTCTCAATGGTTGTAAATATGCTTGAAAAGCCATGTGAATTGTATCACAGTAATTCAGGGGGAATGTTTGCTTATTTCTCAGCTGAGTTATTTCTGTAAACAATAGGTCCTCATGAGAAAGCCAGATTCCCAATGTAGTTGACTAATAGTTTGCTGTATTTGCCAAACTGGAGAGTTTGGCAATGCTGCATTCCTCTCTCAGATAGGAACTATTTCTTCCTTCTAACAGAACAAAACTATTGCAGACTGATATGTAAAACCCACAACAAAGTGCTCACTTTGGACTTCACAGCTTAAGAGACCTTTGGGTCCTGTGTCTTTAAGATGTCTCTAGGTCCTGTATTTCATACCTACTGAGTTAAAGGTCTATGGCTAAAGTTTCCCTGACACAAATGAATTAGATGAAAACAGAGAATGTGGGGGTTCTTCTTTGAATATTTGCCTGCACATGACACCGTTGACTTTCTTGGTTTCATTAAAATATTATTAGCTTTATATTTGCTCTTGAGGGATGCATAAGCATATTCAATTTGAAAGTATATAGGACGGTATTTATTAAGTAGTGTTTTTAAGAGCAAGATACTACTTTAGGCACTTTTATAAGCAACATGTTATTTGATCTGAATATATTCCTTTTGCAAGAGTATGAAGGAAACATCAATCCAAAGCCATTACTTTTTATGACCACTTCCATTATCTCTTCTCCTATAATTTGCCTACACTTCTTCTTTGCCTCCCATCCCTTAATGCTAAAGTCCTCATTCATACCTTGGTTGGAACATACACATCAAGTGGCTTTGACACTCAGGTGCAATTACCAATGATGCATTTGCCTCGATGCAAATGTCAGAATGTAGCAGCAGAAAGGTTACCTCCCTGCACTGCAGGGATAATCACTCTGCAAAGTGCCAAAGCTCTGTTCACTCCGTGTCCTTTCAGAGCCAATCCAGAGAGGTTTCTCACATCCGTCACAGAAACTGACCTCTAAATCTGTGCCTCCTGGGACAGTCACACTAATTGGCAATCCCAAGTTTTGTTTTCTCCGAATGCCCAAGCAGGAAAGTTCACCTAGGAAACTAGGAGGTGGGCTTGACTGCGTGGGACTCATCCTTGAAGGGATTTTGCTTCCTGTCTGGTAAAGAGCTTCAGTCTTTAGAGCAGTGAGTCACCTCAATTGATGTCTCAGGGGTTGAAAGTCAGCGTGAAGGGTGCCATCTGGATCCATTTTGAATGTCTGCAATCCCTATCTGTTTCAGCCCCTGAAGAACCCATCTTTGTCTCTGTCTTTAATTATCCCATTAAGGAGAACAGGTGAGAGAAGAGGCCCTTCTGAGGACTCGGGAAGAGAATGGGAGACAGGAAAACAAAGAAAGAGAAAGAGGGAGAAGATGCAGGAGAACAGCGTTTCAGCTCTGGTTGTGGTTGCTATTATTGCTCCTTTCACGGGTTTGGGGAGGAGGTAGGGACACCCATGCTGGCTTGCTCTCCAACGCAGCTGAGACCTTTATGAAATCACTGCAGAAGCAGGGGGGCAGGCACTATTTTTATCTTCAAATTGATTCAGCTGCGGTGGCTGCTGTGCCTCTGACTTCATCGCTGCCGGCCCTCCCCCTCTCTGTCCCCACTCACTGCTTCTGCCCGATTTGGAGACTTATCTTCGGCTCTGCGCCGCTCCCTTCCCTCCGGGCCATGGCTGGGCTGGGCTCTGACAGGACTCCTGCGGGATACTGATAGTGACAGAAGCAGAGCCTGCTGCAGGCTCTGACAGCCCTCAGAGAGGCACTAGGCCAGGCATCAATGAGCCACTCGGGGCTGCGCCAGCATCTAATTGTTCACCCTCCAATTTCCCTTACCCTTGGGAACACTGTTCCACAAAGAAATTTCATCAATTGAAATGCTGCACGCCGGAACATTTGCCAAATGTGCCCCATCTGACGAAGGTTTATTCCTCCAGACGTTGTTGCTAAGAGGAAAGGACATTTACACGCTGGGCTTTCATCTTCTCCTTCCTCGGTTGATGGGGCTCCATGTTGAAGCTCCTGGAGAGCATGACTCACCTGAAAGGACTGGGAGAGATTTCCTTATTTGGAGAGGCAAAGGAACATGGCAGCATACACCACCCTTATTTGCATGTGATGTTTGGAGTTGTCTGCTGTCTCTCTCTCCCTGAAATTCTGGGAGCTCTTCCAACCTGGTAGTTTTCTATTCATATCTCCATCCCCTGTGCCTAGGGAGTTGTTTCTCAGAAGTGTTTGTTACAGTGAGGTCACTGAGTGCAGGCTTATTTTAAGTGATAAAAAACTACGATTAGGAAAAAGAAAAAAAGAAAAAAAAAAAAAAATATATATATATATATATATATATTTATTTTTTTTTTTCCTTTTTCCTAATCGTATATATGCGCCAAGGATTAGGTTATCTCAGTGACTCACTGCTGAATTGTGTACACTCTCAGAGGTAACACAGATTCTGTGCTGAGCACAGCCCTGAGAGGCAGTGAGCATTCAGTGACGGAGTGTGGGTGGGCTGGTTGGTTAAGTGAGTGACTGAGTGACTCTCACTCAGCAGAGCCTTGATAGTCTTTCATCAAATGTCTGTTGGTTATAGTAGTAAATGTTCTAGAAACAACACTGAATGAGATCAGATCCCACTAGCAGGAGCCTGTCACTTAATAGGGAAGGTGAGATATGAGCAAATCCAAAATGCAAGTTACAACCCATAAGCCTAAATGGAGTTTAGATAGAAGGGGGAAAGGAAGATGACCCGGTAGGAGCACAAATAGCGGTTTTAAGGATGAAGGAACTTATGTACAAGATAACGATAAATGGATTGTACAGGAAATGACAGAGAAGAACATTTAGGTTTGGGTTGTCCAATACGACAGCTACTAGCTACATGAAATCTAACTTTAAATTAATTAAAATGAAATTAAAAAGTTAGTTCCTCAGTTACACTAGCTAATATTCAAGGACTCAACAGTCATTTGCGGCTAGTGCTACCATAGTGGATAGTGCATATCATTTTTATTATTGCAGAAATTTCTCTTGGACAGTTCTACTCTAAAGAAAAAAAACCACCACGACAACAAAAACCAACCAGCGTGAACAAAGGCACTAAGGAAGAAAAACGCAGGATAAGTAAAAGGAACACTATCTTGGAGTACCTGGAGCATCGGATAACTATAAGGAAACAATCAGAAATACGAAGGCCAGAGGACAGTCTACCAAATACAAGGCTCAGACAGTAACCATGTTTTGCAGGTGAAAGGCAATCCTTGAATGTCCACAAACAGGAAGGTGACCTGATCAGAACGATCCTCTGAGAGATACATTTAATGCTGTGTATAAGATAGTTTTGAGTGTTTTTTTGTTTTCAGAATCTTCACACATCTATTGTTTTCTTTCTTTTTTACTTCTCAAAACAAGCCTGTGGGTAGACAGTGCAGGTAAGGAAAACAAGTTTCCAATATCACCAGAAATAGAAAAACCAAGAGTCACAAAGAAGAAGAAAAAATCTCCCACCTGCGAAAAACAGCTTTCTTCCTTCACCCCACTGCCCCATAGGCGATTTTTTCCTTCTTGTATCAGAACCTACTGATATATGTTACAGTCCCTCTCAGGAGTAAAACTACAGTATTAGATACTGATAACCCGGGAGAGGAGGCAAAGGTCATGTGACAAAATAACTTCAAATTTGACATATGACTACCAGGGCTGAGAAGGGGGGCCTTAGGATGTGTGAACTGCGCCCCGTGGAGTTGGTCATGCAGCCCAGGTAACCGCCAGCTGGAAGAGAAAACAGCGGGGTCTCAGCTAAATGCAGAGAAATGGAAAGCCTGAGAACACTATTGAAAATCCAGCATGATGCAGGTATTCCTGAAGAGAAAACTTCTTGGAGTACTTCAAATCAAGCCTCATGGATGATTTTAAACTCGGAGTTTGGGAAGAAGAGCATGGATCAAGCCAACTCAGGACCAGGACCGCTCTCTAGTCTCTGCTTTCTTGTTGAGTGCTCCTGCGTCTGCTAACTAACCTATCTACAAATCAATAAACATGTTAACTATTTCTCAGAATTATTGAGAGGTTTCAGTGTGAGACGTATACGACACGTAGTGGGTGCCCAGGACATAGTCACATGTACCTAAAGATAGGTATATGTGTTTTATTATAAAATGCATGTGAAAAGGTAATGGGCTTTTCTGGTTCCAGATCTGGAAACATGAATAATGTTTATCAGACTGCCATAAAGTCTCTATTCCAGGTCCCCAGGAATTATCATCCCTTTCTTAAAAAAAAAAAAAATTTTTTTTTTCCAGCTCTCTGGTGAGAGACATTAAATTCATGAACAGAATATTGCCTGTTTCTCTGCCGTGAGTCTCGTTTTGGACTGAACTGGAACTTCTGAGAGCAGGTTTATATGGATTTCATCAGGTGCAAATCCCAGTGTAAAAGTTGACTTTGATTTTTGTTACTGATATAAATACATTGGTTCAGGCCTAAGCTCTTGTCCCCTCCTGCTTTTAATCCTGCTTTCTTTCTAGACTTCAATAAATGAAGCAAATTTTACAGATTGCTTAATTCCCAATATATTACTGCATATTTTGTATAGGTTTGCGATGCATTCCGGGTTTAAAGAGCTACAAGTATTTATAAGGCAGCTTCCTCTTCTGATTGCACCATGTAACAATTACAACATGGAATGTCAAGAAGCCCTAGCTATTCTTTTCTCTTGGTTTCTTCTATTTGAGGAAAAAGTTTTCTTCTAATTTTCATCAAAAGAGCTGCCTCTCCCAATCTCTTAGGTAGCAAAGTAAATGGAAAAAGAACCTTCTTAAACAAGCTAAATCAAGACCACTGTTTTAACAGGTTTTTAAGAAATCAAGAAGACAGCATCTGAACAAGAGAAACAAATGCTTTCTGAAGCTTAAACTAAATCCCCTAAGAGGTGGGGGTAAGCAGATGCTTTTCCTTCCCCGAAAGCACCTCCACTGCCTCTAAGAATCTTAGAGGCTTAATCCTTTGCTGGCCCACACTAGCTAAGAAATAAGAAAGAGGCAAGTTTAAAACTACGTTCATCTTCCATGAAAGGCAGCTCAGAGCTTTGAGCGCATTTTTTTTTCCCATCATCCTTTTTCTTGCAGCCCCAATTACTCTAGGTACTTCTGAGTTTCTGGCCATTGAAGATTCTTTTTAGATAGAGCTTGGTGGTCACTCCCCACTGAGCCATGGTTGTACATGGATAAAACAAATGCTTCTTTAGCACACTGTGTTTTGGAGGGGAGGAAGCACTTTTTCAGGTCCAAACGCAACTGTTTATAGCATTACGGGTGAAAAGAAAGGGAGAGAGACATGAAGAGAAGTTCTTAATTATGAACCTTTCCATAAGGATGCTTGCAGTATTCTCCTGCTGTTTTCCAATGCCCCTTCCATACTCTCAGTAGCTCGTCAGTCTGAGGTGTGCTGTTGGAGGGAGGCCACTTCACCTCGGTCAAGATAATCTAGCTCCACTGAGGGAAAGGAGATTCATCACAGCCTAGATCTTTCTACTTCTCTTAAAATTCCTGCAGAAAATACCAGGTAGGACCAAAGTACATGGCCTTTAATGACAGGGTGCTAAGAGGTCCCCAAATGAAGACAGGGTGTGGCTGGAAGAAGAACTGCTTATTTTTGAAAAGGAGAATTGTTCAGTGAGAGTTCTTCTATGGGAAGAACCTGGGGGAAGTCAAGGAAAAACAACAACAAAAAAATGTGTTCTTTGCCTGGATAGATTCACCTAGGAAATCTCTTAGCCACAGTAATACCTTTAAATGTGGAAAATTGCAAGCAGCCTGATTTTAAAACATTTTTGTTGTTGATTTTTAAGTAGTTAATTTGATCAAATTACATGAATGTGGAATGAATTACCAAGATTTCCTTCTGATTTCTAAGTATATTTCTCCATTGTGCATATGAAAGAAAATTTCAAAATAGCAAAAATTAGCAGTAACTTCACTGTCTTTCATTTAAAAAGCCACAATCCTTTCTGAGCTGGCATATCAGCCCAGCTGAAGCTGTGTCTTCAGTGCTGGTAGCTCTTACACTGGTAAGAATTAGCTCGTGGAAGGTAATATCCACCATCCAAGTTGGTTCTAAAGATTAATGAACTCATTATACACCTGTCATGGCCTTAAAGTGGGCTCTTTGTACAAGCAGGAATGTTTGTTACTGGCATGCAACACTTTTCTAGATAGGGATATAAAGTATGACGCATGTTATGATCTCCTACTAATTCTCGTGCTTTCCATGATATAAGCATATTTTCTAAGTATTGGCTGTCAAAGGCCATTTTCATTCACTTCAATCATTCAAAATAATCATGCAAAATAATTATTCAATATGATTTTTCAAAATAATCAAACATTATGCAGTGGTCATGAAGAGTTCAAAAGTAGTTGAGCTTTCATTTCCCCATCTGTAGTAGCCTCTAAATACCTTTCTCCACAGAATTTTTATAAGACTAGATGAAATTAAATGATGAGATTAATAAATTAGGCTAAATGCATATGAAAATGTCCACCAGTGGCAGGCAGTATGTAGATCCTCAATAAATATATTTTTGTTTCCTTCCATCAGGTTAGAAAGATTTTTAGCCTCATTAGTGACATCATTTATTGTACAAAACAGATGTTTCTGTAGAGAAAGGCTTTGAATAATGAGAAAGAATCCTCTACATAGCAGTATGGCCTCAGGACATATCCTAATTTGAAAAACACGAAGATCATTCTTTTCCAACAAGGAGATCATGGTGTCCATTAGTCTTGGGAAGAGTTGTACAAAACACTTCTGCCCATGAAAAAAGGCAGGGGTATGTGCAATGGAAATCGGGAACAGAAAGAGCAAGAGCTATATCAGTAATGAACTCCATATAGCTGCGGCAGCAACACTGAATTTTGAAACTGGCACTTTGCCCAACTGCAGACAAAGTTTGCCCAAGACGAAAGTTTTCTGATCTTAGCATATTTGCATTAACATCATGAGCTGGTACGACCGATGTGGCAACCAGCAGGCCGAAGGGGATGATGCAGATCATAAGCACGGAAACAGAACAAAGAAGCCACAACAGAACAGAAATGTGACCTCACCTACTTGTGCCCACAGCTGAGGAGCGATGACAGCTAATGAGAAGGCCTACCATGCAAGACAATTCACATAGCTCATTTAATCCCCACAACTTCAGAAGGTAAATATGATTGCTGCCATTTGAAAGAGGAGGAAACTGAGGTGACTTAATTTACCCATGGGTCATCTAAGTAGTTAAACAAGAAGCAGGACCTAGTTATGTTTAACTCTAAAGCCAAACCTCTTACACCACACCCTTCCCTATTTTACAGTTTTGTCTCGTTTTTATTTCTAATACACATAAAATAACTACAAGTGAATTCTGAAGTTCATGGTATGAAATGTTTTATTTTTTTTCAACAATTTCTTCAGTTGTCTTTTGAAAGTCTCAAGTAAAAATATCACCTTCAGGTATTTCTAAAAATCTGAATCAAATCTAAGGGTCTCAGTTGATCTTTGTCATCAACACTGAGATGACCTGACTGAATAGAACTGATAAGTAAATATTTCTGTCACCAATTTCTATAAGGTATTAAAAATTAGTAGAAATGGCTTCAAAGATGTATGATGTTTTAAGGCATTGAGTTTTAATTATTAATATCATCATGATTGCAATGGACTGGATGTTTGTGTTGCCCCCCAAATTCATATGCTGAAATCCTAACCCCCAACAAGATGGTGTTAGGACGTGGGGCTGTTAGGAGGTAATTAGGTCATGAAGGTAGAGCCTTCATGAATGGGCTAAGTACCCTTGTAAAAGGAACCCCCAAAAGCTCCCCTGTCCCTGCCTCCACGTGAGGATGCAATGAGAAGTCTCCTTGCTGTCTGCATCCTAGAAGAGGGCTTCCACCAGAATCCAACCATGCTGGCACCCTGACCTCGGACTTGCAGCCTCCAGAACTGTGAGAAATAAATTTCTGTTCTTTACAAGCCAACCAGTTTATGGTATTCTGTTATTGCAACTCACACTGACTAAGACAATAATCATTATTTTTAATCATCTACGTGTAAACTGATAAAAGAGAGGAAAGCAGAGCTTCTGGGGTTGAAGCCAGGGGCTAGGCAGGGCTTATGGGCCACCCTTCTCTCTCTTCTCAAATGCATCGAGGGGGTTCTGAAGAGTTTCTGTTGTACAGGGGACCCAGCTGGAAAACTCCCTGTTTAAGCTGTTCACTTTGTTGTTGTTAAGAATTGTGGTAGGCTGGTAGATGTTACGGATGTAAAGGTTATTCAGATGTGAATTTTGAGCCCCCAAAGGGAACAACCGATACATTGAGATTCAATTTCATAGTAAGTAGTGATCAGCATTTGTCTTTATCACTTTCCTGTAAGGATTTCATTAGCTTACACTCAGCCTAACATGTAACTCTATTTTTGTGCTCACCTACACATTTACTTAGAAGACACCGTGTTGGCAATATTTTTACTGTGTTTCTAGTCTGTTCTCTGGTGGCCAAAGGTGGATGGTATCTAGTTCTCTCTTTTCCCTTCTTCTCATTTTTCTTCTGCTAATGAAACAGTTTTTAAGTATATTTTCAGTGCTCAGAATAGGCAAGAAACTGAATGATCATTATTTCAGACGAGTACTTAGTATTTCTGGGTAAAAAACTATAGTTATTTCCCAAGTTTTGAATATATAGCATAACAGAACACCCCACAGTTTCTGGGTGGGAGACACACTCCCTAAGTCACCCTGTGCCCCACGCAGTGTGTGCCGAGAGACGCATACTGAGGGAAGTTACTACTCTTATTTTCTTAACTTCCCTCATGTGGGTTGGCCTACCAATGTGTGATGTGTCTGCAGCAAAGAACTTAGCGAAGATATAATGACAGGCCCTGATGTAGGCATTTGGTGACTTCTGGATCTTGGAGAGACCCAATTTCCCTGCAGCTTTTTCCCACGTTCTCTTTCTCTAGGTTCTAGAGTTGGCTGCTTCAATTTGTATCCTGCATCCTCCACTATTCAGCTGTGTGACTTCAGCAAGTCGCCATTCCCTCATCTATAAAATGTGGATAACAATTCTGCTTGTTTTGTAAGTTGCTAGGGGATAAAATAAGTTAATGCAAGTTGCATGCCAGAACAGCGCCTGCCAAATACTAGTAACTCTTCTACAATCATTATCTTCATTAAAATCATCATCATTTGTCCTCACTAACAAACACCTTCCCACTTCCATGGCATACACCTCATCATTTTCCATCTCCTCCTTCCCCTTTATTTAATCCTCACAGTATTTCTCATCAGCAATCTTTACCAAGGACATATTGTTGATTTGATACTTTTTTCTTCCTTTCATTCTTTACAATCTTTCTTTGGGTAATTGCAGTTTTTATTGCCCTTAACACACATACATGAATAACTTTTTATTTACATTTCTAAAGGTCTCTTTTCCCCCAATATCAAGTCCCATAAATCCAACTGCTATTAACGATCACCTAGATATAACATCAAAATGTCAAACAAAATCTGCATAAGCTGAACTAATAGTTGATATCATCATATACTCTCCCAGCCTCCCAGAAACTGTTCTTCCTGCTCAGACCCTCATAATGACATGGTAACCTCAGTCCTACAACACCTGTGCAATCCTTGGAATGGAATTTATGTTTCCCTCCTACCTCACTTAGTTAAAATATTTCAATTCATCCACATTAGATACCTATGAATTTTCTCAGACTGATTAATTTCAAATAAGAATTTTGCAAATCATATCATTAATTGAAGTATTTAGGAGTTGTTAACAACTGTTTCTCATCTAAATTACAGACCTTTGTGCATGAAGGAATTTGGGGCTTCTGCCATCTATTGCATGTCTTGTAAGCACCAATCATTGAACTCAGTGTTGAGAATACAAAGAAATCTGATGGTTCCGGTCAAGATGGCACAGGAGGTAAACACTGTGCTTACCTTCTCTCATGATCACATCAAAATTTCAACTAATCTACAAAACAACCATCGTTGAGAATCACCTAAAATCTTGCTGAACCAAAGCCCTACAACTAAGGACATGCAGAAGAAGCCACCTAGAGACTAGTAAAAGGGGCAGGGACACAGAACAGGCTGGTCCCATACCTGCATGTGAGGATTAAAAATCAGAAGGGATATCTTGGTTGTGGAGCCTCTCTCCCCCACCCAGAGGAGCAAGAGGTCCCAGCCCCACCCCAGCCCAGGGTTCCAGTGCTGGGGAGAGAAGTCCGCATAACTTCTGGTTGTGAAAACCAGCAGAGATTATGACTGAGTGAGACAGATGGTGGCTAGAGTCCCAGCCGCTCCTCCTAAAGGGACCTCACATGGACTTACCCACTCACACAATCACTGGCTCTGAGCTCCAGTGCCAGGGCAGCAGCCGGAAAGGCAGCAGGGGCATATGATGGGGAACTGAGTTACCTGGCTTAGGACGGGGACTGGAGGCACAGCTTTCTTCTGGCGGGAGAAACTGGTGGAGGCCGTTGTTTCTTTGTTGATCCCTCCCATTTCCTTGCGTGCAGACACAGGTGGCTGCCATATCTGAGTCTCCATCAAGTTGGCTAATGCTATTCGTTTGCCAAGCCCTAGGTGTTTGAGACCATACCCTACCCAACTTTTGGGCACACCCAGGCTGCTTCCAGTGGCTTTTTCATACAAACCGCCTTCCTTAACTCAGGCTGCAGACTTTCCTAGGGTCTCTTAAAGATTTGTGGAACCCAGATAAGCAGCATCTGGCTTGAGCAGGTCCTGTACCTCTGGCTGAGCAGTCCTAAGCCTGGCACTAGTGGCAGCTGTCCTTGGTTGCAGCTTGGCCTCTCCAGGTACTTTGAAGCACAGCATTATCACAGCTATATGAGGGTTTCTTTTGCACTTCTGCTGGGTGGCCCCAGGTAGGGCACAGGCTGTGGCTGAACTTGACCTGTAGCAGATCCCCTCCAAGGTGGCCCTGAGGCTAATGCCCCCAGTGGCCAGCTTTGAAATGAGCTGGAGCATCACCCAGCTGCCTCCAAGAGTGACACACCCAAGGGGCAGATTGTGCAGGCACAAAAGCCCTGCTGAGACAGATGCTGCTCTGTAGGGTCAGCCCCTGTACCACAACTCCTCCATTGTAGTCACACCCAGTACTCACAACCAATGAATGTGAGGGACAATCCCTCCCGTGGATGTGCAAATAGCAACCAAGGCTCAACTATAAGAGGAAGGCACACACAACCCACACAATGGACACACATGAATTGTGTGGCTCAGGTAGGGTTTCTGGGCTGTCCTTCCCGACTGTTCTCGGGAATTTTTTTCGCTTTCCCGTTCCCGAATCCCAAGAAAAGTTGGTCGGGAAATTGGGAAAATTGGCTCGTTGAAGGAACCCAGTAATACCCACAATGAGAAATAAACGTACTACTCACAATGTATAGCTTAGACATTTTTCCTATTTATCTGTATCTAAAGTTACATTGTGTTACAATGTTACACACCATCAGACATGCATGTGCGACACCAGAATCAGGTATCACATGACCAGCTAGTTTTAGCTCTTGTAAATCGAGCACATTTGATCATGGAGAACAGAAAACAGTTTGTATTTACACAAAGAAATATATATTTTCACAACCCAGGATTTGACTACACAGTGATCTTCAGGTGAACTAACTAAGGAAATCTAAGGTAGTTTCCCTTAATATGACATTGTAGTCAAATCCTGGGTTGTGAAAATAAATAGTTCTCTGTGTAAATACAAACTGTTTTCTGTTCTCCACGATGAATCGTTTCCACAAAGTGATGGCAGATACTACCAACCACATTCGATCAGTTTGTTTGCGGCTGACAACTGTGATGTATGTGAGTGTTCATGGCTCTCTCAGCTACTGTGGGTAAGTCAGTCTATTTAAAAATAACTTGCACTGCTAATATTTTATTCCAATATTACAATAATTTCCAATCTCGTATCATAATGTTTTGTGGCACTTTTTATCTATAAATATTCGCTGCACAATATAGGTCTTTCATAATTTTTTCTTAATACTTTTAAAGAAATAAAATTTGAATTGATTAAACATAGAAATAGAGATCTTCTGTCTCTCACGAAGTACTTGAGCAATGTTAGTTGTCTGGGTGAGATGGAAGAGGATAAATTTTTTGCCTTGTCAAGTAAGAATGAAATTGCACGATTGGTAAAGTCATTAATGGAAAGACTTTTTAAAGGAACATTTACAGCAGAAGTTCCAAGAGAAGAAATAAAGGATGTCCTTACAGAGAGTTCTGACATTAAATCAGAATCTGATCTGAAGCAATATTTGCTTTTACTAAAGCAATATCAACTTTGACATCAAGCCTAGCCCTATGCATGCAGACAAAATATTTGCTTCTCTAAGGAAGGAAATGAGCTTATATGAAGCAACGCATTCTCTCACTCCCAACTTGAAGATGCTTTTAGACACACTCGTAACAATTCAACCAACGTCTACAGAAAATGAAAGAAATATTTCCACATCAAGTATATTTGTTACAAAGTGAAGATCACAATTGTCTGGTCAGGCAATCAATGCTCAATGTTTCTTAAAGTTTCATTTTAAAAATGACAAATAAAAACTATTTGAAGTACTATTTTAATTTTCAAATGAATAATATCTGCTATTATTTTCTATTAATGTTTAATTTAATAAATAAAATATTTAAATGAGATTGGGAATGTTAGTACATTTTGTGATATATGTAAAAACTCACTGTATACTATAAGGTTTTGTTAAATAAAGTTTGTATTAATTACATTGTTTATATTTTGAGAAAACCTGAAATATAACAGAAACCTAGCCAAAATGATACCGTACTGACCCGTTTAGTGCTCAAGGCAAGAGATGCACTAGTCATGAAATTCCAGTCAACCTCCATTTAAGAAATTTTATTTACTCAAGCTTTACGTCTACCTTTCACATATAGGACCATCTCGAAACCTCTGAAAGACCGCACCTGGGGCCACAAACCCCGGTTGCCCCACCTTCTCTACTGCTTTTCTGTTTATTAACATTTACTAGTACAGCCATTATTGCAGATTATCAATGAAAATTAAATTAAAAATATTATTTTGGAAATTCTCGAGAATTCTCAGGAAACACGATTTCCCATTCTTGATTCCCAAAGGTTCCAAAATGTTGGGAATTTGGAAACCCTCAGCTCAGGTGAGCAGGAAGACTGCGTCACTGAGCCCCACAGCACACCTACTACGTAAAGCTACTCTACTAAGACCAGAAGACATAGAAGGCCTACCTAATACATAGAAATAAACACAGGGAGGCAGCCAAAATGGGGTGACAAAGAAACATGTCCCAAATAAAAGAATAGAACAAAGCTCCAGAAAAAGAACTAAACATAATGGAGACAAGCAATCCATCAGACGCAGAGTTCCAAACACTGGTTAAAAGATGCTCAATGACCTCGGGGAGAACGTCAACAAAGAGATAGAAAACATAAAAATAGAGATAGAAAACATGAAAAAGAACCAGTCAGAAATAAAGAATACAATAATAAAAATGATACATTTCCATTAAGAATACATTACAGGGAATCAACAGTAGATTAGATGAAGCAGAAGAGTGATGTAGAAGATAAGGTAGCAGAAAAATCCAATGACAACAGCAAAAAAGGATCTAAAAATTGAGGAGAGTTTAAGGGCCTCTGGGACAACAACAAGCATACCAACATTCTCATTATATGTTGGTATCTCAGAAGGAGAAGAGAGAGAGCAAGAAATTGAAAACCTATTTGAAGAAATAATGACAGAAAACTTCCCTAACCTGGTGAAGGAAATAGACATACAAGCCCAGGCAGCACAGAGTCCCAAACAAGATGAACCCAAAGAGGCCCACACCAAGACATATCATGATTAAAATGCCAAGGGTTAAAGACAAAGAGAGAATCTTTAAAGCAGCAAGAGAAAAGCAGTTAGTTACCTACAATGGAGCTTCCATAAGACTGTCAGCTGATTTCTCAACAGAAACTTTGCAGGTCAGAGCGATTGGCAAGAAATATTCAAAGTGATGAAAAGTAAGGACCTGTAATCAAGATTACTCTACCCAGCAAAGCTATCATTTAGAATTGAAGGACAGATAAAGAGCCTCCCAGACAAGAGAAAGCTAAAGGAGTTCATCACCACCAAACCAGTATTACAAGGAATCTTAGAGGGACTTCTTTAAAAAGAAAAGAAAAAAAACTTATATATGTGTGTGTGTGTGTGTGTGTGTGTGTGTGTGTGTGTGAATAATAAATTGCAATAACTACATACCTATCAACAATTACTTTCAATTTAAATGGATTAAATGCTCCAATTAAAAGATAAGGGGGCTGAATGGATAAGAAAACAAGTCCCTTACATAATGCGCCTACAAGAAACACACTTCAGATTGAAAGACATACACAGACTAAAATACATACACAGACTGATATTTCATGAAAATGGAAACAAATAAACAACAACAAAAATCTAGAGTAGCAATATTTATCCCAGACAAAATAGACTTTAAAACAAAGACTAGGGGCCAGCCTGGTGGCTTAGGCAGTTAGAGCTCTATGCTCCTAAGCCCGAAGTCTGTCGGTTGGATTCCCACATGGGCCAGTGGGCTCTCATCCACAAGGTTGCCGGTTCAACTCCTAGAGTCCCGCAAGTGATGGTGGGCTCCGCCCCCTGCAACTAAGATTGAACACGGCACCTTGAGCTGAGCTGCCGGTGAGCTCCCGGATGGCTCAGTTGGTTGGAGTGCGTCCTCTCAACCACAAGGTTACCGGTTCGACTCCCACAAGGGATGGTGGGCTGTGGCCCCTGCAACTAGAAAAATGGCAACTGGACCTGGAGCTGAGCTGCGCCCTCCACAACTAAGACTGAAAGGACAACAACTTGAAGCTGAATGGCACCCTCCACAACTAAGATTGAAAGGACAACAACTTGACTTGGAAAAAAGGCGTGGAAGTACACACTGTTCTCCAATAAAGTCCTGTTCCCCTTCCCCAGTAACATCTTTAAAAAAAAAAAAAAAAGAACAAAGGCTATATAATAAGAGACAAAGAAGGACCTAGTAATCCCACTTCTGGGTATTTATCCAAACAAACCAAAAATGCTACTCCAAGAGGACGCACTCATCCATATGTTCATTGCAGCATTTTTTACATAAGCCAAGATAAGAAGGCAACCTAGGTGTCCCTGAGTGGATGAATAAAGAAGAGGTGGTACATATATATCAATAGAATATTACTCAGCCATAAAAAAGAAGGAAATCCTGCCATCTGTGACAACATGGATGGACCTAGAGAGTACTGTGCTGAGTGTAATAAGTTAGACAGAGAAAGATAAGTGTCATATGATTTCATTTATAAGTGGAATCTGAAAAGCAAAATAAACAAACAAAACAGAAACTCATAGATATAGAAAACATTTTGATGGTTGCCAGATGGGAAGGGGTTTTGGGGTAGATGAAAAGGGGAACAGATTAAGAAGTACAAATTGATTGCTACACAGTAGTCATGGGGATGTAGGGTATAGCATAAGTAATACAGACAGTAATATTGTACTAACTAGGTATGGTGTCAGATGGGTACTAGATCTATCAGGGTGATAGATGGGAGGGGGGTTGGGGACAGAGTGAAAAAGTTTAAGGGATTAAGAAATACAAATTGGTAGTTACAAAATAGTCATGGGGATGTAAAGTACAGGGAATATAATCAATAATATGACAGGTGGGACTAGTCAGGGGCCTCGCTTCCTAAATTATATAAATGTCTAACCACTATGCTGTACACTTGAAACTGATATAAGATAATATTGAATGTCAAGTCTAATTGAAAAATGTAAAAAGGGGGGAAAAGAACAATAATATTTTGATACCATGGTACAGTGTCAAATGGTTGTTGGACTTACCATGGTGATCACTTCTTTAGCATAGGGAATATAACCAATAATGTCATAATAACTCTGTATAGTGCTAGGTGAGTACTACTGATGAACTATTATGTATACCTGAAATTAATGTAAGATTGTGTGTTAGCTCTATTTCAATAAAAATCTTTTTTAAAAAGACAGAGAATACAAAGAAACTTTAAGACAGACCCTTTCTTCCACCACGAGCTGGGTTATTAAAAAATTAAGATCTGTAAGCAAATTGAGTACAATATTCTGTGGCAAGGTCTACAATGGCAAATTCTACAGAAACATGAAAGGCAGATTCAGGAATCCTAGCCCAATATGTCAACAGTGTACAAATATTTTCAATTTGGGGATTACAAAGATTTGGGCTGATAATTCAGAGGAAGCATAATTTTCTTATCTCCTCCCTCAGTTCCATTTTATCCACCAAGCAAATTGTATGTGGTCACTGAAGCATCTAGTGCTTAGATACCTGAAGTTCAAATTCTCCTTTCTTGCTAAATATGAGTAGTTGTACAGTACTGAAAAATTTCTCCCTCTAAGCTTGAACCTTTTTGGAGTATGTACAATTATTTTGTGCTGTTATAGGCTACTTAACTAAACAGGATTGGCTGTCTTCACTAAAAGTACACACCACACTTTTAAGAGTGGCTCTAGATTCAGATAAAGATTAAATTACCACATAGTAAAAATAGCTTCTGTGTTTAAATCACTTGTTACATTTGAACATTTGATTTTTTTCATCACCCAAACAATACATTTTATAAACATATGTAATCAACTCTTTTGTCCCACAAACCAATTATAACATGGAACCAAAAGTAATTTAGTGGGTAGGTAGTTCTTAATAAGAACAAGGTGGTTCATTTCCATGAATATTATTCTAGCTTTCTCAGTGTTTTCATAAGGTCCTTGCCATTTGTAATATATTTCTTTTGAATAATGGAAAAAAGTTAGACATATCATTATACCTACTCTTTATATTTTGATCCTTTAGTGTAAAGTTAAAACACACTATAAATTTCTTTACTGTACAGCACAGGTTTGGTTCCAGTATGCACAGGGCCACTGTCACCAGGAGTGCTATATCCTGTTATTTTTAAAGTTTCATTCCAAAAGCTCCAAAGGCACTGGCATTTAATGTTACCATTTTATCCCATTTTGTAAGCGCGTGGTCTCCCTTCAAATTTCAAAAGAGCCTAATCCACAAAAATACACATAAGTTCTTACTATGTCAGTATACTAAACTGGATACTATAATTACCATCAAAAAAACCCTTGAGTTCTGAGCTGTCATTCATAAAATGGCAGGCATATTTCAAAATTACCCCCACTCCAGGTTCACCAAAATAGTACCATGCTCACAAAGGGATGCTTCCACTTTTAGCAAGAAAGGAGAAACGGTATCTCACTCTTCCCACCTTTCAATTCAAATCAAATTCACAAATTCCACTAATACCAAGTAGACAGAGAAGATGGTATTCGCAGTTTGCATAGGATCTGAGGCGTGCAGCAGTGATGGCGTTCACTACAACCACACCAGCTGCCCCAGAAGAAGCAGTGTGGCTCGGCAGCCACCCCATGCCAAGAACTATGCAATCAGCACCTCTGCTACGTAGTGCGGAGGGAATCTCAGAGGGCACTTACACCAGCAATCGCCAGAAGAGATCTACCTGTGCCATTGGAAATGAGATCATACTTAAAGATAATTCCAAAACTCACATTATTCCTAATCCATTAAAAAATGCTCATCATCAAATTGCAAGTTTTGCTCCAATATGTTGCTACTTCTAAACATTTATAATCATGAGAAGCTGAGTTCCAATATAATTCCAGGCAAGACCTTTTGTAATGGAGTGTTGATATTTTTCAAAAGAATAATTCTGGGACATTTCCCAGATCAGCATCTGGCTTTTTCAGAGTTCCCTAAGGAAAGGACTTACAAGGGGAAGCAGTGGAATAATTACACTTATTAACAATTTATATTATGCATGATATTTTTTGCACATCTGTAAGCAGCGCACACTTTTGCAGGTACAACTGGTACACACACACACACACACACACACACACACACACACACACACATAGATTTAGTTCCATAATGAGTATCGGTAGTTTGTTGGGTAGAACATGTTTTTCCAAAATATAAATTCTTCCTTTGTAATGGAATTATTTTCAGGAACTGTAACTAGTCACACTAATTTCAAATTAAGGAATGATTAAATAGACAGAACATAGGGAAGAGTTAAACAGCCCAGACATGGAAATGAAAATAACAGGAACAGTAGTTCTCCAGCTCTCCCGAGGCAGCAAAAGGAAACAATTGTGACCATGAAAATGACTGCAACATTTGGAGGATATGCTGTTTTTCTAGGAAGAGGATCTATAAAATTCACAGGCCTATCTCTTATATTATTCTTTACTATGAGACATTATTAAATTCCAGAAGACATCATGAGAATATAGATGATATTTGGTTATTTAAATCTAGATACTACTAAACTGCATTAATTGTTTCAACATAGGATGAATTAAGTCACTGGATTACTTTGACTAGTGAATAACATAAGGTCTCCCCCCAGTCAAAATGTACAGTAATAATGGAGACATACAAGGTCAGAAAATTAAGTTTGCAAACATGTTGCGATGATGTTTAACTTTTTTTTTATATCAGAGGGATTATCCATTATGAATTTGTACCAACTGAACAGTTAACCAAGTTTACTATTTGGAAGTACTGAAAAGACTGCGTGAAAAAGTTAGACAACCTGAACTTTTCACCAACAATTCATGGCTTTTGCATCATGACAATGCAGCAGCTCACACGACACTGTCTGTGAAGGAGTTTTTAGCCAATAAACAGGTAACTGTACTGGCACACTCTCCCTACTCACCTAATCTGGCCCCCAATGACTTCTTTCTTTACCCAAAGATAAAGGAAAAATTGAAAGGAAGATATTTTGATGACAATCAGGACATCAAGGGTAATACGAAGCCAGCTCTGATGGCCATTCCAGAAAAGAAGTTCCAAAGCTGCTTTGAAGGGTGGACTAGGTGCTGGCATCGGTGTATAGCTTCCCAAGGGGAGTACTTCGAAGGTGACCATAGTGATATTCAGCAATGAGGTATGTAGCACTTTTTCTAGGATGAGTTTGCAAACTTCATTGTCCGACCTTTCATATGTAGGTACAGACAAATATAATTCAAGCATGATGACATAAATGACCTAAGTGAAACATGCATAGCCTCTCCTGGAATTTTAAGAGAGAGTGCTAGATGAGAATTAGAACAGGAAAAAAAATCCCTGAAGAAGATGTGTGTAGGCAAACTTTGAATGACGACTGGGATTTCAGTTGGTGGAAAAACATGAGAAATGCAAACCAGTTAGAGATGGTTTAACATCATAGAAGTTAAAAAAGAAAGTTGGCTCAGTAATCAATTCAAATGGAGACTGCAGCCAAGAAAGCAAGAGATTGAAAGGGCAGCAATGAAAGAATTAGGAAAGATCACCAAGAGCAAAGGTGTTTTAGGGACCAAGGTTAACACCATCCACACCTTTGTATTCCCAATTACTAAGTATGAATGTAAAAGTTGGACAGTGAAAAGGGCTGATAGGAAAAAAATGGATTCATTTGAAATACGGTGAAATATGGTGCTGGAGGAAAGCTCTAAGCGTACCCTGGACCACCGGAAAGAGGAACAAGTGGGTCCTAGTGCTAATTAGGCCTGAAACATCACTGGAGGCAAAAATGACAAAACTGAAACTGTCCTGCTTCTGGTCCACCAAAACAAGGCAAGGTTCTTTGGGAAAGACAATAATCCTGAGAAAGTAAAAGGCAGCAGAAAAAGAGGAAGAGCAACTACAAAATGGACTGACTCCATAAAAGAAGCCATGGCAGGAGTCTGCAGGAGCTGAGCAGGGCTGTTGAGGACAGGACACTGTGTACATCGCTCATTCACAGGGTTTCCAGGCATCAAAGCCAACTCACTGACATGTAACACACAAAAAGAAAGAAGTAAATGAGTTTTGTCTCGAAGTGCAGAGAATTCTTGGAATATAACATGGGGAAGGCAGTTTAGGATAAACATCATATGAAAAAAAAGAAGAAGGAAACTTGGATATATGAGCAACTGGTTACGTGAAATATAGATAAGCCACTAAAGGATGGGTGAGAAGCAAAAAGATGTATTTAAGTTATAAAATATGGTTTCCAAACTGTAAGGATAATTATGAGGAGAAACAATTGTTTTACTACATATACAGATACTTTTGCAATAGAAGTTTCAAGATGAGAGCTGGGAGAGAATTATTCTGTATGAGGGAACAGATAAAAGCATAAATCTAAGAAAACGATTCAGAAGGGTAAGATTAGAAACTGTTTAGAAAAACAGTCAAAAAAGGAAAAAAAAATGGTTGAAGAGCAGCCAAATAGATTTTTAAAAAGGAGAAAAAACTAAAGAAACATTTTTCAGTTGTTTTCTGGGGGCCTTGTGATATCAGTCCCTTTGTCTATTTCTCCCTTATATAGTACATTCTATGGCAGACACACAGGGTGCTGTACTCACAAGGGCAGAACTCCTAACAGAATGCCTGGAAGCTAGAGACCAGGAGGACTGGTGATATTTAAACATATTGCCTCATTTTATGAGAGGCAGGCCTTACCCCTCAGGACAAAGAGTCTGGATTTCATTAAGCAGATAATGAAAAGCCACTGAAGTTTAGCTTGTTTTGCTTGTTTGTTTTAATCAAATCTGTTTTATAAATATATACTTCTGACACAAAAGTACAGAATATCTTGGAAGAGGAGGGGTTGGGAAGGAGAGAAACAGATTATGAGACCATGAAATAATCTGGTTTAGAAGAACTGATGAACTGAATTAGGGCAGTGACAGCAGAATGGAAATGGAAAGACGGTTTTGACAGGTGTTCCCAAATAAAGCCAAAGGAATTGGCATACCCCTGATTTGAGTGATACGGAAAGAAGTAATTTCAAAGATTCTCCTGGCAAAGAAAATGCAAGCTGCTGTCAGTAGTCCGGTGCTAGTAGGAATACTATATTATTATTTCAAGACTATTTTATAAATAAATAATTTCACTAATTCATTTAAAAAGTAATATTTTCAGCATAAGATATACAACAAAAATTCAACCAAAGAAATTAAGACCACGTTATCTTAAATTTGATTGTAAATATCACTATCAGCTCATGATTTTTTTCTTGCAAATATATTCATATTTAGCTCGATCCTCCGAAATTGTCTAAGCAATGATAAGTATCAGTGAGCACTCCAGCTTTTTATTTTCTCTCAATACTATCTTCATGTCAACAGGAAACAGTATCTAATTTGAAGTGATTTCCACTGGCCCAAGAGAGGACCATTTGACAGCAAATGGGCAAATTCAGAATGTGGAGTATTTTCCAAGACAAGTAACACATTTTTCCTACACATCAATGGTGTAAAAAAAAAAAAAAGTATCAGGGTGCTATTGTAGGAAAAAAGACATTTAAGACCTGTAATAACTAAGTGCAATATATGGTCCTTGTTTAGATCATTAGAACACCCCCACTGTTTAAACTTACCTTTCATATAATCAGGAAAACACTGATTTTAAGAATGTGCCCTTAAATATTAGGAGTACTAATTGTTTGGTGAGAAGAAGAAAAAATATCCTTAATAAGTTGAAGATGTATTCAGAAGTTTGTTTGTTTCTGGTGAAATGATATGATGTCTAGAGTTTACCTTAAAATATTCCAGGAAATAAAATGTGTGGAGGTGAGTTGGGGGCCAAGGGCAGATGAAATCAGCTCAGCAAGATGTTGAAAACTATTGAAATTGGGTGAGGTGTACATGCAATTCATTAAATCATTTTCCCTAAGTTGTATACATTTGGAAATTTGCACAAAAGCATGTTTAAAGAAAAGAATTTTCTTTAAAAAGAAAAGGTTTTTAATTACTAGGCAGACTACTTCAATAACCATGTCACTGGTCTCCCCACTTCATATGTATCCCCATTCAGTTCATCTCCAAAATTATCACCATGGTCTTTGTTTATGATTATGTGACTCCTCCACTTCCATAGATTTTAATGGCCCCACATTGCTTGTCAGATTAAGCAGAAACTCATATAGAACCTGCCATTTAAAGTCTTTTTTTTTTTAAATTGAGGTGAAATTCATGTAACATAAAATTAACTGTTTTAAAGTGAACAATTCAGTGGCATTTAGTACACTCACAGTGTTGTGCAAATAGCACGTCTATCGAATTCCAAAACATTTGCATCACCCCAAGAGTAAGTTTCACACCCATTAAGGAGTTCCTTTAAGATCTTTTTTAGTCTGGCCCAAACTGGGGCGTTAGTTATGTCTCTGAATGTAGCCGAAGCCTTTCTCGTTCCCACCTTTGCTCATGTTCCTCCTTCTCCAGTGCTTTCCCCTACTGCCTTGAAATACACAACTCATCGAATGTCCAAACCAAGCTCCGCCTCATTCACGAAGTCTCCACAATGCCATACATTGAGTTGATCTTCTACCTCCTCTAAATTCCAGCTTTGACGCATCTTAGAACCATGCAAGACTATGCTCTTGGACAGGATTATATTGCACGTAGAATTTATAGTTCACAATTTAGTTTTGCAATAATAATGCAGACACAAAACCTTAGAAGGAAGAAAATTCTGTTCTTAACCAGTCCTTTGGACCATTATGTCTAAGGGGACGGAAACTGATTTTGGAGTAAGAGCAAAACAGAGCTCACACCTCTGCAATAGGTAAAAGGTCTGGAAAGAGGCTAGCTGCACATTAGTTCCCAGTGTGGGGAGGAAAGCCACCATGATTGCCAGCACTGTCAAAGTTTCTAGTAATAGACGGGGCTCCAAAACAATTTTAAAAACAAAATGAAACACAACATGCGGTGAGGCTGAAAATAGTCATGAGGAAAATCTATGGGTATAAATTTTCAGCATTTGAAAAATCTCCACAAAGTCACCCCTGGCAAATGTATTTTTGTCAGTTAGGCCTGGCAATCGAACCCTGCAGTAGAGCCAGAGCCTTTCTTACCCACCTGGGGCCACTCTGTGGCTGCATCAGTTCATGGTCCTCGGTCCTGCCAGGAGCAGAGCCTGGCACAGGTGAGGAGGCATCGCAGAAATACTGGAATTGTAAAGGCCTATGTGCTTTAGAGAGAACCAAGTCCCATCTCTTCATTCTGTAGATGAGGAATTGGGGCTCTGAAGAGGGGAGATGGACTTTTCCAAATTTACTTAAGTACTAGTGACAGAACATGTCTTTGAATTCAGATATTCTGGTTCCAATTCCAGGACTCTTTCTGGCCCAATATTTAAATTATTTCATTCATTCATTCATTTCATTCATTTTAAAGTTTTAATGAACATGATTTTTTTCATTAGAAACATTTTTCTGTGCATAAGAGTTTTCTTTAAAAGCTTGGTTTGTGATGATTAACTCTCCTTGAGAGTTAAGGTAAACGACTCTTGAGCATCAAATTTATTACCTTTTTTTTAGAAAAGTAAAAGTCACCTTACAGCAATTTTCTATAATTTGCTAAGTACTGTTATGCCTATAGATCATATGGCTAAAGGAGTAAAGAGGGAAAAAAATAACCAATAATGTAAAAGACCCATACCTGATAAGAAAGCAGGGGATGGTAGAAGAAAATCAACAGACAAAATCTTGGCTATGACACAGGTCGCGCCCTGAGGTAATAAGTCCAACATCTGCCTCAGTTTCTGGGTTTCCTAAAGCAGATCCCCACCTCGGCCAAACCACGGGTCACAGACAGTGCCTAAGCTTGCGTCAACTATCGTAACTTTTCAGTTTTGTGTTGTATTAATTTGCTAAGGCTGCTGTAACAAAGCACCACTAACTGGATAACTTAAATAACAAAAAATTATTGTCTCACAGTTCTGGAGTCTGGAAGTCCAAGATCAATACGTCTGCCCATTTGGTTTCTGTGAAAGTGGCCATCCTGCTTTACAGACTGCCAACTTCTCCCTGTGTCCTTAGATGGTGGAAAGAGAGAAAGAGAGAGAACACTGGTGTGTCTCCTTATAAAAACACTAATCCTATCAAATAAGACCCTCATCCTTATGACCTCATTTAACTTTAATAATCTCCTTATAGGTCCTATGCCCTGCATACATTGGGGGTTAGGGCTTCAGTGTGTAGATTTTGAGAGGACACAGTTCAGACCATTAACAACCTCAGTCTCATATTCATCTCATTCTCCCTGTTGGTATGTCTATCTCTGTCTGCAAATTTCCCCCTTACAATAAGAACCCCCATCATATTGGATTAGGGGTCCACTTTAATCTTAATGAATTATATCTGTTACAACCCTGCTTCCAAATAATGTCACATTCTGGGGTACTAGGATTTAGGACTTCAACATTTGAATTTCAGGTTTCGGGGTGGGGCGGGTGGATACAATTCAACCCATAACATGGACCATCCAACAGTTTAGCTGTATCTGGATTTTCATTCCAAATGGATCCTGAGACCAAATTTGAATGCAAGTAGTTATTTGGGAAATTCAAAAACATGAGCAGAGGAGTGGGGGAAATGACATAGAGAAGGTTGCGTGATTAAATCAGCCACCACAAGGGTGACTAGGGAAAAGTCCATTAACCCCAAGGGGAAATGTGGAAATATGGGAAGCAGTGTTACCTCTCCAGAGAGCTAAGGCAGCAGGAGCATTTAAATACCAATTTTCCTTCTAGTCCCGCTCCCTCTGAGTACTAATATGGACTTCTATTAGTCTTCATTTGTCATATCCAGAGCAAAACTTAGAAACGTTCATGTTAACAAGCCTCTCCCCCGAGTCTCCCATCTGGCATTACAAAATCACTCATGCCCAGCCCCATTCCAGATACTGAGCTATGTGTTCCCAACATAGAATGTTACTCTGGAAACTATGCACATCTATCTACATTCTTTATCTACCACTAAGGAAGAAAAACAAACAAGCATAACAGATGTGAAAAAAAAATTAGAGTCTGCTTGCTTTTAGTATTTGGCAGTCTTAATTTGTGTTTATGTTTTATCAGTAAACCCTTGCTATCAGAGATTCCATTTTTGCTTAAAATTATTTTGGCCATAGATTGTGGCTTTTCAGGCCATCTGTAAATGTCCTTTAGTTCCTAGAACATTTGGCTCATGTACATGACTATGATAAAAATAAAACAAAATAACCAACTCCTATTGAGCATTAAAAAGACACTTGAAAGCACAAAGACTGAGAAGTAGTAGCTACTCACAAATGTCATTTCCCCAAACTATTTCAACCTGTCATGGAAATGATGATGGGGTAAAATTTAGATGCCTGAATCTGGAAGTAGCGGACAGGATGGAGTGGTAAACTATGCTAACTGCTGCAACTTTGGTAAAATGAAGACAGAATTGCCTGTTGGGTTTGACAAACTCAAGGCATTAGTGACTTTAGTAGAGGGGTTTCTGTGTAATGGTGGAAAGAAAAACGTGATAAAAATAAATCAGGCAGACAAAAGAAAGTGGAAAGAGTGAATATTGACAACTCTTTTGAGGAGATTAACTGTTGGGGAAGAAGAAAAAATAAACAGCATTTGAAGAGGGGTATAAGGTAAAGGGAGAATATATGTGTTAGGGTAGCTAATGTCAAAGCATGTGGTTAAGCAAATGGAAATGATCCAGGAGAGAATGATGATGGTGCAGAACAGAAAAGGGGGTAACTGGATGAATAAATACTTGAGTCAGAAAGAGTAGTGGAGGGGTGGCCTCTGATAGGAAGAGGGACCCTAAGAAAAGAGAAGCCAACTATTCACTTGTACACAGATAAAAGCGAATTTATTGGCTTGTGGGAAGATGAGATTGTGCATCTCATCTGAGTGTATCTATTTTATTAATAAAATACAAGATGAGGTCATCCATGGGTGGAGGAGGAGGAGGAAAAAGAATGATTCGAGTTTTGAGATGAGAAGTAGTATTACTTTCCTGGGGCTGCCATAACATATTACCACAAACTGAGGGAGGGGAGGCTTAAAGACAACAAAAATGTATTCTCTCCAAGTTCTGGAGGCTGGAAGTGTAAAATCAGGATGTTGAGAGGGACATGCTTCCCCTAAATGTTCTAGGGGAGAACTCTTCCTCGCTTCTTCCAGCCTTTGGTAGCTCCTGGCATTCCTTGGTTTGCAGCAGCATAACTCTAAAACTGCCTCCATCTTCACCTGATATTTTTCCCTAGGCATTGTAACTATTTCTCTCCTTTCTCTTATAAAGACACCATCATTGGATATAGGGCCCACCCTAAATCCAGAATGATCTCATCTTGATAGTCTTAACTTGATTCGATTTGCGAAGATCTTATTTTTAAAAAAGGTGACATTCACAGATACCAGGATTAGGACTTAGACACATCCTTCGTGGGGATACAATTCAATCCACTATAGAGGTGACAAATAATAATCACCCAGAAGAACCAGGAAAGTAAAATAACTAAAGAAGTACAGAGGGATTATCTGGCAATGCCAAGGGGCTATATGAATTTATAATAAATTGAAACTAGATCAACCCAGCATTTGTGTGATTTTCCTCAGCAATGTTCTGCTGCTTAGGTGCCAACATGAACTACGCATTTAGTTCATTTAACCAAGGTTGGAATTTTGCTAGGCAGGCATGGTGAATAAAGTGAATACCAAGGATGTTACGAACCTTTCAAGGAAGTGGCTACGTAGTGCTGAACTATAGTTCTAGTACATGAAATGTGAGCACCTGAAGAGGGAGATGAACTGTCAAAAAGTATCAATAGATTCAAAGGTGCTATAGGTTTAAAAACTAATTGAAATAGTATGTTGGAATGAGGGTAGGTAGGAAGTAGTGTTTAGTGAATGGTGCTTAGAATTGACATTTTTAGAGACAAATTAGTTCAAGGTTAGGGTTTCTCAACCTTAGCTACCCATGAGACTCACCAGAGATTCTAACTTAATCGTCTGGGGGGAGCCTGTAATTGATTTTGTCCCAGGTTGAGAATCATTCATCTAGCATGTATGTGACCATGGACCCATCAGCAGATACGGAGTTACAGTGGAGGAAAAAAATTGATGGAGGTGAGACGAGAGGCCAGAGCGCGGCAAGGATCTCCCCAGCAGGAGGAGGGAATGTGTAAGTCTAAGGTGATAGGGGATGTGTTATGCAGGGTGTCAGGCGGGGTCTCTGGTACCGCTCCCCACATAAGAATGCAGGACATGGTGAGGCCAAAAAGGAACACCCACGGAGCCATTGATAGGGGTGTCATACCACTGTAGTCTCGCTGGCGGCTGGGTTGGAGACACAGGAAACAGGAGCCACATGACCTGCAACAAGGTCTGCTTCTCTGTCAACCAACCAACCCCACTTGTTAGCTGCAATCCACCCTGCTAACTGCAAGCCACTCTTGCTAGCTCAGGCACCATCTTCTTGCTAGCCCCCATTTGCTGCTAACGTAGCCACGGCAGTTATATTAGTGGCCAATGGCTCACTGGTTACAGCTGATGGCCAACTAGCAACAGCTGATGGCCATCCAATCACAGTTGATGGCCATTTACTACCTGAGCCAGCACCTTTCCACGTGAGGCCGAGAGCCTGGAAACTGCACTCTTGGCTCTGTCCCCACAGGATGATTCATGGCGGAAGGAGATGGTGCAGGGCTTCAGGACAGTGGGTGGCTCCTTAGGCTAATGGTTTTATGGCAAGCAGAACCCCAAAGCTGTGTGCAAATCTTGGGGGCCACTGATGATCCCCAAGTCTGGAAGGGTTATAATAACCAGGGGATGGCCAATAAGTGTTGTCACAAAATACCAGTATAAAATTATGCTTAAACCTCTTACTCCCAAGAGTGCACCCCTCCTGAAAGAGATTATTGGGCCTAAGACAACCATACTTCATGTCACTGTTTACTATTTTAAAACAATACACATAAAACGACTATTTTCTAGAGAATTACTTGAAAGAGCAAGCTTGTTTATGCCTTGGAATTATGCCAGAAATTACCAACCAATTCAAGAGAAACTGCCTTGCAGCCCATCCTCTAAATTGCTTAAAATTTAGCACCAGTGCCAACACCAGCCTCTGTCCCCCAGGGAGGGAGGACAGCGCTTACGTTAGATTGATCACTTTGCAAGCCACTGCTTCACTCAGTGGCTGCCCATATCGATGATCACAAAGACCAATGGTTTATGGGTTTCAAACCTCAAACCATGGGCGTCTCCACATATGTTGTCCCCTCTTCTTTGAACACTCCCCACTCCTAAGAAACCCTCTGTGGTGGCTTTAAAGTTAATGCACAAGTTATCTGCTATGCTTCCCCTCAAGAAGCAGAGCTTCATCCCTACCCTTGAGGTGGGTTGGACATAGTGATTTAATTTTATTGAATATCAAAAGACAGAAGTGATGGGGTATCATTTTCAAGGTACGATTATAGAGAGACTTCAAATGGGGCACTGACTCACAATGCCGCAGAGCAGATGGGTGAGGTTGAAGTCCAGAGGATAACTTTCCAGTGAAAGTGGAGCACCAATTCACACAGAGGCTGTAAGATCAGCTGCCCTCTGACCCTTACTACCATCAGGGAGGGGACAAAAAAAGACAAACAGAATGCAAATGAGCCGCAAGCCCTACCTCCTACCACTTTATTCAACCTTATTGATGCCAAATGGGTGTGGAGGTTCTAGAGATTTTCCCTTGAATTTGAGCTGGAGAAGGGTGGGTATTGCCAAAATGTTTTTCTATTATTAGACCACCTTTTCCTCAGTCCTTTCACAAGAGGGAACAGGATTTTCTTGGAGCTTTTTATGTCCAGGCCTGTTGGTTGTTATGGGTTGGTCGCTTCTGAAGTACCCTATCTGGGATGTCTGGGCAATAATAAGGAAACTAGGGGAGCTCACCACCATGTTATTTTTCAAGTCTTGACCTCGTACATATGTTGTATTATGTCCAGGGTTTTGTTTTTGTTTTTGTGAGAAGCTGAGAGGAATGGGGCTACTGCATCTTGTTAGAACTGGAAGAAACCAGATTTTTAATTTTGATCAATCTCCCTCACTGTTCTAAATTTTGAAGGAGGAAACACAAGGCCTCAGGTTTAAGACTGCGAAGGATGGGCTGACAGTGTTTATGAGTGCAAATACTGATAAAGATTTAATTTAAAATTGCTTTTCTTTATAACGGTTCATAGTTTTTGAATGATTGGCCCCAATCCTGTTTTGCTTATGAGCCCTATTAATTTGCAGGCACTCTTTTGCAAAATACAAAGATTTTTCAGGAACACTTCTATGGTGTTAGAACAGACATACCTATATTCTGCAATGTGAATTAGTAAAGTGTGTATCTTCCACAGGTTAATTCACCATCTCTCCTCTCAGCACTACCTACTTTAATTATCTCTTTGTTATGTACTGGTTTGATTTTCCCTAACAAGATTCCTTTCAGATTGTCCGTCATAAGCTACTCAAGGTCAAGAACCATGCTGTCCATTTTTGGTTACTATTTGTGGTCAATATAGTCAGAATGTCAATTGAGAATGCATTATCTCAAAGGAAAGATGTTCTGCTCTTTCCTAAGAAGTATTCCTGAACACTTTGAATATTTTATATAGCATGTCATCACATTTTATTTACTTTAAATACCTTTATGACAATAAGCAGTTGAATGGACTCTGCTGATGAAATAACCCCCAAATACAATGTATCTCTCCTTCTAATAATGGCCAAATATTTTTTCCTATCTCATCACAATCATGCTTGATTAAATAAAGCAGAAACATACGCATATGTAGTAATCATGTATTTCAGTTCCTCCTTCTTGGTTGGATAAAGTGAGTATTTAGATGGGTCTTGGGCAGATGGTCTCGAGCGTCCTCCTAGTCACTAAAAGTTCTTTTAGTTTTAAGGACCGAAGCCATTTCCCAGTTTTCCTTAAAGGAAAACTGTCTCTTAAAGGAAAACTTCAAAAGGTAACATATTTGATCTCTAGTAGGCACATTAATAAAAAAATAATGCCTTATATTGATAGAGTCCTTTATATTTACAAAACATTTTTTCATATCTATTTGTCTTGACCTCCTCAACAGATTTAGGAGCTAAATATATAGCAGGTTTTCCATTTGCATTTTTCAGATGAGAAGACAGAGGTTAAATGATTTGTCTGAGTCCCACATCAAGTACGTCATGACACCAGTAATTAAACAAGGATATCTGAGGCCGTGATCTGACTGATATCCTTATGTATTAAATCACCAGAAGGAAAGACTGTCTTTTACACATGAGCAAACTCAGGTCTGATCGTTTTTGTTACATATGCTCAAACCTTCTCAGAGAGAGTGCTCACACTTTTTTTTTTTTTTTTTTAAACAAAAAGGAAATCCCCTCCTCCATCTCTAACAATCTGTCTTTCATCATCCTCACTTGTGTTTCACATCACTGAGTTTGCTGTTTAGGGAATTATTCCAAATCAGAGTATTATTCCAAATGGGGAAAAATCAGATAAAACCCAGTGTTCCTGGCTACAGCCTGTGTGATTATAAACACAATACTGTACTTACAGTAGGATGCCAGAGTGAATAGATGCCGCTGCCTTTGAAGGGATGAACGTTCATTCTGACCTAATAACTATCTAACGCTGGGTACAATTATCTTTCTCCAAGTGGCACATTATTATTTGACACATTAATTGTTGTGTCATTTCTTTCTGAAAGGCATGTTGGGTGTCTAATACAAACCAGAGGCTTCATGAATTATCCATGCCATAGTGCTGCAGCACTGATCTACCTTTTCCCAAATAAAATCCACCCAATCTCATTGCCTGTTTTCAATTACCACAGGCAGATCTGTGCTGCCCTGTGACCCCAAGAGCTTTCTTCCCATGCCTTGGCATTTCTGATAAATATCAGCACTGGTCCACTTATTCATTACAGCTATGAAAGCTTTCCTCCGCTTAGGTAAACCACAGAGACGTATCTTTGAAGACTGAGACATTCTTTATACCAGTTTTTGCCTAGGAAGTATTGCACAAGAGTTATAGGTCTCCTTTCTCTGTGTCCGTTCAACCTTGGTGCCTTTTCAGTCTTCTCCAGGAAGGGCTCTCTGGATAGAGGGCTGTTTCTAGAGCAAAAAGACCCCAGCAAGGCTCAAACATTTAAGTCCAGATAACCTTCATTGCTGCAGCTGCCGTTTGGCAGCCTTCAAAGCTGATAGGCTGGGGGTCCTAGGTTTGCCTCTGGGTCTGTCATCTGTCGTGTTCTTAGACCACTGATGGGCTGTCCCCACTTGCCCCTGAAGCCTGCGCTTCTCTCTTTCACTTCGGCTGCCACTCGATGATGAAATTCAAGCAGCCACAGAGCCCTTCATCCTCCTCCAGTTCCCAGAGGCTGAATCAGTCTCAAAGTAGAAAACAGAACCTTCCCATTGTCTTCACCCAATACATAGAGTGTGCATATTCTATGGCAAATTACCATTCCAAACCTCAGCATTAAAATGCATTTGATGCGCCATACTTTGTTGCTAGTTAATGCCAGGCCGCCTTAAAGACTCATCTCCCCTTTTGGTTTTAATTGGGTTCTTTTCTGTTGCTTTCATTTCAGTTTGCACCTGACCGACACGCTGCTGATTAATTACCACGTGAGTTGTTCGCTGAGCTAGAGGTATGATCAATTAAACATGATATGTATTACTGCATCCATCTTTGGCAGCTTCATGGTACATTATAATTTGGGAAGGGACTATTAAAATAAAATATTAAAGAATAAGCAGAAACAGCTCACTGTGAACGTGTCCAATGGCAAGAGAAAATTACAGGTTTCATTGTATATGCGGCACCATCTGCCTCTTCTCTGAGGCTGAGCCTTCAGCTTTCCCAGGGGAAATAGCTGTGGATAAGTTATTCAATTAGAACAGCATTATTGGCCAGCGACCTTGGAGAATTGAGTTGATGATGTTGTGATTATCCTGCTCTACATTCCTTCATGTCTCCTGCAGGCTGCAGTGCATGGCAACTTCCTCAAGTGTTTACTGAGCCCAACACTAGAGGTGAACAATTGGAATGAAGAATATCAAAGATTCCTGAAAGAAAATCAATTTTGAATGAACTTTTCTTGTTTAGCTACAGCTTCAATATTCTGAGTCACACTGTATTTTTGTAGACTTTCATTGAATTAAGTGATAGAAATGGCAGTAGGGAGGAAAGTGAATTTCATGATATGCATTTAACCTGTGGCACTGCAGAAAATAATTCTTCACGTAAGATTACAGGTAGAAAAATACTCAGGCCTCCTCAAATACGCTATTAATCTTTGGGATGGGAAAATCTCATAGGGGCATAATGCTTTTTTAATAAAGACTTTAGTTGTCCTTCAAAAACACTTGAATCATAAATAAAGTAATGTTATTTATGAATCACTCTCTCCCAGGAGGTCAGAGCCCTTTACAGACCATGCCTTTCAACCAACTTCCTAAATAGGACATTATTGGGGTCATTGGGACCATCATTATTATCTTAGATCCTGTGGTTGCAAACAGAAGATCCAAGAGCATTCCTTTTGCCTCATCCAAATAGGCAGATAGATAGATAGATAGATAGATAGATAGATAGATAGATAGATAGATAGATAGATAGATAGATAGATAGATAGACAGATAGATAGACAGATAGATAGACAGACAGACAGACAGAGATATATATACAGAGGGTGCCAAAAAAATGTATCCACATTTTAAGAAAGGAAAACTGTATTAAAATTGTAATACTCAATATATACCAAAAACAAAAGGTGAATACAAGTCACATTTGACTTCTGCAATTGCAAGAGGTGCTCAAAGTGGTTACCATCAGCGTCCAGACACTTCTGATTATGGCGAATTACTGCTTGAGCACTGGTATACAAGATGACCAGTGTCCACTTGTATACATTTTTTTGATACCCCTGGTATATGATATATATATATTTTTTTTTTTTTTTAAATTTTAAGTGCCTGTTGAAGAAAATCAGAAGTACAGAAAAATATTTCAAAATTAAAATCTAAAATCAGTTATTTTCACACCTCATAAATATGTACATATACATACACTCTGGGATGTCCAATATTTCCAGGGTCTTATTTGCAACCTGGGATCAGGTTGGGCAACCTTCTGTGATTGCTAATTGAGCAGGAACTCCAATGTTTCTCTCATCACTGGTTCAGATGCTCTGGAAGGTGGCTGTCTTTTATTTCAGCTTTCACACATGGCAAGAATTCTAAGCTCAAATGGTCTGCCCTTTTTGGACATGCTGATATTTAAAGTTATTCATTTTTATGACCTCCTTATACATTAGGACATTAATTTTTATTGCAAAAAATGTTTCTCCGCAGTATGTCATTAATTTTAATTTAGTTTATGTTTTTGATATGCAAAAATGTTATTTGTAGGTAGGTAGTCAGATCTATATTTTCACCTGTGTTGTTTGTCACTCCTTTTGTGTAGAAAGCCTTTCTTCACTTGAGGTAAGTTAAATATTTACTTATATTTTTTTGTTCTATTAAGTTGGTGCAAAAGTAATTGCTATTTAAAAGGTGAAAAATAATTGCAAAAACCACAATTACTTTTGCACCAACCTAATAAAAGTTGGAATTTATTTCCTTTTAACTATTTAATCCATCAGATATATACATATGTACATATATGCATATATATGTAAGTTTGTATGTATGTATTTAGTACTAAATGATCTCAGATAAACGTATCCCTGAGGACAAGTGGCGTCATCAAAGCCTTAACATCTGAGTGGCTAAACATATTTTTCTTGTTCATGTGAATGCTATGTGAGTCCTGGACCTCTTGAACAGGTGTCCTCCTTGCAGTAAGCTCAGTTTTCCAGACAGCTTCAGTTTTATGGTACCGCTATCTCAGAGCTTTGGGTTCACTGTGGAAGGGAGAACACAGAGAGTGGTGCCCCAGCTCTTTAGTGTTTTGGGCCTAGAAATCAGACTTCACCACTCAATAGATACAGCCCTGCTGCAGACCAGTCATCCAGCCCTCCCCACTGCACAGAGGACTGGAAAAGAAGGACTGGAAACTTTGATAAGGAGTTGTAAAACATGCCACAGTCTCCAAATATTCAGTTTGTCTACTTCCTGTACACATATTACAATTAAACCCACCTCCTAAGAGAGACAATGCAGTATCCTCCAGTAATGGCATTAAGCTCAAAGTCCAGAATTGCTGGATCACATATAGTAGTCTCTATATCAAGTCTATGGATAGTTCTGGAAGCCTATCAACTAAAATGAAAAGTTATCTGGCACCCACACATCCAATGGTTGAAAAGGGAAACAAGAGTCTCTGATCCAGAGAATTCTGAATTGCTTCTGTGCAGACATACTGTGAGCCCCCTACCCCGATTAGACCCTGAGTACTCTCTGGGAGGATCAAACATGGTCCTGGTTCTCTGTGACTCCTGGCTCCACCCTCAAGGAGAAGTTTGTTTCCTTTCTCTTATGCTTCATGGACTCATTTAAAATGAGCCCTAGGGGAATATCAGCTTTCTTTGACTGCTTTCTGCCCAGGGCCCAAGAATGCCTTTAGAGTTTGAATAGTCTTAAACACTTTTAGTTCAGGCTCACAGTTTCTTTAGCAATACAACTTTTTAAAAACTTGTGTATTTCTAGCCTATTTGAGTCCAATTAATTCCATGTGCCAGCAATTACAGCTACAATTCTTTACCCAACACAGCTCTCAGATCAACTGCATTTCTTTCCATTCTTACATTCTCACCTCTCCCAATTCCAGGAAGGTGTGAGTCTATCTGGATTTGATGAGAGGTGAACCCTTCAATCTTTTTACTTTATCTGAGTCATTTTATCCAATAGAAAAGATTACTGGGCCTTAGGCCCTTAGTTTGATCTTTGGTCTGAGGTATTTTATTGCATTAAAGATTTTTAAGGAGAAGTGTGAAGGCCAAAGCTTTAACTGGTTTTTGTTTGTTTTTTTCCGAAAGTAGGCTCAACTTTAAAGTCTTCCTACATTTTCTCTCTTCTATTTGGAGTTGAGGAGCAATTTCATTTTTACTCATGCAAGACCCTAAATATCTGAACTCCCTATTTTTTTTTCATTCTTGCTTATAAACAGGCAATTCTTTTCTGAGCACTTTTCCTTGTAATTCCTTACCGCATACAGCCCATAGCAACCAACACACATTACTTTATGTTTCAATTACTATCGCACCAGAAGCACGCTTTCATCAGGCACACATGCTGCTTCTCACATTATCAGAAGTGATGACCTTACCAAATGTGTTACCGCTGTAAAACATGGGTCTTCATCTTTCCAGACACAGATATCTGCAACAGAGGAAAGAGCATAAACAATCATTCACTAGTCCCTAATTTATTACCACTAGCCCATTGGTTTACAACAGACATGTGGGTCTGCAGAACACAGTATCTTGGGTGCCCCCAGGGAGGAAACACTGGTATCTCTAGAAAAGTCTATGCCAATAAAACTCTCACTTGTCTTTTGTTTTGCTTTTGTTTTGGTTTATTTTTCCAAAGGTCTTATTTGTGGATTTAAAAAAGGGGGTTCTATGGAAAGTAACTTAACAGGATGCTTGGATCATAAATTCCTGACCAGGCAGATCATGGTGGGTAGTCATGCTCCAGGCCGTAACTTCTTTAAGCTGGCCTGTTCATTCTTGTGCATTTAGGTTAACACACTTTCGAAATGCCAGAAGTTCTGCCCCTGGAAGTGGGTATTAACCCTCAAGAGAGCACATAATCTTGTTAACTATCCTATAATCCAATCCCTACCTTGTTTTCTATGTATGAGGTCAGACAATTAAGTTTGCGAACTCATCCTAGAAAAAGTGCAACATACCTCATTGCTGAGTATCACTATGGTCACCTTCAAAGTACTCCCCTTAGGAAGCTATGCACCAATGCCAGCGCCTAGTCCACCTTTCATAAACAATTTTTGAACTCTTTTTCTGGAATGGCCATAAGAGCTGTCGTAGTATTTCCCTTGATGTCCTGAATGTTATCAAAATGTCTTCCTTTCAATATTTCCTTGATCTTTGGGTAAAGAAAGAAGTTATTGGAGGCCACATCAGGTGAATAGGGAGGGTATTCCAATACAGTTAGTTGTTTACTGGCTAAAAACTCCCTCACAGACAGTGCCGTGTGAGCTGGTGCATTGTCGTGATGCAAGAGCCATGAATTATTGGCAAAAAGTTCAGGTCGTCTAACTTTTTCACGCAGCCTTTTCAGCACTTCCAAACAGTAAACTTGGTTAACTGTTTGTCCAGTTGGTACAAATTCATCATGATTAATCCTTCTGATATCAAAAAGGGTTAGCAACATCGTTGCAACAAGTTTGCAAACTTAATTGTCCGACCTCGTAGTCATTTATCTTAGGTAAATACACAAGAATAGAATTGCTAAACTTACAGTAAGTATGTTTGACCCCCTTTACCCTTTTGTACCTTCCCCTTTCCCTTCCTTTTCCTCTGATAACCACCATACTGTTGTCTGTTTCTATGAGATTTTGTTTGTTTGTCTTGTCCATTTGTTGCTTTAAGTTTTATATCCCACATATGAATGAAATCATGTGGTTCTCAACTGTTTCCATCTGACTTATTTCGCTTAGCTTGATATTCTTTAATGATTCAAAATCAAATAAGAAACAAAGAAAAATGTATTAATTAAGCAAAAACGTTAGAGAAAAAATTTAAAGAAAAAAACAAAATAGGAATCAAAGATAATAACATGTCAGTGAATCAGAATACAGAAAGGCAGAAAAAATGATAAATTAAGTTCTCATACTTTCATAAAATATGTACACAAAATTCTGAAAAATATAACAGGTCCTTAATTTCAAATGCATAGAAGAAGATGCAAAACTGTTATTCTCCAGAGCATTGGAGATTTTGCTCCCCAGCATATGTCATCAATTTGGCTCAAATAAACTCATAAAATTTCTCTAGAGGTTTGAGCATTTCTTACACCTACAAGTTTTTCCAAACTATTTGTTTAATAATATCTCTCTTCTTCCATTGGCCCTTTTCTAAATGAAAGATTTCAGACATACTCAGAGTTACTATAAATAAATTAAAAAACAATTGTGAATACCTACTAACACAAGAAATAAAATTTTACTATGTATTCATGTATTTTGACATTTTAAAAATTTGTTAGACATTTTCAAACAAATGCTAATACAGAGAGAAAAATTAATGAACCTATGCAGTTATCAATTAGTTTCAATAATTATCAACATTTGCCTATTTTGTCTGTCCTATTCTCTCCCATGGTTTTTAAAGGGGCTGAATTACTTTAATTTCTTGCATATTATATAAACAATATTATACCTAAGTGTTTTTCTATGACATAATGTTTTTGTTCACTATTTGTAAAGTTTATCCCTCTATCTACGAGTACTTTTAAGTAATCCACTATATCATTATACAGAATTTCACTCTATGCATATAATGTAACTTACTTATCCATTGCCCAATTGATTGACATTTAAATGCTTTTCAATTTCACATACTTAGAAACATTGCTGCAGTAAATATTTTTGAACATGTTTTCTTATGCTTGTGTATGAGAATTTTTTCATTATGTATACCTGGAAGTGAAATAACTACATCATATTCTATACATATCTATAACTTTTCAAAATAGCGACAGTCTGTTTTAAAAACGGTTTAACCAATATACATTATTACCACTGTATATTAGTGTATTATGGATTGTCCAATTGTCCCACATCCTTGCCAATACTTTTGTCATTTTAAAAATTTCAGACAAACTGACATGTATGACATGGTATTTGATATGCAATCTGATATGCATGGGGTATTTAATTCATTTTCCTGATTAATAATGAAGATAGTAATATTTTATGTATTTACTGGCACTAGGGTATCACTTTGTAACTTTTCCATTCATATTTTTTGCCCATTTTTGTAATTTTAATAAAATCTTTTATTGATACTTAAGAGTTCTTTATATATTTGTAGTTCTACTCCTTTTTCACTTAGATTATCTTTTCTAATTATGATTTGTTTTAATTCACAGATATTTTTCTTTTCATGTACTTGGGTTTATGCTCTGTGGTTTGTACTTTGCATGTTTTGTTTAAGATATTCCTCTTTCCCTAGATCATAAAAATGCTGTCCAATATTTTTTCTCTAATTTTTTTGTATTTTTTTCTGTACATATTTTTTATCCTCATAGAATCAAATATTTTTGTGTGTATATAGTGTAAAGGAGAAATCCCTTTCTCCAAAGCTAATTATCTATACCTGAACCACTTGTTAAATAGTCTGTGTTTCTAGAGAAAACCAGAATATGTCACCCAAAAATATGCTTCTTTGATATAAAAATTTTTTGAGCTGAAGGCAATTAAGAAGAAACAAAGAGAGGAAAGCTCTGTGTACTCTTCCCCTTTCTGCCTAAAGGCAGAGTATAATTTTGTTTTTTAAACTGGAGTTTTTTTGAAACTCCAGTCTCTTATGAGCCCAGAGATGGCACCAAAGAAATCTGCAAACAAACCGTACTTGATTACTGCTCCCCACCCCCATATATTTACCTTCAACAATTTGCTGCCTTTTGTCTTATCATTTCTCTACAAATGTATTATTCCTTCTTGAAAGTGCTATATAAACCCAAGTTCTAGCCACCTTTTGATTTATTCATCCCTGATTTCTTCCCTCATGTATATGAGATACATAAGTTAATAAACTTATATTTATTTTTCATATACGAGGTCGGACAATTAAGTTTGTGAACTTGCTAACCCTTTTTGATATCAGAGGGATTAATCATTATAAATTTGTACCAAGTGGACAAACAGTTAACCAAGTTTACTGTTTGGAAGTGCTGAAAAGGCTGTGTGAAAAAGTTAGATGACCTGAAATTTTCGCCAACAATACATGGTTCTTGCATCATGGCAATGCACCAGCTCACACGGCACTGTCTGTGAGGGAGTTTTTAGCCAGTAAACGAATAATTGTATTAGAACACCCTCCCTACTCACCTGATCTGGCCCCCAATGACTTCTTTCTTTACCCAAAAGAAATATTGAAAGGAAGACATTTTGATGACATTCAGGACATCCAGGGTAATACGACAACAGCTCTGATGGCCATTCCAGAAAAAGAGTCCCAAAATTGTTTTGAAGGGTGGACTAGGCGCTGGCATCAGTGCATAGCTTCCCAAAGAGAGTACTTCAAAGGTAACCATAGTGATACTCAGCAATGAGGTGTGTAGCACTTTTTCTAGGATGAGTTTGCCAACTTAATTGTCTGACCTCATATAAAACTATGTTCAGAGTTGCTCATAAAAAAGTGCAGATTTATACTACATTGAGTTACTATTTTCACATATTATATTGACAAATTTCCAAAACTTTGACAACACATTCTCTTGGAAAGGGTGTGGGGAAACTGGCACTCTCATATTTTGCTGATGCAAAGGCAGAACAATATGTAACACATGGGGAAATTTGGAAATACCCAACAAAATTCATATGCATTTATCCTGAGTCTGAAATTTTATTTCTATCTCAAAAATACACTGGAAATTTTCAAAAAAAAGATATGTAGAAAGTACATATGCACCATATGCACATATAGTCATTGTGAGACTACTTGTAAAAGCAAAAGACTTGAAACAAACCAAATGTCCATCAATAGAGGAATTACTGTAGAAATATTCAGACAATGAGAAATATGTATATACTTCTCTGACGCCATCTCTAAGATATATTGTTGAGTGAAAAAGAAGTAGAGAAAAATATCTAAAGTATGCTAGCATTTAAGCACTTATCTAACAAAGATACATATATATAATCACATACATATACATTTTTGTGTTCTCATACTTATTATATTTTAATAAAAACAAAGAATGAAAGAATAAACCATAAAATTTAGAAAATAGTTGATATCTACAGTGTGAAATGATAGAAAGGGTAAAGAGAACAGAAATAAAAGCTAGATTTCTAAGCATATGCTTTGTTTATGCTCTGTACTAGAATACCCATGTCTGTGCTTAATCTGTATTTATAGTTGTTACTTTACTGCCTTGACAACAGAGACTACATCCATTTAAACTACAATATTTAGGTTGATCAAGTCTCTTTACTTAGTAACATGAATAGTATGTCTATTTAAGGACACACTTATATAAGAATGATCTGCAATGATTTTAGGAGGAACACTGGAAGTTCATTCATAATTTGATTATGGTCTAATATCTTTGGAAATCATGTATCAGCACTGAGGAAAGAAACAGAAGATTTAAGGATTTTCCAGATGTCCTGAAGAATGTCCACAAGGACTGAGGAAGTTATGTGTAAGTAGGGAGGTACGGTGTTGGGCTAACTGGGTGTGATTCCAGGCCTGTTGCCCAAGCTTCATCCAGAATAATTCCACTTCATTGTATATACTGGCATTCAATGTAACATTTTCTTTAGAGAATAGGATCCGCAGACCATAAAACAGTTCGAAAACTACTTAGAGAAGAAATAAAATGTTTAATTAAAAGTATCTCTCACACATTAAATCTACATAAGATTCTATACTTTTTCATTATTCCACAAATGTGAACTACAGAAAAATCCACAAACATGATCATTCAAATAAAAAAGGAGAAAGTGAAGAATTCCAAAATCAAGAATAAAAGAATATGCTTGTACCAGATGTCAACATAGTTGTTGAGCATAAAATTGGCTGTAATAGTCCTAGAGGTCAAAATAAACCAAATCAGTGACATAGCTCTTATTTTCAGAAAGAAAGAAGAAAAATAGCAGGATACAAAGTGCTTCCTGTGACTATATTCAGAAAGAAATTTATTGGAAAATAAGCAGTGATTTTATCAGTTAGAATCCCTTCAGCCACACGTAATGGAAAATTCAACTCGAACCAGCTTGAACAACAAAGCTAACCTTGAAAAAAGAGGAAAATCATTTCCCGAATCCCCTAGAAAACCTCTCTCCATGTCTCATTGGCCGAAATTGGGCTCCTTTTTCCTTTTACCAATACATCTCTAGAAAAGGAGGTGGAGTCAGCTGCTCCAATATTTGTGTACTCTGTGGAGTAGGGCTGAATTGTGTAACAAAACTGATTTCTGTTAGAGAAGAGGAAGGAGGGTTGGGTACTGTTACAGGCAACGCACAATGACTATTTCAATGATTTAATGGAAAATGTCCTTGTTATCAGCTTTACCACAATCACCAAACTGGATTTTTATATGACTATTTATCATTCATGTTTGCAAAAATCAGGGGCTCCTATGAAAGGATATCTCAGCCAAAGCTAATGAGATTCAAGTATGAATGCCTATTTAACTTTATCCAAGTGAGACTGAACTGACAATTCCTAAATGAATGAATTGGAAGCACTTCCCTTTGACTGGAGTTTCCTAACCCAAATTAAACTTCAGACCAATCAACTATTGGCATTGCATAATACAGATTCAAGAAATTAGGAAGCAAAAAATGAGAGATGCCACTACTCTGCAAGATCCATCAACACAGAAAACAGGAATGAAAAGTTGTAAACAAGCCTGCCTAAATAGCACTTTCTAATTGTGTCAATAAACAGTCTACACACTAGAATAATTTATTTCAGCAAATTATTTTAGGTTACTTCTATGACAAGGAACTGGGATGCTAGTATTCTGAAAAGGTAGATCCATAAGCAGAAGCATGAAAATTAGTCAAAAAAGGGGGTAGGGTAGAGCTGTCAATCAATTATGAAGTTTTCTCACTGGGGGAAGACCATCCTCTTCAAAGAAGTAGGCTGCAGGAGTTCCTCCAAGGAAAACCAGTTTTTACCTAAGAATGCTTCTTTGAATAGACTCTAGGCAAAGTACTTGACAGAGACCATAAACTTCCATAATAAGGAATAGGACAGTGTGTCTTTTCCAGAATCATTTTCAAAGGAGATGTTATCCTAATATTTCCATAGCTATACGATAATCTCAGTAACATCTTTGTTGGGAATTGAAGCTAAGCATCATAACCACCAAAGTGAAGGCCAAGGTGGCTCATTGGCCCATTATATCTATCATCTAGGTAATCAAATAAATTTTCTAAATACATAGATTTATTTAAAAGTGATCTATTCAAAATTAGGGAATTTTGCCACAGACTATTCTTTTAATTTTCTTATAGTTACACTGAGAACTTCTTTTCTGACAGCAGTTCGATACTAGAATCATGTGTCTCTTAAGGTCACGCTTGTTTCATGCTGTTAAAGCTGTCATCACTTACTAGAGGGGCCTATACATCAAGTTTATCTATAAAAAGTGCCATCAGATAATTAAGGTATAATTTTAAAAAGAAGGGGGAGCAATTGAATCAACACTTGAAATTATTTTAGAATAACTGGGAATCTGTGTTAACCTCCTGCGTCTTGGCTCTTAGTCATTTTCCTGTCCACAGAATCAATGACAAGTGAAAAATTAATGAAAGCTACCAGGAGACTGACACTGTTGAATTGTTCAGGGTTGTATTCAGCTACATATTACAGAAATCTGACAAACAATGGTCAGACAAGTAATCTCACATAACAAGGAATAAAGTTGAAAGCCATGTACGGCTGATACACAAAGACCCAGGTTACCACTACCTCTGGACATAGAAAATAGAAAGGCTGTTTGTTATACTTCTAGGCATCACATCTACGTTAAATGAAGAAGAAGGATACAGATGGAGTGACAAAAATTTATATCAATTTAGTGTGTGCGTGTGTGTGTATGTGTGTGTGTAGAAAGTCCCATTTTTCCATGAAGACCTCCACTTGTATCACATTAGCTAGATCTGTAAAACATGACCACCCTTAGCTTCAAGGGCATCTGAGGAGAGGAATATTTTAAATGTAACATATTGCTTCCCTCTAAAACTTAATGAGCAAGGGAAAAGGAGATATTAGGTAGGCAAATTAGGAGTATCTGCTTCCATTATTCTTAGATGATTTCTCTGTAATATTAAAAAGGACATGACTGTGTAAGGTCTAGAAAAGTTGAACCAAAACCTACTTGCTTCTCATATCATATGTTGGATTAAAAAGATACTTGTTTATCGACTCAAGAATCATTACTATACCCAAATCATGACTAGGTACTGCATTAGATATTAAAGAAACAAATAAGACACAAATCTCCCATCAAGGAACTTACAAAGTGGTAGATGAGAGAGACTGGTTAAAACAAAGAAAGAAAGAAAAAGAAAAACTTGGGAAATGTGTGAAAGAAACCAGAATATGTTGCCCCAAACTATGTCGTTGATATAAAAATTATTTTGAGCTGAAGGTATAATTAAAAAGCAGCAAACACAGAAAATGTTTCCCCCTTTCTGCCTAAAGGCAGATTATAAATTGTCCTTTTACTGGAGATAGACAGACTCTTATCAGCCTAGAGATGGCACCAGAGGAATCTGCAAACAAAACTTACGCCACTAGTTTCCTCCCATATATTTACTTTCTCACAGTTTGCTGCTCTTGGAAGCCTGAAACTGCTTTATTTTGTCCTGTCATTTCCCTGCAAATTTATTGTTCTTTGTTGAAGATGCTATATGTCATGCATGGCTGCCTGCGGGGTCTCTTCTCCCGCTCCCCACATAAGAACGCAGGACATGGTGCGGCCAAAACGGAACACCCACGGAGCCATAGATGGGGGAGTCATACCACTATACTCTCACTGGCGGCTGGGTTGGAGAAATAGGAAAGAGGAGCCACACGATCCACAACCCTCACTCCGCCGCTTGCTAGCTCAGCCGCCATCTTCTTGCCAGCCCCCATTTTTCCTGCTGGCGTAGCTACAGCAGTTATATTAGTGGCCAATGGCTCACTGGTTTCAGCTGGCGGCCAAGGAGCCACAGCTGATGGCCATCCAATCACAGTTGATGGCCATCTACTACCTGAGCCAGCACCTTTCTACGTGAAGCCGAGAGCCTGGAAACTGCACTTCTGGCTCTGTCCCCACACTATATAAGCTATAATTAATTCTAAGCCGCCATTTTGAGTTACTTTGGGTTTAGCTTTCTCCTGTGTGCAGTGTGCTGAACATTAATAAACTGGATTTTTTTTATCTTGTTAATCTTTTTGTTAAATAGTCTCAGCTGAAAACCTAAAATGGGTAGAGACAGTTTCCTCCTTTACAGTGGCTTTGTTCAGTGACCAGTAGCAACCACAGAAAAAGTGATAAATTCTATCTGGGGAGATTGGAAAAGGGTATGTCAGGAATGACTTCATACTGGAGTTTGTCATTAAATAATATCTTGAAAGGATGTAGGCATAGGCTAGATAGATTGCCTGAGGTTATATGGAGGAACTAGGACATTTTCACAAGCTTAAATAAAATCACATAGAAATCAATGAACTTAGTATATTCATGGCCCTACAGGACTCAACCAATTTTCTTTTGTTGCACAAAGCTGTGAGGAAATATACAAATTAAATTCAAAGGAAAATACTTTGTGTGATATAGTCAATTATAAGAGAAAGCTTTTTCAAAATAAAATAATATGAATTCCCACACTTGTTGCTTAGAGAGGAAGCCTCAATAAATGTTAGAATAAGTTCTCCTGAGAATTTAAATAAAAATGGCAATTTTGTTTTCCCCTACCACAACAACATGATAGTGCTGCATTAGCATGTAATAGAGGGTTTCCAGGGCTGCTAGCCTGGGGAGTAAAGTAGGATCTGTAATTTCATAGTCCATCTCTCCCAACTATATTGCAAGATCCATCACTTCCTCTGTCTCAAAGGGTAGAAATGTGTCAATAGAAGTATCCTACAGGATTTTTACTTCTTAATATTCCCATTTTATTGGTCCCACATTTTCATAGTGACTAGACCCTGATTGACAGTTCTAAGTGAAATTGAAACTCCCATGCAATACGGATACCACTGCTGATAAGTGAATCCTAGGAATACCTGGCTGAGTGGTTCTCTTGTTCTCTCTGCATGAGGTACTTATTTTGGCTGCCATCATAACTTCCAAATGCCATTGTCAAAATATCCTGCCTTCCAATATACATATTCAACGCAATTCCTATCAAACTACCAAGGACATTTTTCACAGAAATAGAACAAATAATCCTAAAATTTATATGGAACCATAAAAAATCCCAGATAGCCTCGGCAATCTTGAGAAATAAGAACAAAGTGGGAGGTATAATGATACCTGACATCAAATTATACTACAAGGCTACAGTAATCAAAACATCATGGTACTGGCATAAAAACAGACACATAGGTCAATGGGACAGAATAGAGAGCCCAGAAATAAATTCATGCCTATATGGTCACTTAATCTACGACAATGGAAGCAAGAATTTATGGTGGGGTCAAGACAGTCTATTCAATAAATGGTGCTGGGAAACCTGGACAGACACATGCAAAAAAATGAAGCTGGACCACCTCCTTACACCATATACAAGAATAAATTCAAAATGGATTAAAGACGTAAATGTAAAATCTGAAACCATAAAATTCCTAGAAGAAAATATAGGAAGAAACTTTACAGACATTACCCGGAGTAAGATTTTTACTGATATATCCCCTCGGGCAAGGGAAGTAAGAGAAAAAATAAACATGTGGGATTACATCAAACTAAAAAGTTTTTTACAGCAAAGGAACCATCAATAAAACAAAAAGGGATCCTAGTGAATGAGAGAAGATATTTGCCAATGATATATCTGATAAGGGGTTAATATCACAAATTTATAAAAAACTCAACCCAACTCCAAAAAAACAAACAACCCAATTAAAAAATGGGAAGAGGACATGAAGAGATATTTTTCTAAAGAGGATATACAGATGGAAAACAGACATGAAAAAATGCTCAACCTCACTAATCATTAGAGAAATGCAAATAAAAATCACAATGAGATACCACCTCACCCCAGTCAAAATAGCTATCATCAATAAATCAACAAACAACAAGTGCTGGTGAGGATGTGGAGAAAAGGGAACCCTTGTGCACTGTTGGTGGGATTGCAGATTGGTGCAGCCACTATGGAAAACAGTATGGAGGTATCTCAAAAATCTGAAAATGGAACTACCTTATGATCCAGAAATTCCACTCCTAGGTATCTATCCAGAGAAATCCAAAACTCTAATTCAAAATAACTTATGCACCCCTATGTTTATTTCAGCATTATACACAATAGCGAAGATATGGAAACAACCGAAATGCCCATTGGTAGATGACTGGATTAAGAAACTGGTACATTTATACAATGGAGTATTACGTAACCATAAAGAAGAAAGAAATCTTATCATTTGCAACAACATGTATGGACCTAGACAACATTATGGTAAGTGAAGTAAGTCAGACAAAGACAAATACCATATGATCTTACTTATATGTGGAATCTAAAGAAAAGAATAAATGAATGAACTAATCAGAAACAGTTTCAGAGACACACAGGGAAAACTGAGGGTTCGGTAAATGAGAGTGGGAGTGGGGATAAGAGGGGAGGGGTGGGGATTAGAAAACAGTCAGTAACCACAAGATGGCCACAGGGTTACGAAAGTCAATTTGGGGAATGTAATCAATAATGTTGTAAAGATTTTGTAGGGTATCCGATGGACACTTGTCTCGTTAGGGAGACCACCTCAGGGATGATGTAAATGCCTGATCACTGCACTGTACACCTGAAGCTATAGATGAACAATAATGAATGTCAACTACAATTTTACATATATATATATAGTTACAAGAAGCGGAGTACAGCATTAGGAATAGAGACAGCAGAAATGTAATGGCTGTGTGTGATGTCAGAGGGATAGTGGATGGGGGAGGGGGGTTGTCACTGTGTGAGGGATATTAATGATAAATGTGTAACTATTACATTGTTTTGTGCACCTGAAACTAATAAAAAAATGTTATAAAAATTTTTTTTAAATCCTGCTTTCATTATCTCTATTACGATAAAATACAATCTATTGATCAATCTAATTTGCCTGTTTTTCTTTTTAATCTGTTAGGACTCTGGTAGGAAACAAAACTCATCTTTGAAGGTTCATATAGCGAGTCTAATGAACAGACTACTCCTTACAGAAAAAGTGAGCAGGATTAAAAGAACAATGAGGGATTATAAAATTTCCAGAGACTAGCAACAGTGGAAAGCCATTGCCTAGCTGAAAGGATAAGGTAAAGAAAAGGCATTTCCTGAAATCAGGGAGAAAGGCAATTTGGAGCAGCCCCCAGGGCAGAGCTGTAGGTGTGGAAGGACATGGCTATTACCAGAGACCTCATACCAAGGAAGGGAGAGGGAACAAGTGCTTCTATTTTCTTCTCTCCCCGTACCCGTCTTCTATTGTGTCTGCCATTGGCCAACCCCAAGGAAACAACCAGGTGGACTACCCCAGTCACAGGGCAGGGAAAGGAGCAAAATGACTCTGGAGGCAGGCAAATGCAGAATAATTAGGAAATCACTCTGCTTATTTTATAGGTTGACAACACTGTTTTTTTCATATTCCAGAAAACTCCAACTATCAGATAGTAAATTACACTTTGACTTCTGGTAAGGACAGGTCTTCTGGTGCTTGGACATTGAAATGAGAGGAGGAATCCAGTAATATTAACTGTAACGCTTTTTAAAAACTTTTTTTTTTTTTTTAAACCTGGGTTTGAATTGTGGCTCCAGTAATTAGCTTGATCAATTTACTTTGCCTCTGTGAACAGTTTTCCCATTTAACAAATGGGACAAATTTATAAAATTACCAGGAAAATACAAATAAATAATTTATATCACCCAATCCTCACAGTGACTAAGCACGTTACAAGCACTTTGTAAATGTTAGCTAATTTGTCTATTTTAACCACATAACTTTAGATATAGAAATAATACCTACATCATAAAATTGTGAGAAGTAAATGAATAAATAAACATAAAGCACTCAGAAAAAAAGGTCAAAAGCTATTATTATTTAAAATCATACTTTAAGAAATATTCGTTGGAATTTTTAAATTCAATACATTGTTATGTTTTAAAAACAGGAGACAAAAGAGCATGTAGAGGATGGTCCCATGTTTTGTGTACTATGGTGCCTAGTGAAGAACTTTAAACTATTTTAACAAACGGTTACAGTTAAAAGTTGCTAGCTATTAATAGCACAAATAGCACACCATCATAATGTGTGGAGCTTGACTGTGTTTTGGAAAGGACGCCAGAATAGTCATTTAATTTTACTCATTATGGAAAATGACCCTCATCACTGACTAGCCCACAGATCTTGAGAAACTGCCCTTGGGGGATTCTCTGTGATAAAGTGTGGTTTCTGACTTTAGAAGCAAAAATGTCTGATGCACATTTAATTATGTACTTTGGCATCGTAGTTCTCTTATGATTTAAAATCTGTCTTATGCTTTGGGCTGTGAAAAGAGGCATCATTTTCATTTTTTGAGGTGAGGTAGACTCAAGAAAGGTGCTATAGGATTGATAGAAATAATGAGAACCATGTGACTCTGAACTATCAGGAGCTCTACAATGAATACAGGAAGAACCTTCTAACTTGAAGAAATTCATTCCCTTACCTGCTTAAAACATTTATGTTCTATGCCTGAATGCGTGCGTTAAGTTGAGAAATATGAGAATTCAACGTGAAGCATTCATCATCAGTTTAATGTGATTTACACAAATTTTAGAAAGATAAAGATTGACATGCAGACAATAATGAAAGAACATCTAGATGAAACATCAGCATTCTGAGATGCTGAAGACATTGATTTAATTTTCCAGAATAAAATATAGTTGAAAAATAATCATGAAAGATGATGTAAATGAATATTTTATGCTAGCAACTATATTCACCAGTTATATTTTAAACCACTGCCCTTTTTCTCCATCTTCATTGTAACTACCCTACTTCAGATATAATCATGGTTTGCCAAGACCTCCTAACACTCTTCAATGGCTTCAATTTGCACGTTGAGTAAAACTGAAACTCTATGCCTTGACATTTAAAACTCTACCCAGTCTTGCTCCCAAATAACTCAAAACCTCATCTACAAATCTGCTCACTCACTGTGCTCCAACTACCCTTGAATATGAGAAGTTTATTCTCATCTCAGTAACTTCACACTTGTTCTTCCTTCAGCCTGAAACACATACCGTCAAGATATTCCCATTGTTGATTTTTTTTTTCTTTTTATTGTGGCCTCATATTAAATGTCACTTCCTCAGAGAGGCTTTCAATGATCATCATTTCTAAAGTACTTTAATAGTTTACTTTCTCTAAGGCTCATCTCATTACACGAAATTGTATCTTTTTTTTTTTTCATTTTTCTGCTCTTGTATCTGCCTTGCTGGCCAGAGGCGAATCACTGGTGATGTAATGTTTGGGTAGTTCGGAAAGCCCATTGGGATGTAGAACTAATTATAATTGGTGCAGGCTGACCAACTGCCATCAGACTTTCACTACTAACTTCTTATCGGCTCCAACTCTACCCTCTCCACCACCCGCAATCTGGATTTGTTAGGACAACTTAAGGATACTGCTTCTTCTAGATGCTGCTTATTTTTAAGAGGTATTACCTGACCAAAAATTTGTAAAAGAGACTCTTCAACCATGCAGGAAATTTGGTCCTGTCTAAAACATCCACTGAGACGTTTGGTTCACTCTAGAAGGTATTTGATATTTGGTGTACTGCGGTAAGAAGGGTTATTATTGGCAATAGAGCCATGAAACAATTATTGGACCAATAAAACATGATCATATTTTATATGTATTAATCCTACAAACCAAAAGTATAAATAAACATCATGGGCTATTTAAACCCAGGAACATTTTCTAAGTGTGAACATTTTTTCTTTTTTTTATTCACTTATATTTTAAAGGCTTTTCTTTAACTTCATTTTTATTTATTTTAAGTGTGTTTTTCCAGGACCCATCAGCTCCAAGTTAAGCAGTTGTTTCAACCTAGTTTTGGAGATCACAGCTCACAGTGGTCCATTGGGGGATCAAATTGGCAACCTTGTTGTTAAGAGCACTGCACTCTAACCAACTGAGCTAACCGGCCTCCCCTAAGTGTGAACATTTTTGACAGGACCAAATATCAAGGATCTCTTGGTGTGGACAAATGTCTCCATGGACATTTTGGACAGAAGCAAATGTCCACTAATCCTCTTCAACAGTAGTTCTGTAGTATTTGGATTTCTCTGTGCTAAATCTCATCCCCTCCCTCTCCTCACACACACAAGGAGAAATATACTGAAGTATGGTAAATACACTTAAAAGATAATGAAAGATATTAGACATAAATATTTATATACAATATAAATATTATTTATATATAATTTATTTATATATAATATATAAAGCAGAAACAATTATTTTTTAAAAAGAACCATGTGGTAGTATTTAGTATGAAAAATAGAATAGGAAAATTACAGAACATAGTGGGTGGGAAAAAAGTATGAACCCACAGGTAAAACAAATTATTGAGCTGGAATATCAAATTGGGAAACTCTCCCAGATGGCAGAAGGAAAGGAAAAAGAGACAGAAAATAAAAGTGTCATGGAAGATATACATGGAATTGCCAAATCTAGAAACTAGACGCCCCAGAAGGAGATAAAAAAAATGAATGAAGTGAAATATTGCAAGAAATTCCCAGAATTAAAGAAAGATGAAAGATTTGAGTTTGAAAGTACTCAGAGTGCCACAAGAGAGCCACACACTCAGAAACAATACAGTGATATTAAAGAATATCAAAGTGAAAAATTTTAAAGCTCAAAAGAGAGGTAGATTATCTTAAAAAAATGAGAATCGTACTGACATCAACTGAATTCAACAAGAATTCTAGATTAAAAAGACAATGGGGTAACATTTTAGAGTAAAATAATTATGAAACTAGAACTTAATATGCAAATTATCATTGAAATTCAAGCTATCATAAAATCTATTCTGGCAAGTAAATTTTCAAAATATTTACTACAAAACAACCCACTTTAAAAATGCTCTTAGTGGAAATAATGAAATGAGAAGGGTATTAAGTTCTGGAGGTTGTGATAAGAGAGATAGGAAATAGGGATGATAAATACCATCAAATTCCATGTCAATTTATTGTAAAAGAAAGCTGAGATTAAAAAAAAAAAAAAGTAATGTAAATTCTAAAACACTCAGACTCAATATTCTAGAAAATGCCATGAGTAGATAGAAACTAAGTGAACAAGAGAATATGCTAAAATATATGTTTTAAGGAGGAGGATATGAAAGCATTCATAAGTTTGCAAAGAATTGACGTGTGAATAAACATGAATGTGGAGCTTAAATTAAGGACAATAGCAATAAAAACAAAGCTGAATATATAACTCTTAAACTAAAAACTTGATTGACAGTGAAAAGCAAGAAAGAAGAAAAATGTACAAAAGTGAAAAATAGGAACAAAATTGCAAAAACTTGTCTTAAGATTATTTAATGTAAAGGGTTTGTGATTGTCAATTAAAAGACAGAGAATCATTCTTTTTTCCTTAAAGATTCCAGGGTATGTTTTCTGCAAGAGACACAGTGAAAATGAAAAGGCAAAGAAAGGATGAAAATGCAAATTTGAAAAAGAACACGTCAGGTAAATATGAACAACAGAGATCTTGAGTAGCAACATTAATAGTTTAAAAAGAAAAGATATTATAAAAGGCATAAAGGGAGGCTATAAGTTGTAAAGGGAAAGACAGAGCAGGAAGATAAAATCCTAATGAGCATACATATATATATATATATATATATATATATATATATATATAACAATATAATTGCAAACTAAGAAACAACTGACAGAATTGCAGGGAGAAACTGATTATAATTTTAATTATAAATTTTGACTTTAATATCCTCTTCAAAATTCATAGATCAAGCAGACAAAAAATAAACAGTAATATCAAAGATCAGAACAAATCAATTCATAAGCCAGGCTTTGGCTAAATAAAACTTGTACAATCAAAACACAGAAAATACACTTATATTATGCACACACAAAAAGTTTTGAAAAGTTTGTGTATTAAGCTACAGAGAAAGCTTCATTTTATTCCAAGGGATCAGTGTCATGTAAACTATGTTCTCTGACTGTAATTCAATAACATTAAAAATTAACAACAAAACTATATGATGAAAACTAAATAGTATTTCACATAATTACCATTGTATTATAAAGGAAATTATTTTAAAAAAACTAAAAACGGCTTAGAACTGAATATTAATGACAACACTAAAAGACAAAGAGATAAAAATATGTGAAATAGTAATTAGAACAAAAGTTCAACTCCAAATAAATTTATTGGTAAATAAGAAAAGAAAATGGAAATTGAGTAACAGAGAAAACTCAAAGATCCAAGAAGGGAAATAATAAAAAGGACAGTGAGATTAATAAAATAGAAAACAGACAACAAAAGAATATTAACAAAATCAGTCATTGAAAACTTTAATAACATAACTTCTGGAAAAATGATTAAAAAAATAAAAGAAATTACAAATAGAAATATAGAATGAAAGTAGTGAAATATCTTCCATGAAATAGTGAAACTAGTGAGAGAATAATATAAACAATTATATTTTAAAAAGCAGATCAAATGGATAGATTACTATAAAAAAATACAAAAAAAAAAAATACAGCAAGAAGAAACAGCAAAATTGAATAAACCAACAAGCATTAAATAAGTCAAATGACAGCAAATGATATGCCCCCCAAAATAACCCTATCCCTTGTTATTTTATAGATAATTCAGCAAACATTTTAAATAATATTTATCATTTATAAATTATTCTGGAAATTAAAAGGAACAAAATAGGAGTTGGAATTGCCTTACTGATTTTGTGTGTCTGATAAAATCTTGATTCCAAAAACAGATAAGGGCCAACATAGAAAATGAAGTGATAGCTGTATTTTACTTATGAATGTAAATGCAAACATGTTAAACAAAACTGTGATTTTATAAGAAAATTTTTATTACATTATGATCAAGATTAATTATTACAAAAATGCAAGGATAGTTCAACAGCAGAATTTTTAATCAACTTAATTTGCTACAATAGTAACCAAGGGGTACAAATATATATTTGCCACAAGATGCAGAAAATGCATGAAATGCATGTGATAAACTTCAACACTAATTTGTAATTATATATTAAAAAAAACACACACAAAAACACAAACCCATGGAAAATATGGAATTTCCCGAACTTAGGAAAGATTATGCAGCAAAAACCAGTTATAAATATTATTAATGCAGAAACATTAAGACTGGGAAAGACAAGAATGTCTTTCAGCACTACTCTTTAACATACTGGAGAGTCTAGCTAGTACTAAAAGAAAAAGAAAATAAGTGAGATATAAGGAATGACATAAGCTTGTGAAACTGTCATTATTTTTAGATGAAAAAAGTCAACAAGCTATTAGAAATAATAAATACAAGATTAACAAAACCAGTAACATTTCTCTATACCAGAAATAACCTAGAAAATACATTTAAAAGTACACTATTCACAATAACAACAAAAACTATAAAACATCAAATAATTAACTCAATAAAAATGCACAGGATCTTTGATAAATTAAATTATTGATAAATTACACATATGCATACCTTATGAGCTGGCAATCGCGTACTAAGGAATTTATCTTATATTCTCATGCAGAACAAGGTCTTATAGTGTGATTATTGAAGCATATCTTGTGTTGACAGGGAACTGGAGTCGATTAAAGTTTCCTTCAAAGGCAACTAGATGCCACCAGGAGAATACAAAACAGCAGTAGAAGCAACGAGTGAATGTACACACAACATGGAAAGATCTTAAAAGCATAATGCTGAGTGGAAAACTAAAAAACAGAAAGAGATCTTTACTGCAATATCACCCACATAAAAAATTTCATGCACACAAAATAACAATATGTTTTACAAAAACCCATAAAAACAGGGCTATATGACCAACATGTTAGAATGGTTGTCTATTGTTGTGTCTGGGGTGTGGGGGGGAGAGGAGAGTGAGAGGAATGGTGCAAAAAGAAAATAAATAAGTTAATATGTAACTAAAATAATAACTAGAAAGTGTTTGGCACAGATAAATAAAGGGAAAGTGCCATAAACAGAACTATAATTAATCCAATATTTTGCACCTGACATCCAGAAAAATAAGATAAACTCATTCTATATATTTAAGTAGCTGTTATCAGAGCCTCTGTAACAATGGCAGCAAAGGGGAACTGAAATGGTTAAGGCTGGCTGCAGTGGTAACAGAGCCACAAGATAGATGAGATGAGGAAACAGCACTATTGGTTCTGTGCTGTGTCCATCTTTCTTACAGCAGAGCAAACAAGACAGCAATACATTGATTTACAGTAAAAGGGCCTATCTTTGCAACCAGAAGGTTGGAAACTTATTTATTTATTTATTTATTTATTTATTTATTTATTTATTTATTTATTTATTTTTGATGAGAGCAAATCACTCTTTTAAGAAAGTCACTGAACATCTAAAGAGAGGCTTTGAAAAATAAGTTGATAAAATAGGTGAGTGCTTTATGTGTCTTCTCAAAGAGCATCCTATTTTTCAGCTTTATAGTAGCCATTTTTCCTACCTTCCCTGGTTCAACTGCAACACAGGTGATTATAGACTTTATTGGGGACAATCCTGAAATAGGGAGAGTAATGAAGCTTGTGTTACTAGTGTGAGTTCCCTTAAGGCATAGTGAATAATACATAGTTTCATTATTACACCCTAGAACAAGGGGGAGGGGCTTTCGCGTGGATTAAGATAAAAGTAGGGACTTCAGACTGAATCCCAGAGGTGACTGGCATTTAGGGAAATGAAGGATTTTATTTCTTGCAAACAATTCTTTTCTGCTGCCAAATGCCAATTTAGGACTAACATAATACAATAACCGCTTTGCCACTTGAACTCCAAAATGAAATAACCTCTCTGGGACTTCATCAACTTCTCTCAGCTAGTTTGTTTTGGCTAGCTATCTGAATTTTGCTTTATTTCTAAAAATCTATCTGGAGGAAAAAATTATTTGCTTTTAGCTACTTTAGCAAGAGCCCAATTTTTACACTCAATGAAAAAAAAGGAAGCATGATAGATTTTGGCAAGATTTCCAAAGTTACTTCTTTGGAATCTGAAACGATGTTATTACTCTCATGATAAAGACATTACATTTATTCCATGAGGAAAAAAATGAGTATTTTTCTATTTATCTAAGAACCTCCTTGAAATTGAAAGCATAATTTAAGGAATACAAAATACGCCAGCAACGTAGTCTCTGGGGTATAGATTCAATGTACTAGGGACAATAAAATGCAACTATTTGATTTTTATTATCTCCACCATTTTTATTGTTCAATTCAGCCCACAGTCATTGAGGGCCTGATATTTCTAGGTATTCTGTACAATACAAAATGTAAATATGCCCTGACTCCTTTCCTCAAGGAGCTTAAATATCAAAACTTAAAGAGGAAGAGATATGCGCTACTGATTGTAAGGCAATGCATAATGTAAAAACTAGCAGGATAAAAATGCAGAGAAAGTAACATGGTCAGGATAGAAGAGGGAAGAATTCATTCCTGAGAAGAGAATCTGGAAATATTCCTGGGAGAAAGTGACATATGAGCAGGGCATTTATAAATATATAGAATTTCCCTAGGCAGATACAGGAGTGCAGGCTCATTCTGAGCAACAATACTAGTATGCAAAGGGTGAAAAATAGAGATTGCACATCTGTGATACAGTGAATACTCTCTTATTATGGAAAGTATGGAATAAGTGCATTTCTCAGGACATGATAGTATAAGGCCTGGTTATAGAAAGCTTGGCTTTGATGTGAAGAAGTCTGGGTCTAATACTCAGGCTCCGAAACCTACTTAAACAGGCTGGTGACAAAATGTACCTATTACTTAGGTGAAGCATGAATTTCCGGGAAGAGAGTAGAGTCACAGTAATTGGTAAGCGGAGTTTCACAGAAGTTCAACAGACGAGTAGCGGGATGGAAAGGAAGAATTGCCTTCAAGAGGCATCATAGGCATATCATTTTAACAGGATTATGTTATAGGATGTATGAACATGTTTTATTCTCTGAAGTTTGCTTTTACATGACTTTCCCCTTATTCAGCCAGAAGCAGACATTTGACTTAGGGGTTATAAGGATTGAAGAGTAGAAGTGAACAAGACCCTTTAACTATTGAAAAGGAGTCTGACAATATTCTTAAAGACTAGCTCTGTTACACCAAGACTAATTCTTATGAAAGAGAAAGGGAATGAAACCTGGAAAGACTGAACATGTTTTGTAAAAGAGACTGTTGTGTACTTAGAGGGATTGCTTTAAACAGGAAGAGATTATATACCATAAATTGACAATTTTAAGTACTCCTGACACCCCCTTCTCACCCACCACCATCACCAGAATAAGTAACTTGTGTGTTCAAAAGTGATATTAGAAGTATATAGAACATAAAGTTCATTTCGTATTATCACTTTCCTACATAAGCAACAGCATGTGCTAAGTGATTAGATGGGTTGGGAGTAAAGGTTAATGAGCCAAAGGAATAAAAGTTACAGCAGCATCTATCTCGAACCTGGGTTCGAGAGAACATAATGATCCCAGTGATCAATTTAGGGAACAAGGTAGAGAAGTAGGACTTATCAGATGTGTTTAGGGCTGTTGACACTAAAGTACCGGCATGGCCCAACAGGCAGCTGGAACTGGAATCTGAGTGGTGGTTTCTACTGCGGAGTCAGCCCATCAACTTGAAGACTGAAGATGGAAGAAATACAATTTATTTCCTGTCTTAGTCAGCTTGAGCTGCTATAACAAAATACCACAGACTGGGTGACTAAAACAACAGGCATTTAATTCCAAGATCAAGGTTCCAGCAGACTCAGGACTTGGGTTGGGCCCTCTTCCTGGCGTGCGGTGCCCAGCATCTCTTTATGTGTTCATATGACCTCTTCTTTTTGCTCGAGTGGAGGGAGATCTGTCTTCCTCTTCTTACACGAGTATTAATGCCACATGGGTGTCCCACCTTCATGACTTCATCTAAACCTAATCACCTCTCAATGGCCCTACCTCCAAATACCATTGCCTTGGGGGTTAAGGCTTGAACAACATATAAATTTGGGAGTAGTGGGTGGGGGACACAAAGATTCAGCCCATAACAGTTCCCCTGGAATAAATTCCAGGGCAAGACAAGAGAAACATTAGAAAATATCTATAAAAGCAAACCTTTAGGATCTGGATGGGGTGGTTAAGTAGGGAGCAGCAGATAGGAGAAGCTAAGAAGGACTGAAGAATCAGTCAGAGAAGGAGGAACTGGATCAGAGGAGTGCAAGAGTGAGGTGTGAGAAATATAAAACAAAAAGCAAAAAACAAGAGAGTATTGAGTAAGAGGATGTAGTTAGCTGGGCCAAATACTGCAGAAAAGGTATATGAAAAGGCCACAGGATGTGGCTGATAATAGCTCAGTGGTGATATTAAAGGTTTCCCCCGCCATCACAAAGTACAGCCTTCCTGGGAAAACTTTCATCGGCCGAAAGGGTGTAAAACAAAGAAGCAATCACCATCAACTTCTATTGAAAAAAATTGTAGCATCCCCATACCCACAAAATAACCTACCAAATCACACCAAATAACACACAAACCCTAAAATAACACTCACATGTAGTAAAAGCAGGAAGTACGTGATAAATACACAGCCTGTATAAAGTAGATGTAATGTATGTACAATGTAGTTTTACTTATTAAAAAGACTGACTGATTTAAGTATAACTTAGTGGAACACCATGCTTTGTTACACCCATCAATCGCAATAGACTTTTTGTTTATCCATTACTGGATGCCAAGTGAAAGAGACCACTTTGCTACTAGCAGAACCAGTAATAATTTCAGCAGCTTTCAAGATTCTTTTTCTCTGTATGTAAATAGTATGAGTGGTGGACGCAGGCAAGTTCAACACATGCCCGATGTCTTCACTTTGTTCACCATGATTGAAAAGCTTAGCTGTGTCCAGTTTTACACTAAGCCTAACACCCTTCTGAGCTTAGGCTTCTCTGATATCTTAGGACACATCTTGCTAACAGATGCACAAATAAATCGAGATAAAGCACAGATGCTCACAGATACAGTGCAAGCTACGGCAGCTTGATGCTGACAGGCTGAGCATGGTTCCCAGGGAAGGAGCTTGGCGGTGCCGCTCTCACTGATCAGGGTTTGTGCTGCCTGTAAACACCTCATAGAAAAACAAACGCTGAACCTTAGTTTCACTTTTCACCTTTTTTTTTGTAAAAGCAAAAATTCTCTTTGGATTTCTCTTGGTTAGCAAAAATAAGTACTGATATAGGTCTTTCAGAAAAGCCAAGGAGCGAAACACAAACTGTTGCAGAGCAAATGCAGGTATTTGATATTTGATAGTTGATATTCTTTAAACGTTAACACTGCCAGATGCTGTCTTAGGTATTCTTTTAATTATAATATTATAGAGGCTCCATAAAAATGCTTTATCTAAATCAGCTTTCCCCTCTGGTTCTCCATCTGAGGGATAAAATATGATGTAGATTTGGTCATCCAGCTAGCTTCTGAACATGTTAGGAAATTAAATTAACACTTTCAAGTCAGTCCTGCTCTAGTGACCAAAATAATGGTCTTGAGTCTTGTCCAAGTTCCCGAAGCTTCCCAAATGCTTAATGAATGGACAGTTTGAGTAGTGTTTACAAAAGGACATTTCCTTGTGCTCTAGTTCCTCTCTGGCAATAAGTTTCCTACAAAGGTATCAATTAGTGACCTGCAACCACTAAATGGATTTCTCATTCCAGCTTTCACCAAATGACCCCTAAATTTACAATTGCTGTAATCAGTCACTATGCTGAGTACACAGTATTTAGAACTGTCTTCGTATAATATTTGTAAATTACTTGTTTGCTAGCATTATAAATCTGCATGTGGAATCGCCAATTAAAATTTCAAAAAGCATTCCTTTACCCTTTTCAAAAAGCCAAATAAACAGGTCAATAGTGGGAGACAACTCAACAAAAGAAGTGCTTACAAAATAACCGAAGATTTGTAGCATCACATAAAAAAAGTATTTGTTATTTTAGTTCTTAACATGAACATGAAAAAGTTAAATTTAAACATAGTTACCAGTTAAAGTAACAAGGAGGCTATATAATTGATTAATATCTTGTCTTCAATTATGATTGAATTAAAATGCCTCTAAGCATGCCAATTTATAATAAGAGGATTAAAATGAGATTCCTAAAAATTTCACAGGTAGTCTATCTAAACAGTTTATGGAAGTTTGGATTTCTTTTGATAAAAGAGCCTAAGAAATGGCTCCTGAATGCTTTGTTATTGTTTTGTTCTTTTAAAATAAGCTGATCCTGTGAGAGAGGATGGCTGACAAGAAATGATAAATCCAATGGAACACACCAGTACTTGGATTATTAGGCAGCAAATGGTCAAGGTTATTATGTGCCTAATTGTAGCTCTTATTAAAGAATGATAAATAGTAATGGTAAACATAAGAAAAAAAACAGAAGAGGCAAGATTTATTGAACTCTTATTTTGTGCTAATATTTTAGATGTTTGCCATGTAATCTTTACTGAATCTTCACTATAACCCTCTGTAGCAAACACTATAATAATCTATTCCAATACATACTTATAATTATCAGTATTTTAAGGCTAAGAAAATGATGCCCAAGAGGTTAAACAAATTTCCCAAAGTTGTAACATGTTGTGTAGGTTTTTTAATTACAGTTTCTACATTTCTCTCTCTTTTTTTTTAAGTAGTCTTATCTCTTAACATTCTGAAAAATATATACATTTGGGAGCACTGATTTATGTGAACCCATGGTAGGTGGGAAGCACATCTCTTCCTCACCCACACCAAATATAAGCCGTATAAGCTGTACCTTCATTATTTTTTACTTACTTTGCATCTTTCTGCCTTCACTTGTATATCTCAGTTAGGTCACAGACTAAAGCATTTGAGTATCATATTTTAAAATAAACATACGGAAAAGGCTTGCTATCATGAATATAAGACGGCAGTCAAAAAGTTGGAATGAATTCTAACTCAGCTGTTGACTAGCTTCCAGAAATTGTACTTAGCTCTTGTAAATTTTTTTATATACTAAATGAAGTAAAGGCAAAGGAGAAATAGGCTCTGAAGTATTTTTAAAAATAGGAATTTCAACATCAGTACTATTTCTTTTAAGAATTGTTAACTGGATTTGACAGTTCTTATATACAAGAACTGTCTTATATACAAGAACTGTCTTACATTTCTCTTATATACAAGAAATAAACCAACATATGCTAAATATTCGGGACATTACAGCATTCCTGTTTTTAAACATTCCTGTTTGCCTTTTCTCCATAAATGATAATTTTATAATGATGAGGATATCAATTCTACGTATTATGCAACTGCTACAGGAATCAAATGAGAAAAAGTTCTGGAGGCACCATAAAAAGGTAAGTTGTTCTAATTATCACAACTTGGTTAAAACAATCCATTATGGCATTAATTCTTGGTTACAGGGATAGAGGGGAGGTGCCGAGAAACTATTGCTCTTGTTAGAAACAGAGGTAGAAATCACAAGCTGCTCCAGAGCCCACTGAACCATGATCTTGGAGTTCACTCATCACTCTTAGAAGCTGCATTCTCCCCGTCCTTTCTCTTCCATACCCTCTTTTTCTTCCCCTGCTTCCTTCTCTGTCTATAACTGATTGATTGTTAAGGCTCCAGTGACGTTAATTAGGTTCTCCCTCTGGCATATTCTCCAGCTCTAAAATCTAAAGGAGTAGTTAGGCTATTTATTTATATATTTATTCTCGGATTTCCCCCATCCCCAAAGGGTAAGTGTCCCTAAGAGATTAAATCATTTGTCAGAGCCTATTTTATTATTCAAATTATATGCATGATACTGAACTCAGAAAGGCACCACTGCACAGACACTAGCTCATGTGTTAAACCAATGCAGTTACTCTATCCCTGGGCAATCACTACAGTTGCAATAAAAAGTGAATGGACTATATCTTCGGGAGACTTTTTTACGTGACAAACACCATGCTAGGTTATTTACTTAATTTTCTCTGTTGGAACTGTCAATAACCCTGCAAAGGAAATTTTATTATCCCCATTATAGAGATGAGAGCTCAGTAAAACTAAGGTACTCATAATTTGCCCCAAACTACGTCCCAGGTAATGAACAGGGGCAAGATTCAAACTTAAGTCTGGCTGACACCAAAACTATTATACCACATTGGGTGAGTTTGTTTGTTAGTTATGGTATCATTCACTAACTTTCAGCCCTGATGTGCTTATGAGCATAAAGCAACATAATAATCTTAATGCTGTACAGAGGTTCATTTGGTCAAATTCTCTACATATTCATCTAATGTGTGTAATAATTTTCAGTTGTTTTCCTTTTCTTCCTCGGGCTTCATTTTACTTATATCGCTTCCCATAGCATAATCTGAACTTTCCTATTGCCCCACAGTTCATCTTATGTGAGGACCCTTCCTGCACTTGCCTCCGCCATCCCTGCCCTCACTAAGGGCTGGCCCAGATTCACTGAGGAGTCTTTAAATAGTTTTTGTTCACATCTCCTTCACCCTAATGGACTCTTCCTACCTAGAATACTGCTCCCCACTCCTCTCCAGAACACCTGTTATTTTCATGTTAACTAGGCTCACCTTGCTATACACATACTTTAAAAATGCTCCTTTCTTGTAAATTGTTCATTATTTCTTGAATCTTTTCTCTCCTTCTTTGCACTCGCTCACAAAATTCCATCAGAATTTTCTATAACTGTATTCAAGGACATTCATTAGTTGATAGTTCAACGATTTACATTAATCTTTTTGTCCTTTTATCTCTCTCAGTTCCCCTTTTAACAGTAATTTTTTTTTCAAATAGCAGACACTATTATTTCTTCAACTTCCCACAATTTCCAAAACATTTATTTGCCCATCAGCATGTTTATGACAATAGAGCAACTCACAGCATAAAACCATGTTTTCTTTATAATACAGATAACCCTCAAGTTAACAAGACTTGAAAGTACATCAAGATTTTTCCAAATCTCATAAAAACAAGGGGATAATATATAAGCAGTCATAAAGTCTATTTCTCTATACAAGTTTATGATGCATCCCATTTGAATATAATATCCAACTTGAATAACTGTGGAACATAAGGATATTTCTCATTTTACAAATTATGAAAAAGAAAAAATAAACTTTTCAACATCTATATTCTCCTTTCTATTTTCACTATTTTGATGTCATAAAAGATACCCAGTAAAATTTGACATGATTTTTCAGATGTTATACTAGAAACTTTGGGTTCAGCTTTTCCCCCCTTTCGTCCAGGTAAAGTGAACTGAGTCTGTTTTCCCATTTTGCAATTTTGTAAGTGAGTTGCAAGGTGGAGTCAAATTCTAGAAAGTCCAAGACATAATCAGGCACTTCTAAAAGCTACCTTTGTTAAGTTGTAAGCAGGATATAGATTGCTAACATTATAAACTACTTCATCTATGCTTAAACTGGTGATTTGATCATTTACCAAGAACAAAACTGGTTATCAAAAGGCACTTCCAGCCCTGGGCTTTGAAGGAGAATATGCTGAGTCAAGTTCACAGCCCTGATACACCTTCCTGGATGCCCATTCTCTACCTACAGGTCATTTTTTTAAAGTCACTGATTCATCTACTCCAACCTGAGGATATAACCAAAACCATATATTTTGGATTTCTTATACACATTTCCCTCCCTCTACCCTCTCCTTCCTTAAGTGATGTAACTCACAGTGGTTGGCTGTGGCTGTATTAAATATCTGTTTAACTTCGCACATTGCAGAGAGAGGTGTGCTCAGGAACAGTCCCCTCCACGCCAGCCTTTTCTTCACTGGTGATTCTCCTGAGACACTGTCTACTGTGCACAATGACCTCTGCTGGTGAAGGGTAATTGGAATAAACCATAGTTGAGGAAACCCCGCTGAAAAAGCTAAGCACACAAACGAAAATATAGTAAGCAATAAAAAAAATCTGTCCATTTTGAAAAGACTTCCTATCTGTTCACCAAATCCATTTCCTCCTGGTAACAACTATAGAATGCATTTCCCACTTTTTCTTAGTTAAATTTTACCATGAGACTGAGTCTTAAACACTGGAATGATCAGATATTGTGTATACCATTTCCGGGGGTCTCCCATGCAGTTTTCCATGGCTTTGCCCCAGCAGCTGGCTGGGATGGAGCTGACTGCCCAGGGCACACCCCTGGGTGTGTATGAGAGGTCCACATGGAGGTAGCAGCTCAGGGTCATGATTTATCACTTCAAGGGAAGCCACCCAATAGGAAGAGCCACACCAACTGTTACACGAGGGAAGATAAAACTTTTCAACTGAGTGAAGCTACCAAAGTGAGAAGGTTTGTCTATCAGAGTCTGGTGTGATTAATTTGGAGGCATTAGTTTAGTGCTCAGATGTTGGCAGGAAACTGATATCAGAAACTTGGAAAACGGAGAACCATGTTAAACAGGGGCAGAGCATTTGGTAAAGATGCTTCTGCTTCCATATAACAATAAAACAAACAAACACAAAATACAAAACAAGCAAAAACTTTTCCTGAATACACTAGAGAGTGAACAAAAGCAGATAGATTCTGGAAAGCAGTCACTACCTGGAAGAAAAAGATGGCCTCAAGAAAAATTTTCCATTTTTACTGCTTTTAGCCTAAGAATAGAGTTCAAGGGGTGATATGTACAAAACTAAAACTCTGACAGAAAACTCATGAGCTTTCTGAGATGAAGAACCAGTAGCTAAATTTTGGGCAACTACAACTCATTAGGAGGAATCCTGCGAAGAAGAGATCCTGAGAGTTGGAAATTCAAATTCTGCATATAAACTCTGCCGAAATTTCTGGATAACCTCTGAACCATACATATCTGGGGAAGATGCCAAGTGGCATAACTCATGATTAAAGAACTGAAATGGTATTTTAACTCCTACCCAAGAGAGTGGTTTCAGTTTGAATCCAACCAAACTACTACTACAGAAAAGAAGAAGAAAAAAATCAAGATTTGGCAAAGGAATATGATAATATCCAGACGCCATATAAAACATTCAACATATCCAGGATACAACCCCAAAATACTCAAAATGTAAAGATGCAAGAAAATATAATTCATTCTTAAGAGAACAGACAATCAATAGAGACTGACTCTGAGATGACCCAGATGTTGGATTTTGCAAACAAGAATTTTAAAACAGTTATTATGGCTAAGTTCATAGGTGTGAAGAAAAAATATGATTGTAATGAGTAAAAGTATAAAAAAACTTTGCCAGAGAAATAGATACCATAAAAAAAAAATCTATGGAAATTTTGGAACTGAAAAAGATATCTAAAATTAAAAATGCATTGGGATGGGCTTAACAGCAGAATGGAGATGGCAGAGTAGTCACTGAACTGAAGATAGATCAGAAAAAATTATTCAATGGGATAAACAAACAAAAAAAAAGATTTAAAGAAAATGGAAATAGTCTCAGAGACTTGGAGAATACTATCAAAAGGTAGAACATATACATGCACAGAGCCCCAGATGAAGATTAAAAAATAGGGCAGAATAAAATATCTGAAGAAATAATGGCCTAAATTTTCCTAAATTTTTTAAAAGACATAAGTTTACAATTCAAGAAGTTTGATGCAGCCCGAAAGAGAGAAATTCACATATAATCACATTTAGGTTGGTCACAGTCAAACTGCTGACCAAAGAAAAAGAGAAAATCTTTCAAACAGCCAGGGAAAAATGACACATTACATACAGAGGAACAACAATTTCAGTGACTTCAGACTTTTCATCAGAAACAATGCCAGAAGACAGTGCAACAACAATATCTTTAAAATATTGAAAAATGTGACAGAGGGTAGGGAGCTAGGGGGTGGGGTAGGGTAGTAAACCTGTCAGCCTAGAATCTAGTGAATACTTCAAGAATGAAGGGAAAATAAAAATATTTTCAGATAAAAGTAAACTATGAAAAAATATCCCCTAAAACAATCACCTGTGTTGAAGTGGCAGATCATATGCCTACTACCGTATGCCTAATATCTAGCAGCAGTGGTAGGAGTCAAAGCTAGAGAGTATGTCTGCTCTTGTTCTATTTTTTCAGCAAAGTAATACAAGGGAGATATAAACTCAGGAGAGAACTGGCTGGTTTGCAAGAGAAAATGAAAGAGAAAAGGGAGAGCCCAGAAATTTAAGACTTTTAAAGGTTAGAGCAGCTAGCTGGAATTTAAGTGACTGAGAAATAAAATTCTATTCCATTAAGCCACTGAGATTTTGAGATTTTTCTGTAATAAGTTAGATTTATCACAATTAATATAGGAATGGATAAATTTCTTTCATTTGATGAGCCTACATCTATGCAAATTGATAAATCAGAGTAAAGAGTTAAAATTCTAGGTTACTTATGTCATCTAATTCTTTGACACTATTTTATGTTCATTAGTACTTACGAGATTTGGGACAACTGTATATAAACTTTTAATAATTTTCTTTTTAGATTTATACTCCTATACCCTTTTTTATATCACTACTGTGTATAGAAAGACACACTTTAATATATGTTGTTGATACAAATAGGATAAATGAAAAAGGAAACCTACTAGACATAAAATAAGAGCAAATAACCACTGTAAAATGGGCTTTTTATTTCATTATTACCTACAGGGTAAAGTCTGTTTTCTTACAGACTTACCTAATGAGATTTAGACTAAACATGAAGGACCAACTTTCTAAAATAGTCATAAACATTTGTGTTAAAGCAAAGGATTGGACTGATTTGTTGATGTGATTTCCTTTTTCAAAAAAATTTATTATTCAAAAATAATTTCAATAACAAGTTATTTAAATTATTCAAATTGTTTTACAATTATTCTAAAGATGATTTTAATTCTTTAAAAATATAATTATTTATTTTTAAAGTCTAGTGAATAATCATTTTTATTGCTACATAGTCTGTCCTGTCCTAAATGATCCAAGCCCTGAAACTTTGCAAGAAAAATAGCTCTCACTTTTAGAGTCTATAAAGAGCTTTCTCCAAATAGAAGCTTAGTTAATCCTCACTATTCTGTGAAGTACCTAAGCCAGAAAATATTCCTAACCTATATTATAACAGAACTGAAATATAGCTTTATCACTTAATAGAGCTCTAATTTCTGCCGTGTTTCCCTGAAAATAAGACCTAGCTGGACAATCAGCTCTAATGCATCTTTTAGAGCAAAAATTAATATATGACCCAGTATTATGATATGATATGATATGATATGATATATGATATGATATGATATGATATGATATGATATTATGTAAGACCTGGTCTTACTTTACTATACCCATTCTTATTTACTATATTAATTTTTGCTCCAAAATACGCAGTAGAGCTGATGGTCTGACTAGGTCTTATTTTGGGGGAAACACAGTAGTTAATGAAATATCACTGGCTGAATAGTGAAAGGTCTGAATTCATGGCAGACAGATTTGAAATAGTTTGTATTTCTGTAATGGCTCCTCCCCTTTATCCACCAGGCAGCTAAAATAGCTCTGGAATCAGGTCTAGTATTAAGTTCTAATCTAGAACACAACCTCAGTTTCATCTCCACCGACCTTGCAGACTCAAGCTTTGCCCAAGCTAGAGGAATCTTCCTGGGAAGGGAGGGTGCAGAAGCTTCTCTTCTGGTTCTTGCTCCTCCATGTTAGCAGTGAGGAAAACTATGGGAAGAAGGGAAAAAGCCTTTTTCCGTAAATGGAAATGTAATCTGTTGGGTTGCTCTTGTTTTAAATGCCTATTTTACAGCCTGTCGATGCCAGATACAGAATGCTCTGAAATTTTTTGTAAAAACCTTGTGGGTTTCCCAACATGGGAGATGCAACCGTTCTATGAAGACCCCACTCATCACTTTTGGATACCACGCTGCCTAACAGCCTTCTGCTCTTGTAAGCCCCCTGGAGTAGAGCATAGGGTAGTAAGACATCCAGTGTGCAGAGTAGAGAGGTACAAAGAAGGGCATTCCTTGCCCTTGACCAAACTGAAAGGAAATCGAACAAATAGGAGTTTTCCTAGTGGACCCCAGCTACTGTTGAGTGGTAAAACAAAATTTCTATTTCAGCTAAATATCCTAAATTGGCAATGCAAAGATATTTTTATTCATTCTAAACTATTTTTTAGAATTAAAAAAAAAAAAAAAATTAGGCCAAAGTGCTAAACTAGAAAACACAATTATTTTGAAATATATCCTGTAATGACCAATAAATTCAGAAATAGGAATTCATAAAAACTTTATATGGAGAAAATTTAATATTTATGTCATTATCAACCATTGGAAAAGCTATGTCTGATAAACAGAATTAGAAGGAATATATTTTGTTATGTATAGCAATTACGCCCTAATTAAAAAAATAAGTTGTGTACAAGAAGTGCTAGTATGGTCAATAATGAATTGCATATTTTACACTTAAATAAATCTTTAAAAAAATATCTTTATAAAATACTTTTGTGGACCAGATTTGTAATTCCTTTTTTGTTTTTAACATAACTCCATTCACTTGTATTACAATTTTGTGAGCAAAGCATTCTCACCTCCATTTTCTACCAAGATAGTTAAGATTGTAAGGAATTTGCACAAGGTCACGTATTCTAATGAGCAGCTTAAATTAGGATTTAATTTATGTTTTCTGACACAAAAGCCTATTTGATTACCACTATTCTATCTTACTTCCAGATGAGTTAAACAAACTAGCTTGTTCTGAAATGCATTTCAATTCTTTTCACATCAATTCAAGAAATACTTATTGAAAATATTTTGCTCACCTAGGCACTAAGCAAATAAAGAAATTCTTGAGAAGACTACAGCTGAGTGTGAAACGCTTTACCACTTCAAGTAAATTTGAGCAGTCTACCTAAAATGGTGCCTCATTCCCTCACTCAAAAGGAGCCCCCATGAGCTTTCTGGCACAATGGAAAGGGCATGGAACTCATAGCCTGGCAGTCCTGGGGGTGAATCTTGGAACTGTTATTTACTATTTGCATGACTAAATTCATACCTTGCAACATAAATTATATCATTTATAAATTACTGTTATGAACATCTACCTTATTTAAAGGTTAAAAATAATAAATATACATCACCTAATACAGTGCCTGGCATATCACATAGAATGGTAGCCCCTCAACTGATAGTAGATATTATTATTATTATTATTATTATTATTTTAAACATGCAATGGTAAGCTTTTGCTGCATAATAAAACATACCAAAATGTATTTGCTTAATATCTATATCTATAAGTATATCTATAGCAACATCGGTATCGATACCGTTTTATGATTTTTGTGGATTGGCTTGGGAGTTCTTCGGGGCCAGCTCAGCTGGGACTAAGTTGTCCAAGACAGTCTCACTCACATGTTTGGCAGTTGGCACCTCATTTGTCTGGGAGGACCTCAACTTGGATGACACATTTTTGCTTCATATGGTGTCTTATGCTTTAGGAGACTAGCCTATATTTCTTCAGTGTTCCAAATGGGAACATGAGAGCAAGCCCCATACGCAAACACTTTCCAAGCTTCTGGTCACAACAAGTTTGTTAGTAGTCCTCATTGGCCAAAGCAAATCACCAGACAGATCACAAGTGCCTAGAATCAGTGTTGGATGGCACTACCAAAGACACAAATAGAGGGAATGAAATAACTGGTGGAGATTTTTACAATCTGCCAAGATCTGTAATTATGAACATTCTTTGGAACCCTTAGCACGAAACCAGTTTGTGAACCTATCACATAATGTAGTACTTGTTCTGCTTAACCTGTTTCATGTGACATGGCTATGTTTCATTCTCTCATACCTAATTCAGTTTTCCAACAAATAATGTTATCCTAAGATTATAGTATTTGTGTATGTCCTCCTATATACCTACATCTCATTTCTTTTGAAAATAAAACAGTGCACTAACAATTTTCTTTCTACAGGGATAGTTATGTATGCAATATCTGACTTTAAAGCCATAGTACATTGGTAAGACTTAGAGCATTTCTGTTGCTTGTGACGATGCTTTGGGTCATGTTGCTATGGGAAGAATGGTGCTCTTGTGCTATAGACAGCAATTTTGCTCAAACTAAGTCACTCTCCTTGACTGACACATACTAGCACATTCTCTCAACTATAATTGTTCCTCAGCTCTCTACAGTGATGTTACTTTTCTTCAGGCTATGATTCAGTGAATCCTTCAAATGCATCCTCAGGCTCTTACACTCATCCAATGTCCTATAGCTTAATCTAAGCTACTCTTCAGCGTTCTTTATTCTTCTATCACTCATAATCCTACCATGTCTGAGCCCAGCAAGGTTGAAATTGCAATATTTGAGAACCCGGCGGCTAAAAGTTTTGCCAACCAAATGTTATAAAGAACAATTTGTGAGAGGTAAGAACAGAACGTACCCAAATAACGAAATGGGGCATTTATAAGTGTCCAGGTCACTTAAATAAGAGTAGACATTTCCACATCACATTGCTGAAAAAGTATAAAGCATCAAGTTCCAGACCAAACCAACTGTTCCTGTCTCCTCAGGGATGCAGTGACATGAATTTCAGAGACAACTTTTAAAATAAGATTACCAGCTTTCTGGGTATGATGTAGTTTCCAATAGCTCAACTAGCAAATGTGGTCTTTAAAAACTGTCTTCTTTCTGGAAGATTGCTGCATTATTTATAGTCTCTGAAACAGGAATATTTTTTTTTTTCTTTCATATTGGTTTATTTTAAATTTTGAAGCATTTTACTCTGAGCACCACCTAAGCTTCCTCTGTTACATGAGTCGATTTAAATCCTGGTTTGTAATGTTGTAACCATTGCCTGGTATGGGATCCCTAGGAGCTTTGAATCATAAGAGTTCAAAGGAACTGGTCACAATAACAATAAAATAGAAACTAGTCTTGAGAGTGTACAACCCATCAGTAAAATTATCAAGACAAGCCAAATGTTCTCACTGTAGTGCAAGAGTTGAGCTCCCTCCATCTCACCCCCTGTGGTCTTGTCTGCACTGCTGTACCTGGCCTGTCATTGAAGGAAGGCATTGGACTTGTCTTCACTATGGAATGGTCACACACCTTCATCATCCATGCTGTTTCTACTAGAAAGACAGATATAGAACACACTCGCCCTAAGAGTATTTTAACTCCTTTGATGGACTCCCAAAGAGGTTAACCTAACTCTAAGTTACTTACAAACAGCATTTTCCAGTCTTAATTACCTCTTCTAGGTACATACCACCAAGCCTTTTCAAAATCCCCAATGTCATTTATTCTAAAGACTCTTAAGGCTGAGGATGGCTGTTCCTAACTTCCCAATATTATCATGCAGATTAGCTTCTCATGCTTTGAACCTTGCTGTACCGTTAAAGGCCAAGTGCGTGCCTCCCTCATTTTTCTCAGCCATTCATCTCTAAGATAGTCTTATAGATGAAAATGCCTCTTTTTCCTTCAGTTATTCCATTGGATAAGATTTAAAATGAACTCCTTACTTTGTAGCATAGTGAGACACACTTGGGGTTCTATGTATATGTTCCACTGGGCCCTGTATCTACATTCTGCTCTTCCCTCCCATCCGTGTAGTATGTGATTCTCATTTTCCCATACATTCGCACCCTCTCACAACTTGTCTCCATCACCTCATGTTTTTCTTTTCTCCCCACTTACCTATTTTATTTCCTATTCTTCATCTACCTCTACTAACTATGCTTTTGTTTTTTATTTCTCCCTCCAATCGGCTTCTCAGTGACATAATAGTGTTCTTCTGGAGAGGTTGTTTTTTTGTGTGTGTGTGTTTTTTTTTACAGTATGGAGTTATTTTCTGTACGGAGTCTGTGCGTATGCACGCATATGCATGCCTTTCTTAGTCCATTCAGGCTGCTATAACAAAAGTACCACAGACTAGGTGGCTTGAATAACAAACATTTGTTTTTTATTCTGGTGAGGTCTGCTTCCTGGTTCACACACAGCTGTCTTCTTGCTGTGTTCTCACATTGCAGAAAGGTCGAGGGAACTCTCTGGGGTTTCTTTTATAAGTGCATTAATCCCATTCATGAGGGCTAAGTCCCCATGTCCTAATCATCTCTCAAAAGACCCACCTCCTAAAACCATCATATTGAGGGTTAGGATTTTAATATATATGAATTTGGGGGGAACATGAACATTCAGTCTATAGTTATGTATGTGTGTTGAAAATGGGCATGATGGGAAGTGGAGACTGTGATGGTGGCAGTCATCAAAGCAGAAATCAATCTACCTTATGGTTTTTATAAATGAGATTATTTGAGTATTTTTGCCCAAAATAATCCAAGGGACCTATGTTAGCACATAATAATAGAGATTACTTTCATCTTTAACTCAGAATCTTTAAACATTTAGTGAAACATTTATTTGTCCTTGCAAGGCTCTTAAATACAGAATATTTTGGAATATTTAAAATACATAATTTATCCAAGTAATAATTACTTACTGATTTCTGTAAGGGAAATTTTACATTATCTTGCTCTCATTTTCTATTTTCTTTTTATTGAAGTAACAGCTTTACCTACCTGATCTGTCATGTACATTTTCAATGAGGCTCCCTGAGGTGGTTACAATGATGACTAAAGGAATCTGTACATTTGTACTACACCGTCCTTGCTGATTTAATGAGAGCCAAGCCAGTGGGACTAAATCAAGGCTATCATTTCTGAAAGGCTTTGATTTTCAGACATTCATACCAATTATTACGTTGTTGACAAGATAGTGAAATATCCTAGATAATGTTGGTCAAGATCGTTTTTTTACTGAAGGGAGAGGACTATTGTAGACCCAGGTGTTGTATTAGTGTTTTTCAAGGAGTAATTTTTAGGGAGAAAAAAAATGTGGGGGGACTTTTAGCTTCCATTGGAAATAAAACATACCTATACTTTGATTTTTTATTTCATTCAAACTCAACATGGTGAAACTCAGCAGGGTAGTGCTGGGGACATTCTCCAATTTCCTGGTCTTATTCTTCTGAAGCATATTAAGCTTTCTGAAAACATCAATCAGGAGACAGAGAATTGATTTTTTTTTCTTTTTTGAGGTAAAAATTGAACGTATTACCTTTTCTACTTTCTGTGCTTTTTTCTCTCCTACCTACTACCTGCTGCTCTGTTTCTTTTCTCCTTCCCCTGTGAGATTCCACAACCACCACGTACTTTCTGCTTTCTGATACTCTCTCCCCTCATTCCAAGATTCAATATTGAGTTCCCTATATAGTTATCTGGTCATTCATTCATTTATTCAGTCAGTTAGTTTTTCATCAAATATATGGTATCTATGGGAGGTGGGATGTTAGTATACAATTTGTACTTAATGTTATTTGTATGCTTTTATGAAGTAAAAGCACAACTATTTTATGATGTGGTAGGCATATAGCAGACACCACTACACAATCATTTCTTACCATGGGAAGCTTACCAAAAGATGATAATTACAAAAGCTAGAATTTAGGAGAAATTCAGTGGAATTTGAGAAATAAAGGAGTGATAGTATTGTTTGCTGGGAGCAGTTGTCCTTCTTTCCCTGAAAGCTCACCTACAAGTTTCTTTCTAGGAAATTAAGTGAGATCCACAGCTTCCAGATGTAGCTCTAGGTAGGCTTCTTTTGTCATGAGCCCAAGTGAGCTGGGAGGGAGAGAGCAAAGCTGAGCTGTGTCTGAGTAGCCAATTAAAGCAACAAGTCAAAAATGAAAGAGTTAAGCCTTAAATCACTTACTGAGATGTTATAAGCAAGAGGAAGCCCTGACTCTCCCTGTTCCATTTTCCCTCAAGGACCAGCACATCAGTCCAGAATCAGGTGGACGAGCAGAGACATGAAGGTCATCTCACTACGGAGGAAGTTCCAGGCAAAATACTGCTGAAGTTCTACAGATTCTGGGGTCACGGGGATGGTGGGGGGTGGGCAAACAGGAAGGACTAAGAGTGGAAAAGTACTGGGTATTGAGGCAGAGTGGGGAACTATGTCTTCAAGTTTTCTCCCTCCTCTTCAGGTAAAGGTCTAGCAGAGACTCCTAAAGAAGACCTCTGCTCAAGATCTTGGATAAAGAGACCTAGAAATGAAGGTGCCAGGGCTAGGAAGGCAAATATGTGAAAGAGTATGACCAGCCAGAGGGACCTGGATCCTTGACTGCAACTTGCTTCCGAGACTGTAATGCGTTACAGTGCACCAAGCCTGGTGTGAGGAGGGTAGCTTTCCCACTGAGGCCTGCCAGGTAAAGCCTGTATCGTTGCCGGGGGTCAGGCCTGAAAAATCCCACGTAGGTTTTTAACTAGGAGCCAGACTCCTGACCCTTTGTTTTCCATTTGTGGCCTAGGAAATGGGAAAATAGCAACAGAAGCAAGATTAGTGGGTAGGTTCCAGGAAGTCCCAGGAAACAGAGGAGAAAGGAAGTAGTAAGCTTGAGGGATTGTGGTAAAGAATAACTACCCCAATACCATAGCATCAATAGAGATATGTTAATTTTAACATTACAAAGTAAATTATTTCTATCAAGTATCCAAAGACAGTATAAAGAGACGTAAAGGATTTCAGTCTGTTATTGAAAGTCGTGCTTCTTTCCTACCGCATTCCACTCCAGCAGATGCTAAAGTCTTGAACTATCTCCAGCCCTAAGTTTTCTGTTTGATTCTATCTTCTTCAAAACAGGTGGCATGGATGGATGGAAGTATGTAACATCATGAAGAACATAGATTTTGGAATTAGGGCTGCAACCTTGGCCAAATTACTGCATCTTTCTGAATCTTGGTTTCCTCAATTGTACATTGATGATAGTAATACTGAACTGATACCTACACTGCAATAAAGTGTAAAGAAGATAATGAATATACCTTTCATATCTCACTTGATTACTTAATAGTACCTTTTGCTCCACTTCCTTTTAATGATAACTCCTTAGTTCCCATAGTACCAAGTAACTTGCCATGTGAAAAAGTTCTTAGCCATATATCATGAGTGCATGTGGCAAAAAAGGAAAAGAGGATGCATGTATTTGTGGTCCAGGTGTTGATCCCAGCTTGAAGAATTATTTTCCAGAATTCAGGTTGTGAAAGCTCTCTGGTGATCTTGAGACTATGGTTAGACACAGGATTAGCTAGTAAGGCCTGATGATAGATATCACTACTAACCTGGCTTTAGAAGCTCTAAACACAAGGCATAGCACTGTCCCTATGTGTAAATCAAAATAAAAATACACTAATCTACAAATAAATATAGTGAAATCCAATAATATTTCTTCTTATACTTAGAACTTTGATGCTTAAAAAAAACAATATTAAATACCAAATTCTTTTTTAAAAATATTCTTTTTTCTTCACTGGTATATGGAAAGTTACTTAGTCTTCTTAATCAGAAATTCAACAAAGGAAAGGCCTAGATCTTTTCCCTTGACTTTTATTTTCCCACACTCCACTCTATCTACTATGCTTAGAAGTCTATGTTTTTAAAATCCTCTAGTGCAATTCTGGTTCCAAGCAAGACTGAGTAACAGACTCCTTTTACTTCTCCCACCAAATGAAAGTATAAAATCAAGTGTAAGTTAAGAAAAAGAGTTATAGAAAGTAATCCAAATAAGGGAAATAAATGAAAATATGAAATAATACTCAAATAATAATTTTTGAAAAGGCAGAAAAAGAGGGAAAGGGAACAAAGAGCAGATAGGACAAATACAAAACAAAAAGCAAGCTGGTTGATCTAAACCCAACCATGTTAGTAATCACATTTATTGTAAGTGGACAAACTCCCAATTAAAAAGAAAAGATTATTGAGTTAGATTTAAAAGTATGATATAATTTACTGCTTTAAGAAACTCACTTCAAGTGTAGAGACACAAATGAGTTAAAAGGAAAAGAATGGAAAAGAATATACCATCCTAAAACTAATTAAAAGGAAGATGGAGTAGCTATATTACTATTAGACAAAGTAGATGTCAGCAGGAAGAAAATTTCTAGTGAGAAAGAGGGACATTATATAATGATAAAACAGTCAATTTAACTGGAAAATTAAAAAAAAAAATCCTAAATATGCCTGCATCTAAAAACAGAGCTTCAAAATGCATGAAACAAAAACTGACAGAACAGAAAAGAGAAATAGACTAATTTGTAATTATAACTTGATATTTCAACACTTCTCTCTCCATAATAGACAAAGCAAATAAAGCAAAAATCAGCAGGGATATACAAAAACTGAAGAACACCATAACCAAGTGTGGCTAACTGATGTTTACAGAACACACCACTCCATGCCAAATACACATTCTTTTCAAGTGCACATGGAACATTCACCAAGATGGACTATATGAAGGCCTTGAAACAAAACTGAAAGCTTTAAAAAGAATTGGTATCATACAAAATACAGCCTCCGAATATAAAGTGATTAGATTAAATATCAATAACAAAGATAACTGGTAAATCTCCAAATACTTGGAAATTACACATCACAGTTATCAATAATCCATGAAATTATTATACTTCAATTACATAGTTATTAAATTACAATTCAATAATCTAGAGAAACATTAGGAAATACTTTGAAATGAACAAAATTGAAACACAACATATCACAATATGTGAGATGCAGCTAAAGGATCACTTCAAGAGAAAATTTATTGGATTAAATGCTTATCACAAAAAGAAGAAATATCACAAATCATCAATCTAAGTTTTGCTTTGAGAAACTAGAAGAAAAACAGTAAGTTAAACGCAATGTGAGAAGAAAAAAGAAAACAATGAACGTAAGAAATCAAATTTGAAAAAATAGGAAAAATAAACCAAACCAAAAGATGTTTCTTTGAAACGATGAACAAAATTGATAAACATCTAGCAAAACTTACAAAGAAAAAAAAGAGAGAGAAAATACAAATTACCAACACCAGAATGGAAGAGGAGAAATCAACATTGACCTCATAGACATTAAAATGAAAAACGGAATCCTACGAACAACGTGATATGTATAAATTTAGCAACATGGATGAAATGGACCGATTCTTTGAGGACCACAAACACACAAAAATCACACAAGAAGAAACAGATGAATAATTCTTTATGCATAAATTAGACTTCCTCAGAATTAAAAAAGTTTTGCTCTGTGAAAACCACTATTAATACAATAAAAAGACATATCGCAGAATAGGAGTAAATATTTGCAAATCACATATCAAAAAAAGGACTTGTATACAGAATATATTTTATAACTTTCAAAGCTCAATAACAAGGAAACAACAAAAACTGAACTGAAAAGAAAGGTTCAAAAGACTTGAACAAACACTTAAGAGGATCTTATGGTGGCAAATAATCATATGAAAAGATGCTCAACATCCTTTGTCATTAAGGAAGATCAAATTAGAAGTATTTTGCCATACCACTACACACCTATTAGAATGACTAAATCTTTTAAAAATCTGAAAATAACAAGGGCTAAGGAGAATGTGGACCAATTGGAATTGTCATACATTGCTGGTAAGTTATGAATTAAATGTTTACATCGCCTCAAAATTTATATGTTGAAGCTCTAATCCCCAGTGTGGCTGTGTTTGGAGACAGGGCTTCTAAGGGAGTAATTAAGGTTAAATGAGATCATAAGAGTGGGGCCTTGATTCAACAGAATCAGTGTCCTCATAAGAAGAGACACCAGAGAGTTTTCTTTCTCTCTCCACCATGTAAGGACAGAGTGAGAAGACAGCCATCTGCAAACCAGGGAGAGAGCTCTCACCAGAATCTGAATTTGCTGGAACCTTGATCTTGGATTCCTAGCCTCCAAAACTGTGAGGAAAAATGTCTGGTGTTTAAGCCACCCAATCTATGGTATTTTGTTATGGCAGCCCAAGCTGACTAATGAATAATAGTAATAAAAAATGGTATAGCCACTCTAGAAAACATTTTTGGCAATTTTTAATAAAGTTAAACATATTCTTACCATATGACACAGCAAACCCACTGTTTGGTATTTACACTCTAGAGACATAAAAGGTTATGTCATACAAAAAAACTTATATATACCAAAAAACAAAACAAAGCAAAACAAAAAACAAACAAACAAAAAAACCTGTATATGAATGTTCATAGCAGCTCTATTCATACTTCCCAAAGCTGGAAATAACCTTCAAGTGGTGAATGGCTAAGCAAACTGTGGGACGTTTATACAGTAGAATACTACTCAGCAATAAAAAGGAATATACTATCAATGCACACAATGACAAGAATGAATCAAAGACAGAATGCTGAATGAAAGAAGCCAGTTTCAACAGGTTAAGTACTGTATGATTTCATTTATATGACATTCTAGAAAAGTCAAAACTATAGTGATAGGAAACACAGCAGTGATTGCTATGGATTAAGTATGGGGGAGGGTGGGACTACAAAGAGGCATTCTGGGGGTCTTCTGGGGATGATAGAACAGTTTTGTATCCTGAGTGCAATGAAATTTCCAGTAATCTATGTATGTGTTAAAGTTCATAGAAACTGCACACCAAAGTGAATCAATTTTACTCTATGTTTACTACAAAATTTAAAATAATTCTATCATTAACAAGCTGTGGTAAATATTACTAGCATTTACCAGTATCACTCTCCCCTACTTTTAGCCATGATAATAACAATTCCTGTCCACTTGTGGACAGACAGTGCATGTGGCCAATGAGCTCTGAGTGGAAGTGACAGGTATTATTTCCAGGCAAAACATAAAAGATTTGGGGAGAGATCTCCAGGGTTCTGCTGCATATACCGAGAAAGGCTACGTGTTCCAGATGCTGTATTGTTAACACAGTGGAGCCTCCATAAGCCAAGGTACCTGAGTGACTGTAGACCAGTGACATCCCCACCTCTCACCCTGCCACCCATTGTAAATTTAACATGAGAGTAGAACAAACTAATATTATGCCAATGAGTCACCCTGCCTAATGCAGAAATTAGTAATACAATTTGAATGCTTTTGCAACAAAAACCTAAAACATGTCACATTAACTTGGCAATCATCTGTCAGCAGCAAAGAAAACATCAGAGGCTGTAGTGACAATGCATTAAGTTAAAATGATACTTACTATATATAACTCATATGGCAGACAATTTTTGTAATGTGTTTGTGCTTCTCAACCACGGCAATTGTTGTCCCTAAGGGAACATTGGAAATATTGGGAGACATATTTGATTGTCAGAACTGGGAGTGTTCTAGTGAGTAGAGGCCAAGCAGAGGCTAAATTTCCTACAATGCACAGGACAGCTCCCCACAACAAAGAGTTTTCCAGCCCAAATGTCAATGGTGCTGTGGTTGGGAGACTCTGATCTTGAGTCATTGGGAAAAAGACTGGTTGTTACTGCCTGGATTTGTTAACTTATCGCGAAATAAATAGGAAAAATGATGGGTTTTCAAGCAAACATGACCAAGAAAAAAGATTCCAACAATCTAGATTTTGCAATATTGGAAGACCAACTGCTTTGAAATCCCAAACGGGAAGAGAGAAAATTGAGAAAGACTCATTACAACTGAGACTTTTGGGAAACATTAGACTAAGAGTTTGGCCTTCACATCCCTAATGTTGAGAACTTCTTAATGTATAAAGAAGCCACAGGTAAAAAAAAAAAAAACAAAGCAAAACAAAACAAAACAAAATGAAAAACAGAACATGGGAATAGCACCCAGTAAGACCTGATAGTAGGAAAAAAGGTTCTGGAAAAAGATAAGATTAAGGGCATAGTTTTTCCTCAAAAGGTCACTATTAATATTAAGAGAGGAAAAGGAAAAATAAATAACAAACCTGTGACATACATCTCAAAAAGAACTGTGGTTGTACTTTTCGCAATTTGGAAATGACTAGAATCAAAATAGATATCCTGATAAATTTGGGGAAATTTGTAGTGCAAAGAAGTTTAGTCGTGGATGAAAAAAAAAAAAAAAAAGAAAATCCTATGATCTAGTGAATATTTAAAACAATTCTTGGGTTCTCAAACTTCCTTAAACAGGGAGTGTACTAATAAAGTTGCACAGCTCCCAAGGTGGGCATATTACTCAATATAACTTCTGAGGTGGCCAAGAAGAGTAAGGGTAGATACAAAACAAATTGTATTTTTATTTCAATGACTCCAGACCCAGACAAACCACTTTCATACCTGATGTAAGGACTGCTGTGAATCACTTAGAAATCTGAGGGCTTGAGTTCAAAGCTATGACTGAATGGGCCTAAGTTGTTTCAAAGGAAGAGACAGAGGTCTCCTGAGGAGGTCTTGGGGAGATGAGTGTGTTCTATATATGATGGGAGAAGTCAACTTTATATTTAGTGACTAAAAGGAAGAATCTGCTAAACACATGACTCAGCCTAAAGCACACAAGAGCAGGTGTTAGATAGCCATTCATCTGTTCTCCTGCTGTGATGACTAAGGAGGCCCTGTGTTCCCAGTGTTGCAACCACAAGATGGTAGATCCTCCAATAGTCTGGATCCCTTGGTGACTATATGGAGCAGAGACCTCCCTGACACTGGCCCCTGACAACTCATTAGAGACATATGGCACGATTAATGTCTTAATGTACACTTTCACCTTAATTTTTGTGTTATAATCTCTGGTAAACTGAGAATCATCTTGGCCATTCTCATCATAATGATGCCATGAAGGAGAGAGAGACAGTGAAACTAACATATCACTGAAATAGAGAGCCCAATTCAATCATCTGAGGGTGCCACACACAAATATCCATTCAAAACGATGTCATAGTGCCCACATGCCATAATACTAATTGTTCTACATACTCATATGTGTAAAACTATATGACCTTGCATACCAGTTCAATCTGAACCATTTTCACTACAAGCCAACTGCATGTGGGATATATAATTGTCAAGCGAAAATTTAGATAGTAATTGTTTCCCACAAGGTTTATTTGGTTACTAGAGTAATTCATAGTGCATGCCACTATCCATTGCTGTGTGCCCACATTTTAATTTTTAGGTTAAACCTAATACTTACCAGAAAAGCTCTGCTAGTAAAAGACTGTTGTAATTCTGCTTTTTCACTTGTGTTAATTCTTCGAGTCATGGAGTTGGGTGTGAGGAAAGACTGACAATCAGTACTATTCCTGGTAAATACTAGCTTCTACTGGGTTGTTGTAGGGAAAAAAACACTTTCTTCATTTTTCTACTGCTGTATGTGGGTCTATTTATTAGTTTCATTTTGACAGATGGAGAGAAGATGAACAAAGCATGAGATTTATCTTTCAGGGCATATTTGATAGAATCAGAGACCTTTTACCCTTTTGTATACTGCCTGGAAAAGTCAAATCAGACCAATATAATATGATTTTGTTTCCTCAGACTTTGTTAAAGAAGCTAGGTTGGTAGATAAAACTGTATCAAGCTGCTTTTCTTCATGAAACACAAGTCTAAGACAAATTCATAGATCAAAGGCTACATGAAATATAACATATCTGGTTTTTCTTCATAAAAGATTTTCTCTTACGGTATACATAATGTATACAGTCCACATGAAATACATAAAGTCTTGACAAGTTAACTAAACAAGGCAGCATCCTCGAAAGATTTATCCAGTTTCCAAAATTTATTCCCTGAAAATAACTATCCCACTGTTAAGAATTGTAAAAACAGGTATCAAAGACATGTTTGGAAAGCATATCTCAAAACTGCCTCTTTGCTGACCCAGAGTCCCAAAATCGGGGAATTACGATTCAACACCTGTAAGTCTCTACTGGCGGTATAATAACAGATTCTCATTTGAAAATCAGATAAAATTGGTGGTTACCAGAGTAGGGAACTAAGTGGTTAGAGAACAGAGTGTGTGGGTAACATTTCCCCTATCTGTTGATACCATTAGAATATTGAATTATGTAAATATATTATCTAAACAAAAGTTAACAACAACAAAAAGTAAAATTTAAAAAACGAATGAAATAAAAGCCAACAAAAACAAACTCAGTGTTGTTCAACAGAGCATTGAGCATTGTCCAGGTTCACGCACCGGCCCCTGGACTCTATAGTTCATTCTGCACTTGCCATAATCCTCCTGACTGAGACCTTGTTTGGGTGAGAAATTTCAGGAATGAAGCTAGTTAACAGTATGAGGCCCACAGTCCACAGAATATGAGTCTTTCTTCACTCTACCATGCCATCTCTTTCTCACTCCTCTTTTCTCCCCTAATTCTTCTGTCTTCTCATCTCCATGTGTCCTATAACAGTAATAGTTCACACTTGTTGAATGCTTACTATGTGCAAAGCACTGATCCAAATGCATTGGATCTTGAGATTATCATGCTAAGTGAAATAAGTCAGAAAAAAGTCAAGAACCATATAATTTCACTCATATATGGTATATAAAACTGAAAGCAACAAACAAATAAAACAAACAAAAACTCATAGACACAGATAACAGTATGGTAGTTATCAGAGGGTAAGGGGGGAGGCGGAAGAAAAGGGTAAAGGGGGTCAAATATATAATGATGGCAGGAGATTTGACTTTGGGTGGTGACACACGATGCAATATACAGATGATGTATTAGATAAATGTACACTTGAAACCTATGTAATTTATTAACTAATGTAACCCCAATAAACGTAATAAAATTTTAAAAACAAACAAATAAATAAATAAATACTTTAAACCTCAATAGCAGCAAGGACAATATGTGAAGGGAAGTTAAGTAACTTGCCCAAGCTCATACAACTAGTAAATCATGACACTTAGATTGGAAACCAGGACCTCTGTTTAGCGTTGGCACTTAACAATTATGCTATGCTGCCTCTTGCAAGTTAGTCTTATCAATTGGTTCTGGTGTTCACAAAAATTACACTCACTAGATGAACTTGTCCAGGAAAAAAGTAAACAGGCATTTTTTTCTTTTATTAATGTCTGTTCCACTGACCTAAAACGTTCTTGCAGAATAATTTATATTCCCCTTTTGAAATTTCAAAAAGAGAGGAGGAAACTTTGAATGGGAAGGACTGGTTCAAAAAGGAAGGACAGAGCTGTGGGTGGGTGGAGGAGTTGGGAGAATGAGTCCTCTTTTCTTACTTGGTTGTGCCAACCCATTGGGAAGAAGCTTAGAAAGGTAAATTTCAAATAATTTCAAATACATGTAAAAAGCTAACCAACCACTCAACCACCTCAAAATTGGTCAGTCTTAAGGAACAACGTGTCCCCTTTCATGGAGAAACATGAGTAGAGGCTGGATAAATGGGCAAACTGTTGTAAAGGGAATTTATGACATTAATGTTGGGGCTAATGGCCCTGGAACTGATTCCACTTTGAGATTTTAAAATAATCCTACAATTCTTATGGCATACTTTCTCTCTTTTAGAATCCCCTCAGTCCTTTTTCTCATTGTAACTGCTGGTGCTGATCTAGTCTAAGACTAATATCTCTCTGCTAAACTGAGTGGTTAATTAGGTACAGGAAGCCCTAACACTAGCCTCATCATTTATGATTCTCAAAATATTGTGATACTGTTCAGAGGTTGTCATATTCTACACATGTATTGACATATTATAACTATTCAATTATCTTTGCACTTCAAAAAGACATTATTTCGCTATTCTAAAATTGCATTTATGGGTTTAAAAGAATTACTAGCTTCTCATTATACGGCTACCAAATACTTGTACAAAATCCAAGTTTAATCATGATTGTTGCACATAATCAGATGACATTGGAAGAGAAACATTAGCTGGTAGCTTCTAAAGTAGTACCTCAACCTGTATTAAGTTTTTAAAATCTATTAAGTGCAATTATAAAGTTACACTAGAAATTCTTAATTATTTTACAAAGGAATGGAGACTGAAAACTTATCCAGTAGCTGTAACCACCTATTAAATTATTTTTCTGTAGTTGAAGAAACTGAAAATGAAAATGATTTCTTCTCTTTTCATGAAAAAGAAATAATTCATACTTATAGTGGATTACCTTTTTAGGAATTTTGTTTATAGACCTTTTCTTCTTATCTTTATTTTACTTTCTTATTAATTTTTGTTTGTCAGCACCTAATATATATTTCCTGATTCACATAATCAGAATTATTTCAACTATAAGAAATGTTGTCATATAAATTAGTGGAAATTAGTCTAAATTATAATATACACTGGGTGAATTAGAACATTGTTACTCAGCTTACAGAAGAATTATTTTTAAGGAAGATTTCTTTAAAGATCCAAGTCCCTTACTAACCTAAATGTAGAATTCCAGCTGCTTTTCTTTTACATCCAACATTCCCAGGACACAATCATGTAAGATGGAGGATATTGGTAGCTCTGGTGCTTAGATTTTATAATTACCTGGTAGAATTTCTTTCTTATTTTTACCTCTACAATGAATTTTTTTCATTTTTGCCAAAACTGATCCCATATTACAGCATCTTAATTTCAAACTTGCTGCCAAACCTGAAATCAATTTGATGGACTACATTATCAGAATTTATTTCTAAGGAAGGACAAAGGATGAAACTGTTTTTCTTTATCTTTTTAGGCCCCAATTATAACTTGATTCATGCACTTTGGAATTGGAACACTTTGGGAATGATGTCACCATTGTGGAAACCAGCCCATCAACGGAAGCCTGGAGTGTTTCAACTTTTGTTGGAGAGGACGGAAGACTACTAGTTGGAGTAACATAAATACGACTTAATATTGAAAAGAGAGTTTTAGCAGAGATGTTACCAACAAAGAGTTCGTTTAATGAAAAATCATCACAAGAATTCTTCAGAAAACGAAGTTTTTGACTATTTACTTTACATTCATCCTTTGCAATATTTTACATTTAAAAGTCTCTATATAATCATACATGTTTTGTATGTCTCAATCCATCTTTTATTTAGATAAAAAGTGAAGCAGGTTAACTTCTCAAAACAAATGTGCAAACTGTTGGAAAACATATGTTTCAATTAAACATGACTCAAAGTAGGTTTTTATAGCCATAAACAGGGTACCAGATCCATTAAGCATTTTATGTTTCCTTTGCTTATTATCCTATAATTCATTGTCCTAGTTTGTATGTGCAAATTACTGAATCCTGGTTAAAATGTTTACTTTTTTATCCATTGTTAATTTAATATATCTTCACTATTTGTGTGTGTGTGTGTGTGTGTATACACAAAATATATACATACATACTTTGTATATTTAATATATACATATGCATATATGCATATAAAGTCTGTACATATGATATGTATATAAAATACACTTTTATATGATTTTTATTCCAGCATTTATTACTTTACATTTAAAAGGAAAATATTTTCTTTACAAAATAAATATTTGTTTCCCATGTTTCTATATTGCCCATGGAAAACACACCATAGGTATGCCAAAAAGAAAAGGAGCTTTTAGGAAATAATCTGTTCTATGCTAGACTTTCAGTATCACCATCCTCTGAGCATGAAAGCTTTTATATATCTACTTGGTAAATTTTACTCTTATTTTGTATTTATTATGATAATAGTGTTGGGTTGATAGGAGTTTAAGTCTTGTACACGATACAACTCAGAACAGCATTTTAATCCTCAGAGCACCAGAAACCATACAATATGAAACGGAGACAGAAGAATCCATCTGTTTTACAGGTGTCCAAAGTCAGTCTGTTAATCTAATCTTCCAGAAAACATTGAGCCCACCATTATTCTAGCTGGATCACAAATGTTATATTTGACTTGACATATTTGGGATAGAGTTTGGCAGAGAAGCCACCCTACTGTTAAATTCCACCTTCAGCAACAATTAGGTAACGCCTTGACCTAAGCACAGGTCCACTTCATGGCATCTCACGTCTCACCTTTGAATTCCTATTCCTTTCATAGCTATTCTCCTTTTATTCTGTGATTTCTTCATCATGTGCTAGTTCGTCAGTTCATTTATTTGTCTGATAAGCATTTCTTGAACATTGGTTTTGTGCTCAGTATGGTGAAGGATGTGGTATGAAAATTAATGGCTAAAGAGAAAAAAGTTGAAGGTCTGGTAGTCAAGAAGCTCAAAATACTGAACTTACGGAGCCCAAGACTAGCTGATAAGCAGCACCATGCAAAGCATGGACCAGGACCCGATCCACAGGATAGATATAGAATTTGAAAATAAGCTCTTTGAAACTGTTACAGCAATTTGACATGGCTCTGATGTGATCAGTGAACTCATCTTGTTGAAAAGGGTACAAGTTTGGTGTGGTTGAGTCCGTGTGGTGAGTCACCTGTATGCTAGTGATACGTGGTAAGACCGCATGGAAGTCCTCAGCAGTTCTCCAGGAGATAGTCTGCAAAGCACTGGCCTATAAGACATATATAACAACCTACAGGGTGCAAAATTTCTATTGATCTCAATTAATCCATGTTCGCTAATGACTTTTAAAAACTGACCTGATGTTTAGAGATCTGGAGAAACTGAGTAGATCCCATAAAAGGAAAGATACAAACAATTTTTGCCATTTTACCAACAATTAATTTTGTGTGAGTTGGCATAGCCTCCTAGAGTCACTATAATCACAACTCTCTAGCAAAATTGACTAAATAATAGTCACCAACAATAAAAATCTACTTTAGATCCAGTGTGTTTTAGATATACTCTAGATCTATGATTGTGCATATTGTAATGTGACTAATCAGAAAACCTTAATAAAAGCATACTTTAACATTTGGTTTGAAGTCAAAAGTTTTGTCTAAAAATTATCAGGATATTCTTGATTCTTGATTCAAACAGTGACAGGAATCAAGTATATATAGCATTAATATTTGTCAGGCTGTTTCTTTGTTGTTGTTGTTTGTTTGAGGGACAGGATTCAAATATCTTTGGTCTTATAAAGGTAAAAATTCTCAAAGTTACCATTTAGTCCTCCTATTCTTTAATGATTTCAGGTACAAGAACACACAAATTTGGAAAGTATATGTTATTCAATATGCTGTCCATGTAAAATTTCTGAAATACAGTAGAAGGTATCTCTTTCAATCAACAAAACTGTTGGGGGTCTGCTATGGGAAAGTGACTATAGACAGCCTTGGGGGAAATATACAGAAGGTGTTGTTCCTATTCCACACAAGCTCAGTGGCCTCATATGAGAGACAGACACATATAAATAATGACAAACCAACATGACAGGTGTTATGATGGAAGTGGATACAAAATGATATCTACAAGCAGTTCTGGCTTTGCACAGTCATACAGAACTGTACAAATGATTGTGCAAAGCTGAAATTGTGAAAAGTAACATTAATCAATAGGAAAAATTATGAATGTTCTGTGACCCTTAATTTTTTTCTCAAAACATTAAAGTTGTCTTGCTATTGGTTATAAACATAGGTAGATGAAAAATAGCAAAATCAATATTTATTTTGCACATTGTAAGTTTAAATATTAGAAACTTTGAGAATTAAAGTGTTTCATCTCACTGTAAAAAACAATAGCCAAAGTAATTTTAACAATGCTTTGCTTTTCAACAATATGGAGCAAGCATCTTTTTTATGCCTTAGTCAGTTTTCTATGCCTTATGCCTTTTAATTGTGAGTCAGCGTCCAACACTTCATCCTTTGTACTTTCAATGTCATTAAATATCTTCAAGAATTTTTCTAATGTGAAGTTGTTTAATTTTGTTTTGTCTCCATTGTCACTTCTTTTTTCTTTTATTTAAATTTATTGGGGTGACAATTGTTAGTAAAATTACATAGATTTCAGGTGTGCAACTCTGTATTACATCATCTATAAATCCCATTGTATGTTCACCACCCAGAGTCAGTTCTCCTTCCATCACCATATATTTGATCCCCCTTACCCTCATCTCCCACCCCCCACCCCTCTTACCCTCTGGTAACCACTAAACTATTATTGTGTCTGAGTTTTTGTTTCTCATTTGTTTGTCTTGTTCTCTTGTTGGTTTTGGTTTATATACCACATATCAGAGAAATCATATGGTTCTCTGCTTTTTCTGTCTGACTTATTTCGCTTAGCATTATAATCTCAAGGTCCATCCATGTTGTCACAAATGTTCCTATATCATCTTTTCTTACCACCGAATAGTATTCCATTGTGTATATATACCAAACTTCTTTATCCATTCATCTATCGAAGGACATTTTGGTTGTTTCCATGTCTTGGCCACCGTAAACAAAACTGCAATGAACATTGGAGCACACGTGTCTTTATGTATAAATGTTTTCAGATTTTTTGGGTAGATACCCAGGAGAGGGACTGCTGGATCATATGGTAATTCTATTCGTAATTTTTTGAGGAACTCCACACTGCCTTCCATAACGGCTGCACCAGTCTGCATTCCCACCAACAGTGTTTGAGGGTTCCTTTCTCTCCACAGCCTCTCCAACACTTGTTACTATTTGTCTTGTTGATGATAGCCATTTTGACTGGAGTGAGGTGATATCTCATTGTGGTTTTTATTTGTATTTTTCTGACGATTAGTGATGTTGAGCATCTTTTCATATGTCTATTTGCCATTTGTATGTCCTCTTTGGAGAAATGTCTGTTCAGGTCCTCTGCCCATTTTTCAATTGGGTTGTTTGTTTTTTTGGTGTTGAGTTTCATGAGTTCCTTGTATATTTTGGATATTAGCCCCTTATCGGAGGTACTGTTTGCAAAAGTCTTCTCCCATTCAGTTGGTTGCCTCTTTATTTTGTCGATGGTTTCTTTTGCTGTGCAGAAGCTTTTAAGTTTCATATAGTCCCATTTGTTTATTTTAGCTTTTACTTTCATTGCCTTTGGAGTCAAATTCATAAAATGCTCTTTGATCCCAAGGTCCATAAGTTTAGTACCTATGTTATCTTCTATGCAGTTTATTGTGTCAGGTCTTATGCTTAAGTCTTTGATCCATTTTGAATTAATTTTGGTACATGGTGACAGATAGCAGACCAGTTTCATTCTTTTGCACGTGGCTTTCCAATTCTCCCAGCCATTGTCACTTCTTATGGGACAACTTCATCCTCTTATCACAACCACTTCTCTCACTTATGTTGATAAGTTAACGTTCACTAAATTCCTCTGGCAGCACATCTACAGTGTCTTGATTGGTGGCAGAGCTAAATATTCCCTTATTCAGCTACTTCTCCTAGAATTCTACTTATATTCAAGTCCAGTTTCACTTCTAGCATTATCATTTTTCATTTCTTTGCTACACTTTCGCCATTGATGGCCAATCCCTCTTTCATTATCCGTTTTTAAACTATCATGTGGGATTATCACTGGGAGACAAGGAGGCAATGCAACTCTATGCTTTGCAGTCTGAATAACAAATTTGTAATGACAATCACCAACAGCTTTTAAAAGAAGTGACATAATTGGTCACTGATCATGATGCACATGTTATTTAAAAAGTGATTTGTCAATAGTTTAGTGGTTGCCAGAGGGTAAGGGGGGTGGGGGTTGGGAGATGAGGGTAAGGGGGATCAAATACATGGTGATGGAAGGAGAACTGACTCTGGGTGGTGAACACACAGTGGGACTTATAGATGATGTAATACAGAATTGTACCCCTGAAATCGATGTAATTTTATTAACAATTGTCACCCCAATAAATTTTTAAAAAAGTGATTTGTGCACTGAAGACCTAGAAGCAAAATTTATACTTTATATAATTACTCCTAGTTTGTATACCAGGTAACTAAAATTTGAATTCTGTTGTAAAAGGACTAGTGTTATTTAACTAAACCATGGTAACTGAATTCATGCATAGTGGAATAATGAAAATCAAGGGCTACCTGTATAAAAAGACATGGAGACCTTTAAAAATAAATCATAAAAGCATAGTGCATCCAGGGATGGCCTATCAGCCTTGCTGGGACCAAGGCTATAGGAGGAAGGTGGAGGTCATGCAGAATCTGTAGACGTGAGGCTCAAGACAAGATTGTGAAGGTTCTTTGGCATAAAATTCTCATGTAACCATTGCTGCCCTGTGAAAGAAACTGCCCTTAATTCCTGCCTTACCTGTTTTATTTTCTCTATTCTCACTAAAATGTATCGAGACATCAAAACTGCATAAGTCACATTTTCTATTCCATCATTTTAACCTGGTCTTTCTGCCAGGTCTGAGAACGTGGGCTAACATTTACTCCTCAGTGCTAGCATGCAATTTCCTCCTTATAGCTAGCAAGAAATAATAGCAGGAGCCAACACTGAGCTGCCTCAACATTTTTGTGATGAAAACTTCTTTGCTTCTCTTCCCTTGTCATGAGAATCACAGACATTGGCAATAAGTGTGGTCGCCAATATCTGACTCTAGCCATATATTGGAATAGTGAAAAGCCCAGTGGACTCAGTCAAGCTGTGTGTTTCAGCTCCTATCCCACCAATTACTTTCCTTGAGCAATTCTTTTCACTTCTCTGGACGGAAGTTTCCATAACGATAAAGAGATCTCAGGCCTCTCAGATATACTTCTCTAAAGGCTATAACTAATTCTGGTTTATCATGTATTTTCTCAAAGATTATACTTCATTTCCAGGCATGCAACAACAGAGAAACAGAAAGATTACAAATCCAACTAGAATATCTGCTCTTAAGTTTATTGGACATTTATTTTCAAAAGCAATGGCTTTCTCCAGACCAATCTTGAAGAGTTTCTGTGGTTTTCCTTTTCTCAACAACTGCCAGCAGCTGAGTCTAATGATCTATACAGTAGTGAAGTTCTGCATTAGTTATTGATTGCTAATTCCCTTTAGCAATTTCCTAGGAACAAAATGCAATCGTAACTTCCCACTGTAAACGCTACCTCAGTTCTTTTCACAGAAGAGAACATGGAATATGGACCGAAATACTGTTTTTTCACTTAGTGTTAAGTAGCTTAATTGAAGTAAACATGTATGTTCATGTATTAAAATATATACAAACAGATTCAACTAAGGGACAGAAAAAAAGAAACAGGAAAAATTTTAAATTAATAAATAAAGAGTGAAGTTTTTAAAGTAAAGTGAGTCAAGAAATTCAAGTAAGTATGGTGAAAATGAGACGCAAGAGCAAATTTGTAGGAGAGGGAAACTGAAGGTGGGAGGGGTGATATGTGAAAAAGGACTAGGGATGGTCATTTGAAAGCTAACCCTCTGTCTTTGCATTCTCTGTAGCCCACTGCGTTACCATTATGTTAGGTACCAAGGTTGGAAACAGAAAACACAAGGATTATCACTGACTGCATCTCCATACATATATAACGCACCTTAAAAATACAAGAGAAAGTGGATATTTGAAACAAGCAACATGAGTTGAATGGGTTTAGTTGTCCCACATTATAAGCTAATACGACCACGAAATTAAAGAGATTTTTCTCTTCAAGAGTGCTTCTTGATTTGAGGAATTTCTCCAGAATACAGTACCAAAGGTAGAACACAAAGTTTGCTTATTTCCTCACACTGCATTTTGTTTTGCAAATTTAAGCAGTATAAATGCTGCTTTTCTGTTTTTCACTGAGAAGGTGCAGCTCTTGAAAATAAGACTGAGTTCCTGAGACAGCAGGAAGCAAAAGAACCACACCCCAAAATAATGTTCTTTCACTGCATTTTAAAACAAGTTTTCGTTTACCTTCACAGTCATTTCTTTCTGTTTCTGTCTTAATTTTTTTCAAAGTTTGATTTAAGTAATAGTGGCACCTTAATTTCGGTGTGTCTTGTCAGTTAAAGATTGGCTGCACAAAATAGGGGGGAATAAGTTAGTGATCATTGCTGTTCTTACTTATCAACAAACCAGATAAATCAAATAAACCAAAAAAATAAAAAGAAAAGAAAATAGTCAATTGGAAAGTTTGGCTGATTCAAAAATTGGCAGGGATGTTTAGTTTGTTTTTATTCAGGATTTTCTAAAATTGCTCCCTTCTCAGTAGATTCTGGCCATTAGCATAGAAAAGAGAATAGTATTCTGGAAATCTATTAGAATTATAAAAATGCACTCATTGCAAAGCTTTTGGGCATATGTACAAATCAACAGGTAATCTTACCTCTGAGAAACTATTTTATGGATCCTCTCACCTCATTAGAATCTCTCAAGGCCTAAAGGACACCTGCTAAGAGGATCATTATCACCTCAGACTCCACAAAGGTGCTTCTTACAGGAATAGGATAAGAAAAGAATTTCAAAGGTTCAGATTCACCCATAAAAGACTCAATTCCTGTTTTGAAAAATAGATCTCCCATAAAAAAGACCAAGAGTTGCAAACTGCCTTGAAGTTAGAGTATATTATACAAGTTATGGTTGGTGTCTACATTTTTGTAGCCCTAATTTTACTATGCAGTTAAAATGTTGGGTCACTCAGTGCTATAATTTCTTGTAGAAAAGGATGATGTTATTTGCATTTTTAGATCATTTCTCTCTAGGTTTCTGTTGAAACCATGGCAATCATAATAATTAATCAGTGTGTGGGGTTGCAAAAAATTTCTTTCAATTCTGCATATATAGGTCTACCTGAGTGGACTAATTAAGGAATCAAAAGGATGAATAAGCGGTGAACTAGAAAAAGTCATTGAGGACATATGTTACACACACATAGAAAATCAATAGCTTTAGAAGTGCTATGGAGTCATGGACTATTTTTTCTTTTTCATGAATCTATACGTATATTTTAACTTTGTTATTGTTGAAAAAAAAATTTTGTTATTGTCTGCTGATTGAAACTGCATCCAGATTTCCTATAGCCTGTTTTATCTCCTTAGAGTCCTTTCTTATAAGTTTTAATTTGAAAAAAATAAAAATAAAAAACACATTTCTAAAAAATTAAAAGATATATATATTTTTAAAATATAACATTGCATGTCTTTTCCAAACACTTGGTATCCATACAAAAACGAAATTAAAGAAAAGGCTGATCCTTGGAATTCTTTTAATCTCATTTGCTTTTCATTAAAGTTAGCCTGCTCATTTAAGTTGTGGCCTATTTTTTTCCTTGTAATTATTACTTCTGTGTCCCTCAGATCATATCACGGAATGAATTTCATTTCCCTCACTTGAATTTATAGAGTTCCCTAAAGCTGAAATTACGCCTTCTAACTATTTCACATGATATGTAACCATAAGGTAATAGAATTGATACTTTTAATTGTATGGAAGTGTAACCTATATGTAGAAATGTACGCAAATCATAAGTGCACAGTGCTCTGAATTCTAACGAATACATCCATGAAGTCAAGAAAAAAGAACCTATCAAATCAAAAACCAGAATATTATCAACATCCACAGAAGTTCTCTTCATAGTCCCTTCCATCACTTCTCCTTAAAGATGGGTAACCACTATCTTGACTTCTTACCATCATTTTTAATTTTGCCTGATTCTAAACACAACATAAATAGAACCATACATTATGCACTGATTGTGACTGGCTTTTTGTTGTTTCTCATCCTGTTTGTGAGATTCATCCATGTTGTTGCATATAGTTTCTGTTCATTAATTCTCATCTCTGCATACCATTCTATTCAGGAAATACACCACAGTTTTTTTTAAAAAAGAAATATACCAAAATTTACTTATTCCTTCCACTCTTGATTGGAATTTAACAAATTCCAGCTTTTGGTTATTATAAATATTGCTGCCTTGAGCTTTCTTTTATGTGACTTTTGGTGAAAATATATACTTATTTCAGTGGGTTATATATCTAGGAATGGAACCCCTGAGTCATAGGATATGTATATTTTTAGCTTAATAAATACTGCCAAAGAGTTTCCAAAGTAGTTGTACCAATTTACACTATCACAGCAGTATTTGAAAATTTATTAATATAATAGATTCTCTACACCCTTGATAACACTTGAATTTGTCTTTTTCTTCTTAATCATTTATGTGAGTGTATAGTGCTTTTAATTTGCATTTCTTTCATGAATTTCCCTCAAAGGTTGGCGACTTTTTGTGTATTTATTCCTATTTCATGTGTTATTATTTCAAATGTTTCTGGTCATTGTGATACGCTGTTTTGTAATATGCCTTCAAGATCTCTGCTCACTTTCTTCTGAGGTGTTTAGCGCTTATTGATTAATAGATATTCTTTGTGTATTCCAGATGTAGTCTTTTTCAGATATAGGAATTGGAAATCTCATATCTCATGGTAAGGCTTTCCTTCTTACTCCATTAAAATGTCATTTAAGAAAATGAAGTTCCTAATATTTAGTTAAATGTATCATTTTTTTTAAGTTAGTGCATTTTGTGTTCTACTTAAATAATCTTTGCCTACTTCAAGGTCACAAAGATATTCTCTTATATAAAAGTCTTATTATTTTCACTTTTTAAATTTAGATTACAATAATCTGGAATTTTTTGTGTGTATGGTGTGAGGTGAGGATTAATTTTTTTCCAAGTGGATATCAGTTGATCCAGAACCACTTATTGAAAAGACCTTCCATTATAATGCTGAGTCTCCTCTGACATAAACATGATGTTTGTGTATGTACAGTTAGATGGAGACTGTAGGTCTTTCTTTTCTGTTATATTGGTATAGCTTTCTATCCTGAGCCAATACAAACTGTTTTAATTAGCTCTTTATTAGTTCTTAATATCTGGTAGGGTAAATCCTCCTGCTTTGTTTTTTAAATTCAAATTGACTTAACTATTCTTTTTTTTTTTTTTTTTTTTTAATTTTATTGGGAAATAGTGTGTTCTCCAGGGTCCATCAGCTCCAAGTTGTTGTCCTTCAATCTAGTTGTAGGGGACGCAGCTCAGCTCCAAGTCCAGTCACCATTTCAATCTTTAGTTGCAGGGGACACAGCCCACAATCCCATGTGAGAATTGAACTGGCAACCTTGTTGTTAAGAGCTTGTGCTCCAACCAATTGAACCATCCCGCTGCCCCTCTGGCAGTTCAGGGGCAGCTCATTGTCTTCAATCTAGTTGTGGAGGGTGCAGCTCACTGGCCCATGTGGGAATTGAACAAACAACCCTGTTGTTCAGAGCTTGCGCTCTAACCAACTGAGCCATCCAGCCGCCCCTTGACTTAACTATTCTTTTCCTTTTCATTTCCACATAAATGTCATTAAACATTGCCATTTTCCACAAATGACTTGCTGAGATTTTAGTTGACATTATGATGAATCTGTAGAACAGTTTGAAGAGAACTGACATCTAAATAATTTGTCTTCCAATCTATAAACATGATATATCTATTTCCATCCTACTTAATAACTTTAATAGTGTTATTTTCAACACAGAGTTTTTGAATATCTTCCTTAGATTTATTGCTAGATACTTGATGTGTTTTGATTTACTGTAAGTGGCATGTTTTTAAATTTTATTTTCTAATTATTGTTGGTATATACAAATAAATTGTTTTTTATTTCTACTTTTTATTGAGCAATATTGCTAAGTTCTAATTGTTTTGTTTGCATGTAAAGTTGTTTTTCATTTCTTTGTATACACAATTATGTTTTCTGTCAGAAAGAAAAAAAAGACAACCTTACAGTCTTATTTCTCAATTATTTTGCCTGTGTTTTTTGAGGGGGGATGTTTATTTATTTATTTGTTTGCATAACTACACTGGCTAAAACCTCCAACACAATAAAAGACTGATATATTTTGCTGTTCTCAACTGAGGGAAAAGTTTTGGATGTTTCATCATTACATGTTAATGTGTGTGATAGTTTTTATTAAATTTATTTTAAAACAAATTGACATTATTTGTGCATCCAAATGCATGTCTATTTTCAAAGTGGTTTAGGAGACAACATGTTAAATTCATTACTCAGAATACTTCTCCTCAGGACTTGCTGCTAGAACTTCATATATTTATGCCTTTATAAGATATATATATATATATATATATATATATATATATATATATATATATATATATAATATAATATACCAGCATTATTGTTAAAAATTTTAATAACTTGCTTTAAATCTCAAAATGATGGTGACTTCATTTATTGTTGTTCTTTTTGCCCCTTATGTTTCCTGTAATTTCTCTCTAAAATTCTTGAGTTGCTTGTTTTTCAATAACTATATGTTAATTGAGTATAAATCAACTCTGAGTCCTCTACTTCCCCTTTTATAAAACTAAACGTGCAACACTTCTTTAACGTAATTGACAATAGTTCCCTCCTTTTTACTTTTTTAATTCTGAGATTCAAACATAAGCCTCCTTCTTATATAAAATCTAGTTATCAGCTATGGTCACTTTCTACTTTAAAAATAAAGAAATTATTGGTTAGATCCTTTGCCAAACAGTAACCTTCCCCGCTACACATTCAACTGCCATGCTGTCTTTTGGAAGTCTTAGGGCCTTTGGGAATTCCTGCAGGGATAACTTGCTCACCTCTACTACAATTTCTTATTCTCAATGAACTCCCAGTCTCACTCATATTATTGTTACCGTTGGCAGAGACTACTAATGATCCCCCAGCATCCGTTTTCTATCATTAATTGAATCCCCCTCCTACCAGGTTTCAGCATGACACACAATGGTTCAGGTAGAGACTACAGTTCCTAGCCTCTTTTGTGCCCAGATATGACCATTTGACTAAGTTCTGGTCAGTCATATTTGAGAGGAAGCAATGTTTGCGACTTCTGAGTCATGTCCTTCAAAAAGAAAGCTGACTTTACATTCTCCTTCTTACTCTGTGCTGGCTAGAAAATGGTAATGAGGGAATAGTTAACTTAGACCCAGAAACACTTGCTAACTTGGGTCCCCCGATGGCCTTGTGCAGAGCTGCCTGACCTGGACTGGTTGGTCTACCCATGGACTACCTAAGATGAGTGAGAATTAACCCTTTGTTTTATTTAAGCAACTGTGTTCGGGTTTTCATTGTTACAGAAACTTCTCGTATCTTATATTATTCAGCACTCAAATCTGTTCTTCCCTTTCTGTCCACACCAGAAAAGGCATGGAACAAAGGTCCTTTACCGTGTTTTTTTGTAAAAATGCTACTCAATCGGGAAATTGTAGAAGTTAATTGACGATTTGGGAATAACAGCACTACCATGTTTCTGAAAATAAGACCTAGATGGACAATCAGCTCTAACACATCTTTTGGAGCAAAAATTAATATAAGACCTGGTATTACATTACATTATATTATATTATATTATTATATTATATATATTATATAATTTATATATATTATATTATATTATATTATATTATATTATATTATATTATATTATACCCAGTCTTATAGTAAAATAAGACTATAGTAAAATAAAAATTTTAATTTTTTCTCCAAAAGATGCATTAGAGCTGATTGTCCTGCTAGGTCTTATTTTCGGGGAAACTTGGTAGTAAGATTAGGCACAGAACAGCTCTAAAACAGAATATTAGCCATCACTCTCTGTACGAAAATATCTAAGTCATACCTGCCTGTTATGGATTGACTCCCCCAAAAGATACATTGAAATCTACATCACTGGTATCTGTGAATGTGACCTTATTTGGAAATAGGGTCTTTGCAGATGTAATCAAGGTAACATGGTGTCATTAGTGAGAGCCCTAATCCAATATGACTGTTGGTCTTAAAAGAAGAGGAAAATACCACGTGAAGATTCAGATACACAGGGAAAATGCCATGTGACAGAGTCAGGAGTGGAATGATGTTATTACAAGCCAAGAACACCAAGAATTGATGAGGATCTCAGAAGCTGGGAAGAGACAAGGAAGAAGTCTACCCTACAAGTTTCAGAGCAATCATAATAACTCCAACGGTACCTTGATTTGGGGGCTTCTCACCTCCAGAATTGTGAGACAATAAATCTCTGTTGTTTTAAGTCACCCAGTTTGTGATACTTTGCCATGGCAGCTCTAATAAACTAATACACAGCCACAAGAAGTTTCTCACTGGCCAATTATTTTCTTTCTAATGTCCCCAAACCTCTCACCAAGATGCCACTCCTGTCTCTCCCCAAAATACTTTCTCTTCCCAATTCCCCAATGTTCTCATATAGTAACATATAAAACAGAGATTCCAGAACACCATTTCAGTTCATGTAATTCTGAGACAAAATTTCTGGAGTTTTATTTTTATGAAGTTTCTAACAACAACAATAAAAAGAATCAATTGTATAATAGCTGTGATTAAGAAAACATTTAATTTCTCCAAAATATCCCCAAGCATACATTTGGCACATGCTCTTTTACTGGTGCCATTACTGCTGTAAGATGTCTTGCCAAAATTTCCAGGTTCAAAATAATGTGTTTCTATACTCTAATGTTGGAGAGAGAGAGAAGGGGGTGGGGGTGGGCTATATCTACACATATATATCTATACATGTACATAAATCTGAAGAAAAAGTGAGTTCTTTTAAAAATCTAAGATGTGGTATGATTTTGGCGTCCTAAATAAATACACATTTCTTGAGTTTAGTTGAACAGACCTGAACTGGATGGAATTGACTCAAACTGAATTATGAAACTACGCTTCTCTTACTAGTGAAGTTTAGCTATAGAACAGAATAAAAAATGTAACTTTAAATGTATGTTTTTATCATGGGCACAATATTATTATTAGATGATCAGTTAATTTCTATCCTGTTACTTTATCATTGTTCTCTATTAAAATTCTAGCAGCTAGAGATAAATTTATTTTATTCCCTGGTGATTCTTTTTTTAGGTACTGATATCAAAGTGGTGCCTAGCACACTTGCCTAATCATTAAAACGGAAGTCAATGCCTTTTTTGGATATTTTCTAATCTCCATTTTTGTGCAGTTTGAGCTAAAGATGCCCAGCATCCCTGTGCTTTGAAGGGTTGGTTATGTCAATGCTCTGTAATCTTTAAATAAGAAAGACCAGATATAGTAGAGGATTGTGGTACTAGAAATAGAATGTTCAGTTATGTAAAGAACAAATGAATGATATTTTCTCATCTCAATATGAATTCGGACAAAGCTGGAGACTAACTTATCTTTTCAGTATTTCAGCTCCATTTCAATAGGCTTTTAACAGTGAATCTCTCTGGTGGAAGTAAATATATGTATGTATGTGCTGTGTAAATTTAAGTGTTGGTTACAATTCTTATCTCCCTCTTACTATCTCTGATCATTCAGAATAGTGTTTTGTTATTTAAGGGACTATGACTTCCTTAGAGGAAAAAAAATGCCACCTGACTCATTCATAGGCATAATGGTTCAGTAGAAAAAGTTTATATTTGCCCTCTCAATTTTCACTTTCCAGGTGTCTCCTCCTCTTCCTGTGTGTACAATTTGCTCAGGATTATCTCCATTCCTTGTGAATATTCATGACCTTCAACCTGGGTCTATAACTCCTCCAGCCATGTCTTTCTTGACCCTTTCCTTCATCACCTCACATTCTCCATGAAAAGTTATTTATCCTTTGCTCCATTTTCTTAGGTCTCTAATTTCTTTATCCTTAACAAAATTCTCAAAGAGTTTTCCATATGCACTTATTTATTTCTGCATCTCCCACTAATGCTCTAACACTTTTCCCATCTAACTTCCTCTGATCACTTCATCAGAATTGCTCTCATAGAGGTCACTAATGAGCTTTATTGCCAAATATAAAGAACAGTTTTCAGTCTTATGGTGGCTGCCATCTCAGCCACATCAACATAATCAATTGTTCCCTCCTTTAAACAATCCCTCCCCTTGGCTTCTATGACCCAACACTGCCCTGACTGAAGTGCCTCAGGAGTCTTCTCGTTTCATGCTCTCTCTGTGTGATCTTCCCACATCCATGCCTTCTGTTACATCTAAAATTATATATTCACATGATTAGATGCCCCATCATGGAGAGAACATGATATAGCCAGAGGCTGGTTGAGCAGAGGTAGTTAAAATTATAAAACAAAAGCAGCAACTCTAGCATGGTGACAAATAAGAATTAAAATTCTATGAAATGATGACAAATACGAAGAGCATCCCAGGTGGATAAGGAGTCAGGAGATAAAGAAGAGAAAGAGGAAGGTTGTCAGAGAAGCCAGGAACAGGAGGAGTGAGGTGGGGTTTTATAATGCCTTTTCCCTCATTCTTGCTGGATAAGACATCTTGCCACCATTGAGCTCTAAACTGAGAGCTATTTAGAGACAGGGACCAGAAATAGGTAGAGTACGTGAGTATAGAAGAGCGATAAAGTCCTAAAGGAGGGTGATGTGATCTAGGACCTACAAAAACGGAGGAAAAGGAACCAAAATCAACTTGTGGTCAGCAGCATCTGTGATAGAAAAAGGCATCTATGCCTGACTAACCAATTATATAGGAGAAATACACTATATGTTATCAGAGCAATGCCAGCAGTTAGAACAAATGATTCTGGAAAATATACAATGGCTCATGCACAAGAGAAATTTATTTCTCACTTATGTGGAGAACAAAACACGTGTTCCTGACTAGTAGACAGCTCCCTCCAAACAGGGACCTAGGTTTCTTCCTATTTTGGTGTCTCCATCTGCAGAACACGGCTTTGAAGTGCACTGTGCTCCTCTGCATCGAGCCAGCAGAAGACGTAGGACATGGAGGATTATTCAAAGGAAGATTTCACAGGCCAGGGGTGGAAGTGGAACACATCTCATCCACTCACATTTCAATTATCAAATATCAGTTACATGGCCGTACGCAACTGCAAGGGAAACTGAGAAATTCAGAATCCTTGAACAATGCTCATTTGAAAATCCATGTATAACTTTTGATTCCCTAATTACTAATAGCTTACTGTTGACTGAAAGCATTACCAATAACATAAACAGTCAATTAACACGTCTGTATATTGTATGTTATATGTGTTATACATCGCATTCATACAATAAAGTATGTATACAAAAGAAAATATTATTAAGAAAATTATAAGGAAGGGAAAATACTTTTACAATATTTATTGAAAACTATCCACATATAAGTGGATCCACGCAGTTCAAACCCACGTGGTTCGACAGTCAACGGTATATTCTAGCCATGGGCCCAGGGGACAGGGGAAAGAGGGGTACTGAACAGCTAGTGTGTGCCTGACACACAATAATTCATATGCTCTTACAAAGAGTGCACTTTCAGTATGTTGTGTTCATCAATGGTCAGTGATTCATTTGCAACGCAAGCACAATTGAAACTAAAATTCATTGGCATGTCTAGATGCTGCAATAAAAATGAATCCATTGAACCCATTCATATTTTCTTTAAACTGGGGCACCCCACACAGTTCTATCTAAAGCCTTGGTGCAAAACAGCATGTCAAGTCTGATATTTTCCCTATTATCCATCACACAGTATTATTGTATACACACGAATATTTGCTAGTGTGCCTTTCTCTGTGCTTTCCCAATTTCAAGCCAAAACAAAAAACCCATTAGCTTCTGGGGGAAAATTTTTCAATCCCCAATGTTTTAGACTTTTTTCCATACCTCAAAGCCACATCTGTCAATGGGTTAACTGAGAAACAAAGAAAGCACTAGATATTCATTAGCTCTAGAAGGAAATTGCACTGCCACTTCTGTAATGGTAAACACCATCATTCTCCTATGGTAATAGAAGACCATTTAAAAGCAGTTTCTCAGTAACTGAGATAACAATGAAAACAAGTTAGCCCTGGTGGCTAATTCTCTCTTTTATGTGTATTTTTGGCCATGAGGCATTAACATTTCTGAGTAAACATGAATTTCACGTCATTTTGAAAATATATATGATGAAAGCATACAGCTGTAGGTATGCATTTATTGCAAGGGGCATACGTATATTTTTAGATGAGCAACTCGCAAGCATGCCTTTCACAGAGAAAGTGTTGAAAGATATTAGCTAAATGAATTAAGACTTAGAGCAGCATGGTATATCTTTCATTGGCTATGAATTAGATTTCGGACATTCATTTTTATGTATCTCTAAATGTAGTATAATTTATATGCAAAGATCTTGTGGTAATTTTTTTGTATATAAAAACTACATTTAGTAAAATATAGTTGATCTTTCTTAATATTAAAACATAGAAATTATGAAAGGAAAGAAATTCCAAGAATGAGGAGTTAAATGATAAGGGGAAACAATGCTTACACATTTTTTTTAAAAGGCATTCTTATGTTTTAATTATTCATTCCTTCATTGAATAAATATTTCAAGATTCTATAGAACCTTGTTAACCAAAGTATAGTCCGCAGAGCAACAACAGAAGCATCACTTGTAGCTTGTTTAAAATGCACCATCTTAGGATCCAGCTGATTTCCTGAATCAGAAGTATGTTTAACAAGATCCCCAGGTGACTTGAATGCATATTAAAGCTTGAGAAGTACTGCATACATATCACTCTATATACAATGTACATAGAGTTTTTCACGTCAACAATCATTGGCCAAATAGCACTAAGCAATTAGACATAAAACCTGTAACGAACTACTGTAGAGCAATAGTTCTCAACTGAGGGGGTGATTTTACCGAATGTGTAGAGATATTTTGGAAGGTCACAGCTAAGGGAATGCTACTGGCATCTAGTGGGTAGAGGCCAAGGATACTGTTAAATATCCTACAATGCACCAAAGTGTCCCCCAAAACAAAGAATTATCCTGCCCCAATGTCAATTGAACACTGGTGAGAAGCCAAGGGCAGTGGTTCACAAACATTAGCATGCATTAGAATAACCTAGAAGGCATGTTAAAACACAGATTTCTGGGCCCATCACCAGAGTTCCTGAGTATACACCTAGGGTGAGACCTGAGAATCTGTGTTCCGCTCAAGTTCCTAGATAATTCCAATGCTGCCAGTCCAAAAGTCACACTTTGAGAAATACTGGTATAGAGTAACAGGAAACGCTACTTGGCCCACGGTGGCCTTTTGCTTTAGCCTCTCAATGGCTCTGGAAACTCCTGGCAAGTTAACTAGAGCCCAAGCTTCCTTGATGTTATGGGTTGACAAGGAAAGCTGGGCAGCAAAATCTCTTTAAGGGTTGCTTGGGGTGAAATTGGGGGTGTACAAGCAGGGCTGAGTCAACAAAGAAGATACAGTGCCATTGTCATTTACAGATGATACCAGATGGCAGCTAAATTCAGAGTCCAGACTGCCTGAAGGGCTTGCTAATTACAAGAGACTTCAGCTGCAGGAAACACCCTAATCACCCCAATGGCAGCTGGACAGCCCCAGGGAAGGCCCAATTGCCAGTAGAAATTTTTGCTTAGTATAAAGTAGAACTTGAAGGGTAAAAATGACAAGTTCAATTTGGACCATACTTAACAGAGAACAGAGTGAGAGGGAAATATATTTGGGGAAATAGTGGAGGGTAATAGGGAGTGAATGAGGGGGACAGGTAGATTTGATGAGATAGGAATCAGAGTCAGGAAACCGGTGAGCAGCTGGAGCCCAGGCCTGCCCTGAGGGACCCCCTGCTGTCCCGGGCACCCCTGCACACCACACTCTGTAGACTGATCATGGCCAGTTTCACAAAGAAGACGTGAAGGTGGAATCTGTAGTTCCTACTTAACACTTGTTATATGCCCTCTACTCTTTGTTATCCCTTTGAAAAAAAGCTATTGATTTAACACCTTTAGGAAGGTAAGATGACATCTTCTGCCTTGTTTAATCAGCTAGCTGCCTTTCTTTGCTTGGCAACTAGCACTGAGATAATTTTATTCCGTGGGTGCACTTAGCAAAACCCCAGGACTCTAAATGAGGGAAGAGCAGCAGGGAGGGGAACAACTACCAAAGCAGCTGTTTCTGGGCTACACCTCCAGTCATGGAGTTTGGGCCACGTTCATGATATTCTCCTCTGCTAGATATTTTAACAAAATTTCCTGCAAAGTGGAAGTAAATTGGAGAAATTCGTCTAAAATGCAATTGTTTACAGTTTAATTTAGTGGGATACAGTATGTTTAAATGGACTTTCTTCTTTTGAAATTTGATTTTACAATGAAAAAGAATAGGAATGGAATCGCAAGTATGTTCACATTTGAAAACCACTTTAGACTTTATTTTGTGACCCACTATTGTAACTATTGCACCTACCCTGTTTCCCCGAAAATAAGACCTAACCAGACAATCAGGTCTAATGCGTCTTTTGGAGCAAAAACTAATATACGACCCGGTCTTATTCTACTATAACATAAGACCAGTATAATATAATATAATATAATATAATATAATATAATATAATATAATATAATATAATATAATATAATATAATATAATATAATATAATATAATATAATATAATATAATATAATATAATATAATATAATATAATATAATATAATATATAATATAATATAATATAATATAATATAATATAATATAATATAATATAATATAATACCGGGTCTTATATTAATTTTTGCTCCAAAAGACGCATTGGAGCTGATTGTCCAGTCTAGGTCTTATTTTCGAAGAAACACAGTAGTAACTTTGAGCGGAGTGTAGTGAGAGGTACAGTCCATTTCCAAAGAGGAAACATTAATTAATGGTCCTTCTCAGACTCACCATTCTTTATTTTTCTCTGGGCTCATTTCAACGCATGCCTAATACAACATAGTGCCAACAGTACAGTTGGGAATCCATTTCCTGTCTCTATCTTACTTCCTTTTCCTACCTCTCTATGATATCACCAAGATTCAGTGACACTTTTGGGGGTGGAAGGGGAACAGAGCACCCTTCATCCCAGGAGGGTAGGTGGGGATTCCTATGCAAGTCACAGGTGCCCATCTTTTTTTCTCACAGGTGCCCATCTTTCAGATTCTTCACAAATGTGACTTTACTGGTCAAACTAAGCTTTCTCCTGTTAACATGGAGCAGTGAACTCATAGCTCATAGTTCTGCTGAAAATCCCCTTTTCTGTTACCAGGAAGAGTGATTTCAGTCCGGAATATAAGAAGCTTGAAGTCACCACTCTGTCCTAACAACAAACAAAAAGATGACAAACTATAAGAGCAACAACTCCTCTTAGATCCATAAAGGAAGTGAGGTCAGAGGAAAAACCACTGCCCCACAAATTGGAGAAGCAAACAGGCAAATACAGAGAATCACAACTTACTCTGGAACAGACACCCTGAGCTGAAACTTCCCAGGGAACCAGAGCAGGGGGTATTGGCATGAAGAGATGCAATAGAGGAGAAGGGGCAGAAACCCCAGTCTACCAGCATTTTATTCAGCGATGCACCCCTTTTCTACTTCCTGCCCAATCCCCCCATCCCTATTGTAGATACACTGAGTGTTTTACCATGGCTACTAAAACTTTGAATTTGTAATTTTTGGATTAACATTAAAGGGCATTCTTTACACAAAAAAAGGGTATTTTAACAAGTTTTTGCCTATGTAGGTCATTGTTGAATAAATACTCATTTCTTTTGTGAGAGCAAACTCTCTTCACTTCAAGGCGAGAACTTGGTCATTGACTGATAGACAAAATAGCATTGCATTCTCCAAGCTTTTACTGTAAAACTCCAGGAAAATCTCTATTCAGTGTACCAACAAACCCATATTCTTGCACTGTTTACCCTAAAAATCACACCAGGGGTACAAAAATACCTCCCACCTCTTTGTGGGTATGTGCACATTGTATGTCAAAGCAACTGGAGAAACAGCAAGTACCAAATTGCAGCTGCCACCAAATTCAGGTTGCCTTGGCATTTTAATATTTTGTTAATCAAAACACAGAGCTCAGAGTTATCCTTAGTATTTAGTTATAAACACATCACACACAAATTGATATAGCAAGCGTGAATTTAATTTTTAATAGACACACTGTAATTTTTATAATTATAAAGAGAATAAAGGATAATTGTCATATGTTGCCACATATATAATATAGATGGGGAAGGAAAAATTAATTTTTCCTTCTACATTTCTAAATTCTTCTGGCAAAACTAATAACCATATCAACATGAGACAGGTCAACAGGATAAAATGACCAAATTTATGACATAGGTACATACAGCGATGCCATAAGAATATGGGACCTGAGGACAAATTGGCAGTTTAGGCTTATATGCCTTCTTGAGCTGAAGAGAAGGGAGTTGGGGTTGTGGTTTGGGACTTCAAAAAGCAGGAAGGCAATTCACATGGAGATAGAAAAGCAAATGTTTGGTGAATAAAATTTTGCTGGGCCATCTTTAAAAATGGGGCACAGAGAGGACTTTGATTAAACAGGTCTTGCTAGGTTCTGCCCTGTCTACCACGCTTAGTTCATATTAAACTATAGTTACCTATGATAATACCTCCATTCTTTTTTTTTTTTTTTAAAGATTTTATTGGGGAAGGGGTAAAAGGAAATCATTAATAGTGCCCAGCTGAATTTAGAGTTTGAGAATTTATAAAATAATGTTCAAGCACATGGGAACATTTGTTAGAGTAAAATGTATACATAATTTTGTAGTGACTCACAAAGTTTTGTTATAATCATTCCTTCAAAATAGAAAAACAAATTACCAGACTAATAGATATAAAGTGTTTCTGTAAAAGAGAAACTAGTCTTATAAACTAAGAAGGAAGAGGAAGTATTTATTGGAAGCAGTGCTGTCTCAATATTAACCAGCAACCATTTGAAAGTATTTAAGAATTCTAAACAGTAGTTTGGTACGTAACAGAGATGACAAATACTTTCATAATGCAAAGTAGCTCGGTATGCTAATTTTCCCCGGAGTCTTAATTTTCTTACTCTTGTAAGAATCCAAATCTTTGTTGCAGTCCATATCCCTGGGTGTATTTGATGTTTGAATCTTTATGGCTAAAAATAATGGACCTTAAAGTGGAATAATTTTGACCTTGCACACTCACAATTTTGGAGCAAAAAATGAGAAGTGTTACCAAAAGCCCACATATAGGAAACAAATAAATAGAGTACAGTTTCTCCCCCAAGTAGTTAAAGTCTATCTAATAGAGATTTCATGAAGTCCTCAGTACCTGGTAAATTCTAAAATGTTAAATTTTTATAACCTAAGTTATAAGTTGGGGTAAAATGGAAATCAACTCAATGAGAAAGTAAGCTTCTAAGATTCTAGTGCCATTCTATAGATATTTGTTGACTACCTACTAACTGTCAGGAATATGATCATGTGTTCCGGATGTTAAGGACTTTAAAGTCTAGTGATCATGGTAATATAGTAAATAAATTATTTCAATAATAGATGAAAACATTTTATGTAAGTAATAAAATAGAATTATATATGGGCGTCTATGGTACACATAAGAAGTGAAATCTCAACTTAATTCTTAAAAGAATTAGAAATTAGTTTGGTTAACTAGGAGCAAGTTTTAGATGAAACTATGCAGATTTGTTTCCCGCATAGTTTTGAGTTTGACATGTAGGGGATATGAAAGAGTGAGAGAGAAAGAGGAAAGAAGGAGGAAGAGGAGAAGAAGTTTTTCAACATTAAATAAGATATTAACAGTGGATTTTTTTCATAAATGCACTTTATCAGGTTGAAAAGGCTCCCTTACATTTCTACTCTTTAATTGTTTTTAATCATTAAAGGATGACAGATTTTGTCAATTTTTTTTTCATCTATTAGATAATCTTGTGACTTTTGAAACTTGTTCTATAAATGTAATATATCATGTTATTTGATTTCAACATGATTTCATATGTTGAACCAGACTTGCATTCTGGGATAAATTCCACCTTTTCATGGTACATAATCCTTTTTTATATGTTGCTGAACTCAACTCAATAAAATTTTGTTGAAGCTTTTTACATCTATAATAATAATGCATATAGGTCTGCAGCTTTCTTCTGATACTATTGTCTAGTTTGGTATTAGGCTAATACTCACTTAAGAGAGTGATTTAAGAAGTGTTCGTTCCTCTTCTAGTCCTTGGAAGAACTTGTGATGGAATGGGTTAATTCTTCTTTAAGCATTTGGTAGAATTCACTAATGACATTAGTTAGGCTGCCCTTTGCCTTTTTCTTCTTTCTTTCTTTCTTTCTTTCTTTCTTTCTTTCTTTCTTTCTTTCTTTCTTTCTTTCTTTTCCTTTTCCTTTTTTTCTTTTTGGTTACTAATTCAATCTCTGTACTTGCTATAAGTCTATTCAGATTTTTCTATTTCTTCTTGAGTTTTAGTAGTTTGTGTCTGTCTAGGAATTTCTCTATTTGGTCTAGGTCATGTAATTTGTTGGCATATAATTGTTTATAGTATTACCATTGTTTTCAACAATTGCCCCATGGTGACGAGCTCTTAGTCAAGTCAAAGAAAGATGAGCCTTGCAAGCAGTAGATTCCAGAGAAATGTCAGACATGTCAATAACAGTTACCTGGGAATGAGGCTTTGGAGGAAGCTCAAAATCCATTCCATCTCCTCAAGTGCCTTTTAATCTGCTGTTTTTCACAGATATATTAGTTGTGAGGATGTCAATTTTCAAGACTCCTGCATTACCGGGGAGAGGGGGTTTGGAAATATGGCATATTAAAATACCAAAACGTTCACTGTTCTTACTGATACTGACTCAATTTTCTTGAATAAATGTTCCTCACATTGTTGCAAATCTTTGTTCACTTTCCAGAGTTCTGAAAAATCTGCTTTCGACAATTTTTGCCAGAGCCCTCATTACTTTTATGGACGAGTGGTTTTCAGAGGTTCTTATTCCACCATTCTGAAAGTGCTTTTGCTACCCTGATTGTTACGTCAAATAGCAGCCACTCTATTGACCCAGGAGTGTAGGATAACAGAGTATGTCCCTGGGGAAATGGGAGGAAAACCTTAGAAGCCTAGAAAAGGTGTGGAATAGGGTCTAAGTACCCAGTGATTTAATGTTGCTTAAATTACAAACAAAACAAAAAAAAAAAGAAAGAAAAGAAGGAAGGAAGAAAGGAAGGAAGGAAGGAAGGAAGGAAGGAAGGAAGGAAGGAAGGAAGGAAGGGAAAAAAAGAAACCTCTAGGAGTTACTCTCTGTAAATTTGCTCATTTCTGTTTTGTTTGCTTACTCTTAGTTTCTAATATGTTTATTGTTAAGAACTGTAATCTTATCTCTACTGAATTAAGTAGAAAAGATATTTTTCCCATTCCAGTGGGTGATTATCAGCCCACAATGACTATGTGCTAGCATATTAGCCTGAGGAAAATTCCAGAAGCAAAGAGGGACAGATATGCTATGGCTACCCACAGAGGACAGAGAGGATAAGCTGGGGAAGTGAGTTCCTGCCTGTGTTGGTTTGTCCTTTATATTGCTAGAAAAGAAATAATCTGTAACATTCCTAGAAATAAAATGGAATTTTTTTCTCACAATGGATATCAACTTCAATGCTACAGCAGTCATTGTTCTTTCATTCATAGTAGCTGAAGTAAAAACACTATGGAGAAGTTCTGTTTTTAAGTTTCTTTGAAAGTTACCTGTTCTACTTAAAATTAAAAACTTCAAATTTTCACAGTGGACATAGAATTTTTTTAAGAATTTGCACACCAGAAATAAAAATAACAATATGAGACAGTACAGAAAGTAAGAATACTATAAGGTCAGAGGAAAGAAAGTTATTTTTAATATGCTTATAAATCATATTATATGGAGCTGATCTTTGCTAGGTGCTTAGGATAGAAAGTTGAAAATGACACAGTCTGTGTTTAAGAAATTCACAGCTTAGAAGAAAAATGTATAAACAAACAATTATAATACAATATGAACAGTGCTGATAGCAGCGATAAACCTCTATGGCAGGGATGTCCAAACTTTTTTCAACGTTTTTCACCAAGGGCCATATGCGGTAAAATACACAAACAGCCGGGCCACTCACTCGAGGTGAAGTACGTATTGCCTCACCTGGTATATGTAAGTAAACTAAATATATTTTTGGAATTTGCTGCGGGCCAATTAAAAATGGATTGCGGGCCGCAGTTTGGACACCCCTGCTCTATGACCACACCGGGGAACGGGGAGGAGGTGCTCAGCTTGTGAGTTTTGGAAGAGCACCTCAAAGAGACAAGCTTCCTTTTTCTGTTTGGAGGGCAGTGTTCCCATGTGGACCTGCTCCTGGCACACAGGGCAGGATTTCAGGCAAGTTAGAGGGGTATCACTACAGGCCTCTCAGGGTTCCTACAGCACTTCCTGTTCAAGGAGGAAATTGCTTTAGAAGAGTCCTAATCCAAGTAAGATATCCATTTAATATAATATCCCACCTTATTTGCCCTACTTCCAAACAGTCCTGACCATGTTCACTCCAGAAATGTTGGGGTACCAGCCATACACTTTCTTTTGAGAAGGAGAGAAAGCATCTCACTTCAGAAAGAAGATGTACAAAGGCGTGTGCCCGCCCCCCTGCCCCCAGCATGTCCTTCCTCTATGCCAGCTCTGAGTTTTCCAATATGAAACATTGAGACATTTGGTAACATGAATATTACAGTAATTATGTCCTTACTTTGTTCCCATCCTGACATGATTTACTCCCTTGGCCTTTGGAAAATATTTTGAAAAGAATGTAAACATAACATGTTTTTTCAATATTGAGTCATAAAATTTTTTTATTCATGTTAATATCTTTGTTCGGAGAACTGTAGTCCAGGTATACGCAGGAATCTGCATACTTCCGACCACATACGCCTTTATAAAGTTTGCCTTTTATTCTTCAACCCCATAATTTCAAGGTATTAAAATATTTTACCCACTGTGTCTTTATCACTTGGTAATGCCACCTCTCCCTTGTAGAGGAATACCCTGTGATAAGAGATTGTAAATCTGCCTAACAGGTAAGGTATATCCTAGCCTTGAGAACGAGGGGCACAGAATACAAAGGGAGGACAGATGCCCAGTTTACAGGGTAGGGCCTCTTTTTCAGGGGTATGAGGACAACTTCAGTAAAATGATCACAGTTTCTCCTGTCACTACAGAATTTGTTCAGAATATCCTCTCTTTCTTCCAGATGTAATGAAGATGGAAGACAATAGCTGGCTAGTGGCTTTATTCTCTCCTCTCAGTTAGAGAGCTTAGGGTTACAATCTGAGGAATAGGGAAACCCTGAAAATGGTGTGGAGTTCCCAGGTGAGGAACTGGGAAGAGAAGAGCAGCTGAAACTTACCTTGGCCAAGGGCAGAAGGTTACAAGGGCCAACGGCAAGCCAAGCTCAGCAGACACACAAAGGGACTTGGAAGCAGCATGAGGGAAACCAGATGCAGGAGAAAGATGTGTAAGTTTTTGGGTAACTGAGGCATTTAAGTCTTCACTAGTTATTTTCCCATGTCTGCCATTTATAATGATTAAATGTCCCATGGCCCGGGACAATCAGCTAGTGCTGTGAGGAAAGGTCAGCCTCCTTACCTTGCTGTTAATCTATTTCCCATCAACAGAGTACCTAGCACTTCCATCTTGAAGTCTTTAGCCTTAGAAAAACAGTAATATTTCCTGTTCTTCACTCATAAGAGTAGATTAGTGAGGGCTCCTTTCCCACAACTATGGAAATGGCCCTGGCTAAGGTATACAAAATGTCTTTGTTGAGAGAATTTTAGAAAACTTACAAATGCAAGGGAGAGTGGAGAATGAGGTTCTGAAAACACCAGAAACCAGCAGTGCCTCAGATGTCTTGTCAGCATGAATTAAGCAACAGTATCTTTAGGGCTCCACCATGGCAATGAATGTGCTCCAATTGCTTTTGTTCTGTTTAGTTTCTCTGCTTTGCCTCACCTCACTCAGAGTTTGGAGTCCTGGAAGACAGAGTGTGGGCAGCTCCAGTTGAATGGTAATGCCCCTTCCTGTTTGGGGAAGGCAGTGACTTTTTCAGATAATCCCACCAAGCCTCCACATATAATAGGAAGAGGTCACCCCCTAATGGAATTCATTACTAAAATAAGAAGGAATAGAAACCAGCAGACAAAATACCCTCTATCAAGAGCAATAGCAACACACTCTCCAGTTTGTTGAATTAAATAAAATGACTTTTCTAATAGTAGGAGGAATATTCTGGTAAAAATCAAGCTTAAATAAAAGCAGTGGACAATTAAGAATGTAGTACTGAAAACCAGGACCAATAGAGGTAACAACATATAAGAATTAAATATCATTTAAGTGAATTAGCCTGGAAACCCAAGACAATGATCAGGCAAAATCAGTGAAGATGAAACCTAAGATAAAATAAGGTAGAAGAATGGAATAACGTTTAGAAGACCACCACACTTTCATGTTCATGATCAACTCTGTCACTCTCAGGGAAGAAAAGGTGATATTTGCATAAGAAAGGTGGTAATTGGGATGGGGGAGAGTTTGAGTTGGAATTAAAAGAAATTGAAAGAAAGAGAGAGAGGGAGGGAGGGAGAGAGGGAGGGAGGGGAGGGGAGGGGAGGAGAGGAAAGGAAAAGAAAAGCATAACACTTTCTTACAGTAGTATTCTAATTAATCAAAATAGAAACCACACCATTTGTCAAATACTATTTTCAAATTATTGTTGCAGGTAAGAATCATTTTTGATGCAAAAGCATGATGATGAACAAAATATTTGTAGAGTCTCACATTATCTTCCCACAATGCATTTATTAATTACAACGGGAAAGTTGTAACTTTACAGTGGAGAACACTGACAGATCAACAGTAATAAGACACATCAAAATCATGTACCTGGTAGTATGATGCGATGGGAAGGGCACAGCATCACTATTGTGATTTTCTTGCCCTAAATGTGTAACTTCAATTCTAGTTAAATTCTGAAAAATAACTAGCCACTGGTCTTCAAATTGTCAGGTATATGAAACACAAATAGTCATTGAAGTCACTAGATGGAAGTGTAAGGAGATATACCACCTAAATGCAGTGTGAGATCCTGGGTTGGATCCTGAAACATGAAAACGATACCTGTGGGACAATTGAAAAAATTTAAATGAAGTATGTAGACTAGTTAATGGTATTGTAGCAATGTGAACCTACTTGTTTGGATACTTGCTCTAATTATATAACATGTTGACATTTAGGGGGGAGGTATACGAGAACTACAAAAGTATTATTTTTACAACTTTTTTATAAGTCTAAACTATTTCAAAATATGAAGTTAAAAATGTTCAGAACAGAAAGAAAGAAAAAGAGAGAGGAGAGAATGCTGTTGCCCTCACTGATATTGCCATCACTATTGCTCTCCATATCTAGATACCCCAACTGACCTGCTAGAGTTCCATGTACAGTTAAGCTGGCTACTATGAACCGAATGTTTATTTCCCCCAAAATTCATATGTTGAAATCCTAAAGCCCAGTGTAATGGTATTAAGAGGTGGGATCTTTGAGAGATGACTAGGCTATGAGGGTGCAACCCTCATAAAGGGAGTTAGTGCCCTGATAAAAGAGGCTCCAGAGAGCTCTCACAGCCCTCTGCCATGTAAGCACACAATGAGAAGATGACCATCTGTGAACCAAGAAGCAGCCTCTCACCAGACAACAAATCTACAATCACCTTGGACTTCCCAGCCTCCAGACCTATGAGGAAAAAAATGTTTGTTGTTGAAGCCACCCAGTCTATGGTATTTCTGTTATAACAGCCAAACAGACTAGGACACCTGTGAAGGCAAACAATCATTCATTCTGTGCCTTGGATTTTAATAAAAAGAGCAGATAACCACAGAAATGTTATTTTGAAATTAACACATAATTTTTTGTTAATTTTTCTGTTATTTTTTATTTATACTATGAAAAGAAACTCATTTAATTTTTTATAATTAGAAAGTTACTTTTTCTCTTCATCTTATTATTATGAGTGATAAGTGCTTTTAATCACATTATTTTTGTATGCTTCCCTACTCTTATTTCCTGAATTAATACCCAATTCTAATTTTTCTACATATGCAGATCAAAGTACATGAAATCATGGTATGCAAAGTGGATTTCTGCATATGAAACCAAATTTACTTTAATTGATTTCCATTATACATAATATACATCTGTCCTTATAGAACAAAATTTAGCCTTCAAATGATGTGCACAGTTGGAGAAAGTTTTAATAAACACCATGACCATGGATGGACACAATAACTTGTTTTGATTTCCAATATCTTTCCAGTGGAGAAACACAGGGTCATTATCAGTAAACTAGGTAACATTATGTATCTCAAGCATTTCTACACATGGGTTATCCTGGCACAATTTGAATGTGTGCCATATTTCGTCATGAAATCTTTTCCAAAATATGACCTTCAGAGCTGTTGTCAAAATATTATTGGTTATATGAGATTTCAAATCCAAAAAAGATGCCTTCTTTTACTACAAGAATACAATGAAAGGCTTTCACTTAATATGTATGACTAATTTGAGTGGAACTTTTTTCAATAATATTTTGAATTTATTTTAGGACTTTGATGAGTTTGTTGTTTTTTCAGTGATTGAATATAAGACTATTGAATAGCACCCCAAATGGGGGTAGAGGCTAATGACACTTGTGGACTGGTAGAAATTTGATGAGAATCAGAGATGTAATTCCCAAAGCAATAAAACATCTTCATAATGCAAATAATGTTTCAGGTTAGTACCTTTCAGGTAGCTTGTACGAAGCCACCCTCAGTTTACCTCACATGATAGAGTTTTATTATGAAAGATGCACAAGGAGTAAGAAAGATTAGAAACAGCTGCATAACCTGGCTTCCAAGAGACTAAAATAAGTTTCAGAATCCTTCCACAATAACAAAGTCGGGCCTCATGGTGAAAAGAATTGCCATTCAGTACACAACATGGCTGTAAAGACCTTGCTCTCACTTTATGCCGCGCCGCAGAAAGGCTTCTGTTATGCACTGCTCAGCACGGTTACTCCGCTCTCTGTCACTACTTCCTGTGTTCTGGCTGCTCCTCCTGAAATATTTGCTGCTCTACAATCTGCCACACAGTTCTTGCTTGTTCACAGCATCTGCTACCTCATAATTTCTACTGGATTATCACTTCCCCTTGCTACTTTTTCTCTGCATCAAGCTCTACTTCGGCATTACTCATGTGTTTGTGTCCCTCTCTGTCTATTTTATATTTGAAACCTCCGCAAAGAGAGGATCTTACCAGATCTGTTATTTTATTTTGGGGTCCAGCTCTCATAGCAGGCCCCCTCATTAAACCACTGTTTTGTTTATAAATGGTTGGGTTTTAAATGACATTCATTTCAGGTCTACTTCAAGAGTGCCAGTATTTCGGGGTCAGATGGAACAAGGCATAGTTTCTCTATAGCCTACGTATAGAAATCCCTAAGAAGGAGACCGTGGGCATGGCACATTCTCTGTGGATTCTCCAAAAAGGCCTGTAAGCACAGTGTATGGCTTGCCCATTCGACTTTTTGAACCTCTTTGAATCTAAAGAGAGAAAAATAGCTTTAAGTTTCCATGCATAAAGTGGGTTCAATTATTGGGCTCATCAGCCAGATATGAGACTGCTGCATAGGATCTGAATCACCATCAATCACCACTAAACAAAGCAGAGGTAACTGGCTTATGGAACTCTACAGCTTTCCCTGCTGCCTCCAATAGCACTGCGTTAACCAGCTCAGCTAACCAGCGCACTGGTTATAACACATAAACACACCCTCACATCCAAACACAGCCATCACTAGCAAAGTGCATCTGTGATGAATGAGATTCAATCGGCCTTCTGGCCTTCCAGGCTCAAGATAACATTTCTCCTACTGATAGTATCAACTTATAATTTAATTTCAGGTCCTAGCTCTTAAGAGATAAGACTGTTTGCAGAGCTAAAATCTAATCCAGTAGAAGATGTTGGACAGAGTTCCATAAATTCTGATGACCACAAGATAGCCTGATTTCCTTAAAACTCTGCGAGAATATATGTTATAAACCTGAATTTCTAAAATGAGCAATAATGAAAATGGTGACACCAAATTTAATATTTGCTTATCCATTTACCCAGATGCATGAACTCACTGATCAACTTGAATGTACTCTTTAAAAAAAAAGAAAAAAGAAATCCACTTGTGATCTTTACAAAAGTGCGGGCCTATCATGGCTTCTTCTGAGGTTTGTCAGTGAAAGTTGATCCCATATCTTTGTTAGTTTATTATTTGCTTTTACTTAAGGAAACACATGTTTGTTCTGAAAGTTACAAATGCCACAGAATGATAAACAGAGGTCACTATTAATAGTTCCATATCTGGCTTCTTCTTGGAGGGTCTACTGTCTGTATATTTATTTTAGGAGCTGTGTCACTGTAAGCCCTGCCACCTTCAGTTCTCCTTCACTGCAGACGCTCCTTGCTGCTCCTGGATTGATGTAAGCATAGACTAAGTTATCAGGCAGCTCCTGACCCATTCAAGGAGGGTAATTTTATTGCATGTCTGTTTAGCTTCTGTCTTGTGCTCTCTTGAAGACATCAATTCTCTCAGGTGAAGAACACATATAAAATTTAGAGATGCTCCCTTAGGCTAAGAGATTAGGAATCATGCCAAAATTTCTGAGAGTGAAGTCACTCTATAATCTCCCCCTGCATGTGCCATCTCCCACGACCGTGTGCTGCCCTTTGATTAGAAGGAAATTAAAGGCAATGTGGAGTCACTCAGGGGTTTGATTGCCAGTCATTTTCTTTTCTTATCCACTTTCTGTTTTATGGAATAATCCCAAGATGATCGCTTGCTCTTCCCTTTCTTTTGTCATTTTTTGCACGTACGTGTGTATGTGTGTGTAGGAAACCTATGAAATAACGAACCACCGTAAACAATAAGCATTCCCTGTCATATTCTTTTTATTGCACCATACCCTCCTCCTCTCCTAACAAATAACTTTTAAGAAACTGCCTTTCTTTTCCTAGTGCAGAGCAAATTTATTAAATAAAAATTATAGGGTGGTTCAGCCAATTTCTCAGCTATACTGTGAATTCTTCAAAGCTGTTATCCTAAAATGCTGCCTATATGTTTCTCCCTATTCTAAGCTTCTTTCAGCAAACTAGAAACAACAATGAGTCCGTTCATCAAAATGGTCATAGCTGTAGAATTTAGCCTTTGAGATTCAGCCTCTATTCTCCTCCCTTCTCAGGCCAACTTTCATATCTAGTAACCCTAAATCATTGTTATTCTGAAATAATATAAATGCAAGTCCCTTGTAAAATAAATTTCTTCTCTGAAAAAAAAAAATGGAGTAAGGATAAAAGAAAACATTATCCATGCTTTAAATGTAAATCATAAGTGTAAAAACAGTCATTAATAATAACAACAACAACAAAAATTCACCTGAGTGGTGTTAAATAAAAAGAACAAAAATTTTGCTAAGCATGTATCTTGATTATTTTTTCAAAATGCAGATTCATTTTTGGCACACTGCCAAACACTTTATGGAATATCACTGTACTGACACCCATGAAAATTGGCACCTAATCCTGGTTTTACCTCTTCCTCATTGTGAGTTCTTGGGCAATTTATTCTCCCTCTTTGTCTATTGCATTAAATGAGACAATTGGTTCAAGAGATCTCTAAAATCCTTCCCTGCTTTCATATCTCCTGGGCATCAACTCAACTCCCTCCTCCTACCTAACCTTGTGGAAGAACTTCTAAAAAGGATCATTCTAGGCCTTGTCCTACCATCTCTTCTGATTAATGAGTTTAGAAGCTCATTCCCATTTTGGCATTAGATTGACGCCGGAAGCACGCTTCCTCCATTTCTCTATGCCTTAAGTTTTCTAGGATAGATCTCTGCTGACAAAGCCTATGGTTTTCTAGCTTGGACTACGACTAGGTGACTAAATTAAATTTTGAGGTATTAATAAGATGTCAGACTATCTCAAGCCACATTTTGCAGAGATCTTTGTAAGTAATGGAGTGGGTAACTTGATGCTCATTTGCCTTATTCCTATAGTTATCTCTCCATTGGTTTTAAACTTGAGGGGGTAGGAAAGAACAATTATATGTTAAGCTCCTTGTAATATCTCGATAAGAGGAGCAAAGGCTTGATGGGAACAACTAAAATTGAGGAAGGAAGGAAAGAAGGAAGGAAGGAAGGAAGGAGGGAAGGAAGGAAGGAAGGAAGGAAGGAAGGAAGGAAGGAAGAGAGGGAGGGGGAGAAAAGGAAAGAAAGTTGAAAAATATTTATTGAATGGGTAAATAAACTGGTGGACAAATAAACAAATGTCTCTTATTATCCATTAACAATTTTATATAGATGCTTATTTAAATAAAGATGCTTATTTAAATAAAGCAATCCAACATTTACTGCATTGTTTCCTGTATGTGTGCATTTTGTATTTTATGTGTGTGTAAATGTCTTTTATTCTGGGTAAATTCTATACACAAAGTACATTTTCAGATTACAATGTGTAATAGTACATCAAGGTTTATTTGGAGTTTCTTTTATACACAGTAAATCCTAGATTACAAACTCCTTTAGAGTAGGAAGCCTGCCCCTTTGGTTTTCTTGTGCTTAGGATCTAGCTTAGCATTTACTTTTATTTGCTAAATATAAACACAATGAGGATTTGGAGCGGCAAAACCCTAGCACTCTCCTAATTGAGTGCTTGCTGGATGCAGGAAGTTGATTATTCTGAACTCTAAATACTGATTCAAAGGAAATCTTGACAGGACACTTAGGAAAGGAAATAAATTAGTGCTTAGTTGCATTTGTTTATAAGCTTATATCATTTATTTAATGATTGAAATCACAAATAATACTTTAATATTTTAATATTAGTTTTTTTTCAAATTAAAATGTCTTCTTACAAATGGAAATTCCTTTATACATTGTTGGTAGAACTATAAATTGACATAACCTTTCCTTAGAACAATGTAGCAAGATTTATTACAGGCTTCAAAACTAATCAACTTTCACTGAGAACGCCACTTTTAGAATTAATTTTAAGGAAATCATCATGTCTATGCACAAAAATGTTTGTACAAAAATTTAAGTAGATGTTGCTTATAATAGTGAAAATTAAGAACCTTTTTAAAAGCCCAACAATAGCTTTATTTTTTAAATAGTAAATCTGTATTTTTGAAACACTGTTTATAGAGCAAAAAGCACACTATTTTCAAGTCAAGTTTATAACACAGTATTACTGAAGGATTTAACTTTTAAAAATAAATATATGTCTGTCTGTACACAGGTGCCAATGTTTTTCTCTGAGGAGTTGGTTTATGTATGTTAAGAAAGAGCTTTCCATGGGTCTCTCACATTTCTGCTTATTTTGCAAGTAGAGGCACTGACTGTTCCTTCTTCCAGACTGTCTATCTAAGAATATTGGTATTATGAACAGTCTTAGAAAATAGAAACAGTGTCTCCCTCTACAGCAAAAAGTACATTGGTTCAATAAAGACAATGTCTGTCTCCAAGACAAAGTTTAGGTAAGCTACTCTCCATAAGAAAAGACGTGGGGGTCCCTAACCTCAGCAGCCCCACGCCAGTAACATAACCCACTGTATACACAGATACCTTTGGGCCCTCTTTGTGTCACCCTGTGGAAAACAGTGCTCAGAAATTGGTTCTAAACATACTGAGCCTCTACTCCTGTAATAAAATGTCCTTTATCTCTGACCTAGGAGTCTCACGTCTTCTACAAGCATCTATAACACAATGGCAAGCTCACTTTACAGCTTGTGGTTCTTGATCATGTATATTTTTATTTATATTTTTTAAATACATTTCTATCTTACTACAATAAATATGGGTCACTTTTATAACCAGATGTTAATGTTGTTTTTTTAAAAGAACCTGAGAGCCAGATGAAATGTCACTGTCATATGCCAACAATGGTATTACAGGATGCTGGTCTACCATGGCAGAAGGTCTAGGGGTGAGGCAGTTAACTCTACTTGTCTGTTGATAAGTGTGGACCTTCTGGTGACTCTTTTCACATGTCAAGAGCCTTGCAGGGCTCTGCTCTCAGCTTAGAGCCTGTTGAAATCTCAGGCAATCCACTATTTGTATGTGGTTAATGGGGACAAGGAACTGTCCCAACAAAATAACTAGGTCTCTTGGAAAAATGGCAGCCGCAATGTCTGACAGGGAACAGGTGTTTAGTTCATAGGATTCAGAGTCAAGAGCCTGCTGCCTTTAGATGTAGCTGTCAAGTGATCACCATCTACTGGCACATGGCACTGGGAACAGATCCTGTCTTTATAGAACAGATGAGACTTCATAGTTGCTGGAGGTTATGAATGTTTGCGAATATGGTTGTGCATAGGTATGTTGTCTCATCAACATCCATTAAAACAGAGAAGTAAAGTCTTTATGAAAACGTCCTTATCCGATGGGAGTTTCATGTCTATAATTTGAAGTGAGATGAAAAGAATGAAATGTAATTTTCTAAAGATTTCTTCGGCGTGTATCTTCACTGTACCTTGGAACTCATAGATGGTGGTATAAGACACAGAAATCCAAAGAAAGGAAGCGAGGTTCTTCCCTTGCCTCTTAAGCCATTGTTTTATGTTCTGAGGAGCAAAAAGGCGAGAGCTGAGATCATGGCTGATTGATTTCAGGGAATGTAGACTTAGAATAATTAAGTTGGGATTTCTTTTATTCCTTAAATAATTTTAAAGTAAGTATTGCTATGTATGTAAATCCAACCTATAAGATTCTGCCTTTGGTAAAAGTTGACCCCCAATAATTAAACAAGTTTATTCATTATAAATGAGTGCAAAGAAACCTAATTCAGTTTCTTAGCACACAGTTGCCCCCATTTACTCTTTTAGGTTTTATGTGGTTTCTGAACTGGGCTTTGATTCCCAGTCCTCTTCCCCATGGCACTCTGGAGTCCCACAAGTATCTTTATGATGCAATGGCAGAGTTATTTGTTCTTTCTACCAACATTCATTCTCGCTTTCCACCTTAGTAACAGAACTCCAGTTTTATTCACGGTGGCAATGTTTCCAGTTAAAAGATCTCATATTGCCCAGGTTTTTTGCAAGATGTCACCATATAACTAATTTCTGGTCAATGAGAAGAGGAAGTGCCCTGTGGATTTTCTAGGGAGTTTCTTTAAATGGGAAATAATGATTCTCTTTCTTCTGCTTCTCATCCTTCTTCCTTCTTTCATCCCCTTCCCCTTCTCCTCCCCCTCCTCTTTCTTCTCCTTCTTCTTCTTTTTCCTCCTCCTCCTCCTCTCCTTCTTCTTCTCCTTCCCTCTCTCTCCCCTTTGTCCTACCCAAGTGACACAGATGGAATTCCTCTAGCAACCTTACATAGTGCAGTTATTTTTCAGGTGGAAGTCAAGAAGAACGAAAGGTAGAAGGATCCTGGGTCTCTAATGATTTTGTACTTTGTCCAGACTATCTCTTTTCAACTTTGCTGTTGTTTACACAAAAGAACAAACTGTGTGTAAAGCTACTTCAATAATTTTAACTGAAGCAGCCTGATTCTAGCTGATACAGATCAGATGCCCTCAGATATCATATTTTTTTTTTTTTTACAAACTCTCTTTGGTGAATTTCTAAAATGAAATTGAAATATTCAGGTTTTGAAAGAGATTTTTAAAAAGTGTTGTAAGAAACAGGAGAAAAAAATTAGGCACTGAAGTGGCAGAGAGGATTAAGTTGTTCTCAAATAACAAAATTAAAATTGATTCTATATTGTTCTATTTTTGAAACTAATAAACTTATCTAAAAATATTTTCAATATTTTATTCAGCCATAACAAAAAAGAAGTCCTGCCATTTGCAACAACATTGATGGAACTTGAGGATATTATGCTAAGTGAAGTAAGTCAGGCAGAGAAAGGCAAATAGTGTATGATCTCACATATATGTGGAATCTAAAAAAGCAGATACAGAGAACAGATTGGTGGTTGCCAGAGGTGGAGGGTGGGAGGGAGTAGAGGATGGGAGAAATAGGTGAAGTTGGTCAAAATGTACAAACTTACAGCTATAAGATTAATAAATTCTGGGGATGTAATGCACAGCATGGTGACTATAGTTAACAATACTGTACTGTATGTTTGAAAATTGCTAAGAAAGTAGATCTTAGAAGTTCTCCTTAAAAAAAAAATTATAACTATGTGAGGTAATGGATTGTGAACTAAAGTGGTGGCAATCATTTTGCAAAATATACATGTCTCAAATCGTTATGTTGTACACCTTAGACTAATGCAACGCTAAATGTCCATTATAACGCAGTAAAACTGGGAACATATTACATTCAGTTTTTACCCACATAGAGAGGCATTATAGTGACATGATTTGAAATCAGATGGCTTACTTTGCATCTAGCTCCTCACTGTCTTTATGTTTCCCTTTCTTCATCTGAAAACAGCACCTTCTTCAAGATTCTTGTGAAGTTATATGATTTAATACAGATACAAGGCCATAGACAGTGACTGGAATATATTCTCCCCTATAGTTCTTATTTTAATATGTCCTCTATACTTTTTGTAAAATCCTCTATACTTTTTGTACTATATATTTTTGTAAAATCTATTAGAGTGATAATCTTGATTCTATATTTAGCACAGCAATAGGGCTTTATAATTCTGCAGGAAGGGAAAAACAAAGAATATGGACTTGTGTGTGTTTATGTGTATTGAAAGTAGGAGGGTGAAAATCAGACCGACTGTCAAAAGCATGGAAAACATTATTCTCACCTTCTCTCTGAACTTCTTATCCATCTATCACCAGTGATTCCACAAAGTAAATGACAAAGTTCTTCAGGTATGTAAGTAGAACTTCTTAACAGGCAAATAAAGTTTATTTGTTACGTCTGCCTACAGACCTCAAACTAATAGTATTTTGTGTTTCATGGTAAATTCAGTCTCACTTACCTTCTGTTATATTGCTTTGTTTATGACAGACTCAAGAATTAAATCTGTAGCAAAAATCCTTAAATATATATTAATATTACTCAATCTACTTCAAAATTTTTATTTTCATTTAGGGAAAGTCTTACTATTTCCACTAAGCTTGTAGTTACATCACTTGAATCCATAAAAAAAAAGAGTAACATATTTATTGCATTTTTGAATGACTACTCGTCTACTGGAAATAAAAGATTCTCCAGTACCTCTCACTGTTTATATTGTCTTCATTCCTGACTTTGTCAATATATATTGCACACGATGGGCATATATGGCAGCTTTTGAGCACTCTTATTTACCTTTTCTTAGCTTTACTCATCCCTTCCTCTTCTGCATTTATGATGTGGCATTTCTAATTCTTCTCTGTTAATTTTTATTCTTGATTACTTTTTGGTATTTCTTATTCATCTATATTAAAGTTGTATGTCCTCAGAATTGATTACTAGAACTCACCCACAGAAAGCAATGATCTCTTCATCACGAAATCATGCCCTTTTTCTTAGTTCATAATTGAGTATTACACAATAATTCCCTTCTGGTTCTCATTCTTACAATTGAAGATAATAACACTAATTGTTTACTTTTTCTTATTTTTTAACCAGCTGGTAAAATATTTCATATACTACCTCTAGAACAGTGAGCTAGTTTAGTGTATCAGTCAAAATCATGTTTTAATAAAATGATTCCTTATAAAAATGCTTTCTACCACCTTTATCTAATCTTCCTATCTGCAGTGCATTTATAGTTTCCTTAGTTCCAAATCCCTACCTACTGACAGTCTTTGCTTCATTGGTCACCATTGACCACCGATCATATCCAACCCAAGACTCTCAATTTCAATAAATAGTATTTTAGTAATGAAAAATGTTTTATGAGCCCTCAAAACCAAATGCATTTAGAATTCAGCTCTTCATTCATTATATCTCAAATAAAAGAGATCAGAATCACATTCACATAAAATCACTCTCAGAAGAAATTTCAAATCTCCCAATTATCTCAATCAGGATAAACTAAAACTATGAGTTGCTAGACTTCAAAAATCATTTTTAAACTTTTGGTTTCACTTACATTCCCCAATATACACTTGTAAGAGAATTGCTACTTTTCAGCAGATCTGAAAATACCAAGTTTTACTCAATCTTATTTTCCTAGCTTTTCTAGTACCCTAGTTCTGCTGATCCAATTCTTTTTATAATTTACTATGATTGTCTGTTTCTCTCTCTAGACTGTGCCTATATCATGTTCATTGTTGTAACCACAGAGTAGTCACATAGTAGTGTTTCAACAAATATTTCCTTGAGAGAAGAAATGAATTAAAAAAACAGAAACGAGTGAAAAGTCTATGAAATCTTCAAGGGGTTGAGTAGAAGGAAGAATGGGAGAAGTTATGATCATGAATATTGTCTGTATATTTAAGGTTATTAAATAGAGGCTAAATGTTTTCTTTTAAAATGAAAATGAGGTACTGGCATTTGAATCTTGATAACTTTTGAGCCATTCCCAGTGTTGAGCTTTTTCTTGTCTTTTTTTTGCATTAACATGTTAATATTTGTTCCTGCCAAAGAAGTAATTCAAGATAGGAACATTAGTTCACTGGAGCAAAATCATGTCAATGTCACTCTAAAAGAGAAAAGGCTGTATTCCATACAGAACTGAACAAGAAGGCACAATTCACATCATTTTCAAAGTCTATTATTTGGAGCATTTGTTAGAATAACCAGGCTGCCAGGGTTTGTTCTATTTGTATGTTTAGGGTTTTTAATGTTCAGCCACATTTTAAATATATATTATTGTACTTATAAACCTCACAACAGCTAGGAGGCAGGAACTGAGGCAGGTTAAGAGTAATGCCAAAAGCAAGCACAACAATATCTCTATTAGAAAATAAGCTTAATCAGGAGTAAGTAGACCTGAGCTCTGGTTCCAATTCTGCCACTAACTACAAAGAAGAATTAACTCAAGTGGGTTGGCTCCTCTAGGACATAATTTTTTCAACTTTCAAATGAAGGGCTTACACCACAAAATCTAGGTCTAAAATTGTGTGCATATTTCATCACAGAAAATGCATTCCAACCACTCATTTCAAAGCCAGAAATCTCATTACCAGAGATAGAAATAACACAAGAGGCTTAAGCATCATTGCAGAGGACGAGCTACCTTCTTTTCACCCCTCAGAAGGGCACTCCCCCTTTGCCCACCCACTTTTGCCAAAAATAAATAAATAAATAAAAAGTGCAGTGAGTCATTTGGTCACATTTTGCATTGGAAATCGTCTCTTGCTGGCCCCCATCCCCACTTTCCTGTTGTTAATGGTCAATATTTGACTTCCAGACAAGACTTTGGAAAGGTAATGCCATGGGACCAATTTTCAAAACATAAAATTGAAAGGAGGGTGGTAGAAAAGTACAATAGCCCCGGAAACTTGGAAGAATGCTACCTGTATACTAGAAACCTTGATATATTTGGGATAACTTGAGGGGGGCACTGTTGGCCAACAAGCCTGCCTGGAAAGTCAGAAGAAACCCTGCAGAATACCTCTACATCCTCTAAATCAGGGAAGATGATGGGAAGCATTCAGGAAGAATGCCATGTAAAGATGAAGGAAGAAATGGGGTGATGCTTCTACAAGCCAAGGAAAGACAAAGATTGCCTGCAAACCACCAGAAGCTAGGGGAGAGAAATGGAACAGATTCTTCCTCACAGCCCTCAGAAGGAACCAACCCTGCCACCATCTTGATCTCAGACTTCTAGAATTTTATTTACTGTCCCCAGAATTGTGAGACCATAAACTTCTGTTTTTCAAGCCACCCAGTTTAAGGTGCTTTGTTATGGCAGCCCTAGGAATTTAATACTGACCCAAGCCTTTTTTGAGACTTTGATCAGGTGTCTCTCTAAAGGTTGAAACCATGCTGGAAGATAATTATTGATTTGTTCAGGGGGTAATCTTTTTGCCATAGCAAATGGAAAGCATAAATCCCATCCTGCCATGGAGAGACCCAAGATCAAAGGCTAAAGCTCACTGCAAAATAATGGTAAGATGGCCCTCACTGGGAGTGGCGTTGTATACCTGCGGGTATTTTTCACTGAGAAATGTGCACTTCTCTCTGGTGACTGGGAGTAGACTCTTGGTGGAAGAGTGGTAATTGGAGGAGAATTAGTTTGGAAGCAAGAAAACTTCTGTACCTGCAGGTACCCAGACTATAAACCACAGGCTGGGGAGAAAGTGTGAGAGCATGGATTGTGGACTGAGAAGGACTATTTATAGTTTCCAGCTTTGTTCTCTCTGAACCGCAAATCTCTTCTGTTATCCTCCAGCATTCAGAAAAATCTTTTTACTCACTTATTACCATGGGGAGTCTGAGGCCAGGAAATGGGCTCTGCGGGATTGGGGAAAGGGGGATGGGAAAGGAACTACAGCCTGTTGAGAAAATCTAGTCTCAATACAACAGTGGTGACATGCACAAAAGCCATGCTGTGGTTTAGAGACCCTAGATTAGCTAAAGTGCCAAATGGCCACCAGAACAGATTTGGGAAACATGTCAGCTTCCCCGAGACATACTCGGAAATGCCCTGGGGAATAAAACTAGTCAAAGACTGGACTTCCTGAATTCTGGCAGGACGGGGCTTACCCTGCTGTATTTGTTTAGGAACTAACTGTTGGTAGACCTCAAAACTGAGCAGGTCTGGGACATAACATCTTGTGAACACTGTGCCAGACTTTTCAAAATGTACATGCTTTCAGCATTTCCTTTTTACCTGCTTTCCATAGATGTGGTATCAGAGATGCAAAGTTATAGGAAAAAATAGTATTCCACTAATATTTCAGAGTATGGATTTTATTCTAAAATATTGCCACATATTAACAAAAATGATGAGTTTAGGCAAATAATGACACTTAGTGTTTGTTCATGCAGTGTTCATTTCTTGGTGCGATAGATAAACAGGTCCACATTTCTACCTCCCACCATGGCTCTAGTCCCAATCACCATAATCTCTGATGTAGACTCCCTGTATCTTCTTTTATTATCCTACAGTACATTTTTCTCCCAGCAGTTAAATAAGCTAAAAATGCTAATTTAACTTTGTAACTGCCCATTGAAAAATTTTCAATACTCTTCCAAGGAAAAAAAATCAAATTTGTCAGCAACTTGGTGCTGCCTGTATCTCCAGCCTCACGTCCCGCTCTGTCTGGAAATTCTTTTCTCCACTTGACCTAATTCCTAATTTTCCTTCAGGCTTTAAATTTAAGATTACTTTCTTGAGGGAGACTTTACTGATCCTGAACCTAAGTCAACTGCCTAAATCATCACACTCTTTATTTTTTCTTCAATTAAAGCTGTACTTTCCAATTATATATTAGTTTGATAATTTATTTGTATAGTATTGATCTTCACACTGTGAAGTATTACACTATGAAGGCATAGATTGATTTTCTATTGAGCTGTACTCTATCCCAAGTTTCTAATACAATTTCTGGTGTATTACAGACACTTCATAAATACTTGATGAATGAGGAGGTAGATGCCATTAAAATAGTACTTGAATTGTTCCTTAAAAAGAAAACACTCAAATATGATAAACTATTTTTTTCAAGGAAAAGATTATTATTTTTAAGCAGGAATGAGCTCTGTCTACAAGTTTCATGCTGAGCTTTAAGTCTAGAATTCTTCAACTTCTCAGAAGCTAACCTAGCAAAGCTTCCCAACTTATGCCCCATTTTGATGAGATAAGAATATCTGAGAACTCTCCAATAAACACTATTGAAAGGCTTGGCTTGCATTTCCTAAGAGTTTACCTAATGGGTGTCACTGGTGTTTGTATTTGTGTATATATACAAGTATATATGTCGGTAAGCTTCAGTCTTCGGTCAATCAGATAGAAAGTCTAGGAATATAGGGAAAAAGAAAAAAACACAAACCGAATCTGATTAATATAACTGAAGCAATGAATTTGCTAAAGTAGAAATAAATTCCCATCTCTAGTTTCATGCATTTCATCTCTAAAGTTTATGTAAGTTCCCCTATATGCAGTCTTAGTTTTCAATTTTGACAATTTTATTAGTAATATTGAATTGTTTTAAACTATCATTACATTTAATCTTCTTCTTAAAGCTCCCTGTTTCTTTGGCAGTAAAGACATAAATTGCCATTCCCTATTTCTGTTGAACTTTGAAGTATAAAATTCTTTTTACTTAGCTAACCTAAATCAACCATGTAATGTAGCCCCTTTGGGTAATAATTATACCTGATATATCTACCTGAGTAAAAGGAAGAAAAACATCTCAATTCCAGTTCTTTTAATTCAGTTTTATGATAACTGATTTATATAGTTCTTGAGTCTCCTATTATTCAACAGGAATAAACCGCTCTACCAACCCATGATATTTGCAAATATATGCCAATAAATTGTTTAGTCCATCTCCCTACACCCATGTAATTTTGATTTTTAGTAAATTATCATAAAATACATGTTACATGTCATTATTTTTCATTAAATTATTCTAATAAATCTATTACTAAATTAACTTAAAAATAGTAAAATTAAATGTTTGTAAACAGCATTTTAAATGTCCTGCCAAGTGTTCTATATAAAGTTTCACTTCAGCCCCTATGTCAAAAAACTTTATGTCCTCAAAACATTTTTACTCATTGTTATAACAAATTTTTCACATCACCGTCAATAACCTAGAAAATTAATATTGATAAAGACATTTTATGCTTGTTGGGAAAACAGCTCCCCATTGAACCAGAAAAAGAGGAACTCTGTGTCCGTTTCAAGGGTCTTTTTATTTTGAAATGAGAATATCAAAGGAATGAGTCCTCTGTAAAATGTTAAAACAAGATTTTGCTTTTGTTCCTAGTTGCTTTTGACAAGCAATGAGGTGATTGGGCAGGGGATGGGGAGGATTTGTGTAATTTACCTGTTGAGGCTCATGTGTACTTCTCTCTCTCTCTCTCTCTCTCTCTCTCTCTCTCTCTCTCTCTCTCTCAGAATATCCCTATTATCCTGCTTGAATGAAAGAGATAGCTTTATGTGTGTCCACTCAAAGAATGAGACACACTGTTCCTTTTCCAGAATGCAGCCACTAACAAGAGTCATGTTCTATGCATATAAACATGACCAACATTCTTATTGTGCAATCTGCATGAGTTTTTGTTTTTGTTTTGTTTTCTTTTGGCTTTCAAGACAAAATTATACTTCTGGAACATATCAGTGCTCATGTTTATTAAAATACTACATATCCATTGTAAAAATTTACTAAGTATAACTATATATAAAAGAAATGGTCATAATCCTACTACCTAATGGCAAATCACTTTTGAAAATTCACTTGATGTATAAATGGTGGGTACAAATATTCAAGAGTACAAAAAAATCTCTGCTACATAGTCCTAAAATATTATTTCTTCTGTCAAGGTAATCATTTTATTTACTGGCAAGAGCTTTATCTTATTTAATATAAATTCATTCCAATCAGACTTTTTAGAGTCAATGCAATATTTTCTCAGATAAATCAGAATTTGTCCGTCAATTAGGTTTCCTCCCCTCTCCTTTATCTCTAGAATTGTATCCATATTTTCCTTCAGCTCAAGCAGTATCTCACTGGGTGGGAGAGTGGATATGGGTGCTCTCCCATCTGTTTATACTATATTTGTTTGCATTTATTCTTGTTGGTCTTTAATGAGATATTCCATATGCTATCCAGTCTCCCTTCATGAGACCATGTCTTCTGTACCTTCCTTTCTCCAACAAGGACTTTTGATCCTCCAGCTTTTCTCAGCTATATTCACAGCTTATTTGAAGGATATGGAAAACAATTGTCTACTCTCCTAAAACTCTGCGGAATTTCCTGAAGCCCATCTGTCTAGGTAGAATCTATGGCCATTGCTACTCGACCTCTTACGGATCATGCAGAACACAGGGCTTCTCTACAAGGCTTACCAACTCCCCAGTCACTCTCCGAAACAAAAGACATAGGTATCTTCGGTGTCCTGCACATCCCTGCCTTAAGTGTAGTTGGAGGTTCTAGAGCCCTACCCACTTGCAGCTCAGTTCTAGGTTCTCTTAAGGATATGACATCTTCTCAACACAAGTTTCTAAAATAAAGTCACATCCTCTCCAGTTTCCCTCCCCCCTCTAACTTGGACAACCTTTACCTAAAGTCCAGGGATAGGTTCCTATCATATTTCCAAACTTTTAGTTATGGAAACCACCAGATGTCTTCTGGGCTTAGCCTTTTAAAATATTCTGGCTCTTACAGGTCAAGTGTTCTGGCTTTCAAGAATATGTCTTTGCTATGAGTCTCAAGAGTCTATTTTGGAACTCAGAAATCAAGGTATTGACATTTTGTCCTCTATATTCAATGTAATCTCTCCCTTGAGGTATTGCATGTTAATGAATAAATAGGGAGAAAGGTCACAGCAAAAAGCGAAATAGACTGTATTGCATAGAGAAGAACTTCAGTTAACATAATAGAATTCTACCTATCTGTCTACCTGCCTACTTATCTCTATTCTAGAAAGCCTTTTCTTTTGCTCTTGAGAATTCAGATGTGGCCATTACTCTTATTTCTCAGAATTCTACACATTTTTCATTTTGCTTCAAGCTGTACTTCACTAACACATTAACATGTCTTTTGTCTTCACCATTTTGAATTATTCCACTTTACATGTCATTGAGTTTATTGGATACCTTGTTTATTCCCTAAATCACAGAGTTTCAGATTAAAGATGGGCATTGTTTCAAAGGTAACAAGTTATTATTTTCTGACAAATTAGAATATCAGAATAAGGTTCATTTTTTTCTTTTTCTTTTTTTTTTTTGGGGGGGGGTGGGGAGTGGTGAGGAGTGCCTGTAGCTCAGACTGGCAAAACTACTCAAAAAGTTAAATTTAATATCAAGGTAGACTGGGAGATTAAAACCTCTTTGACATTTAGCAGGAACTTGCAATAAAAATTTTTCAATGTCTCTTATAACTACTTTTTTTCATTCTTATTGCTAACCCCTTAGTTAGTCCAGGTCTCCATAATTATCATGTAGACCAGGGGTCTGCAATCATTTTCTGTAAAGAATCAGATGAATACTTTAGGCTTTGCATACTATGTGTTCTCTGAGACAGCTATTCAATTCTGTGGTAGAGCAAAAGTTGCCATAGAAAACACATAAATGAATGACTGTGTTCCAATCATATTTTATTTACAAAAACAAGCAGGAGTCAAACTCTGTTTTAGACTATCTGATTCCCTTTTCAGTTTATTCTGCACTCTCTGGCCTATTAATCTTTGGAGGGCATAGCCTTCCCTGCTATAGTAAGTACGTATACGAGGTCTGATAATTAAGTTCACAAACTTGTTGCAATGATGTTTCTAACCTTTTTTGATGTCAGAGGGATTGTTCATTATGAATTTGTACCAACTGGACAAACAGTTAACCAAATTTACTATTTGTAAGTGCTGAAAAGGCTACGTGAAAAAGTTAGACGACCTGAACTTTTTGCCAACAATTCATGGCTCTTGCATCACGACAATGCACCAGCTCCCGCAGCACTGTCTGTGAGGGAGTTTTTAGCCAGTAAACAAATAACTGTAGTGGAACACCCTCCATGCTCACCTGATCTGGCCCCAAATGACTTCTTTCTTTACCCAAAGATAAAGGAAATACTGAAAGGAAGACATTTTGATGACATTCAGGACATCAAAGGTAAAGCAATGACAGCTCTGATGGCCACTTCAGATAAAAGAGTTCCAAAATTGCTTTGAAGGGTGGACTAGGCTCTGCTGTTACTGCATAGCTTCCCAAGGGGCATACTTCGAAGGTGACCATAGTGATATTCAGCAATGAGGTATGTAGCACTTGTCCTAGGACAAGTTTGCGAACTTAGTTGTCTGAACTCATGTACCTATTTCTCAGCCTGGTATTTAAGACCCTATATTATATGACCATCAGAAAAGCAAGAAAACTGAAACCAAGCGGAAGAAATTGTTGGGAAAACAAATCTAACCATAGGTTCTGGCTTCGGTGAACACAGTCCAAGAAGAATTTTCTAAAGATACAGAAACCTCAGGCATAAAGTAGGTCAGCATCAGTGCCTGCTCACCTTTCCAATACTGTTGAACACCAGAGGGGCAGGTCCAGATTGTCATCACACACTAGATGGCCAGGAGGCATCATTTATAGTTTTTTCTCTGTATTAAAGGCCATCAGCCAGAATTGCAAGGGGACAGAGATAGGCTACATAGCACTGTCTGTCCATGAGCCAGGCACTCAGCAGGTTTTATCATCAATTCAGTTAAGCCAAAGCTTTGTTTCTAGGCTTGCGGATACCATCCAAATGGCTAGAGTTCATGGCAGCATATGAGACTGGATACGTAATAAGCCGAGGAACTAGAGTGACTAAAGTGTTGGGAGCAAAGAGAAATGCAGTCCAATGTTAGAGCAGACACTGTAAAAATCTATTCAGAAGGATAAAATTGGTTACAGTACCATAAAGGGAAGGCTACCCATACTGGGTAAGACTGCCCTGGGAACTTCCTCAATTAGGTAAGTCCCTTCAGAGGATCTGCCCTTTGGAGTAAATGTTCAAGCTTCCCTTCTGTCAAGAAAACAGGTGAGGAAAAATTGAAGGTCCTAAATAAAATGCACCCAAGACCAAGAAAGACATGCAAATTCTGACTTGCAAATTTTAATAAGAAATCTGACTGCCATGCTGAGCAGACCACTTACATCAGCAAGTGTTCAGCTGCAGTCTGGCTTTAAGAGAAATTAAATAATATTCAAAGACCACTTTATTAAGTCATCTTGAAAAATTACTGCCATAGACACCAGTGATATTTACCATCTATATAAGCAATTAATGTTTGCCCACAGAAAGAACTAAATGGAAAATCAAATCATAATTAGATGATAACTAGGTAAGCATGGAATCAGTACAGGGATGATTTGATATATAAATTGTTTAATAGCATTAGGCTAAGATAACATAGAACACAATCACTTCACTATAAAAAAATATTCGTGTGAATGGATGCAGAACATTCTGTGTTTGTTATCTACAATTCCTAGCATCTTCCTTAATAAGAGGGATATCTTTCATAGAAAAGACTCATTTAAGTTTCAAAGAGGTATTTTGGGGTATACATTCTCTTGACTATTCTTGCATTAGCATTTTCAAAATTTATCTCATGTGACTCCTCTTTTTCTATATTTCTATGGCTGGCCAATCCTTATTTTGATAGTCACAGTTTTTATTTAAATAAATTTATATGGACAAGCAAGTTGCAACTAAACCCTGTTTGAATGAGAACAATACTTTACCTTCCCCATGACTTGGCTTATCTCTGCCCTGGTTTACTACCTAATATTTTAACTCTGAGGGGGAATTTTATTTTATTTAATTTCCAAGAAAGTAAAAGACCTCACATGCTGCCAACAGGACTACCATGAAATGGAAACTACAGAGACACACAAAGGCATACACTGAACATACTGGATTCCTTATCTGGATGGCAGCCCTGGACACTTGGGGGCCCAGCTGCTGGAGGCTGTTGGTGGATTTGTTAAAATAATTTAATTCTACCACTCACTATACCAAAGTCTACTTCCTGCCTCAATTAGTATTGGCTTAAGAACAGATGTGGGACTAAACCAGTAGGGGTTATTGGTAAGGGGAGTGTAGCTGAGGGTATGGAAGTCGTACGTCAGAAGATTCAGCTTCTAGGCAGCTGGTGAAAGCAGAGATAGCATGGCACAGAAGGCCTCGCCATGAAGCATAATGGGAGTTCCCATTAGGAAGAATAAGATAAGTAAATATTGGCCTGAGTAAGAACAAGGAGAAACAGCATAATACTCTGGGGAGCTAAGAACCAGAAATCTGTACGGAACACAGTTTAGAATATAAGCTACACAGGGAAGAAAACAGAAAAAGGAGAATGGGAAAATGTAGCAATAAATACTAATGAACCAACTACTTAGTATTCTATCTTCAGTTATGGGATGCTTAACTGTGGGAAAGACTGATGCTCTCCCGCTCATTTTAAAAACGGAGACAATAAAACTAATTCACAGGATTATTGTAAGAATTAAATAAGATAGTGCATAGAAAATGTTTATTGTAACCCTTGACATATGGAATACACTGATAATGTCTGCTTCCTTCTGTCTAGTGAAGGAGACGCTTCACCTGTGATCCATAGCCCCCAGGAGAGTCATAGCTGGGTGTGAGGAAGTACGTGAATCCCTTCAAATTGTTTATGAAAATGTATGTGTGGACACACACACACACACACACACACACACATTTTTGTAAGAAGAGGGTTTATACCTTTTATCTGATTTTCAAGAATACCCATAAGTAGAATAAAGGTTAAGAAGTATTGTGCGGGAGCACAGTGGTAAGAGAGGATTTCCATATCTCACTTACTAGTCAGGACAAATGTGATCCTAAAATATGAACAGACAATTTCCTGTTGACTCGGACAGAGTAGGACTATACCTCAGGAGACAGTCCTTTAATTCTGACAGCAGGACATGGCAACTGTGCTTGGGAGTGAAGAATAATCACAGAGCAAAGATTCTTTGGTTGACTCAATAACCCACTTAGATCTGCTTATCCATTGGAACTTTTCTTGCCTTTCTGTTTTTCTTTCCATCATTCACTAAATTGTCCTCATGATTTGGTCTTGTCCTTCTATTCCAGGATGACAAATGTCACCACACCTATTCTGGCTCTTCCTGGGGAGAAAGTAGATAAGGGTATGGAGGTTGTAGGTGATCAATTAGATGGTCATTGCAAGAGAAATAAAGAGATTTCAGACAACATTCTCCTCCTCCTATTCAGATGATGCCTCTTGCCAATATTTATCAGCTAGAACATATTTAGCACCAGAGTGTTTATAAAAGATTATGCTAATAAAACGGATGCTTTCACTTACAATGAAAACAAGAACAGAGAATATTCCGTATGATGGCAGTTACAACACCTGGATCTACTTGACAAGGTAGAAGTAACCTTTAGAAATTTTGAAAAGGAGATTTTGCATTAATATAAAATAAAGAGCAGATCTAGAAATAACCCAGCTACCATTTTTTGAAATGATAAAATCATCAATTATTCTGAATACACTGTAAGATAGTAAATTGAGATATAAAATATTTTTTGTAAATTCAAGAAAGTCAAGTCAATATAAATTATTCCTTTGTCAAAGTTAATCTTTCTAGATAAATAGAAAAACAGAATTAATAAATATGCAAAAGATCATAACTCTAATCCCTTTAACATATTCATGAGCCAATTAAGAAAATATAGCTGCCATTTCATTATTAGTGGTGGAAGGTTTGGTTCAAAGAATAATTGGTCTTCTGGTGCATGAGATTATATGCTGAATTTTTTCTCAGATATAACCAGCAGATAATTAATTTCTATTTTATGTCTTTTTTAAAAAATATTTTTGGTGATTCTCTATAAAGCAACAACAAAATATATCTAAGGACAAAATACTGTGTTTTTTGTAGCTGATTCGCAGCATATAAATAGGTATTTGTTGTGTATTGTATTTACAGACCCATCAATCGCCTTCTAAAAGGGTTGCCCTATTGTGGATTCAGACATTTGCATTTACATTACTTTACTTGTCAATCAGTTTTACTCACCAAGCTTAATGAAGTAAGCTCAGAAACATAGACCAGAGGAAAGAAAATGGTAAAACATTGAGTGCATCTGTTTTAATGATTCAGAATCATGCATGTTTTAGTTGAAATGTTTTACAGGTAAACTATAACACTGCTATTTCAAATTTTCACCTTCAAAACGTTTTTATCAGATTTGATGTAAAGATGATCAGTTTACAGATCAATTAAGAAAGGTCTGGTTAACTTTGCAGAACTAGGAGTAGAAGGTGGATATGATGGAAACTGATAACAAAAGGTGGATGTTAGAGAGAGGTAGAATGTGACATTAAAGGGAAAAAAACAGTCTATATACTCCACGTGGACAGGAATAGGTTGTTTGGTTTAGTACGTAGCTCCATTTCTTAGGACTATGTATGTCATATCATAGGCACTCAATTGAAAATTTGTTGGCTGAGTGAACTTGTGAATGACACAACTCTCTAAAGACGGATCAGACTACATGTTACTTGAATACTCCAGCACAGACAGAATAACATGGTAGGGATGTTGTATAGGGGGCTCGAGTTTCACTTAAGTGACCTTATTTATGGTTTTACTCAATTGTGAACTTCTATATCTTAACGTAAGAGAAACATGGTGTATAATAGTACCTCTCCTGCCTTATTCAGAAAAAAAGCGAGAGTGATATGTTTGTCTACCAGAAAGAAAATTCTGAAGTTTCTTTCTGATCTTTTCTACAAGGAGCTAGAATAACCATGGAATCACTTCCAAGACTAACAAATAAGATGTTCATTACACATTTTTATATATCAAATTTAATCACTAAAGCCACTTAGAGAATTTAAATTAATGAGAACTAAATTGAGAGTAATTTTTTTCAACTTTCAGGTAAATTGGAGTACTTAGCACAATCTAATCAAGAGATGCCTACGCAAGTTGTTATGAGTCACTAGTCACTACTAATCAGAAATTCTTGTATACATATTTGTTGAATTTTTCTACTTCAGTATTATATAGGGTTCCTTTCCTCTTATTTTGTATTTGTTTGCAAAACAAAATTTTTAACATCTTTCTAATGAAATTTCTCTCTTTAGATAGTCAAATACTTTGTGATAAGTTGTCAGTTCCAGTGATGGCTTAAAGCAAGACAGCTTGGTATCACAGAACATCTGCTCATGGATTGCAATATGCTACTTTTTATGATTTTGTTTCAAGAACCCTTAGTTTTATTGACATGTACCAGATTACAGCCTATAAAACTTGGAGTGACTGGTTAGCATTAAACTTGCAAATAATAACAAAATACATGCAGAAACCTGCCAATAAATTGACCTTTACATTTCACCTTCATGGTACACTATAGGTCATAGTCCCTCAGCAATTCCACGGAAGACAAGCAAGAACCCAGAATCCTGAGGTCCATTTTAGACCCGACTAATCTCACACATACATTAAAGGAGTTAATCGTAGCAGAGTTCACTGCTACAGCTAAAAAGCAGGACATATATGTGAGGGTCATGGGCATGGAGGGAGATATATCTCTTAATTCAAGACATCAGTATCACTCTGTGGATTGACTTGAGTCCTCTCTATGTAACATGGATTTTCTTGTTTACTAGTTTTGTCTCTTTACTGTAGAACTTATAGTTCCCTCGCTACAAACTGAGTCCAAGGTTTGCCTTGTAAAGTGCTCTTTTCAAAAGCTCTCAATTACTTGAAAATACCCAAAGTTTCTAAAATTCTCCATAGTCTTTATTTATTTTACAAGAATTGTGTGTATATGCTTTGTTCATTAATCATAGATTGATAAATGCAAGAAAATATTGGCCACTAAAAAGGTGTTTCAAGACCTTTACGATTGAGAGTACTGAATAATACATCTGGATACTTTGAACAAATAATGAACGAGAAAAGCATGGCCACCAGTTTTTTAACCATGATGAATTTGGCTGTTCTATTTAGAAAACATTTCTTGAAAATTTTGTTTGTTATTCAGCCTGTTTGATGATATTTCCAATTTACATGCATAAGGAAGCAAACCAGTGATGATTGAAAGCCTTTTCTTGAGAGTTGGGCTAAAAGCAGGAGGTAATGCCCAGCATCAGACTCAAAGATCCACTCCACCAACACCACCACCTCCCAAGTCAGCCATCAAGTGCTAAGTAAGAAGCTCATAAATGAGGCTCAAAGCAAAGAGAATTTTACAAATTTGGACTCAGTTACAAGTATTTTCCAAGTTTGTTTTTGCAAGAATTTTTTAAAAATTCTTTTAAATACCTGAAAAATAGATTTGCATGCAAGCTATATATAGGAAGGGTTTAAATAACTCAGGTCTATATTTCTAATTAAGGCCTTAAAAGCAGAGCTCATGGTCAAGTTTAACTTTCAGAGAGGATTTCCCCCACATGATTCGACTCAGATTAGGATATAAATTACTCATACCTTAACTAGAAAGTGATTTTCCTAGGAATTATTAAAATGCTTGAAATTCATGAAAAAATGAAATGAAGATCATTTAATATCATAAACATGACAGTAATAGCAAATAGGTACTCTCCATTTAAGCAAAATATGTGTTGGCTTCAAAATATTACACAGAAGGAAGAATAGCCCATTCATTATATCATCTAACAGTGTTTGGCCAAGTAAAATTCTTTATATGCTGTGTTTTATACTTACTTAAAATCTAACAACTGCAAAATATTGAAGGAATTAAAGCTAGAATAATGTTATTAGTGATTATCATAACTAACATTATCTGCTTTGAAGATGAATGCCTTAGAAACTTTTCCACCAATCTTAGGTAATGTTTAACCTGTACACGCAACTGTCAGTTTTGTGATGAGTTAACAGGTACCCTAATTGGATGTCTTATTTCAGGAGCTCTAGATGAACAATTTCTGTTTAATCATGAGAGAGGCCCTAGAAGTAGAATTTCTATTTACTGTTCTTTATGAGATCAAATGAGACCTCTGATATTTATTTTAAATTTATCTCCAAAAATGTAATTCTAGAGATATCACGCCACATAATATATTTTAATTAGAAGTTCTTAAATGCTGAATATATACCAACATTATTAGGATATGTGAGCTATTATATTTTCATTCTTTTAATATAAATTTAATTTAAAACAAAATAAAATGTGTTTATATTCCCATTCTTGATTCTCTAATTTTTTTGATGCACTGGTAATCAGTCCAAAATTTACTAAATATATATTTTTCCCATTCAAAAATTTTGTATTAAGATCCATGTTTTCTATGGATTAAATACATTACCAAAATATTTTAGCAAGTACTGTAGGTGTAGAGGAACTAAGCATATAGAATATTCATTGAGTACATGCAATACTCATACTAAATTCTGGGCAGACACACAGATATGAAATGTAGCACCTGAAAAATCATTATCTAGTATCAGATTTATTATGAGAGGAAATGAATGACATTGGACATAACACCAAAATGTTTAATAGTGGAAGTTTCAAAATGGAATATTGAGAAAGAAATGAAAGATAGCATCTAATACAATGATTTCAAAATAATAAGCATTTTAGAAAAATTCTTTGTTAAACATTACTTGGACATTCTATAAAATAAGTGAAAACATAAGTATTACCCACTTTTCCTTAAGGAAGGCATATTTTTAAGATGTTCCAGGAAGAAAAAAAGAATAACAAAGTTCATTATGAATTGACTTGTAAAAAACAGCATTAAGGTTTTTATTAGTGCAAAATTATTATCTTTCAAATATACACATAAGGTGTTACAGTATCTGGGATTTTTCTTGACCAATGACCTATCTTCCAGACTCTTCCCACCAGTCCACCAAAACCAGTTCTGAATTTTGATTTTCACTTAAGTTTGAAAAGGCAACTGCAGCGATTGCCAAGAACACTTTCCTAAAACACCTTTAGAATGAAAGTAATTGTCTCTGCAATCAGTTTAAACAGTTAACCAATCTTTACTGACCTCCAAAAAACATTAGGCAAAGAAATTTAACCAAAGGCTGATCTTAAACACCTTAAAGTATATGATCAGGGTTTCTTTTAACATATTTAAAGAGACATATTTTTTAATGTCACATAAGTAAAAATACTACATCTGCTACAATGCATGGAGACAAGGGCAACTAACCTCATCAAATGACAAGACAGATGAAATAAAACTATAGCCATATGTCAAATGTACCTGGTTTTTGTATCTCCAGTGTCAGTTGAAGTTGGTATTGGAAAGCACTCATTAGAGAATGTGTCTGTGTGTATGATGCCTACAGTACTGATTCTTCATCACCCATTCAGTTCCTGAGGAGCCTTTCATGCAGCTTCTCTTCCCTTGAACTTCAGAGGAAGCCATCTGCTAATTGCACTGACAGGACCTGATCTCAAAAAGCCCTGAGCTGTTGCACTTCAGTTTTTGTCTGTCATTTACAGTCTTCCTGTTTCTTCCTTCTGCCTATTATTTGTGAGATCTGTAATCAGCTCCTCAGTTCCATTCCCTCCAGAAAATCTTTTTCCTCTGACTTCCTGAGGGCATTCCCCTTGTGCTCATTCATCAGATTCAGGTTCCATCACTCGTTTCTATTCCATGCACTCAATCATCTGTAAATACCAATCATTCGCTCTACTCAAAGTTTTTCACTATGTTTGTTTGTCTGTTTGGTTGGTTGGTTGGTTGGTTGGTTGGTTGGTTGGTTGGTTGGTTGGTTGGTTGGTTTTAGGGCTTATTTGTTTTGTTTTGTTTTGTTTTGTTTGTTTAGTTGGTTGTTTGATTTGGGGGTTTGTTTTTTGTTTGTTTGTTTTGTAGGTCAGAAACCAGCCGTTGTTTTATTAAAATGTGTACAGGGATTGGGAAGAAAAGGACCACACTGTACTATGGTAATGTATACAAAAGCATGTGCCACATGCAAGCTCCACTGTCCTGGGCTGTCCTGCCCAAAGGGAGAAGAAGAAGGAGAGGAAAAGGAAAGAGAGAGAGGCAGAGACAGAGACAGGGACAGAGATTCAGAAAAGATGTCACGAAACCCAGAGCTCCCTGGTTTTTCCTCTTTCAACTGGAGCTGACTATGACATTCAAACTACTAAAGAGTGGAGAAGGCCACCAGGTTGGTTGGATGGGAAGATTTTCTTTCCTATTCATATGTTATTGTTGTTTTATTTTTTAAGAAACTCAGTTCTCCCAAGTTCTGGTATCTTCCAAGTAAGTGGTTGTCAAGCAGTCAGGGAGGCAGTGGTCTACCAAAAACGGAGCTCTACTCACTCTCCATTCAGTTTTCTCTCTGAAATCAGAAGTCTGTCTCTAGTACAGCCAAATTCATGGGCAAAATCACATTCAGGTATACATTGCCTCATGCAACACACTCATGGATGGATGGATGGATGGATGGATGGATGGATGGATGGATGGATGGATGGATGCACTAATGGATGGACGGATGGAGGGACGGATGGATGGATGGATGGATGGATGGATGGATGGATGGATGGATGGATGGATAAATGGATGGACCATACATACACACACACACACACACACACACACACGTCTGTGCATGCAGATGTCAGAAGAGGAGATGGGGTCCTAGCTGACACAAAACATGTTCTTCCTGACACACTGGGTATCATAGTCTTCATGCTGCTTCTCACAAAGCAGTGAGTCCACCACCCTGACCATCCCTGAGCGCAGTGTGTCATTCTTGAAGCCAGTGCTCCTCAGGTATTCTAGTACCTTACAGCAGGCCAGAGTGATGTGGGACTCCTAGAAGAAGGTGCTGAGGTCCTAAGTGGCCATGAAGAAGATGGACTAGATGCAGATGCTAATGTGAGCCATGTCCGGGACCTGCAGGATGGTGATGTCAGCAATTAGTAGGACGGGGTCATAGGTGGGTTGCAGAATGATAGCAGAAATCTGCAAGCTCTGGATGGTTTTCTCATCCCAGTGGTCATCCCACTCATATTTCCCCAAGATGATTTTGAGGTCTGCTATCTTGATCATGGTGACCTCCCCCAGATTGGTTCCTTCATGGGGAGCCACCATCACGGTTTGCTCATTCACCAGGACACCACTGCAAACCAAGAACAGCCCCTGTACAGGCTGCCACTGTGCACCCTGCTGGTGCCACCAGCCATGGCCAGCACACGCCTTGGGTCTTTGGAGCAGTGGCATTCTCAATTTTCCCACAGAATCCGGAGAGAATATTAGCTCAGCAGGATAAACTCAGACCTTCCTGTCCAAAGGAGAATGTATCACTCAATGAGGAAAGCTCAAAGATCTGGAAAGGTGGTCTCTGCGGCTACGATGACCACGAAGTCAACGAACCTGTTCAACTTTTCACTTTAAATATTGACCAACTATCATAATATGGCTGGTTATAAAGTGTAGGATTAACACTGGAAGATTTTCAATCAAATAAAACCTGGATTCCAATTCAGGCACTTGTTATCAATAGGACTTTTTGAACAAAGTGCTTAATTCCTGAAAGCCTCTGTTTCCTTGCCTGTAAAATAGCTATTGTAATAACCATTTTCTCTTAGGGTTCTTGAGGAGACTGAATGGTATAATGTATATAAACAGACTCAAAATATCTTTATAAACATGACCACAATGAACTACCCATACTGTTCTTTGACAACGAGAATGGAGAAGGTAGTTTAGTATGTGAAAGACCCCACTCAAGGATTTGGAAAGATTTCTTCTTACCATAAAGGAAAAAGGGGGGAATATCACCTGCAGTTTAATTTTAAATACGTAAAACTTATATAACATAGGGAAAAGCTAAAAGGAAATATTAGAGATGTCAATAGTTGTTCTGGTGGGGTTTGTTCCTACTTTCCTGCATTCTTTATTATTATGTATCTTCCATTTTCATAATGAAATATTACCATTTTAAAATAAATTATTTTTAAAAGTTCTATATTCTTGGTTTTTCTTTTTGCTATAAGAGTAATTTTTAAATAGAAATTCAAGCTGATCACAAAAATAACAATATTATATCTGACTATGTTAGTATGTCAATTAAAATAGAAATTGGGACCTATCATGAAAACAAAAAAAGGGGTTTATGACAGACATTTTTTAATAGCAAGTTAAAATGATATCATAAAATCAGTGTACTCTTAAGTGGAAAAAAATGTGTTACTGATTTTAAAAGACATAGATATATAATTATGGATATATATATATTTGTTTCTTTATGGAAAATGAAAAATAAGATTATATTTGTATTTTCTACTTTTTTCATAATTACTTTACTAAAGTTTTCCCTCTCCTAATTTTCCCTCTAGTTTTTTTATAAGATACATTTTGATTTTTTTTTTTTTATAATGAACACCCTCCTCAAGTCACAACTAAACAGAGTAGCAGAATGCTCTGATAAGTTAGAATAGCATTCGTCAATTCAGTCTATCCCAACATGAATGGTGTATCGCTCACTACCCAAGGAAACAGGGCTCTGGAAATGTCTAAAAAGTATTCTAAAATCAATTCTAGTATATTGGAAGCTTCTATACTTTGCCATATGCTTGAACTTGTTATCCAAGTATTCATTCTGTGAGTGTCTTATGTTCTGAGGTTGCAAACAGAAGTAAAAGTCATCCTAATCTGAAAACATTCACTAATAAACTGACACCAAATCCCCACGTGACTCTAGTGTCTAGTGATATCTGTGAGCACAGAGCTCTATTTGATTGGGGACATCTGATAATACTACGCATATCACTTGCAAGCAGAAATTAAATTTGCTTAAAACATACACAAAGCCTTTGATAAATTAATGTCTGGGGAAAAAATTAATTGGTCAACACTCAGCCTAGATAAAATGGAAATGGAAAGAATGATAGGAAGAGGCAAAAATAATGACTGAAAAAGGATTAAAAGAGACATTTAGGACAACTGATCTTCAGGACAAATGACTCTCTGTGGTTACAATACACAGTCGAACATGAAATGTAGAAGATAATCTCTTTTCATACTCTTTTGTCTGAAAATTAAGCTTTGATTCATTCTCAGTCATACTAAGACAGCACACATAATTTATTCCATAATATATAGTTTCATTTTTTAAAGATGACATCAGAATAAAACCTTTTTTTTCCTTGACTATTTAACAAGGCATTTTGATCTATTTTAAGTGGTCTTTTTTTTTTTTTTTTTAGATGTCATTTTTGTATGCTAAGAAAACCATGAGTGTATTAGTTTATAATACAAACCTTAACAAAAGGTAAAGTCCTTCTCAGGAAGGAAGAGAGGCTGGAGATTGAGTTAAACATCAATGGCCAATAATTTAAACAGTGATGCCTATATAAGGAAACTTCCATGAAAACCCTAAAAAAGGGGGTTACACAGAGCTTCCAGGTTGGTGAACATACCAAGGTGCTGGGAGGGTGGTTCACCCCTGTGAGCATGAATTCTCACGCTCCTTACCCATACCCTGCCCTGGCATCTCTCCCATAGGAGAGTTTCTGAGTTGTATCCTTTATAATAAACCAGTAATAGTAGGTATACTGTTCCTGAGTTCTGTGAGCTATTTTACCAATTTTTGAAACTGAGTAGCGGATCAGGGAACCCCAATATTTAGCTGGTCAGTCAAAAGTATGGGAGACCTGGAGCTTGTGATTGTATCTGAAGTGGGGGTAGTCCATGGGACTGAACCCTTAACTTGTGGGGCTGACATTAACTCGAAGTACTTTATGTCAAAATTGAACTGAATCACTGGACACCCACTTGATGTCTAGAGAGTCAGCGAATTGATTGTCAATGAAAAAAAACCCACACATTTGGTGTCAGAAGCGATGTGAGTAGAGATAGTGGTTCCCTTTAATCATGAAAATGGTTTTGACTTTACAGACTTCTGAATGGGTCCCAGGTACCCCAAGGTTTTTGTGGAACATACTTTGAGAATCTCTGCCCTATCACAATAGCAAAATGCATTTTTCTCTAAAATAATACTGAACAATGGTTACACAGAAACGGATGTGGAAACTTGTCTAATGAGGAGAAACAGAATATTTGGAGAAGCTGTCTGACGGACAGCCACACCATTTCCCAGTTCATAAAACAGGTGGATAGAACCCTGAACATTGCCAGAGCCCATTCAGAATCAATTAGGTATATAAAAAAGCAGAATTCTATTTTCTTGAGTAAAGCATTAATGGGAAAGAACAATGGTGGGGTGGGGAGGGGAGAAATTAATGCACGTCATCATTATTTTGTAATCAATAGAAAGACCATGGTCACTGCTAAATTTTCTGTATCGTTCATTATGCCACCTGCTCCATAAAAGCAGGAAATGCCTTTTATTTTTTGGTTAATTACTAGGCCAAATGCAACGATTAGTATATAGTCAGGAGTCAATAAACCCCAAATATATGAATGAACAAACACCTTAAATATAGACGTGGCGATTAAACACTTGTTTGACTTCAGGATAGGCAAAATCGGAACTGATAATTACAAAATAGAGTCGAGATCTAAAAAGAGGCCAAGGGAAACAGTACAGGTAAGAAAATTCAGAGTACTTGAGAATTTATATCTCCGTTAATTCCTCTTTGCATTTCTTCTCAATCCATCCAAAACAGTTTTTCTCCTAAAGTTGTCTGCTTTTAACAGTTTTGCTAATGGATTTAGTCAGGAAAAAAAAAAAACTAGAGCAGTACACAGTTATTCAAGTACTGAGCTCCCCTAGAAGTTCAAACCTGCAATCACTCAGATAAGTGAATTGCTGTTTGCAAAGGGGAAAGGGAGGAATTATCTAGTAATCAAAAAATTTGAAGTCTGCACCCTGGGTTTGCATCTGCTTTTGCCATTTTCAGACTGTATGAACTTGGTTAATTATCCTCTTAGATCAGTTATCTCACAGGTAAAGTGGAATTAACAGTCTGGGTTCTGCTTACCTTAGAACGTTATGAAGAGCAAATTGTAAAGATAAAAATAGTAAGATAAATGACACTGCCCCCAAGCAAACTGAAAGCATTTTTATCTTTCATTCTACAGTAGCGGGGATAATTTAGTTCCCTTCCACTGCCATCCAAAAGGTGATGGAAGATGAAAGTCACACAGACTACATCTCCCCTCCCATCTGGCCGAGGCAGAATAAAGCTTCAACACACGCAAGGCACAGAACACCTTTTACTTGTTCAACTCTCCCTTCTCTCTCCCTTACTCTGCCCTGCCATCCAGTAACACTGTAACTGAACTGATGATAAAGAACTCAGGTCAATCCCTCCAGTTGATGGGAGGATTTAGCAAAAGAGGAGAGAGAGAAGATAGTTTCTCAGTCTGCCCTCCTTATCCCAACTCTGCCACACACACATAGGACTTTCCCTAAAGACCTAAGTGTTATTGGTTGATGACAACGATTTTTCTATGGGCAAAGGTAGGAATAGGGGGAAACGAGAGAGAAGAAGCCACTGTCTCCCTTATGCACTTCATTCCTTTTCATTTTAAGCAACAGATAGAAAATAACATGGGAAAAGTATGCCTTGAATAAAAGGCACTTACCTCATACAAATACTGCCCAAACATAAAGATGTGTGACATGATCTGTAAATACCCAGAAAGCAGAATATTCATATACTTTTCTAAGCTCGCTATGAATAGCCTTACAGTACTGAATTATAAATTCCAAAATAAAAATTTATAAACTTAGACTATACAGCTGGAAAGCATATTGGTCTTATAGCATACTGATATTTCTTTGAAACAATAAAAATATCTAGCTAGTCCAAACTCAAGTGTGATGCAATTAAATATAAAGGCATTTCATTTTACTTCTTGAGAGCTAATATTTATTCAAATGAAAAGGAACATAATCCTTTTTAAATCGCTACTCCTTCAGAAAGTGAAAGAGGTGTTAGAGATGTTATTTACTCCTAGAAATTAAATATTTAAGACATTCATGCAACTCTTGAATCCAACAAAATAAAATAATATAGGTAAATACGCTTTCTAATACAAGTTGAAAGCATGTTGTAAACTTTTTTTAACCACTAACCTTTTTGTTGAGGTGACATGAAATCTCATATTTGATGTGTAATATAAGAAGGAAGAGGTGATGCAAACTGGAAATGTACATCCATTCCCCAAAATTCAATTTTCTAAGAAAACAGTATTTAAGCACCACTCGATGTCTGTGCAAGAGCATCAGTTCAACAGAAATTAAAAAAACAAAACAAAACAAAAAAAACTTTATTGGATCTTATTGAGCACTGTGATCTACAATATATGTATTAATATTTTATGTAGTGCTTTTAAACATGATATTGCTTGAATCCTTTTGACAACGCTAAGCTTTGAAAACAAGTCAGTCACTCTTCATTTACCAGTAGGAGAGTATAGATTGAATTATTTCTAGGTTTAATTAACAATTACACTTCACATCTCCTTGCTAAAACTCACATTTCCTATAATAAAATAAAGGGTGATTGTATCTTAACAGGAGCCTTAATGAGTGCTGTGAAGTAAGCAACCATTGTGTGTACAAGAGAGCTAAATAGAATAAGTACAAACATTCTCATTGGAAGCCATAGACTCCTGCTCCATTAAATCCAGATCACAACAGATCATTACTCTCACACTAACAAGCTGGAGAAGCTACAAAATCATAGTCTGTTTTTCGTTTTTGTTTTTAAGTCATTACAAAATTGAAACTTAAAGGAACTCATCTCAAAGAAACATAGAACAAAATTCCAGAAAGTAAGAAACTTTTTATATGGGAGAAAAGACCTGAGGCATTGTCTTCCCTAGAAAAATAGCAGGATGATAAGGTAAGCAGCCAAACTATTAATAAGCATTTAATGGCAAAGTGTGAGTAAGCATGACAGATAAAATCTTGAAGGAGGAACAGGCAATACAGGACTGTATCCACCTGAAAACTTTTTCCCAAAGGGCCCCTCTGAGTGCTGCAGTGTTACACCACTGGCTGGGGCAGGCAGGAAAACAAGACCAGAATGACTGTGGACTTCTTGTCAGAGGAGGTAAAACAAGCCAGAAGACAACAGGGCAACATACAGTACTGGAAGAAAATAACCAGCAACTTAGATTTCTATATCTAGCAAAAATATCTGTCAAAAAATAAAGGCAAGGTCAAGATGTTTTTAGAAAAACAAAAGCTGAGAAAATGTGTTCCTCGTAGCCCTATACTACAGGAAGTGTTAAAGGTAGTTCTTTAAGCTGGAAAAAAAAAATGCTACCAAATGGAAACTTGGATCCACAGAAAGTAAAGACCAGTTCTAGAAATGATAAATATGTGATGAATCTGAAATACATTTTTTGTTAATTAGCTAACCTCTTTAAAAGATAATTACGGAGTGAACAGAAAATTCACTAAAAAGATTTGAAAATGATGCTCAAACATGAAAATATTCGATCTCATTCAAGTTAGAGAAATGAAATAGAAACAATACTAAGATATCATTTCTCATCTGTCAGACTGGCAAAGTTAAAAAGCAAGACAGCACATTCTGTTGGCAAGGCTATTGGGAAACAGACACTCATACATTGCTCATGGAAAAGAAAATTATTATATCCCTCTGGAGAGAAATTTGGCAATATTTAACAAAACTACATATACACTTCTATTTTGATTCAGCAATCCCACTTCTAGACATCTACCCTGCAGATACTCTTCCAACAAAATGAAAATACATATCATGAGGTTATTTATTGCAAAATAGTTTGCATTTGCAAAATATTATAAATAAACCACATGCCATACATAGGAATAAATTATAATACAATTTACATAATGGAATACTATGCAACTATGAAAGAATGAGAAAGATTCCTCAAAAATGATTTGGAGTTATTTCCAGGATATACTGCTAAGTGAGAAAAGCAAAGTGCAAAGCATTATCTATAGTATTCTATACTTCTTGAAAGAAAGGTAATAGTATGATGACTATAATAAAAAAGACAGATAATAACAAGTTGGCAGGAATGTGGAGAAATTGGAACACTCACGCACTGCTGGTGAGATTGTAAAATGGTGCAGCCACTTTGGAAAAACTTTATTGCATTTCCTCAAATGGTTCAACATAAAGTCACCACATGACCCAGCAATTCCAGTTCTGTTAGGTTGGGACAAACATAATTGCAGTTTAAAAGGTTAAAAATAAGTGCAAAAACCACAATTACTTTTCCACCAACCTAATAGTCATGCATCCAAGAGAATGAAAATATATGTACACACAAAATTTGTACACAAATGTTCATAGTAACATTATTTCTAACCCCAAAGTGGAAACTACCCAAATGTCCATCAACTGATGAATGGATAAATAAAATGTGGTATATCCATACAATGGAATATTATTGAGCCACAACAACAACCACTACAACATAGATGAACTTTGAAAGTATTATGCTAAGTGCAATAAGTTAGTTATCCAAGATCCTAGAGATTATTGGTTATCTAGGGCTGGGGGTGAGGAAGGATGAAGAACGATTATGGGCACAGGGTTTCTTTTGGGGGTGATGAAAATGTTCTAAAACTGATGGTGATAGTCGCACAACTCTGTGAATATACTAAAAACCAATGATACACACTGTAAATCAGTGAATTTTATGGTATGTGAATTATGTGTCATTAAAGTTGTTATATTAAAATAAGGAAGAAAGAAGAGAATACAAGAAAAATATATACATGTATCAGCTCATTTATGCAAAATAATACAGAAATGATAAATCTGAAACTAAGCGATTCAGTAGCTACAGAGGTGGGTATGAAAGAATGAAAAGAATGGGAAAATGGGAATGGGGTAGAAGAAATAAAGAGGGAAAATTTCCTAATAATTGATTGATTGATTATTATCCTAGATGCAAACATGAGGTTTCTGGATCAAGGCAGCTAATTATTACCTATAGTGATAACCACATCAGTTCTAGAACAACCATCAAACACACAGATACACCCACAGAGAAATATAACTTGAAAATCATTACTTAAGATACAATGATACTAAAAAGTATATATAGTTCACTCAAAAGCAGGTAGAATTGGGGGAACTGAGACAAAGAACAAATGGGATATATAAGTGGTGCTATAGGATGGGCTACACAGCCTCTCAGTTGCTCTGGTTAGGCTTCCTGGTCAGGCAGGGCTGGGCACTTTGTTCAGCAGCAGACTGGGCTTTAAATTTGTTTACTCTACACTGTCAGAGCAGTAGAACAAGCTCCAAGGCTAGTAAGCCTCCTTGGTTGGGAACCCAAATCAGGCAAAACTGTCCACTGAGACCCCTGGTAATACAGGGCCACCAGATCCACTCTGTGGATGGGCAGAGCTGCTGGCAGGGCTCTCTGCCCAGGTGCCACTGTAAGTGGGGCTGTAGGATGGGCTATGTAGCTTCCCAGGTGCTCTGGTTAGGCTTCCTGGATAGAATCGGGGGCTATCTTCAGCTATAAACAGGGCTACGAGTTTGCTGCCCTACCCAGAGAGGCAGTAAAACAGGCGGCAAGACCTGTGTGGTTCACTGGCTGTGGACCCAAATCAGGCAGAAATACACACCAAACTCCTGACCACCTAGGGCCAACAGATCAGCTCTGCAGACAGGCAGACCCAAGGGCTGTGGCCTCTGATCAAGCATTCCCTGTGATGCAGGACTTGAGCCCAGTAACACCTCCTTCACTGAGGGATCTGGAGGTTCACCTCGGCTCTCTTTTTCCCACTGGAGAAGCCACAGACTCCAGGGGAAACCTCAGTGGGGCACTACGCCAGCCAGGAGGAGGGCACTGTGGTCAGAGTGTAGTCCTTCCTCTGACCCTTCCAAAGTGGTCCTCCTCTCTATCTGTGACCCAGGGGGCTGCTTTAGCCTCACCACTGCATTCTGGGAATTTCATGAGGGTGGCTTGTCTATGGATAGTTACACGCTGGTCTTCTTGTGAGGGGAACAGAAGTCAGGAAAACCTATATCCCCATCTTAATGTCATCACTCCTTCTTTCAACTTAGACAAATGGATGTTGTGTTTGCTTTCCTCTTATCCGGTGATTTGAAACATATATGTTTCGTTTTAAATACCATAATGATAATATTTACGTTTTTCCCAAACATTTTTAACTTCGATTCTTCTAATTACCAAACCACTAAATGAATGAATTGTTCCAATATTACAACAGGTAAGAGAAGAGCACCTCTTAATTTCTCTATTGGACCAGCAATGCTTCTGAAACCAGTACTTAGTAAAACTTATTTGATATATCGATACTCACTGACACACAAAATGGCATGAGTACAAGAAAAAAATTAGATGCAGATTTGATGTAAGGGGAACATATGTGGAAGAAATGTAAACTTATTACTGAAATGAAATCTGTTTAAAAATCCTCAGTATTGGATTGGTGGTGGTGGTGGTGTTCCCTTTAATTTAACTAAGCATATATAGGGAAAGAGCACATTACTTTCCTTCTAACCTATGGGCACCAGTGACATGGCTGCAGTTCAATATTCAAATAGCTGACTTTTGGGGGGGAAAAGGCTCAAGTTGACTTAACAAATTCCATTTATTGAAAGCACATTCTAAGTTTCATTTTCAGCTCAGACTCCAGACACTGACTTAGTTAATTGGAACAATTAAGAATCACCAAGGGTATAATTGCCCCTTTCATTTTGCTTTGGGAGGAAAGAGAGTGATTTATCTCAGAAAACAAGAGCCTGGGGGCCTGCAAAGAAAGGGAATGAGAACATTTTGGTTAAACAGGAATATCAGGAAAGCTCTTTTGTAATCAACTCAAGAAATGATATGCCTTCAGCTTCTCTCCAGGACACAGAAGTTATGAAATGTCTGAAACTATTTGTCCTAAAAATCCTACATCCTATGGTCTATTTTGGCAACGTGAAAGAGCCTGTCAGCCAGCTGTATCAGCTGCTAGCCTTGGTCAATGCTAAAACACACACACACACACACACACACTCACACTCACTAGTATACACTCACCAGAATGAATGAAAACAATTGTGCTGATTTTATTTGGATGACAATAATATTACCACTCTAATCAATAATGTGTAAAAAAAAAAAGAAAAAGAAAACGTCAAGATTCTAGACTACCTCAAGAAAATTTCAAGCAACTCTTACAAATTAATTAACTCAATATATATCGCGTATGTAGATTACATCAACATAATTGCAGAGATCTAGTTTTTGTGATTATCACACTTGGATACTCTCAAGGCTTCAGTAATTGTAGTCTGATATATCAGAGCGCAAACCTATGGAGATATTATGAAACATGAACTTCAAATCTTTTATTTACGATTCTATTGTATCAGCATGTCATATTTTATTATTATTTACAAATATTATAGTTCCTTAATTTTTCACAATTAGGCTGACATATGAACTTGGAAAAGATGAGGAATCAATTGTAGAATTAGCCTTCTTTTATATTTGTTGTGTCTACCTAACACCAAAGTACAAAATTTAGTCAGATGCTCCACCACTATTTTGTCTACACAAGGCCACCCATCTGGCTATGGAACCTGTCTGTATCACATAGTTCTTCCCAAAAGGAATATTTTGCTAAATAAGAATAAAAGATTATTTTTATCTTCCATTTAGAAGACATTGGAATGCCTTCAAGTCTTTTGTTCTGGGTTCAATTTCATTTATTTTGGGAAAATTACAAACCATAGAACCAGTTTGATAACATCTGACTCTCGGTTTGTTAGACCAAATTAAAATAATTTAAGAAAAAATGACTTTTTCTGACTCATTTGAGTGTTCTGTGCAAGCTGTAAATTTGAAAAACTGGCATAAGCATTTAGCATAGGCTTATTCCACCTTGATATCTCCCCAGTTCTGCCCTTGATCTGAGCAGAAATATGGGAGATGCCCTGTGTAAAATTATGAAAAATCATATGAGAAAGAAGGGAAAATTAGATTTATATTAGCTATGAAGACTGAGGAAAGTATGAAATTGGAAAAGGCAAAATTTCTGTCATCTATTCCTCCTGCCAAGACATCTGTCCCCGTTAAAGAAGACCTCCACATGAACTCTTGGAAGGCCTATAGGCAAATGTCTTACTCTGTTCATAAGAACTGCTCATCTCCAGGGAAGGCCATGTTCAAATTCTTACATCTGTATTCAGCAAACGCTTGATGAAGAAAATGATAGTTTGCTGTTAAACCTTGGTCAATCTGTCATAACTTTGCCTATAATTTAAGCATCATTTTGAATTTAGCAAGAACAAAATTGTGTTTCATATACCTGTGGGCACATGGCACCACGCCACAATTTCTTTTACAGATATTCCTTCTGAAAATATTAATATAGAACCACTAGACACATCAGTGGGTTCAACCTTTGCTCCTACCACAGGGGAACACAGAGTTGATAATAACCATGGTTCCCCCTATACTAAAGTACGTGGCCCCCAGGAAGTATGATTTGAGTGTCATTAAAATCACAGCTCTGGTACAAGCCTAGAATAACCGCCACTGATATTTAAAAAACAAGCATAATGTGTCTAAAAATCTCAGTTAAAATGCATATATCACCAAAAAATCAGCTTTCTCATCTTCAGTCTTTAACACGTTGGCCTACATTCATTTATCATAACACATAGTTTGTATTTTGAATCCTGAATAAATGAGATGCAATGAAGATGAAGAATGTTGCAATTAAAAACTCATGGGAAGAAAGGTCATTGAGAAAAGGGACACATGAGGGTGGTGGCAAAACAAGGCATATTTGGAGTGATAATGCCAGTGATTGAAAGGGGAGGACATAGTCAGGAGGGGATTGAACCAAATACACCTTCACAGGATGGACTACATTTTCTTAGCTCCAAGTAGAGTCTTGTGTTCCCTACAATTCAGAAACTAAAAGTCATTTAGAATGAAAGTATGCCTCTACTATTGTTTTAAATCCTCTATGTGGAGAGGATTGGTGCTGTGTAGCTTTAAAGCAGTTGACTTTTATTTTAAAGACAGATTTAAGTGATGACTTGAAATCACATAGACATGCACTGATGTCATCGCATTTAAGGTTTTGGAAAACCTAAACGTTCAGAAAAAAAAATTAAACTTTGTGACAGCCTGCCCTGATTAGAGTAGCTGGCTTTAATTTCTGATACTGCTTTTTTGACATTGGTAAAAGTAGCTTAAACTTCAAGTTGATTGTACATGTTATCAAAGCTCCAAAACAAAGATATGACCAAAAAGCCTGCTTAGAAATGAGGACTACAGGATTGTATTCCATTTTCAGTCTCCTGAAGAATAAACCAGATTATCTTATAACATGGGAGAGTGTAGTATTCCAATGGGGTATCATCAGAACCTAGGGCTTCATTTTCTATTTCCACACTGTTCTTTACTATTTTTATCTATCTTTTAAGGCATTGCAATCTCCAACAAAATTCTCTTCGTTCTTCTGATGAAAAAATTAACTTTAGCTTGCCATTGTAGGGGAGGAAAATTTGTTTCTGCCCATCTTAGATTCTCAGCTGGAGCATTGTGACAAAAGACAGATTAACAAGAGAAAAGCAAGTTTATTAACAAGGATATCTCATATATACATGGAAGAAATTCAGGATTGAGTAACTGGGTGGCTAGAGCTTTCATTTATATAGCATCTTAGCAAAGGAACAATAAGTTTTTAGGGACATGACAAGACAAAGAAAAGGACGTTGAGTCTCTTGGGGCAGCAAATTGTGGGGAGGCAAATATATGGGAAATTAATGGTAGATAAAGGCTAGTTAGTAAAGTCTCCAGGCTGGTAAAGCTTGGCTCTGGTGATTGATTAACTTGTGTCCTTTCTGGTAGAGATAGGAGGAAGGAAACCTTTGTAAATGTATGTCCTGCTTTTAGGCAAATAGGGGGATGGCAGATGGTTGGTTGGTTTGCTTTCAATCTTCTTCTTCTCAAGTGCCTTAAGCTCAGAATAATCCTTATGCCAAAGTGGCTTGCTTGGGAGTGGCGAGTACTGCTACCCTTCACCATAAAGCCGGTTGTCTGCTTTCCTGCACTCATACAACATCTCTGAAATCTTTTGAACAATCAACTCATTGTGTGGTGTCACCAATACAAAATTAAGGCTGTGGGGCAAATAAGGACTTGTTGCATTCAATTATATTTTTTCCTTTTATTTGCTGAAGAGTAACTTTTGCCAACACTTTAGCAACTATAATTTCTGTACTATGGGATTTAAAATTATTTATTTTCAGTTGATGTGTTCTCCTAATTAGAGTGAGGGAACAGTTGTCTGAAGTAGCAATTAATTAAGCATATCTGAGAGATGCTAAATACCCTAAGAGAAGGGGATCAACATTACTGAGCATCTACTACAGTCCAACATTGAACTTGGCACGTTGACCATTCATCTTAATTCTCACAACCGCCCTGTGAGATTCTTTCTGACCCTGAAGTTTATGCACTTTTTATTACATAAGACTACCCACGTAAAGTGAGATTAGGCACATGGGCTCTGATAAAAATAATACATAATGAAATTTTTGAAGGATGGAATCTGATAGATAAAGTTTTGCCTAACATATTTTAATTGAGTCTCTTTTAGGAGTAGTTTAGAAATACTGGAATAACAGAATGTTCAAGAGATAAAATATGATATCAATAGTTTTATTTGTCCTGGGACAAATTTTTTTTAACATGTTTTTATGTTAGCTGTGGCAATATACTGGCTGGCTGTTGCTGAACCGTTTCTCCTTTCCTCTTGGGTACTTAACTGGACTACAATCTTAAGCCGCCATTGTATTTAGATGTGGCCAAGTGACTGAGTAAGAATGTGCCAATGGAATGTGGGTGAACACAATTGCCTCATTTCCAGTCAAGGTCCATAAATCCTCCCGGATGGTCACACCCAATATACCCTTAAAGCCACATGTTTAAGACAAAAGTGTCTCTGTGAGCCTGGACCCACAAATAATTACATGAGCCAGGACTCAGAATTTTCACCACTACTCCAACACCTTTTTACTTAAGTAAGAAATAGACACCTATTGTATGAATTAAAGTGACTCTATGTCCCACTATTCCCAGAACAGTCCCAGTTTATACCTCTTGTCCCAGTATATTTATTAAATCTCCCCCTTTCATTCTCAAAATGTTCCAGTTTGACTAATAAACAAACTGTAGTATTAGGCCTGTAGTATTAGGCCACAGAAATTTATATACTATGACAAATAGCATTACCTTAACTAAAACATTGGTTTATATTTGTTTCATTCTGTTCATTCTTTTTAGAAGATTATAGCTAAGCAGGCTTTATTTCTTTTAAAAGTTTGAAAGACTAGCAGAGGCATACACAATAAATTGTAGCTTATTTGATTTATTAGATATAAGACTCTGGACCCTTGGTGCTAATGTCCATTCCAATGAATATGTGTGTGAATGGAAAGCAAATACATATACAATTAATGTCCTGGTAAATATAAACCTAGGTTTAATGACTAGACATGGTAGTACTCAATTAAATAGTTATTGCTAATGTTATTATAATTATTTCTATTACTGTTAATTTTATTTTATTATTTCTAATTAACTGCTGATAAAAATATGAATACAATCTTTTTGAAAAGTAATCTTGCAAAATTACTTAGTGAGTGTTCACTACCTTTGTCTAAATAATGTAATTTCTAAGAATCTGTCCCCTTAGGTTGAAAGTGAGAAATCTGCAATACAAAATAATTTATGCTCAACAGAGGGACTTATTAGTCTAAGTAACAGAGAATTCTAGGAATAAATTTGCTACAGGCAACACGGCCTAAGAGGTCAATAAAACTTGAAGATGGTCTCTCTTTTTCTGCATCTCTTAATCCTTCTTCCCTCTATCTGTTGACCTTATTCTGTATAGACATTCTATCCACAGGGCCAGGAAGATGGCCACCAAGAATCCAGATCACCTCTTCACAGTTCAGCAATCCCAACTTAATAAATCTAGCTCCCCTGACAGTTCTAGCAACAAAGTCTCAGGGAAAACTCCAAGTCACTGTATATGGTACCCTTGCCCATCTCTTAACCCCTTTCTGAGACATGAGGATGAATTATTCTGATTGATCAACTTGATCCGGTTTAATGGGATACTCTGATTGGTCAGCTTGATCTGGGTTAATGGGGTACTTTAGTCAGCTTAATCTGTTTTCAACCATTGTGGTGGTAGTGATGGGGGGGGTGGGCAATAGGCTAAGCAGCCCATCAGCATCACAGTAGGGTTAGTTTCTGAAAGGAAGCAAAGATGGGCAGACTGACAATATAGTTCTATAAAATGATAGATATATAACAAAAATATATTTATATAAATATGTCTATTGTATTATCACATATGTTGGTAAAAATTCATAACAATTTTTTATACAGCAAGAGGGGAATTTCATAATTATTCATGATATATCCATAAGATTTAAGACTCTAAGTCAATAAAATCATGGCTTTGATAAATCTTGAATGATATAGGAAACATTCATGATATACTACTGTGATGGTTCATCTTAGGAGTTGACTTGACTGGGCCACAGTACCCAGATTTTGATCAAGCATTATTCTAGGTGTGTCTGTGTGGATGTTTCTGGACGAGACCAACATTTGAATCAGTAGCCTGAGTAAAGCAGATTGCCTTCCTCAATGTGGGTGGGCCTCCCCCTTTGGGAGGCCTGAAGAGAACTAAAAGGTGGTGGTAGGGGGTGGGCAGAATGGGTAAGGAAGAATTTGCTCGCTCTGCATAACTGCCTTAGAGTTGGGAAGTCTGTCTGCTCCCATCTTCGGATTCAGACTGGAACATTCTCCGTCAGCTCTCCTGGGTCTCCAGCTTGCCAACTGCAGATCATGGGACTTCCCAGTCTCCATGACTGTGTGAGCCAGTTTCTTATAATAAAGGAGGTTCTGGCTCTGTTTCTTTTGAGAACGCAGACTAATACAACTATTTTAGTGGAAAACTCAGAATTTAATAGCACTCTTTCAACATATTTCACAAGCTTGATATTTCACCCTTTGTTTCAATAAACAAAAGTTATTTTATATGAATAAAAACTTTATTATGAAAAAGCATACATATACATATTTGTTTTTTAAAAGACAAAATGTTAGATAGAGTTTGAAAAATAAAAGGTAAGTTAAATGAGATGTTGTCTATTTCTGCCAAATGGGAAATTGGAGAGGCTCTGTCCTATTTCCTGCTGCAGGAAAGTTGGACACAAAAAGGTATTTGAGATGAAATGATAGAAATATAATGGAGTAATGTTCAATTTCAGTTCAACAAGCATTTATTGTATATCTATCCTGTGGAAGCACCGTGCTGGACCCTGAGGGTACAGGGATGATAATGTCCTCTAGGAACTCACTGCCTAAGTTGATATAGAAAAAAAATGCATAATTTAAATATATCATAGTAAAGCTAATGATAACAATGGATGCTAAGGAAGTGCAGTGGGACTCAGGTTGCTTTCAAAAGCTAGATAATCCCTCCTGTAGGATGTAGTACCTGAACTGAGTCTTGAATACTAAGTGAGGAAGGGGAAAGGGGGAATAGAGAATGTTTCACATGGGAGAAAGAGCAACAACAAGGCCACTGAGGAATAAAATAACATATTTTGTTTGAGGAGCTAATTCAGTATTCTTGGACTTCCGGTATGAGCAACAGGTGACATAAAAAGAAAAGCAGGATCCAGCTAATTGCCGACTTTATGTAATACACCAAAGAAATGGAAAGTTATTTGGCAAATTATGGAGAATGACTGATAGGTTTTAGTGAAGTAGTAGGTTTAATTAACATTCATTTTAGATAGACCATGCTAGTAGCACTATGGCTGATAAATTGGAGAGGGACAAATATGAAGGATGGAACATAGTTAGGATTCAACTACAATATTCCTGGGCTTTAGAATGGGCTCCATGAGGGCATTACTAGGGCATTACTAGGTAGTGACAACAGGGCATTACTAGGTAGTGATAACAGGGTAGAAAAACAGGTGACATAATCAAAATACAGTTGGTATGTTATTAACATTTAGAGGTTGATTTTTAATGGGGTGGGGAGGGGAATGTAGGAAGGAAGAGAATGGTGAGGAACAAATGGTGAGAAACAACCTTTAGGATGACTCTGGGGTTCCTACATTTATTGACTAAGTTATATGGGAACTTTACTAACTGGCTAATGGAGAAGCAGAATTCAGTTTAGGATTAGGGTGAGGGAAGGAAACAAATTTAGTTCAGACATAACAAATTTAAGGAGACTACTGGTTTTTCAGTGTCCACAGTTATTTAATAATGCAGTTTGAAGTTCTAAGGAGAGGTTGGCTGGAGATACAGATTTGTTAACTGTCAGTAGATAGACTTCAGTTGAATCTCTAAGAGTCCATGTGGAGAGGGCCGTATAGAGTGGAAATAATGGAGAGCTCTGACATACTGTGAAAAGTGAGGGGAGGGAATAAAAAGAAGAAAAATAATGTGAGAAAGGTAAAAGGAGAGATGGGGAAAAGTACTGTGCAACTATCTAAAAGAGCAGAGAGTTTCAAGAAATAGGTAGTGGCTACAATACTGTGGCCAAATAGATAACCCTCCATGGAAAAATGTGTGCTCCCCACTCCATGGTAGAAGTTGTCATTGGCCACCTAGCCAGGACTATCTCTCCCAGCATCAGCTGAATTTTGGTGGTGCCATTTTACTAATTTTCATTAATAGAAAGTGGGAGCCAAAAGAATTTAAAAAGAGATACACAACTTCTTTAAGAAAACACACTGATATCTACACACTTTCCCTCCTAAAAGCTGAGAACCCAAGTTCCTGACTGATAGCAGAGCAACAATAGGCAAGAAGACAAAGTCCCTGAGTTACCACATGGAGGAGAGCACTCTCAACGAAAAACACCCACATCAGACTATGGTGTGAACAAGAAATAAACTTACGTTAAGGTTTGGATATTGGTGGTGAGAGTGGAGTGCTATTTGTTATTACAACTAGTGTTATCATAAGTACAATAAGAACTGAAAATTGTCTGTTTAATTTGACCACTAGGAAATCATTGAGAACACACGAACAATTGCATATTAGCTACACAGAGACGCAAATTCACTGAAGGTTTCTGTTCTAATATTAGGACCAGAAGGAGAGTTAGTCATGTTTTACAGGCTAAGCAGAAGAAGCTGCTAAAGACAGAATGAATGTGGAATAGAAAGGGAATCAGTCATGAAGCAAGGTTGTGGAGAATATCCTAAGGCAGACCTTAATTAGAAGGATAAACACCTCTTTCTATGACGGATGAAGGAAGTGCAAATAGATGAATAAATGCAGAAGTAGATAAATCTGAGGGACACTTTAAGATTCTAGTTAAATTATAACTATAATATTTGTTAAACATCAAAGTTTTACATATTGTGGCAATCAAATGCTTGTTATAATTCCTTAACTGTGCAAACCCCATAAGAAAACACACTGGTATATATACACTGTCATTTCTAACTTAACGTTACTGAATAGGGAATTTTTCACACTCATTTTTCTTCAACTTGCTCATTCTTATTTAATTCCCTTTTGAAGGTGATATACAAGATAAAGATCCCTTCCCACAAAACATCATTACCAAAGATCTAACATCAAATACTGTCCCTAGAAGAGGATTGCACATTAAGAATAATTCTCTCTAGCTTTAAGATGCTTCTTTCTGACTGAGAGCAACATGACAAGGCAATCTGATGATTCGTCTTGGTAGTTTGTAATATTTCTGGCTTACAGATATATTTATCTCTATATCGCTCCACTGTGGGACTCAATCTAAAATAACAAAACTAAACTAAAAATGTTCCCAAGTGCTGAAAATGATTGAAATGAATGAGGAGCTGGAGAACAGGAAACGATGGGGGAGGGAAGGAGAAAGAAAAGCAGTGCTCAGTGTTTTTTGTTGATAGTCAGCTTCTGAAAGAAGGGGTCTATGTGTCCCAGTCTAAACCCCCATTTTCATGTATTATAACATTTCTATTATAATAGTTTTTGGTAATGTATAATAAATATGTTTATGTGATCGGTGTGAAACCTTCTTTTGAAATGAACAGGATTTAAGATCATGAAGCAACTTGATCCTTTTTCAAATGGTCACTCAAAACCCTCTTTCTATTTATTTATTTATTTTTCCTCCTGGATGAAATCTCAGGCAGTTACCACAATTTTTTCAAGTCCTTCTCAGTCACTAGAAAACTGTCATGTCAGATATAAAAATAGGCAGATCAATGAAATAAGGACAGTTTTTAACATCCTCCACGTTAAACCTTTCTCCCTGCAACTCAGGTCTGATTTAGGCAGGGAACCTTCCATAGCAGAGCATGGCAAGTATGTCTTCTTCTCCCTCCCTCTCACTGAAGAAAGCTCCCTGATCCTCACCAGCCAGCATCAAACCCAGCAGGAGAGGGTCTTTGGGGAAGCAGCACATTCTTAGGGTGTTAATGCAGTTGTGATGTGCCATTTGTTCCTTCTAGACGCAGGCTGCTGTACAATCCCTCGCTTTCATGGAGCACCCTTGTGAGGTGTTGTGTGTTTTTTTTTGGGGCGGGCTGTTGTGTGTTGTTCTGTTTTTTGAGGGTGGAGGAGGTACCATACCCCTGTCCCATGTCTCTGAGGTAGATCATACCACTCCTTCAACTGGTTTTAGGCTCCCCCTTCCCTTCAGTCTGTGGGGGCATCAGGTGACCCACCTCACTCTTTTCTTTCGGAGGTCCCTCTGTTTTTCCAGGCAATGTTCTTGAGCTGTCTCATGCATGTAGCCTCTGGGCCCACAAGAAAACTCACTCTTTCTAATCAGCACTTTGGTAAAAGTAAAACTTCTCTTAGAACAGTCATTTTTCTCTTTGCTACCAGGCCATGACCCACACCTATAATCTCTTGACAGGAGTGAGACGGCAGTCCCCCACTTCCAGGGCATATATATCAAGACCTCCAGCTGGTTCTCTTAAAGCCCCTGACAATTCCTTCCTAGGGAACTCTCATTCATTCATTCCATTCGTTCATTCATTCATTCATTCTTTTTCTCTCTCTTCCCACCCCTCTCTCTCTCCTCTCTCTTCTCTCTCTCTCTCTCTCTCTCTCTCTCTCTCTCCTCTCTCTTTCTCCTCTCTCTCTCTCTTTCTCTGCTCTCTCTCCTCTCTCTCTCTCCTTTCTTGCTCTCTCCTCTCTCTCCTCTCCTCTCTGTCTCTCCTTTTTCTGTCTTCTCTCTCTCTCTCTCTCTCTCTCTCTCTCTCTCTCTCTCTCTCTCTCTCTCCCTTGTGTTCTCTCTTAAGTCTTCACTGTTTTATAGGCTGGGGGTGAATGGTAGTGACAAAGACTCGTGACTTGACCACACTTTAGTCAGGCTCCTGAACCTTCTCCTAAGCCCATCTGTGAACTTGCTTATAAAATCTAGTTTCAGAAAGAGCCCTGGGTAAGTCAGTTTAACCAGCACCCTCGGTATCTGATCACACTCAATATCTGCCTGGGTTCCTCATCTTCCAGTGTCCCCCAAATGATGTCTGACCCCTCTGGCCTGTCTTTAGCAAAGAATCCTGTTAGGTCGCTTTAACCAGAACACCTCCTACTTCTGATGTTTCCTGTTACTAATTTTCCATGCAGTGACCCCACCACCTTTGCTACAAATTCCTACTTAACCCATGCTGTACTCAGAGGTTACCCTAGTCTCTCTCCCCACTGTACAATCTCATTGTAGCAGTCCCTATACCTATAGCAATAGTACTGAATAAAGACTGCCTTAGCATCTTTTAGCAAGTGTCACGGAACTTTTTTTTCTTTAACAGTAGTTGATGCTGGTACTGGCATCTGCTGCATGTGTGCTCTCTCTGTTCCTTGAGGATATGGGGTTACTGAGTCCTTGTGTTCTTCTCACACTTGAGAGCGGAAACACGGACAGAAAGAGCCCCATTGCAGCATCTCGTACATCATTTTACACCCCCGCCCAACTCAGACTGGAAGCTCCACGAGGGCAGGACCTTATCTGTTTCTGAACTACTGTGGTTCTCACACAGTGCCTGACACAATCCTTGCTACATAGTAGGTGCTCAATAAATACTTGTTAGATGAATGAATTCTGTTCTATTTATTCATTCCTGCGAGAAAGAGAAAAAAAGAAAAGCTCTCCTCTTTTAACATGATTGCCCAAAGCACAAATTAGCAGCAAGAAAGTATGGTCTGGCTTTAAGAAAGGGAACATTTTATTTCTTTTTGCCACATAATGATAAACCTTTATATAGATTTGCAGTAATTAAAGAGCTGTCCCCTATCTTCTCCATTATTAGCATCTGCTTAAATGAGATGATATTATGTCACATAATTTGACTGAGAGGAAACATTAGAGATAATCTAGCTACTCAATTTAAATGACAGAGATTAAGTGACTTGTGCAAAATCTGAACAACAGCCGTTCTTGACAGGGTAGAAGCAGAAGGCAGAACCCAGAAAAGCTCTCAGTGCAGCACGACAGTGAGTCCCTTTCATTAAACACGAAGCACTATCCATATTAACTCAGAGAGTTCTTGCAGAACAGATCAAGGGAAGGGTTTTATTTTGAAGATAATAAGGAGCTCTTCATTGACAGACCTCATCAGTTATAATTTTATTAGAATAGTGGAGATGTTTTAAAAATGTATGGCTTTCTTACACAATTCCAACCAAACTGGACAGACTGAACATTTAACTGAGTCTGAAGCACACGAAAATTTCAGGTCCTTTAAAGTAATTATTTAAGATCGAAGTCTGATCATAGGAAAACTGTATTTCTTTTACTTTGCCAGTAGTTGTTTTCAGCAAAAATTCATTTATTACACACTTAATATCATGGAGAATTTTCACTCCATTCACAGACTCCCCATAGAAGTTATGGCAGGAATGGAAATCCTGCTGTAGTCCTGTGGGTTATTGCTAGCTTTGGTCCACTGCGAAGCATGTCTTAGCCCCTCTATTAGATTGCAAGCATGTGTAGACGTTGTATATGACTGCGTATTTTCTCACAACACCTAGCACAGAATATTAATTAATATATTTATTGAATAAATGTACCAAAATTTAAAGTTTGTATAGTTTCTCTCTCTCTCTTTCTTTCTCTCTCTCTCTCTCTCTCTCAACTACTACTTCAGTATCTCTAAGTAGTATATGAGGTCTGACAATTAAGTTTTCTGAACTCATCCTAGAAAAAGTGCTCCCTACCTCATTGCTGAATATCACTATGGTCACCTTTGAAGTACTCCCCTTGGGAAGCTATATACCAGTGCCAGTGCCTAGTCCACCCTTCAAAGCAATTTTGGAATTCTTTTTCTGGAATGGCCATCGTATTACCCTCGATGTCCTGAATGTCATCAAAATGTCTTCCTTTCAATATTTCCTTGATCTATAGGTAAAGAAAGAAGTCACTGGAGCCAGATCAGGTGAGTAGGGAAGGTGTTTCATTACAGTTTGTTTACGGGCTGAAAACTCCCTCACAGACAGTGCCCTGTGAGCTGGTGTATTGTCCTGATGCAAGAGCCATGAATTGTTGGTGAAAAGTTCAGGTTGTCTAAGTTTTTCATGCAGCCTTTTCAACACTTCCAAATTGAAAACGTGGTTATCTGTTTGTCCAGTTGGTACAAATTCGTAATGAATAATTCCTCTGATATCAAAAAAGGTTAGCAAGATCATTACAAGTTCACAAACTTAATTACCCAACCTCATATTGTCAGTATCTTAAAAAAATCAAAATTTTATAAGTGGATGGAAAACCCCCAATAAATTCAAAATATTTCTTTATGAATTTTGAAATTCATAAAATTCAAAATATTTCTTTATGAATAAATTGCTTTTTCTTCCAAATTTTACTTCTTTACCATGTTATGATATTCTTAGACTTACCCTTAATATGCCCATTACAAGAATAATTGCCCTTGGTAAGAGTGCAAATGCTCAAAAAAATTTTTTGAACATATGGAGCTCATATGTAGTGACTGACAGCAGTTCAAGTCAACAGTCTTGGGGGAGGGAAGAATTTTGTTAAAAGGTTTGGTCATCAGTATCAAAATTTAATTATTTTTTATTATGATAATTGTACATTCTTGATCTAAAGGCAATGAATCACAAGGGATCATGTACAAATAATTCCACAATGATATTCTGAGCATCAGTGTATGTAAGAGATGGTGACAGGGATGTGAAGATTACACAAGCTAAACTTCTGAAGAATATACAGTTTCATAAGGAAGATTCCTATCAAGTGTAAGAAGAACCATTATAGCAAGAGTTGACAAAATCAAGGTTCTTAGAAATGCCGTGGCAGTTCAGAGGAGAAACTGGTTCAAAAAGGCTTCATTTGGAGAAGTGGCGTAAGAGCTGGGTCTTGAAGGATTGATAAGATTTAGGGAGAAAGCAGTAGGGACAATGGCATTGCCAGCTGAGGGTTTCATGCCAAAAGCTTGAAGGAAAACACAGGGAGAGTTTGTTGAGCTTCCTCACATTCATGAAGTGTGGTGGCTATTGAAAGTAGAAAGGTAGGTTGATGAGCAATCAGAGTTCCAAATGTCTTACCAAAGGAAGGTGACTTTATTCTGAAGACTGTCAGAATCTACTGCAGGTTTTAGAAGGACCATTTTGGTCATATAAGACAAATAGAGGAGAAAGAAAACCAATTCAGGAAAAGAAAATATCGAAGTTACAGCAATAGTACAATTGAAGGGCAATGAGGGCCAGAACCAAGGCTGTGGCAGTGGAAATAGAGGGGAAGTTGGGGTCATACAACAATAGATTTGGCAGCACTAGTTACTTTCTTGAAAAATGGCAATTAGAAGAAAAATAAATAGTCATTTATATTACTTTTCTAGTACTTCAGGGTAACCAAATAGCCCTAAGTGATGTGAGAAAGTTATTTTTTGAGATGAATTGCAGCTAACCCATAAGGTGGGAATAATAGAAACTACATTGTGAATGCTTTATGAAATAACTGATTCAAGCAATAATCATCAGTGGATGAAACCATTAGATGAAAAGTCCATTAGAACTTCCCAACTTTCTGGCTGTTCCACTGAAATGAGAAAACCCAAAATGTGGTTCGTCCTGATATGACATAACAAAAAGCCCACAGTATCTTTGCTTATGTACCCCAGTCAAACAATTGTGTACCTTCATCTATCCAAGCTTCTAGAGCTGACCTCCATTTATAGAAATTATGGAAGATAGAGGACCAAATTAAATGACACCACAAGAAGGCAAACAGATAAATCCAAAATGTGAGAAATTCTACAGAAAATCCAATTTCACAAATAAGTAAATTGCATGAAAAAAAGAAGGGAAAGGGGTCGCAATAGATGAAGAGTTAAAAGAATTAAATGTGATTTGTAGAAATTGTTTGGATTTTGATTCAAACTAATCAAATGCAAAAAGGAATTTTTGATAAAGTATGAGTAATTTGTATGGACAAATTACTAAATGATACAAAGAAAATATTATTTTAAAGTTAATTATATGTGAAAATGGTATTGTGGTTACATAGGAAAAGGTTCAAATTTTGTAGAGATGCATTCTGAAGTATACCGTGTTTCCCTGAAATTAAGACCTAGCAGGACCATCAGCTCTAATGCAACTTTTGGAGCAAAAATAAATATAAGATCGGGTCGTCTTATATAAGACCCGGTCTTATATAACATTATATAAGACCCGGTATTATATTATGTTATGTTATGCTATGCTATGCTATGCTATGCTATGCTATGCTATGCTATGTTATGTTACATTATATTATTAAATCCGTCTTATATTAAAATAAGACTGAGTCTTATATTAATTTTTACTCCAACAGATGCATTAGAGCTGATGGTCCAGCTAGGTCTTATTTTCAGGGAAACACCGGTACAGGGGTCAAATAGAGTAATACATGGGATTTGCCTTAAAATTCTTCTAGCAAAATCAAGGAAGGAAAGAGGGAAGGGAAGGAGTAATGGAGAGACAGAAAGGACAGAGGAAGCCAAAATGGAAAAATCTTGATAATTTTGGAATGTGGAATGGCTATAATGAGGTTCCAATATACTTCTATCTTTTGTGTATGCTTGAAATTGTTCAAGAAAAAAAAAAAAAAAAAAACACTTTTTTTCTTTTGTTTATTATATAACTTGATGCTGCTTTAAGTCCCATATCTAGAAAAGCAGATGCTGATTATTTTCATGGATCTTATTTTTCAAGACTTTTTTCTCATTTCAGTAGCATGTGACACTCTGCCCTGAAATGATGTTTTAAGAAATCTGGTCCTCAACATATGTTGATTTTAACTAAAGAGAGAGAGAACTATTGTAAAAAGTATTAATGGTAAGACAAAGGATACAAAAAATATATATATATATATATGTGGGCCTTAAAAATGCATCAACATAGTTACTCCTATAATTAATAAATCAACACTGTCTTGATTCTCAATTTGCTATAGCCAAGGCTTTGGTCATTACATTAGTAATGGATTTAGATGCAAGAGGAAAATGACCAATTTTACTGCCTACATACCAATTTTTAAAAACTGCATAACAAAAGTATTTAATTACATCTGATTCCTCTACTGCTTGAGTGTTTCAATCTGTTTCAAGGGTGGCAACATTCTACCATCTTTAAAATGATTATAGGTAAAATTCTGCTAAATTTCTGTTTGTTGATCTGGGCCATTATGTATTCTTCATAAAGAACCAAAATGCATTTTTGGGTAAGTCTCAACCATCTCAGTAGTAAATATTCTTTCACAACCCTCAAGCAGGAAATACAACTAAACCACAAACTAGTTATTTTTCCTTAATTTTCACACGAAATAAGCAGAAATTACAAAGATGATGGATAACCAAAAAATGAAATCTAAGTGTGAGACTTAACATAGGGAACACAAGGATCTTTCAGCCAGTTTTCTTAAATTAATTATTTTTAAATGCATTCTAATTCAGGTACTTGCAATTGTGAAAATACTACACAAACATAACTTGGTAAATGCCTTAGGCAATGATGAAATTCGTCACTCAGTCTGTCATCAATCAATAAATCATGGTTGATTTATTAGTCATATTTTACCTTATAATTATGCAACACTTGACAGCTTACAAAGCACTTATACATATATTAACCCATTTTCATCTCACAAATGGCCTTTGAGCGTGCTCGGATTATTGTGTTCATTTTTAAACATGAGGAAATGCCTTCACAGAGGGCTGAGACACCTGTGTAGGTGTACTGCTGATGGGAGTGGGGTGCCTCAGAACCAAATTTAGAAATCGCAGCCTCAAGATCAGTCAATCACACTTTTACAGTTCCAGGATGCACAATGTAAGGAACAGTCACTGACACAGGCGGGACTCTAACACAATCAGACACATCTTCCCGTGACTCCTAACCTAATTTGTGGATTACGAGCCAAACAAGTGAAATTCTTCATAATAATACAAGACAAGAATTCCGGAGCTGTTCCTAAAACAGAATATGATGCATTTCCAAATGAATGAAGAAAAAATACTTAGTGACTTAAGTTTTAATACTTATTGTCTGTGTTCTTAATTCCATAAAATATAAAAGGAAAGATGAGGTATATTATATGTTAAGGTTGTTAAATTTCTGATTCCTGAGGGATTATAAATAATTACTATAATTAGCAAAATAAAGTATAAGTAACGTGCTGTGCATCTTGCAATATATTTTCTCATTTATTCCTCAAGACCATACTGAAGGGTATGTTATTTTTAATTGTTTTACATTTTATAAAAGGAATCTGAGTCTTAGAAAGATTAAGCGTTTTTTTCACGCATGCACAGTTAGTAAGTGGGACTGAAACCCCACAATGTTAAATCCTAACGCCCATATTCCTCACCACAAAATTATGTTTTTTCTCCCTTCTCCATCCTTCCCTGTGTAAGGTAGTCACAGCACCATTCCAAAGTTTTTGCAGATGGAAAACTTCTTCAAATGTATTGGATAAATTCATTCATTTATCCAACACATTTGTATTAAGCCCCTTCCTTGTGCACAAAAATATATTATATGGTTTCTACTGAGCAAGATTTGCTCTCCATTTGACAGGACCACACACACACACACACACACACACACACACACACACACACTCACCACAGCACACTACTACTACCAATAATAATTTCTCATCTCTGAGATCTTACTATGTGTCCAGTTGTTTAAATGCATCCCATATGGTAACTCATTTAATTCTCATAGTCCTGTGATAGTCAGATCATTCCATTTATCTGATTGAATATTATGTTGGCTTATGTTTCAGGTGAACACCAAGAATTTCTGATGTCTGAAGTGGTATGATAATAGCTCATTTCATAATTAATCTGAACCCAAATACAATTTTCAGGAAGTCATTTTATATTCTTAATTTAAATAATTCTCAATTATGTAGCTTTGTAATTTCAACATCAAACCATTCATTCAATAAACACTATTGAGTACTTAAATATGTAGAGCCTTGGGCTAGTGGCTATTAAGGGTACTTAAGTATCACATAAGGACTTCCAAGGAACCTGTAATCTAGCCGTATAAGGATCAAAGCTGCTGTGTACCGTCAGAAATGATGCAACATATCATCCTCTGTCTTGTTTCTCCTGCATCTGCCTACTGCAGCTACTCAACATGTGTCCATTAACAACTCCACCAAGCAGATCCAGGCCTATAACATCTCCTAAAAGAATCCTAAAGCATGTAAGATGAAAGACACCTTGACCCCACCACTTGTGGGTCTTGGTAATCATTTGCGACTTTCGTGTAAGTTTTGGTGGCCAGGCATATTTTCATCTAATATTTATTGGGCCAAACACAGTTCTAGGCTCTGACTACACATCAGTGAACAAAGCAAAGCCCTTGCCTTCACCAAGTTTGCATTCTGATGTGGGGAAATGAAAAATGAACAAAAAAATATAGAGTGTGACAGTTCATAAAAGTGGCTATAGAGGAAAATCAAAGAGAATAAGAGGAAAGAGAGTGAGATCTTCTCCAATAAGGTAAAATTTGAGCAAAGTCTTGAAGAAAATAAGGGATTAAACCATGTGGACATTTGCAGGAAGAACTTCCCAGCCATGGGCTGTAGTATGTGCAGAGTCCTTGACTGCAACATGTTGGGCCTGTTATAAGGCTGCAGTTGGATGTGCAAGAAGTCATGTGTTTGGAGATGAGGGTGGAGCTGAGCTGGAACAAGACCATACATATTCATCTCATGTCGCAACAACAGCCCTCAAAACCCAAATATAGCCTGGATACATATGCCAGAAAGAACTCATTGTGCACATAGGCCTCAAATAACACCTCTAGGATTTCGTTTTGCCCTAATTTAATTCTGTGGTTTGCCTGTGTTCCTACTCAGAATCCAAACTCAAAACAGTGAAGTGGGCATGGGGGAGAGATAGGTATGTTCTAAAGATATGCAAATGAATGAATGAATGGATGGATGGACAGATGAATGGACGAATGAATATCCAGTATTCTTTAAAAGCAGGGACCCAGCCTTCAAGTCTGCATGGGTAGGATGGGGTCCAAATACTCTGCCTAGCTTTTATCATTTCCCTTTTCCTATACCAAAATCTCCAACAAAGAGCTCTGTTGTATTGAATAAATCTCCCAGAAAAACAAGCACCACCACCCTTACTAGCTCCTGATCTGCACCTCCCATCCTCTACTCATTTGTAAGCCTCATATCAACAACATCTGATTTAATTGTGAAACTCTTGTTTCCCTTAGGCACTGAGTCTAGACTACTTGATTGTCCTTCAGGACAAATATTTGAAATCCAATGAGTTTTCCCTAACCCCCTCTGGCCTGAGTACCAGGCACAGTGAATCCTCCCATGTCCCAGTAGAATAAAGCAAGTAGCAAATGCATGTAAACTAAGTGCGATAAGCCCTCACTCCAGTTTGGGTGATTGGTAAAAGTCTTATGGAGAAAGTAACAGAACTATCCTTGCCCCTTCATCTGCTCCAGCTCACTCACAGCTGAGACCACTTGTGCCCACACTTCCTTCCCTGTCTTGTTAGATGGGTCCTATTCAGTTCCTGACCCATAATCAATCAACGCAGGAAATATGCAGAAATATGCTATCAACTGCCATTGGTTAATAGAATTCTCAACCTAGAACTGAAATTGGAAGACTCCCATTTTATCCTCTTTTTCCCCTTACCCTTCTTCACCTCTAACAGTTCAAATGATTTTGATAAACAATCCCTTTCATTCAACATGGGTGCCACATGGAAACATTACCCAGACAAGTGTTGCTTACCGGAGAACTATAACTCAGTAAGCTAGAACCAGGCAGATATGGTTTCTTTGGTCCTTCATAATACCTTGGTGTAAGTGATGTGAGTCAGTGATTGGTGGAACAACTAGTAATGTCCATTTATTAAATAATATTAAAGAATATTATTCAACTTAAATTTGTAACATTAAGCTTTCTTCCCCACTGTAAGAAACTGTGTTTTATTCATTTTAATCCAGGTTAGTTCCTGACACATGAATGATACTCAATACATGCTTAATGGATTACTGACTTGATGAATTATTAACTAATTCATATATAAACCAGATGTAGGCTGTGAAGTACAGAACTGGAGTGATCTCTCAACTAGAGCATTTCCTATTTATCTCTTTGTTGTCCCTGTACCTGGAGTACACTTCTACCTTGTTTCTTCATTGTGTCATTTGCCTGTTTACCCTAACTGGTAGTTCACTTCCCTTACAGGAATGGATTCCACCCTAAATTCCAGCTGGTGACTAGGATTCAAAGGCCAAATAAGTTTTAGTAACCATTCTTTCAGAGGGTTGAGTCACAGTCTTTGTATTCCCATCCCTTTCGCAACATGTTTGCTCTGTTTCAAATATCTCCCAAGTCCATTGCAGTCCCACAAGGTTTCAAGGTCGGAAGTCACCTGGAATCTGGGTGGGACTTTCTGCACCTTGTCTATACCATACTTGGAGTTGCCATGTCCTTTGGACACTAGGCCTCAGACAATTTCTGCTGCCTCCTGGTTCAGTATCTCCTTCCATCTTATACTCTACAAAGTGGATCATTACCAAGCCTCAGCACCTTTTTCTCCTCGATGTTTACTCAATGCAGAGAACTGAGTGCATTCTAGTTGGTCCTTGAAAGAGGGACAGTATTTTGTTCGATATATATTTAAAGATATTTCAGAAAAAGGGATGAGCAAGGATATCCCAAAAACAAAACAGAAACATTTGACTTTTTTAGGGAATGGAAAGTAGTCCTGTTTTGGATTTAAGGTTTATTTCAGAGATTAGATTAAAATGATTAATGTGATATGAATATAGGTAACTGTACATAAGCTAAACCCTCCTGTGCACGGAAGTCTTGCATATTAATGCAAATTATTGTCAAAATGGAACAATTAAACCTAAATATATTAGTACATTACATAAAATAAAGCAGAAATGGGGCATCTTTAGGTATGAAAGACTCATTGGCGAAGGATTTGGAGATTATGGTTTCAGTAGGGTGGTAGCTAGTAAGAAAATGAGAAGGTGGACAGACACTTCTCCCAAGGAGACGTATAAATGTCCAATAGATATATGAAACAATGCTCAACTTAACTAGCTATTAGGTAAATGCAAATCAAAACCACAATGAGATACCATCTCACACCTGTTGGAATGCTATCATCAAGACAAGTAATAGCAAGTGTTGGAGAGACTGTGGCAAAAGAGGAACCTTCATATACTGCTGGTGGGAATATAAATTGGTACAGCTGCTATGAAAAACAGTATGGAGGTTACTCAAAAAATTAAGAATAGAATTACCAAAATACCCAGCAATCCTTCTTCTGGGTATCTACCCAAAAAATCACAAAACATTTATCCACAAAGATACATGTGCTTCAATGTTCATCACAGCATTATTCATGGTGGCCAAGACATTGAAAAAACTAAAGTGTCCTTCATAGACGATTGGATAAAGATGTGGTACATATACACAATGGAATATTTCTCGGCCATAAGAAAAGATGAAATACTGCCATTGAGACAATACGGATGGGTCTTGAGATTATCAAGCTAAGCAAAATAAGTCAGACAGAAAAGTCGAGAACCATACGTTTTCACTCATACGCGTATGTGGAATATAAAACTGAAAGCAACAAACAAATAAGACAAACAAACAAAGAAACAAACACTCATAGACGCAGACAACTGTTTAGTGGTTACCAGAGGGTAAGGGGGGAGGAAGGTGGTAGAGGAAGGTAAAGGAGGTCAAATACATGGTGACAGAAGGACTGACTCTGGATGGTGAACACACAAAGTGATATACAGATGATGTATTATAGAAATGTACACTTGAAATCTATATAATTTTACTAACCAATGTTACCCCAATAAATTTAATAATAAAATAAACTGTACAAAAAGCTGTTTTTGGAGTCAAGGGAAAACAAATGAGAAGGTGCTAAAACATTTAAAGTATGCAAAGCAAAATAGATGCATTAGACAAGACCTTCTCCAAAGCACGTACATCCTCTCTGATATGTTAAAATGCACAGGTGGCTCTGCAGGGGCCACTGTATCCCTTACAAATAAATGCAGTGCAGGCCATTGAGGATACAGGGCACACAATTTGGTAGATCTGCATTCATGTTATGGTTCCTTTATTCATCAGCTATGAGACCACGGGCCATTTCTATAACCTTTCTAATACTGTTTTCTCTTTGGTGAAATAAAATACCTCCTTCATAGTTGATAGAAGAACTACGTGAAGTAACCTGAGTACAGGTGTCCTACACAGTGCATGGGATATAACAAATGCTCAGTGAATGTCAGATTTTCTTGCCCTCTTAAAATAGTTTGTTACTTCTGTTCCCACTAGGATAATGATTACATATGCTTTTACTATTGAATAGAGGACTAAAGAGGAGAATTGTGATTGTGCTTATACTTTAAACAATTCTATCAACATTAAGAAAACTATTAATAGCCACGTCATCCGTTTTAAAACCTTAATTATCAGGATGATAGTGTGAAAAGTAAATAAGAGGAATGGGGAAAAAACCCATGGCATAAATAAGAGCTTCAGGCTCTAAATGTATAAGAAGTCCAAAAATGTTACAAGGCTAATATTATCCAATATGCCCCTTCTTCTACCTTACCCACATATTTTCCAATTTTCACCCTTTCTGGTACTTTTCAAGTCCAAATTCCCTCATGTGCTGAGAGCCTAGTCCATCCTATTAACAACACTAAGGACTCAGGATACCACAGCAGACAGGGTGAAATCCCTACCAGTTGGGAAAGATAGCTATAAAATATTGTAATACATGTAGGAGACTTATTTACAGGGTGCATGAGAGCAGAGGTAAAGTGGAGCCTGGTTTTGACTAAGGAGTAAGGAGATACTTCATAGGGGAGCTAATAACTAAACTGAGCCTTGAAGTTTGAGTACAAATTAGACAGCTAAGTAAGGATATTTCAGGTAAAGCAAGTAACTATCTTTTCTCCTACTGTCATCCACCCAAGCATCCATATTTGTAACACACATACATGCGCGTGCGCGCACACACACACACACACACTATCATTCCTTCCCTTTTCCTTGTTTTCTGGGAATTTAAATTTATTGATGGAGGAGAAGATATATTAATCAGGGACATAATTTAGATCAATTTTTTGAGAAGTCTTGGAACTTGAAGTAGCGACTTTCACTTAAAAGATAGCAACAGGCAATGGCTCCTTGTCATTACAGAATCACCAGAAACCACTGCCTTTCACAAGAGACCTACTAACAGATTAAATAAACGAGTGGATCACAAACTTGAAAGTGTATCAGAATCTTTAGAGAAACTTAATAAAAACTCAGAGGCACAGGCATTCTATTTTCCCCAATTCCCATTTCTGAAAACATAACCTTTGCCCAGACCTATTGAATCAGAATTTTGGGTGATAGAGACTGAGTTTGAGAAACTAAGAAATAACATTCTTCATGTAAATTAATAGCTTTCTGGTTAAGAAATTTGCACCCATGTTTATGTCCATTTGCATTTTTACTGAAATGAAATTTTGCTGTTATGTAGACATGCTTTGAGAGAACAATGAGTTTGATATTTACCACGGGAAACAATTTTTTTTTAATATTAATGGATTAATAATGTTAAAAACCTTCAAACCACAATCGTTAATTTAATGGAATATCTTCAAATTAATTTTAATTGTATCACAAGTTATAAATACCTTGTGTTTAGAGTTCCTTAAGAAAAATATCTTCTACTTAATCTCTAAGTACAAGAAATAAAAGTAATTACTAAAAATCGTCAGAACAGAATTTCCTCAGACTGCTTATTTTTGTGTCTGTCCTCATTATTACAGTTTGCTGAGTCAAACTGTAATAGCTTATAAAAAAAAAGCAAAAATGGGTCACATAATTTTGTTGCACAGATGACTATTTTGAAAGAAATAAAGAAGTAGAGATTAGAAAGAAACGTTATCAATTAGAAGTAGCAAGCCAGATGGAGATGTAACATAAGATGAGCTGTTTTGTTTTCACTGTCGTTATGTAATTTAATTATTTTTTGTGAATGACTGTCATCTTGTATCCTGAAACTTTAGGAAAACAACTGAGAGGAATGAGTGAGAATTTCATCCATAGAGATTCAAAGCAGAATTCATTTTGCAGTATTTTCAATTGGCATTGGGTTTTGTTTTGTCTTGTTTTTCATAAAATGTATCATTATCAATGTATTAGTTTTCTACTGCTGCATTAAAAATTATAACAATCTTAGTGGCTTAGAACAACACATGTTTATTGTCTCACAGTTTCTGTGGGTCAGGAGTCTAGGATGGCTTAGCTCAGGGTTTCACAAGGCTATACACCAGGTGTTGGCCTGGATTTATTCTCATTTGGAGGCTTGCCTGGGGAAGAATTCACTTCCAAGCTCATCCTGGTTGTTGGCAGAATTGATCTCCTTGCAGCTGTACGAGGACCCACTGAGGGCCCACTTCTTACTAGCTGCATGCTGGAAGCCACACGTAAGTCCTAGAGATCACCACACTTCCCACCCACGCGATCCTTTCCATGGACAGCTTACAACGTGATGTTTGTTTCTTCAAGGCCAGCAGGGAAATCTCTCTCTACAATCGGCTAAAATGGAGACTAATATAATGTAACCTAATTATGAATGGGACATCCCAACACTTTTGCCACATTTGATGGCTCAATGCAAGCCTGACCCCACTCAAGGGGAGGAGATTATACAAGGGTAAGACTAAATACGAGTCACCTTAAACTATTTTCTCCCAATCAGAAACTTTATTGTACATTTTAAATTTACTTATTTATTGTCTTCTCTCTGTCCTAGAACATATGTTCCTTGAGATCAGGAAAAAGTTTAAAATACTATTGACTAGAAACTCAGTTTATTATTAATATAACCTAGCCACAGAAACTGTTCAAATATTTTTTTTTTTTTTAAAGTTACTAATTGAGAAGTAAGGCAGAAGTTTATTTAGCACACAACAGATAGGCCAGGACAAACTGGCCCAGCAGTTCGGTTCCACAAAGTCATTCACAGACCCAGGTTCTTTCTTTCAACTATGTCATCCCTAAGGTATTATCCTTGACTCCTTGGGTAAAACAGGGCCATGGAGATGTTTATTTTCCAGAAAACAGGAAGGAGGAAAAAGTCAAAGCTCAGGGCAATAACTTCTGCTCACATGCTATTGGCTCAAACACAGTCACAAGGTCCGCACAGCGGCAAGGAAACAAAGAAATCTAGCTGCTGGCTGTACGGCCATGAGCCAAGGACAAAAGGAGCTTATGGGGAACAAATAGTAACTACCTGCTGTAACAGTAGAACAGTTTACCAGAGTTTCTCATTAGGATAACAAATCATCGTCAAATTACAGCAGCTCTCTGATGACCTCGATTATTGCATCACACCTGGAATGCAAGTATAAGTTTCTTTGAAATGCACATATTTTCTCACTTACAAAGTAGAATTAATATGGGGCTTCTTGTGTTTGCCTCACAAGGTGGTTGTGATGAACAATCAGAGGATGGTATTTTTCAGTTTTGTTCTATTGAGCTTAATAGGCTGCCTTTACTACGACATTTGCACAGTCATTATATAAATATCACAATTTTCCTTTTTGACCAGTATGAGATTATTTTTCTCTACAAAATACAATAAAAATATTAACACTTTTCTTTTTTTATATAAAACTATAAGAAATTCTTTTTTTGAATGTTCATGGCTTTTAATTTTCAAATTCTTAATTTCCCAAATTGTGCCTAATTGTGATTTACCAAAGTATTATGTTCTTGTTTGCACAAGTCTCATTTGGTTTCTTATAGGTAGTGCAAGCAAAATTATTTCTCTAAATGCAAAATGTCATGTCAAACAAATCGTCTCCTTTATAATACAAGTTTCTGGGAAGAACTAAGCAAGAGGGGTTTATTTATTTATTTATCTATTTCTCTGACACAGAAAATTACTGGCTTTTCTCCACCTGAATATTTAAACTCCTTAAGTCATCTCTACATCATAAGTGATAATTATAACTGTAAAATATTATTTTCATGTAGTGATTACATACTCTAACAAGGCCTGATACCATAGAAAGAGTACTTTAAGGCAGAAGGAAGTACAAAGGCAATGTTTATGACTGTAGATGAAATAGTACCTATACATTAGCCACAAAGAAAGGGCAAATATAGGAAGAGAGCGATAACAAAAATAGGCCTCCAGGCATATCACATTTAAAAGTCTATCCACAATAAATCTAATCCTAACATACCCCTCTCACCATACATACACACTTATATATTATGCTGTTTCTCACCTAGTACTTTGCTCAAACAAGCTTCCCTGTCTCACTTTGTCTTTGGGCCCTCTGTTCCCCAAGCTAACTCATACTCATTTTTATCACGCAATTCAGTTATTATCTCTTCTAGAAGGTTTTCTGGACCCCTCAGAATGGGTTGAGTGCCCCCTTCCCTGCCTATTCTCTGATTACATTACTATAATGTGTTGATCTCTTCTTGGTTTTTCCTCCCCACTAGGCTGGGGACCTCTTGAAGTTAGCAATGCATTTTATTCCTCTTTATATAGAGATGTCTAACACAAGGCCTCATACATGATACACAATCAATAAATGAGTGTTGAAAATATAAATTAATAAATTAAAAATAGAATATCTAAAACTCATAGACACAGACAATAGTTTAGTGATTACCAGAGGGTAAGATGGAAGGGGGGGTGGTGGTAGAAGAGGTTAAAGGGTGTCAAATATATGGTGATGGAAGGAGAACTGACTCTGGGTGGTGGACACACAATGTGAGATATAGATGATGTAATACAGAATTGTACACCTGAAACCTATGTAACTTTACCAACCATTGTCACGACAATATTTAATGCCACATCTTTGAATTGCAGGAGTGCTAGTTTAGGGGTCTGTATTATCCAGGATCAACAGGAATTAAAATAATTATTTCAATATTCTGTTTTCTAAAAGAGGAAAGAGTAAGTTACTTTGGTTTAGCATATATTCTATGCCGATAATTTTCTGGCACAAATACATAGTCTCATCTATTCATTCAACAAATATTTACAGAGTACTTACTATGTGCCAGCAACTGTTTAACTGTTTTAGACAACAGAGACACACAGTAAAAAAACAAAACAAAACAAAAAAAAAACCACACATAATAATCCCTGCCTTCATAGAATGGGTGCAGGACAGTGAAAGTAAATGAGAAAAAGAAAAAATAGTTAAATATATTTTATAGTGCCAGCTGCTAAGACAATTAGCAGGAAACATGAATATGAAACGGGGGAGCGGGGGTTAAAATTTTAAATTGGATAGGCATAACGGGTCTTACTTAGAAAATGAACTTGAGTAAAAGACATAAATAAACAGAAAGTGATCGCCTTGCATCTATTTGGGAAGGAACAAATAACAGTAAGATAAAAACTGAGAAATTCCTTCTAAATTTACCAAGATAGAGGTCACTGTGGCCTTTTAGTAGAGTGAAAATTTGATTGAAATAGGTTCAAGAAAGAATGGGAGGAGAAAATTTAGCAAAAACAAATCTAATATAATCTTTTAAACAACTCTGTGAAGTGAGTAGTTTTACTCCATTTAGAGATGAAACTGAAGCTCAAAAATATTAAATAATTTGCCTAAAGAACTCGTAAGAAGCAGAGTTCGGATTCTAATCCAAGTCAAATCTATTTCCCCAAGGATCCTCCAAATTAGCAAATTGTTCCTTGGCTCTTTTGGCAATTTTAATGAGCTATTCAATGTAAGCTCCACTGCACAGTAAATAATTGTAAAATAACTGATACATAACTAATCATTATTACAATAAAAAAATGTGATTTAACTAGAAAGCCATCAAATGAACGACTACACGAAGATGTGAACACTGATTCCAACACTTGGCAAGGCACACTATTCAAGACAAGATAAATGTCCTGCACAGATGCTTGCTCAACAAAACCGTAAGATTAAAGAGTATTCATGCATCACCCTTACAAAGCATGAAACTATATCCACAATTTAAAAGTCAGTAAGGCTGAGGCTTTACTTTCTTTAAAACTAATAGGAATTAGAAATGAAATTACTATACTAGATGGTTGAAGAGATTTATTTCATGTTCTCAGCCTTTAAGGGTGTGTGTGCATGTGCATGTGTGTTTGTGTGCAGGTGTATTTACTTTCCTATAGATGACTTTTCTGGTTTTATATATTCATGAGGTGTCAGAAAATTTGGTAGGAGAGAGAAACACCAATTTCACAAGGATAATGCATCATGCAGATAAAGTAGGAGGATGTTTTAAAAATTATTTTCTTACAGAAAACTACAAAAATAAAAAATATCTAGAATTGCATAACAAATTCCACATGCCCACTATTCAGCATCAACAGTTAACCAACTTTTGGCCAATTTTGTTTCATCTCTATCCTCACCTATTTCCCTCTCTCGCTGTCAATTTTTTGAAATAAATAGACATCATATTATTTTATCTGATATATTTTAGTATCAGAAGACTTTGAAAAATAAGTGATTCACATGGTTTATTTACATAATAACAAGGTTTAAAAAAAACATTTAAGTTTATTAACTTTATTCAGCAGTACCCAAATTCAAATTCTATAGAAATAGTGATATCCATTTTAGACGACCGCATGGGCTGGGACAGATTGAATCTCAGAACGCACTTTGCTTCTAACTTCTCAACTTTTACTTCTAGGTCTTCCATATTCTGGTCCTGCCCTCCAAATACAAACTGTTTCTCGTTGTGTTCTCTTTCTGGTCAGTCCTCTCTTCTCCCAGGTCTAGAATACCACAGCACCTTATTCAAAACCAACACTTTTTCACAGCTCATGTGCAACCTCCTTCAAGAAGTAAGTCTTTCCGGAATATGAGGAATCACAGTCACCTTTTCATTTCTGAACCCTATTGCTCTTATATTAATAGTTTGACCTTCACCATGCAAGATTTTGTTGTATATACTTTTCCATGTATGTTTTCCCAACTTGATGAAAAGTTCCTATAGGACAGGAAATATCATTTAAGATTGATTTCTATCTTAAACTCCATAGCAACTGCCACTGGTTATATAGCAAGTGTTCAATAAATATGTATTTATTAATGGATTTAGTAGGGTCAAACATCTACATAGGACTGGAAATGCCATTGAGGTTCTTAGCATATATTTATTTAAATGGGCACATTGCTAAACTTCTCCCAAAGAGAAATTTACTAATAACCTACAACCTCTTAGCACATTTTAAAAACTCAAGACTCTAATTTAAACCCTTCAGTTTGAGATTTACCTAATCATAAACATAGATTTCTTTGGTATTTATTTCTTATAAAGTCCCTGAAAGTCATCTCCTTAAGAAGTACCAGGAACACTTCAGTGAAGACTGAATGTTCTCTGTTATTTCAAGAGAGTTCATCATAAATGCTGAGTAGGGGACAGCCTCGAAAATAGCACTACTCAATCTATTTCATTTATATTGCAAGGCATTTGAAAATGGAATATTTTTATGTGCTGAATCAATTTGATTTCTCTATGTGATTTGCCATTCATATTTTTTTCTTTTCCCACTCAAGCCTATGATTTTAATAGTGATTATATACAGTGACAAACATGTGAATGAAAGTGATATGGAAAATGTCATTATTCTATTTGTCACTATTCTATTCATAGAAGCAGTCTGCTGCTCTATGAAAATTTGGTACTAAAACTTACTCCATGATAATCTTAGGAAAAAGAATAAGCTGGCTATCTTGACAATATTTATTAAAATATCTAGAGTAGTAGGTGTTGACAACCTTTAGACATTATAATTTCCTACACTATTTCTCAATTGCAGACTCTTTAATAGCATGTTGACTTCTGTTTACTCTGTTTACCCTGAATATTGCTAGTACATATGTGCCCCTAAGTACTTGATGGGAGGAGTTGTTGGAGTTATGGTATTAATTTCATGAAGGAGCAAGAAAGAAGATTCTTCTCTATGATAACATTTGGAGGAAGGTGCTATCCAAGTGAACTGATCATATTTCACCTTAAATTTTAATCCCCAATACGAAGTCAAAGGGGAAAGAGGGTGTTGGAAGCTCCCCTCCAAACTCCCATCCAACGCTGGAGGGTCTGAATACCAACCCTAAGCAACCTAAGGTCTCAGCCCTTAGAAAAAGTATAGAAAGAGCTCTGTGGCTCAGAATCATTAAAATGAATGTACCTAAAATACACTGAATGCTTATTATGTGTTACTGTACTATGTACTTTGCAAGCATCATCTCATTTAAACTTGATCACAAATCTATGGGGTGGATATCATTTTATGTCCATATTGCAGCTGAAGAGCTGAGAGCTCTGGGGCATTAACCTAGAGCCCCAATATTTATATTTAGAGCCTTCATACTGCCTCTCTATTATTTTAAGCCCCTTCCCCCAAAATATTCATCTCCATGGGACCTTATCTTAGCACTTATTCTCCAATGTATGTCATGGCCTATATCCCAACCCCCAGGGTCAAACTTGCTAACGTAACTGGTTAACATAAGTTCATTCATTTGCACATAATCTTAATGTAACCAGTAGCTTTTTGTGTTACACTTGCTCACCATCTTCCCCTGTAAAATGTTTATCTTCAAACAACATAGGAACCATTATCAAACATGGACCTCAGTCCTAGAACTTTAACTAAGTCTTCTCTTCCCTAGTTGAAATTAAACAAAACTCTAATGTCTGCATTTGACTTTGTCCTTTGTCATGATACAAGCTACCTGCATTCCCCACCCTCAGAACTGAGCTCTGGGTCTTAATCCAATCTTCTGGACTCACATCCTTGTGTGTATCTACTGTAACGTCCCCTTTTGGTATTGCCAGGTTCCTAGTCCCAATTCCTCCAGGGACCCAGCCAGATCAGCACTCCTCTGCTCACTGAGCTTCCATTCTCACAGATAGGGAAGTCCCTGCCATGGTTTCTTCATGCCCCCTGCCCCCCAAAAGAAAAAAAAAATCAGAAATCTGTCTGGCTCCGAACCCCATGATGTGTGATATTCACACATCAGAAGTATTATTCTTGAATGGCAATTTGAGTTTGAACCCAAAATTGTAATAATTAAAACGATCTTGCAGCACCTTTTGGTATCCTCCATAGAGGTGATGTCTAATGAATCAAGCCAGCAGGGCCATCCTTTGGTACATAGAACAGTGGGGAAACGAGAACTCAAATACCCCTGTTCTTTTCTTTTTCACTTTCTTTCTCCATTATGTCCCACAAAAGAACAATCCAAACACTGCCAGATTTGGCATCTCCATCAGCTCTGCCCTCCTTGGGAGTTGTATTATCACAAAAACTTACATTCTCTTCTCTATTTCACTCAAAACAAAACAAAACTGACCCCTAACTTTTTCTCAATCAGACTCCATTGAAAACAAATTCGCATTACCGTGACAATTATTTATAACAGCTTCATGCTTTGTTCTTCTTGATGACAGCTATATATTTAATGAACACACTCAGAAAGCAAACCACATAAGCCAAAAGAATATATTCTAGTTCTGAAGTTTCAGGTAGTGTGATAAAAGATAAATTAGTGTCAGAGACATTTTCATTACGCCTCTCAATAACACCAACTGAAAACAGCACTATTGTTTGACCTTGGAGTTATGTTTCCAAATTTTATATAAAGATACATCTTATTTAGAGAAGAGAAATGGCATTTCCTGAGCACTCACTCTATGCCCATGTAGTGTGAGTTTTGCATGTGCAATTTCATTTAATCCCTAATAACAGTCCTGATCAGTAGGTATTATTATCTCCCATTTTTTAAAGAAAGTAGGACACAACAAAATTTGGTAGACATCAAAATTTTCTCAGTTAAGTAACAGACCCAGAATTACAACCCAGGTGTTCCTGCCTCCCAAACATGGTCCCTATTCACACTTCTCAATTGATCTTATCTCACTGATTGGGTATATTACCTAAATTATTGCTATACATTCCTCACAGATGTATCAAGAGCTTGGCCTATCACTCAGTTTCTAATAATAAAAGCTCCAGGAAGTAAGAACCTTGTGTTAGTGTTTTATATGCTTAGTGTTTAGCACTAGGCATGAAACATGCTAGCTGCTGGGGTAGCCAAATGATGGCCCTTAAAATAGTCCACACCCAGACCTGTCAGTAAGTATGGTACATGGTGAAGGGAACTTTGCAGATGTGGTTCAGGGTATGGACCTTGAAATGGGGAGATTAGCCTTGTAGACCCAATCTAATCACATGAATCTTAAAAGTGGAGAACCTTTCTAGGCTTTCATCATTGGGAAAGATGTAAAGACAAAAGAAGGATGAAAGAGAGATGCAGCATTTCTGGCTTTGAATACAGAAGAAAGAGGGGTTCAACAGCCAAGGAATGCAGTGACCTCAAGAAGCTGGAAAAGGCAAGGAAATATATTCTCCCCTAGAGTCTCCAGAAAGGAATATAGTCTTAATTTAGCTCAGTGTGACCCATATTGCACTTCTGACCTATAGAACTATAATATAATATATTTGTATTGTTTTAAGCCACTGAGTTTGTGACCATTTGTTATAGAAGCAATACAAAACTAATACAGTGTCTTAATATTTGTCAAAAAACAAAACAGATGAATCCACAGGTTGATCTTGTTTTCATAAATTGGACACCCATGTCAAGGATCAAAAGCACAAAGATCTAATTTTCATTTGGTCTTTTGTGAGTAGCCAGCTTTCCATGGAGTTTGCTACATGAGGATTTTATGACTCAAGAAGATTTATATCTATTTAATTTTGATATATTGTGTGTTTCAAACAATGTTCACAATATATTGTCTTTGGGTGAATCTAATCAGATTCACAGGGACCCATGTCCTGAGAGCTATGAACTTGGTTACACTTGTTTTTGCTCTACTTGATCTAATGGTCATGTAAAATCTAGTGTCAGATCAAGCCAATTGCCTTTGACTCAAGAAGAGACCCATTTATTCATCAATGGTGTCTACATTAGTCTAAACACAAGACTAAGCTAGGGAGATGGGAGTTTTTAAGATTCTCAACAACATACTCCAGTGGACACAATGATCTTCAGATACAATAGACCAGTATCCTACATGCCCTAAAAATGAGATCTCTTTCCTTGATGTAAAAGGATAGTCTTTGTCAGAACACAGAAGACTCTGTAGACACTTTTGCACATTATTTCTATTGAACCAGAACTTTTTATGTGAAATATTTATTAAAATGTATTCTTGGGTCCCTAAATATGACTAAAAAGGTTTAAAATGCACCATATTTAAACCTAAACAGCACTTCATCTCGCAAGTGCAAAGCACTAAAATGAAAGAGATCACAAAGGTAAATTCTCAAAGTCACAGATCAACAGAATAAGAAGGCCCATAACAGAAGCACTTAAAGGAAAAAGTAAAATCATCCAAGACATGAAGGGGTATTTTACACTAGTGTACAGCGTGCATGTAGGTGCGTGTGTGTGTGTGTGTGTGTGTGTGTGTGTGTGTTTAAAAGTCCAATAAAGTTTGTCTCCTGAAATTGCAGGGTCAGAAGTTTGAAAAGAAAGGAAGGGAAAAAGGAAAGTACAGAGAAGGATGGAGAAGGGAACTAAATCAAAGGGAAGGGAAGAAAGGATGAGAAGAGACTTAGGTGGTTGCATCAAGTAAAGGAAAGGATATGTTATGCGTGGTTTTTAAAAACCTATCTGCGATGGTTTTCTTTGTGAGAATTGCCGCAAAGACTTTTCAAGCTGCTGTGCTTTAGTGAGTTTAGCACAACTCCTGAGTTTATTCTAAAGTCTAACACTCAATTTGTGTAATACTTCAGTAGTTACCACTCTATATCATCCACCATCAAACTGTCGATAATAATATTGGCTACATTTCAAAATGATTTGCATCTTTATTACCCAAAGTGTCAGTGCCATATTCCCCAAAATGGGCAGAACAGAATAATTTCGGCCATTGAGGGTTCTCCTGTGGGTATTCGAAGATTGTGATGAATGAAAATAAAGCCTATGTTTTTAAGTACAAAATGGAGAGTGATTCCAAAGAAAAGGAAAGTTGGCTTTCCTGTGCCTAGGACATGGGTAAGGCAAGAGGGTGACTGTTGTTCCACAACAGAAAAGAATCTACTGACAATAAGAATCTCTGATGAGATAGTATGGCACCTGGGTGCTCAGGGGCTGACCACAAAAAGCCGAGGTCTTGAAGGATGACAAAAGACCCCTTGGTCCCTAAGGAAAGAATGACCATGTTGGATCCTGATGGCTATCACTACCAGCAACTCTGCTGTGCCGAAACACAGTGCCACAACTCTACCCCAGAGATCCATGTCTTATTTACTCTCTGTTACTCATGCACTGTTCTCAGTTGGGGGCTTCTTGAAATATATTTCTTTAACATCAAATTGTCACAGTGGTTAATAAGTGATGCTGCTTATTCGCACCCACCGTTACCAGCTGAAGCAGGACTCTGGAACTCTAGGCATAAGAGCCCCCACAGCGGTTACTCCAAAACCAAAATTCTTCTCCCATTTCTAGTACTGCCAACCCGGTGCCAGTGGCACCCAATGTGTCAATATACTGGAATACTACCTCCGTGTCATTGCAACTTCTACAACATGGTTGCTCCAACCACAACGTTGCAGGCTTTTACTTACACACACACACACACACACACACACACACACACACCTCTTTCTCTCAGGATGCATGTGAACATCATGGTGGCTGGATTGGGATGATCTTCCCAATCAGCTGCCTTGCAATATGCAAAACATGCCTTCTCTCCAACACTCAGGCTTTGTTGTTCAGTCTTGTTTACTCCATTTAATGCCCTCTTCATTTTACTCTTAGAGACCCTCAATTTTTTCTTCTTGCAATTGCACTTCCCTATGCATCAGCCAAAGTTGCATATGTCCAAACTCAGAGATCAATGGTGGGGTGGGGGTTTTCTTTTCCAGATAGGCACTCAGCCTGCCTATAACTCAGTGGATACATCAGGTATGAGGGGTGAAGGAGTGTCCTACAATGGAACTGTGCCCAACATGTTCACCGACGTTAAAAAAAAAAAAAAAAGAAGGTCATTGTGGTTCTAGGGGAGTCAGTGAAAAGAAAATGTTTGATGCCAAGAGATTGAGGAGGAATCATTTGAAGAGAGTGAGTGTAGCTAACTCATAAGGAGGTTTGCAGCAGAGGGGAGTTGAGAAAACTTGATAATGCTGTTTGCCCACCTGGATAGCTTTCCACTCTGACATGCTGATTTACATCGTGGATGACTTCATCAGTTTTTACTATTTTGAGGGTCTGAAGACAATGGCAGTCTTTAGTGCTGTTCACCAAATATTGCTGGTTCTCCTTCTGAATACATAATAGGATTGAGCTTGCTTTCTCCCCATGTGACTTGTTGTGGCACTGATGTGCATCACCGCTAGGTGGAAGCTTCAAGAACTAGTGCAGAATTCAGTACACTCTCTTGTGCCTGCGTTGGCAAACAACCGTCAAGATGGGGTCTGCTCTATCAACCTGGGTCCTGGAAAAAGGACACAGAAACTAGGGTCTCCGATCAACTTCCGATGGGCAAGTCATGTGAAGAAGAAATAAACCTCTGTGGCTGAAAGCTAATAAGATCTCAGGATTGTTTTTACCACAGACTGACCTAGTTTAACCCAACTGACACAAGCATGTATCAAGTTTACTTATATTTTTAACAATCTATAGAAAAAGGAAGAACATTTACAGATGCAATCTGCGGTCAAGTTATCTAAATAAATAACCTAAAATGAGGCGAACCCTGTATTTATCCTACCAATTCTAATAAATTACAAAAATTACATTCAAATGTTATCTCCTAAAGCTACATCATGTTTTATGGATGTTGTATTTCATTGACCTAATTGAATGTAACCCCCAAACAAATGACAGTTTTAGGGGGTAAAAAAATCATATTGGCTTCAAACTACAAATTCTTAATTGAGAATAATAACAAAATATCATAGAATGTGTGTGTGTTGCTTGCTCCTTCAGGACCCCCAGGATCATGTAATGGTCCCTTCTGCCTAAAAGGACAACTGGAGTTATCTGTCTTATTTAGAGGCAGACACCGAAGCCGTTACATTGGGATAATTCTAGATCTTCCATCTCTTAATCAGTACATATTCCAATTATTACAATTTAAATCATCCCTGAACCCAGCTAAAAAGAATTAAAAAACAATATTGGCCATTTTTAGATGATTATTTAAACAGACACACATAGCCAAAATCATTCATGTTTAATAAGAGGACAATTTTGTCTTTCATCATGTTATAAATGGACTGTTCCTTAATTACGTCAAAGAATACACACACACAGGGACACACATAGTCTTCCAAAAATGTCAATGGATTTTCCATTCTCAGCAATTAGATTATGGTGTTCATTTTTGTGGTGCCCTTTGATGCTGCCTAGAGCTTTTTAAAAATCATCCTTGGTTGGTTTGAAATCATTTCCTTTTACCATCTTCTCATCAAGGATAAAGATAAACAACATTGATGTTCAGTCATTACAACCCCTTTGGATTTTAAATACAATTTCCATTTATAGTATAAAACTAGCAGATTCACACCATAGGAGTCTGCTTCTTTTTATAATCCCAAGGGCCTTTGGCACAGAACCCATTTCATGAGGTCCACTTGCAAATCATCCACTTTGAGCTAACTTTCTCTCTGCTTCGTCTGTAAAAATTTTCCACTAGGAGAACCAAAGTCCGTGAAATCCTTATAGTCTCTATGGGTGGGCAGCTATGTGGACAGCACACAGAGGAGAGAAGCTGAGTGTGTTCTGGCAGGGAGCCATGTTAAGAGACAGTTCTTCGCTACACTGAGAGCTGCTCTGTATTTATCTATGATTGAAAGATGTGTAAATCAGATTCAGCAGAAGTGCTTACACACAGTAGTCACCTTGTAAAAATGAGCGATTCTATAGCTTTTATTTGACATTGTTCTTATACAGACGTATGACCAAATTCTAGTGAAAATACCATCTTAAAACATAACTGTGACACTTGCTTTATAGTCTTGGAAAAATCATCTCATTGCTTATCTGACGTCTCACTTCCAAGACATTTCTCTTTATTTTTCTTTGAAATTCCTCTTCCTTTATTTTTTATCTTCCACCTTTAAAACTGGAGATCTAGTGGGAGGGAATAATCTCCATTTCTCCCACGCATGAAGTTATGTTCCTGAGTGTCTATATGGTGTTATTTATATAATTATTATATTACTATAATAGGGCAGATAGGAGCTTGAACCGAAGACCAAGATTGTCTGGGTTCCCTGATTCTCTGGTTGTACAATTTTACCAAATACTTTGCCTCGTGTACTTATGTGTTCCTGTGCAAATAATACTATTTAAATGTAAAACGTGAAAATTTAGATTCTGGCACACAGTAACATATATATATATATATATATATATATATATATATATATATATATATTTCATTATTACTCTTAGAAAAAGTAGCAATTCATTGTAGAGCATCTACTTCCAACATAATCAGTTACAAGGACAGGTAAAGGTAATCATAGTGGTAAGGTTATACTGAGCATCCCCAAATTTCCCAGATAAAAGACTCGGTTACATAACTATGTATGGTGTCAGGCAGGTGCTAGACTTATTGGAGAATCACTTTGTAAGTTATATAAACATCTAACTACTGTGCTGTACACCTGAAATTAATACAATACTGAAAGTCAACTATAATTGAAAAATAAAAAAATATAAAAAGACTCAGTTACAGACCAGCTGAGAGGTACATACTGCTAATCACTACTTCAACAGAGAGGTTAAACAGCACTCCTCCCTTATAAAATGCTCCTTATCTATCTAACAAACGTTGATCTTTAATGTTCACATCAACTTTCACCAGAGTCCTCTGGACATGAGACCTTGGAAGCTCCCTGAAATAAAGCCTTTGTCTGCATCGCCCCATCTTATGACAATTCTCACAGAGTACGTGAAAGGAGAGCCACAGGCACCTCTAAGGACCTGGAAGCACTTGGCAATCCTCAAAGCAAAATCAGCAGCGCCCCCACTGAAGTAAAATGACATATCTTGTCATTATTGCTGAGCTCTGAGGTGGGGTGCAGTTAGAAGCAGAATAGTCTTATCATCTTTTGTTTCAAACATCAACTCATTTTATTCATTCATTTATTCATTCATTTAATTACTTAACTGAAAGTGAGCTGAGCAAAGACAAAGGTTGAAACTTCCACTTTCAGTAGGGAATGATTTAGTAATTATTATAATTTCTCTCATTGAGGATAACTAAAACTTCTGGACAAAATATTTTTAATTTTTTTTAAAACAAAATACCAAATAACAACAAGATACTAAAGAATTTTCTGATCCAAACTTAGGGAAGTAAGAACCAAAAAATAAGCCTGGTACTCAAAGTTTCTTTAACCTAAGGTCATTTGTCAATTTGGGGGTGAAAGATCATCATAACAGATTCGTGCTTTTATAGACTATTGGAGATGTCAAAGCCCAGGACAACAAATTTGGACCTCTGATAAACCAGACACCAATGTCAGCCCCAAAACTGAAATAAAAAACTCAATAGATAGATTTTACATAAGGTTAAACATAACTGAAGAGAAATTCATGCATTGAAAAATAGGTAAGAATTTTCCAGAATGTATACAGATTGACAGAGATGAAAATGCAGAATAGAAAGATACAGAAGAGACAGTGAGCAGAGGCTTAGGTCAGAGAAAATGAAATAAAAACATTTTTGAGAAATACAATTAATTCTCAGAATTAAGGAAAATATTAATTCACAGATTCAAGAATCCCAACAAATCACCTGCTGGGTAAATAAAAAGAAATCCATATCTAGAAACATTATCGTATAACTGTAGAAAAACAGTGATGAATAATATAGTCTCTTCTCAAAAGGAACTTACAACCTAAGCAGCTAGGGAATATAGCAGACATGTACAAGCCCTGTTTTATGGTTTTGTTTTGTTTTGATAATCCACCATCAAACACATGTCATTACTTAACTATTTAAGTGCAAAAAACCAGTTTCACTCTTTACTTAACTCAGGATACAGTAGTGGATCTGCAGGGAAGGCCCAGCTCCCATGGTCTCCCTCAATTCCACAGCGACACTCAGAGCAGCAAATGCAAATGTGAGAAATCTAAGAAGCCCTCATCAGTTCTTAAGAACATAAATGTATCTCAAGACTAATTTTCATATCAGCAGTCCAGAAAGGGAAGTCTACTAAAAGATACACACGCACAGCCATTTCTGAGGGAGCAGTAAGGTGGCATTTGTCTACTTAACGAGTCACATCCAATGCATTTTTCTTAACAGGACACATTCCACTTAACAAAGGACATGTTAAAATGCATATAATACTTTCCTTTCCAAATAGCAAATAAAACTTTGTCTAATAAATCCTTGTATTTTAGTATTCAGAAGAGTGCTCTACACATAGGAAGCTGGACATACCTATTGTATATTGTTCTTATTGCAGCATAATAAGTTCATCATTCTTCTCCAATACCAGTCTTTTAATCAGCAGCATGATGTAATGAACCCAGGTAGACCCAAGTTCTAGTCCCAATTCTGCCATTTATTAGCTGTGTGGCCGTATATGATTTCCTTACCCTCTCTGAGCCTCAATTTCCTTGCCAAGATATTGGTGCAGTAGAAAGCAATGGGACTGAATATATGGCATAAACCCCTAACCCACTATTTCAGGGTAATATCTTTCCCCAATTTTATATAATACCATCAGTTACTACCTTGTCATATAGTAGACTCTGAAACCAGACTTCTTGGGTTAGAATCCTGGTTCTTACACTTATATGATGATGGGCAAGTTATTTTAACTTCCCTGTGCTTTAGTTTCCTCATTTATAAAATAAAGATGATTATAGCACCTTACTTTCAAAGTTATTGCAAATGTAAATGAGTAAATACATGTAAAGTGTTTAGAACAATGATTGACATGTAATAAGCATTCAACTATTTTTATTAATAATAGCTATTATTAACTTAAATGATGAAATTACCATTTTTTAATCAATCAAATAGTGGCAATTTCATATAGTTCAACATAGTATTTATGACCCCGCCACAGGTCACCCGTGGGCACCTGGCCAAAGCTAAGCCAATCAATCTTTTCCTGAGAATTTTTTATTTGGGACCAAGAGAAAGGTAGTTAATGCTAAAAGGTGTAAAACTTAGAAGCCATTAGTAACAACATTTCCCATTGTGTAGAGAGAACCAGGGAGACAGAGGAGAGAGGTACAGAGGGAGAGAGGGAGAGAAAGAAACCCTGTTTCCCCAAAACAGGGTTTCGGACAGTCAGCTCTAATGAGTTTTTTGGAGCAAAAATTAATATAAGACCCGGTATTATATTATATTACATTATATTATATTATATTATATTATATTATATTATATTATATTACCCAGTCTTATATTACAATCAAGTAAGACTGGGTCTTATATTAATTTTTGCTCCAAAAGATGCATTAGAGCTGATTGTCCGGCTAGGTCTTATTTTTAGGAAAATACGGAATTAAATCTACAAACAGAGCAAGAAGATAAACAGTCCTGATGGTTCTTGAGATCTAATTCTATCCAGTTCTTTGCAAAGCCCAGCTGCATTCTCAGAGCTTGTTTATTCTGAGATAACCCAGTATACGCCTCCCTACCCCCATTGTCAAATTAACCTTTTCACTTAAACTTTTTCATGTAAGATTTCTCTTTCTTAGAACCAAAGATCTCTTACAAACATACTGTGTATACAAGCTTAAAATAATCACATCTATCTCAAAGGATTTTTGAGCTTATTAAAGGAATCAATATAATATATATGAAGATCATTCAAAGTATCTGACTCAAGAGAAAACATGATTAAATGGTAACTTTTATTAATTCTCTTATTGTAATCTATCAGATATACATGTTGTCAAAGACACAGGATATACAGGGGGTTAGATTACACGATATGAGATGCAAATGTGATTCAATACAGTAATAAAACCTTCTGCCTGTCCATTATTTTGTAGGACTTCCAAGAAAGCACATCTATAAGTTCTAACTCTGTGAAAGTCTCTGAATTCCAACCATTCTTAAATAACTTAATCATGTCTTAATTTATGAAATGAAATTCATCTAACCTCAAATATTGCTTACATTAAGGCTTTGTTCCAACTCATCTAATCTCCTTTCATTTTATGAGACTCCCTAAGATTTCTGATCTGTTTCTTATCTCTTCTCTTTGCCTCCATGTGCTATGGTGGCTAGCCATGTTTTCTCCCCTCAGAACCATCAGAAAACTCCATCCTGGTGTGTATTATTTTGCCTTTTTTATTCACCTGACTCCTCACCACTCGCACTCTATTGGCAATAATACATATATTTAGCAAGATCGCTAGATACAAGGCCAATATTATATTTCAAAGTAATTTTATATTTATGTAACAGCAACAAATATGTATAAAATAAATTTAAGAAACGACACATTAGCAATAGTAGCATGAAACATTAAACACCTAGTAATAAATCTTTTTTTTTTAATTAGCACAATCTCTACACAAAGACCATATAACATTTTTGATAGAAATTAAAACAGACCTAAATAAGTGGAGGGATATATTATGTTCATAATTTGGAAGACTCGATGACAATTCTCTCCAAATTGATCTGAAGAGTCAGTGCATCTCTCCTCCCCCAAAAACTCAGATTGTATTTTATGGAAATATGTAAGCTTTTTTTAAATGACCCAAAATGACCAAAAGTCTAAGACACTCCTTGAAAGAGTATATACAAATTGCCAATAAACATAGGAAAACATACTATTGTCATTAGTCATCAGAGAAATGCAAAATAAAACATGAAAGAATACTACACACTGTAATTAAGTCAAATTTGGAATACCGTAGTCAAAATTAAGAAGATTGACAGAACTAAGTTATACTGAAGATATGGAAGAACTGGAAATCTTGCATACTGCTGGGGGAGATGCAAATTGGAGAAACATGTTTTGGAAAACTGTATAATAGTGGACAGCGGGAGGGGACGTTACTGGGAATGTGTTATTTCTCGATGTGTGTGGTGGTTACTCATCAAGCCATATTCTTACGATTTGTGCAAATAACATTATGTATGTTATACTTCACTGAATAATTTTTATTCAGCTTCTTTTTTTTTTTACTATCCAAGTTATTTTCATGTGTTGATTAGGTTTTGATAGTAAGTGGATGGTAAATTTGATTTCATTCCTTATTTTCAATGACAACAATATCTCAATGGTGAAATTTTGATCTTAAAAAATATTACAGCCAAATTAGGAAAAAATACATATACCAACCTTTTATAGTAGATAATATTGCTGCATTTTAACATTAGCAACGTAACCAACCTCAGAAACTACATCTGCAGGGACCTCTGAGCAAAGGTAAAAATAGTTGAGCAAACATGCTTTCTGACCTCGGAGATCAATCAGTTAACAAAAATTTACTGGGTCCTTATCATACATAACAGGAGATCCCACAGAGAACTCAAAGCATAGACTTGATCTCTTCCTATAGGTGTTAAAATCAGATGGGAAAACAAATTTCACTCAGGTACTCGGAAAAAGGCATTTAACATTTCAATGTATTAAAAAAAATTATGCTAAATATACAGCACAGAATGCAAAGAGGAAAAAAATGTAGATAGGGTCTGGTAAAGGAGTACTTTCTGGAGGAAGTAGTTTTAGCAATATTATAAGTATATTTAGGGGACCTTGAGCTCTGAAGGCTAATAGGTAGACAAAGTTAGAATGCTTATAATTAAACCATCATTGAATAAAAATAACATTGGATACAGACTGGGTAAGGTTAGGAGAGTGGGGAACCACTGTTTTGAGCCAAGAAATGATATGATTTTCTCCCTCAAAAAAAGTTAATCACTCCTTCCTCCCATAACATGTAGCTTAATTTAATTCTGATTTGAATGTTTGCTCTTCCCGTGCTTATCTTCCCCACTAGATAATAACTAACCTTCTTAAAAGTAAGCATCAATTAACAGTCATCTCTATTTTTCCTAGAACATGCAGATTAGATAGAGCCTTACACACCATTAGCACTCAGTACTTGTGTGTTGAATAAATTAATCAATCAATAATTAATAAAGAGATATAAAAGATAGATATTCATCCACAAAAGTACAATAAATCTGGAGTTGTGGCTCTAATGAGATCATTGTGGAATTGTGAAACTGAAAAGATATGATTGGAAATTAAACATTAGAAAAAAAGCAAACCAGTGTCCTAGTGAACATGGGAGAAAAGAAGACCCTGAGTTGTCTGGAGGAGCTAGCTGCTAGAGAGCTTAAAAGCAGTCAAGAGACTTAGATTAAAGACGTCTTGGCTCCCGAACTGGTGGTAGTAGGTATTAAATACTTCGTATATTGGGGACCAGCTCCTTTAGGACCAAGTAAGTTGGTATTTATGTACTCTCACCATAACTATATTTACTTTCTTTTGGAAATTAATAGATAAATCTAGTACTGTAATTACTTTGGGAAGTCATGAGATGAAACATGCTCTGCAAGAAGCAAATTATATACATTCAACCACTTAGCTGCATTCAGCTTCTAATCATAACTACTGAAAATATTTTAAAATATGCAATAAAACGAGAAGCATTCATTTTTCTTATAGCTTTTAACAAACTTAATAATCTTTAAAGTGGCTTTTGGTGTACTTAAATGGAAAAGCATTACTGTGCAGCTTTTGTAAAACAGATCTGAGTAAATCCTGTCTTGTTGACCATGATCAAGTTGCATTTCCTCTTTACCTACGAACGTTGAAGAGAGCATTAACTGCACTAAAGCACACGCTTCACTGAGTATAAGACCTAGATCATGGTAGGTATTCAATAAATGTTCATTTTCTTTTTCTGCCAGGTATACTAAACCAGGTAAAACACCAGTTTATATATTAGGGACCATGTAAAGTTTTGTATTTTCCATAGAAAATGCTTTGCTTTCGAATAACTCTGACCCTACTAAGCAAATATTATTGTGTATATTATTCAATTTTATAATAATCAAATTATGTTTGATAATTAAATTATAGTAATTTAGTTAAATTGTTACAATTAAATTATCTTTCATAGCTTGACATAATCCTTCTCATCTTTGGTATCTTTACTTCTTGGAATTCCTGACTAATACATTCCAAACAGATGTACTCCTTTTAGGAAGAAAAATGCATTATCCTACATCACCAACATCAAAGCAACTACTTCAGAACCTTAATTGCTCTTATAGAACTAAACGAGCAAGGAGAAATTATTGCTTTACACCATGGTTTAAATCAATGCAGGATATAATATAAATCTGATGAAAGTCTAGTATCTCTATTACCACACGCATATGCATACCATGTTTCCCCGAAAGTAAGACTGGGTCTTACATCAAGTTTTGCTACAAAAGACGTATTAGGGCTTATGTTTAGGGGATGTCATCCTGAAAAATCATGCTAGGGCTTATTTTCCAGTTAGGTCTTACTTTTGGGGAAACATGGTATATAGAATACAGAATTGAATATAAAATTAGTATAATAAAATTGTGTATGACTGATTGACTATTGCAACCAATGTGTAACTGTAATTACCGAAAAGGGATCCACAGGTATACTTCTAGCAGGAAAACTAACTCTTTCCAGTTTATTGCTATGGCTTTCACATGACTCAGTACACTCTCCAGTAACTATAAAGTCATAATTTTACAGGTTTCTAAATGTCATAAGTCTAGTCTGTACCTCACCTAATTAATCAACATGTTAGACTAATTTGTTCATTGGTGTTTGGGAATAAATAAATAAGGAGTTACTAGGAAAATGAGCTAACAAGCCTGCTGGTGAATTCTGAGATCATATATATGCCATGTTTTCTTCCAGGTCAAGTGTTTCTTTAATGTAATTATTCATAAAATGCAGAGTAAGAGCTTCATTTGTTATGTTCAATAAACAAGTTGAGCCATATTCTGTCCACATGTAAAGTTTTAAATTTTAGGTTATTTCTAGTTATTCATAGGGAAAACAATGTAAACACTACCCTTTCTACCTGGGTCTAGAATAGTGCCTTCTAATGCAGCTGTCTAACGCATCATGAGCCTTGTCTAAGCACACTGTCAGTCATGGGCAAGGTTTCTTTTCTTCCCCCTCCTCTCTCTCTTTCCTTGACAACTGTTGTTTGATGGATGCTATGTGATGGAGGATGTGGTGTTTGGTTGATGTGTGGTGGGTAAGAAATGTATTGCATTCTCAAATAAATGACAGAAAATTCTTTCCTGACAAAAGAAGTCAACATTAGAAATGAACTCTCTGAATATACCTGCAGTAGCTCAACAGATCACAACCATATATGTAATACCTTGATTTCTGTATGACACAAAGTGTCTAGTAGTCACCAATGAGAAAAAATCCCTAGGTAAGAACAAATCTCAATCTTACATGTATCCTTGCTGCTGCTGGAATTCAAACCTCAGAGGATTCTTGCTTCTCTCATGTACATTGGGTCTGAAACTGAAAATAAAATACATGTGTAGTTCATCATATCTGAAAGATACAACTGCTACAATGTGCGGCACAGTTAGGGAGGCAGGTAAGCGTTCCTGGGAAAACTGGATTTAGTCCATAAAGAATGCCTGCTTTGAATTATTCACCCTAAAATTAAGAATCATAACACTTCCCCTACAGAACATGATGCCAAGCCAGACTCACAGAGCAAATAAACCGCAATGTTTTCGAGTCTGAAACCTCTTGAGTATTTTTGAATAATGCCTCATGTGGATTAATAACTTTATGCATTACATAATCCTTAGAAAGATTCAAGAGTCATGCATGTGATTCTAAGGTGAGGGGAGATTGGTGGAGAAATTGCAGAAGATGCTGTTTAGAAATTAATTATGAAGGGTCTCAAGATCCAGCCTTCCTTGAATTCAATAAGGGAGCTTCTGTTTCCCCAAGTACTTTCCCAATACATTCCAAAGTATTTGGAGCCTTCTAAGATTATGTTTTAACTAATGTGGTAAACTGTAATAATACTAATTTTAAACTTTAAAAAACCATGTTTTCTATAGGATGTGGGCAATAAAGAGTAGTGGGAAAAGCAGTAAGCACTCCTACTTTCATACATGCATACGTGTGTATAAAGCAAAGGATGTAGCTGAACACTTGACATCACTCTTCTTTGCTAGCCAAGGACTTCCATTCAGAAGATAAAACGGAAAGATTGACATACTCAATATCCAGAAAAAACCATTCAATTAATGATTCTTAGAAAATAATATTCCTTTACAATTGAAAAATTTTGCAGCAATAGAAACAAATATTTAAGTTGGGTTTTTAATAAACTAAGTTTTAGTCCTAAGGTTATTGTTAAATTGTTGTTCCAGATTCAAAATTTTAAGTGAAGTTGCGTAGCGCTCCTAATTCTCTCATCAATTTTTAAACCTATCTTGTTTTGTTTTCCCATTAAATAGAACCTTCGTAACCCAGACATCACCTTGATCTGATAGTACCCTTTCTATTTTATTCCTTCCTCCAATCTCTTTCTTTCAGGGCTCTTAAAGCATGTACATTCTTGGCTTGATGAGAAAGTTTGTACTTAGAAATTGCCATCAACAGCATGCCTCAAACATTGTCTTGGAACTGCTCAATATCTATTACAGTTGGAATCAAAAAACAATGGTTACTAATGTCTTGTGAATATTTTAGGATTTTTATAACCATGCTATATCGCCTAGAATCTAGTTCAAAAATGTTTGGAGAATATTATTTTTACATCACAGTACTCTATCTTTGAGATATAATTTATTGATTCAATCTTCAATTTTATTTGTTTATTTTTTCAAGGATCCTTTGGCATTTATTAAATTTCAGACGTCTCACGTGTGCTCCAATGTTCATTGCAGCTTTTTTTAAGGTGGCCAAGACATGGAAACAACCAAAATGTCCTTCGATAGATGAATTGATAAAGAAGTTTTGGTATATATATGTTGGGAGAGAGCCCCAGAAAGCAGTTTCCAGGCTCTTGGCCTCACATAGAAAGGTGCTGGCTCAGGTAGTAAATGGCCATCAACTGTGATTGGATGGCCATCAGCTGTGGCTAGTTGGCCGTCAGCTGTAACCAGTGAACCATTGGCCATTAATATAACTGCTGTGGCTATGCTAGCAAGAAAATGGGGGCTAGCAAGAAGATGGTGGCTGAGCTAACAAGAGCAGATTGCAGAGAGGCGGATGCCGCCAGCGAGAACATAGTGATATGACTCCCCTACTTATGGATCCGTGGGTGTTCCTTTTTGGCCTCACCGTGTCCTGCGTTCTTATGTGGGGAGCGGGAGCAGAGACCCCGCCTGGCACCCTGCACGGCAATATAAACAATGGAATACTATTCGGCAGTAAGAAAAGATGATATAGGAACATTTGTGACAACATGGATGGATCTTGAGATTATAATGCTAAGCGAAATAAGTCAGACAGAAAAAGCAGCGAACCATATGATTTCACTGATATGTGGTATATAAACCAAAAACAAAAGAACAAGACAGACAAATGAGAAACAAAAACTCATAGACACAGACAATAGTTTAGTGGTTACCAGAGGGTAAGGGGGGTGGGGGGTGGGAGATGAGGGTAAGGGGGATCAAATATATGGTGATGGAAGGAGAAGTGACTCTGGGTGGTGAACACACAATGGGATTTATAGATGATGTAATACAGAATTGTACACCTGAAATCTATGTAATTTTACTAACAATTGTGACCCCAATAAATTAAAAAAAAATTTCACACATCTCAATTTTTCGTTACTAAATTTATTCCTTCTATTTTTACACAATCAATGCTTCTATAACCTCAATTTTTGCTACTTTAAAAATGTGATTATTTCGGTCTGTTTGTAAGAATGGTTTCTAATCATTTTTGAATTTTGATACTGATCATATTTGATTAATCAATGCATACCATTATTTTCTCATCTATGATATGTGTGAACTAAGTCAAATATAATTAATCTGGTTTTGAGAATTTTCCACAATATCTTTTGACATACCCAGACATGCTCACATACAAAAGCAATATTCAGAATTTACTGTTTCCAGTGCTAGTCATGTAGTACCTTGGATTATGATTGTATCAGAGTTGGCTCCCTGGACATCCCTAGAATTCCTGGAAAGCAAAGGTTATGGACATGTAGCAATGTAGAGAGACAAAAGACTGTCTATACCAAACTGCTCATCTTTCAGATGAGTAGACTGAGCCCCGAGCAATGAAAGGACATGCCGAAGGTCTAGGCTCCAGTTCATAGGAACAGGAACTAGGGACTTGGGTAGCATCCCTTCTCCTATCTCAGAGTTGAAGACTAACAAGCTACTTAACTGGATGGTACCTTAGCCTTCTTACTTTAAAATTACAGTTTTTTGCTTCTTTGGTAAGATGTGTTTAATGAGTCAACTTTAAAAAGACTTCATGTATTTAGAGAAAGAAATAATTAAATATGTGGTAATGTAAAGGGTAAGGAAAAAAATGGTGCTAAACTCTTTCCTGCCAGTGTTTTGCTAATCTTTTGCTAATTATATATTGTTTTCAAGCTTCAGTTTACTCTTTAGAGAAATGACACTAACAAGAAATACTTGATTAAGTTGTTCTGGCACTTAACAGCCATGAAAATAAGTGCCATAATATATAAAAACACAACAAGCTAAGCATGTGTTGACCGCTTACAGAATTAGATTATTACATATAAAGGGGTTCCATATTTTATTATTCAATGTGAAAAAATAGACTATCCTAGATGAATTTCTGTGAGATTTGCATTCTAGATTGTTCCAAGTGAATTTCCATATTAATTACACTTACTTTCAATCATGCTTCTCCAGAAGCAAAAAAAAAACACAAAACAAATTATGTGAACGTGGTACATACTGGGGGCGCCAAAAAAAATGTATAAATTGGACACTTTGTCAACATTGCTCAAGCAGTAATCAGAAGTGTTCACTGTAATCAGAAGTGTCTGGACACTGATGGTAACTATCATGAGCACCTCTTGTAATTGCAGAACTCAAACGTGACTTGTATTCATCTTTTGTTATCGGTATATATTGCATATAACAATTTTAATAGTTTTTTCCTTTCTTAAAAGTTGCATACATTCTTTTGGCACCCTCTGTATATGGATACATACACATAACAGAAATACATACACAGAAGTAGAGACTGTTCAACGTGACAATTTTTTATGTGAAATGCTATAACTTATCTCTAAGGGTTTTGTTTCTTATTTTGTTTTGTTTTATTTGTTCATTTATTCTGTTCTTTAGATTCCATATATAAGTGAGATCATATGGTATTTGTCTTTCTGTCTGACTTATTTTACTCGGCATAATATCCTCTAGGTCCATCCATGTTGTTGCAAATGGTAAGATTTTCATCTATTGATGGGTATTTTCGTTGTTTCCATATCTTGGCTATTGTGAATAGCGCTGCAGTGAACATAGGGGTGCATATATCTTTTCGAATTAGTGTTTTGAATTTCTTTGGATAAATACTCAGGAGTGGAGTTGTTGGGTCATAAAGTAGTTCTACTTATCATTTTTTGAGGAACCCCCATACCATTTTCCATAGTGGCTGCACTATTCTCCGCAATCCCACCAACAGTGCATGAGGGTTCCCTTCTCTCCACATCCTCGCCAGCACTTGTTTGTTGAGTTATTGATAATAGATATTCTGACAGGTGTAAGGTGATACCTCATTGTGGATTTTATTTGCATTTCTCTGATAATTAGTGACATTGTTAAGTCTTTAATCCATTTTGAGTTTATTCTTATATATGGTGTAAGAAGGTGGTCCAGTTTCACTTTTTTTGCATTCCAAGTTTTATAGGTAAATATCTTACATGTTTGACAGATAAATATGATAGTTATATTGCTACTGATGATTATCATGATTCTACTACTTTCATTTCACAAATTCAGTAAAAACCACACTGGAACATGATAATTCAAAGAATTCAATCACAAAACGTATTTAGGGTTGCATTATAGTGAGAGTCACAGTTGTTAAATTGCCTCAGTTCTGATGATCTTTATTCACTCTTCATTTCATCAGCTCACTTCCCTAACCCACACTCTGCCTAGGTATTATGGACTGGATTGTGTTCCCCCCAAATTCTTATGTTGAAGCTTTAATCCCCAATGTCACTGTATTTGGAGAGGGGTCTTTAAGGAGGTAACTATGGTTAAATGAGGTTCTAAGATGGAAGTCCTAATGCAATAGGACTGGTGTCCTTATAAGAGGAAGAGACACTAAGGATGGGAGTGCAAAAGGAGAGGCCATTGGAGGACACTAAGAAAAGGCAACAGTCTACAAGGAGAAACCAACCTGGTGAGCACCTTGATTTTGAACTTCCAGCCTCCAGCGCTGTGAGGAAATACATATCTGTTGTTTAAGCCACCCAGTTTGTGGCATTTTGTTATGGCAGCTCTGGCCAACTAATACACTAGGCATGACTTTTAAAACCATAAAACCTAAACACTTCTTTTACTGCAACATGTATCCTTCCAGTTTACCACATTTGCATTCCCAGTACCTTACCCCCTATGCTCACTGAGAACTGTAATCCCCAACACTTGATTTTCTTCTTTACTTTAGTCTTTTTCCAGCTGTTCGTAAGATAGGTCCAATCAGCAGGAAGCTTGTGCATCTGCCATGTGACAGTTCCCAACACATGATAACAGCAAAAAACAAGGAGGAACCTATGACCAATCTCTTCGAAAAATCTCTTATCATTACCCTTAACAGATTATTCCACTTAATGTTTTACCCTGACCGCACTTGCCTTACTAGACCCCAAACCTAAATTGATAGAACTATTTCATTTCTCCACTCTAACACCTATTCCAACAAACACGGCTGAAGAAAATCAAACAAGTTTAATATCTATCGGTATCACCACAGGTTTGGGCTACCTGTGTTTCTGTGCAATTTCCTTTCCCATTTTCCTCAATTTCAAACATTTCACTTCCTTCTTCAAACTCTGTAAGTCTTATCACCCTCTCCAGGCTTCAGCAAATGACTTTGCCTCCTACTCCACTGAGAAATCCAGGGTTTCATGATTTGCCTTCCCCATCACCTTGGAAGGAGCACTTTTCCTTTCTCTCCTGCATCATAAAGGATATTTTTCTCAGTCTTTCCTTCTTTCCTTTCTTATTAACTTTATAATATATTGACCTTACCCTGTCCCAAACAAGAATTTTTATTTTCCATTAAACATAAAACAAAAGAAAAACAATAAAAAAAATCTCAACCCTAAAACTACTTCCAGCAACCGTCCTATTTCTTGCTTCTTCTTCATAGCCAGGAGACATGACAGAAACATCTATGTTTTATCTCTTCAATTCCTCATCACATATTCATGAAACCTTCCACTGTAACCTGGCATCAGCATTATCATTCTGGTACTCAGGGGTCAGCAAACTTTTTCTGTAAAGGTCCAGATCATAAACATTTCAGGTTTTTCAGGCCATTTGGTTTGTGTTGCCATTCCTCAGCTTTGTTGTTACAGCATGAAAACAAAATAGATAATACATAAACAAATGATATTAGCTGTATTCCAATAAAACTTTTTATAGACATTGAAATTAGAATTTAATATAAGTCTTATATAGCAAAATATTATTGTAGTTTTGATTTCTTTAATAATTTAAAAATATATAACAGCATTCTTAACTTATCAGTCACACAAAAACAGGTAGCAGGTCAAATGTAGCCCACGGGCAGTAGTTTTCAAGTTCCTGTACTAAACCTCATCTTTCTAGCACTACCAATGATTGTCATATTACCGAAAAACCAGCAGGTGTTTCTGCTATCCTTACTTCAATTGACTTCTCTCCAGACATGTCCTCCATACCACTCCTTCTTGAAGCTCTTCTCTTCCCCATATTTTATAACACTACTCGTCTCTCTGTTTTATTTTTCACCTGTCTGAACATTTTTTTTCCCTCTGTTTTCATTTCTGGGTCTCTGCACTCCATCTGTCCCTTAAATGTCAGTGTGCCCCAGGCTCACACATCAGGTCCCTTCTCTTCACATTTATTATACACTCTCTCATCACATGATCTCATCCACATCCATGGCCTCAATAATGACGCACATACTCATGTCTCCCAAATATGCAGCCCTATCTTTGAGACCTGATTTCTCTTCTGAACTCCAGATACAGATATAATTGATGTTTCTATCTACATATTCCAAAAGCATTCAAATGTAACTTTTCCTAGGCTGAAATGAGCATATATCCATGAAGTTTTCCATCAGTGAACAAACAACTATTCATCCATTTATCCAGACTAAAGAACAATCCACAGTTTGTTGGGTCTATCTCCTTAAAATTTCTCATTCCATTGACTTCTCTCCAGCCCCACTACCTTAATTTGGGTCTTGGTTGTTCCTGTCCTGGAGTACTATGCTAGACAGCCATGCCAGTTATTTTTACTTCCCATTATCATTCCACCTCAAGGTACTTTCTCCACATTTATCTACCTTTCCCTATGCCCCAAGAGGCTAACCGCTACTTACTGCAACACCCGGCTTTCCTTCTCTGGTATTTACCACTGGATTCAGTTTCTGGTAATAGGCATAGGTCAGTAACAGCTTCCTACTGTTGTGGTTCCCTGGGTGCTTTACCATCCTTTGTTAATTCCCTTAACCCCGTCCACACCCCTTTAAATAGTCTTTCAGTAATCTCTCTACAGTTAAGCTCTTTGAAAGTGCCATCTGTTTCCTGCCAAGACTAACTGAAATACAAGCTAACTCATATTCCTGGTTCTAGTCCATTCCCATCCATTGCATGCCACCGCTAGACTAATACAGCTTAGTCACAAATCTGATTATAGTTCCTCAATGACCTACACTGGCTTTCAAGTTAAAGTCCATATCCCTTAGCTTAGCTCACAAAGCCCTCCACGATTTGATCATATCTATCAATCTAGCCTTATCTTCCACACTACTCTTACCTTCCATAAACAGAAAACAATTTTCTGATGCTCAAAAAAAACAACAACATGGTATTCATTCCTCCTTTTTTTTCCATTTTATTTTCTCTTAATGGAATTCTTTACTCTATAGCTAACTCCTACTTTTTCAAAATTCAGCTCAAATATCCCCTATTATAGGATCTCCTAGTATCTTTTACATGCCCACCAGTGTATATACAATAACCCCCCCCTCTTACTCGCAGTTTCACTTTCCATGGTTTCAGTTACTCCACCATCAACCTCAGCCTGAAAATATTAAACGGAAAATTTCAAAAATAAACCATTCATACGTTTTAAACCATGCACCATTCTGAATACCGTGATGACATTTCTGGCTTTCCTCTTCCATCCTGTCTGGGACGTGACCTTTGTCTAGCATAGCCATGCTACATACACTTCCCACCTGTTGGTCATGTAATAGCCATCTGGGTTATCAGATCAACTGTTACCATATCACAGTGCTGTGTTCAAATAACCCTTATTTTACTTAATAATGGCCCCAAAGCACAAAAGTAGTCACGCTGGTAATTCAGATATGCCAAAAAGAAGCCATAAAGTGCTTCCTGTACGTGAAAAGGTAGGTAAAGTACAATAGGATATTTTGAAAGAGACCATATTCACATAAGTTTTAGTATAGCATATTGTTATAATGACTCTATTTTATTATTAGTTATTGTTGTTAATCTCTTACTATGCCTAATTTATAAATTAAAGTTTACTATAGGTATGTATGTATAGGGAAAAAAAACATAGTATGTATATATAGCTCTTTGAAGCTATAGTATGAGTATAGCTCTTTGAAACATAATATATATATATATATATATATATATATATATATATATATATATATATATGGGGTTTAGTACTATCCATAGTTTCAGTAGTTTCAGGGATCCACTGGGGGTCATGGAACAAATCTCCCACAGATAAGGGGGACTACTGTATATCTATCATATTTTGATCAGACTTTAGTAGTAATTATGGATTGACATTTGTCCCCCTTCTACTATGAAATGTCTGAGGGCAGGGAACAGGGAACATAACTTATTTTACTTTGTAGAGCCCAGAGAGCCCTTGACTGGTGCCACCCTTCTCTCCTCTTAGCAGAAACAAAATAAGGAAAGGTTCTCTCTCTCCTTTCTGATCACTGTGAGGAAGTTCCTAAATATCTCAAAATTCTTATCTAGGGCCTTGACTCATCAATGTCACTCTACATAATGGAAAAATAATCACTAGTTACTCTTCCCAGACCAGAGTCTAAGGAATAATAGTAACCAGATCTCTCTGGAGGTCATATTCTTCAGAACCACTTCTTCTCTTGCAGTAGATACATTGGCGCTTTCCAAGGCACCTGGCTAAGAACAGGAGTCTGATTTGACAATAGACATTGTCAACAGAGCTGAGCAGGCCAGACATGTACTAGAAACGTATTTCCCATTTCGCAGCCTTGGAATTTCACAGGCTATTTGTGTGTACATGCATTTACTTATCTTTAAGAGACTTGAGAGTCAAGTTCTTGGAAGAAAGCAAGCACAAGATACTTAAAAAGATATTGACTAATCACTGCTTTCACCATCCTGGTCTTTCTCTGTAGTCCTAAATTAAAGAGACACAGACAGACAAATTCACAGAGACAAAGAAAGACACAGAGAGGAGAGGTTGACACTCACTAGTAATGTGATATTACTGTCATTTTCTGAATGACAAGTCTAATTGTTAAAATGCTCCCCTTTTTGTAACAAGAGGACTTTCCCCTACATCTAAAGTTTCTGCCTCAGGCAGTAGAAATGGATGCAGAAATGGTGCAGGGACTCTAACCATCATCCTATCACTCTTACTCAGTCACTGAAAGGTCCTCACGCCCTCAAATTATACACATGGTTTTGGTTTGTAAATCACCATGGTGATGAGCACCACATAAATAACTCATGGAGTTCAATAGAAAAAAAAAAACTAACAATGAAAACGAACAATGAGGAAGAAAAGGTTTTGTGCACTAGTTTCAATTAAACTGCTCAAAATAAATAAATACACGTTTGTTTTCTTCAATTTGTGGGTGCTGGTCCTCTTTGCCTGGAGAGAATGACATAAAATAAGTAATAGAGAGGAACATGGACTTACTGATTCAAATCTTGTTTAAAAATAAGAAAGATATCCTAAAGAGTAAAAGAGCGTCCTGTTATGACAGCAGAACCATGAACTTTCAATAAAAACAAGCTAAATGAAAACAACATTTTTAAAAGGAAAAAAGAAAACACCTCCCAACAGGTTAGAGTTAAATATGAAACTAATGACTAAAGTGGAGATGAACATGCATAGGAAATGGTTAACCATGTTTGAAAGTACAACCATGCAGTAATGATGTAGGAAAAGTCTGTCTTTCAATATTTTAGAAATAGCCTGATAAAGAACCAACAGGAGTTTTCACACAGTACCTTAAAAGCCTGTCTTATCCTTGGGGTTTCTGCAGCCAATGAAAGTTTGTCATGATGATGTAATGCTCCTGAGTTGTGTTTCAGCACCGAGTATGTGGTCACTGGATATCATGCCTGAGATATAGGTAAGTTTCTGGATCAAATCTTTCTTTCCAGCCTGTTCCCCTGCTTAAACTAATTTCAGCAGAGATCATTTGTTTCTCGTCTATTTTACTGTCTCTGAACAATTTTTTTTTAAAATGTGGGCTTTTGTTATTATAGAATTGTAAAGACAGCTGGTAAACAAAATGATGGGATCTTAGAGTCAATTTTCCTCCGTTATTACTATGAAGGCTTTGACTCCTCAGCAATTTATCATCACCTCAGAGGGAAAGAGCAGCAAACAGCGTTTATGTTTTATTTGTTAAGGGAACTCTAGTCATTTAACAAACAAGTTTTACTAGAAAGATATTTTCAGGGAGATGGAAAGATTTCTTTTGAAGGATTCACAGTGAATTAGACTTGTTAAGTGAGCCCCGTTGAACTTGTAAGCAGGAAATAAAGTTCCAACGTTATTATAAGTAGAGAATATATAGGTCTTGCTCTCACAGAGTTTAAACCCTAATGAGATAGAAAGGGAGCACACTAATTATTTTTTTTGATTTTGAATTAAGTTAAAACAATTTTAAATGAAAACTGAAGTTACAGATTTAGTGACCTTTACTGGCCGAATAGTTACACGAAGTTAAATGGGGAAAAGTTAAATATAAATAAATAAGCCAGTTCCAATACAAAGATGTGCAGATGCTTTTATATATAAGCATCATTTTTAAATTTGGAAAATTTTTAAAATTTGAACTAGGTAACCAGCACAGCCAATGGATATGCAGCTCTTTATTTTCTTGCCATAATACCCTCTGTAGATGTGGAAATTTTTAAAAAACTCATTGATCTCAGTCAAACTGTATATATTCAAGCCATGTGAATTATAGAAAACAATTATCCAGATAATTCAAGATTGGGGAAAAAAAATCAAGAATGCTACCAGGAAAAGAGAATGAGTCGGGGGACAGGACCACAGACAGGGGAGGAGTTTAATAATGCATTACTGGAGACACTGATTGAATTACCCAGATATTAGTCATCTTTCACCTTAAATCTGATTCCACAGACAGATTCTGAGAAGAAAATCTAAAATAAGAGTGTGGAAAAGAATTATCTTCAGCAATGAGGGATGGCAGAAAATGTTAAGTGTTATAGAATTTCTAACAGGAAAAAATATTTTTTCGTTGTAGAACTTAACGTTTGATGCATGTTCCTTTTATAAAAACTTTTCAACTTTCTAGCCTGAATACTACTCTGCTTTACCCTCAGCTGAGTTACCAAATACACACACATCACTTTCCACTGCATTTTCATTCACTTTACATTCCAAAGAACGTGGTCATCTCCCTACCATACTTCCTAAATGGTTAATAGATGCGTCACCCTTTACATGAAATTGTCTTCTTTTGGGTTCCTCAGTTAACTCACTTTTCTCTCAAATTAATAACCAAAATCCCAAATATTTGGTATGATAAAGTAATCTCTATGTGAATTTTAGAAAATTTATTAGTAAATATTTCCAAGAAAGGCAAACAGGGTGGATCAGGTGGAGAACAATGAGAATGGCAGGAAATGACCTGTTTTCTGACACAGAATTTGTTTGGCTTTGGGGCCCTGGTCTACACTGAAAGCCTAGACCTTTATCACAGAGCTTTGGTGCAGCGCACTGGAGCTCCTCAGGCTTGGGCTCCCAGTTCTCACAGCACGCAGCTGGAAGCAGAAAGGGCATCCATGTGGGGTAAACATAACTCATTAGTCTGTCCCGCAGGCTTTCGGAGGGGCCTAGAAGCAATCTGTCTGGGGTTCTGCTTGATCTAGGAAACCTCTTTGATTTTCATGTTGAGATTCAGCTATGCAGAAAAATTCAGGAATTTTTTAAAACTCTGTCTCATAGGAAGATATTGCTTAAGGACAGACCTTAGGATATGATCTGTGAGTTGATGGGGATCAATACCATCCCCTTGTGAGTCATCCTGAAGACAGAACAGGCTGTGCAAAAGACAATCCAGGGGAGATCTCTTTGTACTCCCGAGATCAGAAAGTCACAGTGCAATTCCAGCATTCCTGCTCTCAGGAGGTTATATCTACCCAAAAGACAACTTAGAGGATTTGTAAGTTCACGAAGTTCAGTAACCCAGAAAGTAAGCTTGGTTGGGAGGTATCTGTTATAGTACTCCACTGTCTATAACAAAATAGCTGTCATTCAATTTTAAGAACTATCGTTTAAAGTATCTCTTTTCATTTCATCCAAAAAGCATTTTTTTTTCAATAGAAATGGCCTAGGCTCATTTAGCTCTTTATCCTACCCATTTATTCAATGAAGAGGGAGGCACGTTAGTGCTACTGTTAGAAGAAAAGAATGACAATAGCAAGGAAATAAGGTGTTAGCTATGCCTCCCCAATGTGAATATTGGGAGAAGGTTTGGAATGTGGGAGCATATGTGAGGAGGAAGGATAGGACTTTAATAGTTATGCTCAATTATAATTCCACAGTGAATGTGCCCTGGGCACCTACCACGTGCTAAGCATGAGATGAGCTGGTGAGCACACAAAGAAGGAGAAGGTATCATTTCTATCCTTAAAGAACTTTCCATTTTCCTTGAATGGGTTAAGTCTTAAAAATAGAATAGGTATCATCAAACAAAGAAAAGTACAGTGTGTGATCAAAGGAGGACAGCCATACACCCCAGTCTGCCAAAGATGGTCTCAGTGTATGCATGCCCCTTGTCTCGGTATCGTTATCAACAGCACTTCTGTTCATTTTCCAAAGTTCCCTGGCTTGTTACTTATAAAGGAAAACCACTAAAGTATTTAAAATATGAATTAAATAAGGAGATCATTAACCTGGCCAAGAAATTATGAGGCCCTGACCTCAAGGCAGTGATCCTGGTAATAGAGAGGAGCGAACAACACCCACTGCCCCCTCTTTTAGAAACAGCGCACCCACCTGTTTTGGAAGAAGTTTTCCTATCCCTTTGAGAGATGTCTCTGTGTGTCAGTAAATTAAGGCCCCTCTGCTTTCTCCAAGTCAGCGGGTGGACATGTGACCAATGAGCAAATGGGACACTCTCTCCTGGAATTTTGCCCCTTGAGCAGAACCATGAGATGAGAGAAGAGAGAGGGAAGTTTGGAGATCCTTTAATCTAGCGGCAGTGCCCCGACAATGCCCACAAGCAGTTCCTGCTACAGAGACCCCCATGATGGCATGGCCCCTGTTATCTCTGAGTCTGTTTCTTCAGCCTTCCTTTCATTCTGTGAGTTTCCTCATAGCCTTCCAATAAACATCTGTTTGGTTTAAAGTAGCCAGAGTTCAGTTTTTGCTGCTCACAACCAATAAACTCACACCGATACCATTGTTGCCAAGATGCTGCATTTATATGTGGGAGGGGACAACAAAGGAAAAGCGAAGTGATACACTCACTAGCTGGCACGTTAGCACCTTTTCTTAAATCTGTTTCTTGACCATTATTTTTGTAAGTGAACTGCAACCATAATCTCTATCACTTTAATATAGTTTGTAAAAATGCTGTATCTACTTCATTGCTCCAATCACCATGTACCAAGACATAACACAAAAATGGGGTTTGCTTTGAAAAAGATCATTGCTAGTATTGAATTTGAAGGTCCTTGCTCCTGCTGCTTAGAGTTCAACAGTCCAGTATTTCTGTTTCCTTACGCTATGTTGGTTCCACTACTACACAGGGGCTGCACAAACGAAAGGCTAAGATGTGATTGAAAACAAACAAAACATAACAAACAGATGTTTTCTTGGAGGTTAGTTGTCAATGAAAGGAGTTTGTGTGGGTGACCAGAAGTAAGTTTTTATTTTGGCATTGTTCTCCTTTAAACCATTCAAGGCATGGAGTGATGCCTCTGCAGCTATAACCCAGCTAGAGGGTGCTGAGCAGTGATCTAACACGGGCAGCACACACTGTCTTCAGGTGGGGGGAACAAATGAAAAGTGGTGAGGGCAAGATTACACACTGCGATTGGTTGGATTTTGATGCAGCACACACTCTAAGCTCCTGAAATATGGAATGCAGAAAGTCTCCACAGATGCACTCTGCTGCAGTTCTTGAAAGGCAGGAACAAATTTAAACTGGGCTTTGTAAAAACAAATGACATCATTCCTGCATACTCTGAAACGCTGCAGCCCCAATGGAACATTTTCCCATTTTCCCCTTTGCTCTTTATGTGTCTGACTGCAGGACTTCAGGTTTTTATGCTTAACGTTTAACTGGCTAAATCTTGCAGGGAATAACCTTTCATCACTTGTCTCTAAAAATAATAAAATCAGAGAAGAAAAATACAGAGGCATGTAAAAGTTCATTTAAACTCCCATTTAATCTGCATGCGGCTGTTATCTAGAGACATGACAGCACATGGGAAGAATTCTAGTGATTTGAAGGAAACAATAACAAAATGCTGTATTGGGAACTGTCATCATGGAAATTATGGCCCTGATTTATTTTGGGTGGCCTTCAATGTACAGTGTGCAGTGCTCATGATGTAGGCAAGGATTTCCATTTAGGGATTTTTCTGGGTTTGCATCGTTAGCTGTAAAAGTAATCAGGGATCTGTTATAGCTAAGATAGTCAGCTATGGGCTATATTGAAATACTGCCTTAGATGTACTGTTTCTCACTGTAGAATTCTACCAAAATATAAAAGATATATAAGTCCAAAAGTTTTTTAAAACACAGCAAGATTAGCTGACTTTCAAAATATTGTGTAAGAAGCTAGACACCTAGAAATACAATAGTGAATCTTCAACATACTAAAATGTGATGGAAATTTTCTCATCAAGAAAAATTGGTTTTATAGTTATTTATAACTCTATTTAATAACATTAAGTTGCCTATTTGAAAGTTGCTAAAACAATTGGTCTTAAAAGTTCTCAGCACAAGAAAACAAACTGCTGGTGGAGATCATTTCACAATATCAAAACATGTTGTACACCTAAAATTAATAACATTTTATATGTCGGTTATATCTCAATGTAAAGGTAAATAAAAAAAATTTGTTTAGTCAGCATCCTTAGTCAAAGGATATCCCAGGAAGTCCCCTATTTGTCAGTGTCAGTCCTGTAAGAGCAGTTGTATGGACAGTGACAGTGAGAGCCTACCAAGGCATAAAGCCTACCTGGTTTTCTCAAGACCATCCACCAAGCCCAGACCTAACTATTCACCTTCCCAAAACCAGTTCCAAAGCTAATTCTGGAAACTACTCTTCTTTATTGAAGGAAGTAGTAAAATCTTTTCAGTTCAATTTTCTTCATTATTATCAGATGGCAAACAAAAACTGAATCTCAAAGGCCAAGGATGAGTTTTATGTTAAAAACCATACGAAACGACTTGAACTGAGGTATGGACATGGCATCATGCACCTCTCAAACTTGCAGTGATTTATTTAGGAAGCAGAAGCAAGAGGATCGTTGCCTTTCTCTCTGAAATGAAACCAGCCCTGGGAGAATTTAAAAGAGAAATGAAGAAACACATCCATATATCTATCTCTGCCCTTCCCCTTGAACATTAATTTTACATCTTTGTTCTTTATTCTTGCTTCTCCACAGTCTCTTTGATCTTCAAACCTTAGAGGTGATTTTTGAGAACCCCACTCTTGTTCATGACCTTATGATTCAAATGATGGCTACTGTATAGACACAGTAGAAAGGCAGATGCTACACTTAAGAGCAATCTCTAAAATAAATAGAGATTCATTTACTAGTCAGGAAATGCAATAGACTATTTGATTAAATAAGCATTTCTTTATTACCAAGGATGATATAATTTATTTACTCACATTGCCCTCCTCTTCAAAACTTCCCTCTCAGTCTTAAAAAAAAAAAACCTTTCTAAAAATGTTTGCATAATTTTATTCATTAAATTATCTGAAATTGTTTCCACTTTAGCTCCTTTTATGGGGACTAAAGGTGATGTCCTCTTGTCATCATCTTTTGTTTTTTTCCATTAAGGATACTTTTATGTGTAGAGAGTTTGTTTCCCAGGCTGGGGAAAAGAGAGATGAGAACTTTCCAGCACTTCTCTGCTTTTTCTGAACTTCTAGCAGTCTCTCTTTCTTGTTGTTCTTTTGTCTTTCTTTCGCCTCCCACGTAACATTGGAACTAAGGAAACAGAGCTTGAAGTTGGGGTTATAGAACCTGCTCGAGCCCTCTCTTGGCCCAGAGTCACTTGAGCCTTAATTTCTTTTTATTTTTTTAAAAAAAAGAAGACGTAGAAAATAGGAACATTATTTGATGATTTCTAAACTCAGCTCCCTCTGCTTTGAATTCTCTCCCTGGCATGCACATGCTGAAAGTTTTACATCAAAATTGTCTATGGGATTTCCTCTCAAAATATGTATTATTAGCACTTAAAACTGAGAGTTTATGAAAAAGTTGGGGAAGTATTTAGAGATTAAAGAAACCTAAATTCAATTTGCTCTTGCTGATAATTGCTATGGAACCTAAGACAAGTTGACGTTATTTAGAAAATACAATTTATTATATACCATTATTATATAATTTATTATATACCATTAAATTTGCCCAAAATTTGATATAAAAGAACCCCATAATACTGAAATAATTATATATATAATATATTAAATAAACATTTCTTCTTCATTACCAAGAATGATACATATAATTATATTGTATAATATATATATATATAATATATACATGTATTATATATATACACATATATAATATATATACATGTATATACATATATACATATATTATATATATATACTCATGTGTGGGTATGTGTGTGTGTGTATAGATAGATAGATAGATAGATAGATAGATAGATAGATAATCTCCATTCCAATTTATGAGGCAAGGAAATAAAAAAGTATTGTGAAAGGGATATATGACCAAAAATCACCAGCAAAGCATGAATTGAATCACATTGCTTAGAACTTTCCAATGGCTTCCCATCAGAGAAATCCCAACACCCTGGAAAAGGCCTGGATTTCCTTCTTCACTCTGCTTCTCCTTCCTGTCTGACCTCAACTTCTCTGGCTTTCTCTTTCACTCGATTGTAGCCACACCAAACTCCTTGCTGTTTACTGAGCAGTCCAAACATATGTCAGCCTCAGAACCTTTGCATAAACTAATTCCTGTGTCTGCAACAGTGTTCCTCCAGATGGCCACATGCTAGCACCTGTGTTTCCTTCAGGTCTCTGCTTCAAATGCCATCTTTTCCGTGAGACTTTCCTTGACCACATGAGGTAAAATAGCAGCCCCACTGTCAGTCAATAGTATTTGCTATTTCTAGTATCTTTGATCCCCTGTAGCTCTCTTCGTCTTTCCCAGAGCGTGTATAAACCCCTAACATTCTACCTATTTGTTGAGTTGCTTGTTGTCTGCCTTCTCCCACTGGAAGGACAAGCTCCATCAGGGCACTGACTCGGCTTTCTCACCCAGTGTGTATAAAAATGCCCGGCAGAAAGTGATGACTCAGCAAATATTTGTTGAAGAAATGAATAAAGAATGAATGAACTTCCAATTTTTAAATCCTAAGAGAATTTTGTATTTCTAAGACCGCTCTATGTTTGTGTCTTCACAGAAAAATCATACTTACATTTGTTCCTGAATCTGAAATCCATGGAGTTGTGATTAAGAGAGATTTAACATTAAGATATAAACCCAGGGTGTTTTTTTTTCACATATTTAAAATTAGATATTAATGTTAGTGACATTTTTTTCAAATAGAATCCTCTTTTGTTTCTTCATTATTATACATACCACCCTGTCTCTTCTTTCCTGGCTTAAAAACTGAAACAGTAGTGTGCACTTGTCTGTCCAGCCAGTGAATTTTCATACAAGAATTCACTTGCTTGGTTTTAATCTGTGTTACATATGGCTCCAGCACAGAAAGCTCTCGTCCAGCTTCTCTTCATTCTTAATGTTTTCCTCATTGCTGTCGATGTCTCTGAAGCCCTTGAAACTATGAACTGTTCTCACTCAATTAATTTTTCTCATTTCTGTCTGCCGTGATCCTACCCTTACCCACACATTGCCTTTTCTTTCCCTGCGGGGAACTCTACTCTTTGAGGTTACTCCAACTGTAATCTTTAGACAAATACAGTGCACTAAGATTTCTCGTGGAATTGAATTCTCATGAAGCTGTTTGAGCAAAGGAATCCCTGCTTTTGATGAGTCATGTAAAATATCTGCTGGAAAACAAGCTAACTTGTTCCTTTCCTTAATAGTAATAAGTTGAAAAACATAAAAGTGTTATATACAGAGCTAAAGGTTAACCTAGTTTTCCTGTGTTTCTCCACTTGTTATGCTTTTATAACTCAAGCATAAAACTCTTCGTATAGAGAGCTAAACTTGAAAAGACTTTAGGACATTATACTTTTCCATCTTCTAGAACTTCACAAATGACCAAATGCTGATAAAATCCTGCCATTTAGCCTGTCTTCTTTTTCCCTACTCCTAACTCCACATGGGTCTGAAATTTGTGTACAAACATTGCTGTCCAGTAGAGCTTTCTGCAATGATGGGAATGTTCTGTATCTGAACTGTTTAATACCGTAATCATTAGCTACATGTGGCTATTGAGCCTTTGAAATATGACTAGTGCAGTTAAGACATTGAGTTTTCAATTTCCAGAAGGATATCTTTAATGAAGATAAATTTCCCCTACCAAATATAGGGGAGAGAGTGGGTGACACTCAGCCAGTTCTACATCTACGTCTATATCCACCTCCAAACCCATGTCCTTTTCTTCTCTTGGTCACACATATGTACCACTCCTCAAGTTTTTCAGGCAAATTACTTAGAAAAATTTAACTGCAAAACTACTTTGACAGCTGACTCTCAGGTATCTGTACTGAGCAAGTACATGTTTATCAATAATGTAATGAATCTGGGATTCACATTAACGTTGGGTTTAGAATCTTGTATACTGACTCTGCTACTGCAATAGGAGCATATATTTCACTTCATTCTTCACTATACAGGTTCTTATAGGCCATGATGGTAAGATTCCAGATGGTTAAGTTTCAGAAAGGAAAGAGAACATGACACGGAGACCTTCCTAACTGGATTTCTGAAACATCACAAATGTTTGACTATTATAAAATTTAAATTCTCCCATTACCTGTGATATTTTGACATTAGTTGAAAATTACCAGTCTTGTTAGCAATACTGTGGAGAAAATATAATATTTCAAGCTCATCCAAATGAATTCACTAACATAGATGTGTTTATGGTACCACAGAGGACATATCTGATTCTTAAATTTTCAATATTTATAATTACAGAACTCCCTCAATATCATGGCTCATAACAAAATTTCATATATATTTGCTTCTTTGCATTTTTATGTAGGACATCTTCTTTACTATTCTCTAGACATCAAGTCTGCACAGAGTTGATGCAATGGTGCCACACCAGCAAGTAGGACATTAGCCCACAGCCAGGCAAAATATGTTCAACGCCTACCAGGGGGTAAACACGTGCCCACCACTCCACAATGCCTATTCTGCAGATCAATATTTTTTAGATACTCACTGAACAAAACAAATCGAAAAGAGAGCAACCATACTCTCCCAGGAGAGTTATAATACACATTGACATATTAAAAATTCTGAGAAGTCCAGTAGTAAAGAAACTTATTAGCTTTTTTAAACTCAGTGTTTCTCTGTGATTTGGGCCTTAGAATATTTTATTTTCTCAACTTGGTATCTCTTAATAGCCCATGGAACTAATGTTCCAGGGAACACACTTAGAGAAATTCTCTTGGCATTAAGGAATTCCTAGGTATCAATGTCTTATTTCCAAATATTCTGGCATAGTATAGATAGATCTAGACACATTCCACAGATTCAGAAATCTTATAGATTCTACAGATTCTAGATATGAGAGGTTTCCAAGAGGTTGATAAGATATAAGATAGATAGATAGATAGATAGATAGATAGATAGATAGATAGATAGATAGAAACTTCCACTGAGAACTTTACTAACAGTTTGTAGTTGCTTTGCCAAGAGGCTTCAGACATATTTGGGATCACAATTGCTCATTGAGCTACCAATTTGTCATTAATTGCAGATGCAATTAGCTATATGATTATTCCCTGAAAGGTTCTTGTCAACAAGATTTCCCCTACTAAAAATATCTGGAGGGTCTGCTACAGCTAGCAGCTCTCAGGACCAGATAACACACAGAAGTTTTCATGGTTTGCCTTAGATTTTAGCATGATCTCTCTGAGACGACAGGTACCAACCCTCTTACATGATTTAGCTATGTCTATGTAAGTGTCTATGAAACTACTATGTGGTGCAAAGGAAAAGTATCTTTGAAAGTCAAAAAGGCATCATTAAAATCATTTTCCCTCAGGAACAAGACTGTTTAATGGCTTCTTCAAAATAAATAAATGAAAAGGAAAGGATTCCCAAGGTGTCCAGTTTTTAGAATTTTATAGTTCTGAGTTATGTTTTATCTACCTATGAACTATTATCTCCAGACAAATTACATATGTGACACTCTCAGAGAATGTCTTTGTCTGTTACACAAATTCTTCTCTAATACATATCTCTGTTCATGCTTTTAACCTATATTTTAGAAGTTGAAAAAAGACTATGGCAGCACATTACATGAGATAGTACCATATAAAAGATAAACTTTGGAGTTAGATTTATGTTCAATCCCTACTCTAACAATTATAAACTGTGTAATCATGGGAGGCTATTAAACTTGTACGAATGTCAGTCTCTATCTGTAGAATGGGTATTATAAAACCTACAACAAATATTTAAGGGAATCCAATGAGATAGTGTATGTAAAGCACTTGAGACAAGGCCTGGAAAATACTAAAATCTGCTAAAAAATGAGGATTATTACTCTAAGCTATTATTTTGGTTTAGAAAAATTTTCAGAATTATTTTTCTCTGTATATTGTTTCTAGAATATAATATTGAAGCTCCATTTCTTTAAAGTACATACCATATTGATTACATCCCTTTTTGAAACAAATGATCAAGTCACTAAAGATTGGGAAATAAGAGAAAGCCCTGGTCACTGAAAGGTTACAATCGAATCCTAACAGCCACAGCGCAAATCATAACAACACATCCCAGCAAGTGTATTACAAGAGATGCGTGATCCCAGTGGTGTGGGAAACAAGAAGGCAGAAGCAAATTCCACTCTCGTAATCAGGCTTGGGGCTCTTAGAGAAGAATGCAGAGGATCTGTGTCCTAAAGAACAAGGAGGATTTGCTGGGTGGAAGAGAATGAGATGAGTCTTTCAGCAGATGTATCAGGACGTGAGATGCTCGGTGGGGCGAGAGAACACATGCGTGTGGCTTGGAGGAAGGACAAGAAGAACAAGGTTCAAGAGTGTCCATATAAGAGGGTAGAGAAGCCAAAATTGATCGGACTGGAAGGGAAGGGGGGAGGGTAAAGCAATTAAGTGACTGAACATTTACTACGACTGGCAACATACCAGATGCTTTACCTATACTTTTGCCTCTAAATCATATGACAACATTGTGAGATAAGTAATATTATCTCTGTTGTGCAGATGAGGAAAGTGTGGCTCTCAGGAGCTCAGCAAGCGACCCAAAGTTACATAATAAGAAATTGAAGAAACTTGGATTCTAGCCCAGGTTTGTCAGATGACAGCGCTCATGCCAACCTCTATTTTAAGAAGAACCAGCAGGGGTTTTCATCAAAGAGGTGACCTCATCAAAAAAATTATTTGGAAAGAGAGTATGGTGACAGGATAGAAGACGGTATATTAGAGCGAGATGAGGCTGGGGATTGGGATAAGTTGGAGGTTATTGCAGCTTTGCAGGAAAAAGAGGAAGGCCTCAGTGAGCCAGCCCCTGTGCAAATGAGGAGGAGGAAAACATTTCTTAGAGACTCAGAGAGGCTTGTTACCAACTGGATGTGAACATACCTCAGAATAAAACCTCTGAACCCAGGTACAATAAAACGTGTGTCAGGGAAAATAGTGAACTACTTCATTTAAAAATTTTATGTTAATTTAGAGGAGCAGAACCAAACATGTGGCATTATGTCATCTACAGTGTGGTCCAAGCCCAACACATCACTTCACTTAGAAATTTGTTGAAAATGCCAAATTTCATATCCTACTCGGTCATTCTGAAACAATCTGCATTTTAATAAGATCTCCAGGTAAAAGAAGCACTAATCTAAGAGAACTAAAATTGACAGTAATAGAGGGGGAAGGTGTCAGAGAAGATAGGCAATTTTCTTTAAAAATAGGTTCTACACCCTGAATTTCAACCATGAATCTGTAATCTTTCAAAAAGCATTCTGGTTAGCAATGATTTTATTTCACATTGCTCTCATTATGTTAATTAGTTTCTAGAAGAAGCAGCAGCCACAGGTGCTGACATTGCCAAGATGCAAAAGGCAGATGCTGCTTCAGATTCAGTACTTTATAAGAGACTGCCAAATCCAAGCTGTAACCAAATGATTAGGTAGCATTTGATCTGCTCACTTGGAATGTCAGCAGGGATAATGCTTACATAAGCTTTATGCTGTCTTATATTGTCCTTCAGTTACTGGGAAAATAGGAATCCAGGGGAGTTTATTTTAACATCATGATTGATTGAGAGGGGCACAAAGCAGGAAGATCTTAAAAGTTTTCTGAACATTCAATTGTTTCATTCAACACATACGTGTATTAAAGTGTGTGTAAGTATGTATAATGAGGAGAATGTCTTGAACGCCTTTCTGAATTTACTATTCTCCTCTCTAATTGTTACTGATCCAAAGTCCCCAGATTCATGGCACCCAACAATGCATGAGACTCAGAGGCAACACAAGTAGGTTTGGGAAGCCTGGAAGGAAAACAAAAATGATAGATTTCAGAAAGCTAAAAATATTCATCCAGGATTTGCCCTAGCATCTTCTCTGGACCATTGGCCCAGTGATTTATACCAGCTTTCCCCCATCTCATCTACCCTAATCAGCATTGGCATCCTTTGCGTAAAGAGTACTGGGACCATATATTCTCAATGTCGTATAATTTAATCCTTTAGATGTGATGGGCAAATTAAAATACTTCCCTGTGGCTCGATAAGCAAAGCTTGTACACACTTGAACTTTGGTATGAGGCACGAGTGTTCATATCCCCTCGGGTCAATGTACTTAGATCCCTGTGATGGCACCGTAGTGAAGAACGTAGGGTTCCATTACTATCTTCACCATCATCACAGTTCATCAACAAAAACGTTTGAGAACCTGCTATATTCAGGCAATGCTCTGGGCTCTGGGACACAGAGGTGAACAAAGCTGCCACTGCTCACGTGGACCTGACATTCAAGGGAGCAAAACAGATAAGGAAAATATAAAACAATATAACCATAAAGTAAGGTCTAGTCGTGATAAGTGACAATGAAAAAGCATAATATGGTGGTAATGGCAAAGAGAACAAGAAGGATGCTATTTTAGCCAGGGTGTTAAGTCAGATTTCTCCAGGGAGTTGATATATGAGCTGAGACCTGAATAATGTAAAGGTTAGACTTGGTAGGAGAAGCATTCCAGGCAAGAGGAACTGCAAAGGCAAAATGTTTCGGGCTGAAGCACGTTAGGCACATTTGGGAAGTGGCAAAAGTTAAACATGGCTTGGAGCAGAGTGAGACAGAGTGAAAAAAAATGGTCAACCTGGTACCAGATCGTGTGGGTCTTTGAAAGACCTTGAAGGTAGTAATAAAATTAAAACAACCAACAAACTAACAAAAATCTTTCATTTACTGAGATAGGCAATATACAAATAAGACATATATGCATTACTCATTCTGATCCTCACAATAACTCTGTATTTGGGTATCACCATTATCCCTCAAGAAAACTGAAGTTTTAAGCGATTAATGAAAATGACCAAAGTTGAAGAGCTCCTAAGTATTGGAGCTGGGATTTAAACCCAGGTCTGTCTGACACCAGAGGCCATTGTACTTTAGACAATGATGCTGTCACTAAGACAGATCTCTGCAATCAAAATTTACATGCAGTTTATTTGTGGAAACTGTGAAGTTCAAGTACAATAAATATGGCTATAGCTAGTTCTAATTATAATAGAAGGGTTGAATTATAGTCTCTAGTTATTACCACAATTAAATTTCATTTTTGGTTACATTTTTCATGCTCTTAACACAGTAAGATTCTCATTGAATGTTCAAGTCCACAATAATTCTGTACTAGCATTTATAGAAGGTATAAAATAATCAATTTTTTTGACATCTAGTTAACTCCTTATCAAATTCAGTAGACAATAAGCCATGATACACAGCTGCAAAGATATTTCGATTTTAAAAATACTTGATATTAGCTACTGAACTTGAGATTAAATGTTCAAAATATTTGGTACTTTCTACTGCTTCTTAATTTATATCATCTTTGCTAATTTGTGCACCTGCTTTTCTAAATTTACCTCATAATACATATATCCACTCAAGGAGGTCTGTTCCAATTATACTCACCCTTTTCTATTTCATTCACCCACACAAGAACCCTTTCCAGGTCTCTCTGCTCATTAAAATCTGGCTCTTCCTTTCATGCCCTGCCTTTCTCATTGGAGCATTTAATATACTGTTCTGCCTGTGTAACAGGTTAACCTTCGATATATAGATTCTGTTTCACCAACTAACCATGTACAATTTGACTTTGTCTTCTAAGTCTGTGAGGACCTAACTTTGCCCACTCATCATCACAGATCACGAGACTTTAGATTTTGAGAGCTTTTGAGCACCATTTATTTCTGTGCTCCCAACCAAATTTGTATCCCTGCTGACCAGAAAATTTGTTTGAATCCTTCGGTTATTTGAATGATTCCTAACTCATGCATAGCAGATCTGTCATCTTCATGACAAGGTGGTATGGTTTTCAAATCTGTTTGCAGGCGTTTCCTTGGAAAAGCCCTGGAATATGAGTGACCTGAAGCACACATTTTAATGACATTAAAACCTAACTGAGTTAAAAAAAAAAAATCCACTTAGGACAAAAATAAACTAGGTAGGTCTCCCTCTTCCAGGGCCGCCTATCCAACAAACGGATAGATTTTAGACCCGGTTCTTTTTATGAAATCTCTACTGCATAAGGGTAAATCGTTGTAGAATAAATGGGATAAATTTTTCCCATGAAGCCAGTGGTGACAATATTAAGCTAAACATAATCTTTCAACGAACATTTTAATAAAGTTTTGTTAGAAAATTAAACAGACTTTCTAACAAAATTCAGACATCTCTTAATGCTACTTTTACACTGCAAATGGACCTAGTATCAGAGTCCATGTGAATCAGGTATAAATTATAAAAGGTTTTTATTAGTTTTCAGGATGACAGTATTTAAAATACTCTATATTCTCCAACAGTTTGTTGAGGTACAGAAGCTGACACAATTCTGAGTTTGTGAAAAAACTACAGTGTCTAAACTCTCCAGAAGCGCTCAGAATGACAGGGTTTTTAACCAATAAAATGTGAGATCCAAGGAACACACAGTCACAACTCAGCAAATAATAAGGAGCAGGTATAAGCATGACATCATCGAGAAACATTCTCATTGGCGGTGCTTCTGTGTGCTGGTTGCTGTTCTATTTGTGGAACTAGCAGCCTTATTCAAATTAACCTTTTCACACAGAGGGGAGGCAGGCGATGGTGAGTAATACACTGCAGTCTTTTCCCTGAAGATGATGTGCTCTCAGATTTGCTTTACATTGCCTTTCAGCAGGCAAAATAAAAATAAATTCAGCTGTGGCAGTGTTTCACAGGGATAATAGCTGCTTGAATTAGATCAGGTCAGTGAAAAGGAATGGACTAGAAGCTGTTGCACAGTTAAAACAAATTTCTGAATTTTCTCTTTGCTTTTATTCTTTCCCCCTCTTATTATTTCTCCAAGTGTCATTCCTGGACTCAACTGCCGCAGAGACTACACTTGGTATCCGTCCAATCAGCCATTCCAGGGAAGGCTTTCTCTGAATATTAATATGGCCACCCTGTGCTATCTGGGGGTCGAGCAGACAGGTCAGATTAACATACGGTTTTCTGGCATTTTAGAAATACTCAGGCGTATGAAGCTGATGAGATAATGTAATCACATTTACTGTAGCCTGTGAGGAACTGTCACTCTCTATCCTGTTACTGTTATATAATATAGGGCCTCCAGCTATATTAAACATCCAGGAGAGAGCCCACTCTGTTTTTAACTCTTAGTACAATACTCTAACTTAGGAGAGCTCCAGTGTAGGGGGCAGGCCATATAGCCATTCTCCTAGTACTTTGCATAACATGCTTAAATAAAATACTTTGGGTCTTTAGCCTTATTTTATTTTACTTCTTCCAACTTGTTTCAGTTTCTCTTTTCATCTACGATGATCATTCAGGATATAAACCATGAAAAATTTAAAATCCTGGTTTAGAGTAAATTTGCTTTAGTCATTTCTTTTTCCAATATTTATATTTTATTCCCTGCCCTTTTCACGTCTTCCTTCCTACCTCAATGTGCCTCTACTTGTCAGAGATAAATGAAAAAAAAAAATGCAAGTGACAAAAGTCTACAGAAAGTTAACAATAAACCTATTATCTCTGCCACAATATGGGGTTTCTTAGTCTGTGTGAGCTCCTATAACAAATATCATAGACTGGGTAGTTTACAAATAACATTATAAATAACATTTATAAATAAATTATATTTCTGATAGTCCTGGAGACTGGAAGACTCAGATTAGGGTGAGGTGAGGGCCCTCTCCAGGTACAGATTTCTCCTTGTATCTTCAGGTGGGAGAAGGGGCTAAGGAGCTCCGTGGGGTGTCTTTTATAAGAGCACTAATCCCATTCATTTGGGGGGACACACACATATTCAGACTATAGCATAGGGGTAGGCAAACATGGCTGCACTTCAGTCAGAAACAAGTTATTACATGCAAAGAGCTAGCTCTCTTTGCTCCAAACTCAAGACTCCTCGCTGCACCATTACATGTCCTTAAAGAGGTGTTAACCTCTGAGATCTTAGTGCTTCACTTGCTACTCCACTAAGAATATTAATAATCTTGTCATCAAATGTTAATGACAATGTCTCCAGAATGACACTACATGTTACAATCCCATTTAGTCTCTGTGTACTCTCTAACCTACAATCCCTTTAAATTTATCTGGGTGTTGTAGCTGTTATGGGATTCTGAACAAAACTATATAGATTCAGAAAATAGCAGCTTGTATGAAGAAGGTCACCGCACTACGTTTTCATCACTGCTGAATAAATAATGCAAGAGACAGTGGAATGTAGAGGAGCGCTGGGAAATCTGCTGGCCTGTGGGGAGCAGGTGTATGCTGGGCGGTGGGTGGAACAGAGGCAGAAAGTATGAGGTACAGACTCTGAAAGTCACTGCCACTCTCAGGACCTGGCCCTGCCTGAGCCTTGCCAGTTTTTGGCCAGAAATCACTTCTTACAGTTCAGCTTTTTCATGGGTAGCCATAGAAATCCTAGGAACCAGATGTCTGGAGCAGTTTTTAGTGTAGCTCTCTGTGTGTCACTGAAACCCACCAGTCCTGTGTGCCCTGCCTTCCATTTCTGACTTTGCACCTTTCCCTGCCTAATCCTAGCCCTTCCTTTGAAAGGAGACTGTTTCATGGCCTACCTTGGCAAACCACTCTGTTGAGAGCTCAGAGGTTGCCAACTTGACCTGGCGAACCACACGTTCTCAGCTTATTATGCCTGAATGCTGCATTGTTTCCCGTGCTGAATGAAGTTTTAGAAAATGACTTTCAGATGTTAGATTCCCATTCTGGTGCTGTTTTATCCCCCTGCCGTTTATAATCTCATAAAACTCATTATCTTTGTTTGGCTCTGACAAAACTGAAACGACTCATAAAATAGCATCCTAGATGAGATGGACTGATATCAATTGGAAATGCTTCAGCTTAAGACCACTACCAAGTAATGTAATTATTGCCTTTCCACTGTACTTACCTTTTAGTTTATGTGTTTGCTTTTTTTGCTGTAACTCTCAAATGCATTGGGTTATTTTAGACAGCGCTGGCAAATTACTGTGACTCTCTTTATCTGAACTCTGATCAGAAAGCCGCCTAGATTTCCCCAGGTTTTTTTCTCCCCCCACCCCCTTCAGACCAGAAAAGTAGCTGCTGAAAGCAGAACAGTTGCCATGGCAACCTCTTGGCAGCTTCCTCCGCGAGTAACAGTGTTGATTTCCCGAGGAGGCCGGGTGGGAGGGGGTGGAGCTCTGAGGAGGTAAAGGAAGGTTACTGTGCACTTAGTTAATATGCAAAACCACTTACACGGTGCTGGATGCACAGTAAATCAGTACAAACAAAGCCATGCTTGATCAGCTAACGTGGACTTTACACACTAGTTGATCAGGCCAAGGATGCACATGGTGGCTCAGAAAGACATTTTGCAATTGGACAGTAAAGGACACCAGCAGTAATACTGCAAGAGGTTAAACACTATTTTTGTAATGGCTGGTGAATATGGAAGAAATAAACAGAAGCTGAGGTGTAATTGCCTTGCTCCTCTTTGCTTTGTTCGAAGGAAAACAGCAATCTAAATCACAGGGATGGTGTTTTCTCTGAAATCTAACATACTGAAGTTCAAGTTTGCATCAATTAAACTCTATGTAAGATAAACCAATATGTTCAGATATAAGCAAGTATAGTGTAATTTGGTTTGTGCTTGAACAAAACATACGGCTCAAGTAGCATCTTTCACCTCGGAGTTTTCAGACAAAGAAGCCGCGTATAGTAACTTGGGGCTGGGAGTGGGGGCGGATACTGTTGGATCTCTCTCTCTCTCTCTCTCTCTCTCTCTCTCTCTCTCTCTCTCTCTCCCTCTCCCTCCCTCTCCCTCTCCCTCTCCCTCTCCCTTTCCTCCTCTCCCCCACCTTCCCCATCTCACCCCTCTCTCTAACTTTGATAGATCCATGTTTGTTTCCTGGGGGCTGGAAAGGTTGGAAATAAATCCCCGAGAGAGAACTGGGGAGAGCTAGTGCAGTGTTGTTCTGGCAGAGGTCACCTGCAGGAGATGAGCAGACTGACTGGGAGCTGAGGAGGCAGGCAGCCAGTTCCTCACCTCGGGGTCTGCAGCTTTGCATGTTAAAGAAGAGGTAGGCTGTTGGAAAGCCTGCAGCAGTGAGCTGAGGTCTGCCCAGCAGGTGTCACTAGGGATTTAAAGCTTACCAGACCTTTGGGAAGAGGCCTAAGAAACAGCCAAGTAATGATTAATGAAGGTTACTTTAAAATATTTTTGAGAGGTTATATGTGAAATAATTCCAAGGAATTCTCCTTCCAAGGGAAGTTAAAATGACAGTTACAGCTTGGTTTAAATGATTTCTGGGCCATTCTCTCCAAGGCTCTATCTCCATTTCTGAGTCCCCCATTCCAAAATCCAGACATGGACATAAAACTCACAGAGGTACACAGAATCCAAGACCATACACATGCAAAATCAAAGCAAACACAGAAAATTATTCTTATAGCAGAGATTCCCACCTGCAAAATCAGCCTCCAGGTACTAGCACCATAGAAGCTGATTTTGTAAGCAATCTCCGGGTTAAGATCAGAGCTCCCTGTAAAGATGCAAATGCCCCAGAAGTCCCTCTATAAGTGAGGTGAGCTTGTATTTTATCAATGGTTCATATTTTTAACAAAGCCATATGAAGACTGTGTAAAAAAAAAAAAGAAAAAAACTGCATTGAAGATATTACCCAGTTTAGATACCTAGGGATATGCATGGGATCATTATTTCCCAGAATTAGGAGTAGGGAAATTTTGTCTCCCCTGAATATTTTATTTGCTGTTTCTCTTTTTGTCTTGACTGCCTGGAAGCTCAATATTACATTTCATCATGAATTTCAATAGCTTTCCTTGCTTAGATTTTCTTGTATAATTTCTCCTCCATCTATCTTACGTTATTTAAATAATGGCTTCCTGCCTTGTTACACATCATTATGTAGTTTTAGTCCATCTGTACTTTTTACTGTGTCTATTACCTCACATACATTTTACTGTGTATATTACCTCACATACCCACTTAAAAAGAAGGGAAGGAGGAAAAAAAGGAATGTAGAAAGAGGCAGCTAGTGTAGTGGTCTGGGCTGGTCTAAGCCTGTATGTACATGAACGTCCTCCTGGGGCCTAAGACGACAACTTGATCACTATGGGCACCTACAATGGTTTAGAAGAGGAGAAGCTGGGGGCAGAGAGACGAGTGCACGAAAGAAGTGCACCTGCTTCAGGGCTTGGCTGAGAATTATCAGGGATTATTTATAGTTCCCTTAGAGCACTTTACAAAGCATCATTAGATACAGTTTTACTTGCAAGTGAAATGAAATTTCTGTCAAATAAATATAACCCTTCCCATCTCACACAAAAGAGAAACTGAGGCTCAAAGAGGTTGTCATTTAATCACACCGCATATATAAAAGAATCAGGATGGGGAACAAGCCCCCTGCTCACATTTTCGCTACAGCCTGGGAAGAATGAAAGAAAACCACAGGGCCTGCAAGGACATCATGCAAATAATCCTGTGTTTCCTGGTCTTTCTCCTGGGGAGGCCCTATCACACAATACCACCAAGGAAACTCTGCCACAAATGAAAAATGCCAGTCTGCACATATGTAATAGTGGCAGAATTTCATCAAGATCTTAGTTGGTCATTATATTTATTTCTGTTTTATGAGGGAAAGAATAAATGGTTTTTAGTAGTATTGATGTCTACAGGCCCATTTTCTGACCACAACTCTAACCAGTTCTCTAATCACTTAAATGATGTTGTTTTAATGAGAGCTATTGTCTTTATGAATTATTAATAAAGGACCACCATTACTATTAATATCACTTAGTAAAGATTATATAAAAAGCTTTGAGACTGCAGATGTCATTAACAAGAAGCCAAACTCTCCATGGTATGAGAAATAACCAGGTAGGGTTCATTACACACATTCAATCTTGTAAAAGTGTTACCTGGGGTGGTAAGTGGATTCCCCATGCCCACAGGAAAAACCATAAAGATTGATACATACAGGAACTTATCCTCCTCCATATAGAGAAAACTGATGCATTGAGAAGAACTTTCATACACCTCTGATCTCATGACCATGACAGTGGAATGAATACATTACCTCACATTTCAGGGAGTTCATGCGTACCTAAAAGGTCATATTCATAATGGGTGAAAACAAACATATTTACACTTTCAAATAGGATACAGCATGTTGGAAAAGTGGGAATGTCGTCATAATTCTATGACATTGTATATATACTATGAAGTCCATAATTCTCATGGGCATCACAGTAGTATATTTGAGAGCCGAGAACACAGGAGTGGGGCAAAGACCCCTTTCACACGTTCTCCCTGTAATGATATGCCCATTCAAAGGCTCTCCCCTGGCCTCCAAAGCTGCCATTGCCTACCAGGGGTAGAGGATCACTCTGCCTCTTTGTTGGGGCGGGGGAAGGGGTGATGAATTAGAAGTAACTTGAGCGCAGCCAGAAGAAGCAGAGCCTTGGCCTCTGACACGCCTATAAATAGAAGAGGAAGACCGACTAAGGTCGCATTACCTTCAAGGTGAAGACGAAGTTCTGCACTCTAAGGAAGGGATCACCTTACCAGAGTGGGCCAATCTGTTCACCATCCTGGGGAGTCCTGTGTTCCCCAAGAATGATCACACTACTATACATTTGTTCTTTGAGAAAAGGGGTTTATCCCACAGATTACAATTCCAAACGTGAGGTTACATTTGGAATAACAACAGCCTCCAATGCATTTGTAATGACTACTTTTTGTCTCTGAATCTGTGTTAATGAAGGATTTGCCAACCCCCATTTTGTTAGCTGACGTTCAGCCTCCTTGTGGGACTAAAAGGCATAGGTCAGCTGGATGACCTGTGGGCCTAAAGGGTGAGTCCATTCGCTAAAAAATCATAGGTGTACCTGGAAATGTGTAAGGACTCTGAAAAACTTATATGTGTAAAAAACTTTTATACATGCTTATAGATTATATTTTTGACAAAAGCCTCAGTCTTATAGAAATCGCAATACATGTATTTTTTTTTCTAGAATTTAGATCTTTTAAAGTCTATAATTTAATCTCACATTGGTCAGGTGCATATCATTATCCCCATTTTAACATAAGTAGAGACAGAGGCACAGGGCTTGAGAGTAGAAAAAGTCATGGAGTAAAAAAATGGAAGAATTCAAAATAATAACTACATTTCCCTGACTTCTAACCCAATGCTTGGTGTACCCATTAGTGTATGCTCTCTTATTAATTAGTTAAAACATCTGTGAAGGACTGTCTGCATGGAAACAGTGTGAACCTTTAGTTTATGTCTTGTCTGGATGCATTGATTTTTCTGATTTATTAATGCAACATTCTGGGGTTATTCCACTGAATTTATTTGCATTTTTAATTCCTTTGCTCTTTTCCTAATTATGGCTAAGCCGGTAATACCAGCAATAAGCCTTTCACAGAAGTTTTGAGTTATGCCAATAACATCTTCCTAGTAGTTTTATTAATCAAAGGAAACCATCTTGTTTACATTAGAATACTCATGAAGTAACCATTGAAAATTGATAAGTATTGAAACAATATAGTCTTCAATTTTTGGAAGACACTTTCTAACTGGCTTAGATGATTTACACAGAAAGGATTTGTCTGTGCAAGTTGTCATCTGTTTCCTCTGGTATATCCAATTAGGTGGGTTGGGAACTAGTATGCATATGGTTAGTTTTTAAAGTAGAGGAACTTCGTGAATTTTGAATCTTTTGGGGCTACTTTTTAGCTAATATTCTTGTTAAATCATAATATGTCATTAAGGATCGAGAAAAATTTGTGTTTTGCTATAATAAAATCTATGAACATATTGAAAATCAGAATACGAGTGTAGAGATCATAGACTACTAGGATAGAATTGTAAAATACCACATGAATCATATAGTCAAAACATGCCAAGGAGAGAAACAGACCCAGAGAAGTTAAATGCCTTGCCCTAAGTCACACAGCATTCAAGAACACAACCGAAACCATAATGAAGGTTCCCAACCTCTGCGACGCACCCTTATGTCATTATCCTTTCTATTCATGTTTGATTCTTTGTTTCATTTCTATTCTCTGAATTTTCACCTCCCACAAAAAAAAGTTACTATCCCCATGTTTTCTTTTCTGCACATGGCGTTGCACAGTCACCCAAAGATTTGCGTTTCCATCACACTGCCTCTCAGGAGAGGCCCCTCCATCACACTGAGGCCAGGCTGGTGTGTAAAGATCTTAAGACCATCACCCTGTAGCCCTGGGGAACCTCAGAACATCAGCATGCTTCCCTGCCTCAGTCCTTTTCCTTGCAGGGTGAATCCACAGGACACCTGATAATAAAGTACGGTATTAACAGGGAGGGAATACAGAGATCTGTTTGCCCAGATTCAAAAAACCATGCGTGTGGCAAATGAGAGCCCTGGATTGTAAAGTCTTGCAGCAAGGCATCTTAGTCACACACTACCTGCTTAAGTGCACTGAATCTTAAGGCTGCATTTTCTACTAAGCTGTGAGCTCTGAAGATGAATATTAAGTTAGAATTTGGGAGGAAAGTGTGCTCCTCGGTAGAAAGGCACTTTCAACGTTTAATTATGAAGCTGCCACCACAGCGGAGCTTTGAGATTTGTTGCCGTTATAAACTGAGTCAGACTTGCCAGGGCTGTGGTCAAATTCAGTTCCCACCCCCACCTTCTGCCAGCCTCCTCCAGTAATTGACTGACCTTACTCAGGTTGATGTGGGCTGAACTTTGAGCCGGTCCCAGGTGTTCCGTGGCTGAGCTGGGCTTCAGAAGGACATTGTGAAGGCAGAAGACCTCACTGACAACAATTTCCGAGGAAATCTCTCATTCCCAGAACACAGCAGTGTTTAGTGGGAACAGTTTTACATCTTCCTGAAGAAAATGTCAACAGAGTTGCCATTAATTTCAACCTGTTGTGAGAGATACTGAATTATTGTGCAGCAAATATATTTTCCATACCCACCAAGAAGATTGCAACAATCTTCCAAAATGGAGAATGTCTTATAACCAAGCACATAGATCAAAAATTGATTTATGGCAGCCATCAAGTTGGTACAAATTTTGATACTACCTGTTTTATAGCCTTCAAAGAAAATGCTCGTCTGCTTCTAAACTTAGGCTACCTAATTTTGTAAATGTATTTATGATTTGTATACAGTTAAAAGCAATTTAATGTATTTTACAAAAAAAATATATCACCTAGTACTTTATTTCTATTTATCTAAGGCAAATACTGATTTTCTTTGACGAATAACTATATTCATATCCGATTTTTAAATGCCTGTCATCCTTACTTGTCAAGCCAAAATACTTTGACATTCCAGATGTCTTAATTCTTATTGTCTCAAGGTTTTGAGGGGAAGAGGGGCCGGAATAACTTTTCCCCTTTTCTTTTGATGACATTGACTGCAAAACTACTTCCCTATCCCAGCATGGAGGGCAAATAACATTCTGAGCAAGTGACATTTCTTCCAAGACAACTCATGAAGTGTGGTGAGAAACTGTGTGTGGGCTTCTCAAAGGGATACGGTATTTAAAATAGAGAATAAAGTTCTCTATTTCTTCTTAAAAAGCAGGTTAAAAGAAAATTGTTAAATGGGCAGAAAAATAAAATACAGAGAAGTACGAACATACAAGAATGTGAAGGTGGACGTGGAGGGAAAGCAACTGACCAAATAGTAATGGATTGTAGATAGATTTTTACCTCACCATCAATTAGTCATAGGAGACAGTACCAGACATACAAGAAGTACAGTAGTTCCCCTTATCCGAGGATTCACTCTCCCTAGTTGCAGTTACCTGTGGTCAAACGCAGTATGAACATATTAAATGGAAATTCTGGAGGGGAACAATTCATAAGCTTTAAATTGGGTGCAGCCGTTCTGCGTTGCGTGATGAAATCTCGTGATGCCCCACTCCGACCACCCAGAACGTGACTCATCCCCTTTTCAGGTGTCTCCACGCTTCATACGCTCTCCTCTCCGCCCACCCATCCTGCCCACCTGGCCGGCACTTAGTAGCCACCTGCGTTATAGATGGACTGTTGCGCTACCGCAGTACTTGTTTAAGTCACCCTTATTTTACTTCGTAATGTCTCATTCGCGGCGCTTCGGCTCCTCATGTAGGCATTTTAGCATCTCAAATCATCACCAGAACGGTGAGTACAGCAAAATAAGATATTTTGAGAGAGAGACCATAGCCTCGTTTATTACAGCATATTATTACTATTGTCCTATTTTATTAGTTATCGTTGCTAATCTCTTACCATGCCTAATTTATAAATTAAACTTTATAGTAAGTATGTATGTATAGGAAAAAACATAGTGTATGGAGGGTTCGGTACTATCCGGGGGTTCTTGGACCATATCCCCCACAAGGGTTTCCAGGTGGGAATTCCCGCCCGTTCTCAGGAATATTTTTCACTTCCCCATTCCCAAATCCCGAGATATAAACTGTTTTCTGTTCTCCACGATGAATCGTTTCCACAAAGTGATGGCAGATACTACCAACCACCTGGTTCAAGGATCTGTATTTCCTGATTTCCCAACCAACTTTTCTCATGATTCGGGAATGCATAAGTGAAAAAAATCCCGAGAACAGGTGGGAATTCCCGCCCAGAAACACTAGCGATAAATGGGAAAAATATCTAAGAGATACGTTGTGAGTAGAACGTTATTTCCCATTGTGGGTATTACTGGGTTCAAGGAACTGATTTTCCCGATTTCCCGACCAACTTTTCTCAGGATTCGTGAGCAGGAAAGCAAAGAAATTTCCTGAGAACAGGCAGGAATTCTTGCCTGGAAACCCTATCCCCCACTGATAAAGAGGAACTACTGTAGTGACTATATGTAGCTTCAGAGAAAGTAATTGCACTTGAATTTATTTCTCCCTATTTTCTCAGTTTTTATGGTACAGTATTTGACTAGAAAATGTGAGTGTTGTTTCTACACACAGCTAGATCTGTTGTCAAAAGTCTGTTAGGGAAAAAAGAAAGATAGAAGTGTTCAGAAAACACCTTTTCCTATGATTCTCACAGACTAGACTGGCTGCAAATCAAAGGCTCTTTCACTGTTAGGTCTGACCCCATCCACTAGGGCACTTTCTACCATCAACTTGCAGAAAACTAGAGAACGTGACCAGAGACTGTGTTTTGGTCCCCAAATCCACTTCCCCGTGGTATCTCTTTCCTCAGCCTCTCCTACCACACCCATGTCCCATGTCCGCACATTTTTCACCATCGTGGCATACAATCTGTGTACAGAGTAAGAGTAAATCAGGTAATAGCACAAGTTTGCTTCCCTGACCACACCTTTTATCAGCAATCTAAGGAAGAGATTTAAGTTAAAACTGTTTCCAATGGTTTCAGAAACTTCAACATTGGGGTTAGTCGGGAGGAAACTCGTCATCACAGTCTCTACTCAGAAAGAACATTAGACTGTCTGAGTTGTACTTATGGTCTGGAAACTTGGAGAACTTTCTTAACTGTTCTGAGCACCTGTCTCCTCATCTATAAATGAAACATGAGAATGACTTGCAGCTTTGTGAGGACTGGTAATTACTTATAGGACCCACAGTAGGAATTTAATAAATGGTAACAGTTATTAATGTGCTCACCCACCATACAGGATAATTGAAAAAAATATATTTGTGTGCCCATTTTCAACGATAGGGGTATCCACAGTGGATGGTAGCAAGAAACATTACTGCTAAAATCCATTCTAAATGTCCCATTGTCCACACCGATGGCATTCAACACTTCTGGTGTTACAGGCTTAAGATAATACCCTTCTATACCACTCAGCTTTCATCTGTTCCCATATATTTGCCCAACCCTTATTCTCTTTGCCCATGAGAATAAGTCCAAACTTCTTAACATGGAATTTAAGGGTCCTTAAAATCTCCGACCAAACAAGCTTAACAACACTTGACAATGCCGTGATGTACTCTATGCTCTTACTCTATTGAGCCCACTGTGGAACAGCCACTTGATGTATTTTCTTCTGCTACATGTTTTTGTTCCAGCTCAACTCTCAGACTGTAATGTCATCTACCCTTTGGTTCATTGGTTGCAGAGCTGATGTTCCCATCTCAGTGCTTGTTCAGCCCTTTGATTATATTCCTCAAAGAGCACTTATGACTAAAGAAAATGTCAACAACATTTCCATTTATTTCAAACTATTAAGAGAAATACTAAATTATTGTGCAGAAAGAAAGGTTTTTCTTAACCACCAAAAGTCAGACCACACTTTACCAATGTAAAGAGTTAGTTCCAGGATATTAGGTAACATTTCTTCCATCTAGATTTCTAGCCAAGAGCCTAAGCACAAACAAATGAGCTAAATGTATTCTTTTTAGATAGAGTTGTCTAGTACCAACTACATTAACGAGTACAGTGGTACTCTTATATGTCCCATTATCTTTTAACTAGGTCTGGAAGAGACTCTCCCCAGGGGATTTTAAGGACAGGTATGTCTATGAGGAAAAGAGTGAGTCCAGAACATGTTTACTTAGAGTAACCTGACCTACCAATACGTGAGATGTGGTACAAAGGATATGAGCTTTCTCCAGTTTTACTAATCATCCTTGATACCAGTAGAACACCTAAGGTAGCAAAGGGGAAAAAATGTGCTGCCCTTTCTTGGAGAAAGCGGCTAAAGTCATCCCGCTACCGTGGAAATAAGAGAAGCCAGCAAGTAAGCTCTCCTCCTTAACAACATAATTATGCAACTGGATATTAAAATGAGATTCTCTACCTCTGTTTTGACTGAGGCATGAAAATAACAGATGCTACATTTTAAAGTGAGATTTCAAAAAATTAGGATGGCAGAAAGTTAATTTTGTAGACCCTGATATGACAGCATACCTTAAAAAAAAAAAAAAAAGGAGTTGAGAAAAGTAAGATCGATTGAGGAAAATTTTTGGAGAGAGCTATAGGGGGAGGGTGTGGTGCTCACCCTATGTCTCAAGTCAAAGACAACTTTAAAGGGACTACTGGGAGGATTCAATATATGTCCTAGGCTGCTGGGGGAATACAGTGAACTGATACTTGATTCTTGCTTGGAAATCTAAAGTGTAAGTGGTAAGGTGGCAGGTTCCTTTGTGGAAGAGTGAAATAATTGTTGTTGGATTGAGATCACTATAGACCCAGAATTTATTGGGGTGGGGCCAAAGGGATGGGGGAAAGGAAATAGGCAATGAATGCATGAAAGTTTCTGTTGGACCGGATGTGTCCAAAGGAGTGAAAGAGCAATTATCTGGGGTCATCTTAGGTCCTGACCCAGAAAGTTACCCAAAGTAGGAACAGACCTCACCAGAAACTGGCAGTATCACCAGATTCCTAGGGCTGGTGGAACAGAAAATGACTAGCCCAAATAAAAATAGAAATCCTTAGCTATTGGTGCAGGCAAAGGAGGTGATGCTGGGAAAGTTGAGAAGTTGGTGGAGAGGAGGTTCCAAAGAACCCATGAAAGCACTTGTAATAGAAAGTGCCAGTATTAAGAACCCACCCAGACCAGAGAACAGCACTGCATTAACAAACAGTAACAACAATAACAAACATGGAAGGAATATCTTGCCCCAACCTATCTCTGCTCCTACTTTTCTCCCCCGCCAGCTCTGGCCAAGAAGGGAAAAATAAATCCCATTAGTAGGAGGAGGTGGAGAGGTAGTTGTGACGTTTTATGGGACAGGACATTCTAATTACTAAATTGACAATTTTGTGCCTCAAGAATGAATTTTAAAAGTCATAGTCCCTACCTGATTTTCCTCCAGGAGAAGGGGAGGGACTAGCCCTACAGAGCTCATTTTATGGGGCTCTGGGAAACAAACACGGTTGCTTTGTGATTACATCCCTTGAGCCATGTTTCTTTCAATAATCTTTTTAATTTTAATATAATATTTTACATGCCTGTCTGCCCCCTTTGGTATCCCTGATAGTGCTATTCTGTCTTGTTCATTTTCTTTTTTACTCTCAGTACTTAGTATAGTGACTCTACACATTTAGCACTAGATACTTGCCAGACAACACAAGCGAGAGTACCGTGACTATGTGGGAAGAGGGTAAGGGAATGAAAAAGCATGAATAAGTGAGGAAGCACAGCCTGTTGGATAGATCAAAAAAACTTCACAGACAAGGTCATATATGACGTGGGCCATGTAAGATTAATATCATTCCACCAGGTACATATTTAGACCAACAGAATTTGATAAAAGTGTAATAACAGAAGAAAAAGTGTAGAGACGAAGAGATACAGTTAGCCTCCAGATATGAAAGAAATGATTGTGCTATATAGATGGCAATGTGAAGACATGTATAGTCATTTTATAGTAAATGAAAATAGAAAGCAAGAGGAGAACCACGAGACTGGAGAGGCTGAAGCCATCAGGTTGCTGGCAGATCCTGAAACGAAATAAATGAAGCTTCCTTAAGGAGAGGAGATGGGGAAACACACCAGAGGCCCATCAAGGGCATGACTATAGCATCATCCCGAAGGTGCTGCCCAATCAGGGTCAAGTCCAATGAGGAAGACAATGTCTACCTGAAGTTTATAGATCAGGTTTATTTTTCAGACATAAAAAGATTTTGCTTCTCCAATCATCAACTTCGCAAGCAAAAGAGAATTAGGTTACCCTAATAGCAGGATTTAAAGGTAAAACCATGAGAACAAAGGACTAGAACCAGCTACAGAGAAAAAGCCAAATGGAAGAGAAAGAAATAGAATAGCCTGAAAGATGGGTTTGGCTGTGTCAAATCAACTGGGTTAAATAATATGGATAGCTATCTATTCTGTATATAGTTAGTTATACCCCAAATTCCCTAACTCTGCTATAGCCCTTGTGTTATTCATTCAAATAGTTGACTCTTGTGTCTTACCGATAAGGATGCTGCTTCAGATAATGCGAGAAAGGCAAGCTTCTTAGTTCATAGTGGTGAAATCTATCAAGGGAAATGTCCCCAACCCTCCCTGTTGGAGGTAATGAAAAGTTATTTCAATGAAGTGACATGATAGAGACCATTGGAATGCCTCTTTTAACAAGTTGCCTTCTGTCACAAAAGATAATTTCTCAGGATATTATTTATGAACATTTTAAAATGATTTAAAGAGAGCCAGTTTATATAAGACTAAGAAATAGAGGAAAAATTAAGTGCACAGGCCCCGGAGAGCCAAAGGACTTTAGGCACCAGCTAGAAATGGCATCTACTTTTCATGTTGCATTGAATCTGCCCTGCGAAGATTAAATATAGACTGCGAACCTAGGAGAAAAATATAAATCACTAGAAAAGTCAAGAAATAAAAATGTACTGAATGACTATTTTGTGTTATATCCTACATAACTTACCTCGTTTAATCTCCATAAAAGCCCTATGAGGGATTATTATCATCATCCCACTGAGGAAACTGAGACTGAATTTTTCAAGGCAATATATGTGGCAGAACCAAGATTCAAATCTAGACCTGTCCAAAATCAAAGATCTTGCTTTTGCCCCAATACCAAAAAGATATTTTTGAGTGCAGGCAGCAAAGGAAATATAGAAAAACACAGTTCATGCATATAATGGTTAATTAGGAAAACAATTGTTTTTTATAATACTGAAATCAGGTTAAGATAAACAGCAAGATATTTTGAAACCATAGAACAAACAAGAAAAAAATGAGAAATGTACAAGACTGGATGTGGTAAAGGACAAAACTTTACTAAAATACTTTAAATGAGGCTTAAATTACTGAAAGACAATATTTTAGAGATTTCACTTCTTGCTCAAAACAATCTAGGTAGTTTATTGGAACATACAAAGACAATAGGTTTTTTTAACTTGATCACAACATTAAAGATATAGAGAGAAAAAAAATTTCCAAAAAGAGGCAAGAAAATTTGAGAAAAAGCAATAAAAAGGACTATGCACAACTAGATTTGAAATATTCTTTAAGGCACAACAATTAAAACAGTATTGTATTTATGCAAGAAAAAGTCGAGACTAAAGGGAATAAAATGAAAATTCCAAGTGTATATTAACTCTAAGTATACAAAATGTGGATAATTTTTTCAAATTGTACTTTAAAAAAAACCCACAAGCTTCTATCTCTAGAAAAAACTAAAATCATTAAATAAATAATTTGAAGTCAACTGATTAAACAATAAAAAATAAAGAGTAATCCTGTTAAAATGAAAATCAGGTCACATGACATCTGCGATTAACCATCCCCCCCTCCCCCAGTGATTTCCCCTCCTCCCCAGAGCACAGGATTGATAGTGACTTTGAAGACTCTCTGTAACCTGACCCATATGTCTCCCTGAATTCATCTTGTATTTCTCTCCCCTTTCAATCATTCTGCCTCAAACCACTGGCATCCTTGCCGGTGCTCAAACAATACATAAAGGTTCCAATTACAAGATTCTAGCATTTGCGGTTCTCTTTGCCTGGAACCCTTCTCCCCAGCCCCTTCACCTCATCAGATCGTTGCCGAAATGTCATTGTCTCAGTGATGCCTTCCCTTGTTTCTCTGAAATTATAAAAGTTCTAAGAAAGAAAATATAGGTGAATATTTACATAATCTTGGTGTGTGAACAGACTTCTTAGCAAGACTTACAAATTACTGATTAATAAATTTTACTACATAAAAATTGATAACATGTTCTTGTTCCAAATATGATAGATAGAATAAAATAGCAAGCAACAAGGAGAAGAAGTAGACATATTGTAGGTCATCTGCCAAACAAAGGTTAATTTCTTTCCTATATAAAATTATTACATATGAGAGAAAGCTAATATAAAAATGGGTAAAGGAATAGAAAATTTTTACACAAAAAAAACAAATTACCAACACACATGAAAAAATACTCAACATCACTGATGAGGAAATAAATTAAAATAAAAATATTGACACTATATTGCCCAAGATAAAAGGAATGATAATATGCAACATTATTAAGAGTGAGAAGAAAGACTTTTTGTTTCCTACAGCCAGTAGATGCATAAATAAATATAATCTATCTCAAGAGCAAGATGACAATATGAATAAAAAGATATTTAAAATGTGCTTACCTTTTGACCCAGGAATTTCACTTCTGGAAATTGGTCATAAGGAAATAATTAGGGACAGGTGGAAAGATTTAACTACAAAGATATAATGAAATGGTAATATGCAACCTTAGAGGGAATGAGGAATGTAAGTGGAGGCAACACAATCTTTTCTTTTTTTCTCTCTCTTTTTGGTAGGGATAGAGAGAGGGGATAGCTGAGCTGATTTTATGTAAATAAGCCTTAGGTCTTTTTTTTTCTCTTTAAGAACCATCTGGAAGTGGCAGCTGTATTGCATCTTCACTACAGCTAGAAGAGGAAGTAGTGGGCTTAAGCTTCCACATAGGGATTTAGGTTAAATATAAGAAAGTATTTCCTTACAAGAAGATTTGAAAACATTGGTATTGAGTAAAGGAGGTGGTATAATCGTATTCCCTGGAAGACTTTACCGCAAAAGTGATTTTCCTCAAAGCAAGATGATTTTTGGTGCCTGCCTGTAAGAAGCAGGTTTGTTGTTTAAGTTCATGTTCAGTCTTCTATTTTTAATGATACTTTCATGTTTGATCAGTTCATTGTGCATCGTGTGGTGTGGGTTCATATTAGAGTAACTGTCACCTTATCTCATTAAAATAATTCTTAGAATTACTCCTTATTGCCCAAATGAAATAGGTAAGAATTAGGTGAGTCTTCAACCCACCAGCTGCCACGCATTATATGATCCCAGCAATATTTAAAATCCTTTGGGTGATATTGGCTTTTCCTAAAAAGCTGTAAGTCTGAAATCAATTTATCAGCCCTCTGAAAGGCCAAAGATGTTCCAAGTCCACTTTTCACTTACAGTGGGAATACTTTTGTATTCCCATGAATCATTTGGGTTTATTATTGTAATTATAGTATTATTACTGAGCACTGATTACTATGATTATAATAAATATTAGGCACAATTCTATTAGAATATAACAGAATTGGACACAGCCATTGGGAAGATCTGATGTAAAGGGGAAATTTCACAAATATGGAAAAAATATTTGTACATGCTCAAGAAAAAAGCTGACTATTAAAACTATGTTATAGGAATAAAGCAACATTAAGTCAATTCTAATCATTTTTCAAAGCAGTACAGATACACTTACCAAGGAAAAACATGAGCCTAAGGAGAAAAGAATATAAATTGCTTATATGGAAATTAGAAGCGATATTACTATATTGTTTACACCTTAAAGAATCATGTGTTCATATTTAATAAACTTCAAATATTCTTATTTTTCAAACAAACAAAATCTGACTTCATTTCTCTGGTTGCATAATAGCTACATGCCACAAAATAAGGAATTCCGTAGTGACTACCTAGCGATTATTTCTATCTTTATATTTTTCTAAGCAGGAAAGAAGAAACTGAAATGAGTACTATGTTTAAAGATACTAGTAGAGCACACCCCTTCCAAAAGGAAGAAGAAGACTGCATTTGTGGTTTCCCAGGCTCATTTGACCCAGTTTAGTTTATTTTAAAGCAATATGTAGTTCTTCCCTAAGTCCCAACACTTACTATCTTTTTAAAAATTAACTTTTACTTTTATTCCTTGGCTAAAACCTGGTTTGTCTTGCTTAAAAATCCAGGTACCTGGCATATCAACATCTTTTTCTGTCTATAAATCAGACCTCTGTCTTGGCTTCATGAAAATTTTGCTCCTCAAATTGCCTGAACATCAACCTGACAATATTCCTGGGATCACTCACTCTCCCTTCTGAATACACAGCCTCATTCTAAATTTCGATGATTGAATTTTTCAAAATAGCTTTTATTCCTGTCTCTTAATTAGATGAAGAATTCACTCATTTCTTCCCACTCTCTCCTCTCGCTTCTCTAAAGGTACCACAGCGTCTGCCTATGTTCTTTCTTAGGTCAATGTTAACCACGTGACTCTGAGCCTCCTGTCCAGAGTTTCACAGGCTGAGCAATCTTCAGGCCCTTATGCATAGTCATATTCCCTTGTCAAATACTTTAATATGACAACTATCATATGTACAACTTATAACATTTAAGTTTAGCCGTTAATTATATGAATATTTACCAAACGGAGTAGCCATCTGTCAATCAGCTGTTAAATTGGTAGAAATATAAAATAAGTTTCAGATTAGATAGGGATTTGTTTGACAAGAATGATTATAAGTAGCTCATAGAAGGTAAAGAAAACAATACACTAATATTCTTTACAGCTTTGATTTTTCTGTTGATATTCCTTTCTGCTTCCCTTGTGAAGGAAAACTCCATTTTCCTTCAGTGTCAGAATTAATCACCCAGACAGCACCATAATCTCTCATTTTAATATGTTCAACTCAGGGTGAAAAACATAAAAGGCCAGTGGGTGTCTCAGCTTCCATCTCAAAAGAACCTTTGTTATGATGCCTAGTGGATACGGTCATCCCTTGCTTACTAAGTCAGCTAAGCCAGAAGTGTTTGAAGTTAGCACAGTTTTCTAGAGTACATTATGAAACACCAAACCTTCCTTCATCCCTTCTTCCCCAGATTGATTTATTCTGTCTATGAGATAAATGTCTCCATATATTACTCTCTTGAGAAGGCACTCTAATCTCACAGGGGGATTTCCTGGATGGGACCAAAAGGGAGCCTTCCATAGGCCATCCAACTATTTTGTATGTGAGATGCTTTGGGATGACTGGCTATATGACAAGCACATCATCTGATTTCATTCATCAAACATCACTTGTGTGGCTAGAGACATGTTGAACAAAATATACTGATGAAGTCAAAGGCATCCGTGAAGCTTCCAGAAGTATAATAGGCTGGAAAAGCAAATCCATATTCTGTGTATGTTTCTTGCCCCCAGTGGGCACAAATACTTGAAGGAAAGCATCTAAAGTAATCAACCTGCCAGGAATTCCACTGAGATCCTAGCCTTTTTGCTCAGCATAGACTGTCTACTGGAAAATTGAACCCTAGTAATGGTGATAGTAAAATAAGCCTAATGTAGAGAAGTCCCAATGCTTGTATGTTAGTTCCTGTGGCTACCATAACAAATTACTACAAACCTGGTGGTTTGGAGTTACTGCAAAAGAAGTTACTACAAAACAACAAACATTCCATCTCTCATAGTTTGGAGTCCATAAATCAGAAATCAAGGTGTAAGTAGGGCCTGTTGCTTCTGAAGGCTCTAGGAGAGATTCTTTTCTTGCCTCTTCCCTCATCAGGTGACTCCCGGTGTCCCTTGGCTTGTGGCCACATAACTCCAACCTCTTTCTTCTCTGTTTGTGTATTTTCTTGTCACTGGATTTAGGGCCCACTCAGATAATTCAGGGTGATCTCATTTTGAGATTCTTAACTTACATCTGCAAAGACCCTTTCTCACATATGGTTATATTCAGCTTTTATTTCAAAAATATTACTAGGGGTCTTAACTGTGAATTTACTATTGGGGCCTCATAAAGCACCCCAATCTGCCATAAACTGTTTAAGCTTCATTGGATCTTCTGGGTCACATGGGCTGCCCACGTTGATTGGAAGCTGATTGCACTGCAGCCTGGACTGATTGCCAGGGGCTGTATTGATTTGAGTTAGTAAGGAGACAACATCTGGAACAACAGCTGCACTTGGAAGCATCACCTAATTAAGCTTATGATAATCCACTCTCATTCTCCAAGACCCATCTGTCTTTCCCATCAGCCTAATTGGAGAGTTAAATGGAGCTGTAATAGAAATGACCACCCCTCGTCAGTCCAGTCATTAGTGGTAGCGTCGTTCTCTGGGATTCCACAAGAATGTGTTCTTGCTTTTGGTTTAATCTTTTAGTGAGGATGGTGAGGTCCAAGACCTCCATCCCTGGTCCTTCTCTCATAAATAACTCTTATTCATGAGTCAAAAAGCAAATGTGTGTATCTGGCCAATTGCCGAGGATATCTTCTCCAAGAATACACTCAGGAAATGGAGGGCAAAGAAAAGGATGTGTTTGCAGGTCACACTCTGGTTGATGGACTTGGGTCAAGACTCCATTTATCACTTGACTACCATAAGCTTCTGCTCTGACCACTGAAATACAGTGCCATTCTTCTTTACCAGGGATGGGTTATTTTGGAGCCATTATCCAAAAACAAGTAAAAGATCTACTTATATTCCTTTCCTCAGCATACATTTATACCAGAAAATGACCACAAGCCTGGAAATATAGATAATAACTGTCCCCCATTTAGTGAGCCCTATCAATAGACACACAGTTCTTACGCAAATTATCAGGAACTTTGTGAGCTGTCCATACATTTCAGATTGTAGACTCCATGATCAATAAACCAATGTGAAATACCCATGTGTCTCAAATAGAGAAAGCAAAACCAACTAGCCTCTGGAGGTTAAGCGCCTGAATTGGCTTGCGCACCTGCCCTCCACGAAAGGAACTTCTCATCTCCTTTGTAACCAGGCAGACCATTTCAACATTAGTCTCCCAACAATAACCCCAGCCTACAAGAAAATCCAGGATCACATTTTTTAAATATGCGTTTTTTAACATATGCCAGTGGTTCCCTCTTCAAAGGCTTTAATAAGGAGGGGTTTTTCTGTGCCTATTTAGGGAACATAAGAAGAATGTAAGATTTATGTTATAAATCTAGTCATTTGATTCCTTTCTGTATACTATGGTAAGTCATTCAGGGCATATTAACTTGCGTTAGACTGATCACCATTCAGTACAGCTTCCTGTCAGTCAACTTCCCTAAGAATTAAAACTACCTTGGCTCCTCAGTACATTCAGATAATTGTACCTATGTGAGAAAAACAAATAAACTAAAACTATACTTTTTCACTCTCTGGTTAAGCATGTTCAGAATTTAGTCCCACATATTTTCCCCTGTGCATGTTATAAATTGGTAAATATATATATTTTATTGTATAATCTATTACTGTGGTAGACACCATAATTGAGTGTGCTAAAATCCCACTGTAGTTACCATTTTGAGATAAAGACGGGAAAGAGAGGCTTAGGACCTGAATAACACAGGCTCAAGCAAGGGAGGAGAAACCCCTTCAGACTAAGAGAAGGATGTATTTGAGCTACTTTGGTTGCATCCACTGTCTAGGGAAGCTTTAAAAAAATGGAGTTTTTGGATATTCTAAGTCCTCCAAATCCTTCCATAATTCTCATTTCAATATTCAGGGTCTTACTCTGTCCCATTTAATACTTTAACTTTCCCACAAGAAACCGGGAGAGAGGGCATATTAAATAACTTGATGACTTAACGACATTAAGTCATAACTTGATCATGTGTTAACTTGATGACTCCTGGCCAATCCTTTCATTTGTTTTTTGGGTACCCCAGGCGCTGCAGCTTTAGGAGTCCAAAGGTTCTACTAGCATCATCAGATAGAGTTCCCTGGGTTTAAGTTTGTAACTTGAAAATTTAATATTTAAGCTTGTCATTCTCTTTCCTGAAAGCCACCTAGTGTGGCTAAAAGCAGACACTCCTACCCCAACTTGAATTCCTTCATGCTCTTATGCAACAGCAGCAAGTTAATACTCAAAGCCTGATCTTCAACGTGCACTTGATTCCAAATGATTACAGGAAAATGAACTGTTTCACCACTGCTTACCACAATCTGTCACCTTCGTATCATTGACACGTACTGCATTTTCAGTGCTGTTAGCCTCAATTGTGCCAGCGAACAATCCCAGATTTCCTCCTTTTTCCTCAGGTCTGGTGCATATAATCTACTCCTTCCTGGAACCAAGTTCCAGAACAGTCAGGCTTTTTATTGCCCAGAATATAAATATATATTTATTAATATGTTGTCTTTACATGTTATTTAAATATGGACACTGTATGTAGCCTCTTCTTTGATATTTTGTCCTGTTATCACTTTTTTTTTCCTTTTTCTTTTTTTTCCCCCAACTAATGTTCAGGAAAAGCTAGCAGGCTTCTACTCCATCTTTTTGGACTAGTATGGGAAAATGAAATCTCCTGTCATACTCCACTGAATGTTTAAGCCAAAGTACTTTTTATTTTGAGATTTTTTTTATGCCTCTGTTTAGAAAATATCTGCATATATATATTATGTAATTGATAAAATATATACATGCGAAGATAATATTCTATTTATTCTCTAATTTTTTAAAAATTTTTACCAGGGAAACACAACATATTTCAGTTCTCTTTGTATAATGATTATTAATATTATTCCGCTGAACATTAGGTCTTTTCAAAAGTGACTCTCCTATTTCAAAGCACATTGATATAAACTGATTAACTTGTTTTGTATTTTTATAGCTTAGGTTGCTTTGTTCCCATCATCTACTTTTTTTTTCCTTTTTTTTAACTGGAGATTATAGGAGAACAGTGAGTTTTTCTAGGACCCATCAGCCCCAGGTCAAGCCACTGTCTTCAACCTAGTTGTGGAGGGCACAGCTCACTAGCCCATGTGGGAATCAAACTGGCAACCTTGCTGTTAGAGCACCGCGCTCCAATCAGATGAGCCAATCAGCTGCCCATCTACTTTTTAAAAAAAATTAATGACTGCAAATCTTGTCCTTGTTTTTCTCTTTAAACTAATTTATTTTTCTTGATGTGTCTTCTTAAGACCAATTGGCACACATATCCCAATACTGTTATCTTTCCACGCATTCCCCACACATTTAGAATTACTGTCTATTTTCAGTACCTTCATTATGCTCCCTAACCACAGGTTATATTTCTTCATTGTTTTTCTATTTGAAACCTGATTTTATTACTTAGTCCCTCTCCTGCAATTAATTTACGCTAGTTGAATTGTTGCTGTATTTCACCTGAGAGAAAGCAGCATGCTTCTGGTGGTCCAAGTTATCTCTTACCAAAGCATGCAGTATGTGACCTTGAAGTTATTGAGTTAATTTATTTACAAACATTTTGAAGCTCCTACTGTATGAAGTACATTGCATATAGCACTCTAGAGGGGACATATGAGAAAGAATTTTTACTTTTCATGTATTTATAAATTGATGAAAGAAATGCTCAGAAGAAGTAAAGGAAAATCAATTATTCTTTAAAATATTAAGCAGCCCAAAATGGCATAGTTTATTCATACAATGATTCGGCAAATTTTATTCAATGCCTACGTTATGCCAGTCGTGGGGCCAGGTTCTAGCAGTGCAGTCAAAGCCTGGTACCTGGCCGAAGGGCCATGGAAGTATATCCTAGTAGTCTGATTGAAAATGAACACACATTACGGGTATGAGCCCTGCAAAGGACAAGCATTGAGTGCTCTTGAAACAGGCAACACGGGAATCCAACCTAATCATGGGACTCAGAAAAGGCTGCCTTGAGTTAAAGACGTTTACCCGAAAAACAATAGTAACATTGGAGAGACAAAGGGAAAGCAATAGAACACAAGGACTGAGTGGACAGTGACAAAAAGAATATTTAAACTGGTGTCGGAAAGGCCTTCAACAGAGATAAACCCAGAGATGGTATGTAATTCAATCTAAAAAATATTTTTAAAAGTGTTAGCTATGTTCTCTGTGAAAAATTCTGTGTACTGGGAAAGACATGGATTCGTTGACTGGGGAATGACATAGTCTGAGTGGAAGGAATAGTTGAGCAAAGACTGGAAGACGAAACTAAGTGTGGGTTGGCTTGGTCGTAGAAGTGAAGCTGATGGTAGCATGAAATGAAGTTGCAGAGATGAGGAAAGTCCACACAACCTTTAATATCTAAGGAAGTATGTTCTAGAAGATAACTATAAAATGAAAGAGAGTAAGAGGAATTAGAGGTTAGAAGGGGAGTCCTTGCAACAGTGCAAGTGTAATTGCCTGGATTAGGGTAGTGCAGAAGATGTTATTGGGGCCCTGCCCAAATCCCTCTGGCATCACCAGTCGCATTTCCATGCACATCAACTGCTACCTACCACAAGCACTTGCAACTCTCTGCCATTGGGCATTCGGTGGCCCCAACAGCGTACATGCCTGGCCTCTCCATGTCTGGCTCAGGCCAGACGTTTTAGGGACTTAATGCTCTTAAACAGAAAAGGACAGAAATTTAGTACATTAGTACCCCAGTTCTCTCATCCCAGCAGAGGGGGACAGCAACTCTAGGGTCTGTTGTGCTCAGTCTTCCAGAGGTTCCCCAGCAGAATGGAGCACAAAGTGTCTTATATTAACTTACTTCTTTTCTTTGTGTTACTTCCCTACTCTTGTATCAGTGTTCCTGGGACTTACCTCTAAATAAGTACTTATACCAAACCCTTGTTTTCTAGTCCACTTCTGAGAGAACCCAAACTGAGCAATTAGTTACTAAGGAAACTGAAGAAGAATAAGGAGTATTTGAAGATGATGATAAAAATTTAGTCCCTTATTGGGTATCCAACGTATGAGTTAGTTGCCTGTCCCCATAATATGCGGCCAACTCCATTTTCTCCTAGTAACAAAGATAGATCTTCTCAATTGCACTGTTTTTCCATTAAATGTAGAGTTGTGTATTACCAATACTGACAGTGACAAAGGGATATAATCCTTAATTTACCAAAATTTTCAAAAATGTTATGTTTAGAACTTCACATAGTTGTGTCCCAGTTACTGATCTCAGGTTGTTTCGGTTACTGTCTCACAGAGAACCAGCATCTATGCAACCCAGACACCTCTGCATGAATAAGGACCTTAAAGACACTTATTCAGAATACTCCTTTTACAGGTAAGGCAACTGAGGCACAGGAAAGAGAAATGACTTCAGCAAAGTCACACAGTTGGTGAGTAGAGGCCTACAAATAAGAATTGGATTCTCTGTCTCTCTGTCAAGTGCACTTTACCTGACAGTTGTCTGCCAAGTGGAAAAAGAAAGCTTCAAAAACAACAAGACACTATTGTTTTACCAAATATATGGTAATAGACTGAGATAAATAATTTTAAAGGCAGTTGTTTATAGTGTTAACAGAAGAACAGGGTTTTAGACACAGAAATCATGATTCATACTATTCTAAAACTTGTTCTCATGGCATGTGGTTTTTGTTTTTTTGTTGTTGTTTTTTTCTGGATTGAAAGATAATAGAAGTTAATGTGTAAAAGAAGTTCAGTAGCCTCAGGTAATGATAAGGTATGCATCTGTGTGACCTTTGTTATTTAATACAAACCAGACAGTTCAACTAATACAGAGAGTAGTTGTTAGTTACTTATCAAAATACCACCCATCAGAATTCAGAAATGAAAATCAAAAAGAGAAAAATGGGTTTGAGCTGAACAAACATAGAAAAAGGCAACAACGGCCCCCCGGGGTTACACTGGCGTTTGGTGGATGTTAATACAGTTGCTCTGGGTAAACTAATTTCTATCCACAAAATCAGATGTATAAGTGCATCATTTGTATTAATCTATAACCAAAATTAATTTCCATATCAAGGTCACAGGCCCCCAGGTGACAAAACTTAATTTCTGTCCCATTATGACTTCCTGCCAGGATTACATCTAAGTTTCTGGGTTGGGAGTGCTGACAAAGTACCGAGATCACCAGGACCTCAATAGATGTTCCAGATACTTTGAATATTAGTTATCAGTCCACATATTGTCCTACGACACCTGTCTCACACTGACCATCAAGCAGCTTGCGGTCTTCCAACTTCCTGTGCCACATTGGCACCACTCTCAGCAGCATGGAAAATGGTCTACTTCTCCTCATACCACACCGAGGAGTGCAGGGACCCTCGGAGGTCCACCTGCCTGGACACCACTCATGGCAATTGTTCTGTTCCTGAGCTGTGCTCCTTCACCAAGCCCTGCTCAGGAAAGGTAGCACCAGGATCTACTGTGCCTCAGCTTTGCAGTGTCTTCCAGGTCCTGGGCCTCAGGCCAAGGAGTTCAGGCAGAAGGGTTTCCAGGGCACAGGCCAACCTCTAATGCTCTCACCTCCCCCAGGCGACACGCCTCCCCCAGTCTAGACTCTGGAATTGGGAAAACTAACCCTAGCTAATTAAAAATTCTTCCAGACTTTGCCTTATGTTTTTTTTACCTTAACTTTGAAGATCCCAAAAGCCAAAAATTTCACTTTTTAAAAAAAAAATTCTGTGTTCCTCAATGCCTCAGGGATCAGTTGCTTGAATAGAGAAAGTGTCACAAAATAATAACTACAACAATCAAAAAAGTGATTAACATCAATAATTAATATCTAAAAATATGTCTCCAGTGACAGTGATGCAAATTTTAATTCTTATTTTGCCTTTTCATGTGTAACATAAGATTTAAAATATGATTAAAATTGAGACTGGTGAGTGACAGTGGGTCTCTCTGCAGACCGTAGGCCATTTCCAAAACAGCATGGCAACAGTTATGAAAATCTTAGAGAAGCACTACTCAGAATCTTCCACTGATAAGAGAAAAGATTAATGCTAATAAACCCGCTCCATCACCACCACCCATAAGTAGAAGCGCTAGCTCTACCCCACTTGTAGGTGAAAAGCCTTGTGGTTCCACCTGCCGGGACTTACCTATTGGGTTGGGTGCCCCCTGTTGATTGTTTCAATATAATTGATTTACTGCACTGATGTGTAATAAAACCCCACCCAGGTACACATTCGTACTCAAAGTTTTTATCTTCCCCTAAAAGGTGAGAAGGGCAAGTTTCAGTCTTTTGATTTGTAAGGTACAGGACCCAGACCCAGGAAGCAAGATGGTGGCAAAGCTGGGACTGGGTGCAGGTATATTTATTTGAGTCATGTGTTTGTGTGTTTTAATTAGTTTATTTTTCTTCTTGTTTTTACTCACTGAGCCATGCTAATCCCAGTGTTTATCAGAGACTTGAGCCAAGTGTACTTTAAACTTGAAGCTGTTCATTTTTGACTTCTTTAAGAGAACCAGGTATCTTCTCAGTAGGTGAAGACATTAGACTGGAACCTAAGAAAATTTAATTTGAAATTTATGGAAAGACTTTTTTCTACTCAGTATGCATCAACATTCAGTGGATAGAATTTTCCTGTATACATAACAGTCTTATTTAGCAAGAAAGCATTTCTTAGAAAATAATTTTTAGACTAGAGACACAATTTTAATTAAGTAGAAACCATTCACTACAATAGGAGCTACAAATAACTGCTTTGTGGATATCCTCTGGTCAAAATAATTTGGTAAAACACCTTCCTGAAATTATATCCATTTTGGGTCTCACTACATCATGCAGTTGAAAGCTAAATTAAATTCTGATTAGTAACCTGCTGCTAAATGATACAACATAAAAGGTTAAATGCCATATAACTGATAAGCAACTAAAAACTCAATTAGCCTATATACCTCAAACAAATGAGTATACTTGAAAAACAATAGCGTGATATCTCATCATTAATCTCAAAATTACATCCAGCACATTCAGTATGCTAAGTGTTTTTTTTTGTTTGTTTCTTTGTACCCAAACAAACTCCCTTATCAATTTGAAGAAAGGCCCATTATCTCTTATTAACCAGTGTTTATTGAGCACCTATTTGTGACAAGTTACTGTTATGAGTTCTTAAAAGAGATAATAAAATTATCCCTTTCTTAAAGTAGATTACTAAATATTTGTTACAGGTGTATAAAAATGTTAAATTTCTAAATATATGCATAAGTTCTACACATTAGAAAAAGCATCTTGATAGAAGTGAAAGGAGGCAACTCTTGCAGACACCAGGCTTTTCTCTTGATGTTCTGCTTCTTTTTGGCAACCTCTGGCTAGCAATGATGGTTGCTGCCATTCTGAGTGGAGAAACTCTTCCCCCACTTACCTCGGTAGCCCAATTATGGTCATCTCAGATTTTCTTTAATAGCATAATGGAAGTAAGGCCTGAATATTTAAATGTGGCTTATTAGCAGCTAAGGGATAACAAAAGAGGAATAAGCATACACACACATACACACACACACACACACACACACACACACACACACACACACAACCATGACACAAGATTGTGAGGCTTAGAACATGTATGTATTTACCTTCAGCTTGGGGAGTTGTCTCCCTGTTTGGCTCTTAGTCTCACTCCATCTAGAAGAGGCCACCTTTAAACTTTACCACTTTGGGAGCACCCTCAAGGACTTCCACAGTCAGTGGGCAATGAACAGAAAGACCGTGACCATGGGCTTTGAGGTCAGCTAGATATATGACCTCAAATTTCAGTTTGACTACATATCTACGTACATTTAAACCACTAACCGTCTATTATCTTTTAGAAAATAGCATTCATAATGTCTTCCTCACGGGTTGTTTTTAGAATTAACAAGTACTTAGCACACTGCAGAGCATACGTGCACAATACATGGTAATTATTATCATCATCATTATAACAATAATAATTTAAAAGCCATAAAAGATAACAAAACCCAGGGTGAATGAAGTTATTTGTACTTTCCTAAAGCTTGACGTTTCATTTTTCATTTTCTTTCTCAGGATCTCCTCATTCTAAACAACTGACACGAGGCAAATCCACAATCTTACATAACATATACATTAACTGAGTGGTGACAATTTAGTTACAAATGCATAAAATGTTGAACAATAATGAATGTAAGAGATAGTGCAAGGTTTCACGTGATTAATTAGCAAACACAAAATATGTAGACCAAGTCTGAGACAGAGAGAGAGAGAGAGAGAGCGGGAGAGAGACAGAGAGATTGGTAAATACTATGTTTTTGAAGAAGGTTCTTTGGTCACATATGCATGATGGTTGTGTCCTGACTGAGCCTAAGTGGTGAAATGAGTTATGTGTGAAACGGAGCCTGAGGAGAGGGGATAACAACATTTCTGTGGCGGGCCCTGCAAGGGTGAGCAACACCCCAAGTTGTCATATCTAAGGAAAGGAGAAGTCAGCTGACTCTGCTGGCTGCCCCATCTAATTGATCCTTTGGAGGGGGGAGCCCAGCGACCAGAATTATTCTAAGGTATAGTATTTATAAGCCTCTGGAAATAACATTAGCAAATGCTATTTTCCAATATGATTTATTAACAGCTAAGGAATAACAGAAAAGAAATAAACACACAGACCATGTGCACAGTGGTGTGGCATGGTCCTTGGGGGAAGGAGTGTCTGCCTGAGTGAACCAGAACCACAGCTGTCAATCTCAGCCTGTCCCAGTGCCATATTCTCCTCCCCTAATGATTACCTGCCGTCTGTATTCTCAGCCACACCCATCTGGGCACCAGTGACTGACTCAGCCTTGCAGAATTAGAAGCTGTACCCCTGCCCACTTGCAAGTGGGCTCTGGAAACTGTCCATAGTTGTCTTAAGTCTTAGAGCCTAGAGGTCAACAGAATTCTCTGTGCCAGGAAGAATATTCCATTTCAGGTTCCCTAACAAACCTGCACTGTTGCAGCCAGCCCGTCTAAATGACCCTGCAGTACAAGTTTGCAGCACTTGGTTTCTCTTGAGAGTGTCAAGGTGGGGAATGAGGAACCTGATTTTGAACCCCAGCCAGCCAACTCAGGGGTGGACCTTTCTCACCTGGCAGGGGAAAGTAGGAAAATGGGGGAGGATAGGAGCATTTTACTCCCCAAGGAGAAGGAGACTGGAACGGAGAAGCAGTGCATTGGGAACTTAGCCAGCAGACTGCGGTTTCAGGCAGGGATCCAGTCACAGTGAAGATCTGGAAAGTAAAAACCCACACTGCAAAAATTAGAAAATCAAAGATGAATATTGCAAGGAAGGCCTCAGTTTAGTTAACACTCAGATACCTGAGTGATTTATCCAGACATGTCAGAAACCAGGCTCAGGTCTCTAGTGAAGAAGCCTTCATTATACTTGCACCGAGAGTAGGGTCAGGTCATGCAGGAAGCAGGTGCGACTGCACCCAGGGCATGGAAACCCTGGGTACTCTTGGAAAGAAGTGGGTGAGCCTGGGACTGACTTTAACACTTCTGTGATGTTAAAACAGCAACACTTTTCATTAATTATTCTTTGAACATTGACATGTTTTCTCTACTACTTTTGGCACATCTATCTTTTCACTGCTTTTTCAGTGTGGTGACTCATGGACCTAATGGTTAGAAGGAAAACATAAAACTATGCAATGCTGGGTTAGTTTTTATTGCAGCCTTGGTATTTTTTAAAGTTTGATGTAATAAGACCATCAGTCACTGGTGTGTTGGACATACTGAGAGCCTGACAGACGTGGCACAGCACCTCAATCGCCAGAGTTCCTATTCCCAGAAAAGGGGTTAAGCTCCTGCACCGCAAGCCAGCTCTGGCCTGCTTTGCCCCCACCTCTCCCATAACACATCCTTCATCTCTTCCTTTAGCAGCCTCTTGAGGTTCTAAACTTCTTACATTTCTCTACCCCTCTTCTTCAGCTTCCCTTTCCCCCCTGCGTCCTCCAGGGTTCCCTTTTTGCATAATCCCTTCTTTCGTTGGGGGATTCTTGTCTGCATCCCTTCTGCTCAGGACTACACAGACATTTCCGTGCGTGATTTCAAAATCTCTCTGGAATAATTTGATATTTCCGTCCTCAAAATGTCTTGCTACCTAAAGCACAAAGAAAAGAAATTTCCTTCTTCTAAACACATAGTTCTGTGTTTGTAGAACCCCTTGTCCTCAGTCTCCCTCATTTCCTGACAAGCTAATCCCACCCTGACTTAGTCAACATTCTCCCTCAAAGCATGACTTCCTCCATGTACACATCCATGTATTTTTTTATTGAGATTTAATTGACATATAATATTATACTAGTTTTAGGTGTACAACATAATGATTTGGTATTTGTACATATATTGCAAAATGATCACCATAATGAGTCTAATTAATATCCATCAACCACACACGGTTACAAAATTTCATGTGTGTGTATCATGAGAACATTTAAGATCTTCTCTCTTAGCAACTTTCAAATATATGATACATTATTAACTTTAGTCACATGCTGTACATTTGATCTCCAGGACTTATTTATTGTATAACTGGAAGTTTGATACATCCATTTATTGATTGGTTTCATACTCATTTGGGCCTATCTTTTCTTTGGCATAATGACCTCTCACTCTCCTCTCCAAATTTACCTCAGTACCTCAGACATGTCATTAATGTCTCAAATATGTCTCATTACTGAGTCCAAGATCGAATGTCTCCAGGGAGGTTATTGTGGTTACAAAGTTTGAAGGCCATTGAGTGATCCCATTACCAGTGACAGAACTTGAAATTACAGTACAGAGACCACCTTCTTCCGCTCTCCCAACTTCAGGGAGCCTGCCCCAGTGACTCAGTGAAGCACAGTGAACTTCCAGAAAATTCTACTGACTCCATCTACCTGAGAAGGAAATAAATGAAGAAACCCCTCCTTATGATATCCACACTCAGAGAATTCTCCACGGAACCCATAAAGCATTTACCAATCAAGTACTTCTCAAAAGTACTGCAGGGAATAATTTTTTTTAAAGTACTTCCTATGTTTTTTGTTGTTGTTTTTTTTAACTACTCATCAGAACTTTCAGGTCCATGTGTTTTCCTCAAATACCATTATGGTAGATGAAAAACAAATTTAAAAAGTAAGAAATATTTTTTGGATTTGCCAACTGTCACCTGCTGGATTCAAGCTCCTTCCACCCACCTCAAGCCCCATTTAAACCCACCTCTGGTCCAAGCTGTTTGGGGGAATCCTGAGAGGCCTCGTGATCCAGATTCACTCACCTGCTCCCAGTGCATCAGGGCCCAGCTCTATGTTCTCTTTCAGCAAAAGTTTAGTGTGTGTGTATGGTGTGTGTGTGTGTGTGTGTGTGTGTGTGTGAGAGAGAGAGAGAGAGAGAGAGAGAGAGAGAGAGAGACAGAGACAGAGAAAGAGAGACAGAGACAGAGACAGAGAGTCCTGCTTTCAAAGTATTTACTGTGTAATAGAAATGCAAGAGTTGACATTTACTAAAGTATCAAATGTTTGCTATTCACTGTGCTAGGTTATTTATACCTGTTACATCACTTAATCTTTGTAGGTTTTTTAAAAATAAAATAGAAATTATTATTTCCACTTTAGAAATAAAAATAAAGACCTGAAACATAATGAGAGGCTAAATAACTTGCACCATCACATAGCAAGTGTCAAAGAGTGCTTTTGTTTTGGTCCCAAATTTGCCTGGATTTCCTCAAACAACCCACTTTCCCACCAACCACATCCCATTTTTCCAATTCATCCTCCAGTGCCCCAGCTCCTTCAATTCTTCGACCTCCCCAAAACTAACTGTCCATTGATCCTACCACTTTTTCACTCTCCCCCACACCTCTTCATCTCTCCTTACCCAGCTTAAAACCCATGGTCATTCATAAAATACTCCTTCGCACACACACCTCCAGTCTCTTTGTGGTTTGCTTCCTTTGCATGCTCACTTGGTAAAACCCTAACCCTGATTAAACCCAACACTCCACCTCCTCTGTGTGTTTCCTCCCAGCTGCTCATGGCTGCAGAGAAACACACAACCAAGGGGACTGGTCCTTTATGAGATGTAAACTTCACGTCAGCCCTTGGTGGTGGGCACTTTTATGATTGTTGCAACATGTGCTTAAATGACTGGCTGGAGCATGAAACTAAATGCAACAAGCTCTACAGCTTTCCAAAATGAAGCCTAGTTTATACACAGAGCATTAATCATCGGCTGTAGTTGTATTCATTGACGAAGGCTATTTCTTCCACTTTCCTGAAGCTCTCTGTTCTTCCTAGTAACAAGTGAATCTTACTTTTAAAACTAATAGCCCACCTCTGCTGAATTAACAAAAAGAGAAACTCAAATAGCCAGATAGAAATGTGAATAGTCTTTATCTTGGCGAACAGTGTCGCATACAAGTGTCATCAGAGGAAAACTGGCCGACTGCCTCCAGTGTCCTCACGTCAACAGCGTTTTTGCCCTCAGCCTCTCAGGCTCAAATGCTAACATATTCAGGGTCTAAGAGCAAATATAATCTCTCAGTGTAAACTCACAGTATTCAAACTCATAAATAGATGTACACAACCAGAATCCAACTACAAACCAGCCTATCACAAAGTCCCCAACATTGAAATTGATATAAGCAGTGCCCCCACCCCCATGTAGAAAACCAAGTCATAAACAAAAGTTTGACTTGTGAACTTGTAATCAGAGGAAGAGAAGTTACCTTAATTGAGTATTTCATGGGCTTAGCTTAAGATAGCCTAGGGCATCCAGTGTCACAATACATAGCTTGCCAGGGGGACTGGAAGTCTGATCCTCAGTGGGCCCCCTCTTTGGCACAGTGCTCAGATGAACACTGATAAATATTGGCCTCTGTAATCCTCCCCCCATAGTAATGAAAATGTCTTTCTTTAATAACATTAATTCATTCAATCTGGTTACTGTTAATCTCACAGATGTGAATAATGTTCTTAGATAACTAGCTATAACTCTTGAGTTTTACTCATTGGTTTCAAAGGTAAATTCTCAGAGTTCAATTGTATACCACATAGTTACAAATTCTCGGGGACTCCCTCTCTGCTGTCTCCACACAACGTCAGTGGGAGATTCCAGAATCAGTAGGAGGAGAGCATGACCTAAGGTCTGTTTTGAGAGAGAAGAGAAACCAGGCAGGATGTTAATGGTATTTCATCTCCCTTCTTCACCTATGCATAGAGCTGGTACATCTTGTGATGTGCCAGTAAACTGATTGCAGAAGAAAATTGAATTAGTGGTAGCAAAGATCACCCCAAATTGCCCATATGTGTCTCTAGTATTTTTTTCCAAGAGTTACCATCACAGTAAAACGCTGCTATTTGATCCATGCCATACCTGTGCAGCAGAAAATCTGTTAGAACAAGGAAACTATTTCATCTTGTCTTCTCAATTCAAAGCAATCTAAACCATCTCCATCATCAAGAACATTTGTGATATCCATTTTATCGCAGTGTAATAAGCAAGATATCAAAGATATTGTTTTCTCTGCTGTGTCTTTTCTGCACCTTCAATTTATTTTCTTTGAAATCTGGTCTAAAGAATGTAGCGTACTGCCTCCAAACTCATTATTAATACAATAAGATAATTTTCACAGACTACAGTAACTATGGATGGAACACAAACTACTGAAGTCTATATTAAGATCATATTTTTCAACTCAAATCGTCTTTTTTTTTAATTACAGAATACCAGTTAATTCCTCTGAGCATTCAGATTTTTTAACATAAGTAATTAACTCCTCTGACCCTCCCTTATCTTTTAACACTATGAACTGCTGTTGTTAGCGTAGTGTCTGATGAACTTTCTCATACGTGACACACACAGATACAAAGCTCAGCCACAGCACTCTGACTTCTAAATGCAGATGTGCATGACTCTGCTGAGACTCCCCCCCCGTCCCCCCCCCCCAAGTGGAGGCTTCCTGCACAGACTCCAGTTTCTGATGGAAATACCACCAAGGTGATTTTCACCATCTGCCCAGCATTTCTGGGGTGGTATCAGGGCATATGTTGGAAGGAGGGGACGCCAATGTTTCCCTCCCATTGATCCATGTTCTTTTTTCCATGCACCCAGCCAGGAAGCTGCACAAATCTGTGGCAAGTGGCCACTTTCAGTTTTCTCAAAAGCCTAAAGAGTGGTTCCCCTGTGTTTTAAAAAAGGCAAATGCTGACTTTTCAACCTAATCATTACTTAGAGAATGATAGCAAAGAATGGAGCCCACTGCTTTTTATGCCTAAGGAATCAACCTGGCAGCAACCGAAATGTTTCAACTTCTCTTTTGCAGATGACAGAAAAGTAGTAGAGAAAATGGGCTCTCCTCCAGGCGCCCCCACCACCTGCAGACACTCTGAATGCAAAAACGTGCCATTTCTACTCCATCCTGGAACTCCCAAATGGAACGTGTCCAATCCTTAGAATAGGTGGCCCTCCTTAAAAAGTACACAGTTGGCACGCATTTACAGCAGGATGCATCCACTTATAAGAGAAGTAGGTTTAAAATTGTTGGCTATGTCTTCTGACATCACAAGCTGGGTTCTAAGGCTGTTGTTGATGTATAGGCGTTTGGAGAAGGTGGGTCTAGGTGTAGTGGAGAAGCAGGAGGATTGGGGCACTGACCTGGCAGAGGGGCTTGGGAAAGAGAACTCTAGGAGTAAGGAAATAAGTTCCAAAGAGAGGTGAATGAACTTAAAAATGACCCTTCTACAGAAGTGTCTGTGGAAAAGTTAGTAAAAATTCCCTTTGCAGTACAGTTAGGTGATCAATTAATTTTTCCATTAATACTTTAATATACGGTTGCTATTTTTTTAAATTTTGCTATTAGTATTACATTTTAATTTGATGTGCCCCAAATAGTCATTACTTACTCTTATTTCCAAGATGTAATTTGTTAATTTATTTCTTTCCTTAAAAAAGAGTGACTACTCTTTGTGAAACACTTTGCTATATGCCATGGCAGATGCGAGGTTAATAAAACACTACAAATTTTACTGATAAAACAAGATCAATAAAATATGGTAAGAACATTCAACCAGGAATGAGAAAATAAAAACGTTCTTAGGGCAATCTTAATCATTTCCAATTTTTAAGCCTTGACTTCTTAATCTATCAAATGATAAAATATGTTAGGAGGGCTCTAAATTTGTTTACAATGTTAACCTTCCTTCATAGATCTGTCTTCTCCTTTAGTAGTTCGGCTTTCTTTAAGGTCTTCTTCTCCTCCTCCTCCTCCTCCTTCTTCTATGCAAAACTTTCTCCATCTGACTCTATATTACTTCCCTGGGCAATTTCGTATATTTCCATGGCTTAATTTTCACTTACAGATTTGTGATTCCCAAATGTAAATAGATAGAAGATAGATAATAGATAAATGTAGATAAATAAATAGATATATGATAGTAGATAGATAGATAGATAGATAGATGATAGATAGATGATAGATAGATCTCTTAATCTCCAAACCTGATTTTCAGCTTTCCATTGAATGTTTCCACCTATATATCCTAAATTCATCTCCAACTTTCATGTGTAAAATTAAAAATTCTCTTCTACTTTTGAATCTCTCAATAAATAATAATACTATCTACTCAAATACTGAAACCAAAGACTGGGCATATTCCTCAATAGCTTATATCACCACCCAATTAGTACCCTGAACAATCCATTCTTCTTCTAATATTCTTTTGCCTCCATTCCATCTTCCAGGCCACCAACAGACTGACCTTCCCAAATTTCAACAATATTAATTCATTCCCTAAGTTTGAAACATTTAACCACAAGTTTGTTGCTGTTGCCAACATCTTAAAATCCACCGATGGTTGCCCATTACCCAAGTTTACATCTCAATCTGAAATACGCATTCCCTAGGAGTCTTGGCAATGTGCCAGGAGAATTGGAAACACCAGGATAATATTAGGTTGGTGCAAAAGTAATTGTGGTTTTCACAGTTGTTTTTAACCTTTTAAACCGCAATTACTTTTGCACTAACCTAATGTCTTCTTGGAAATTTAATTTTACTTGATGGCAACAAATTTAAAATAATATTTTAGTATTGAAACTAGTAGAATGCAGTAGAAGGCAAAAATATGAAAGGAAACTTCAAATAAATTTTTCACTTGTGATGGTCCACTTCAGACTATGCACCGAAAATCCATGGTGGGGCACAGGCTATTCTTCTTTCCTCTTTGGAATGTTTCTGAAAAGACAAAATCTTAGAGAAAGACTGTGAGTACAGAATAAAACCAAGGCTTCTTAGTACAGCGTTTACAATTCATCTGGCCCACACCTGTTACCTGAATGGCCTCAGCTTCTTCTCCTGCTCCCCTCTCACCCAGGACTCCAACTGCAGCAAGTTACCTTTATCTCAATATGCTGTGTTGTTTCGTACAGGAAGGCATAAGTTCGACAAGGGCACAGAATATGGGGAACAATGAGTAACTTGTGACCTGGCTAGAAGTGGAAAGAAATGAGTTTGGGAAAAGATTGGAAAGAATAATTGGGGCCAGCTTGTGAAGAACATTGTTTCCCACAGTAAGACTCAATCTGGTAGGCAATGGGGAACCCCTGAATGTTTAAAGCAGAGGAATGGCAGGATATTCCTTTAGAAATAAAAGCTCTATGCCACGTTATGATACCTCCGGTGGTAACATGGTGTATGGCTCAAAGACTGCAGTAGAGACTCTGGATAATGGTCCAAATGAAAGATAAAATTATTAGCAATCACTGAAGAGGTGGCCCGTGGGAATATAAGTGACACTTTTCACTCTAGGGGTGTGAGGTTAAAAACAAAAAACTTAACCACAACAGGAACTGTGATAATGATTCATTTGGTAAACATCCTGTAGTAGATGTTTCAGATACCATGGTAGTGAGAGAATGTTCAGTTTTTCTAACACCAGTATATAAATTAAAAACAATGAGACAGATCGCAAGGGACTTGGTATACTAGTTTCAGGCCTCTTTAGGATTGTATGAACATTCTGTTCCCATTGATTAGGATGCCCTTAGCACCCCAGACCCTATTCCAACAGTGGAACCCTTAACTGTATTTCAAAACACAGGTCGAAAGATACTTCCTTAAATCACGCCATTGTCACCTACTGCAGTTGCATCAGGGGCCTGCATCTCTGTGTGCCCAGAACTTCTGTAGACACACAGCCCTGATGGCCTCACCTCTCTGTAATATAATTATGTTTCTGCATGTTCACTTCCCACTCTAAACTTGAGCTTCTTGAAAATCAGACCACAGCTTCTCTCCCTTTGTATACCAACACAGCAGCCCTGGCACATATTAAACATATTAGTTATTGGATGAGTGCACTAAAGAATTAAAACTCATAAAGAAACCAGCCTCACTACTTTGTTATATCTCATATATACACACATATGTCAAAGAAAGTACAAGGACTCATTTCAAACTAACTGCCTATTTTACAAGATTAAAATCTATTCAACTGACATGTATTTCCTATAAGTAGTAATGTGATTAGCAAATATTTTATATTTTAGACAAAATTAAGTAATAATTATGAAAATATTCAATTTTAAGTTTTTAAAATTAATTTTCCAATAACATTCTTTGAAGTGGGCAGAAGAGTTTTTTAATAGTCCTACTTCAGAGATTTGGTAGCTGATAATCAAAGTGAATGTATAAAACATCCAAATTTCACTACTAAACCTCTATTAAGATCCTTTAATACAGGCTATTAATGGATTTTTATTTAAGATAAAATGCAGGATAATAATATTGAAGGAGATGAAGATAAGTTTGCCTGATGTTTCCTCTACTTTCATGGATATGCCTTACCTGCTACATAAGAGAGAAATACTTCCCATAAAAAGAATAACATTTTTAATTATAAAAAGCAAATGTAAATAGAAAAGTTATTATTAATAGATCAAGATCTTAACTCGTTTTCCTCTACTACTTCACATAAATGTGTATAGAGAAAAGAAGCAAGATTCATGATAACAAATGTATGCATTTTAGTCAAAGATGTTTTCTATTTTCTCCTATTTCTCCTCTATCTTTTGTAATTGAAGCAACCAAGATATTACATCATTTCAAGTCATAAATCTAAAATCTAAGTCATAGCAAGTAAACTTTTAAAATGAACATAGGGAAAGGAAGAAAATGAACTATAACCTCTATAAATTTATTGAATACTTGCTAGACAGAATAAATGAGATAAACTCTTTACATGTGTTATATTATAAACAGTATTTTCTGGCTTTCCTTACCAGCACCTATTGCAAATAGCCATATGCACTTTTTAACGTGAATGTTATGCTTCTGTGATTTATAGCAAATATCAAAACAAAAGGAATGAAGACCTGATTTTTGTTTCGATGAGCAGGATTAAAATATCCTCTGTGGTCCTCAAAGCTCTAAGATGCATCTGCCTTCATAAGTTCAGTAAACACCACCAGTAACTGTCTCATTAAAAATTAGAGTAGAAATAGTCATTGAATCCATTTTGGCTTCTTGCATCTGGACTATATTATGTCACAATTTCATCCTTAAAAAAAAAGGATGGGCAAATAGATTTGAACAGGGCAAAGAGATTTGGGGAAGATATCTCTGAAGCACTTTCAAAATCACGAATGACTGACAAAACCTACAAAGTTTAGGTGAATAAATCTGTATGGATAGCCAAACAAATGAATTTCTTTTTTTTTTTTTTTTTTTTTTTTTGCATAATGACTTTTACTTTCCTCAAATAACCTTCTTATTTTGGGCATAATTAGCTTTTGAAATTTAGACAACTTTTAAATGTAGCTTCATACATTAAGGATTGGATACAGTTAGTTATTGGACATTTATAATGTGCTATGTAGCATTTTATGTGATTTTCCAATAAAACCTCACTTAAATGAGGTAGTTATTCTTATCCATGTTTTATAGATGATGAAAATAAGGTTCAGGGAAAAATAAAGCCAACTGCTCATATTCACATAACTTTTGTAATTTGCAGAGATCAAGTTTGAACGCAGATCTTTATGATTTTAAAACTTGAATCTTACCCTTTGTGTTTTGCTGCGTCTCAGAAAATCACCTCAGTATGCTGTACTGTTTATTGGGATGCATTTTTATCTATGGGTTATATTTAATATAGCAGCATTTTTACATGTGTATATATTCCTTGGATGGCACTTATTTTTAATAGACTTCTTAAAAGCAGTTTAGGTCTGCTGAAAAAAGTCGAATAAAACATATAGAGAGTTCTCATATGCCCCCTCACCACCTCACCACCCTACTTTCCCCATTGTCAACATCGTGATTTCGTGTGGTACATTGATTACAATACATGAGCTAATATTGTTACTTTCATCAGTTTTTCGTTTACATCATATAGATCTTGTACATATTTTGTTAGATTTCTACCTAAGTATTTCTTTTGTTGCCAGACCATGAGATCAGAGTAATCAGAGGATCCCTGAAGGAGCTGCAGTGTCTTGTGCAAAAAGGTCTTTTCTCTCTGATAGCTGTAGGTATTGACATAAGACTTGTGAATACCAAAAGAGTGGCTTCATCAGAGTGTGAGCGTGTGATTTGCTCATCTGTTTTAAGAAACGATCCCTTGTCTATAAGCAGGCTTGGTTCACAGTGGTACAGACAAGAACTTGGGAATTAAAGCTTAATGCTAAGCAGAGGAGCCCCATTATCTTTGACAATGACCTTGGTGAGACTATGTGCTTTGTCATTTAGATCTGCTCCTAGAAAGAGAAAATGTGATTCTATTGCAATCGTTGTCAACTACCTTGAATAGAACAAATAAAAAGTTCTGCTATACCTTGAGTTCAGAAAGGATTTCATAAATTTGACCTCAAAGGCAAGGGAAGTAAAAGCAAAAATAAATAAGTGGGACTATATCAAACTAAAAACTTCTGCACAGAAAAAGAAACTATCAACAAAACAAAGAGGCAACTAATCGAATGGGAGAAGATATTGATAAATAACATCTCTGATAAGGGGCTAATATCCAAAATATATAAAGAACTCATATAACTCAACAACAAAACAAACAGATAATTCAATTTAAAAATGGGCAGAGTTCCTAAACATACACTTCTCTAAAGAAGACAAATGGCTAACAGATGTATTTTTAAAAATGGTCAACTTCACTAGCTATTAGGGAAATACAAATTAAAACCACAATGAGATACCACCTGACACCTGTTAAAATGGCTATCAACAAGACAAGTAATAACAAGTGTTGGAGAGGCTGTGAAGAAAGGAACACTCATGCACTGTCAGTGGGAATGTAAATTGGTACAGCCACTATGGAAAACACTATGGAGTTTCCTCAAAAAATTAAGAATTGAATTACCATACGACCCAGCAATCCCTCTTCTGGGTATCTACCAAAAAGAATCTGAAAACATTTATCTGTAAAGATATATGTACCCTGATGTTCATTGCAGCATTATTCAGAGTGGCCAAGACATGGAAACTATTAGAGTGTCCTTCAATAGATGATTGGATAAACAAGATGTGATATATATATATGATATATATATAATGGAATATTACTTGGCCATAAGAAAAGATGAAATAATGCCATTTGCAACAACATGGATGGATCTTGAGATTATCATGCTAAGCAAAATAAGTCAGACAGAAAAAGTTGAGAACTATATGACTTCACTCATATGTGGAATATAAAACTGAAAGCAACAAACGAACCAAACAAACAAACAAACAAAAAATCATAGGCATAGACAATAGTTTAGCGGCTACCAGAAGGTAAGAGGGAGTGGCGTGTTGAACGAGGGTAAAAGGGATCAAATACATGGTGATGGAAGGAGAACTGACTCTGGGTGGTGAACACACAATGCAATATATAGATGATTATGGGGACAGAGCCAGGAGTGCAGTTTCCAGGCTCTCAGCCTCACATAGAAAGGTGCTGGCTCAGGTAGTAAATGGCCATCAACTGTGATTGGATGGCCATCAGCTATGACTAGTTGGCCGTCAGCTGTAACCAGTAAGCCATTGGCCAATAATATAGCAGCTGAGGCTACGCTAGCAGCAAAATGGGGGCTAGCAAGGGCGGAGTGTGGCGGAGTGTGGATTGCAGATTCTGTGGCTCCTGCTTCCTGTGTCTCCAACCCAGCCGCCAGCGAGAATATAGTGGTATGACTCCCCTACCTATGGCTCTGTGGGTGTTCCTTTCTGGCCTCACCATATCCTGCGTTCTTATGTGGGGAGCGGGAGCTGAGACCCCATCTGATACCCCGCGTGACAATGATGTATCATAGAAATGTACACTTGAAACCTATGTAATATCACTAACGAATGTCACCCCAATAAATTTAATACATTTTTTTAAAGTTCTCATGCCATACCATTGATGCACATCACTTTAAAAACCCTTTTAAGAAACTATGTAAAAATACTTTATGTAAGTTCCATTATCAGAGGTTAAAAACCCTCAGACCTATACAGGACATTCTTCTTAGAATGTAAAGTAAATTTCTCAAAAAATATTTATTGAGCATCTTTTAAATTCAGAAAATTATTTAGAGATGTGGGAGCTTGAATTAGTACTAAGGCATAACATGAACCAAACAGTTTTTTTTATCACAGTCCAGTTCAAGCAATAGGACAAACATACTTGAAGGAGTGAACTAGCAAGGTCAATTTTATATGGCAAAAGCTGAAACTGCCATCAAACAGTTTGGCATAACAGAGTCTGGGTGTATGACAGTCAGTTACAAAGAATCATGAAAGTCTACTTGACCACGATTGTCAATTTACATAAAGAAAAGCTATTCAAAAATGTATGTCAATATCATCTAATTCTTCCGTATACTTTGGAAAGGCAGAGTTTTGTTGTTGCTGTTTTCACTGTTGTGTCTGTTGTTTAATAACCTATTCTCTAGGAAGCTTAGAATGAAATTAACTCTGACTCCCTCCTCCTTTCCAGACTGCCACACAACCTTTTCCAGTGGTAGCACTGATCTGAAGGAAGATAATTATTTACAAGGTAAAGTAAGTTAGTTTATTATTCTCAGGTCTTGTTACACTGTGAATTTATCTAGTAAACACAGCTTCTAGAATTTTTACTTCAATACTTTGTATTATCAATTAAGACAAAAAATTAAATTGCTTTTGAATATCTGATTTTAATAGGTTACATGCCTTTTGCCAGTTTTTCTCCAGAGTATACAGACCTAATGTAACAATGAAAACCAATAACAAAATCAGCTTTCCTAGACAGCAAACCATCTTCAATCACAGATTTAAAATTTTGGTTGAGACTACCAGCAAGCATATCATGTGAATTCCTGTTTCTAACATTCTATATTGAGTGATGTGCTCTCTGAAGATGGTATGCAGGAAACAAGCTCTTATCTAGGGGGATCCAATCTGGCTGTCAAGCTTCCATGTCCACCTTACAGTGTCCTGTAATGTCAAATCTTGACCATCCCAGGAGATATTTCCAAACCACACCTTGGGATAGACAAGCCTGGAGGCTCCCAAACTTGTATGTGAGGTATGGCATATAGAAAGATCCTGCCATTTGGAGGAAGAGGTTGAGTTCAAGTCCAAACTCCCAATCTCACTCATTTTGACCTTGGGCACATCCCTTAACCATTTTGGATGTCAGTACACGTCTGCCCTACCTCTCTAGATGATAATTTGTTTATCAAGTAAAATGATGTGATGTTAAGAACAAAATAAGGCATAGTTACAGATGTTCAAGAGATTAAGAGAGTATGTGGCGAGCGATTGGCATATTTCTTCCTCCTTTTGCCTCTTAATTTTTAACTGCTCAGCAAAATATTTATTGAATGTCTGCTAAGTTCCAATGATAAGCACTAGAGATTTACAGATAAAGTGACATGATCCCTGCCCTGACGTAGTAGCAAAGTGGCATGATCAGATTTGGGTTTATAAGGATAACTCTGGCTGCTATGTTGAGAATGCATGACAGGGAGGTAAATGTAGAAGCAGAGATATCTGGTTTATAAACCACTGTATCATTTCAGGCAAAACCAAACATGGTGCCTTGGACAAGGGTGGTAACAGTGGAAGTGGAAAGAATTCAACTGAAATGGGGACTGATAACTGAGTTTTGAATTTAGCATGGCAAAAAGAAAATTGGTGTCTTTGTGGCAGAGACGAAGTTCCATCAAAGCAAGGTGACTGAGAGAGGATTACTTACAAGGGAATGAAAATTCCATAGAGCATATTGGGAAGATTTGGGAAGGAAGTCAATAGAAGAAGGGAGACTAGGAGACTACAGAGGCTTGCTTTTGGATAAAGGCCTGAAAGGCATGAATACAAAGAATGCCCATGAGTTTAGAACTGGGGGCCGGGTGCCTCAAAATATAACTCATCCCAGGTATGGAGGGCAGAAAATCTTCTGTTTTCACCAATACTGACTTCCATCCAAAACCAGCTGCTATCCATTTGGCTGGAGGACTATGATAAACATAGTGGAACTGAAGAGCCCTGAACTGAAGTAAAAGAATCCTAGCCCTTGAACAGAGTTTTTACCAGTAGTTGAGAAGGAGGTGAAGTATGTCTAATTATACTTATTATCATTTTATTGAGTACCTACTCTATTTCTGCCGCATTTAATCCTCACCACAAAACCCTAAAATATAGATGTAATCATCTCATTCAAAAGGTGAGAAGAGTGTGGCTCGGAGAAATTAAATAACATATTCATCTATGAGCATCTTTACATAGTCACTAAGTGACAAAGCTAGGAGTCGTCTCTCTCTCCATTTCCATTATGCTTTGAAGGGCCACGGAGGCACATCTCTTTTTAGACGGCAAAGAGTTGGGATTAGTTGGAAACACAATATTGGGAACAGTAGGGAGACAGGACTAAAATAATTTTGTAAGAAATGGAATTGAATTTGGCTCAGCTGTGGTCTCCAGCCTTCCAAATCAATTCTTGTAACTTACTCAGGTTCAGCTACTGGTTGGTAGTGGCTTCCAGGCTGCTCTCAGGGGCCTATGAAAACATTTGCCAAGTAACAGTTACCTGTTAAGTTTGGAATCTAAAAGAAGAAATTATTTTAAATGACTTTCCAAGTATTAGTAGGAGTGAATCATTTTCTTTAATTAAGACTATTATTGTAGGCTCTGACCTCTTCCAAATTCTCACCCTTTCAAGTCTGACAGGAATAAAAATTTTGCCTTGCATCACCTTCACCAGTACTTCTTTCCTTTCACAAGCAGCTGTGCACATCATGGGGCTCAGGAAAACATAGAATTATTGCCAAGTGCAGGTTGGACCTATGAACCCTGACTATTTAACACCATGAATAATGAATCCAAACTCAGAGGACTTTTTGGGGGGCCAGGATTTCACTCTTCAAGCATGTATACTTCAGAAAACTGCTTAGGAACATATTGTTTATTATATACTTTTATCTTGGTTGAAAGCTTTTGTTCCTAAAGGCTTTTGTTCCCCTTATAATTTTACACAAGGGTGATGTAACTTTAATGGTGAGCTCCAAGAATCAGAAATCCAGGAATATGGCAACTTTATTTTGCCCAATACATAATGCCTTCCCAACTAGCAAGTCTGAAGGGGTTTATTTGTATTATTTATTAAGATGCTCTGCATTATTACACTTTTAGCATGTGATTTCCAGAACATAAGGATCTACTATATTTAACTTTGAATGGCTTTATGTACAGAGGATTCTTGACACTTGATAATGGAGATTCAAATGATATTAAAATTATTCACAAATGTGGAGCACCAGTGTTTGGTTTTCTTCATTTTTTTTTTTGGTTGGCCAACTTAAAGAAGGCCATGAAAATTGATAAATCACAAAAATATAATGTTTACATTGAAAAGGATAAACTAAGGAACACAAATAAACTTGTGTTTTAGTCATTAACTGTCTGGATTTGGAAGCACAGTTTAGATTCCAAATACTCTGTCCTGTTGTTTCCATTTAAGTCAAATCACACTGTCATAATATATAGCCTCGTTTTGAATTAAACACTGTTGATACCATGATATGAGTAAAAAGGGGCATAGACCGGGAATCTGACAAGTTAAGTTTTCATTTAAGCTCTGCTCCTGATTTCTGTATGACCTTAGAAAGAGTACTCAACATTTCTAAGCTTAATACTCCCTTATCCATGAAGTAATCCAGCTGGTCTAAATGACCTCCAAAATACCATCCTGTTCTTAAATTGTATCTATATGTAATACTTTCTGAGAAAATGATACATAAATACTGTTTCAAGGATTTAAAAAATGTAACCCATTATTTTAGAACATACCATGTCCAACTTTTACTGGTTTGATTTTCTAAAATATATTCTTTTCATTCCAGTCCAATTTGTGACTCTTTTTCCAGTTAAGTCTTAAATTGTTTCTGCTATATAATATAATTTCAGAATTTTCAACATACAGAGTGTAAAGTATGACAGAATGCGGTACAGCAAAATGTATGAGAGGAAGATAATACTCCTCAGACATGGGTAGTTACGAATCTCATCCAAGTAGACAGGTAAAATAAACTTAGGGAGAAGAAAACTGACATTTAAAATTGGTAGAGATACAAGTATTTTGCAGAAAAAACATCTTATACTTCCCCAGCAATCTGTCTCCTTTTCTTTCTTCCAAACACATGAAAAAAGGCATTTCAAGTTACTGATTAACTTCAACATACTGATCTTTGATTCTGTCTAAGGTCCAATAAAACTGACTAAATTTCCTCCTACCAGAAAGAAAAACTAAAAAAAGAACGTATTTTTTTAAAGATTAGCTTCTCTATTATCCTGATATATCAGCCCTAATCACATTTGATTAGACTATTTTTATTGGTTCCTTTTCCAAAAGTAATTGGGAACTTGTTATTTCCCAAAATAACAAAGCAGTTATTTTCCTAACTGTGAAACTATATTTCGTTGTCAGAATAAAGCCATAAATTTCCATGAGTTATCCTTTTTTTTGCTGATATTTTCTATTCTAGAATGAAAAGGCTAGGATTATGATTGGCTAAAGAAGATGTGGTATATATACACAATGGAATACTATTCTGCCATAAGAAAAGAGGAAATAATGCCATTTGCAACAACATGGGTAGATGTTCAGATTATTATATGCTAAGAGAAATAAGTCAGACAGAAAAAGTCGAGAACCATATGATTTCACTGATATGTGGTATATAAAACTGAAAATAACAAAGGAGCAAGACAAACAAATGAAGAAACAAAAATTTATAGACATAGGCAATAGTTTAGTGGTTACCAGAGGGTAAGGATGGAAGGAGTGGTACATGCGGGTAAAGGGGATCAAATACATAGTGATGGAAACAGAACTGACTCTGAGTGGTAAACAGACAATGTGATGTATAGATGTATTACAGAATTGTATACCTGAAATCTATGTAACTTTACTACCTATTGTGACCCCAATAAACTTTAATTAAAAAAAGAAAAAAAGGCTAGGATTGTGGGGAGTTGATTCTATACCCACTGGAGTGCTTATCTATTCTTAGCCTTGATTATGGATGGAAGTAAAAGGGAAAAAAACTTTAAGCAGGGAGTCACTTTGACTAAAAATGGAAAAACCTTGACCAGGGAATCCAAATCAATATACCAAGTAAAAATGAGTTATCACATATGACTTTATAATGTTAAAGGCACAAAAATATGAGAGGGTGTAGACAGTAGCTACCATTATTGTGCAACCACTCTATAAGAGGCAGCATGGCTCAATTTGGGGTAATACAAAAATGAACAAGGCAATCTTTTTCTCAAACAGTTTATATGACGTCAACCACAAACACTCTAATTTAACACATAGTGTGATTTAGTCCTATGATAGAGGTATGACCCTTTGTAGGAATACAGATTGCTGATATTTAAACCAACCTGGAGATTAAGAAGATTGTGACAGGTGTGGACAAATGGGAAGAGTTTTACAGGAAGAAGGAGCAAAAGCCCCATTATCGGCTATGAAGAAAGTCATCTTTGAGGAAAGGCAATTGATGCTATGTAGAATGCATGGAAAGAAAAGATTTAAAAAAGGGAAAAAAAAAAAAAAAGAGTACCATTGAAAAGGAAGGGCTTAATGCTATATGAAATGGGAAGTGGCTTAAAAGATTTTTGAGCCAAAGGATGATGAGACCTGATTAGACCAGCACTAATTAGGACAAATAGCCTGAGAGCAATAGGCAGATAGTGTTGGAATGGGGAAGACTGAAGGCAAGGAGGCCATTTCACTGGAATCGTGAATAACAAATGCATGTTGTTGCTTCCTCATCCCCACTAGCCCAGGAGAAAAGTGAATCTTCTATGTGTCAAGTACAATATCCAACACAAAATATCCAGGAGTGAAAGTTAGAGTCCCTTCCTCATTCTCTCAGTCTAGCTGGAGAGATATGGGCTTATATTTTCTCTTCTAATTGAAACCCCCAGCTTTTGTCATGATCTGTTTGCTAATCTTTAAACTCCATCCCCAGAGTTTCTGCCCAGTAGAAGTGCCCGCACTTCCTAATGGATATGTCCACATAGATGTTCCACAAACTTCTTAAATGGCCACATCCAAGGTCAAACTCACCTTCCTCTCTGCTAACCTGTTTCTCCTATTGTCCTTCGTGATTCACTCAGTCTCCCAATCCAAACTTCCAAAGATATCTACTCTTTCTTATTCACTCTGGAATTCTATATCCAAACCATTAGCAAGTCATGCCAAGAAACTTCTCTTCATCTGTCCCCTCTTCTCCTTCCCAATCTACTGCTTTCCTTGCTTCAGCGTTCCTTCAGTTCTCACCTGGATTATTACATTGGCCTTCTCTCTGATTTTATTGTAGTCTCCTCCTCAAGGCCATCTTCCACATAGCTACCAAAGGTATCTTAAAAAACAAAAATCAATTCCCATCATTAGCCTCTTAAAATTCCAGATATTTACATATGCCAAAAATAATAACCACAAATTCCTGAGTACGACATGAAAGGACATTTTAAATGTGACTGAAATACAACTTTCCAATAGCTATTCTACATACTCCAAATTTCAGCAACATTGAACTTATTCACCATCTTTGATAACTTGCCACAATAAAAGATTATCTTTCCATTGACAATAGCGCATGCTATTTGTTCTGCCTCAAATGTGCCCTTTTTCTCTTCTAAGCCTGGACATCTTTTTATCCTTCAAGAACAATATCAAAAATCAGTTTTTTTCTTCCCTGGTACTGACTAACAAAATTAGTTTCTCCCTATATCCACAGAGTACACTTTTCTACTTTTATTTTTGCATTTTATTGTAATTTTACCTGTTTATATGCCAGAACTCTTCCAATAGACAACAAAATTTTCAAGGGTATGCGCTGAATTTCATTGCCTTTTTATTTCCCATGTCTCAAATTAGCCCAGTAAATGGCATGTGTTTAATAAATTTGTCTAATGAATGACTAATTATCACTATCACTGTTGAATACTGTACAAATAAGTAATTACCTATCAGAAACAATAACAATGTAGACCAGGGCTACCCATAGTACTTCATGGAGAAAATGTAGGAAATACATATCATGGAGATTTAGAAATTCATCTGCAAGGAATGTTTTGAAGAGAACATAACCATATCCTTGTTAACAACATGGCTTTGATAGCAAAGAATCAACTAACATCCTTAAGGCAGTGTGAAATCAGACTGGCTGTAGAAGAGAAAACAAGGATATGCATTCCAGTCCCAGGTATGTTCTTTGTAGAGTTGGTAACTGAAGCTTTGGAATAGGATGAAGAAATCAAGGGATCAGTTGTAGGGAGAGAAGAGTACATGCATAATCCATGTTGATGTTCAAATTCTCTCTGAATATGCCATAGCCAAAACATTTCTGTTTCAGGATATGGCTGCAGTGTTATGTTTTAGTTTCTACTTAATTCTATTATGTTGTGCTATGTCATTAATATTCTCTAATTTTTATGCAATCGAGGAGAAAGCTATTGAATAGTAAGAATGCTTTCAGCTGATTAAAAACCCCAGTTTTTCTGGGTATTTTGTTAAAATGAAAGATAATTTTGGAGGCAACATCAAAAATGCTTTGCCTTTCCTGTTTTATGCACTTCTTTTCTCATTTACTTGAGCATGTAATAATGCAGATTTGAATTACCTGCCAATTCTTGCAATGGTTTTCCTGATGAAGTTAAACTGACATCTTGGCATGCTGCTTGCTAAAATTACAACAATATTCATCTTAAATTCAACATGTTCCTCATAGTATTTATTCATTATACTAGTTTCAAAGAACTGGTTATAAGATAGCTTCAGAGAAAAAGATAACCGAATCTCAAAATGGCAAAGTGCTTCCACTCTAGTAGATATTTCATGCATTGTGTTCCCAATTACCTATTAGAGATTTGAAACCTTTCCAAGGAGTAGTATGCTACAAAGTGCTGTGAGTCTTGGTGTAATTAAACTTGGGAAGAGCTCAAATGCTAGGGAAATGGAAAAAAGAACATTTCCTCTTTACTTTATCCCCATCACTTAGCATCAATTAATTACATTGTGCGGTGTAATTGGTTGGTTGGTTGGTTGGTTGGCTGACTTAATAGTATGTTGGTTTTTCCCATATAGAAAGTTAAATTTTTTATGGATTTTACTAGCCCAATGTCAGAAATCCTCAGATCAAAGATTCTAGAGTCTAGGTAACATATTTGTATTTTTCCATCCTTTATTCCCGGTAGGAAATCCAGCACCTGCATAGACTGTTTTTAAATGAATAAATGGCCAGGTATCTTTTGTGTTTCTTCAAATGATCACTAGAAATCTTGATCACATTGTCTTATTCAACTCACTAGTGCATGTATACTCTTAATTATTGGGAGTTGCATGAGGTAGGATGAAATTATTTATGGGAATGTAATATCACACCTATGAAGGATTTCCAGTTTTGGAAAAAAGGACAAAGTTACTGAGGAAGATTTTGCTTCTTAGGGGAAATCCACAATAGAAGGAGCAGATTGGGGTGGGGGTGGGGTACAGCTAACCTTTCAATTATTTTTTGCATGACATCCTCTTCTGGTAAATGAACGAGTTTGCCTAAGAGGCAAGACACTGTAGGTTTGCTATTCCCTACTCCACGAATGGCAAACACAGGAAAGTTAAAACAAGGAAATGTGTAGATGCACATATTACAGAATTGGTGACTGCTGGTCAAGCTCACGTGGCTATAGAGTCCCTCAAAACAGTCACACTCAGCTGGAGCCATTGCAGCAGGCTCAGCAAATAGAGGCAAAACTCAAAGCTGAAAGAAAAGCAGAGAAAATTGGCTGAGACTGATCTATTTTGGGACATCTTGACCTTGATGCAACTCAGCATAGATTGCCTAACACAAAAGTGGTGGGAAAGGACTGCTGTGAGTTTTTTTGGACCATAGGGCTGTCCATCTTCCATCGCTATTCCATTCAGGTAATATACCTGAGAAAACCTTGCTGGATCCCAGAGACAGTTCAATGGCAAGACCTTTAGCCCTTAACATCATAAAGTGTTCCTCACCACCATTTGGAAACTGTCTTGTTATGTTGGGAAAGATCTAAACAGGAGTTCCCAGAGTAAATTAATACAAAAGCTAATAACTATGCAGGGTATCATAAACTCAGAATTGCCTGAAAAATTACATAGGTATTCTTAGTAGATTTGGTAGTTCTACCCATAAACTCCCAGCATGTATGATTATTTGCAGCATGTATGATTTCATCAACTCTATATAAAGCCATGTTATATAATAGGAGAACCTGATTGTGTATTGTTTAAACAATAACGTAAGGAAAAGAGTTATTTACAGTACTTTTATTCATTCATAAAATAAGTTACTCTTCCTCTCCATTTTCCACCAAAAACATCCTAGCCAGTTAAATTAAGCCATTTAAACTATGCAAAGCACCACATAGAAGATGTTTGCAGAAGAAAAAAGGGGCGGGGTTATATCATGTGCTTGTTTTCTTCTTTTCTTGGATTATTTGATTCAAAGTACTTTTTTTGTTTGTTAAATCAACTAGAGTTAGCAGTTTCTTTTCCCAGTCTTATAGTCCAAGAATGCTATTTCTAAAAAAAGGAATTCACTTTTATTAAATTCAATTGTTGAGTCATTCTACTGTTGTTGAGTTCCTAGTCAGTGGCAGGCACTGTGTTAGGTTCTGGGACTATTGGAAGGAACAAGACCAGAGTGGTCCCTTTTCTCATGAAATACATATTTTCCTTTTTAGTGAGTTACAAACAAATTTTATCTTTTTTTAAAAGACTGCAAAATTTACACATTATTATTTTATTTAGTCTGTTGAATTTTCTATTTGAGTGAATGAGTTTAACAGAAGCTGAGACATAATTAAAGAGTTGCTAGCCTGGAAATTTCATCAAAAGAAATCACTGAAACAGTGTACCAAGAGACAAAATTTGGAAAGAGATATAAAAATTATAGTGAGAAAGATCCAGAAGAGGAAAGGGTTGAGGTAGATGCAATATTTTAAAAGATAATTACTTAGAAATTTCCAGAACTTATCAAGCATACTGGATTTCAGGATCAAGTTTAAAAAGAAAATAAATCCACACTTGAACACATTTGAGCATAACTATAGAAAACTAAAGACAAAGAACTCTTAAGAGCAGGCAACAAAAAAATAGATAAACTATCTTCAAAGAACAACAATTAGACTGGTAACTGACTTCTTAACAGTAATCTTACTGAGAAGACTGTGGAATGTTTTCTTCAACAAATTGATCTTAATTCTACACAGCAGAATTGTCATTTGGAATAAGACTGAAATAAAGACATTTTTCAGACAGAAAACCTACATTATTTTTTTTTTAAATTTAAACATAAAATGTATTCACCCATAGTGCCTCTAACTCCAATGCTGGGAATTTATTTCAAAGAAATAATAGGACAAGTATAAAAAGACGTATATACAAGGCATTTATTATAATAGCTTTGCTTACTTTATCAAAGATTTGGAAACAAGTAAAATGCACATTAATAGGGAATTACCGAAATAAAATATGATGCATTCATAATTTTCATTATGAAGATTATACAGTTGTTTGTTTTCTCTAACAGAAGTACAGTAATAATAAATAGAAAATAAAAGGAGAAAGCAGGCTATGGAGCAGCATGTTTCATATGATCCAATATAGGCTAACATTTTAAATCTCTGTTTGTTATTAAGTGTACATATCCAGAAAAGTTGAAAAGGGTATACATATGATTATTGTTCCTGGGGTGTGGAATAAGGAAAAATTTCCCCATGTTCTGTTTTCTTTGCATTCTTTACTATCATTATTTTCATTTTGGGAAAGTAAAGCTTTTTCGTAGTTTCCCCTATTTATTGAGACCTTTAGTATAAAAATTACATTTATGCAGCTAACATAATGATGTTTTAGATCTAGACTTAATCTCATTTGGGTAGGCTATGGTGTTAATGAAGCCTGCCCTGAAGTTTTGTTTTTTGTGTAGGCCAATTAGCTCTGCGCTGAGAACAAAATGACTGTTTTCTGCATTATCTATTAGCCGGAGGAGCCAGGCTTTCAAGTCTTTACCTGAGTCTCCTGGCAAGAGACACTGTGAGGAGGTTGCAGAGCATAGAAAATGGAAAAAAAAAAAAAAATCAGCTCAAATCATGTGAACCCAGAGGGCAGTGGCAGCTAGCATCACTTTCACCCACAAAGAATGAGTCATAATTTATTCTCTTTGAAAAATCTACCTTTGATATTTCCAGACCACCACATTTCCCAGGTCACAGTGAGTCAAATCAAAACAAAACTGCACTAAGCAAGAAACTCTCATTTCTTAGCACTCCCTTTCCATTTGCCTTATTGCTTTCTCCCACTGTCTCTACTTAAGAAGATTTCCTCTTTTTTCCCCATATCCAGTCTCATAACAAATGACCTCAAGAAATAGAGGCTGACCTAACCACTGTCTATTGCCTCAAGAAGATATTCTAATTTTTTCAGTTATGGTAAGGAGCACCAATAGTTTGGGGATTCTAATATAACAATTTTTAGGCCTGCAGTTTTGCCCCTCAATTTTGCAGCAAGGAAAGTCTGGTAACATTGTTTGGAGGCTTGTCTAATATGAAGCCTGGCATATAAGACTATAGCTTCATTCCAATCTGAATATATCACTGTCAATTTATAGCCAGAATCATGGAAGGAATCTGAGCAGCTTGTTGGATTGTTTATATTGAATATATGGAAGAGTTGGGGTTATATATTCCAGCACACCATTGTGAATGATGTACAAGGTGAAATTCTAAACAAGTCATTTCAGAATTCTGGGTATTGGTTTTATCACTGGAAAGACTATGTAGCATGTGGATACACTGTCAGGAAAAACAAGATCTTATAGCGTTCTGCGTGTTTCTTAAGCATTAGCAACTGTTCAGGGCTTTTGCACTAGCAACTAATAATTTTCTAGTTGTCTTTATCTTGTGAAAGTCATTTTATATTTTCATAATAGTTGTACCATCAGTAGTGTTTGTAGGGCAGTTTTTCTCACACAAAGATCTATTTTCTAACAGTTAGTATTCTGATAACCAAGAAGAAAAAAAATAAGTAAGTCCCCAGGGATTTATGACAGGTTTTTCTTTTAGAAATCCCTGTATATTTCCTGAATATTTTCTATTGGAAAATATAAAGGACATATATGTGATAAAAAATAATAATTTTCCAGATATTGTTTTCAGATATGCTGGTTGTTAGATAGTTAATTAATATAAATCCATAAATTTCCATAGAAACATACTTCAGAGACAAAAGCCCTGAGAGGAAACTCATTGTCAATCAATCATACTTATTTTTGAAACTCTACTTCCTGTCAAGTTTAGTTAAGACTTCTTGCTACAGAGGATTGTAAAACATACATTCTTGTTTCTGGCACAGTCCTGGTTGGCTAAAGCCCATTATCCCTGTGTAATTGTTGGTAGTGCACCTTTTCACATTCGAAGTTTGAAATAGGAATTTTATGAGCATTCTAATTTTAATGGTATGATAACTCTTTGTCACAGATTTCCTGTCAGTATTTCTCTTGATGTACACTTCTCTGAGAAAGTAAGGATAAATGAAGAATGAACTCACTGTTTATATTTACCCTGGTCCTTCACCCAGGACATCTGCTAAGTAAGGCTCAGTCAGGGCTCCCGTGTTGCCCAGTTCTCAGGGATGCCATTCACATCGTAACCTGTATGGACAGTAGCCTCCACTCTTTTTCTTGTAACTACCTCGTTAGTAAAAACACGTGTTTATATGAATGCAGTTAAATTCATTTACTGTCAACTTTGTATCTCTTCTTTCTCTTATGTGCTACTGTGCCCAAGCCCTCATCTCAATCACATACAGAATTTATCATCTCTTTTAAACTAATCCCATTACAATAATGAAAAAGACTTTTTAAATGTCATATTACTGGTAGAATCTTGTATCACATTAAAAAGTCTGCTGTTTGTATGTAGCTATTTTTAACTGTAATTTTCAGTGCAAATTAACATTGCTTTGTGTACATGAATTATGTTCCTCCATTCTCCTGATATTTAGTAATCACTTAGGTACAACAATACATGAGATATGTGTTGAATGTTGACTAAATTTCTCTGTATGAGAAAATCTGGGTAATATACTTCTACATACAGATTCCCTTGCTATCTGAAAATAGAACTTTCCTATCCAAACTTTCATAAACCATAATGGCATAAAGCACAGAGGCAATTATCATTGATTTATATGGAAAATATTTTGAATGTTCCCAGACACAAAATTCAACACACACACAATGTATTTATTTTGTTCACATGATGGAAACGCTTGATTACGTCTAGTTTTACACTAGGCATAACACCCTTATGCGCTCTCTTAGGCTTTCTGATACCTTAGGACACATCTTACTAACAGATGGTCAAAAAATAAATTGAAATAAAACACAGATGCTCACAAGCCAATTCAAAGCTACGGAGGCTTGGTGCTGAGGTGTTGAGTGTAGTTACTGGGGAAGGAGCTTGGCAGTGCCACTCTCGCTGCTTAGGGTACACGCTGCCTCTGTAATGGCTCACTGCAAAACAAGCACTGAAATCATAATAAAAACAAAAAATGTGAAATGTTGGAGAAGAAAAATATGGCCATTAAAATATCAGTTCAGGAGATAAAATACACAACAAGTCAAAGTTTGAGAAAGAGAATATCCTGGTCAGGGATTGGGAGTGGGGGAGATAGAGGATATTACTAAAAATTGTTTCAAGAAATTTTTTTTCAAAGTTGAATAATAAGAGTTTGCAAAAGGAATTTCAATAAAATAAATGAAAAATACCCATTTTAATGCACACCTCCATAAAATTTCAGAGCATTAGGGATAAATAGAATATTACAAATGCTTGCAAAGAGAAATAAATAGATTTTGAAAACAGGATCTGAGATCAGAATATCACCAGACAACTCTACTACTGCATATGAAGTTGGACGATGATTTGCCTTCAAATTGCTGAGGGAAATTTTAATTCAACCCAAAATTCTGTTCACAACCAAATTGTTAGTCAATCTATGTCAAACTATCAATCAAGCATAACAGTATATTTAAATAGTTTCAGAAATGTAAGCCTTGAAAAACCTATCTCCCATGCACATCATTTCAAGAAGTTACTGAACAATGAGGACATAAAGTAAAGTAAGAAGAAGACACTGAATCTTCAAAATCAGGGACCCAGAACAGGAGACAGAAGAAGTTCCGGGTTGATCACTATTCAGTAGCTCTAAAAAGAAACTCCCGTATTGGAGGAGAAGGATGAAAGGCTCACATATGGATGCTTATGAAGGTGGCAAGGGGCGGGGGAGGTAAAATTGATAAGCCCAAGATGTGTTTGACCATATGGAAACTAGAAGTCAAAAGGGTCGTATTAATCACTCAAGGAGCTTGATATAATGATTGTGATATGTAAACTTAGGCAAATAAAAACATAGGCATTGCAAACTTCAGGAAAAACAAAAGTTGCACAAGATAGGTAATATAATCATACTACTTGGTTCAGCCCTGAACAATACCAACATGGTCATATCAAGACAAACACTGATCAAAAATGCAACAAAATTAATTGATAACACTATATTGAAACAATAGGGGGAAATGAGATGCTGTAAGAATGCTAAACCCTCATTTCATAAGAAAGAAATCTATAATAACTAAAACTGACAAGTAATAGCATTATAAAATATAAGAAAGGAAATGCCAAAAGGTATAGCCAATAGAGCTTACAAAAGAGCACACAAGAATAGGAGATTTGGGGCTCAGGGAGCTATTTTTCAAATTCAATCTTGCAAAAGTATTTTACTGTTTAAACTTCTATGTACATGTATTACTTGGAAGAAATAAAAATACTCAAATAGAATAGAAATGAGTTAAGAAAGGGAGGGAGAGAGGGAGGGAGCGAGGGAGGTAAGGAGGAAAGAAGGGAGGGAGGGTGGGAGGGAGGGAGGGAAGGAGGGAGGGAAGGAGGGAGGGAAGGAGGGAGGAAGATTCCATCCGTGTATTTCATTATATCAAACAGCTAAAGAAGATGATACCTATAGTCAATTCTATAGATGCTGAAAAATTCTATCGATGCTGATAAAATTCTACAACCATTGCAATATAAATAAAAGAAGGTAAGAACAAGAATAGTTGCTCTCAGCATTAAAATTCAGGAATGGATTCACAATTATAGCCAATGACGCAGATAAGAAAAATAAATCTATTGTCATGAAAAATGGCCACAGTATATTGTTAAATTTAAAAAAAAGTGTTGGAAATATATATATATATACACACACACACACCTGGGGTGCCAAAAAAATGTACACAAGTGGACACTTTGGTCAAAGTTGCTCAAGCAGTAGTTCGCCGTAATCAGAGTGTCTGGACGCTGATGGTAACCTCTTTGAGCATCTCTTGTCATTCCAGAAGTCAAATATGACTTGTATTCATCTTTTGTTATCAGTATATATTATTACAATTTTAATACAGTTTTCCTCTCTTAAAATGCATGTACTTTTTTGGCACCCTCTGTATATATACCAAAGTTGATACTTCCCACAGTTTTAACCTGGGCCTGTCTTGATTTAATAAATACTCAGTTGTTCTTAGACTGTGCACCCATACCATCTCATACATACCTCGGTTTTAGTACTGTAGAGGTTTTTTTAATGGAACACCAACTAATATCCTTAAACTAGATGATTGATATTGTCCATTCCCTTTGTCAAGTATAATGGCTGATGCCGAAAGCATGCTAAAATCTTCCAGCTTTTAGCTGTTTTCCAGTAAAACCATGGATTTCTGTTCCTGCCAATTGAGTTGTTGTTTACGGAAAAGTTGGGAACATTTCTTCCCAAACCAGTTGTCTTTGCTATTTTAATTACATAATTAAATTTTATGTTGGAAAAGATGAATGAAATACTATATGAAAAGAAAGTTGTTTCTGTGAAAACGTGAATATTTTTAAAGGAATGGATAAAATTGAGTTGCTGAAAAATAATACTATCAAATTAAGTATTGGCAAGATCACTAAAATACTACTTTACAAAACTAATACAACTCTAGGAGGATCTGCACCATTATTTTTCAAGTTTCTGTAATTTTTCACTCAACTTTAAAAACATACAGACATTAAACCACACACCATGCATTGTGTCTGTGGTTTATAAAAGAAAAATAATGTGAAGAAAAGGCCTTGACATATCAAAAGATCAGTGGAAGAATGTATAATTTTGTTTTAAAATAAAATGTTAAAAGGCATTTTTAAATTTCCTCCTATAACCAAATTTTTATTTGGTTAATAAACCAACTTCTGGAACAAATTGCATTAGGATAAAAGAGCTTCAACTGAATATAAAAATCATTTATTTGTATATCTGCCTCCCCTACTGAGATGTTATTTCCTTGAGAGTAAATATCATACATTGGCCTTGTTATTCTTTGTTCTCCAGCACCAGTGAAATGCCTAGACACTTAATAAATGTTTGCCTCTTAAAATTTTTCAACAGATCCTCTTTGGATAAATAACATACTGTCAAATTCTTTATTTTTACATTCAAATTTTCCTATGAAATTTATATTAAACTCCATAAATCCAAATTGAATCCCCTAAGCAAACTGTTTTGCTTGATTTCCTTCCAAAAGAAAAAGAAAAAAAAAGAAAAAACCTATTTATCTGCCTCTCCTCATGTGGTTCATCTACTTGGAATGCCCTCTCACCAAATTCAATATCCTATCCAACCATAACCCTAATTGAGACAATTATTCAGTGTGAAGTGTTCCTGCTCTGAAATTACTTCCCTGACTCCTTCCAACTGACCTGGTGGTTGGCTATTTTAATATTTGGGTATTGAAGCGCAAGTCATGATAAGTCAGCTCCTGTGGAAGGTTTTGGAACTGGCTGAAGACCCACCATTGAACTGAGGCCATTGACTGGACCCAGAGCTAAATACGCAAGTTCAGAAATGCCATACAGCAGCTGAGACACAGCACCAAGCAACTTATAAAGGTTAAATCATGTTTCACACAAGAACTAGCCCAAGATTTTCCAAAGCTCAGACCACAGGAAAAGCAATAATAGGCTAAGGAACTCAATCCTAAGTCTGAGTGGAAGGCTGCCATCATCGTTGAGTTGTGTTGGGAGCTCCCAGATCCCAACAAGAAGTGAGGCCCAATGCCGGCTACAGAACCACGCAGTAGGTGTGACTTCTGTCTTCACAACCTTGGCTGGGCAGGGCTGCCAGCATAACTTTGGTGTATAGACAACAATGGAAAAGCCAGATCAAAATAAGCTACACATACCTGTGAGATGGCAGACCGCCAGAACTTGGAGGTAACATAGGCACATGGAGGAATCCCATGGGAAAATTGGATCCCTGGTCTGGAGACCAACAGAAATAACAATTTCTTATGAGAACCCAAGAAACAAACTGGATGACCAGACTCCATGTTTGGAGCAGTGACTTAATTTTAAAGCAGGAAGAATGAGGCACCAAAAGGGAGGCACTAACACTATAGATACTTTCTGCGTTATAAAATGCTTAGTAAATGGTTGGATTGAAACTTGCATGTGGGATATCAGTCCAGCCCTGTATTACTACTTTGGAAGAGATGTAGATGGGGCAAAATAGCATAGCCTCACAGTTAAAAACACTTAAACTTAGAAAATGGAGTGATACTACAGGTAACCCCCAGGTAACACAGTTGTTAGGTTCCTTAAAGTGCCCTGTTATGCGAATCCGTGTTATATGAAACAAAGAACTAGTACAAAAAAGGGGGTTAGATTCCAAAAATTAAAAAAACATACTATTATATTTTTATAATTAAGAGAAATATTTTTATTAAAGCAATTTTCATCAAATAATATGTATTAATATGTATTAAATAATGTTTTCTTAGTCATCACTACTAAGCTTTCATTACGTTCCGTGTTTTTCAGGGATTTCCCTAATTTCAAATGAGATATTTTTTGCTCTTCAAAGCTCTCATTGAGCTCAGTGTTGTTCGGGGATTTCTCTAATTCTCAAACCGTGTTAGAGCGAAACTATGTTATAGAAGTGCCGTGTTATACGGGGGTTACCTGTATTTTGTAGCGTAGCTAACCTAGAGATGAATGAGCCAGTATCCTAAAATAGATTTTAAAATACAGCAGGTTTCAGAATCTTTGAACAGATTTTGAGAAGCCTTTGGATAGAAGGAGGCATAATTCTATTGAGCTGAGCACCTCTCAAGAAGCTTTTTATTCCGCCATAATAATTAAGAAAAATTTGTCAGTTACCAAGTCAGCATATTTTAGGACCATGCGTCTGGATTTCTAGAGAATGTAGTTTCTATGACTTGATAAAAGCCTAAGTCAACCACTCTTCAGATTTGTTAACTATTAATTAAGGACCTGAAGGCAGTCTTTCTAAACTTGTTACTTTGGTGTTTTGAGGTTTTCATTCATTCTCTATTTTAGAATATTGTCATGTTCCTCAAGTAATTTTGTAGAGAATAAATTTTAACACAATTCTTACATATGCAGCAAATATTTATCTTTCTCGTCTATACAATATTACCTGGTTTGGGGCATTTTTTTAAGGGCTACATATCAATTTCACTTATTTGGTCAAATAATTTGAAAAAATCAAGTGTCAGTTCTAAAGCCTGGTTCTTTTTGTTTTGTTTTGTTTTGTTTTACTATATCTGTTCCTTAGTGTTAGTGTTAGTTGCCTCAAATCTTTTTAAACATAGGTGGCAAATAATAACATAGTAGTTAATAATCATTGAGCACTTATTATGTGCAAGAACTTATGCTGGACACTTTATTTACATTATTAAATCTAATCTTCATCCAATATATACTCTTATATTTGCCATTTTTCTTTTTCTTTTTTACAATTGAATCCTATGTGATTTTACTAACCAATGTCATTCCAATAAATTTAATAATACAAAAAAGAGTTTTTAGCTCAGCTACTTCATGATATTGCTTCCGCCATTTTGTTTGGTCAAGCAGCCTTCAGAGACCTCACATTGATCCTGGCCCTTCCTGCAAACACATGCCCTGGGTAGCAGCCTCAGAGTCATAAGCAGATGTAAGTTCCCCATAAGACTTCCCCAATGGCTGTGTGATCAAAGGTCTCCCTGCCCACTATGACCTCCTCATTATGCTCCCCTTAAATAAGACCCTGTGTGACTTAACAAAACCCCACTCTTTTGGTTTGAATTGACCAATTGACCTTAGCCTAGGAACCCCAAAGCACTCCACCCATGGACCCTAATAAATGCATGTGCCCCAGAATCTCTCTCTCTCTGTCTGCAGTCTGCTTTGACTGCCATTTTTCAAATAAAGAAAATAAAATCCACTTAGGTTCTGCAACTTGCCCAAGACCACACAGGTAGTAAGAGGTGGATCTGGGATTTTTAACCCAGGTCTCAAATTTTTATGTTGCACATTTAACCACAGCAATGAGTGTGTGTGTGTGTGTGTGTGTGTGTGTGTGTGTGTGTGTGTGTGTAAGTACTAAAATGTAAGATACTAAAATGTTCTCTTTTTTCCTTCATTCCTTCATATAAAAGTTTTCTTTATTTTTAGAGAAGTTTATTGAACATTTAGTACATTAACAAATGTACAGGGTATTCAATAGGAGTCAGCAACGGTTAAAACTCAGTCCCAGTGCTCAGAAGCTTATAGTAGAGATTAAATATTTTCCAATTAAAATGACAGCTTTTTAAGTGGGAAAAAAAATAGACTGGATATTTGGCCCTGCAAGTTAGCCTAGGAAATTCAGATGTCGCAGGAAGGAAATTGAGGGGATCTCACTGCACTTCACAGAGAATAACTTGAACATTGTGAAGAACAGAATCCAATACTTATTGAATACTGATGGGGTTTGGTTCATTATTCTTGGCTGTGGAACATATTGTTAATATGTTTATCTATGTGATAAGATTGTAAGTTCCCTAAGTGTTGAAACTGCTATAATGCTTCTGATCTGCCACAAAGCCTGGTGCACTGTTGTGTCACTCAAAAGTGTGTTTAATTGAATTAAGATAGGATCTCTTATCAGTATTAAGCCTTTTTTCATTAAATTCTTGGGAAATTTCTCATCTTTCTTTCTTCCACAGCACTTAGGCCACTGCAAAGATAAGCAAGTTCGTTTTCCCGTAATTCTCATTCCCAACACAAAATAAAGCTTGGCCCCTTCTCTCTTTCTCAAGGAAGTGTTTCATATACATTTTCTACATGACCTTTTTCCTGGATTCTAACAGGACCTCCTCCATTGCATTGAGAATTATTAATCCAAAAGATTTTCTGACAATCCATTTTGATAGGAAAGTAGAAATTGGGAAGATTGTTTTGAATTTAGGGACTCTGCCTTTCAACAAAATGATATATAGTATATTTAATATTAAATGTCACTACCAACACATTAATATTAGCAAAATTATCAAACAAAATGTGTATTTTTTGACATACACATTTAATTTTGTCGGACTGCATTTTTCCTTCTTTGCTATTTACACACCATTGGTTTTAGACTGGCCACCAATAGTTCAAGTCCTTGAAGTACCGTGTGCTCTCTGAATTGCCTGTGTGCAAGACTGTGTTACAAGATTTGAGAGTAATTTCTCTGTTGAGATTTCAAAGATATACTTTCGACAGATTTTCAAGAGGAGAGGCAATCTCTTTAATGTGTTCGATTCTAATAACCGAAACTTGAAGGACATATTATTAACGTGAAACACTGTATGTTTCCAATGTTTTGTACCCTCAGCCTAACCTACCAGTGTCTTGAATGTGATCATTTATAGTGTCAAAAATTCAATTAATGTCTTTGAATTTAAACTAATAACTGCATTCTCTTCTTTTTCTTCACTCTGCAAATTCTTCATCCTGTGTTTTTGGTTCATTTGAATTAAACTTTAAAAATGTCTAATTCACAGGGTTGGGGATTGGGGAAATTGGTAAAGGGTCCAATGCTATAAATTTCCAGGAATAAGACAATTATTAAGTCCTGGAGACGTAATAAGCCTGGTGACTGTAGTTAACAATACTGTATTGTATATTTGAAAGTTGCTAAGAAAGTAGATCTTAAAAGTTCTCATCACTAGAAAAAAAACCTAACTATGTGAGGTGAGGAAAATTAACTAAACTTATTGCAATTATTTTGCAATATAGACACATATAAAATCATTTTGTTGTACACGTTAAACTAATACAATATTATATGTCAATTACATCTCAATAAAATGGGGAGAAAATGCCTATTCAATAATGAGTCAAGATCTATGAAGTACTTCCTACAAAGATACTTACAATTCACTTAATCACTTGTAGGGCAACAGAGTAGCAAACTAGGAATTATATTTTTTATTTTTTATCATTGGTTCAGATGGTAAAGTGATTTGCCCTGAATTAAGACATCCTTATAACATTAATAAATAAATAAGGAACTGTTAAATAGCATATGCCCCAGTGGTTTGACAAGTGAACAGGCTGTTACATTATGAATGGAATGCTCTTTCTACCACTTCCTGCACGGCCTGTCCTAAAACTTCAGGACTACTGTACTTCCCTGTCCCATACTGTGTTCTGTGTATGACTTACACAAGGTTTGTAAAGCAGAACAAAAGTGTTAATTAGTATATCATTATTGCCAAAGAGGCAGATGCCAAATGTTTAGAAACTCTTGATGACTGGCTCTAGATTCTTAACTGTTCTGGGTTTTGTTCTAACACAGGGGGTTAAATAAATTGCCAATGTGTTGTGTTGTACTCTGTTTTGTTTTCCATAATCCTGTGCATACTGAGCCTCCTGCCTCCCAAGAAAAACAAAGTATATCTTAAAACATTTCTTACCACAGGCTCATTTATTCTCATTCTAGAATCAATACCTTACATTTTCCTTGTTAGAAAATTAGCAATGCGCTCATATTCATTCCTTGGATCAGTGGATGAAGAGAACAGATAATTTGTATAGATTACCCAATTTCCTATGGGTGAATGAGAACACAAAGAAAGGGAGGAAGAGGGAAGGAAAATACCAGAGTAGCCAGAGACAGATGGGCTACTCAAAAGTGGTTGCCTGGAATGTAGGGAATGAAAGCCTGAGGTAATTATTTGAAACTGAATGAGTCAATTGTTTAATACTATTTTAAAATATTTGAAAAGCCCATAACCTCTAAGTAAAATCAACGTTTTCATAACCAAGATACCCAGAGTAGTACAAAATCTTGACTCCTCCTAAAAATACTTGAAATGTAATTATTATAGTTAGTGTTATAAGATATGTTGTGTAAACTACATATTGCAAATTTTAAAACATATTCTAAAATAGGAAGGGGCCTAGAATGAGTAATGAAAACAGAGGAATCATCCTTTCTTAACAATTGGATCCTTAGATTTTATCATGGATGAGTACCATGGTTCTGGTTAATAAAATGGATCATAACCAAGAACAGAAAGAAAAGAAAAAGAGTAGAAAATGATCTCTTAAGTATGACTATATTAACTCACACGTCATATAAGTACTCTTGCATCTCCTCTCATCTCAGCATCAGACATTATGTAGAAGGCAAGAGGAAACCCGGTTTACCACATTTGAAAGCTGTTCATGGCTGGTGACAGAGTTCATACTTAGCAGTTCTCTCCTGCTATTATAATCTTAAAATCTACAATCTGGAGGAAAGATTCATCCTTTTACAGCCAGCCCAGACCCTTCACCTTTAGTGTAGGCTTCAAATTCAGCCACGCACGTTCTCACCTTCTCTGTCCAGTAGCAGTCTCTAGACTTGTTTCAGTGGGCTGTCCTGTTTTCTTATACATGATAAGAGAGAGAACCAAGTCCTTTCTCTCTGTCCATGTGAGGGTCAGGAAAGCTGCATGGATGGGCAAAGGAAGTTAATCCTTACTTAGACATAGTTACCAAAGCTTTATGTATTCGTATGAATCCAAGAACATGTTTGCTGAGTCAGCCAGTCAATGTCACTTTTTAATATAATTTTTTTGTTACTCTATACACTTGGGTAGGAAGAAGGTCATGGACTTCAGTGCCCATATGTCTGGCTGGCCCCCTTGATAACCTTAATCTACATGTTCGCTTCCTGGAAAGGCCTAGTAAATCTCAGGAGTGATGATTTCCGTTGTCTTAGGAGAGTCACTTTTCATTTCACCTCAGATTTGGTCACACAGAACTTCATCTGACAACATTTTTCTGATGCAGTAAAACTACTGGTTGCTTCAATTATTAATTCAATAAGTTTAATTCAACAAAATGTGTTTAGTGACTTGTCTTTTCTCCACTCTAAGCAAATTTGCTGTCAGTCTATGCCCCTCAGGAATTTACCCTCTAGCTAGTGTAGATGATTACTAGGGAAACAACTTTTAGAATATTTACACAGCAAAATATAACCAAGGACCAAAATAATATAGGGCAGCTATGTCAAGGTCGAGAGAAGTTCACTTTCTAAATATAACAATAAAGCGCAAATGAGAAGATAACTCTACAGTCATTTTCTGTCATCAGCATATGCCTAGTGATTTATTTTAGACCTGCTCTGTCTTTATAAAAAGCCCAGCACAGGGGAGAGCTCTTGAAATTCATAATAGCAGTAATAAACTTGAAAGAAGTTGCTAGCAAGATGCTACACAGCCCAAAGTAGCCCAAATATTGCAAACATCCAGCAGTGGTGGTGCAACTATCCACCCAACCACGAATTCCTAAAGTCCCACCAGATGCCACTCAGAAGCCTGGGTTTCTGAATCATCTAAGTAATAGCCAGATTTGTACATAAAATAGAATCTTCAACATGTGTTTAAATCTGAGAATCACTTAAGATTGAGAGGAAAGTGAAAGTCATTCAATTTACCCCTCAAAACTATAGTGAATTCACCTCAAATGGTAGGGTGAGATTCCTAAGAATCTAAATGATTTTAGTAGGAAAGACTTTGTGGCTGACAGACTGAATTTTAAGGGGAAATGAATTGAGAAGTGTAATTTTATAAGGAAACCTAGAAAAGTTCTTACAGATATTTTTGTATTTACTAACAAAGTTTCTTTTCTTTTCTTTTTCTTTTTTTTTAAACAAGAATAGCACACATTTCAGTGCTTTCCATGTGCCAGGCATTTTGCATACATTATCTCAGTTTTTGCTAAGCAATTTTCCTGTTCTATAGATGAAGTTTTAAAACTTGCCCAAAGTCGATACATATAATAAATAATAAAATTTGGATTTAAAACCAGAATTACAGCATGCAGACACCATTCTTCAGCAGTGATGATGGGAGCACTGGTGGAAGGTGTCATGGGCAGGGAAGGACGGCCATTTCTTCCTATAATATATCCTGACTTTTCTGCAGTTTTTTCCTTAACCTTTCAAGAGACAGTGATGTCCACATAGTCCCCAAGGTCCTCTTTTGAAGGCCTTTATGTATCCAGTCATTCAAGCTTTGCTTCTTCTGCGGCTTCGTAGGCACTGTTCAAAGTGGAGTCTTTGGGGTCTGAATACTGATCACGCTGTTTTGCAAATTGCCACCTGCCTCCCATATTGGTCAACGGGAATGGCTGGGTGATACTGTAGCTCTCTGTCTGTAACCTGAGTTCTGCGCCTGCCTTTGCTTTGGCAGCTGCATTTCCCTGGCATAATTAATTTCCTGTGTCCTGTGGCTAGGAGGATGGCACTTTTAATGTCTGTTGCCAAGAGGAGTTGCTTCCTGCTTATACTGCACCAAGCTGAATACAGATTTTCATATTGTATAGAATTACAACATTTCCCGGTTTTCACCATTATGCATCTCAGTGGCCCTTACGATTTATCAGCATTACCTTTAATTACTTTAGTCTAATAGCCAGTTTGTCTTAGATCCTATCAGGAATCATAATGAATCATAATCAATAAAAAAAACACCTTTTTGTTGGGGAATTAATGCTTGATGTTTACCATCCCTCCAAAACTCAGTTTGCCACCATCTTTCTGCATCTAGTCGTATTCCAGGGTGTAGAGAGTAAATGTCGGTTCCCAAACAACAGACGAAAATCTTCACTCTGCATGCAATGACACCCAAGTCATTTATCTCCAGCCAGATCTCTACCCTCAGCTCTAGATTTCTATTAGTATTTGCAAAGAGACCACTTCTGGATGCCCCACACATTGTTCAAACTAAACATACCTAAAAATAAATTCCAAAACCAACTACCTCTTTTATATTCCTGGTGTCTTTAACTCATTCATGTAAACCCGAAATTTAAGAGTTTAATAATCTTTCACTAAGATCTATCCTGTCATTTCCACCTCCTTAATAGCTTTCAGTGAAATCTCTTCCTACCTTCTCCTACCACGTCTACTGTTAGGAACCTCATTACTGAACATGCAGTCATGCTGCCTGCCACACCCACCCGGACCTTTCCTATCTCACCTCTTTTATGAAAGAAGCATTAGTCCATTTTTTGAACAAGGGCTGCCATTAAATGGACCAGAGCAGACACACCTGTGCCAACCGTCTAGCCAGTGATTAATGAGGTCACTTGAGTCAGAACATTCTGTTCAAAAGAGGTAGCAGCATCCAGCAGATTAGTTCCTATGATAATTTGCATGTGGAATATCTGAGGGATTGGCCTGTCCTTAGAAAGGAGACGTTTATCCTTGGAGGTGCTGGATCGTAGACAGAATGACCATTGCTAATCTAGCGCACAAGCACACATAAGTGAACACTCATTTTCCTTAGGAATATTAGTCTCTATGCCTTGCAACCAGAAGGAGGTGGCTAATACAGATAGAGGGCCCTGTCTCAAGGAGCTGGCAGTCACAGTCACTTTGAGGGGGTGCAGATTTGTTTGTAGGGTTGTGAGAGATTGGACAAACCCTTCCAGGATGGAGGAGCAAGCCATCCATGTATGTCAATGATAAGGTAGACACTGCGCTGGCCAAAGCCAGGCTTTGGTGACTTTACTTTGGAACAATTCCAAAGAAATAGGAAATGCAAGTAAAACTCTCCCTCCCTCTCTAATTCTCCCTGCACTGCCCCTTCTAGAAGGATAGGCACCAAATTATTAAAAATGGTTACTTTTGAATGGAAAACACGAGACTTTTAAGATCTTATAAATTGCTTGTATTTCCCCTCCCTTCCCTCCCTAAAAATGTGCATGCACTGTATTGGTGATAAAGAAATAAGAAAGCAAAAAATGAAAGGACAAAATAAAAGAAAATGAAATTCAAGAACACCAGAGCTGGATGACTGCCCCTGATACAATTAGACAGTTGCAGTGGGGAAACACATGCTCTGGTCCCAGGATGCCTGGCTAAAAACAGATAAGGAAACACAGGCCCACCATATGACTTGGCTTCAGGAAAACCTTTCTGTTTGTAACCGGTATTCTGAGACCACTTAAAATCAGATCCAAAACTAATAGTTCCCAATGCTGAATTGCAATGTCAGGCTGAATTGTCTGACTTGCCAGGTTTCTATGGTTAAAATTAATGCCTTGCTTGGCAAAGATTGTCATACTAGCAATTGGAACCATCTGAGAGGAGCCAGAACCGTCTGAATTTCCTGACTCCTAGGTCCCTTTGAATTACGTCTCCGCATTTATCTGTCTCCCCCAGGAATGGAATGAGGCGCAGGCTGGTCATAAGGATTAACCACATTAGATCCAGTAATGTGCAAAATCAGAGTATGAGGGAAAAAAAACAATACTATCAAAAAGAAATTATAGTTGTCATCTCAGGAGTATGGGGAAGAGCTTCTTGAGAATATGCAGATGAATTTTACATTTGCTTAACCAAGGAGTACACAACATAATTTGAGAAGATCTAGCCAAATTCATTCCAAGCTTTGGATGAGAAAGGAAGGGGGAGAAGCAAGGGCTTTCACCTATGCCAGCACGTTCAGAATTCTACGGTACCTTGCAAGCAGATGTGGCTAACACAGATAGAGGGCTGGAGCAGGCTTGCAAGCAATAGACCTTCAGAGAAAATGTAAATTTGATTGTTCGGTTGTGGAAGATTGAGGAACCATGAGGACAACCTCTTCCAAACAATATGTTGGGATCTGCAATCTATATGCAATGATTCCTAGGTTCATTATCTCCAGCTAGATCTCTGCCCTAAGCAGCACTCTGTGGTTCCAGGGTTAACTGGTATCAGTTGTGACCCAACCAGTAGCAATGAAGAGCCACACCACCAACAACCAATATGAAGAAAAGGCTTGCAAATGATGCGCAGGGTAGGAATGTTAGAACATGCTCTATCGTTGGGCCCTACTCAACTGCTCCAGACTCAGTTCCCAGTTTGGGCTGAAAGATACACCCTTCTCTTCATCATTAAAGATAATCTAATAAGAATCTATCTTGGGAATGAAAACTGCTTTCCTGACTAGAATTCTCAGGTAGTGGAAGGATATAGCTGTTAGAAAACAAATAGGTCATGCAAACATATCCGCATGAAATAAAATAGTAGCTCCCAAGCAGGCATGGCATTTCTAGTGCGATAGAGTAAAGCCTAAATCGCTGTTATCTGTCCTCTGGACTCCAGAAATCTGAGGGAATTAAATTCACAGGCAGTCTAGTAAAGATCATTTTAGTAGAGAAAAGACGAATGTGCAAAAAGTCTTCTAGGAATTAAAGAAAACTGAAGGAATGAGCTGTTCCATCAATAGGAGGCATGTATAACCACAGAGAAAAGCAGAGACTTGCTATGAGATTGGATTCGTGTCACAGATATGAGACTAGCCAGTCTTGATGAACTCCACATCCAGTTTGCCTGTGAAGAGATCCCCTTTTTCTCAAGAGATCTGAGTGAATCAGATTTCAGTATTCAGAAGGTTCAGGCTATCATCTCTCATCAGGTCTTTTGCAAGCTGGCCTTAGGTTCTTTTATCTTCAGCTTTTGGTTTTTTCCCCCCCTCCACTCTACCTGCCATGTAACATCTAGAATCATATGTCCAAAACAAAATCCACTCAGACTCTTCTGCCTTCAAACCCATCGGTGACATTCAGTGCGATCACCCAGGCTTTTCCATTTCCCCTCTTCAGACACCTCTCCAGATGCTCTTGGCCCCAGTCACAGAACCATCTCAAGAACTTCAAGCACAGCAACGCTATTGCTTTGGTAAACTTAGACATTGCTTTTTCTTACCTCACCACTTCCTTCCCCTGGCCTGCATGATTCTATCAGCCACCCTTGGTGCACTCTGAACTATGCAGGACTCAGCCCAACACATCACTGCCTTCTTAGGGAACCCTTCACTGACTAGACCTAGAAAAAGGAGTTTCCCTTCTTCTATTCCATAGCTCCTTGCTCTCTTGGTTCCAGCACTGATTATGCTGCTGTGTCTCCATTCACACTTCTGTTTCTTCCACTGTCCTATAACTTCCTTAAGAGTGGGAAGACTCTCTTTAAATCTGTAAATCATATGTCAATGTCTTTAAATCCCCAGCCCCTGGCATAGTTACTAGGATGCTGTAATATTTATTGAAAGAATAATTAGTGATTGTTACCTACTAGATGTCACTAAATGTCAGGGCCAATACCTGAGAGAGGGCTTCGGATGGCTAAGACGAAGTCTCTGTGTGGGGTTAAGGGGCAAGTCCTGACCCACCTGTTATATCTCATCCTTTTTAGAAGCTCAGAGATTCTTTAAAAGTGGATAAAATTTGACTTACTACCCTCAAGGCATACTGCCATGATTTGGAAAACTTCCTATCCAAACCTTTACTGAGGACTTTGTTGTCCATAAACATGGACATTACTCTCTTATATAATTCATTTATTTCACCTAAATGCTGGACAAGGGAACTGAAATGTTCAAGCCACCCTATAAGTGGAGAGTACCTCTGTAGATCCTATGATATCCTAATTCTAATTACATGTCTACTTTTGAAATACAACATTCTTAAAAGTTCTTTTTAATGTTTCAGCAAGCCTTTATTGAGTGTACTAATGCCGGGCATGATTTTTATTATCACAATTTATTGAGTGTATGACAGGGTCAATAATTTATGCGCTACCAGTCAGGTGTGAAAGAAATGTAGTTCCTGTATTTTCTACATCTAATTTAATTGTTATCACAGTGCTGGGTAATGGGAGAAAGCATGACTGTTGAATGACAGTATATAATCTCTTTTAGGCAGTCAATTTAGAGTAAATCCTCAGTCCTTCTGTGCTTTTCCACCCCTGTTCCCAAGATGGTTCCTAGATGTATGGGGGACTTTCAAGGCCATGAGTTACTGGGATAGAAGTCATCTTGGAGGCATGCCCAGAGATCTGAGCTAGGAATAGCCTTTGGCTTTTCATAGACTTCTCTACTAACGTCCTGTCCAAATGTTCCGTGGGCCCATGGTGCTGAAGTCTGGGTCCACTGGACTCCTCAGTTGTTCTCACACTGGTTTTAAGAGAACACCCAAGCTCGCCCTGACACTGTGGGCCAGTCTGAGTATTAACCAACTCGTTCCTCCAACTCTGGTTTAGGCCATCTACCCTTTAGGCTGTGCAGTCAGGTCAATTTTTTCTTGTTCCCATAGCTGGCTAATGGACTCTCCATCTGGGCATTTTCTATGTCCCCTACTGTTCAAACACACTTACTTCTGGATTCCTTCCGTGGCAGAAGAGACTCAAGTGTGTGGAGAGAGTTAGAAGAGAAGTGAAGAGTCTGCCTTCCAGCTCTGTTTGACCCCTGCCTCAGCCACTTGTAACAGCTCCTCTACAACAATGCATCTCAAGCTATAGTGAGGTCCCCCTGCCCAATCCATTGCAAACCAATATCATTGTAAAATATAATAAAAATTAATCAGGAGAAAAATAAAATAATAAAGAGGTACACAATATAAGCCCCAGTTTTAAAAACTATTATTTGAGCCAACGGGCACAAAACTAGTTGTCTTAGTCAGACTATGCTTGTACCATATAAGAAAAATACCATAGACCATGTGGCTTATAAAGGACAGAAATTTATTTTTCATCATTCCGGAAGCTGGAGGTGCAGGATCGGGGTGCCAGCTTGGTCGGGTTCTGGCAAGAGCCTTCTTCCAGGTTACAGACTGCCAACTTCCCATGGTATCTTCACATGGAGGAAGGTAGAGTGAAAGCAAGCTCTCTCCTGACTCTTATTATAGAAGGGCATCAATCCCATTCCAGAGCTCTCTACCCTCATAAACTCATCTAATCCTAATCATTCCCAAAGGCCCCACCTCCTAAGACCATCACATTGAGAGGTAGGGTTTCAACATACGAATCGGTGGGGGGACACACTGTTATTCAGTCCATCACAGTAGTCTATCAAATTGCTATAGAGGTTTCTAAATGCTTATTCCCCTTTCAGAACTTATCCCGATTGCATGGCAGGCCAGAACCTTCTCAAGACTGCACTTGGAGCAGTGCAGCCCTGGAATGTGCCATGTTGGACAAAGCGCTCTGCTGAGGTGGTCTTCAGTCTCCCCCAGCACGGCCCAAGCCCCACTGTGATGGATTCTGCACAGTTTCTCTTTTATATTATTTTTCTAACAGCCTTCAAACGCCACACCCAACTATTACTCTCACCACACCCCTGGGTTAAAGCCTCAGGGGTGAGCCAGGACACCCTTCTTTGACTGCCTGGGTCTCTCTCAGTGTCTGCATCTTTGATCAGGAGCTTCTCCACTTTCTCCTCTCGTTTGGGGTTTATAGACAAAGTTCTCCATCTTTACTTTTGATATGTGAACAAGAGGGATTTTGTTTTCCTTTTGCTTTTCCTTTTCTCTCCTCTCTCTCTCCATTTTGGCATTTTAGAAAACTTTTTTCACTGTCTAAAAGGCTCAACTCTCTTGCTGGAATTTATTTTAAAAGTTGGCTTTGGGACTCAGAGTCGATCAATGCCCTCTTTGTTTCAGATGGTACCCGCCCTCCTTCTGGAAGGACAACTGCCATTGACAAAATGGGTGGGGAGCCTCAGAGGCAAAAAAAAGAAAACTGTGCAGGATATGAAAATATTTTATAAGACCTCTATTACACTCACATCTGTGTGATACAAATAGGAGTACTTATGAAGGATTTAAAAACTCTTTATCACTATTACATTATACTTGCTTGATAATTACATAAAATGATGCTTTGGATGGAAACACTTATATGTTCCTTTTCTACACACTCATCTCACAAAGAAACAGGAATTGTTTCCATGTTTTATATCTTTATTGATGAAGCCAAAAATAATATCCCGAGATAAAATAAAGTTAAAATTGTAAGATTTATTCGTGTGTGTGTGTGTGTGTGTGTGTGTGTAAACAATTAGAGGAAGAATTCATTTTTAACTGAGTGACCCTTATACACTCTTTAAATTTTAACTTCACATACCAATTAACCTCTGCTTTACTTTCATGAAAATCGTGTTGCCCAGAGAAAATTGGGTGGTTCCTTTTCAATACTTCTGTATTTCAGACATTTTGTAAAAATGTCTGCAAAATTACTTCACAGAATTCATAATAACCATCAAAAATACCCCAGAAAATCTAGATAGTATTTGCACATTTTCTCTTCCTGTTATCAGTGATTTATTATGACCACATGAATAATTGTCATTTTTTTCAATTTCAATAGCTATTATAGCCATGAAAGTTGCTGAAAAAAATAACTTAGTTTTCTGAGAACTTATCTCCTTAACACCTACGGCTAAATGATGGTCATGCTTATTTTACCATTTGAAACTTTTGCTCAGGGCCTGAAATAGTGAAGACATCAAGTGCTCACCAAATTAATTAATTATTAGAAGTGAAAACTCACCTTCTACAATCTTCTATTGTCACTGTCCCTATTTTCACTGAACCTCCATGTGTGTGCATTTTTAATTAACTCAATAAAATAGATGTAGAAAACACAAATTTTTTTAAAAATTCCAAACAAATATTTACACACACACACACACACACACACACACACACACACTATCTTTCAACAACGCATTTTTAGGGTATTAGTCAGAATCTAGGTAGGAAAGAGATGTAACAGTCAAATTGCATATCTGGGGAGAATTTAATTAAGGTATTACTTTCAAAGGCATGATCTGAATGTAGGGAAACTACAAAAGACAGTGCAGTACCAGAGGGCAGGTTACCCCAGGGAATTGTTACCGTCCTCAGGCTAAAAGAAGCCAGTGGAGCAGAACCCCAAGATGAAGAAAGCTTAGATAAAGAAAACTTAATAACACAGCATCCTCAGAAAGCTCTACCAAAAAAAGAAGAAACCAAGCTCAAATCAAGTAGCATTTTAAATGACCTAGGGTTTATTCTTCTTTCCAATTACTTATTGTCACTACTCATTGACAATATTTTAAACATTATGTGACTTTATGTCAAGGGATACAGCCAACCCAAAGTGATCCCTGCACCCTGCAAGAAAAGAGCCTGGGAATAAGTATCCCATCTTTCCTCTCCTTCCTCCCTCTGATCTCCTGCTAGTGTTCCCCTTGGCAAACTCAACCAGAATCCAGAGGCTAAGTAAGCCTACTGCTGTGGGTCAGAGTCCTAGTCTCCAGTGTAGAGTGAAGAAGGCTGGAAAGTGAAGCCAGAGGGAAAAAAACAACACATCTCACACACTCAATGCATTATCTTACAATTTACACATGGTTGTATGTGTGCTTCTTAAAAAATACTATGCACCTGATGTGTGCATAAAATGTCTGAGAGAGTTAACAAAAGGATATATGCAGGCCAAGAATAACATAATTTGTCTCATTTTCTTTTCCTAATACCTCGTGGTAACAATACTCAGTACATTTTTGGAGCTTCCACTATGTGCCAGATACCATCCATTCTCAGACGGTAGTAAGTGTGCCAAGCTTTGTGGCCACCAGCCATAAAATGCCTCCTTAAATGTATGGAGTTTCCCTCTTTGAGTCTTGCATCCCAGGGTAGAAACCAGAAGGCAGTTTCCTAAACTCCTAAACTCCGTCACGTAGCCTCTGTTAGGCCAACCAGACTCATCCAAAGGAGACTGGGTTTGGAAGAGAGCAAGGAGGGAAGGGGACTGCACAAGGACTCCCTTTTCCTGGCATGCGTGTTGAGGCATGGCACAGAGGCTAGAGTGACAGAGTAACTGTCCTTTGCTCAGCTCTGCTGTGTCTATACCCAGCAAGAGTATCACTTCAATATATTTCTTGGCTGTGAGGCTGCTGTGTATGATTTTTCTAGCCTTCCCAAAGATTCTGTAAGCTATCTTTAACAATTTTCTTTTCTACTAAAACTAGCTAAATTAAGTTCTATTGTTTGTAAATGTTTAAAAAAAATCTGGGTGACACATATTTTCTTTTTGGGGGGAGGTGACACATATTTTCAGCCACACTTTAATACAATCCTGTGAGATATGATTGCTGATTAAAAAAAATCAGAGCTTGGAAAAGTGAAGATCACACAATTTATAAGTGGTCAAAGGGCTGACCACAGAAATCAGCTCCCCACAATAGGCTCTCTGCTGCATTTTCTAGCTAATTCACCTACAGCTTCAACAAGAAATTCCTCAAAAGAAAGAAGTCCTGAAGGAAATGCTTTAGAGAGAGATAGGCAAGCACATACCGTGTTTCCCCAAAAATAAGACCTAGCCAGACCATCAGCTCTCATGAGTCTTTTGGAGCAAAAATTAATATAAGACCCGGTATTATATTATATTATATTATATTATATTATATTATATTATACCCGGCCTTTAGTAAAATAAGACCTGGTCTTATGTTATATATTATATTATATTATATTATATTATATTATATTATATTTATTATATTATATTATATTATATTATATTATATTATATTATATTATATTATATTATATTATATTATACCCAGTCTTATATTATAGTAAAATAAGACTGGGTCTTATATTAATTTTTGTTCCAAAAGATGCATTAGAGCTGATGGTCCAGCTAGGTCTTATTTTCGGAGAAAATGGTAATTATCAGTTGAGAGGCTTTTATAGATCCAGCTGTGTCTATGAAAAGGAATAAAGGAATCAGATTATTTTTCACTGTAAGTACCATGTTTCCCCAAAAATAAAACCGGGTCTTATATTAATTTTTGCTCCAAAAGATGCATTAGAGCTAATGTTCAGGGGATGTCATCCTGAAAAATCATGCTAGGGCTTATTTTCCAATTGGGTTTTATTTTGGGGGGCATACAGTTGTAAAATGAAGGGGAAGGGGGACATCCGGGAATGCCAGCTACCTCAAATCAAGAACATTAGAGTTTCTTTTGTTTTCTCCTCTCTTTGAGCATCTTTTAATGTGAAGCTTAGATGTCATCTAAACCCCTTTCGGCCCTTGGAGCATAACATGTATTTGGTGCTGTGTTCATTAATTCTTAGAGAGGTGACTGGCAAAATTTCTGTAAATATCTACTCTGTGTACTCTATTTTGGTTCCTGTATTCAAGCATACTGTGCTCTGCATACAAAAATCACCTTCTTCACCTGTCTTCCCAACCCCCTCCAAAAACACCCAATGTTATTGGAGATTTGTGGGCACAGAAAGGAGTTATAGCATATGTCACGCACTTTTCTCACATCTTCTCATCTCTTTCCCTGCCCTCCCTTCTCTCAACCTTCCCTCCCAGATTGCCCCCAGTTCTACGTATTATTTTTCCCTTCAGGAAAAAGAAAACTAAAGTCTTTCCCTTACATATATATTCAAACCCATGAAAATACTTAACAAAACAAAAGGTCATCCTCTGCTTAATGAAACCCACTGTCCTCAGAAGGAGATAACAGAATGGAAGAAACCAAGCTAAAGAACAGAAGCATACATTTCTGTTACAAATATAAGTAGCCTTTTAAGTTATTGAATAAGAATGCATTAGCGATGGGAGCAGAAGGAAGGGAGAGAATAGGAATCCTGAGGGGCTATGGGACAAATGGGGAGCAGCTGGGGTTGGGGGCAAGGTCTGGGTTGGAATCTTAGTTTCTTCTACATCTTTATTACATCTTTCAGGGGAAAAAAAGTTCCTTAAAAGAAAGAGTTTTCAATCTGAATCTAACCTAGAAGCCTATCTACTTGGACATTGGGTGTGCGCCTCTGTGGTAACAAACAATTGGAGAGGTGACAGCAAGAAACTCGATGTCAACATAAGTTGTTTTCTTTTAAAAAAAATCTATGTATTTTAAGAATTTCAAAAATTATAGAGAGGTCCACAGATTTCTCTAGCTTCCCAAAGTCCGAGCAGATAATTATCAGTTGAGAGGCTTTTCATGTCGTGGCATGAAAAGAATCTCAACAGTGTCTCCTTGTTAAGGTAAGACGTCCAAATGCAGATAATAGCTTTGCCATTGAATTGGCAAACTACAGAAATACAAAGTAATGAAACTGATTTCTCATGCTACATACAAAATCCTATGTTATTACCTTGTGATCACATCTCACATTATGCAAAGCCAGAGTATAATAAAGATTCATAAATCATATTACAGAGCCTAGACCCCTTACCAATTCATAATACCTTTTTAACAGACCCACTGAGTATTTTCAGATTTCTAAAAGGTGATTTTTTTTTTTTTTTAAGTAAAACTAGGGGCTGTCGTAATATTTGAAAGGGAAGATCAGGTATTCTGAATTAGTTTAAACTGTTACTTCTAAGAGTTTACCAAACTGTGGCTTTTAAATATAAAATGTAGTTTGCAGAAGGAATTGACCTGAAACAACCAATTATAGGCTTTCGGGGAGTGGGGAGGATAATCCCCAACAGATTGCTTGGTTTGCTTTTATTGTGGGTCCATGTTGGTAATATGCTTCTATTTTCCTTTTTTTAAAACAAACCAAAAAAAAAAAAAAGGATTAAAATGTAGCCAATATTCAAAGTACTCCACTTGATTGTTCTTCACCCTTTGGGAAGGGACAAATTCCTCAAGTGTGATCAGTTTGCTGTCTCTTGTTTACACGTTTAGTTATCATAAGTTTGAGTATGTCTGTTGAGGTTTTAAAATGGACAATGAACCAAGAAGCCATAATACCCAGTCAACTTAGGTGATATTAGTTGAAAGGAGAAAATCCCAATGCTTAACAATTGCCTTCAAAAACTGTAATCATAAAAATTTGAAAGAGGGAATTTAAATTATTCCTGTTTTGAAAGTGGAACTGGTGAAGGTAAAAATGATTATGGGGGTGTAGGGTAACACTGTACCGCTTATATATACCAAATAACTCTCCCTGAATTGGCCAATCTGACACTCTAAGAAGTTTCGTCTCAAGGGTGTTGAAGGAATGACCCACCTGTGAGTCAGAAGCTCTGGAATGTCTAAAACCAGCCTGTGTGGGCAGAGGCTGTGAGCCACCCAGTGAGAATTTCCTCAGGGCAATCCCAGGAAAACTCCAAGGCCACTTATTTCCTTGCAGCAGGGGACCTTCTGAATCCCGGATGCTGACACACGTGACCCTCCTTAAACTGAGAGGAACCTCGCTTTGGGGGCAACAGGCATTGGAGACTGAGAAGCAAGAGGGGAAATGAACCAAGATTGCATCATAATGCTTTGGAGCTCGTTCATTAAACAGAAGTGGAAAGAAAACAAATTTAACTCAAAAAAATAAAATAAAAATTTTTTCTGGGCTTTGGGCATTTATATTCTGGGGTGCAAAGAATGGCCAAGAAGAAGCAAAATCCTATCTTGTGATGAAGCAGCAATAAAGGAACTTCAGATGTGGCTTAGCCACATAGGAAATGATAAATTAGCCACCTGTATGCCACAGATGCCAAGCTCTTTGAATCTCCTTGCTAATTCAAAAACAGAATGTACTGCTTGTCACATGCTTCCCATAAAATCCTTTGAAAAGGGAATTCATTAGAGAGTTCACAATATAATGAAGCAGACATTTATTGCTAAAATGATTGCTGACCTGGCTTTTTAGTTATTTTGGTTCACATTAAGATACCCCTAGCTTCGGGCTTCAAAAGCATATTGAGTGTAAAATAATGTGAGGTAGTGCCCTGTGCTTCCAGGGGTCACATGTAGAGTAACCCCAGAAACCAAGAACACATCTGGGAATCCAAACGTAAATAGAGAAAGCGGTCTTTGAACAGCGAGGAAAACAGTTGTCCCAAATCTCCTACCCTTTCTTCTGGAGGGAGGAAAAAGTTGATATAGCCTTTGGAATATTGAATCCCAGCTCTCCCATTTATAAACTGTGAAAAGACTGACTATCAGTAAAATTTATTAGTAAGCTGCAAATAATATCTACCATATAAGGTCTCTATGAAGATTTAATAAGATCACACATATAAATATCTACCTGACACATAAAAGACAATAAATTATGGCTATTTTAATTTTTATTTTGAAGACTAGGAACCTCTTTCATTTTCTCCCTCAGATGATATAATATTAATTAAGAAAACAGATTAGAAGCCAAGAGGATATTCATGTCCATAAAAAGCACAGCTGAAAGAAATTAAGTAGCCAGAAAAACAATAGAGGCATAGTCTTGAGAACCCAATCCCACTCCTGGCAAAAAGCCTCTAGCCATCACTGCCCCGTCAGGTATCCCTGCATGAAAGCCCAGAAGTGATGCCCAAAATGGTGACAGCTACACATCAGAGAAAGAGGAGGAGGATTAACTTGAATATAAGCCATACAAGAAGGCAAGGGATATATGCAATATATTCTTGAATGATACTTATAAAAGCTTTTTCCAATTAAAAAAAAAAACAACAACAACACTATTCCTTCTTCAAGAGATATATTCCAAATTTAAACTATATTATAATATCCTTTCCACATAGTTGATTTGCAAAGATAAAAAAGTTTGGCATACTGCTGTCATGGGTATAGGTGAAAGCAGCATTTTTATATATTGGTGGTGTGTATGTTGGTACAACTCCCATGGAAGGTAATTTCACAATATCTATAAAATTACTAATGCACCTACTTTTGACTCAAAAGTATACTTCTGGAAAACATACTACAAACATACTTTCAAGCATGTGAATTGATGGATGTGACAAGGTTACTCTTTGCAGCAATCTTTGCAGTAGCAAAATATTGGAAATAATAATGTTAATCAATAGTGTGCCAGTTAAATAACTTATGACTCACATGTTGACTGGAATACTTTGCATACATTAAGCAAAAAAGGTGTGGAAACTCCTCAAGGACTGGTCAAAAGTAATTTCTGATGTAACTTGTTAAGGGAAAAAAGTGTGAAAACTATGCATATTATACCTTGGTAGGTAGAGAAAATATGCATGTATGTGTTGCTTGTGTATGAATAAAATATCGCTGGAAGGATACATCAGAGGTGAACAACATTGGTTGTACTGGGTGGTTGGAGAACTGAGGTGGAAAAGAGAGTCTTACTCCTTTGCAGCTCTCGAATTTTGAACCATGTGGTCATATGACCTATTCCAAAACAAAAGCAATTTTGTGTTCCCGTAGTTTGCAATGTGAACAAAGCCTAGGAAAGGAGGATGGCAAAGAATGGAGTATGTTGAACGGGGGGTGTTGAGAAGGGGCAGTTCCACGTACAAGGTCACATACGTGAAGTAAGGGAGGTGCAGATGCGTCGTTGTCATCAACAGAAAGAGGGAGGCATCTCTGCAGCCTCACCGCTGTGAAGAAGAACGTGTGCCAGATATAGACATGGTTGAGGGAGGAAAACTGTTGATCTAGGGTGCATTTTTATTGTCCTGTTGTTCGTCTTACAAAACAAGATGAAAAATCGGCTCTTTGATTTTTTTTCTATGAGTCTACTGTTGTCTATAAAATGCATTTAGTAAAACAATTGTCCAACAAAAAGCTCCACTAGAAAGAAGGTTTGGTGATCAAATAGGTTTGAGAAATTCTGAGTATCATTCTTCATACTTGGATATTCATGAGACACAGACGTATTTCCAAAGTTACTTATGCAAGAAATGCACTTTTTGCTTTTAAGCTGCATTCCTGTTGACAATCATGGAAAATAATATTCAAAATACTGGTTTATAGGAACTGGCCTCTGTTGACTTTCCCAGATTTTACCATCATGTTTTTACCAGGCATAATAATTGAACCACAGTTTCATAGATACATTTTTAAAAAGAAACAATAACATGTTTCAATTATGTTTACAACTTAGTAAAAGTTATGGGACTTAGAGCCTTAGAACTTCTGGTTATTAAATTTGATTATCAACTTCATGGTATTTTGAGGAAAGTGTTATTACATTGAAGTAATGTCATTTTAATGTAAATTTTTTGTTGGTTGATTGATACCATTTTGATCTGTTTTGTTCACTGCTATATCCTAAATTCCTAGAACAGTGCCTGGCATATAATAGGTAGTTAATAAGTATTTAAGTGAATAAATTGCAGCATGAATAGAATATACTAATTATTATACTTAGTAATACACTAATTATCTAAGAAGTTGATAGAATACACTAATTAATATACTTAGTAATACACTAATTATCTAAGAACTGAGTATACAAAACATCAAAACTATACTAAGCCACTTTACTTATTTTTGTTATTCCAAAGATACTCCTCAGAACTTATGCTACCTCAAGAGGACAGCATTACAAACGTTGTATCTATTATATAGACATTTTTTCAAGGAATAATTGTCATTTAGTAAGGTACGGTCATTAGAAAGTCACATGTATTGCATTTAAGGAGCAAATGTTAAATAACTGTATTTTCTTCCGGCTATACCCCAATCTGCAACAACTCTTAGCACCTTAGGACTGACCTGGCTTGGGGTTGTCAGTATCTAAAACCATGACATGTGTCAGAGCTGGGATCATATCAAAGTCAGACAGTGCCCAAGCAGCTTCGCATATCACTGTCAAATGCCAGAACGAGGGTTTGCTGAGTCATCCTGGCATCCTTCAGAGAGCAGGAAAACATTATACAATCTCTCAGGCCCTCAGTCATCCCTGGGGCAAATCAAACTTGGGCAAATGAAGTTATAAAGCCAGTCAGTCATGGAATATATACTTACTGTCTACTATGTTCCCAGTGGAATGCTGGGCATTAAATCAGCCCATATGGACTCCCTAATAACAAAATTTCATGAGTAGTTATTATGTACTGAGAGTTGTGTAAGAACTTTACATGATACCTTATTCAACCTCACAGCAACCCTCTGAGATGCCCTACTCTAGGTATCACGTTTCACAAATGAGGAGAGTAGGCAGACAGAGGTTATGTAGCTTGCCCATGGCCACACGGCTAGTAAGGGAGGGCAGTGTTTTGAACCCAGGTTAACTAACTGCAGACCTTAGAGTCTTAACCTCTGAGCCATAATGGAGTCTGCCCTCCCCAGAAGTAAGCATATTCATCAATATTTTTACATGGGGGGAACTAAAATTTGTTAAGCATCCCCTGTGCCCAAGTCCTATGTTTTATATATTTTGTATGGCAACTCATTTAATAGAGCTGCACAGTGAAGCAGTAGATGGTGGGAATTAGGAGTACCAGACCAGTTAGCTAAAGTCCAGGGCTCAAATCCCAGCTCTGCCGCTTCCTAGCCATGTCCTTGACCAACTTATGCGTATTTCACCTCTTTGGGCCACGGTTTTCTCATCTGTAAAAAAGGAAAGTACATACCTTATATAATCAGTATTATTAAATGAGTTAATATATAAACAAACACTTAGACCATGGCTGGTATATAGTAAGCACTATATGTCTTAATTATTTTTTTAATGTAGGTAAAATGTAGTTGAAATAAGCAACGAAAGGCACGTAAGAAATCATGGAGGTAAATGGGAGGACTAGAGGAATGCAAAAACGATGACTGCCTCTGCCTTACACCCCACCATGGGATGTTATTGAGCCAGTATCCTCATCTCCCAACATCACCTAGATGAGGCATTGCTGAACCTCAGGATGCTTCTGGTCTCCAAATGCACCGTCCAGCATCACATTTCTGAGACTTTCCAACCACTTTTCCTCAAGCTGTCACAGAATCCAGGGCCACTTCTTGGTCTTCTTGGGAGGACTCTGGCCCAGGCCCCACCTCCCCATTCTATTACGTCTGCAAACAGCACTTTGATTCGGTTCATGGCCTCGTATAAACATTTAGGAAGGGAAAAGTGGCCAAGTAAGAAGAATTGAGCTTACTAGTTTTAAATGAAATTTTATTACAATTGCCACAGATTAGAATGTGTATATACCAGCAAAAGAAGCTATTATCAATCTTAAAGCATTGTGGTTTCCCATCTATAGCCCAAGAAAAAACTTTAAAAAGATGATCATTGGGATTATGTTTCTGAGTTATTTGTTCTGTTCTTTTTCTGGAAGAGTCTGGTGATTGCTATATGATTGCACATCGAAAGGATAAAATATCAACTAGTGTGTGTAAAAGCGTCACTAATTTAAAGTGCTTCACTAATCATTAGTCATGGTAACAATCTTACCTCATCGCCGTTCTGATCACAGAACTCCAGATGACCTACAGTGAAGTGAAGAGGTCTTATGAGTCAAAGCAATTAGTCTGGCCAGGGTTAGCACCATCGCAAGCTAAAAGTTCCAAGTCTGTCACTTGACCCTCTCTGCGTCTTCTCACTGTTCTATGCAACGGCCCAAATTTCACTGGCCCTAAACTAAGCCTGTCAACTCACAATGCATAATAGCCTGCCAATGAAGTTAAACGTGTACTCTAAGTTGTTCTTGATCAAATCGGAAATAAAGAATATTGACTGACTGATAAGTTTACCGGTGAGCTAGTTACTGTATATGCCAGCCTCACTCTGTGCTTGATCTCAAGGGTCTCTGATTTCTAAAGTTTATTGCTCTAAATTCCGGGATGATTTAAGAGCATATGACGATGAGTGAGAAGGACCTCACTAAGGAATTTCTCAGTATATTATTGACGGAACAAGAACAAATATTTATTTTGTTATAGTGTGTTAGAGTTTAAAACAAAATATATATTTTATAACAATTTAATATAGTTTATAACAAAATACATGTTATTTTGTGATAGTTTGTTTCTCAACAAAGCTTGAAGAAAATATTGGCACATACACAGGCTTGATTGGGACACTTGACTCCATCTTGCCTGACCTAGTCTAGCATAGTAAAGATAAACGTTACAGCATGGATACGTTCCTAGTGGGGAGGGCCATGTTTATCTACATCACTAGTACTTCATTAAAGAGGCCCTTGACGCATATATTCTATGGAGGTCAAATGTTTATATCAAATCACTACGTAAAAGTCGTGCCAACTTTGTGCTTCAAAAGTAACATATCAAACCTGCAATACATTTAGTCCAGTAAAAAATTATACTTTTAGACAAATACTGCAGTTCTCCTACATAAAAACTGATGACAAGGTTAAATACTGTTTAAAAACAAAACCAATGAAAATATTTTTATTTCTGGGTAGGCCTCCTACTGGTTAGTAGAAGTCTATAGGTTTTGTGCTACCTAGTTCTGTGTGTCTCAGTTCCAGTGAATTGTGGTCTCCCGTGAATGCAACCCTGAGTTTCCTGTGGATTTCACTCAGCTTGCATGCATAATTACCAAGTCTCCAGTAATTATGGTTTATCTCTGCATACTTGTGAACATTTTATAATGGAGAAAATATTTGCTGGAGGAAATTCTAATCAAAACATTATTTGCAAGAATGTTGCTTACACAGTTCTTTCTCAATGCATATTACTGTGTTCCATAAATAACAGTGTTAAATATTGCAGCATCCTTGGGAGGTAGTCAAGTGGGAATATTATATTCACTTTTTTTTTTTTTATAGTTTGGGAATACTACAGCCTCTGCTGGTTTACCACATTGAGTTAGCCACTCTCATTTCTGGACTTTCATAGAAGTTTGTCATGCCTACAAGTTTGTGAGCCCTAAGTTGACTGAGACTGTGTTTTAATTATCTTTTGAAACAATGTTTATTAAGGATTTTCTTGGCAGAAAGCTTAGAAAGTACAACCTGAAGAATAAAATCTGCCAGCAATTCCACTAAAAATACTTTGGTGTTTAAAAGCCTTTCTATGTTTCTGTTTAGTGCAAACATTATTGTACACACGAGTCACCTGTATGTACATCATGTTAAATGTAGATTCTGATGCAAGAGGGCTGAGCCAGGGTCTAAGAATCTGTATTTTTATCAAGCTCCCAGGTGGTGCTGAGGTTGGTGGGCCGTGCATCTCATCTTGAATATCATGTCCTGTATGGATACCTGCTGCTGTAACTGTATTAAAATGCAATGTAAATGTTCTTTACATCTTTGACAGTTTTTCCAAATACATTGTTAGTGGAAACTTTTTTTTCCTTTATTTGAAATTACCCTGAAATAGGGAATTGGTACATACATGGTTATGATGGTGTTCTCATACCAGGGGGAAAAAAAAGTGTTTTGTGATTCAGGAAAGAACATGGAAGTCTCTTCTGATTGATGGTCAAGAAAGCTTGGTAAGGAGTAACATGCCTGGTGAAGATGGCAAAATTTAGAAAAGAAATATATTTCACAGTCTCAGCAAATGGCAGAGATATGAGGGCGACATGAAAGACAAAAAGGCAGGGAGAGTCGGGTCTAGATAGATGCAAATCTATGACAAGTCAAGAAAACTTGGAAATGAGGGAAAATACAAGGCTTGTCAGAAGGTTGGGCTCTTTTGTTACTGTGCTCCCCTAATGAAATGTTATCTCCTAGAGCAAATCAGTCAAGGTATTTGATATTCCAGCTATCACATTGGGTGCACTCAATATTTATCAAAGGGCCATGGTGCTTTAAAAGGATTTTGTAATACTTGCTTCTCTTCTACTTTCCGCATAGATTCTTTGATTTAATACAATTCATTTTATCACAGTAAGGAAAGTGGTGTTAGTATAGGTTGTCACCCAGACATAGAAATAATTGCTATCAAAACTGTACTTTGACATAGAAATTTTTCTGATAAGATTATTCTTGAACTAATATGCTTTGCCTTTGAATGAATTCAAGATTCTGCTTAAGCCCATTTTGCCACTTAGCTTGCTATATGTGTCTGTAATATTTTTGAACAAAATGGAAGAATCAGTTGGAATTGTAGCTGAGGAAACAAAGATGGAAAGATATTGTCTCTGTCTCTACAAAGAGCTTCAGAAATAAATGAAAACAACAGTGTAATAGCTATGATCACATTATGGGTGCACAAGAGGGGGAGTGATCATCCCTCCTTGGGAGGAATCGGGGTGAAGCGAAGATGGCATGACAGTTGAGAAAGAAAATGCGGATGTCTGTTATGATTCTGCTGTGTGTTAGGCATTGTGCTAAGAACCGCAGGAAGTGGGGTATAATGTGTAAGATGAGTATTTGTTCAACAATGTTTATAGAATACATTGTTCCATGTAATGTAATAAATTATAATCTCTCTTTTCAAAAAGATTACATAGTCTGGCTTATGAGACAAGACACACACATGAGTGTGTGTGTGTGTGTGTGTGTGTGTGTGTGTGTGTATTTAAGTGCTAAGTGAACATAGTGCAAATAAGTGGTAAAGCACTGTGAACTCAGCTGATCCAGGCGGGTACAGGGTGATGGCAAAACTTGAGTAAGACCTAGGTCAGTGGAAAGGTGGCTGCTTTCACTGGAAAACAGAAAGCAAACACATGGGCACAAGAATATATCACTTAGAATATTTCAGGTATAAGAAACAGAAAAACCTATGACAAATTGGCTGAAACAATAAAGGAGATTTGTTACTCAGAGAAATGAAATGTGTGGAGGTAAGGTAAGCTTTAACATACTCAATCCAAAGGTCTTTGGCTCATTTCCCTGTGATGGTCTCAGCTCTGCTGTCATCTATAGTCTACTTTGTCCCAGGCTGTTTTTTCCTGGAGCAACAGAGATGGCTGCAGTATATCAAGAAGCCAGAATTAAGGACCACAACATTCTAGGCATAATTCCTGCGATTCATTCTTACTGGACTGTACCAGGCTATCTGCTGTTCCTGAACTTGTCTTTGTTCAAGGGATAGAAGGTTCTGACTACATTAGCACTGGAAGAGTCAGCTTCTCAGGAAACACAAGAATTTTCCAAGCAGAAATGAGAGGACTGGTGGCAGGTGGGGAATGGATATCAGATAGGCAGTCAATGAGCAGAAGCTACAACTTATTCAGAGGATCTTCTTCTGTCCTCATGACATGTTGTCACCTTTCTTGTGCCATCATTGTTGAGTGCCATATTCATATGGCTTGTGAACACTTAACCTGATTGTGTCTTGTTCCTCAGGCAGTGCATGAACTTTGTAAGGTCAGGGCCGCACGTCTTAGCCATCTTTGTATCTCCAGCACCAAGCAGAAAGTAAGCACATAGTGACAATAAATCAGTGCTATTCAACAAGTTCATGTGCAAAAGAACTGTAATATGGCTATGGTGGGCACAAAAAGAAAGAGAGACTGAAATTAAGAGTGTGCTGTACACATGAGGATTGCATTGAAAACGGTTTGGTCAAGGGCAGCATTTTCCAAAGTGTGTTCCAAGAAATACTAGTCTCACATGGTGTTCTTGGAAAAAGAATTAGTGATCAAAACACTTTGGAAATTCAGTGTCCCCCACACACACCTCCTTAAGGTGTTATACACATATTATCATATGTGTTAAGGTGTTATGCACATATTACTTTACGTGAAAAAGTATGTTTAATGTATTTAATCAAGCCGTTCTCAAAATTATCTGACATAGTCCCATTCCTCATGCTTCTCCACATAATATCTATTGATGTTTTGTGGAAGGAATATCTGGGTTTCTATAAGGATGTTTATCACATGTTCCACTGTGAGAATGCCAAGAACATTTCTCCCTGTACATTTCTAACCACAGAAATGAGATTGCTCTTCTTTCTCTCATGTACTGTCCAGAGGAGTTGGAGTGGATTCCTGGGTTTCCTTAGGAATAGGAAGGACAGGGAGGGCATCCTGATCCCAGGCATTCCTCCCCCTCGCCTCCCCCCACAAAGGCAAGAGGACGGCATTCCTCCGCCCAGCCCACCCCCACCATCACAGGGGTAACAGAAAGTGAAATGCTGGCCCTTCTCCAGGACAACTGTAGCCTGGGGCAGACCATCACTTATGTGATGTCAGTAAACTGCTTGAACTGATTTAAACCTAGTTTAACAATGCTGCCACCAGCTTGTCCTCTAATTCTCTGCGAACTGTGGACAGAGAAAATATCATCGCTCCTGGATAGAAGTGACTCTAGTTTTATGTGCATAGCTCTGAGAGATTTCTTGTTAAGAATGCTTAAAGTAACAACTGCTACAAGAAAAGGCAGTTTCCAATTTGTGTATCTGCTCATTTGTAAGGCAATGAATTGAGATTATAATTTTTTATTGTGGAAAATGTTTAAACATAAATAGAAGCAGGAAGGATAGCATAAGAAAACACCTTAGTATGCATCACTCAGTTTGAACAGTTATGACATTTGTCAATTTGTTTTTACTTATACACTCTCACCCTTTCTGTTTATTTTCTAAACTATTTTAAAGCAAACTCCAGACATTATGCCATTTCAACAATATCTTATTTGCTATAGATGTACAACTTATCAGATAGAAATGGATAGTATTATATATGAATATATACCATGGCTTTATCACACCTAACAGAATTAATAGGAATTCTTTAATATCATCTGATACCTGGTTCATATTCATAATTCGCAAATTATGTCAGAGATACATTTATACAGTATGTGTGATCAAATCAAGATCCAAACAAGTCACTCATATATTTGGTTGTTATCTCTTACAGTTCATTCTCAATTTTTAGTCTCCTTTTCCCTTTTTCACTTTTGGCATTAATTTCTACTTTTTTTCTTTTACGCTAGATGTACTTTAATATATTTTTACAGGACTTCTGGTTCTAATGTAATCAAAGAACACAAAACAATCAAATAAGTATGTCATTATTTAAAATTTGTGGCAGAGTACATACAAAATTAAATGGGCCTTATATTCTATCCTTAATGTTCCGAATGTCACTTATTTATCCCAGCTATTTCACTTTAGAAAAAGAAAATAAGCTCAAGAAGCATAATTTATGATTAATAACTATAATTTTATATTTATAATTTATTATTCCTGTAGGTGAGGTAGGACTCCAGCAAAAATCTACTGATTCCTGGCATAACAATGCCCATTTGCCATGAAATGAGTCAAAACCTTAAGTGTTCTCCTCAAAAGTTTTGCCCATATCCATCTAAATTTTTTATTTATTTTAAATTTTTAGAGTTACATTACCCACATTTGTTTCATCTTTCATATGCCATGGTTGGGAAGAAACTTACAAAACAAAATCTGAGGAGGATTTGCAGAAGCTGGATCCAGCCTTGCTAAAGGTTTTGCCAGTTAGCCATCCCTGTTTCAGAAAAGCTACATGCTTAAATGGGTCACTTCTTTGGCAAAGGCAGTAATTTCTGAGCCTTTATTTAGAAGAGATGAGGAAGGAAAGGTAAATTGTATAGAGAATTAGTAATACAATCTTTCAATTGATTAACTATCAGACCAAGTATTTCTCTAAATTCAGCAAACCAACTCAATCTGACCATTGACATAGTCTTTGCAATTTGTTAAGGCTTTTGGCCCAATCAAGAACACCAAACACTAACTATTAGTTTAGGTTTGATTTGTAGGTTGGAATTATTTTACATAGAGAAATCTACACATTGCATGATAACTCCAGAACCCAGTTAATCAAAATTCCTATAACAACCAAAGAATGTGCCGGAAAGTCTTAAGTAGGCACACAAATGATTTGTAAAGATATCTCTCATTTTCTTCCCGATTTGTTACAACTATGATACTCCTTCATTCTCTGAACTTTAATAGAATAGGTCCCCTGTAAGCTATTTCTTTCTAACATGGGTAAGAAACTTTCTTCCTCTTTTAAGTACAAGGTAATTATGTAATCATTCATCATTACCAGATGCTGATTTGGGGGACTGTTTGCAAAAGAGAGATTGTATACCTGCAGTCTCATTTCTCTGGACATCTTAAAGTAATTTTTGAGTTAAAAACACGATGTACTCACTGAAACAAATAAGAGGGATAAAGCTGTCAGTTTTCTAGCCACATGGAGATGCTATTCTCCAGTGTCGATCTTGATAAAGAACCTCTGTTTCATAAACCGTTGAAAGACTAGAGTTTAACTGGCTGGCAGAAGAACCATCGCATCAATATGTCTTTAAATGGAGGTCAGGGAGAAGTTAAATTACTGACCAAATGGGTAAAAATATTTCCCCTGACATATACCCTGATTTTTCAGTATATCTCCAGGCAAAGTTGTGTGGCTACATTCATTTAAATCATTTTATTTCTACATTTTGTGTCCTATTAACAGGAGGGTGGGTAAGAAGTGACACTGGTGCTCAAAAAGGGCAGTTATCTATAAGTAAGAACCTCTTCCTTGATACATACAATTTTCAGAGAAGCAACTCTCTCTCCTGCATGACAGATCAAATCAATCACGTTGAATGCCTACATGAGTCATACCATGGTTTTATTCATCTCGGCTAATAGGCATCTCCCTTAACCTATGAAACTGTAATGGCTTCTTTCCAAGTGGGCTCTCACTGCACACCAGAGGCTTTCTTGCCTTTCTTTTTCATAACCAAAGGCTTGCGGGTCAGGGAATTGAAAGCGTTTGGCAGGAGGGACCTGAGTGGGAAGCTGATGGTCTGGGCTGGCAGCCTAGGTTTGGGCTGTGCCCCAAAGAAGGGAGGTTCGAAGGACTACGGAAGTCTATAGTGCATGGAACACAGTAGACACATATTGTCACAGTAACAACTTATTGACCACCAACTGACTGTATATGCTATCTACAATGTTGTTTTCTAATGCTAAGGCAGAAATTATATATTTTAAAAGCAAAAAGAAACTGGATAACTAAAGAGTAACACATGGTAAAATGTGAGTCAAACTCGGAATGGCACAAAAATGTGATACCAGTACGTTCACTGGGTTACTTGTGAAACCAGATATTGCAAGAAAACTCTGGAACCAGAGAGGGTCAAGTGGAAGGACTCCCCCTGACAAAAGGGCTGTCCTGGGTTCTGTTTCAGTCTATAGATTAGGGTATGTATAGGAACAGGGAAATTGTGTCTTTAAGAACTAAACAGATGAAGCAGCCTCTATTAATAAAGAAACTTTTATAGGGAGATCATCTTTCTTCTGTGACATCCTCATTCAATTTCCTGAAATTGTATATCAACTTGAACCTTCTGTTCTTGTGTGTACCACAAAGAAGCACAAGGAAAACCTCTGGCCTTTCTAAGAGAGAGATGGTCAAAACAATCAAGGTAAATATCACTTCCCTTTTCTGTGTGCTATGGCAGACACTGCTAAGAGTTGCCTGCTTATATGTGTACAGCCCTTTTTCCTGTGGACAGAACCCTGGTTTGTTTTGTTGTTGTTTGTTGTTCCTGGCTTGCAATGTGTGTAATGAAAAAACGATTTTTCCCAGCCATACTAGCACAGGGGGGGACAATGTGACAAAGCAGCATCCCAGTGGATGGAGCTTTTAAGACAATACACAAGGGGGCAGAATCACAGTGCACACCCTTTGGTCCTTCCCTTTGTCCTTCATGGAATACGCACCCAACATGGGTGGGTGGCCATGAGGGCAGAGCCATACTGTCTTAGTCCATTCAGGATGCTGTCACAAAAGACCACAGACGGGGTGGCTCAGAAATAGCAGAAATGGATTGCTCTTCGTCCTGAAGGCTAGAAGTCCAGTCAGATTCTCCTGGCAGTCCTCTCCCGGGTGCAGACAGCCAACTTGTTGTCTCCTCACGTGGTAGAAGCAGGGAGGGAGCTCTTCAGAGCCTCTTTTCTAAGGGCACTAATCCTATTTATGAGGCTCTGCCCTCATGACCTAATCACGTCCCAAAGGGCCCACCTCCTAATACCATCACACTGGGCATTCGAGTTCAACATATGAATTTTGTGGAGACACCAGCATCCAGCCTATAGCCCATACATTAAGAAAGGTGACAAAGCTGAAAGCTAGAAGGAACTGACTCCCTGGGAGCATTGTAGACTGCCGTTCCAGTCCTGGACCACCTGACTCTAACTTTTTTATGTTAAAAAGTAAAAGCTTTAATATATTTAAACCTAGACTTTAGAAGTTTCTGTTGCTTGAAGTCAAACACAATCCACAAGTGTATTTCATTCATTAATGTAATATATTGCATACATTAGCTCATTAGCATTTGATGATGTGAAATCCTCTGGGGTAGAAATTATTATTACAACACCAAAATGAATTACAAAGCATCAGATCTTTTCCTTATCTGGAACTTTCCTCTCCCTCTTACATCGCAAATCCAGTTTCCCCCGAGTCTTTCTGGCCTCTCTCCTCCACCTGCACCTCCGTGGCCTTAGATCAGACTTCCTCACCTGAATTATTGGCAAAGTCCTCCTGCTTTTTCTCTCTATTTTCAGTCTCATTCATTCCTTTGTACATGTAGCAACTCTTTATTGAATGGCAAGCACAGTAGTGGATGCAGGAGAAAGAGTAGTGATGTAGACAGATGTGAAACAGCTTGGATTCTCCCCACTTCCCGTCATACCGTGATCCTCCCAAAACGTATACATGATCACGTTGTTTCCTATGTAAAATCCTAAAATAACTTCCCATAACCCATAGGTAAAACTAAAAACTTTAAGTTTCATATAAGGTCTTTTAGAACCCTGCAATATGCTAACTTTCCAACCTCATCTTACCACCTTCCATCACCTTTCTTTTCTCCCAGGTTCCCTATTTTCAAGTTCACTGAACTGCTTGGTAAGTAATGTATTTAAAGTGCCTTACGCAAGGCTGGCAAAAATAGGCACTCGGAAAATGTGGCTTGCTTTCCTCAGCCTTTTCTCAGACACACCATACACTTTCACACCTTCTGAGTTTGCATGTAATTTTGCCTGAAATTTCTTGTTCACTTCATCTCCCAGAAGATCTATTCAGAGTTCAAGATGAGCTGCAATCCTGTGAGCTCTCTAGGTATCCCTGAGGATATGGAGAGTCAATTGTTATGCTTTGTACCTTCCTTCCACATCCTAGGACAGAGTAGTTACTAAAAATGTTCAAAGGAATTACTTATAAGTGCACTTAATTCACTTCAAATAAATTAAGTTTCTGGTAGCTGACCATTGGTATTAATGCGCTGTTAGAGATCAAGAAAGATGCTTTCGAACTGGCCACGTGGGAATTTGAATGTAACAGATTCCCAGTAACCCCTGAACAGCAAAAATGTTCAGCTCTGCACTGGTCTGAGGCAACGACAACATCTAATATAGCAAGTGCAACTTTGCAACAAATCATATTACCTAAATTCAATATTTATTAAGCACCTAATGTGTGGACCTAGGTGGAGTTGTGGACAAAGTAGATAGATTGATAAGCAGTGGCTTACCGAGGGAGTTGAGAGTGAGGAAAAGGTGTAAGTAGAATGAAGCAAGAAATGGGAGAGTATAGATAAGAAGAAACGTTCGCAGGCCTCTGAGTTTAGATTAGATATGGAAAGAAATGAAATCCCAAAGAGTCGGACAAAATTGGGAGAAAAATCAAGAGATGAAGCTTCTGAATGTCTCAATGCAGTCAGAGTCCACGTGGTGTCTGTAATAGGTGAAAATACTAGGATAAGAGGAGTTCATGATTAGGAAATGGGAACTGTGAGGTGAGGGATTCAGGGCTCACGCCATCCCTGGGGATGAGAACCTCCGGGACAGTCATGGGTATGGAGTGGGATGTGATGCCAGGCAGTTACTAAGGTGAGGAGTACAAGGCACCATGAGGCATGCTGAGCGTGTCCACAGGGACAGACAAGTCATCTAGAAAAATGGCTGGACTAAGGGTGATGGTAAAGAATTTAAGAATTTAAGTGGAATAAAAGATTATCTCTATGTATTTATAGAAGATCATCTATGGGGGGCTTAGAGGTAGGCAAGTTGAATAGTTTACCTCTCCCAGGAAAAGGGGTATTTACCCAGTGATGGGGGAACAATGCTTTGGAGCAGTACTGGGGATCCTGTCCCCCAGACACACCACTCACACACAGGTACCAAAGCCTATTGCTGAAAAGGAGGAATGATTTGTTTTTGTCAAAACAGCTAAGGAAAATGGTATTGTTGGGAGAAAACCAAGTTTGAATCAAATCAAGAAGGTATAATAACTCTTTGGTGAAGATGATTAAATTTTTCTTCATCATGAAATGGGATTTCTTGAAAATGTAAAATATTGTTAAGAAAGTTGAGTAGTAGGAGGCTGGCCAGGGGAGAGGAAACACAGAAAATTGTCAGTATAAAATATATGAAGAAGGTAGATAGCTGATGGTGTTTTCTCTTTTCCAAGGATTTTGGGTTGTGAGGCACAGTGAATTAGCTGGCATCAAGGTTATAAGGAAACATTGGGGACAAGTGCTTTGAGGGCTGGCTCAGGGTGAGTTTCAGGCTAGGACTGGGAGTGTTAGTCTCCTATGGCCTTCGTTCTGGGTCTATAATTGAACATTGTTAAGAATTGTGTCTTTAAAGAAATTCTAACCCCAGTGGATTGGGACTGAAATTACAGTCTCCAGATCCTTACTTCCTGGTGGGAACCTCCCAATGAGAGGGGTGGCGTAAGCATCTAAAGAAATATGCTGTGGCCTGGATTGAATCTCATCTTGGGGATGCCTCTGGCAGCATCTGTCAAAGGTGAGATCCAGGAAAAGGAGACACTCATTCTCAAAGACATGAAAAGATCAGAAAATTACCTACTCGTTGTATCTGACACATGGGAAGCACACACACACAATATTTGCTGAAGAATTTATATGAATTGTACGTTTTAACTTTCTGCGAAAATTTTGAGAGCACATTTTCAAACTGCTTGAAAGGACTATAGGAAACACTTGTCCTTTCTGGCTGCCCTGTAGCTGAGCCACTCTCTACTTGAGAGAGTTCCCCTTTTATGAGTTAGAGTTAGAAACTCACGCCAGCTCCTCCTGCAGCCTCCCTTGCAGGTCAAAAGCATGCATGAGATCTAAACTCAGCCAATGAGATGCAACTTCCCAGACTTTATGCTGGGGTCTGGAATGTGGGATGGCAAAGAAACATTACTTGGGCAGGGGCTATGGTGACAAGATGAGTTTCCCAGAGCAGTATAAGTGGCAGTGGCAATGGCAGCAGCCAAGGCTTCATGCTGGTGGTGTCAGCAGGGTGGGCTGCAGGGCGCTGGGTTTCATGGCCGGGGAAGTCGTGTCCTCACCCAGCCAGTTCTGCATGTGATTGTGCCATCGTCCCTAACTACCCATCCTCTATCCCTGGCTTTTCATTCCCACATGAATCCTACTTAATATCCTTTCAGTAAATTCTACTTCTCCTTAGAACTGATCGATTTGGTTTCTGATTCTGGCAACTGAAAATTCTACTGATCCAGATGCTTGATGCCAAAATGCGCCACTGAAAGTAAAGGAGACTAAACTGCCAAGCTGAGTAAGGCGGGTGGGGTAGGATCGGGTGCTGTCCATGGCAGTGAGAAGCCTGCCTGGGAAGTGAGTGAGTCTCTTTATGAGGCTGGGAAACAATAGCTTAAACTGTCTGTTGCTCTTGAACACAGATCATGGGCCCAGGGAGATTTTGGCATTAGGGGAAATGGTAGGAATGTCAATGTGTGCCTTTCCGTGAGGGCCCATGGAAAAGAAACAAGTTAAGACTACAGAAGGATCATCTTAAAGAAGGAAACAGGAAATTCAGCAGCAGCAGCAGAAAAAATTGTGAGCCAAAGACAAGATTAATCTTCCAGGCCCCTCTTAAACAATTTTTATAAAGTTGTTTTCTGCCTGACGGAGTGAAAAACCCAGATGGCCAAGATTGGATTATGGGTATTGCCTTCCCACCCCAGGTTATTGTTTTAAATTTCCTCGGGGCAGAGGTCATTCATCTGAGATCTAGGAGGCCCGGCATCATGCAGGAGTCCCTGGCATGGGTCAGGAATTCTCAGACTCACAGTCTATTTCTAGAAAAGAGCATTGGCTGTGTTATTAGCCCATGGATTTGACTGGACGCACCTGAAGCCTATGGAATGCTTACGGGAATTATATTAGCAAAGAAAGCCCAAGGTTAATAAACAATGGCCTGCAGCTACTTGGTCACTAAGGCAGTTCCCTGGTCTCAACAGGAGATAGAATACTAAAGCTGTCCTGCGCTCCAGTAGAACATTTTCCCCAGTGTTGATCTCCAGTGTTGCCATCCAGGAGAACTACATTGCTCTGGATAGGGTGACTGCCCTGAAAATAGACCCAATATTTAAATGTCTCAAACACAATAGAAATGTTATTCTGATTTGCATAACAGGACTGAACAAGTGAAGAAGTAGGTAGTGTAGCCTTTATCCATGCGGTAATTCAAGGATCCAGGCTCAGAGAGGTTCTACCATATTCAACACTACCTTTAAGCTTGCCTTATCAGGTATCTCCACTGCAGCGAGCTGGAAAGAGGGGAAAAAAGACATGTAAGCACCCATGCTGGTTTTATGAGCTCAGCCTGGAAGTGATGCATGCATGGCACTTCCACTAATATTCTATGGGCTAGAACTCAGGCTCCATGGTTAAAACTAAGTGCAAGGAAGGCTGAAAGAGTTGGCGAGCTGTGTGCCCAGAAGGAAGAAGAAACAGGTATTGTACTAGCAGCTAAGCATATCTCACATAACAAAGAAAAGAAATATCATTCCTGAGAACAGGATTAGTGCTGTACAATTGGGTGACAAAGTACCTCTTTCTCCTGCCAGGACAGGAAGCCCTTGCTACTCTCATCCAACACAATGTAAGTGTTATGGACCAGTGACTGTTGTCAGTTGTTTACATGGTTGCCTTTTCAGAATCCTAGTGGATTTGGGGTGTGGGGAGGTTAAAGGGAGTTTAGCCTATTTTATATTAGATGTGCTAGTAATGAACATTTGTTTTAGCCATATGTGCATAAACTATGATGGAAGAAGTTAAAAATAAAAGCCCAGAAATTCTGGATGTAAAATTGAGTGTATTAACTGATGAGACTTTGGGCTGTCTCTCTAGGGAGGTGATGGGTATATTTTACAGGGATGTGAGCACTTTTTACCAAGTGTGAATGGGACAAAGAGTATATATTTAAATGTTGGTTGGGCAAAGTGTGGACCTGAGGAGGCATTTTTGATTGCTAGCTCAACATCAATTCCCATTTCTTCCCTTTTGATAGAGCTATAATTTTGCTCAGGTAGCCCATTCTCTTCTTGACTTCATTTAATGGGCATCTCATTCCCTTTGCCCATGATATAGGGAAAGACATGTGATGCAGTTCTGGCCAATGAAACATGAGGGGGCATCTGCAGAATGGCTTCAGAAAAAGATTTCATTACTAATAATAAAAGATTCATAGGTAATAAGGAAACTTTTTTCCATTTGACTTTGTCATGCATGCATACAATATGTAGAACTGTGCCAACAGTTTGCGGTTATCAAGGGAATTGAACTGACACTAAATCAACGGGAGAATAATAGAACCAAAAGATGGAAAGAACCTCAGTTACAACTATATCATTAAGCCACTAAATTTAGTGGCCTTCAAGCCACTAAATAAGAGCCTCTAGACTTCTTGTTACGTAGGCTAATACATTTTTATTAGTGGTTAAGACATGTTGAGTCAGCTGAAAGCCTCCTAACTGATAAAGCTTCTTTGAGCTATCCAGTCCAAACATTTCATATCACACATGGGGAATCTGAGGTTTAGTGACTTGTCATAGAAAATTAATTGTTTATGTATGATAGTTGTGCAATATTCTTTGTGGATGAAGACAGTATTGGGAACACATGTCAGTAAATAGTGTGTGTGTGTGTGTGTGTATGTTTCACAAGTGTGATAAATTTAACTTGATCCATCTACATTTTCTCAACGAGTTTTCCTTGTAACTGAGAACATACATTTGATAGCCAGTGGGCTCGGGTCAGTGGTACAGTGTTTGGTTATGAAATGGGTGGAAGTTACATCAGAGTCAAACACATTGTTTTGACCTCATTAGGATGGTGGGCTGACCATCCGAAGTTATGCTCAGTCTGAGAGTCAACAACTTCATTAGAAGCCCTGTAACATGGAGGGAATTGAGAATTCTCCTTCAGGTTCTATTTTACACGAGCTCTATTGCTTTGGACAAGTAAATAGCAGAAATAAAGCTTTGCAGATGTGGGTGGCTTACATGGTATTTTAAGATCTAGTGTTTGGTTTTTGTTTTTGTTTTCTTAGTAGCTGAACATTTCCTATGAATGCTTCTGAAGTTACTGCAGATTATTTTCTTCCCATTCTATTACGTTATACTCTACTTCCCCCTTTCAATTATTGTGAATCTGTAATGATGAAAATAACTACTATAAATAATGCATTGACTTTTTATGTCTTCTTTCCAACAAAGAGAAAAATTCATGCTGAGCTGCAGGTAGAACTGGGTAGCAGCTGCTGTAGTGTCTCAATAGACAAAAGTGTATGGACTGTTTGGAAAGCAGTTTTACCTCCTACTGGGATGAGATGGAAGGGAACATGGATAGTGGCCATACTGATTTTCCACAATCCTAACCCATCCCCATTCTTTAACATGGACAATCTCCTAACTGAATGTATGGAATATCTAGGAATGGCGAAAGCAGTCTGCCTATGCTTCTCCTTCTTTCTCAGGAGTTTAAGGATTCTCCAGGAGACAGTAGAGGCAACTGTATGAATTTGCACAGCTTGGGGCAGAAAATGTAATAGTTTTACTCCTTGAGGCAAGGTATTAATTCAGTAAAATTTTAGCCCACCTTATTCTCAAGGGATGGATGATTCTGAAAACAGTATGGTATTTGGAATAAAGAGACCTGGGGTGAAGTTCCAGCTTCCCACTTATGAGAGTTAGAACTTTGCTTAGGTAACTTCTCTAAAATTAATATAATAATAGACAAATTATTCATTCATTCATTTATTTTCTTATACCCTCTTTCAAAATATTTAAAGCAGATTATGATAAATTATATATGCAGTAATCACCTGAGGCTGCTGAAACAGAAAGAGAAAATCAGAACAAAGAAAAGAGAGAAAGCGTGCTAACTATAAAGGTTGATATAATAGCTATAAATATTCATCACATTAGAAGCTGAGGTTCCTAGAAGCCAGGGCATGAAGGTAAAAATTAGGTTATATATATTTGGTTTTCATTAAGGAGAGTGAATATCAGCGTTTTCCTGGCACTGCCTTATCAGAAAAATTGAACCCTTATAAGAATAATAATGACCAACTTCCAGGGTTGTTAAGAGCATTAAGTATATATAAAAGTTTTTATAAATTGCAAATTATTATTTGACACTAATTAGTATATACATATTAATTAAACATATTTCCAGAAACTGAACTTGAAAGCAAAAAGCGAAGTTTTAACATCTTAAGTCTTTTCAGTGGAAAGCATTCTCTTTGCTTTCCTGTCTTCTCAAGCAGATTACACAGGGCATAATATCACTTTTAGAAGAGATTTGCGAGTTGTCAGTTATGAATATCAATGATTGTGCTTTGCACTATCTATAGCTGTAAATGTAGATGAGAAGAAAGTTATGTTGCGTTTAGGGATGAACAGAAAGCACTACTCCAATAGTTCTCGCACTTGCGTCAGAGGAAAAACCATCACTGATATGTGTTTGCCTTTAAATAATTTGGCTCTCATAATGGTGGAGTAAAAACTACATAGCTGTTGACCCCTTGGGCAGTGTAACACAGCTGCTTTTCTGTAAAAAGAATTAGTGAACCTCAAGTTGAAGCAAGCAGCCTTCTCCCAAGTCATTTTCTCACCCTCCAGGCAACCTTCAAGGTCCCCGTGTCTCTTGCCCATCAGCGTCTGCAAAGCATTATCTTTAGTTTCTGCATCACACCGCAAATGTTCAGGGGTGTCTTCTTCTCAGCCTATTGTTCCTCTTTTACCTAATTTACCCAGTTTGAAGATGTGGTGTGGAGAGTGAGTATACCTCAATACTTTTAAGTTATCCAAGGGCAAAGGGTGGTAACTTATTCCAAAACCTGTCAACATTAACAACACCTAGCACATCAGTTGAAAAGCTCACAGAATACTTCCTTATACATTGTTTCATTTAATCCTCTGTGAGTTAGTTATTATTTTCTCCATTTTGCAGATAGAATAAGACATACCTGGATCTAAAGCCTGCCTTATTAGCCCCTTATTAACTGTGGGGGATCAGGCAAAACTGTTTAGTATTTTTTATGAATCAGTGTCCTCACCTGTAAAACAGAAATAAAATATTTACATTATTGGGTTGTAGTAAAGACTACATGAGATAATCCCTGCGAAATGCCTTTCATGGTATTATGTACAGAGTAGATACATAATATTGATGATGATTATTATTATGTTACCTGAACAGAACTCTCACAGCCACAAAAAAATATGAATTATATATTAAATTGTTATAAATTAATTGAGAAATACAGTCATGTTCTATTAAAATCTTTTCTCAGGCAATATGGTTTTCTTGATAATACTTGTAATTTGAATTAGTGGATAACATTGGTTTAAAGAAAAAGAGTCTGCAAACACATACTTATTTCTGCAGAATAAACCATAAAACCTAGGACTCTTTCTATGAAACCACGAAAAGGTGCTTAAATCCAGTGAAACGCATTTCTGTCCCCAGGCAGGGTTGGTTTGTGCTCTATACTCAGTGGTTCAATGCAAGACAGCCACAATACTCCAGGACTATGAATTTTAATCCCTAATAGTCTCGTAGTATAGAACCTAAACGTTCGTGCACAAAATCTTTTCTTATCTGATTCATCCCAGAGGCACCGAGTTATCCTGTAGGTGTCTTCTAGGTTATAATTGCCATTATAGCCCAGTTTCTTCAAGTTGGCCAATTCTTTAAAGATGCTTTATCTAAAAACCAGCCCCGAACATTTCTTCAGCAGCTTCCTAATGTCTGAGTGTGTGTCAGCCATTATTTCCATTTCTAACAGCACACCCCTATATTAAATTGCCAGCCACAGCCTTGAGAAATCACACAAACTGTGTTTGCTGATATAACCCAGCCTGTGCAGCCAGCACTCGGTCAGACGTGGGAGCTCTTTGATCTTTTCACTGAGAGGCACATGGTCTCTGTGTCAAATATCACCAGTGGCACTATTTCACAAGTTGTTGTACCCAAGTTGGCATGAAGACTGGGCAGGAGTTAAAACTCAGAGTCAGGGATAGGTGCACACAAGTAAACACTGAGAGCCAAGCACGCCTGTGCCAAAAGTTGTAATACAGGGAGCAAGATAAGATACGGAGCCAGAGTCCAGGCAAGGGTCAGAGGACAGCAGCAGGCTGTGTAGCCGCTAGAATTGCCATCCCCTTGCTAAAGCTGTTCATATTGGGCCCCCTGTGAATAGAGTGTATTACATACATGGGCATGTAATGTCTCACAGACACCACTTAAAGTAAAGATGACTAGGATGCAAAGAATTTGAACACCTACTATTTCAAAGCCTTTCTTTGTTATCAGGTAAATGCACCTAAAACTCATTGGCTGAAGACCATTCCATCTAATGATAAAGTTACCTATTTGTACATGAAATAAAATATGCCTTGCATTTTTTTATATAACCATTCCAACCAATTTTGGAAATTTTTGGATTTGAATAGGTTGCCTTTAAAATTCAGCTGGTTTTGAACCAATTAAAGAAGATTGGACAATCTAAGCACTTTTTCATTTTAATTTCATGTTTTTAAAATATTCTCATGATAACTTTATAGATGATTCATTGAATGCATTCTTTGTGAGTGTCTTGCATTCTTTAATGAATACTTTTACAAACTGTATAAACTGATTAAGTAAATTAATAAATAGCCTGTGTTTGTTCCCTTTTAATGAGACATTGCTGTTCGATGATAATAAAGAAAAGATCTGTTATGATTTTATTGTGCAGACGTCAGGAGCAATGAACTGCAATAGAGGATTAAATTCAATGGAGGATTAAATTAAACATGAGATTAAGTATAAAATCACCGTACCTGGCATGTTATCTACTTGGTTAATACTAGTTCCTTTTAGAGAAATGAGAAATTCATTTTCATTACCGAATTGACTTAGTTGCTATTTCACATATACCTCAGACTCGCCAGCTTTTTGCCAACTTTTCATTTTATGTTGAATCTTACCAGTCTTGTTTTTATGATATGGAGAAATGGGAGAGTAGATAATGAAATAATCTTCTTTAGAATCTGTGAAGTTCCCGTTTATTTATTTTCCTAATTCCAGTTAGAAAGAGACTCTGGAACAAGGAGCAATTTCCACTTGACCCTATACTGGTTCCAATGTGCCTAACACTAAACCTCCAGCTTTCTGTGCTCTCCTTTGTGGCCTCTGTAGGCAAAGGAGCGAGGTACACCAGATGTTCCAAGGCTCGCCTCCTCCCACAGGATATGCTGTGGGCAAGGAAGCCAATTCAGTTATGCTCTAATGCATGCTTTGCTTGAGCACCTCTATGTGGTAGCTGGCAAGAAGAAGAGGCAAAAAATAAAGATAAAGGCATAAAAAACATAGGATCTGATTGTGTAAATATGGAAGAAGAGACTGGGATTTATTTGAATGAAAGGGTTAAGGTGAGCAGAAAGAAGGATTGATACGTAGTTCTAGTTTAGTGAAAAAAATATACCTGGTATTGATTGCCTATACTTCTGTATAATTACAAAGGCATGACATTGGCTGCAAATACCTATGAAGAGAAAGAACAAAGAGAATCAAAGTGTATGTTGGGCAGGGAAGCCTGGGTGATATAAATCGGTGAGATAACCTGGCTTCAGTGGGAGAAGAGCCGACTGTCTGAGCGTATAGCTAAAAGAGGTTAAAGAGGGTGTGGAAGAATATGCATGAACTAGTCTAAGTATCAAATGTGCAGCACTACATATTTAACATTAGAACTAAGTAGATAGATGGTGAGTCAGAGAGTCTGAAGAACAAAACAAAACTGAAAGGTAATTAGTAGACAACGAAAAAAATGGGAAAATCAGGGCAGAGATAGGATTAAAGATAAAATAAATAGTGAAAATACATGTAGAGAGGGGAAAATATATGAAAAGTGATATAAGGAGGACTAAACTTGTTTTCTAATAGGAGTGAGCTACTTAAGTAGGAGTGACCATCACACCCTGCAGTTTCTCTTTCTAACAGTTATTTGTTCATTGCAATCTTACAATTTTACCAGGGCTTTCTTTCTGTCTCATAATCATTCAATTTGTTATCTTTTAGGGTGTCTTTTACTTTTTAAAAAGAAAGTGCTTATGCATTGGTTGAAAATCCTATCCGAGTTATACATCCTGATCTACCAATTAAACACCTTCACTAGATTGTGCCCACTTAGGTTTCTTAGATATCACAAGTCTGTCTGTTGGTTGCCCAGCCAGTGGTCATTATCCCATTCCTCCCAGCCAAGAGAAACATGATTTTGCAGTGGGCAGAGATTTTCTGATTTCAGTCAATGTAGGATCCTGAGTTAGCCCCAGAGAATGAGTCATGATTGGTCTAGGTCATTTCATAATAATTTCACTCCCTTCCATTCATTCCAGAAGTAGCATGTCAACCAGTTCTGGTCAATGAGACATCAAGGGAAACCTGGCATTTCCCTTCTAGCCTCAAAAGGAGCATACAACAGTGGATCGCTTCATGCTTGTGATACTGATGTAAAGACATAATGCCTGGGGATGTGGCAGCTACGTTGCAACAATTAGGCAACAAGTACCAAAGGATGGAGAGAGTCAGCCTCCTGGATGATCCCATTTTATAGTTGAGGCTATTTCAGCAACTGCCAGATACCAGACATGTTACATGTGTAAGCCACTATTTAGCTGGATTTTCTGTTACTTGAACCCAAATACATTTAATCTCTCAGTCATATCTGGCCTGGGCAATCAACCTGTAACCTTCACTGTGTCTTTCAGGCCTTAAAAGAAAACACTTATTCAGTAGTTCAAGAAACTATTTAAATGAGCCATCTCCAACTAACATTTTAAAAATAATTTAACACATTCTCTTGTCACAGATCCAAACAGCTTAAGCATGACAAGATGTTCTACCTATTTTCATATGTTATCACCTTCTTCTGGGGATATAAAAAGGGATACACAAGAAAATTAAAATGTGAGTAAATTGCAGTAAAAACTAAAGTGTATGAATAAATACAGATATTTAAAAATAGCATTCCCATGTTGACTCCTGATTAATCATTTTAACTAAAATTTATTTAAGAATACATAAAGTCATAGCTTTTTGGAGAGCAAAAAGGCCATAAATACGTTTTTATTTTACCTTGGGAACCAAAGAGAGAGGAAAAATGACCTATCAGTAATTATTCAACTAGACAACAATAAATAGGACTAGAATATAATTCTTCTTTCAGGCCAAAGCTTTCCTGCTCTACCATACTGACTTCCAAAAGGAAACTTAGAAACACTGTCGTAATTATTGAAATCTGTCCACCAGAAAGCAATGGCCAGATGCGGGCTTTCCTGAAATCCACCTCTTGGTTATCTTCGTTCTTCCCTCGTTATTTCTCCCTTGTTCTCTTTCTTATGCATTGCACTGATATTTCCTTTTTTCTTTCTTTCTTATTTTCTCACAATTTCATTTGTTTCCTCTATTCTGATTACCTAAACTTTCCCTTCCCTCTTCTGATTACCCAATCTTTTACTTACTTCCTTTTACTCTTAGCTCCATTCTTCTACCAAATCCTAGCTTCTAGTCAACTTTCCACCCATCCATTTTCTCTTTTGAACATAAACTCAGGGAACTTTAGCAACTCGTTTACTTTCATTGGTTCTATTTTTCTTACCTGTTTTTTATTTGACATAATCCATTTTCATTTTTATCCCTTCTCTTGCACATGCTTTTTAAAATACACACCTTAACTTTGTATTTATTATTTTATTCAATAGATCCTGCCATTTTCTAATGTTAGTAGAGCAGTAGTATTCATAATTACCTGGGCCTGGCATAATTACCTGGGCCAATGCCAGTGCATTTCGTAGTTGACCTGCAGACTTCTGCCAGCAGTGAAAAATAAAAACTATGCCAGTGCTGGTGGGAGAGTGGTGGACAAGATGCTAAAGATAAGCAAGCAAAATCCAAAGAGGTAAGAAAGTATTGAAGAAGAGACATAAAAGAGAAGAGAACATAAACAGCATTATACCCTACTATTTCAGAACCATATTATTTCACACACACAAACAGAAGAAAATGGTCAAGCTTCCGGGTTGTTAGGATTGACTCCTGGAAGGAGGCACAGGAAACCCCAAGTGAAAAACATCTGGCTTAATTTAAGAACCAAACCTGAAGAGGTCAGTGCTGGGGCTGAAAGAACCTGAGTTAAAGGTTAAGGATAAAAGACATTGGTCAAGGTCTCTTCAGTGTTTAATCAACCTGTGTTGCCAAACCAGAGGGCTCTTTTGTAGTGTCAGTCATCTACTCAGTTTGATAAGGAGAAGGACATTGGACAAACAACAGGGAGAAGGAGAATATTATTTTTGTGGGATTATCAGCTGACTGAACACTTAATTTACATTCTTTATTAGAAAGGTTCAATGATGCTAACTTTGGGATTATAGGTTTTGTTGTTTTGTGATTCTGTGGTAGAAATCTCTCCGTTTTGGAAATGGAAGCAATATATTTTGCTGCCACAATTTCCAGATTTCTACTCCACCATGAAATTTGTATACTTTATTAAAATGAACTTTACCTGGTCATCAAAATATTCTCTTATAAAAAAGTTACTAAAATAATCAAAATTTTAAAATATTGCTTTAAAATAGAGTAACTTATACTCCATCTCTTGATTAATCAGGGAATAAGGACAACTATTTTGAATATTTTTTATGACTCTTCCTAGCCCGTGAATCTTTATCTGTGAGTGCTTTGTTTGTGGTGCATAGTTTACTTATGTATATGCAGTGTTTGAGGAGGGAAGACGTGAGAAGGAATGAAAATTAATCTCTGTTCGATAGCTAAACAAACAAATATGCAGCCATATTTCCATGGGCCACCCTTGGCTGGATCTAAAATTGAGGAATATGGGTTATGTGTTAGTTTTCTGGGGGTGTTATAACCAATTGCTATAAATTTGAAATCAAGGTGTTGACAGGATTGGTTCCTTCTGGAGGCTCTGAGGGAGAATCAGTCCCATGCTTCTCTCCTAGTTTCTGGTGGCTCCTGACAACCCTTGGCATCCTTGACTTGTAGTTGCAGCATTACAATCTCTTTCTTCATCTCCCCCTGTGTCCCCTCTGTGTCTAAATCTCCCTCTCCTTTCTCTTATAAAGACATTAATTATTGAAGTTAGCCACCCTCCACTAAATCCAGGATGATTTCATCTTAGAAACTTAATCAACTAACTACATCTGCAAGGACCTTCTTTCCAATTAAGGTCACATTCTGAGGTCCCCAATGTGCATGAATTTGGGGTGGAGACTATACAAACCACTGCAGGCAATAACTTTTTTTTTTTTTTTTAAATATGGCTCAGCACAGACTAACACATTTGCAAAAACTCTAATTCAACTATCTTTTTCAAATCCCACTAGTCCTGTTTCATGAAGCCTTACCAGAATGCCTCCAAAACTCATGAATGTCACAAACTGACACCCACACTGTGTCCTACAGACATCTCCCACATGAATGGTGGCCTCCTACTTATAATGCCACCCATGGTTCCATCATTGTGGCTCCTCTGCTCTGCTCTAATGGATGCCTTAGTGAAGAAGGTAAGGAGATATTCCATCCTCATGCCTTTCAGAACTTTTACAATTTGCACAAAACAGTGAGCCTTGTGTACTTGCACTTTAAGTTAATTAGAGCAGACCAAAACCGAACTAAAATTTCGGTCCTCACTCTGTATCTCCCCTGACCTCTGTGAGTTTCTTCCCTTTCCAGTGCATATGCTTCTAAGATTCTAAGGAGTGAACCCTGTGTCCTGATTTCTACAGGTGGGGCTACAGGGAAGAAGCCAAAACACTCAGCACCCCCTCATCATTTCTTATCTCCCTCAGGCTCATTTTGTACTTACGTGTTTCCCTGAAAATAAGACCTAGCCGGACCATCAGCTCTAATGAGTCTTTTGGAGCAAAAATTAATACAAGAACCAATCTTATTTTAATATAATACCAGGTATAATATAATATAATACTGGGTCTTACATTAATTTTTGCTCCAAAAGACACATTAGGGCTGATAGTCCGGCTAGGAATTATTTTCAGGGAAACACCGTACTTAAAGACATTTTATTTGTTCTATGCTCTCTACTCTCTAGAAATGCCTGGATAGATAGGCAAATTAGGCTGAAACCTTCCATAAAAACACAGAAACTTCTCTGTAAATTCGATTTCTATTTTCCCTCACTCTACAACAAAAAATATATACGAATGTGTCCCACTTGTTTATATCTAGGGAGTATCCAGTTACAAGATGGTGAAAATAAGATGGGTATGAGAGACCTACTAGCTGGTTAGACTGAGTTCCATAGGCATTAATATATCAATCAGTGAGGTCTCTATGGGTCCAAAATTTCACCTTCAGTGTATGGAAAACAAATGTGATACATACAAAGAGTAGGGCAACACGTACCATCATGACATGGTCCTACACTAAAGAACACATTATATTCCTTACATTTTTAAGTTCTGAAATTGGGTTTTCAATTCTCTCCCTGGAGAACTAATTTACATTAACCAAATTGCAATGCATTGATAAGCCAAAATGCCAATTTATTAATTTACATAGGAAAATATAACTGCCAGGTGTACTATAATGCTCATTTTGACTAGTTGGAATAGTAACTTCCCATAGAAATGTTTGCTTGAGAAACAAAATCAAAATTAGAGGATATTTTGTGATTAGATTTAATGAAAGTTAAAAAAAAAAACCTGAATGATCTTAAGGCATACAGCAACTTCTCTACCTTGGGGTTACTTACACATGCCACATGGATCAAAATATTTCTCAGTTGCTCCAGAGTGGGCTAAAATAATACTGGAATATGTGCACTACCCAGCTATCAATTTTCAGTGATCTTTATTATTATACAAAAGTTTCTGTCACTAAAATTATAGTCAGTGTCAGAATTTTCAGAATTGTTATATACTTCCCTCCTTGGTTTTCAGTACATTTTGAGATTCAGGTTTCCCTGATGGGAATTTAGGAAGGTACCGTTATCTTACCTGTGACATACTCATATGACTCATCTTAGTGTGACATTACAGTTTTAGGAAAAATATCTTTTCCAAAAGACTACACTCATTCATTTGTGTGAATTGTTGTTAGTTTAACAGGTGCACACTTGGAATGTGCAGTCCTGTGTCTTTATCACATTAGGTCTCAAAAAACACATGTAGACACAGTGATCTCTAGGGCACTTAATACCTAGAAGGGACATGGCTGAGGGGAATGTGCAAAAAACTACGATGCAGGATATCGGGGTTCTGGTCTCAGCTCTCTGCTTCAAGGCATCTGAGGTATAGTTAACTCATGCCTGTTTTGTCATATTTAAACATAGAGAACTGGGGTAGCTCATTTTGCAATCCCTCCGACTAGCACATAGTAGGTACTCATGCTGGTTAAGCTCTTTTAACTCGCAAATTTTTCCAAAATCTTGGTGAATTAAAGTCCAGATCGGTGAATGACATTTTACAAATTTGATTTTTCTTTCACAGTAGATTTTCATTTATTCATTCAGTGAATATTCATTGCAAACTGCCTACATGTCAGGCAAGGTCCCTGACCATGAAGAGATGATTGAAATTAATAATTTCAAGGTTTTCCTTCCTATTCTATATCCTTCTTTTCCCCACTCAACACTATATGTGCACATAGGACCTTCCTTTTATTCTGGTAATCTAATAATCTCTCTTTATAACCAATGCCCTTGCTACCTGTTTCCCTTTCCCATGATTGCCCCAAGATTTATTTCTCTCTGAGACTCATTAGTATTGAATTCTTTTTCTTCAAGAAGCCTGCCTACTGCTTTGCAATCCCAGTTCAGAAGTTCAGGAAAAGCAAATTCTAACAGGGAAGCAGGAGTCTGCGTGAGGGATCCCCGTGGCCTCCTTCACTTAATCCTGGACCGTGAATTGCTTACATCCGCCACACTGGAAGGTCACTCCGGCTTCTTTATCCTAGTGGTAGATTGCTCCAAGAACTCAGAGCAACTTCCAGATCTCCTCCATCTTACAGCCCCTTGCAAGTCGTCCACAGGGCGGCCGGGAAGGAATCCAGCCAAACATTCTGCAGCCACACATGTCTTCACTCATACCCCAGCCCCCGCAGCCTTCACAGGTCGCTGCCCTCACACGTACCTCCCCGGACCACCCACAGTGCCCTCCCTCCCCTGAGTCCTGGACATGCCTCCCCTGCTCTCTCGTCTCTCGGTGGTGTCCGAACATGTGCAATCAGTGCTCCACTTATTTCCACCAATGTCATGAGGAGGGAGATTTTAAAGAGAAATGTGATTGGAAAGGTCATAACACTTAAATTTGAGCAAGGACCAACCAACAAAGTGCAGAAGCAGCAGCAGCAACTCATACCATAATGAATGTGAGAACGAAGAGGAGAGAGGCACAGGAAACTACAAGGCACCTGTCACTCTTGCAGGGCTGAGTGTTGGTTGTGAGTCTACCTGATGAGACAGCAGAATGTCTCCAGACTCACTAAGTGACTTCTTTGGCCACAATTCACCAAAACCCAAGAAAGCCAAAATCCCAGATCACTAAATTCCTGTGCTTAACAATTTTCTCTGATCCAAACAATTGGCCTACCCACACTTTAGACGCAGGATGAGAATCACTGACAAGTCTGGGGTACAGTTCAGGACTTGGTAATGTATCTACAGGAAGCCTAAGGTATCAGGCAAATATGGCCATAAGCTGACTGTCTCCAGTGACCACTTCGAGTTCCCCTCCCTTGCTCTGAAGCAGTATTTGTGGCCTGTCATGACCTATAGCTCTGTCTCAGGGGGGTAGGCACAATCAGTCTCCATCTCCTCCCCACAGAAGGTAAATCACAGCTATAGGAAAACATGCTTTTGTGTTGTTAGTGGTTTTTAAATATAACAATTGTTTCTCTGTGTGATTAGCTCCTGATCAGTAGAAAAATTTGATGTTTTAATTAAATTTATTGGGGTGACAATGGTTAGTAAAATTACATAGGTTTCAAGTGTACAATTCTGTAACACATCATCTATATATCACATTGTATGCTTACCACCCAGAGTCAGTTCTCCTTTCATTTGGCAGGTGCCTTCACCTCTGCTAAGGGGCTCTTGGTGGTAGGATCGAGTAAACCGGTGTTTGACCACAGGAGCTCTGCAAGTGCCATTTTAGAAATCTGTCATAAAGAGATAATTGTGGGGAGGGGATAAAGATACATGTACAAGAGTATTTCTTGCAGCATTTTATATATTTGCAAAATTTGACAAATAACCCAATATCAATAGATCGATAAAATTGTTGTGCATACATGTAAGACTCTAGGCAATTATTAAAAGTGTACATATCTTTATTCATTGAGAAAGTCCCCTGTGATTCACTGTTATATGCAAAAAGAAAGTCCAAAACAACATGTATGATCCCATTTATGAAAAGTTTATACTGACATACACCCCTCCCCTCCACACACACACACACACACACACAGAAAGATGTTAACCAAAAATTTGAACACTCCTCAAATCCCCAAAGTAGAATTTCAGGTGATTTCAAATTTTTTTATTTCTATTTTTCTACGGTAACACAAACAGATTTTTAGGATGGGCCGTGGGGTGGGGGGGGAATAAAACTTAATTAGCTCTCTTGATTTTGAAGATAAGAAAAGGAAAGTGTATGGGCTTTCGAATCAGACAGAAGTGGGTTCAAACCCTGACTCTCACTTCCTAGTTATGTGGCCCTGGGCAAGTCTTTTAACTGTGCTGAGCCTCATACGCTTCATCTTTATAATTATTACCTACCTACCACAAGTGTTGCTTCAGGACAATACAAGGGAGGGGCAGAAACTGTTTTGCAATACTATCCACTCTATCTTTCTATTAACTCCTTTTTCACACTGCAGTTCTTTCACTATTAGAACTGAATGAGAAAGGCTGAGGATTATCACCTCAGAAAAAAAGCGGACACAGAAGAAAGAAGTGAGAAAAATATAGTGGAATTAGCAGTCACATTTTTGTCTTTGAATTCTAAAGTAAATAATTAAAATTTTTAGGAGACAAAAGATTTGAAAACCAAAGTGTCATTTAAAAAGTTTCCTTTCATGCTTTTTTGTTTTCATATTGAAAGTATAACTCTTGAAATAAAATACCTTTAATTTTAAAAGAGTAGTTGATGTCTAACCACTATGCTGTACCCCTGAAATTAATATAAGATAATATTCAATGTTAAAGTAAAGTGTAAAAATATTAGAATATAAGAAAATTAAACAAAACAAAAATAAATGAGAGTAGTTGAACCTCAAACTTCCAAACAAATCTCTAAATAAATCAAGTTCAAGTACTTGTCACAAGATACAACACTTCATTCATTCAACAAATATTTCTTTTCCAGGCATTTTTCTAGGGGAATGTAGCAGTGAGAAAACAAACGAAAATTCTTCATCTTTAAAACTGACTTTGGGGCCAGCCCAGGGGCTCAGGCGGTTAGAGCTCCATGCTCCTAACTCTGAAGGCTGCCGGTTCGATTCCCACATGGGCCAGTGGGCACTCAACCACCAGGTTGCCAGTTCAACTCCTTGAGTCCCGCAAGGGATGGTGGGCTCCGCCCCCTGCAACTAAGATTGAACAGGGCACCTTAGGCTGAGCTGCCACTGAGCTCCCCGATGGCTCAGTTCGATGAAGCGCATTCTCTCAACCACAAGGTTGCTGGTTCGGCTCCCACAAGGGATGGTGGGCTGCGCCCCCTGCAACTAGCAAGGGCAACTGGACCTGGAGCTGAGCTGCGCCCTTCACAACTAAGATTGAAAGGACAACAACTTGATTGGGAAAAAAGTCCTGGAAGTACACACTGTTCCCCAATAAAAAAGTCCTGTTCCCCTTCCCCAATAAAATCTTTAAAAAAAACAAAAAACAACTGACCTTGTAAAATAGGCAATGCGTTCGTATGATATGTACATTCATAAAGGAGGAGGTATAGAGTGGAGAAGATGTGAAGTAACTGGAACTAATGTAATGCTGATGGAACTAACATAATTCTGAAGGCTGGTAATCCAAGGCAATAAAGTTTCTGCCTGGCCTTTGGAGCCCTGAGCTACCTTATAAGGAGTCTGATAAGCCTAAAGCCACCAAGCTGGAGAAAACCCATGGAAAGGACACATAAAGATAAAGATACCCCAGGAAGCTCAGCTAGCTCCTGTCCCCTGCAGCTCTAGTCTTCCCAGCCCATGCACCAGAAATATGAGTGAAGATGTCTCAGAGATGACACCAGCTCTAGGAATCATGGCTCCCTGATCAACGCATAAAAGACCCTAAGCCAGAACATCCCAACCATGCTTCTCAAATTCCTGACTCCAGAAACACCATGACATGTCTATTTATGTCCATCAACTATAAATGATGGTGGTTGTTTTGAGCCACTGAGTTTTGGAGTGATACATCATACAAGGATAGAGAAACAGAACAATGACATTGGGTGAAAACAAAGAACAAATCCCAGAACAGTTCTTACTATAATATTTTCGTAATGCTCAAACATAAGTAAAACAAAACAATAAAATTTAATTTTAAAAATAATTTTAAAAAATACAATATTTTTTAGATTTGATATTAGTTCTGATTTTATTGCATTAGAATCAGAAAATAATTATACCATTTCTACTTTTCAAAATTCATTAAGGTTTTCTGTGTAGCATAATAAATGGTATTTGTGAATGTGACAAGTATTTGAATGTGTATTTGCTCTTTTCAAGATACAATACTTGCTATATAAATCTGTATATATATATATATATATATATATATATATATATATATATATATATATATCAGATCTAGTCTACTAATTATGATATCCAAGTCTTCTAGACTCTTCGTTTTGATCTGTGAGAAAGGGGAATAAAGCACTTGTACTGTTAGTGTGTTTCTGCCTAAATTTTAAGTTTTGAAATTTCTGCCCTATTACTATTTTGCTCTTGTTTTAGGGACAGCATGAATATTCACCGTGAATTATAAACCTTCTTAATTTTATTTATTTAATGCTTACAGACCTGAAACCCACTATATATGATACTAAGATTATGACCCCTGCTTTCTTTGATGTTTGTTTGTTTTAAGGTTAACCATTCTTTTACTTACATCTTTTAAAATCAGAATGTTTTAGTATTCTCATATGTAGCTTAGGCATGGATTTTCTTTGAGATCAGCCTAAAATCTATCTCCTTTCATAGAAAATGAAATCTATTTATATCTATTAATAAGAGACATCTCAGTTCTGTCATTTATTTAGTCAGTTAATATTTATTAAATATCTTCTAGGTGAGGCATTATAGGGGCTGGAAATACAGAAGTGACAAAGATAAATAGATAGATAGATAGATAGATAGATAGATAGATAGATAGATAGATAGATAGATAGATTGATAGCCACCTCCTTCCTTCAGATTTCTGGTGCCTGGAATGGTGGCTCTATATAGCTAGCCAGCTAGCTATCATCTTTCATCACTTCTGTATTTCCACTTCTGTAGTTTGCAGTCTAATGGGAGACAGAGAGAAACTAAATACAATATTATGTTTTCAGCTTGATAGGTTATTTATTTAAGCCCTTAATTCTATGGTCTATATTTTTTGTATCTATGTGTTTGTGCAGTTGTTCTATTACTTAGAAATCTTGTATTCCTGTACTAGTGGAACCTTTATAATCTTTATAACAATATAACATCCTTAGCTTTACATTTCTTTAGACAGTATCTGTTAACTTTCTATTATGAGCAATGATAAAATTAGCATGTTTCCTGTTTTCTCCCCCTTCCTCTTTCTTTATTATCTTTTTAAATGATTAATAGTATAATTATATATGCTAATATTTCTACTACTTGATCTGTCAACTTTGAATATCTCCTGATTCTCAACTATTACAGGTGAAGCAATCAGTAAACTTATTCTAACTCTTCTTTTTCCTCTTCCTCTCCAAATTTTCCTTAGTTATGTACTTTCTAAACTGTTCGGGCACATAATACATATATGTTTTGATACCACGTTCTCTCACATTTGTTTGATCTTTGCCCGTAGTTAAACAGATACAATGCTCCCTGCCAAGGCCTCAGCCAAAGTTTCTGAAGTTGTCTCCAGGAATTGCATCAAGAATTGTTCATCAGGACACTGTTCCCTGTGGTCCTATATGTTCAAAGCAGCTAGGACAGACTTTAGTCTTTGTATGTGAACAGTAGTTTGTCTGAATGTGTCATCTTTGGCTCATACTTTCCTTTACAAGTATTGTAAGAGTGTTCAAATTATTGGCAGTTTGGTGTATGCTCTTTATCTGCTGAGGAAATCTGCTGTCCTTTTACATACTTTTATTTCTTGGAGCATCTTTTCCTGATGCTGTAGAAGTCTGGAAGGCTACCCTGGGCGATCCTCCCAGAAGAACATTTCTCCTCCTGTACTAGCACACAGGTAGACTAATTTCTGCATCATGGCTGTTTAGCCCTACTTCTTCAAGTTATCTGAACCAAATGGATCTAGGGGGCCTACGCTACAGCCCTGCTCACCCCATTTCCTGACCCTTTTTTCCACGCAAGTGATGTAGTGTTTGCGCTTTAATGAGAGACCCTTATCTTCAGGAGGTGGCTCAATCTGAACTCTGGTATTCTCTGAGCTTCTTCTCTCCACCTCCTCTTATGACTTTTGGCCATATTTACATGATTTTAAAGCCAGTAGATTATAGTAAAATACAGATATAATTTCATGAAAAATAAATTTTGCAATGTTATTTTTTCCTTCCTTAGACTTTTTCCTTTTTCCTAGGAGAGTAGGCAAAAAACTGAGTTGTGCAACGCTTTTCATGTCAAATATTTCAAAGCATTTTCTGTTTGCAAGAACCAGACTTAACAAAAAAAGACTTGTGGGTTCCAAAGATCCAGAGCTTGGTTCACTCAGAGCATAGATTTTGTACCATAAACTATATTGTAGAAAACCCTACATGACCCTTACAGGGCAGTTTTCCTCAGCCCCAAGGAGATAAGGGAAGAATCAGATGGCTAGAATGACTTGATTTGGAGAAAACACAACTCGATTATACGAAGACCTCTGAGAAGTGCCTGGAACTGTCCTAATTTGGAATCTAAATTATGAACAATGATTGCAGCATAAACCCTATATTTGGGGGAGAGTCTCAGAGCAGAAAGGACTATGGCTTAGCTTTCCAAGATGCAACTTGGGAAGGTGAGTTTTAGAGCAAGTCTCCAACACAGAACCTGAAAAATGAGAAAGAAGTGCTGAGGAAGTTGTCTATGCAAAAAGTTATCCATAGACATAGAAATGGTACAACCAAGAAAGAAGCAAGAATATGTAGAGTCTGAGACTAGAGGCCATGGAGGAAGCATAAGCATCAGTAACAGATGTTAGGCCACTACAGCAGGGATCAGACAAATGAACTACACCTGCTTGGAGGCCAACAGGTTCCAAAGACATCGCCTGAACCTAACACCCCTCCAGTGCCAGGATGACTCAAAAGCAACAGCATTCCCCCCAACACATTGTCCCAGCAGAGAAGGAAGGAGAGGAAAGGAATAGTCTACCAACTGAAGATTTAATTTGACTTGGCCACACGAAAATTGTACATGACGGAGTCACTTTGACTTGCTTAGATTATCTTTCTGCCATAGATTATCTTTCTGCCATCTTCAAAATGGAAGCTATAGAACTGAATTAATTTCTCTTATAGAGAAATAAACACTATTAGAATGTTGCACACGTAGGTTAGTGTCACAGAACAACAAGGAGGTCTGAGTAGGTGGGAAGCTGTGAGGGAGAAGGATGGGAGAAGCGATTTGGAGAGATGGCAGGTAGCCCTGACATAACTAACTGCTTTGGACGTCTCTGTACGGACTTTGCTTATAAAGAGTGGGAAGGGGCACTATTGTGAGGGTGTTAAGCCAAGGAGTGGTCAGAGCTGACATAAGTTTTAAGAAATGCCCTCTGGATAGTGTCCTGAGAAGTGTCTGTAAGGAGAGAAGAATGGAAGCAGTGGGTCAATGAAAGAGGCTTGAACAATAATTCAGGTGAAAAATGAAGGGTAGTAACAACGGAGACATTGAGAGAATATCAGATTCCGGATATAATTTGACAATAGAGTGAATAGAGCTTGCTGACTGACAACATGTGAACTATGAGAGAATGCGTCAAAGATGATACTACCGTGTTTCCCTGAAAATAAGACCTGGCCAGACCATCAGCTCAAATGTATCTTTTATTATAATATAATACAATATAATACCCTGTATTATATTGTATTATATTGTATTATATTATATTATATTAATTATGTTGTGTTATATTATATTATGTTATATTACATTATATTATTATGTATTATATTATAAAACCGTCTTATATTATAGTAAAATAAGACCGGGTCTTATATTAATTTTTGCTCCAAAAGACGCATTAGAGCTGATGGTCCAGCTAGGTCTTATTTTCGGGGAAACACGGTACTAAAGTTCTTATCCAAACAGTGGGGGAAAAGAAGAAATTGCTATTTACCGAGGTAAAGGATACTACCAGGAATAGATTTAGGGTCAGGGTGAGTGTGGATAAGATCTGGAACGTAGCTGTAGAGTAAGCAGTAGAATATATAAAATTGGAGTTAAGGACACCTTAACATACACATTTGAGAATTATCATCATATAAATGGCATTTAAGGCCATCAAGACTGGGTGAGATCACTAAGGGAGCGGGTGGAGATAGGTAAGAGATCCAACAGTGAACATGGGTCCTCCACCATTGGAAAACATCAGGGGAAAAAAGAAAAGAAAGGATGAGAGAATGTGGTATATTGGAAGCAAGGGAAGAAAATGTTTCAAGGAGGAGAGGGTGTTAAATAATCTCTTTAAATATCAGTAAGTGTTGGTGTTAAACTCCATCTCTTGGCCTATCCATGCCAAGTACTGCTGATAGGTCAAGGTGATGAAGACTGAGCATGTACCACTGGATTGAGACTTCACTGGATGTAACTATTGTTGACCTTCACAAATGCAGTTTTAGTAGAGTGGTGGGGATAAAAGTCTTATTGAATTGGTTTCAAGAGTGACTGAGAGAAGAGAAATTGCGTACAGAGAACAAAGTAGAACACTTCGTGGCAGGCTTTTGTTAACAGCAAAGAATAGAGAAATGGGGTAGGAGGTTGAGGAGACTGGGTGGTTAGGAAAATGATTTTAAAATTTATTTTCTAAGCCTGTGTGAATTGTAGCATGTTGTGTGCTGAAGGGAATGATTCTGTGAAGGAAAAACTGGTGGTGCAGAAGTGAGGAAACAACTATTGGAGTGGTAGACATGAGTGGGTGGGAAGGTAAGGAATTTAAGGCTGAAAGTAGAGGAGCTGACTTTAGATAGGAGCCTGATGGTTTATCCATGATTCAGGAGGGAGGGTGGAGCTGGAAAAAGATGGGTAGCTGGGGTGTGAAACATAAATGGAAAACTTTACTCCTGAGGGCTGGCTTGTTTTCTCAGGGAAATAGGAAGAAAGGCTATCAGTAGAAAGTAAGGATGGAAGACCAGGTATTGGCCTAGGAAATGTCCTAGGATTGTCTGGCAGTACTTACATGCCAAAGGAGCATGTAATTTTGGAATTTGGGTTGCTTGGGAAAATATTTCCAGAATATTTACTAGTGTGTTTGAAAAACCAGGGTGATGAAATATTCAGGGCACCCGCTGTGTACTATGTTGGCCCTGTTTTCTAGAGTCACAATGTTAGTTAACAGGTTAACAGCTACTACAGCATTGTGTTCAAAGAAAGACCTCTATCATTGTGCATCCAATTTTTTTCCAAATGTTTGAGAGCATAGAACAATTTGTGTAACATTACCTATTAGCATCTTCCAGAACCACGTTCCATGGACTACAGTTTGGAAAATCACGTCCACAAGTATAGCGTCACCAAAGGTGTTCTTTCATTCCTCAAGAGAGCTCTGCAGTCACCACTATGCCATCTACAAGGGGCAACGTGTGAACTAGATGCCAAACTTAGACTCTAGGTGAACAGTGAGGGAAGAGCTCATTTATTGTTCATTAACCATAACGGGGCTATAAAAAGCCTTCCATGACAATTCAATCTAAAGGAAAGAGCAATGTGCTGAGATCCAGGAACTCAAGCCTGGAACAGACAGGCGAGGTGATCTTGGCAAGTCTTCAGCACTTAAGGATCTAACTAAATGTTCATGAACACATTCCCTCCACCAGTTGTGTGGACAGAATACACAGTGATTAAGAGTACTTGTCTGAAGTCTGTCAACCTAGGAGCGAATCTCAGCTCCATCTCCTACTGGCTGTGTTACCTTGGAAACAAGTTAACGTCCATGGATCTCAGTTTTCTTCTTTGTAAAATAGAGAAGAAGCTATCACCTACCTCACTGGCTATTGTGAGGATTAAATGAAAAAAAAAACACAAGTCAAACACTTAGCACATTGATTTTTACGCGTACATTGTAACAAGAGAATGCAGTGACTGATAGAGAGCACTTTTCTAAATTAAAAGTCCTGTGAAATTGTAAAGGAGCATTAGTTCTTTATTAACAGGGTGGCAAAGGAAATGAAATTAAAAATGTTTTTGAACAAAAACATGTAACCCCGATAGATTTGGCTCTTCAAAGTAGGAAGCGAACCTATTGCTCTTTACCAATATCCCTCATCTGGTACACCCCCCCCCCCCCCCAGTATGTTGGTAATAGTCTATCTCAGAGGCTCATCAATCTGGTACTGCATTATTGCAGAAAGGAATGGCGTCTCTGCTGGGGCTAATAATAGTAATAAAATAATATTATTTTATATCTGTGACCTAGCATTTCCTTTACAAGCAGGTCTTACTCCTGATGGGAAAATAAAGGTTCCCATAGGGTTAACTGACTTAGAGAAGGTCAACAGCATGGCACAATCACTCTGCTCATAGAGCAGTGAGAAAGTCTGTATTTCTGACATATTTATAACTTGATGGTTAAGATGTTCACTTAATGTTCTTTTTTATTCAAAGGTCTCTGACCATTTAAACCTCTCTCCGTTTAACTTAGATGTGTTTTGCTAGCTATTAATGTCCTTTAAGTACCTGCTTTATGCACACTTTAAGATCTGGACCTACCAGTTTTCAAACAGTTCTACTTTGACAAAATTCCAAAATAATTACAGCAATTGTTTTTTAAAAACATGTCCAAGTTAAAAATAAAATATTTCTTTAGATTTGAAATTTCAAAGAATTAAGTTTGCTGGTTTGTTGTAAGAAGATAATTCTTAGACTTTGTGATGCTAAGAATAAGAAATACACTACATTTTGCATACAGGCTTAAAATGTGTTTGAGTATCTCTGCTATTAACCTTGGAACCTGATCCGAGACCAGACTCAGAAGTAGAAGCTAAAAACCTAAAGTCTAGAGTTTATTGCCAAATCCATAGAGAGTCGCCTATCTGCTTTCTAACTTTGATGCTTCTAAATAAAAAGACAAAATATTTCTTTGCTCCTTGATTACATGTTACTAAATAAAAGTGATATTTATAAGTATTGTTGGGGTTAAATTATACAAATATTTTTATTAGCAGATGATTGTAAGAGATACAGATCCCAAATGTAGATGTGCATGAATGGACACACGTCAACACACATGCACAAAAAAGATAGAATTACCCATGGTGTGCGTCTAGATTTTCGCAGCAGACCCAGCCATATGTTTCTTGTCTAGGCGGCTGCCCAGGGAACTCATGCATGTGGATAACAGTTCTACAGGCAAGAAGCCATATAAACAATGAGCATAACTCATAATGAAACAAAGAGGCATGCTAATAGCAAATTGTGTCATTATAGAACACTACTCAACCAAAGGTTTTTTAATGAGTAATTTTGATAAATGAATAAATATATTAATATAATCACCCCACTGTAAAAGTAATCAGATGTTTGATGGTGAAGGATCGCATAGCATTTTGCACTGTAAGATGAGAAAGTCACATCCTCTCCCTGACTTTTGTCTACACTTACCTTTATTGTAACCTCTCTAGAGTCAGCCAGGACAGTAGCAAGTACCATGCCTGGGAAACGGTGGTTAAATTCTATAAAATATTTTGTTTGTCATTGCAATAGGAAAGAACTGCTTCCAGCTTCAAAGAAAGAATGGCTTTTAAATTCTTTTTCTTTTTATATAATAAAAAGAATGTATACTTTCAGTTGGATGTGAGGTGGGTAGTTTAATAAAGCTATAGAATTTCATTCATATAAAAAACATTTTTATATGTTAAAAGTAAGCCTATGTTTCACTTGATGTTTTGTCCTGAGAAAATATTGTCGCCTTGTTTAATTCAATGAGAAAAATATTTAATAATTGATGAGAATTTGTGGAGTTGAAAATTGTAAACAAGACAGTATTTCAACACACCAGCTCTAAAATAACAAAACAGACTTCCTCTGTTGTAATTACTTACCCTTTCTATAGCACCTATCATCTTAATACTTAGGCATAACAATACGAGGCCTAATATCAGGATGAAAATATAATGATTCCATCTAATTTTTCTCTCTCAGTGAGTGAAAATACAGTGTTCATCTATACATTTATTCCCCTATGTTACACGGCTTAGTTCCTGAAATTAAATAATGCCTTATGTACTACAAGTACGCAGTGATTGGTATGAAAGAAATATGAAGGTGTGACACTGTATTTTAATTTAAAATGAGTCAGTATTTTCTTTCAATACAAATATTATACACATAAGCAGATATACAGCAGGTCTTCAAGTAACATCGTTTCATTATAACATTGATGAGATGCTGTAGGAACTTGACTCTTGTGTCTATTAATTAGCCTATGGTAAAATTGGTTTTCTTATACGTTGCCTCGCTTCCAGTCACAGAACCAATTGTCAATGTTAAGTGAGGACTTCCTGAAGTATCAACAGCTAATGGCCAAGAATTTGATTTTTCTTGTCCTGCTTTCATTCTCATTTTTGAAGAAATTGTCTCTCTAATCATCATCCTGTGATAACCATTTGAGTTTCTGAGGCCCATATTCATCTGCTGGGTCTGCTGAGGTTATCCAGCTCTTTCTCACCAATAGGAGGTATATAGAAATGATATATATCACAACAAGCAATGGCACATTGTGCAAAACCGTTATAATTGTAATTCTGAACATAAAGTGATATTAAAGCATCAGATGTCTCAGTGTCCTCAGCTATGCAAAGGGAATTGTGCTCATTCCCAAATAGTTATTGAGGGCCTGCTACTCAATGCCTACGTGATAGGCATTTTCCTACAAAATGGGCTGCAGCAGTGAACATCAGAGAAAAATCTTCTGTCTTTGTGGAAATCCTCCTCTAATGGAGATAGGCTGTAGAGGGGTAGATAGACAATAAGCAACAACATAAAAAGCAAAATATATATTAGATGGTGATAAGTACTATATAAAGATTAAATGGAAGGAGCATCAGGAGTGCTTGCGGGGTTTGCAACTTGCAATAGTTTCCTGAGACTCACCTGGAGGAAGTGAAAACAATAACCAGACTCATAGGATTCTTGTGAAGATTAAATGAATTCTGTGCAAAATGCTTTAAACAGTGTGGCATATAGTCAAGGGTTAATAAATGTCAGTTTATAAAAGAGGGAGTGACATTTAGGGTTGTTTTGAGAAAGGTTTTTGTTTGTTCTGCAGCGATTTTCCTTTATTAGCCATGGCCATTTTTATCTAGAAGTGAGGATGGAACTGTATTTAAATTCCACATAAAAGATTCAAAAAGCTAATTTGTGAACTGGATAAAAATAAAGAACTGGAAGATCTAAGTCTTCATGGGTAAATTATCCACAATTTGTCCCTCTCTTAAAAATAGAGAGAAGGAAAAGGGGAAGGGAAAGAGGGAGGGGGGAGAAAGGAAAGGAGGAAGAACGTTTCTGTAATAAGAGTCTATTTTAAGTATAAAATTGTGTTAAGTCATAGATATAGTGTAATTTTAATTCTATATCTATTCTAACGTGAAAGATGGGTCAAAGTAGATGCATGCCAAATCTAGGAAAATACTAATCTTCACTAATTTAATTAACTGGGTTCAAACATTATTGAACTAACCTATAGGAATCTCAAATATTTATTTTTCTTGACAAACATCTCTATTATTTTAGTAGGTGACTATATTTAGGTATTTTTAATAGCAAACAAACAGTAAGTTATTTGTATTAAATAAGCCAAACATTCTAGCTAATACAAGAGAAAGATAATTATAGGGTACCTACAATGTGCTAGGCAATTTGGACGTTTCTTCCTTTCTTTCTTCCTTCCTTCCACCCTTCTTCCCTTCCTCCCTTCTTTCCTTATTTCTCTTTCCTTTCCTCCCTCCCTCCATCCCTCCCTCCTTTCCTCCCTTCCTCTTTCTTTCTTTTTTGGGGAGTTACTTTCATTTTCCATCAAAAAGTTTTGAGAACCTGTATGTTGGGTGCTGATTGAGATACTGGTGGGATAACTGAAAGTGGTTAGACACAATTCTTGCCAAGTCTCATAAAACTTACAGTCTTATAACAGAAGGTATATACAATCTCTTTAGCTCTTCACATCCTTGTAAAGAAGGTACCATCCCAGTTGTATAGAGAGGAAAACCAAAATGAAGAAAAATTTAGCAAGCTGTCAAAGGTCACTCACTCAAGTGTGGAACTTTCAGGTTCACAGGTGCAAGTGCTTACACTGCTGGCTCACTAATATTGGAATATACAATGCAAATGCAGTTTTTGTTTACTATTCTGATTGTGGTTTGCTTATCTTTTAAAAATTAATGTTCACTTCTCAAAGACATGAAAATTGATGGAGTGGAAAGATGAGCCATAACCAGACTATGTAACTGAGGAAGCTAAATCAAGATTCACACTTTGCCTTGGGTTAAATCACCCATGCATTAATCTAAAACTTACTACATACAGTTTGTATACTTTAATGATTTTACCACATTGTGTGGAAAAGTACACGTTAAGAAACATCATAAAATCTGTGTGTTTTTTTTAGTTTATGAATTGATGTCCTTGCAATGATGGTGTCAAAAAGTGTAAGCCTATGATATCTATCTATCTATCTATCTATCTATCTATCTATCTATCTATCTATCTATCTATCTATCATCTATATACAGATATATCTATATATCTATCTATATCTATCTATATCTATCTATATCTATATCTATATCATCTATATCTATATCTATATCTATCTATATATATATTTCTTTTTTTTTTTAGCTGTCTGCCAGCAAGAATTCAATAAAGAGCCTCAGGAATGTAATGGTTTGCACTTTAAAATGAAAACATTATACAAAATTATATAGCAAAAAGGCAGACACTGTGAGTTGGCCGTCCCAAATTCCCTCTAAGCTGTCCTTCTCCATGGCCAGTTTGGTCTCCAGGAAATCATGTGATCCCGTTACGGCCAATGAGATATAAGTAGATGATATAGGTGTGGCTTAAGGAAACCTTTCTAAAAGGAATAGCCTTGGCTTCTACTTTTAGCTTTTTTCCTTCTTCCTACTGTGGAGGGGGGGAAACGTTACACTTTAAGGGGAGCAGAAAAAGAAAACAAACTTGGGCACCAGAGAGCAGCTGCACAGTCTTCATCTTTTGCTGCCTACTTTTGACTTATTTCATTGTGGGGAGGGTGTACAAAAAAACAAGTATCTTAAGCACGCATTCTGTTGTTTGCAGATGAAAGCAAAACAATACTAATCAATACGGTGATCTTCCTTTTCCCCCTCCCTCCTTTCCGCTCCTCCTGTTTTCATTTCATGTTATTTTATTCTCAAGTTTCTGACTAGATTTTAATTATTTCTCTCTATTCTTCTTTATCACCTACCTAATTTGTTATTTTAGCTTCCAACATGGTAGAACTAATTACCTATTTAGATGACTTCCAAATTTATCAAAACTAAAATAAAAATAAGCTAGTATTCCTGAATTCCATACTTTTAAGACCCTTCTTTTCTCTTATTTACCAAGGCTTGAAATATGAAAACAAAATTTTTTTTTTCTTGTACCCCTTCCCCCCAATAATTTGTTGAATTTTAGAGTCTGAATTTGTAATGTCTTTCACAGCTGTTCAAATGTTCATTTCCTATTGTAGTCAGACTCTTATCCTCTCAGCCAGGCTGTGGCAAGATCACTTTGACTCAGCCCAAACATCCTACCCACCAATGTCACATGTATATAGAGTTCTATCCATTCTTGTTTACCAATTTAAAGTCTTTTATTGCAAAGCACCACCCAGCCTTAGCAAGAACACAGGGAAAATGGCACTCTCATATTTTATGGTGTCATTGTAAACTGATAAAATGCTTTTGAAAAATAATCGGGCAATATGTTTCTAGAACAGTAAAAACAAATTCATAATCTTTGTTTTAGTAACACAATTTAGGGGAAATTATCTAAAAGAAGTATTTTTTTAAAAGAAAGAAGCTAAGATGTTCACAATAATGTAAGTACACTTGTAAATACTGGGGAAAATCTCATGTGGGGATAATACATTAAGTAAATAATGGCAATTCATTATTAAGAAAAAAATGCTTATGAAGATTTTATGTCAAGGTAAAAATATTAATAAAAAATTGCAGTAAAATGATAAACCTCAAGTCAGAATGTAGTTACCCCTGTAGGGATGGGATATGGATGCAACTGGGATAAACCCAGGGGCAGGCTTAGAGATTATTAGAAATACTATATTTCTTAAGCTAGGGAGAGTCCAAAGGCACAAACCTTAACATATACATGATGTATATTATTTTATATGCATATTTCATTAAAATTATTTCATTACATTATTAAAAAAATAAAAATCTTATCCATCTTTTGAAGAACATTTCAAGTACAATCTTCTCCACAAAGTCTTAATATTTTCAGATATAATTTCATCCAGAATATTTTAATTGTACCTCATAGTATAGTTATTCGATAGTTTTATCTAAGCTCATCTTCATATAATACCCAGGTTTGTGCCTTGTATATAGTATGAAATTAAAGTGGTATTCTGTGAACTACACATACTTTAGTCAAATTAAATTATTTCCATAGGGGTATAACTTTCATTTGTAAAATTAAAAAAGGCAAAGATAGCTATAGTTCAAATTGGATGTTTTGATTTGTATACAGATTATCTCTATTATATTATAGTTCCAATATTTGCAATCTAAGAACTTGCAAATTACCATTTGAAAAAAATTTGCTATTTCTGGTATTGAAAAACTGAATTATTTAATACAATAAAATTCTAATTTTAAAAGAATAAAAAGTAGTATAATTGATTGAATCATTTTAAATGATTAAATATGATAGGGACCATGAAATTAGGTTGAAATGCTCCAAGTCTGATAGATTCTTATATGTAAAAACTTCTAATTTAAAAGAAAGTTACTTGAGGAATGTTGCCAGAATTAATGTTCAAAAGGTATTTGACACATTCAAGTTTTGCTTATTTTCAATATATGCACCCAAATAGAAGAAACAGGTTTTCTGCTATATTGTTTTAATGTACGTTATTCTAATTTTATATAATTTGTTTAACTATTCAACAAGAATTCATTAATCACCTACTATGTGCAAAATAGTGTGAGGGGAAAAAAAAGTAGGCTAAATAAATGGTTAAGGTGCAGCTCTTTTTCTCAAAGGGTTACCTGTGACAGGGGAGCCAATAATATTTAATGAAAGCAGAAAGGTGTTATGGAGTATGGTGCCAGGTGGGTACTAGACTTATTGGGGGGATCACTGCATAAGTTATAGAAATGTCTAAACACTATACTGAAACATATAATATTCAGTGTCAATTGTAATTGAAAATTAAAAAAAAAAGTTTTTTAAAGAATAAGTGAGAGAATTGACATTTGCTGGATGCTTACTTGGACCAATGTGAGATACAATGTATCTCACATTGGTGAGATACATTGTATCTCACATTGGTCCAAGTAAGCAATCAATAAATGTTATTTCTTCAGTGTAAGGGAGATATTATTTAAATAGGTGGAAAACATTGAAAATCAGAAAAAAAAGATGAAAAAACCAGCTGGCCAGTGACGAGGCACGTTTTCCATTATACTAAAAGAAGCTTCAAGAGGGGAAAGATGATTTTTAGGTGAGGAGATAGGATATGTATACGTGTGTGCGTGTTATGGAATCATTTTGGGAAGATCCCATAGGAGGAAATGGAGGAGGGCTATTAAGCAGAGTAAAGCCATCCAGGATGGATGGGGCATGGCAAGGTCCACACGGCTGGAAGGGGAAGTAGGAGATATGAAAACCTAAGTGAGGCCCTTAAATGTCATGGTATTGTATTGAAACTGATTTGTGCCACTTTGGGGTGTTAAATATAGGTATGCTATAATTAAGGTTTTGCTGTAGGAGAGGTGGAATAAATCGCAGGAGAGGCCAGAGGTTCAGAGCTGGGGGACGGGGAGGGGAGGTGGTAGTGGAGGCAGGAGGAGACTTGAATGAAAGTGACGATGCAGGAACTTGGAAAAGAAAAGACTCATCTTTGGATGTGATGAAGATATTTAAGCTAGAAGGACCAAAAACTGTATTGATTGCAACAAAAGTTATGAAATGTCATTTTCAGACATTTTACAGACAGCTCCTCATTCAAATCAAAATATGTTGTTTACCACATAATCACATAATATCACCAGCTGTTTGTGTTGTAGTAAGGCTTTTACATGCTTTTCTCATACGTAAACAGGAAAATTCCCCTTTGCTGAACATTATTGCTAAAATATGACACATGAAAAAAATAGGCATTGAAAACCTAATAGTACGTATTCACTTCTGGCCCTAGGAAAAATCAGAATTATATTTTTTAATTTATTTAAAGCTGTGGGAATCACTTTTATTTTCACTTCTAGTAAGATCTAATCTTTCAACACACATTAGAAAATGGACTCAATTTCCACATCCCCCCCGCCCCCCTCATTATATTAGTGTTAAACCAGCCATGCAATCTTTGGCATCACTAATCCAAAGGTGTAAGAACTTTAAATGTACACTGATATTGCAGAAAGTCTTTACCTTTGAGAAATCAGGGTGTGGTGCAGGTAATACTCTTAATACTGTAAAAGATTTTTCTACCTCTGACACTATTTTTCAAAAAGAGTATCACTACTGGTGAAATATACAGAGATCTGGCAAAAAGCTTTTGGATGGGTAACACTTAAAAGGCTAGTTGTAAAGTTTTGCTGTATCACTTAAATTGAATTAGATTATTATCTGCTTGGGGGTGTTTATATATGCTTTTATTTTTCTGGACAATATGTTAGGTAATAGAAATTCAGCACATGTGCCATGTGTAAGAAACTCAGAATACTAGCTTGTATCCTCTTGGCTAATTCATTATTTGGCTATTTGCAATAATAATGAAATATATTAAGTTAGGGAAACAGGTCATCATCTTTGACCCAAATCGTTTTGGTTTTAAACAGAATGGTAATATCATTTAGAATTGGATTCAACAGATACCTTTAACACATTATTTTACGCAGTCAGAATTACACATTCTTGGTAAAATAATTTTGCCATGTTTATATTTTCTGACTTTTTACATCCCTGCAAACAAAGTAGAGGAAACAGCACTAAACAAAGATAGGCACATATTTTTGCTAGGATACATGTACTTTTTCCCTACCTTCTCCCCTTCTGGTCACACCTTAGTTCTGTTTAAATTTAAGTTCCATACAGATAGATGTACATGAACTGAATTCGAGATGCACACACACACACAATTTTCTCCAGCACTCTAAGTCGCAATAATAGCCATGCCTTTCTTCTTTCATTGTTTTTGCTCTTCCACGCAGCGCCCCAGTTCACACAATGACGTGGTTCTTACTTTTAAATCTTTCTTCTTACTCTTTTTCTGTATACCTGGGGAGTTGCCTTAACATTTCTTCTCCTTCTTCTTTTAATATGCAAGCAGTTTTTCCAACACTGAATTCCGTTCTTTTAACCACACTATTCAGGTACTAGATCTTAACCTTGACCTACCCCTTAATTTCCGTGTATTTCTCTGGAATGGATTCTTGTACTTGATGTTCTATTTTTGCCATAGGCAGGGAGTGCAATTTGGAAGGCTTTTCCACGTGAAGCATTTGCTATAGAATACATTTATGGCCAGTCTGCCACTCAGCTCTCTGAGAAAGAGCTGTTAGTACGAGAACTGCCACGATGACATAATTTCTTATAGCACGCTTCCACTCTTACAGTTAAACTCACTTCCGTCACTCCCTGCCTCTCCTAGAGGAAAACGTTAGTTTCTAGGAGAGGCAAGTGTTTCGTTTAAATATTGTGCATTTTTTGATATCCTACCGTTTTCAAACTTGTCTTTTCATGTTATTTCTATATAGATGTAGTAGAGCTTAAAGAGCTGTTTACCCTGCGCCCAGGATCAGTCCAGGGGGTGGGGTCCGGAGCTGTTTTCCACGGAAGAGAGAGATCTCCACCCTAGCGACCAACCCCTCACCCTCCAGGTTCCACTTTCCTTCAGAGCTCCAGATTCCCTTGCCGCACCCACGTCTTCTGATGTAGGCTTCCCTCGGCTTCTCGTGCCCGCTGCTTTCCTCGACTAAGGATACTTCGCTTAAGGAGTGGTCCACAATTTTCAACACTTTCACACTTATCTTATTTGTTCTTCGAAACACTAAGACCAGGTCAGATCCCCTTCTCTTAACCTGTTTTATTTCTAAGACACAGGCCCACTGAGTCACCCTGCCAGGAGTAGAAGTGGGCTGTGGATTCACCCTCCTGGCTGGACCACCTTTCCTGTCTTCCTCACATGAGGAATGTGGCCAGAGGTAGAGATCGCACCAGGCACCACACTGCCTTTGTTTTCATTAATTACGCGCATCGGGCCTTTAGAAGTGTTTGGAAAATGCCACACTACATGTAGACCACGGCTTTTCCTGGCTAGAATTCGTTCCTTCGCTCTCATTTCCTGTTTCTCGGCCTCTCCCTAGTTTCTCTTCCCATCCACTTCATGCCACATTACTGCAAATCTCTCTCTCACATAAACTTCCTCTTAGCGTCCTTCCTATTGCCAGGGCGGTTTCCCACGCGGGGCGGGCTCAGGGGCATCGTATAAGGGTGTCGAGCCCGCCTGGGAGCCCCAGCGCGCTCACCTAGGTTTGCAAGAAAGTGGCGCACGCAATCTCAATCGATGTCCGCTGCGCCTGGCCAGCCCACGCCCCCACCCCGCCTGTCCGCTTCCGCCCAGTCTCCTCTTCGCCCCCGCCGACCCCCGGTGCGGCCCTGACCCCTGGCCCTCCCGGCCGCCACGGGAACGGCCGGGCCGCGCCGGCTGCCTCTTCTCTGCTGCCCCAGAATCCCGCGGATCTGCTCCCCTGGGCGCGGAGGCGGGGCGGAAGGAGCTGCCGGTGCAGGCGTCAAGGACTCGGCTCCCGGCCGCCCTCCTCTCCGGGCTCCCTTCTGGGGCGCAGGGCGGGGTGCTGGACTCCCTTCCCCCCTTGCCTCCATAGTCCCCGCGGCCTCGGCAGGGGTCTGCAGCTCCTATTTCCCTCTCCTGCAAGTTCGCCTGCTTTCCTAAATAACTAGCTCGGGTGGGCGCCCCTACTCCCGGGGTTGCGTAGAGAGGCACGCGTCTCTGCCTCGCTCGCATTCATCCCTCCAAGGTGAAACGCTGCTAGGGAGGATGCCCCCGCCTCGCCCGCAACGCCCGTCGCTCCCAAACCCAAACAATGATTCCCCTTCCTCGCCCAGCCCTCCTTGCCAGTCGCACCCCCGCGCGCACCACCGCGGCGAAAGCGCCGTCCGCCCGGGCTGCCCCAGCCGGGACCTCATTGTTGCCCGGTGCGAGCGATGACTGACGCCCGGGGGCAGTCCCCGTGAGCGGCCTCGCCGCCAGTCCCGCAGCTTCGGCCGGCCGCACCAGTCAGCTCCGCCCACACCTTTCCAAGTTAGCTGGCGGGTGAGCCGCGGGGACGACTCCGGCGCCCGGCCCCCTCCCGCATGTCCCCACCCGGGCGGGAGCGGGAGGGGGGGCGAGAAGGCTCCGCGCTTTATTTGTCTCCGAATTCTCTTCCTAACGCTGCCTTGCACGGTCTGACACAAAAGAGGGGACTTTCTCGCGGCTCAGCGCGAGTCCTAGCTTGGCGAGTTGAAACCCGGGGGTTCTCCCGCTGCGAGACCCCGCAGACCCCCTAGGCCGGCGGCTCCCAAGGCTTGGTGGCCATGTGTAGGTTATTTTGGGTGCCGCAGCAAGGTGGTGCAGGTGAAAGGGAAGCACGGCCGAGGCCGGAGGCCGGGAGGCGGGGGCAGGGGTGGGGCGGGGTGGGGCGGGGTGGAGGCTCCGCGGACCCACCCCCCAGCCCGGCGGCCCGGGCAGCTAGGCGAGGGCTTGGCAGTGGGTGTTGCCTTCTACCTCTGCGAGCGGGGAGGGGTTAGTTTCCCACAGGGGATTTCAACCATCACACTCAAAGCCCGCCTCCTAATCCTCGGGCGGAGCGGCTCGGGGGCCCCATTTTATGGCAATAAAGCGACTTAGCGCCTGCTGAGCGAGCCCCTCCCCGCCGCCGCCCCCGCCCTCGGCCCCACCCCGGGGCTCGCCCGCAGCGGCGGGGCTTTGTTTCTGGGGAGGAGAACCCGGAGCTCTTTTGTTTGGGGGGTTTGGTGTTTTCACCCCCCACCTCACCCCGCCCCACCCCACCCCCCCGTGCCTCTCCGGTTTCCTGAGCTGCGGGCTGCGAGGGAGGAGAAGCGGCGTCTTGCTACCCCCTCGGCTGGGCCCCGGGGTAATTCGATGCGGGCCTGGCGAGGCTCCCCACGCTAGACCGGGGCTCGCGTCTCGGCAGCCTCCACCCACCGGCCCACCCTACATTTAGCGCATCATGTGATCCGGGTAAGTCATTTGCAAGTACAACAGTTCCCTGGGTTGCCCCCCATTCATTTCCTGAGAACTGCAGAGAGCAGCTGAGAGGCTCTGCCTGTGCGTGTGCGAGTGTGCGTGTGAGTGAGCGCGGGTGACGCCGTGTGTGTGCGAGAGTGTGTGCGCGCGCGTGTGTGTGAGAGAGAAAGGGAGAGAGAGAGAGGGGGACTCTGTGAGGGAAAGAAAACAATTTCTCCTGCTCTGCAGCTTCTGTTCAGGTCTGTGCCGATTCCGTTTCTTATCAAAATAAACAACCCCCTCCTCTTTTTTTTTTTTTTTTTTTGCTGTCCCAAATCAGACCGTATTCTCTTAACATGTTTTATTTTCCTTCTGTCATCTGCTCAAGTTAAATCATTTTGGTTGGTCTGTGTTCTTAAAGGGGGAAAGTGTTGGGAAGCGGGAGGGGGCCGAGGGAGGGCGATGCTATTGCAAAGCAAGTATCGTCCGTCGGATTCGTGGAGAAGAAAGAAGGAGCCTTCCCCCCCCCCCCATTATTTAAAAAAAGAACTTACCAAGTAACGTGAATTAAGCAAATGTTTTTCTACCCCTAATTGAATTGTTGGTTTCAGTGTTTGCCAGACAGTTGCCAAGGATGAGAAATAAAACACCAGGGCTGAATTGGGGGTGGGGGGTGGTTTGTGGAAATAGTTTGCCCCAGGAATAGAGCGAGAGTTCGGTGAATAGCTGCAGCACCGGGTCTATGCGAGCTGTGGGTGTGCGCTGGCGAGTGTGGAGGGGAAGGGGTTAAGGCGGAGATGACACTGCTGGCATGAATAGTGGTCCTGGTGCTACATTCATTATTGTCTCTGGTCGTAATGATGTGTAACTGTCACTTGCCACAGTGCCTTGTCCATGGAAGTAGCCAGAGGCTGCCCCGTGGCTGTTATTTTCAATTACTGGGGACCTGGCCAGAGTTGACAAGGGGCAACTTTGCGCGTCCACCCTGGCCGGGAAGCCCGCCTAGCCGGCCTGGGAGCTACTTCTTGCCTTAGGAGCTGGCTTCGAGGACTCGGACTTGACCTCTGCGACTAGAGTTGGTGTTCTCGTTAGATGTTCCCCTACGGGGAGAAGCAATCCTGCTTTTGTTCGGTAGAGAACTGCCTACTAGAACTTTGAAAACTTTTATCTTTGGGGAAAAGGGTGGGGTGCACTCAACAGTTCTGTTTCGAAGTATGTTGGAGGCAAAGGCTTGGAAAAAGTACCAATTCCTTTGTTATATGCCCTGCAGCTTCCCAACCCTCTTCACCCTGCGCTTTGAGTTTTGCATACTTTAATAGTAATAGCCTTAATTCAGCTGATAAAAGCTGACCGTGTTGAATTAAAGAGTATTAGTACAACGGAATGTGTAATCTGGATAAACAGTTTGTGTGGCTAATATTGTCAGATCTCTAATTTAACTGTACAGATGGTTTAAGTATGGTTCTATATGGATTGTTTTAAGCAATTCCACTGGCTAATAGAATTCTCGACGGAGCATTCGGATGTTTTATTTTGAATCAGCTTTAATATTGTCTCAGTTTCCCTATAACACCAGGGAGATGAGCAGCTCTATTTACATTTAGTGCTTGTGCATCTAGTTGCTTCGGTAGACATCTGCCAATCAAATATGCGTCATTGTGCAAATGTATCTAGCCTCCTGCTTGCCCTTTTCTTACTGGAGGATAGAGTTGTTTAGATAAGTAAATACTTTGAAATAAATTTGGTGGCTTTTTACAGGCAGCAGCTTGTGGTGGGGATGGGAGTGGTCGCTTTGAAGAGTAGGTGTGTCTCTTAAGAAATGCTCTTTGCAATTGACATTTAATAAAAACAGTAATTCCACCCTCCCCAAGCCTCGTTGTGCTGTGTGCAGACCTCATTCAAATGTTGTTTGCATTTTTCAAAACCACATAGAAATTGGTTATGATAAAGGGGTATACTTTTAGGCTAGAAAATGTTGAACTGTAGAAGCTTAGTAGAAATTGGATGTTGGAAGACAAACATTTCAGTTGCATAAGTTATATATATCTTTATCCCTGCAACCTGGTCAATCTGAGACTACAAGGAGTATATTAAGCTTCTTTGAGTTGGGGAGATTGTAATTTGAGCATACAAGAATTGGCAGAAATTTGTAACGTATTTAGAAAAGGTTTATTCTATCTTCTAATCCATTACTCTTATGCAGTATACTCAAGCTGGTAAAATTTAGAATGTTTTCACATAAAATTTTCATAATTTATGAACTAAAACTCTAATTAATGTAGTTGTGTCCAGTAAACAAAACATTCCTGAGGGTGTTTCTGTTTATTTTTGAAGTGCCTCAGTTATTTATTGCTTAATAATACATATTTAACAGAAACTTGCATCAGCTAAACTTTATTTTGGAATGCTTTGTATTGCTGTTTATTGAATGAAAATTGTTGTGCTAATGAGCTCTTAGTATTTTTTTCTCCAGAAAGTTCCTTTTCTCAACAACTGAATGTCACTTGGGAGAAAACTGGTCCTGGTATAGCATTTGAGACCTTGACTTTAGCAACTCTTGGCTGGTGGTTGTTTACTACAGCTGCAGCCTCTGTGTGTACAGAAAGGGAAGGGGCTGCAAACACTGGTGTGCTCACTCTCTCCTGGCCAAGGGGAAAACAAATCAGGATGCTCCATGGTCATTCCTAAGAGCATGCATCAGGCATGTAATAGTGAGTGTTCTGGTCGATTAAAAATATGTATGTTCCTCGGGGATTACTTCCTGGCCTTCCGTGAAAGGTAAACATGGACTTCAACAGATGAAGAGTGAATTTTAGATGTGTCACGAAGTAGGCTGTTAACAACTTAATGAAATAATTTGGTCTGAAATATAGGGTTTGTTTTTGTTTTTGTTTTTTTTATCTGCAGAGACACGGAAGTCCTGAGTCCTGTAGGTCTATAGTGAGGGGATTGTGAACTCAAGCCAGTGTTGGTTAATCTAGTACTGAGTAACCTTATTAGTGAGGGGATATTGTTAAATGGTTGAATATATAAAGGTCCTGGACATTTTCACCACTGTACAAAATGGAAAATGTGGAATTTCATATTTATGCAAATTAACAGTAGAATACTCATTAAAATAGGGGTGTCAAATGGTTTCTTTTCTTTATATTGTGAAACAGTTTTAGAGTGTCACATTCGTAAATCTAGAAGTAGATGATTTGTGTATTAATGCAAAATAATTGTATTTTACAAAATTAGAAATGGAACCAACTCTTTTGGAAAAGTTACTTACTTTTTAGGTAAATACGTTTCCCAATTTTTACTTCCATGTTGATTAATGAACAAGAGCTGAAAATCCCAAAGTAGTTTCATTCAGAATGGACACCGTGGTTATCTTTATCTTTTAGAAAACAACTTTCATTTTTGTAAATAATTCCTAAAATAGATTTCAGTTGCTTACCTCTTATCATTTACGTTTTGAAAATACCCTATGCTGTGAGTACAAAATATCTACATTTTTGCCCAATATGCATTTATTTTTGTTTTTCAAATTCATATTTATGTTTTTCAGCCTACAAGTTATACACAGCTTTCAGTCTTAAGTATGTACAAAATGTAAGGGTAAAAATATTAAAATTAAATCACTGGTAACACCCTATAACCACAGCCTTAACTCATCTGCCACAACCACCGCTCCCAAAATCAAAATGCAAGTAAACAGATGGGCCTTGCTCCGTGCCCAGAAGGTCAGCAGCCCTAGGCTCTGTGAGACCTGCTTGGTTTCTAGATCCCAGGCCTGTCCAGAGGACTGTGTGACTTCAGCTGGCCAGAATTCATTTTCAGGGCCCAGCCAGCCACACCCCATGTGATGTCAGCTTTTGAGTTTTGTGGTCAAGAACACATGCTGTGGATTAAATGGTTACTTTGTCTATATATTCTCAGTAATTATGTTACAAAAGGACTTTTTGGTTTTGGGTGTTTATTGTCATAAAAGTGGCTACTTGAGTAGTCATATTACTCCATAAAAATTTGTTTTGGTCTGGCAGTAGATTACAGGATAGTCACTCATAGAATTCTGCTCTGGTATGGTCTTTCTTCCTGTCTTTTTTTTTGCACTTCAAGTTTTTGCACTTCAAGTCGAACTTTTATTTTGTTACTAATTTCGTGGTGTGTATTTTAAAATATTTATTAGTGTACTAATTGGACTAGTCCAAACAATATTGCTCTTTAGGTACAGATGGACCAGCAGAAAGCCCTTGCTGCTGTATTGCTGCATTGAAGGTGAGAAGGAAAATAGTGCGAGAGCTTTGGGGTAGTTTACCTACCCACACCAGAGGCTATAGAAGCTGCCACTATTACTGGTTGCTGGCGTAGACACCCAGGAATTATGTTGCAAGTGCTACATTCACCATGCTTATCAGTATACAGTAGTACCCCCGATCTGCCGGGATATGTTCCAGTACCCCAGTGGATTCCTGAAACTGTGGATCCTTTGGAACACTATGTGTATGTAGTACGTGTTTGTTTTCCTATACATGCATGTCTTTTCACTTAAAGGGAAGCACTTTATGGCTTCTCTTTGGCATATCCAAATTACCAGCATCACTGCCCTTGTGCTTTGGGGCCATTATTAAAAAATAAGGGTTTCTTGACCACAAGTCCTGTGTTACTGTGACAGTGGATCCAATAACCCAGAAGCCTACTCAGTGACTAACAGGGGAGCCAGTACAGTGTGGATTCGCTAGACTAAGGGATGAGTCAGGTCCTGGGCGGGATTACGGAACTGGATTTCTTGAGATTTCATTATGTTATTCAGAACGGCGTGCAATTTAAAACATGAATTGTTTATTTCTGGGATTGTCCATGTAATGTTTTCAGATGGCGGATGACCTTCAGTACTGAAACTTTGGAAATCAGAACCTTTGGTAAAGGGAAACTACTGTGAGGGCTTTTCACAATAACTTGTAGCGTGATGTGTATGTACATACTATATACACACATATATTTACACACATATATTTACTGTTTATATATGTATTAATATATATGTATGTGTGCATCTATGCCTATTTAATGCTGATGTGTTTTTGTATTATTTATCTATATTGGTACGTACCCCCCACACCGTATACATTCTGACCAAAAATTAATAGTAAAAAGCCCCCCACACTTGTATAAAAAGGGGAAAAACACACAGACTCTTTTTTCACATTCGGTTTAGTAATACTATTCTTGCTTTATTTTTGAGATTAACAAGCAAACTCATAATAAAACATGGAAACAGCTCTGCCCCAAAGAAAACAAACCAATAAACCTAAATGGCAACCAAGATAGATTACTGTAAAAAGTGAAATAACTGTAAAGAAAACCAGCATACGTTTTATAATTAGGTGTCTGCGAAGACGGTGCATCCTGGGATCAGGACTGATTGAAGTGGCAGAAGTATCTGAGTTTGAGTTCGTACTCTTCTTGCTTACTAACTCGGGGTGGCCTTGGTCAAATTTCTTAACTTCTCCTAGTCAGTAAAATGGGAAGAATAATACGTAGTTTACAGGGCTGTGGTGGGGGTAAAATGAGATAATGTGGGTAAAAATCTCTTTGTAAAACTGTCAAGTGTTGGTGTGGCAACTGATTGGACAGGAAAACCCTCCCGCCCTACTCCCTACCCCCTGCCCTAAAAGGGATGAACTTTGCAACCTCTCAAAGTGAGCATATAAATTACACTTAACGGAGAAGGAGAAGGAATTTCCGAGTGTGGGTAGAAAACTTCTGCCTGTCAGAGGTCATGAATTCCATTCCTGTCTCACTAGAGATTTGCTCTATGACCTTGAGAAAGTCACTGTTAAGAAGTTTCTATGTGGCTGGTATAAAAGTTGCTATTAACATATAATGCAGGTGAAGTATCTGAGCTTTTCAAAATAAAAATACGTGAAAATACAGTTCCGGTGATCATTTACAGAAAATAAAGATCAACAATGATTATTGAGAGATTTATAAACCTCTAGGCTACTTCTTTAATGAGTCAAGTGAAACTTATATGAACTGGTCATTAAAAATGCCCTCAATTTTTTTTTTTTTATAGAATCTTTAAATTTGTGCTGTTGTACTACAATTTAGAACAGTCTATTGAACTGCGAATCCCTAGTTAAGACAAGATTCTGTTGATTAAGGTATGTCTCATTTGTGGCTTAGAGTCTATTGGTTAGACTCAAACATTGTTTGCAACACAACACATGCACAGTAAAGAAAAGCAGGTCATGGAGATATTAAATGGGTATTTGTAAATTTATTGAATACGTTTTATTTATATGTACACATTTTCTGTCATGTACAGTTCTCAGATTTCCCTAAAATCTGAGAAGATGAAGAACAATATTAATTTCATAATGTCTTCTGAGCCACGTTTTCTCCAGTTAAGAAACAAAAAATGTTTTTTTCACTCTAAAGAATCTTTAAACACTCGATTCTTGCAAGAGCAAAGAACAAATTCAAACCAGCTCATCAATATAATTCATTTTAGACTCTTTCATATCTTATATACACCTTGCCTAACTCTTCTTCGTGTTGCAACAATCACTGTAAACGTTTCTTTCCTTGCGACTTACTTATCATCGCTTGCTTTAAGACTATGCTAGATTCCAGTCTGTATCTATGGCCCCATAGCTCATGATATTCCTTCTGGTGTCAGTTGCTTCTTGACTTGCCTTGTTCCCTCCCAATAATGAGCCCCTTGAGAGCAGAAAATGAGTCTTATTATTATAGTTACTTTCCTGGCTTCCAACACAGTTCTTACTATAGTGACTGGTTATACAGTGCTAAAATACTTACTGAAAGAACAAATTCAGGAGTACAGTCCATGTGACAATCCTTTGAGTATCATGGTAATTTCCTACCTAAGTCTTTTCCTCTCTAGCTAGATATTTTCAACCTTCTTAGCCATTCCCCAATTCACTACAATTTCCTGAAAAGGTTTATCATCTTGCAAAATCAAACCTTGTAGTGGAGTCAAATAGTACTGGATCCGAAACCCCAAACTAGCCCTTTTTTAGCTGTCTAACTGGGCAAGTTAATTCTCCAAGCCTCAGTTTACTCATTGGTAATAAAAGAAAAACAAGAACAAATTAGGTCAACATTGCAGAATTATTCTGAGGATTCAAACTGTGGTAATACCTGTAAAGCATCCAGTATATAAAAATTTGCACATACTCAGTGCTTCGTATCTTATCCTGTTCCAGGATATTGATGCCTCCTTTAAAAGCAGTGCTTCAGAATGAATAGTAGCAAGCACATAAAATAGCTGCTCTTTATTGTACAGCTACTATAATACAGCAGTTAGGCACTGTGCTTTTCATGTGTTAGCTTACTGATATGTACTCTTTAGTAGACAGGTGTGTGTAGTTGACTTTCAAATAACTGAGACCCCTAACGTACCTTTAACACACTGAATTTTGACTTAGATTTTTTAGCTATTGTGTGATGGGTACTCTTCACCAAGTAACACGGCCCGCCTTGTGACTTTGCCACTTTTGAAAAAATATTTGAAAATTTTACTGCTTTTTGCCTTTCTATAACAAAATGAATAGAAGAAAAGGAAAATGAAAGTGCTACTTTTAGTTATGAGAAACAGTATATTATCTTGATTTACAATTGAAACAAAGAAATCATTCGGTATGTTGTGAAGTGGTGAATCTTTATTCAAAATGCTTAATGGAGTTAAGCTAGTAACTTGTAACTTGTAAAAAATAAGATTGCACAACATATAAAAATGCTGTACATCTGTTTTTAATGACTATTTAATAGATTGTGTGTAATTACAGATTTTATAATTTTTCTTCTGTCTCTGGGAATGGGTCTCCTTAAAAACGTAAATCTGGTCCCTTGACTTACACATATTTGAGTTTTGAATGAGTTTTCAGGAGTGCATTATGTATATATATATATATATATATATATATATATATATATACATATATATTTATATGTATATACACACACACACATATACATATATATGTATATATAGAGAAAGACTCCCTCTATTAAATAGTATTTATTGCACACAAATATATGATATCATGGTTTCTAAGTTATAGATATAGAAACTTATGTTCACCTCAGTAATGCCATTATGGTTAATAGCCAGTGAGCTTTAAAGCAGAGGTTTAAATGCTGGAAAGCCTTTGAACTTTCAGCTGTGTTACTCTTACCTCCCTCCAGCTTTAAATAGTCTTATTATAGAGTGCAAAAAAAATGGGAATATTGTACAAATAAATATGTGCTTATAGGCTGTATTATTAATAGATTATATTGACATACTACAATTACTAGGATACATTGACTAGAGAGAGTATTTACTTCCGTACAGACACAGTTCTGTATTTCCTGATAGATGTATTATAGTAAATTATGTGACCTAATCCAAAGAATTTTAGAAGGCAGTTGCTACAGGTTGTTCCATAGTGGTAATAGTAGACCAGTATATTCTGGCCTGTGTGCATTGTGCTATTTAATAAAGCTGTTAAAGTCAGAGGCATAAGGAAAGTAATAGAAAACATTTATATAAAAATTTTGTGTATCCATTTGACTAATACTTATTTAGCTTCTACCACGCATCTGGAATCGTATACGAAAATGGGTAGGCCATCGTTATTAATAAGCTGAAAGTAGAGGAGGCAAGACTTATGTAGAAAATTGTAATACAAAGTAATTTGTGATAAATGGGCCAAGTGTTATAAGTTGCTACACAAAATGCATAGGAAAAAAAGTGCTTCTATACAAAAGACCAAAGGTTTCATGGTTGTAGTGGATATGTTGCAAAAATCCTTCCTGGAAAAAGTTTACTCTTTATAAAAAAGCAAAGTAAACCTTCAAGAGGAAGAAAGCAAATTAAAAAGATATTTTGGCAATTGTGGTGATTTCACGCCTCCTTTTCTGTTATCTTTTAGAGATGATGGCTTTATGGTGTTTTGGTAAACTATCATTTGCTATGTCACACAAAAATTTTCTTTTCCAAAAATAGATCCTGAGATGTACTTGGTCAGTAGAGCATGTAGTGTGTTACAAGTTTAGGGAAGGTTTCTTTGGGAAAAGTGAAAATAATAGTGATTGATTAATAAAGTTTTACAAATACGCTTTATGTGATGCTATCTACTGAAATTTTTTTTCGTATTGCTGAAGAGATTGGATGGATGATACTGTATTTATAAATGATGGGACTTTTACCCACCACCAAAATTCTTTGAATTATAAGAGGTTTTTGTTTGTTTGTTTGTTTGTTTGTTTGTTTTAATGGAAGAACAATGGAAGGAAAAACTTGAAAACTGATCAGTTTTACGGAGTCAATTGTAGTTTATCAGAGGTGTTGCTTGAAGGGATGTTTAGAAAGAAGCTGTACATTAATGTGGTTGGATATTTAAAGAATGACATCCTCTGGAATATGCATTAGCTTTTCTCCTTTATGTATATATAGGATACTTAAGCAACACAAAATATTTCAAAATATTTTATTTTGAGAGATTGTATAACAAGGAAGAAATGAACTCTTGGCAAGTCTATAAAGAACGTTGATGGAATTCTTATTGTGCACTGAGCACTCTATTGAGTGTATTGGGACTAGAACACGGCTCTAGGCTAAAGCAGTTGTGTTTTATTTATAAATAGCCTGGTAATTAAGACAGTTTAGAATACTTAAGTATGGGCTGGCAAAATATTATTGCTTATTGCTTGGTGGTTTACAGGGGGGATTTAGTTTCATCTTGACAATCCAGTAAGGTAGATTGGACATGTTACCATTTTATTGAGGATATTAAAATTGAGTGAAGGTGGCCAAGTCAAATCTAGAACCTTGATTTCCAACACCGGTGAACTAATTTTTTTCCCCATCTCATTCCTCTGTTCTCTTCCTAAAACGTTGGGTTTAGTTAGTCCGAATAAGCCAAAAATTTGAAAGTTCACATTGCACAAGAGAGGTGCCACCGTCTACTGTCTAGTTCATATTCAGTGAATATTGGATGAATTCTTATCTCTTTTCAAGTGCACTTCAAAAGGGCGTTTAACAAACCCCATGTATATCAGCCTGGAGATATCAACCTAATCAGTCCTAGAAGAGTGTATAATTAGAGCCATGTAATTTTTTTTCCTGTTTTAGGAAAATTAGGGAGATGTTTCATTTCTTACGGTGTTCCAGGGCTTGTGCTAGATGCTGAGAATAGAAAGGTAAATAAAACATGGGCTTTGTCTTAAGGTATAGGCAGATCACAGAAGAAGCACCACAGCTAAGCCCAAAGTAGGGCTATACTAGTGTATTCTGCTTTGGTTTATTTTCTTCATTTAGATCTTTATGTACCGAAACATAATGGCCTAGATATTTTTAGATTTATGTGTTAGTCTGTTTTAAGTACTCTTAATCTTATCAGAAAAGCTTTTTCCATGTAAGCATGCAATTTTCTAATTTTTTCTCTCTTTCAAAAATTGTATATTGCACATTTATTGTACTTGGAATATGTATGATACATTTTAAAGGCATAGTCTCTTTTACTGTTTATGACCAACTCAAAGCCAGGTATTTATATTTTCTTTTTGAAGATCTAACTGACTTGATTGAACGATTCATGATGGGGCAGCATCCCATCGAGCAACTAGAAGGGCAGTCTGATTTATGATATTTAAATGTGAATTTATTATTGTGCTTAGTTTTTCAAAGGAACTAAGGAAATAAACTTTGTTTTGCAGAAGCTCACTTATTGCATAATATTTGCAAATACATCTCTGGTAAATGTAGGTACACGTGCATGGAGAATTTAAACTTCCATTTTTTAGTGAACCCTTTTCTCTCTTTTTTACTTAGCTCCCATTCTTCCTCTAGCCAACAAGAGCATTCTATTCTCCCATAATCCATGTTATCAGAACTACTATGTATCCTTTTATAATTTTCTTCGTATCAGAAGTATTATTAACACACATGCATACAAGTTTTTTTTGAGACAACTGCTTACCAAAATGGGATTATTTTCTGGAAACTATTTTCAACGTTTTTTGTTTGTTTGGTTTTTTTTTTCATTCAATACTGCCTAAGGGAAATACTTCCACCCAGTTGCTGCAGCTCTAATCCATTTAAAAACAAACAAACAAAACTGTTGCATAGTATTTCAAAGTACAGTTATCTCATAGTCTAACCATTAACTTATTGATTGGTAATACTTTGTTTCCAGTTTTTGCCACTAAAACTGATAGTGTCATAAATGTTTTCATATCTATAGTCTGATGACCTATGAGATAAATTCCCAGGGTGGGATTACTGTTTCAAAATTTTGTCACATTGCTTTGAAAAATAAAAAGACTGTAATACTTCATGTCTTTACCAGCAATTTTAGGCAGTAACTCTTTCCCTGAAGCTCCATCAGCAATAGTTGACACTTTTCCAGTATGATTGTTGTGTGGTGGTACCTTATTGTTACTTTAAATTAGTATTTCCCATCTGATATCGACCTTGAACATCTCTTTTCCTATGTTTGTAGGTTAATTAGAATTGTTCTTCCAAGAACTGCTCTTGTCATATTCTTTGTCCATTTTTCTGCTAGATGGTTGTCCTTTTTTGGGAGTTCTTTATGTATTACAGCTATTAACTATTTTTTGACATCTCATTACAATATTTTTTTTCCAAAACTAAACTTTTATTTGTTATAGAAGTATCTTTTGATATTAGTATTTTAAATTTTTATATAATTGCTTCGTTCTCTTTGGTGTTTCTCTTTTCTTTAAGATTTTCTTCATTGATAAAAAAAGACATGTGATCTCCTACATTTAGATTTAATTTTTGTTTCCACTTTGGTCCTATCTTTGGTCCATTTGGAATTTTTAGTTGTGTGTGGTATAAGAGAGGCGTCCACTTTTATTTACTTTCAGATACACAGCTAGTCCATTATATCAGCACCATTTTTAAGGTAATATATCCTTTTCGCAGTAAATATAAATTCTACAATTGTCATAGCTTATATTCTCATATATTCTATGATGGTCCCAGATTTTTTTCTTTTTCAAATACTTTTCTTAGATATTTTTAGACATGTAACTAAAGTTCAAATTTAATGAATGTTCTATCCATCATCTCACCTTCCCTGGGCAAAAAAAAAGCACAAAAACCCTCTTGTGATTTTAATTGGAATTGCATTAAGTTATATATAATCTATGGACAATTAACATTTTAATGTTATTTTTAGTGTATTATACCATCCCAGTTTAGGTTTGTAGATATCTTTGTATTTGCTCATCTTATTTTTTATACCTCAAAAAGATTTTAATACTTTATTTGTAATGGTTGTTTCATCTTTAATTTAGTTCTAAGTACTTTACAGGTTTTTGGCTATCTTATATTTATTGAGCTAATATGATTTTTTTTTTTTTTTTAGTCCATTGACATAGTGAATTAATTGCATTGATTGATTTTTGAATGTCGTATCAGACTTCCATTGCTTGTATAAGTCTACTTGGTCTTAATGTATTATATATAGTTGTATTTGTTTCCTAATACTTTGTTAAGAAGTTTTTTTTTTTTTTTTTTTTTTTAAATCTATGTTCACAGAGACTAGGGGTATGTAATTTTTCTTCTTGTAATGTCTTTATCTGATTTTACTTTCAGGGTATTCTTAGCCGGCTAAAGTGACATGGGAAATGTTATGTCCTCTTATGTTTTTTGGAATACTTCATGTAGAATTGATATTATTTCTTCTTTAGTAGTATGAGAATTCACCAGAGAATACATCTATGTTTAGAGCCTTTTTTTTTCTTTTTTTTTTTTTGTAGGAAAGTTTTAAACTGTAAATTCAGCTTATTTGATATACATAGGATTATTCAGATTCTATATTCAGTTTTGAATGAACCTTCGTAGTTTGTGTTTTTGAAGGAATTTGACTTTTTCATCTACATTATAAAATTTATTGGAATAAAGTTGTTCATATTCCCCTGTTCTTTTAATGTTTGTAGGATCTGAACTATAACTCTTTTTCTGATGTTGGTGATTTGTAACTTTTTCTGTTTTTTTTCTTGATTAGTGTGGTTAGAGGTTTATCAATTTTATTGATGTTTTGAATGAACCAGCTTTTGGTTTCCTTTATTTCTTTTCTCTTATGTCTATTGAGATAATATGATTTTACTTTTTTCTAATTCCTTGAATCCTGATCTTTATTATTATCTGTCTTCTGTTTGTTACAGGTTTAATTCATTCTTCTAGTTTCTTAAGATGGAAGCTTAGAAGATTGATTTGAAACATTTCTTATGTAAGGATGTAATTTTTACTGTAAATTTTACTTTGAGCACTGCTCTTTTTAAAAATATTTTCTAATCCATTGTGATTTCTTTGACCTTGGATTATTTAGAATTATGTTAATATTCAAATACTTGGGAATTTTGCATATGTATTTCTTATATTGGTTTCAAGTTTAATTCCATGGTTTTCATAGGATGTATGATTTTGATTGTTGAAAACATTGCTGAGATTTGTTTTATTGCTCAGGATATGGTCTATATTAGTGAATGTTAGGTATACAATTAAAAACACCATATTCTGCCATTGGTGGGTGGAGCCTGCTACAAATGTCAATTAGGACTATTTTCTATAAATGTCAGTTAGCCAAGTTGGTTAATAATGTTCTTCAAGTCATCTATATTGTTAAGTGATTATTTTGTCTCTTTATTCTGTCCGTTTTTGGGAGATGAGGGTTTAAGTGTTTAAATACAATTGTGAGTTAGTCTCTCTTTTCAGTTCTATCAGTTTTCACTTTATATATTTTGAAGTTCTGTTATTAGGTACATATTCTCTTAGGATTGTTATGTTTCCTTGACTAATCGACTCCTTTATCATCATGTTAATATCCTCCTTTTCCCCTTATAGACACATACGATTGGATGCTACTTTTTAAAATCCAATCTTATTGTCTCCAAATTTTTTATTTGGCATGCTTTGATTGTTTATATTAAATATTTTTATATGATTGCATTTCTAGCTACTAACTTGCTATTTGTTTTCTATTTGTCTCACGTATTCTTTGCTGTTATTTTCCTATTTCTTACCCTCTTTGGACTTGATTATTTTTCAGTATTTAATTTTATCTCCACTATTGGTTTCTTCATTATATCTCTTTGTTTTACATTTTTAGTGGTTACTCTAGGAATTACAATAGACATCATTAACTTTTTACAGTCTATCTTCAAATGATACTATGCCACTTCTTTTTGATGTCAGAATCTTAAAACAATGTAATGCTCCTTTCCCTCTCCCAATGTTTATGCTATTTTCCTAATACATTTTACTTACACGTGTTATAAACCATCCTTTTCCTAGTCACTGTTTTTGCTTTAAAGAGTCAATTACCTTTAATAGGGGTTACAAATCAGAAAAGACGTGTTTTTTGTATTTACTGATGTTTTCTCTAGTTCCAGAGTTCTTTATTTCTCTGTTCTAAATTTCTATCTAGTATCATATTACTTTTGCTTAAAGAAATTTCTTCAATATTTCCTGTAGTGCAGGTCTGCTGGCAGTGACTTTTCTCAACTTTTGCTTGTCTGAAAAAGTCTATTTGCCTTTGTTTCTGAAATACTTTGGCTGAGTTTTGAATTCTAGGTTGACAGTTTTCTCCCCATTTAAAGATGTTGCTGTATACTTTAGTTTACACAGTTTCTGAAGTGATGTCTTTTGGCATTCTGATCTTTGTGACTCCATATGTACTGTTTCTCTTTTTCTCTAGCTACCTTCAGGATTTTTTCTTTAACCTTTGGTGTTCAGCAGATATGCAAAGGTGTTTTCACTTGTGATTATTCTGCTTGGGGTTCTCTAAGCCTCTTTGATCTTTACTGTTCTTCCCAATTTTTCATAAGTTTACATCCATTATCTTTTAAAATATTTCTTCTGCCTCCTTTCCTCCATCTGGACTATTTGGATAGGCACATTAGTCTGCTTGATATTGTCCCATAGGTTTTGGATACTCTGCAACCTGCCCCTCTCCATTACATTTTCAGTCTGAATACTGTCTATTGAGCTGTCTTCAAGTTTTTCTAATTCTCTGTATTGTGTCCAGTCTTTTATAAGCTCAATTAAAGAATTCTTCAACTTTAATATAAAGTTATTTGTCTAGCATTTGATATTACTTTTTAAAAATTTCCACCTCTGCTGAATTTTTGTTTATGTTATGTTGTCTGTTTTTCTTTAGCTTCTTTTAAATTTTAATCACAATTATTTTAAAGTCTCTATTTGATAGTTTCAACATCTCTGCCATCTTGGGGTCTGGTTATGTTGCTAGTTTGAGCCTTTGACAATGGGTAACTTTTTGCATTGTTTATGTGTCTTGTAATTTTTGATCAACTGCATGACATTATATATAAAAGAACAGTAGAGACTGAGGTAGATAATTATTGTGCTAAGAAATGGACACCTCTTATTCTGCAAGGTGTTAGTGTCTGTGGAGGAGAGAGATGAATCAATATGGTTAGTAAATGTGCTGAGTTATTGATTTGTTGTTGCTGTTGAACTGTCACACCACTAGAGACTTCACATTTTTTTCCAGGAATGCATTGCTTTTACCTTGAGACTTCTGTGAGACTTGGAGTCCCACAAAGTTTTTCTTCTCAGTGTTCTTGCTTACCCTCAACTTGCACCCAGCCCTGAACTCCAGTGACACAAGGGACCTCCTTCTGTGCTTTTGCCTTTGTCCCAGTCTGGGTGGACTTGTGGATGGGTGAGTGGGTGGGATCTTAATTCCCCTACATCAGCTGCTGTCTTAGGCAGATCTGGCGTACTTAAGCCTGAATTGAAAATTTGTCAGCAAGCCTCTCCCTTCTTCTCGTGTTAGCCAAATTCTGCTCTGTATCAGTGGCAGGCTTTTACTCCAGTGAGTTTCCTAGCAGTATGGCCAACCTCTTTTTTGTATCACTTCAGAATTCTGGGCCTGAGTGAGTTTCCTGCCTTGCCCCAGGAGCAGAGGCATTTTACCTAGTGTTCAGTGAAGGGTCAGGTGTGTGAGATTTTTCTCTCTCACCCAGCAGCTGCTATTATTTGAACCTGGGGAGAAGGGGAGGCAGAAGGTCTGTGTCTCCTGCTCCCTCTGCTCGCCTCCTCTCCTAGTAGCGGATACCTTCTCTTCCGCTTGCAGCAGTCCATCTTTGCCTGGATAAAGCAGGGGTATTTACTGTCCCTTGTCCCTGTGGTGGATGTCTTTTGCTTCATTTAATAGTAGAGTCTGGGAGGTTAGCTTACCCCTCCCTGCATGTCAGCATTTCCAAAGGGGGCTCTCTTTGGTTTCCTGTTCTGTTTCCAGTCTTTTGTCTTAGCACTTGGAGGAGTCTTGTGCAGAAGAGCAGGTGAGTGGCTGTGGAGTGTCCTCGCATCAGGAGCTTCCTCGGATACTGTGGTTTTATTAGCCTGCATTCAGCTTTTAAAAATTTGTTAAAATTTTAGTGTTTTTTTCTTTTTCTTTTTAATCTGCTTAAAAATTAAAACAAAAAAACAAAAAAACAATTATTGCGGTAAAAAACGCCTAACAAAAATTACTCTCTTAATTATTTTTAAACCTGCAGCTTCGTAATGTCAATTCTATTTACATTGTGTAACAGATTGCAAACTTTTTCATCTTGCAAGATTGAAACTAGACCCATTGAATGGCACCTCTCCATTTCCCCCTCCCCTGAGCCTCTGGCAACCACCATTCTGCTTTCTCTTTCTTTCTTCTTTTTTTTTTTTTTAAACAGGATTTTTTGTTGTTTTAAATTTTTTATTGGGGAATATTGGGGAGCAGTGTGTTTCTCCAGGACCCATTAGTTCTAAGTCATCAGCTCCAAGTCAAGTTGTTGTCCTTCAATTTAGCTGTGGAGGGCACAGTTCAGCTCCAAGTCCAGTCGTTGTTTTCAATCATTAGTTGCAAGGGGTGCAGCCCTCCATCCCATGCGGGAATTGAACCGGTAAACTTGTTAAGAGCTCGTGCTCTAACCAACTGAGCCATCCGGCTGCCCCTGCTTTCTCTTTCTTATCTGCTTTTATGACTCCTCACTCTTCTTCCATTATCATGGCCAAAGGCAATGTCCTATTTCTCTGTGAAGGGCCTTGTTACCCATTGGAACCTAGATCACCTGGTTGCCTTATGAATTAAACTGTTTAGTTTCAAAAAAATTATGATTTTATAGGGTATTCATCTTACATAAGTATTTTCTTTCTGTAGCTGTTTAAATGAGCTTAAATTGATTTCCTTTTCCTTTTTTTTGAAATACCAATTGAATTTTGTATTTTTTAAATCATCTACTGATAAGTCATCTTTTTTTCTACTTTAGGTGACTGTTATAAAGCATTGTATCAGAAGATTTGTTAATAATTTATTACTTTTAAGAAATTTTAAATTACAGTTGATATTCAATATTACTTTATATATAATCCATTATATATAATCCAGCCATTTCATCCCCCCCCACACACACGCACACCCTTGCCTGTGACAACTGCCAGTCTGGTATCTTTTATAACAGTGATCTCTGTATCTCCCCATTTGCTTTACAGGCTTTAAAATTTTTTAAGTTTCAAGTATACAGCGTAGGTTAGACATTTATATAATTTATGAAGTGATTCCCTTGATTAGCCTGGTACCCACCTGGCACCATACATAGTTATGACAATATTACTGACTATATTCCGTATGTTGTACTTTCCATCCCTGTGACTATTTTGTAACTACCTATTTGTACTTATTAATCCCTTTACCTTTTTTACTCTGCCCTCCAACCCCCGCTCCCATCTGGTAACTATGAGTTTGCACTGTATGTGTGAGTCTGTTTCTGTTCTTGTTGTTGTTGTTTAGATTCCACATATAAGTGAGATCACATCGTATTTGTCTTTCTGACTTATTTCACTTAGCATAATACCCTCTAGGTCCATCCATACTGTCGCAGATGGTAAGATTTCATTTTTTATGGCTGAATAAAATTCCATTGTATATATGTACCACATCTTTATCCAGTTGTCTATTGATGGGCACTTAGGTTGCTTCCTTATCTTGGCTATTGTAAATAGTGCTACAGTGAACATAGAGGTGCATATATCTTTTTGAATTAGTGTTTTTGATAATTATTGTATAACTTTGCTTGATTCCATTTGATAAACGAATGATATTTAGGAAATAGACATCTGTAGTCACACGTAGGCTTGGTTTGTAATATTTTTCTTGGTGTTGAATCAGAGTTTTGTATAAACATTTGGATGGACACATAAATTAATTTAGAAAATATTCATGTCTTTTCATGAGCTTAATTGGAACTCTCCCTTAAAGGCTAATACTCAGATGTGAACCATCGGTCATGATTTTTGTTGTCCCCCCCACCCCCAGCCCCAGTGGTATATGAATAAACTTTTTTTCCAATTTCTTGTCTGTATTTGTCCATTAAAGTTTTTAGCTTCTTTTTAGATCAAGTTTTGGCTGGGAAGTTGCCTGTTTCCTTTTTTAGAAAAATACTTTTCATTGAAACATAACGTTGTATTTGTTTTAGATTTGCAACATAATGATTTGATGTAATAGTTCAAAATGATTACCACAATAAGTTTAGGTAGCAACCATCATCACACAAAGTTAAAATTGTTTCTTTTCTTGTGATGAGAACTATTAAGATTAACTCCCTTAGCAACTTTCATATATATAATACATTATTGTAGTCACCATACATTAAATGCCCAGGAATTATAACGAAATTCTTACCTTTTTACCACTTTGATCCATTTTGTCCACCCTCACATTCTTGCCTATGGCAACTGCCAATCTAGTATCTATAGCTATGATCTCTGTATCTCCCCATTTGCTTTTTTGGCTTTTAAATTTGTTGTCTCGAGATAACATGTAGTATTCTCTAATACCGTAGTTACATTTCTACCATAACTAACACATATGCAACTTCTTTCTTATTCCTAATATTGTCTTTTTTTACTCATTTTTCTTAAATGTTCCACAAGTTGTCTTGCTATTTTATTATTTTTTTTTAGTAAAAGGGCTTTTGGATATTTTTATTATTTTTCCTCTGTTTTTTCCTTGTTTTCTTTAATGACTTTTGAGTCAAGGTTTTCTAGGAATATGTTATTAAATTTCTGAGTATTAATTACTTTAGGTCTTTAATTTTGTACTTACATTGCAATTGTGATTTATATTCAGAAAGCATAATTTGTAAATCTAATTTTTAAATGACTGTGACTTTTTTATACCTAAGCATACGGTTTATTTTTACCATTGTTGTACAGATATTTGAATAAAGTATCTTCTCTGTTGAGGAATGTGATATTCTGTTCTTCATCTCTTAAACTGAGTTTATTGATTTGTTTTAAATTAAATTATTTTATGTTCTAACATATTTTCTGTTAAATTTGGTTAATTCAAAAAGTTGTGTATTCTGTATTCTAATCATATTTTGTATCTATTAAATTTTTAAAATTTATTTTTTATTTCAAAATTGCAAAATATAAATAACACATCTTTTTTTTTTTTAAATTTATTTATTTATTTATTTATTTTAAGTGTGTTTTTCCAGGACCCATCACCTCTAAGTCAAATAGTTGTTTCAGTCTAGCTGTGGAGGGTGCAGCTCACAGTGGCCCATGTGAGGTTCCAACCAGCAACCTTGTTAAGAACATTGCTCTCTAACCAACTGAGCTAACCGGAGGCCCCCAGTAACATAAAATGTACCATCTTAACTACTTTTCAATGTGTAGTTCAGTAGTGTTAAGTATATACACATTGTAGTGCCACAGATCTCCAGAACCTTTCCATCTTGTAAAACTGAAACTCCATTAAACTTGCCATTCCCTTCACCCCATGGCCTGGCAACCACCATGCTACTTTTCTGTGCTTTGAGATGGACTGTTTTAGACAACTCATATAAGTAGAATCATATATTGTTGCCTTTTTGTGTCTGGCTTATTTCACTTAGCATAATGTCCTCAAAGTTCAGCCATGTTGTAGCAGGTGTCAAGACTTGCTTCATTTTTTAATGCTGAATAATGTTACATTGTATCTACATACCACGTGAACATGGGTGTACAGATGTCTTTGGAGTTTCTGCTTTAAATTCTTTTGAGTATGTAACAGAAAATAGAATTGCTGTGTATTGCAGTAATTCTGTGTTTAATTTTTTGAGAAATTGCTATACTGTTTGGTACAGCACCTGCCCCATTTTGCATTCCCACCAGCAATGCTCAAGGGTTCCAGTTTCTCTACATACTGGCTAATTCTTATTATTTTGTGGATTAAAAAAAAAAAAAGTAGCCATTCTAATGAGTGTTGAAATATCATCTCGTGATTTTGATTTGCATTTTCCTATTTTCCTAATAATTAGTGATGTTGAGTATCTTTTCACGTGCTTATTAGTCATTTGTATATCTTCTTTGGAAAAATGTCTATTCAAGTCCTTGGCCGATTTATTTATTTTTTTTAAGTGGCATTTTGGTTGCTACTGTTGTAGTAGTTCTTTATATATTCTGGATATCAGATATGATTAGCAAATATTTTCTCCCATTCTGTGGAATGCCTTTTCACTCCGTTGATGGTGTCCTTTGATACACAAAATTTTTTAATTTTTCTTTAGTCCAGTTTACCTATTTTTTTCTTTTGTTACCTATAATTTTGGCATCATGTCCAATAACTTATTGCCAAATCCACTATCATGGAGCATTTTTCCTGTGTTTTATTGTTTTATGTCTGTTTATTGTTTAGTTCATAATACTCCATGACTCTTTTTAAAGTTATTCTTTTTTGGATTGAATTTTTTTTTTAATTAAACTTGTTCTAGACTGATACTAATATTGTCATTCCTATTTTTTCTTTTTGAGGAAGAGTTTGAAAGTACCTGGCTTTACTAATCCACTTATTCTGTCATTCACATTCCCTTTTTAATTTGTTTTAAGTTTGTTTTTTAATACATGTAGTTTTTTCAGTATCTAGTTTGTTTTTTTATTACCTTTGTGTTATAATAGTCACATTTAACATAACAACTGTGCCTATTTTTTTATTATAATTTTTTTAGTCATTTCTTCTTCATAGTTTTCCTCATTTCTGTGAATTTTACCATATTGATATTTATTTCCTTTTATTTCCTGTGTGACTGTCACCAATTTGGAAGAGATAGTGCACTATGCCTTTTGACTAATGGTCAATATTCCTTCCCCAGCATCATGTTTATAGCCATCATTAGCACATATAGTGCTGATATATGAGGAAGAAAAGCACAATGAAGACAATTTTGACAAAACAATGTGCAATGTACTACCATCACTAGAACATTTTAGTAACAAATATACAAATCTCTGATGTCTACAATATGAAGGGACCCCTTTCAGATGTAATGCCTTTGGTTGGATATAGCTTTCTGTGGTAAGAATAGGAAAAATAGATTTTTCACTATATCTTATAGTAAGGTCACTGCTATTTTTCATATATTCTCCTTTATGAGTTTTAATTTTCTTGGTGCTGTGGTGTGGTGGGTTACAAGGGATGTTTTATTCTAAGAATATGAGTCTGTGGATACATTGTACTGATAACACTAGAGGTTTCTTCTATATTAACAGGAGTTCATTGATCAATTAATAATACAAACCTGGGACAGAAAAATTAGCTGCAATTACAATTTAAAGAAGTTTTAAAATTCTTATCCAAATTTCTAACCCTGATTTGAAAATCAGCAATTTTTGATCTACATATGGTTAAACTATTTTCTGAAAAGTTTTGCTGTCAAATCTTTTTTTTTGGCTGTCAAATCTTAAACTGTTTACTGGGAATAATCACAGTCATGGAAATGAACTCACTCTCATTGAGTATTTATAATGGTGCATGGGATTGTGTTTAGATCCTGTCTTAGTTTGTTTGGGCTGCTGTAACAAAATGCCACAGACTGGGTGGCTTACACAACAAAAGTTTATTTTCTCACATTTCTGGAAACTAGAAGTTCCCAGATCAAGGTCCAGTAGGGTTGGTTCCTGGTGAGGTCTTCTTTCCTGGCCCGCAGATGGTTGCCTTTTTGCTGTGTCCTCCCTAACATGGCAGAGAGAGTGAGCGAGCTGCAGGGTCCCCTTCTTATAAGGGCAGAACATTGTTGGATTAGAGCATACCCTTATGACCTCCTTTCCTTTATTACTTCCTTAGGGGCCCTACCTCCAAATAGTCACATTGGGGGTTATGTCTCCAAGACCGACATTTTGGGCGGGCACAGACATTTAGTCCATAGGAGATTCAAAGCATACATTCTTGAGAAATCAGCCTTTAATCCTTGATTAAATTTCCTATTAGAAATAGTTTGACTTTCTACCATTCAAGTAAAATTACACATGCTATTAAAGCATTCATGGCCATATATAAAGAATTTAAAGAGATGGAAACCTCTTCCAGATAAAGGCTTTGCAAAATTACTGTCTGAATCAAGAGTGTTGATTTATGAGTAAGGATATATATAACTCTGGGCTTTTTTTCCTAAGAGTAAAATTATCTCCAAAGATATGTTATTGGCTACTGTGTACAGCAATTCTTAGGGCTCAGCAAGAAAATGCTGTTTACACTTCTGGCTATGCCTCAGTGGATGCTTGTCAAACAGGACATTAACAAAGAAGGGAAGGAAATAAGGGCGCTACTTTTTTCCATTTTTCCTCTATTTTGAGGTTCATCTAGAGGATAAATTTATTTCATGTGGATATAAGGCAAGAAAAATGAACACATTTATGGAATGCACTATGCAGTGGGTTGTAGGGTGGCTCTCAAAAAGATATGTTCATGTCTGAATCTCTAGAATGTGATTATTACCATATTTGGAAAAAGGGTCATTGCAGATGTAATTAAGTAAAGGATCTTGAGATCATCCTGGATCACCTGGGTGGGACCTAAATCCAATGAAAGCAACATGAAGATGGAAAGATTGGAGTCTCCACTGCTGCGGAGTGACAAGCCAAGGAACACCAAGATATGCTGGCAGCCCCCGAAGCGGGAAGAGGCAGGGAATGGAGTCTCTCCTCGAGCCTTATAAGGGAGGGGGCCCTACTATCTCTTGAGTTTGGACTTCTGGTCTCCAGAACTGTGAGAGAGTAATTTGTGTTAGCCTCCAAGTTTGTAGTCCTTTGTTAGAGCAGCCACAGGAAACCATTGCCAGTCAGTGTGGGGAAGGCATTCTGCTAACTGCTAGGGATGCACAGCTGAGCAAGACAAGGTCTTTGCTGTCAGGAATTCAGATTTGGTTTTGAAAAGTAAACATATAAATATTACAATAAATTGTGTAATAAAAGTTTGTAAAGAGTATTCTGAAAGCGTTGAAAGGTGCAGCTAACTTTGTTCATTTGGAGGGGTTGGAAGATTCACTGAGGAAGACACTTTTGATCTGAATTTGAATGAGGAGTAAGAGTACTGGAAGAAAGGGGCTGCAGGGTTAGAGTGAGGGGAAATGGGTGTGAAATTACACATTCTGCTCCTTGAACTCCCACCTGTGATGTGAGCACCCCATCTAAGTCTCAGTATGTTCAAGTGTTAAGAGTAGAGCAGTTTTCTGAAGTCACATTGTCATCTTGAGGCTGTCATATCGCACACTCTAGTAGTCTGTCTCCATGGTAAATATAAAAGATATTTAAAAAAATTACCCTCTGCCCATGCTTCGTCACTTAGTCTGGCTCAGACCTGTGACAGTTTAGTGTGTAGTATGAAGTCAGTGGTCCACGTATGAGGCCACAGTTATAAAGAACTATTGATACTCTGTGATTGGGGGGTCAGCAGACTTTTGCATAAAGGGCCGGAAAGGGAATATTTTAGATTTTGCAGGCTTCATAAGGTGTGTGGGGATGTGTGTGCATGTGTGTGTGTATATATATATTTATATAGAGAGGGTGCCAAAAAAATGTATACACATTTTAAGAAAGGAAAACTATTAAAATTGTAACACTCAATATATACCAATAATAAAAGATGAATACAAGTCACGTTTGACTTCTGCAATTACAAGCGGTGCTCAAAGTGGTTACCATCACTGATTATGGCGAACTACTGCTTGAGCACATTGACAAAAGTATCTACTTGTATACATTTTTTGGCACCCTCAGTGTATATGTTTTCAAACACAGATACACACACACACACGCACACACACACACACACACACACACACAGTGCCAAAAACTTGTATACACATTTTAAGAAAGGAAATCTGTATTAAAATTGTAATACTCAATATATACTGAAACAAAAGATTAATACAAGTCATGTGTATACATTTTTTTTTTGAACCCATGGTGTATATATATATATTTACAACCCTTTAAAATGTTTATATTTTACAACCCTGAAAAATGTAAAAGCTATCCTTGGAGAGCAGGCCTTATAAAAACAGGCCATGGGCTCTGTAGTGTGCTGACCCTATTCCGTAATATGATGATATGTTAAATTAGGGATCCCTCTTTCTTTTGAAAGAAGAGTTAAGTATTCTATTAAGAACAGATTAAATATGAATAACTTCATGACTTAAAATCTGAGCCAAGGTATTATTGATTAAAATATATGGCTTTCTAATCTTAAATACATATTGAACACATTTACAAATCACCAGAAAAGTGCTTAAGTTTTCTTTAACTTCTTTGCCTTTTTTATAAATGGAACTTAAAAAACATGTATTTCAAAAATCCAAAAAGAAATATGAAGCATGCCATCTTGATGATTTCTCTAATAATATCACTTTAAAAGACTACATTTTTAGGTTAGTAACTAATAACACTTTAAGAACACCATTCTTTTTTTGTTGGCACAGATGTTTCTTTATGCGAGATGTTGTATTGTACTTTTAAAGACATTGCAAAGAAAATTGTGTTCTTTAGGGTGAATGATTAATTGGACATTTCAGACCATCTTGTGAAAGAGCTTTACTATTAGATTGTCTTCTCTTCAATCATGGCTCCTGCAATGTCTCAAAGTGATTGTAGCTTTGGAAATTGTCAATAAATTGTTTTAGGATTATTTTCAATTTTCCTTATGTATGCTGGTATAGGTATCTCAAAGATGACTTACTTTTGGTTCCTTCAAAACAGTGACAAAGGAAGTATTACAAAAACTTTACACCGAACTTCAAATGAAAAGAATATTAAGGATATTTCAAAGGATGTCTTACCAATCAAACTTTCATATTATATAGTACAGTTTCCATGTGTTCTTTTTTCCCCCCACTGAATACATAGAGTTCAATTGAATCAATAAAATTTGCTAAGGCAAAAGGTAATTTTGCAAAGAAATTATATTTTAGAAGTCAATCTCAAATACAGAATTAGAATACTTAGTAGTTAGTCTTTTCTGCTTCATGTGTTACCTATATCCTATTTCTAGATACAAGCCCCTGAATTCTTTCACTAAGACTCACTCTCCTTATTGTAGCCACATCTCTCACTCCACTAACCTTTCAAAGGAAAATCCCAAGTCAGTTCAGTTTAATTCAGACCAACTGTGATATGGTTGGTGAAATCTGGCAAAAATAATTAGAAGCCTGTTTCTTCCAGGGCCAGTTTAGTTTCTTACCTCCACTACTTATTTGTAAAGTGGGAATAATATCTATTTAGCATTTGTGGAGAGGATTACAGAAGCTGTGTGCAAAGCATCATCACTGTGCTTGGCACAGAGCATGCCCAGTAGATCGTGGCAGGTGTTACTAGATACTGTTCCTACTCTCTCATGTAGAAATAAAGACAGAACACACTGAAGAACTTCTAAAGGTAAGGTGTGATAAGAACTGTAATCCTTGGAGTAGAGGGAATGTAATAGTAATTGCTTCTAGAGGTCCTCAGAATGCTGTGTAAGGGATGGCCTGTGAACCACACATTGTTGGGTGGGTTGCTTTTGAATGGGTGGAGGGAGAGGAAAGGGCTGTCCAGACACAGGAAGCAGCTTGAGCTCTGGGTGAGGCAGGAAGTGCTGGGTGTGTATAGGGCTGAGGTCCACTGTGGCAGCTTTAGCCCACAGAAATGCTTTCTTTGGAAATATACAATGCTTTCATAGATTTAAGCCAACAGAGAAACATGAGAGATTTCACTTAAAAAAAAAATCTGGATTTCCAATTATTTTTTAAAAATTTGCAGGTCTTATAATCATTGGTTGCAGCTTACCACCATTCCTTAATCTCACATTATTTTAACGACTACATTTTAGACATTTTAATAGAGTTTAGTTCAAATCTTACATTATATTTTTTTTAATGTCTTGTCTATTCTTCCCACTTTATTCTTCCATATGATTTTAATAATTATTTTATTTCCCTAGAAATATGGTATGTATTTACAGTTTATTCAAACCTTACTTTATGTTGTTGTTCAGTAAAATTTAGCAGCTTCCATGATTTGAGTTCTGTAGATATTTTACATTTGTAGTTGTAATTGTGAATGTCCCCTGTGACTTCTTTTCATTTTCTAATGAGTCATTGTTGGTGTATGTTCTTGTAGGAGATCTCCATTGGCTTGGGTTGATATTTTTTATCATATTAAAGAAGCATCCTTTCTTTTTCACTAGGAATTACAATTTAGAATAAATTTTGAAGTTTATTAAATGCTTTTGGGCATTTTAGGATTTTCCTCTTTGACATATTGATGCTTTGGATCATAGTATGTTGCTTTTCAATAATAAATTAGTTTAATTTTTCAATATTTTACTGTGCTCTAGAATAATTCCTACGGCATCAGAATGAGCTTCTAAAAATTATTGTAAAATATATTATCTATTTTTTAAACGTTGGGAAACTTTGTTTGTATCTATCTTTTTTTTAATACTCAATTGTTTTTCCCCCTGTACCTCACCAAATCTGTTCCATCTGACTGATCCAGTCCCATTGTCTGCTTGTTTTAAATCAATATTGATATTCATGCTTCCCCCCCAAAATAATTTTGTGGATGCTTTCAAGTTTAGTAGCATACATTTAAACATAAAATATTAAAAAAAATTACATTTGGTGGTTAAAGCAATTCTTAATTTCATGATTTTTATACTTTATATCTTTAAAAATAAACTAGTTTGATTTATTATTTAAAAATATCCGGTTAGTATTTTTTCTGTTTTTTTTTGTTGTTGTTGCATATTCTAATTGGTTATTTCAAAGTGATTAGATTTTACATTTTGTTCCCTTTCTGTTAGAAAATCTGAAATATAATTTCTGCATTTTGGAATTTATTGAAAAATTATTTGTCATGTAGTATACGCAATTTATAAAACCATCCACATCTATGTAAAAACAATTTATTCTTAGTATACAATTTGGTGTAAATGTGTTAACTTTTGCTTTTTGCTCTTAAAGAGTTCCGCTTAGCTTCTGAAAAAAAATGCGTGAATGAACAACACAGTTTCTCAAAGAATTGTGGAGTAGTTGGAGTTAGTGGGAACTCTGGCCATTTGCTTTCCTACTGGCATTGAAGACGTTGATCTAGAGATTCTAAGAATACCAGAATGACCTAGAGGTGGATACATTCTTGTTATTGCCATTGCAGGGAACATAAGCATATATTCAAGGAGATGAGAGAGACGCTTTAAAATAGAAAGAGCCCTTTTATGAGCTTTACTGAATGTTAAGCGTCTGTGATACATTTAGTTTCTTAGATGAATAATGTCATAAGTGATGAAGTAAAGCATTGAAAAAAATGTGACCTAATAGTACATTGAAGATTTAGCTGGTATTTTTTATGGAATGAACATTAAAGGACCAAATTATACACTGTAGAAGCCTAAACTTTGTTATCAACACAAATTGTCTAACAAATCTCATGACTAAACATTTTTTGTCTTAACAGCTGCTTTCTCCTGAAACTTTGTAAAGTGTGTTTTTCTTGACCATTGGTTGACTCCAGACTCTGAAGGCCCAGCTGTGGGCATTTCCACTTTAGTTTCTTCTCTTTGCTCCCCATCAGTCAGCTCATGCTTTGACCAAGCTCAGGTGCACCCATCCTTCAAGTACAGGGCAAGTCTTACTGGTTTAGCTTGGCTTTCCCTGATTTTTATTTTCTAATACGTGGTTTATTTCTCTTTGTTGCTTTTCACTCTTTAAATTGATACAGATACCTAGAGACCTCACAATTATACGAGTGGAACATAAAATGATCTAAAAAGGGATGACTGAACATTCCTGGTTACTCTTTTTTTCCGTAGAGATAGTATTATCTTTAAGTTCAACTTCTTTCTCAATTTTACCTTAGTGATACCATGACCCCAAATTTTGATTGGAAAGTTTGGGAAAAAATTGTACAGGAACTTTACCCAGAATACGTGCTCTTAAAAACTGAATCTTGAATACACATGTCCCCCATAGAGGCATCTTGATACTTTTTTCCTTTGAGGTGTTTTGAATTGGAACTAAGTCCCTTGCCAAGACTTCCCTAGCATAGTACAGAGGAAGAATAAGAAAGCCTTTCTTAAATTGTTTGGCTTGGCTGTATTACATGGTCAGTGGACGGATAGATTTGAGTTAGTGTCTTTACAGATACAGGAAAAATACCTAACAAGACATACTTGTGTTAAGAGCAGATGTCTAATAATCATCTGTTTAGCATAAAACAATCATCTATTTTCTAGGCAGTCATGTTTTGTTGGGTATGCTTTAATTTATGGTCTTGATAACACAGTGACAAATGCAGAGTTCCTGTGAGCAGTTTTGCAAGTATGCATTGATTTCACCTCCAGAAAAAGTCATTGTTGCTTATCAATATGATGAACATTGTGAAAAAAAAATTTTTTTTTGAAAAATTTTGAACATTTGAAAATTAAAAAAAACTGTTTGAAAATGTAGTGTTGAGTCAAACAAATGGCAATTCCATTATAAAGTATCCTAAATCAGTCGTACTTTTCTTGTGTTAGAAACCATTAATTTCTTTTTGTAGTGAAATGTGTTAATCATGATTTTACCAATTTTTAAAATCATAAATGAATATTTTATGTTAAATATTTGAACTCAATTTTAATGTCTAAGATGTCCAATTAAAAAAATGGATAAGCATCTGTTGAAATACCTGTATTATCAAAACAGTCTCAAATATCATAGATAGATGCATGTTTAAAGCTCTGCGAACATTTTCTATCTACAGGTAAAGCATAGATGACAGCTTTAATAGCTAGTAAGCATCAAATATGATTATGAAATATAATTGTGAGTGTCTGAGGACAGGGACAGTATTTTATAGACAGCCTTGAATTCCCTGTTCCTGTGGTCCAAGCTATATAGAGTTAGGGGCCCAGTCAAGTGTGTAAAATTCAGTTACACCGTTTCTTTTTCAGGCTGACAAACTGGGATCTCATAACTACCTTCATTTTATTACAATAAGAGGTGATGCCGAGAGCCTCAGTGTCTCAGGTTGAGTTTCTCTTCTTTTTCTCCCCTCTGACACTCTGTCCTTACACGTGATATGAAAGGCATTTTTTTTCCTTTCACTTCACAAAAGCTTTCTTTCTCTTCTCCTTTGGAGATAATTAGGCACAGAGCAGTTTTTATCCTTTTTTTTTTCAGTGCTTGAGTATTGAATGATTTGAACAAGCACTTCATCTTTTCATGGAGAAGGTCCTCCTTCAGAAGCTCTGTTCCTTTAACATGTTCAGGTTGGAAGCCAAGTAATACTGTCTTCTCCACGTGTACCTTTGGTGAGAGAAGCCAGGAATTCAGTCTGCGCGTTCCATTCCAGATTAATTGATGAGTTTACTCTTTTACTAAAGACTCTTACCCTCTTGTCGCTACCTTTGCTTCCCCTTCCTTGCCTTCTAAGTAATTGGTGTCTTGCTTTGATAATAAGCCTAGAATATATCAAATTATTCCACTTTGTAGTCTATGATGCTTCTAATTAGATGATTCAAATATGATGATGATGTGATTTTATTGTTCTTAGCTTTGCTTCCCGTTTTCACTTCATTAATCAGATTGATATTTTAAAAAATTAAACAAGTAATCGGTGATAAAGTTATAATTAATCAGAGACAAAACTCAGTTCTGTTTGGGGGGTATAAAACTCATGTAGTTATATTTCTGGAAAATACTTGTATTTTAAAGATTCTGATATGGCTAAATAAGTCACTATTTCCTTTGATAGTATGTCTCCTGACTTTTCATATAGATCATCAACTTGCTTTAGAAATTTATGACTACAGCCAGCCAATAAGCCTTGTATTTATTTAGTAAAAGAACAGTTCTCTCTTAACCAGCACTGAAACAATCATTGACTTTGGCTGTACTTGGCCCTGGTGATGTACTGAATACAGTGGTGACACAACCCACTGTGAGCTGTGCAGCTTACGGTCTAAAAGAAAAGACAGACATCCAACAAATACTTCCAGAAATTAATTGAATTAATAAGAGTGAGTACAGGGCTACAGAGGAAAGGTACAGAGCACTACTGTGGAACCTGTACAGGGCATAAGGGGGAAACCACCTGCTTTAGTGATGTTTACTCATCAAGTTTCAATTATGAGAGCCCAGTCACTCCATCCATATTTTATCTCACAGCCACCACTGTCTGTTGGTTTCCTGTGGCCATTCTATTTTACATTGTAGTCTATTGCATCTTAAAATAAATCTAATGGATTTAGAAGTTGATAGATTTAAATAGTAACACTATATATGTTCTGAACTTATTTACTAAACTAGAAAAATGTTTTCTTGACAGAAAATTATTGACTTCTGAAATTGTATACTAGCTCTAGCTATATTTTCAGTCTGTGAGACTGGGAATGGTGGTGCCAAGAACAGAAATGAAAAAGTTGAGCAAAATGTAGGGCAGCTGGAGACCAATGCAGTTAAAACCGTGTCTGACTTAACCAAGAAAGTGGGGTCCTGGTCATTCACTGAAACCGTATGATATTGAGTAGCATTTAATTTTAATGATTTAGAGGACACACAAGTCAAGAAATTTTGGTACCTTATTCATCTTTAAGAATCTCAATTTATATGACTGTGCAGAAATGTCAGGCTGTAATGTTATGGTTGAATAAATGTTGGTTAACACAGAGCATGAGTTTAATTATTCACTAAATATCTCTACTTGTCCACAGAGGAAAAATGATGCAATACGCAAAACTGTCTAGAAACAAAATGTACAAATCATCGAAATAAAATACTGAAAATATGTGCATCTGTAATGACCTACAAGCCCAAAAAACACCTCATCTGGGAAATTTCCTTACCTGTATATGCTTCTCTATTTGTGTGTGTGTGTGTGTGTGTGTGTGTGTGTTTTAATAACAGGATAAAATAAATTTTACAACCTGGCTTTGGAAAGGTAATTATTCCACTGGGAAAATTGTTCTCATCGTTTTCATGTTAAACTCACGTTTTAGGATCTATTACAATGTCATGTTTTAGCTCGCTCTCCTACTTCTAACAAAGCTTCTGTCATTTGTCTCTAAATCATTATGTAAACTATTACACTCTGATCAAGTAGGTCTTGTGTTGTTATGATGAGTTATTTGTGTGATCATTGTGCTGTATTTGATATTATCAGAGTAGATCAAGCCTTTTGAAATTAGGCAGAATTAAATTATAGCTCATTAGTACATATTTATAGTGATTTTGAAATTCTTTCAAGGACAAAACATCTCCTTAATTTTGATTGTTTTTCCCTCAGAAAGATCTACATAAAATCAAATACAAATAACACATTGTAACTTAGCTATACCCCTCTAACTGAAGATGTGGAGTTTGTTCTTAAAATTCTCTGTGGGGTCTACTTAAGCTATTCAGGAGATTGGTTAAGCTATTCAGGAGATTGTCACCTTGGTGGTGACTGCTCATAGCCAGAGAATCCCTGCTCCTGCTGCACTCTGCTATTTTAGAGATAGAGTTCCTCTGAAAGGCGTTTTCCATGCTGCACGACTGATGATATTTCTTAGCACTTAGACTAACATCTTTGAAATCACAAATTTTTGAGATCAATCATTGTTTGACTCTGACACCATGAGAAGCTCTCCAGTGACTAGCTTAAAGGATACTCCTATTTAGTAATCTTAAAAAGGTTTAATTGAAAGTTTTTTCGACTGCCAGAATGAAATTGTAGTGTCCTAGAATTAGTTTGTTGATAGAATTTTTAGAAATAAGAATTCAAAAAATTATTTACTTCGGAAATCATTTAAAATTTATAGAAAGTTGCATGAGCAGTGCAGTTATTCGCATTTCACCATGTTTGCTCTACTATACACTTCTTTCTCCCATTATCATCGGTATTTATTTTTTTAACTGAGTGTTCCCTTTACATTTTTTTTTTATAGTTGGTATACAATCTTACATTGGTTATGTTAGCTTCAGGTGTACAATATAGTGACTCAACATTTTTTATACCTTACAATGTGATCACCCCAATACTTCAAGTAATCATCTCTCACTGCGCAAACTTACCACAGTATTATTGACTCCCCTTTCCCTTTTAACCCCTCTCTCCATCCCCTCCCTTCTGGTATCATTGGTCTTTTAAATAAACATTTGAGAGCAAGCTTTAGGGATAATATCACATCTTTCCTAAATACTTGCATGTATATCTGCCCAAGAAAGAACACTTTGACATAACCACCATACAATGAGTCCCGAGTCAGTAAGTCCACATTGATGTAACACAGCCATCTAGTCCACAGACCTCATTCAGATTTCATCAACTGTCCCATTGCCGTCTCTTCCCTTCTGGTCAGAAAACCATCCAGGACTGTACATTGCAGCCGGTGGACATGTGTGTTCACACTCCTCATCGGGAACATTTCCTCAGCCATTCCTTGTGTCTCGTATCCTCAACAGTTGTATAGATACAGACTTTACGTTCTAGAAGTCGGATAATCCTGAGCCTGTGATGATGTTAATTTTGATCGTCTGGTCATGTTAGTGTCTGCCAGATTGCCCTTCCATCCAGGCGCCATTTCTCCCTCTGGAATTGATCAGTGCCGTCACGGGAGGTAATCTAAGATTGTACCAGTATCCTTTCCCTAGTCAGAGCTCCGTCCACCAGGCTTATTCTCTTCTGACTACTCTGCCTGAATCAGCCACCACAGTGATAGTTGCCAAATGGTGATTTTTATTTTCTGTCATTCCGTCTACTGGTCATCTACTTGATGGAAGAGCTTTTCCTCATTTTCCTATGTTTATGCATATTGTATCACAGATTCCTAGTTTATTCGATGAGTTACTATCCTTAATTATTTTCATGCTCATCTTGTCCCAGATTTGGCAAATAGGAGCCCCTTATAAGTAGCTCATCTGTCTTTTGAGCACTTCCTTAGTTTTTGATACATGAAGCAGCTCCAGGGTCATCTTGTACTGTCCTTGCTCCATCCTTGTGATAAGCTGTTACTTCCTCAGGTAACCCTTTTAGTGGAGGATGCCTGCTCAGTAGACGTTAGGAAATATATGTATGTATACATATACACACAAACTTTTTTATACACGTACACCCATGAACATGACATCTGTAGCTACCATGTTTCCCCGAAAATAAGACCTAGCCAGACAATCGGCTCTAATATGTCTTTTGGAGCAAAAATTAGTATAAGACCTTGTCTTATTTTACTATAAGACTGGGTCTTATACAATAATAATACAATATAATAATAATATAATATAGTAATAATATAACAATAATATAATATAAGACCGGGTCTTATATTAATTTTTGCTCCAAAAGACGTATTAGAGCTGATTGTCTGCCTAGGTCTTATTTTCTGGGAAACACGGTATGTCTGTGTGTGTGTGTGTGATTTAAAACTCTTGAGTTCATAATTATACTCCCATTCCAGTCCAACACTTCGGAGTTCTTTCTAGCTTTCACCCTCTTTGTATTTGAAAATACTGTTCCAGCAGTGAGAAGCCTGGCCCGTTAGCCTCATCGTATGTATGTATTTGCTCAGTCATTTAGCTTGTTTTCCTTGGCCTCGCTCTGTCTCATTGCCTGCTATCTTCTTCCCTCCTTCTTCCCCAGTGTCTTTGATCCCCAGTGCACAGCTGCCAACATGCATCTGTGCTGCTTCCTCTCCCCCTCAGCACCCAGGTGCTTGGTGCCAGTGGGCATGCTTACCTGCACGTGCCATCCTCCTTCCCCTCACAGCATTCCGTGTCCTCGGGAGCTGCTGGGCACAAAGTACAGTAATGTTTTATGATGATTGAATTTGGACCATTGACGCCTTTAGCACAGTTGTCAGAATGTTTGTGTGTGTGTTCAATTTTTCAGTGTAAATCCACACTTTTTTCTCCTGGGAGTGCTCAGTCTGTGCGAGGTGTCATGCTAGGTATACTGCAGAAGTGAGGCAGATGGGCACAGTCTCCACCAATGTGAAACTGAGAGGAGGCAATGGATCAGCTAAAGTACATAGGATGGATTTTACCAAGAGGGACGAATCAGTGGCATAGAAAAGCACTGGGAGTCAGCCTTCGTACCCAGGATTTTTTCCAAGTCAAGTTGTTCTCCTTTCAATCTTAGTTGTGGAGGGCGCAGCTCAGCTCCAGGTCCAGTTGCAGTTGTTAGTAGCAGGGGGCACAGCCCACCATCCCTCACGGGACTCGAGGAGTTGAACCGGCAACCTTGTGGCTGAGCGCCCACTGGCCCATGTGGGAATCGAACTGGCAGCCTTCGGAGTTAGGAGCCTGGAGCTTAGTATCTTCTTTGCCCTCTGAGATTTACTGACTATTTGGTATTTGTGGCGTGGGTGTACGTATGTGGCCAGGCTAAAGGAATAGCTCTGAGAGTTGCAGAATCTGAGTGTAAGACCAGCATTTTGCTTTGATGGTCTCACGTGGTCTTCCTCTCTATCTTGAGTGGTGGGTACTAGCGTAGGTTTCTGAGCAACGTAAGCTTTTTATTGTGAGGGGTTTAAGTGCTTATGGGGGTTGACATATGGCAAAAGGATTTCTCTAAAACCATTTATAGAATGATAATTAGGAATGTAGGTCCAGTAGTAAAAAATGAGTCATAAAAATATCCTTTCCTGACCTGCAGAAAGTAAGCACATGTTAATGAGACCTCACTCATTTGTATTGTAAAACCAAACATATATCATATATTACCACTGTATGTTCACATATATTATTTTCCATGTGAACTTGTTTGCTTCGTTGCTTAAATAGAAACCTTTGTTACGTTTTGGACATAATTGCTTGATAACTGTTCAGTGCTACATAAGGTACCTAGCAAAATATTTTCTGAAAAATGTTAAGCCTGTTATGAGGACTCCTTGCATAAAAATTCAGAAAAAAAAAGGGTTACCAATGTCTGTTTTTTATAATAGTGCGTTCCGATGATATTGACTAAATATTCAGGAAGTTGGCATTCCTGCCTTGTGGCAAAACCCATATATGAGGTTTGATACAGCTGCTCATTATTCAGTATACATATCTCTAGGTATTAGGCTTAAAGAGTCATGGAGGGGGGGGCGGATGGCTCAGTTGGTTAGAGTGCGAGCTCTCAACAACAAGGTTGCTGGTTCAATTCCCACATTGGATGGTGGGCTGCGCCCCCTGCAACTAAAGATTGAAAATGGTGACTGGACTTGGAGCTGAGCTGCGCCCTCCACAACTAGATTGAAGGACAACAACTTGACTTGGAGCTCATGGGCCCTGGAGAAACACCCTGTTCCCCAATATTCCCCAATAAAAAAATTAAGAAAAACCAAAGAAGACAAAACAAAAAAGAGTCATGGAAGCTTGAAGGACCTGTAGAAATCTGTCTTCTGTAGATGAAGGTACAGTGACTTGTATTAGGTTATAGAGCTTGAATGCAATAGGAATTCAGCTCTCAGAGCTCTAAGTCAGAATGTACACCTATGGTCTTAGTGCTTCTGGATTTGGTGGAGGTGGTAGTGGTAATAATAATAACAATAATTACAATAATAATTATTTGATTAGCCTACCAGTTTATAACACCACGCTTTTGCCAGGAGGTAAGTAATACTGATGGTTAGTAATTACCTGGACCATGTTTAGTACTTAATTAAATTGGGTGCAGTGTCCTCTCATCAATGTGTCATTTCGAGATTCTGAGTAGTGAGTTCAGCATAGCTATGTATGTAAACTGAAAATCCGAATTGCCTTTAGTATTATGGCTGAAATGATTACAATCTGGGAGCAGGATTTTTGGGATTCTCTGGGGAGGTGAACGGTACAGAGGGGAATTTAGAGCTGCAGTGTCTAAATACTATTTGAGAAGAGTAACTGTGGTTTATACAATTAGTTTAGCTGGTTGGTTGTTTACATTTCTTAGTTTCTTTATTTTTTATTATTTTTTATTTTTCATTTATATGTATTATAAAGGGGAGAGAATAGAAAATTGAATCCTGAATATTTGTGTGCTGGCCCAGTAGGTGTGTATGTATCAAAAGGAATATTTCAAAAAAATATTTGGAGGAGCAGGTTTTGGAGCTGGGGGAAAAATACTGAACTGAAAGCAGCGAAAGAACAAGCCAAACAAATGAAGAAACAAAAACTCATAGACATAGACAATAGCTTAGTGGTTACCAGTAGGTAAGGAGGGGAAGAGGGCTCTAGAAGAGGGTAAATGGGGTCAAATATATGGTGATGGAAGAACTGACTCTGGGTGGTGAACACATAATGGGAGATGTAGATGATGTATTACGGAATTGTACACCTGAAATCTGCATAAATTTACTAACAATTGTCACCCCAATAAACTTTAATGAAAAAAAAAATGAGTTGCTGTTTGAGATAAAAGCTGCTTTTCAGTTGCAGACATTTAAATCATAAAAGCACATGAATATATGTATAACATTTATATTTTAAAGTATGCTGTGTGGTTAAATTTTTGTGAAAATACTTAAAAATGTGTTAACCATCCCGCGATGTGGTGTCTGAGTCTTGTTAGGCAGTGAATCGAGCAGCATATGTAGCATGTGGGTCTTTGGGCCAGAGCTGTGATGCCCAACAAATTTCTGTGGTTTAATAACAGCTTTTAGAAATTTGAAACTGTTTAAACAGACTCTTTCGTCACATTTACAGCTCATCCATGTTGTGATTTGTGTCTCATTTTTACTCTTTTGTTAAAGAAAATCAAGGTTGTTGATTAAAAAATAGAGCAAGCTTAAGTATTTGCAGACCCAGCAAAGATGTACAATACATAGAATCACATTCTCTGAATTCAAATTTCGTTTGCAAATGTTTGTAGAAGTGACAGTCCACTTTACTTTCTGAAACTGCCATGTCCCAGCTAAATTCTCTAAGATGAGCTCAACAAAACACCTATATTTTATAGAAGTCATAAAGTCCTTGAGAAACTACCAGTCTCGTCATCTTAGCGCATGGCTCTTGGATACCCGTCGCAGAGAAGCTTGTTCTGACCTTGGTATTTCATAATCATTTTTTAACTGAATTCATATTACCACAACGTGAGCTAGGTGTTTTCCCTTTTTTGAATTAGAAACTGTGGTTCAGAGAACCGTGGCTAAGTAACTTAGCCAAGGAAAGAGATTTGGAATTTGAAGCCAGAAATGTCTGACCTGATGTTTCTAATAAATCCAGGTTTTTAACTTTTTTTTTTTGGTCTCACCTTTCACATAATGAATTAAGCTCAGTGCCACAAACTGTGAGGGGCATTTAACTGAACCAGCTCGGAAACCACTTTCCAGCTTTTTGGAACTCTGGGAAGGCTTTTTAGTCTATTTGTTCTTCCATCACACCCCAGGAGGAGGAGCAGGCTGAGAAAGTGATATTTTAGCTCCCTTTTCATTTCATTGTTGTATCAGTGATACTGGAAGGTAATTTTTTTTCTTTCTAATAAGCAGTAACCACATGTGTGAGCCAAGGATAAAAAGAAAATGACATTGGTAGAGTTTTCTTGCTGTAGATATAACCTACTTAGTTTCCTAGGAAACAGAAACATGATTTACAAATATTGATTTGAAAAAGCTTGAAGAAAATCCTAGGCCATTGTTTCTGCCTTTAAAATAGTTTCTCTGAAGAGATCAAGTTAAGTAATTGAATCTTTAATGATTGCATTTTATTTAGAATACATCTCGTATATTAGGTGATTCTGTGAAATTTGAGTTGAGGTTCATTATGATTGCAATAGTCGGTGCCTGCCTCATTTTCTATGCTAGGGAAATGGGGGGCCTTTTTTTCCTGTGGCTGGATGTGGTCTGGTCAGTCACCTTTTGATTTTCTGAGCTCTGTGCTGAATGCCAATGAAAGGGACAGTGGGTACAAAGAAAGGTAAACATAATTTAAGATGCAACTTAGTGTTTAGTTAGAATCATGAACTCTTGTAGTCCATTTTATGGACAACTTTTTTTTTTTTTTTTTTTTTTGGTATCTTTCAGTATCACCAGTTCAGATACAAATGTTCTAAGTTTTATAACTAATAAAGGAAGAGAACTTCCAGAAACAACCTCTGAGCACCTGTCAGCAAATTAACATAACTGCTAGGAAAGTGTGTGAAAGTTGAGCCCTTCAGACTAAAAGAGCTAGCTCATGACATGATGGTAGGTGGTAGGAATCTGGGGGAAAATGCCACCTTCCTCAAAGGATTCCACGAAGGTGTAAGAGATACAGGGTGTGTTTGTGTGTGGCACTGTGCGTCCTTGATGGTATTGCAACACCATGCTGAAACAACCCAACACACCCAGTGCATTTCTGGAATGAGATATGGGGCTTGGCAGAGGTCACTCCTCACTGACTGTCAGTGGTGTTTCAAAATGGTAACCCCAAGTCACTATGAATAGTTTAAATTTTCAGTACATTCTGTGTAAGGAATTGCAAATATGTAATGCAATCTATAAACATGTCTTTTAAAAATTAGAGTTAGAAAGTGTGGCATTGAAAGCATTCACTGTAACAAAAGTTGAGCCATCTTGGAGGACTTATTCCTTAAGGATTCTAGATAATTGAGGTTTCACTGAAGACAGTTTTATTGTCATGAAAACGCCTGACATTTCTAATCTGAAATCCCATGTGGGGTTTTCAGTCACGTCTCAAGAAAGATATGGATCTTCAAAAAGGGGAAATGAACCGATCTTTGTTCTACCTAGAGATTTAAAAAATAGGAACTTTACAGTCTATAAAATGTAGACTTGATTGATCAAATCTCAGAAATATAGAACTGAGATTTCCTGTGAAATCTGAAAGATTACATGTAAAATGACTGAAAGGAACTAATACTGCATGTAGTGAGTGGAATAATTGTAGAGCATATTGCTTGGTGTTTACTCTGAAAATATGTAGCTTCAAAAATGTTTTCAAAATGTAGCCAAATCAATAGAACAGTAGATCTAAAAACATTTCTGGTTGTGGGGGACAAAAAAAAATGATCAAGCCCCTCCTATGTGCCCGGCATTGTCCTCCTGGCCTAGTCCTTTCCCCTTGGAAATGCACAGTGCGGTGAGAGGAGACAACCCAGGTACATACAGGGAGGTAAGTGCAGAGGCTATGGGAGCCAGTCAGGTTCTCATCATTTCTTTTCCACGAAGGCGTGTACATATGCTTTTTAAAGCCAGGGGCAATAGTTTCCTAAATAGCTACGGGACATATATTTCATCGTTATTAATAATAAAACCACTGTCCTTTGCTTTCTCCAGCTGCCAAGGGATTAAAGTATAGATAATTTGAATGAACAAGATTTTAAACTTTTGCAGCTGTGTTTGCATGTATTTGTGTGTGTATGACAAATATCAATGAATATAGTGTATGTATTTAAAAAATTTAAAATTATATACATCAGAATCTATAAAACAGACTGATTTAAATTCTTGAGTACATATTTGTCTAACTTAAACATGGAATATCTCCTAGCTATTTTTTTTTTTTTTTCATTGTCTATCACTAATACAAGGTCGGACAATAAAGATTGCGAACTCATCCTAGAAAAAGTGCTACATATCTCATTGCTGAATATCTACGGTCACCTTCCAAGTACTCCCCTTGGGAAGCTATGCACCAATGCCAGCACCTAGTCTACCTTTCAAAGCAGTTTCGGAACTCTTTTTCTGGAATGGCCACCAGAGTTGTTGTATTACCCTTGATGTCCTGAATGTCATCCAAATGTCTTCCTTTGAATATTTCCTTTATCTTTGGGTAAAGAAAGAAGTCATTGGGGGCCAGATCAGGTGAGGAAGGAGGGTGTTCCAATACAGTTGTTTGTTTAATGGCTTAAAACTCCCTCATAGACAGTGCCGTGTGAGCTGGTGTCTTGTCATGATGCAAGAGCAGTGAATTGTTGGTGAAAAGTTCAGGTCGTCTAACTTTCTCATGCAGCCTTTTCAGCACTTCCAAATAGTAAACTTCGTGAACTCTTTGTCCTGTTGGTACAAATTCGTAATGAAAAATCCCTCTGATATCAAAGAAAGGTTAGCAACATCGTTGCAACAAGTTTGCGGACTTAATTGTCAGACTTCTTATATCTAGTGAGCTCTGAAATATTTGGGGAAACTAGTTCTTCCTTTAGGAAGTAATGACTTTCACACTTTTTAAATTAGTAACTTATGTTGAAATTGGAGTGTTTTAAATAGTGGTTGTTAAAACCAAAACAATGCTCATTTACATTAGTTTGTGTTTTTCTTTATTTTACTTCTGTAGAGAAATTGGCTTGACGCATAATGTATGGATTATAGTGCCTGTCATTGTCTATAATTTTTAGATTTAATTCTTGACTTTATTTTCTTTTTTGCATGTGATGGTATATTTTGGAAGACCGTAAAATTAAGTTACTCTAATTCCTTCAAGTTATTTACAGGCAAATAATAATGACTATATTATGGTTATTTATGATTTACAGAATTCTTTTCTGTTAAATGGAACTTCAGCTTTGTCCATAGCTATGACCTCTGTATTTTAATTTCTTAATTTTTTTTATGCCATGTTATTTTGGACATTAATGTCAGCAAAGGCAACTAAAGGGACAATGGAATCTCCATGGGAACTGGCAGATGTCTCAGATTTGTGGAAGTGTCCATGTCAAATATGTTGATTAATAAATGGGAAGTAATTGTAAGAACTAAGAGACACTGGGTATTATTTCTTCGTAGAGGTGATGGAGGAAAGAGGAAAGACCTGTGGATGAGGGATGAGCATGAGCATGGGAAAAGTGAGGAAAATAACAATATTTCGTGTTAAAGAAATAGTAGGAAACAAAGTATATAACCCAGAGGTTACCTTTCATATCTAAGTTTTGAGTATACTGCCCCCAGTCTCCAAAAAATGAGTTAGTCTCCTAAAGATGTCCAAGGCGACTTTTTTTGTACCTCACTAGACAAAATGAAACAACCACCGCGATCATATACCACTATACAGTTTAATCTTTCGCAGTCTCTTCACTTGGGCTGGAGGTGGTAGATTATGGCCCACTGCTTTGCACTCAGTGAGGGGTCTAGTGGAACTTTTTGAATGTGGCATCAACATGGTGAAAATATTGACGTGAAGAGCTTAATCTAAGCAGCACACAGATTGGATTTCATGGGGAGAAACTGGAGTCAAGGAGAGTAGATAGAAAGTAAATATTCATCTAGCCTAAAATAAGGAAATTTTACAATGCAAACAATAGGTAAAATTAATAGCATTTCATGAAGAGTATTTTGACTCCTGAGGATACAAACATAGCGAAAGAGAAGAGAGAGAAAGGATTCTGAAGTTTTAGTACTGGGTGATTGGGAGAATGGTGATGCCATTCACATAAAGACACTGCAGGAAAGTTGATTTAGGGTTAGATTCAGGGCTCAGTAATGGTCATATTACATGCATGAGCTGACAGAGCTTCTGAGTGGATGTGTGCTCTTATCATTGGAATTATGGAACTGGAACACAGGTACAATCTTTGAGTTGGAAAGAGGTTTGAGCATGAAGTTCTGGGTGAAGCTTTGAGACATGACAGTGCACTAGGGGGGAATATATTTGTCTTTCTTCAAAAATTGCCATTGCAACACTTGCCTCCAAGATTCTATTTCCGCTCCACTTATCCACTAGCATTTCCTAACAATATGATGTCGTCAGTTAAGGTGTGTTTGATTATGAGTAAAGAAAATGAACTCAAACTGGCTTTAATAATAAAGGGAACTGTGGTTACCTGATAATAGAAAGTCCAGAGGTAGGTAGGCCTTCCGGATTGGTTTGGTTTAACATCTCAACAGTATCAAGGATGGATCCAGTTTCTTTCTGTCTCTGTGTCAGCTTCAACGGCAGTCTGGTTCCTCCTCAAGTGTCCAGGAGTGAGAGGGAAGGCATCTGGTTTTCCACATGGAGAGTGAGAAGAAGTTGGCTTCTGGCAGCTCTCTCAGAAGATGAGGAAGGTTCTTTCTCAAGTGCCACTCGTGACGAAGGCACTGTAATTCACCATGGCCACGAGATCTTTTTTCATTCATTCAGATATTCCTTCATTTCTTTCAATAATTTTTTGTGGTTTTCAGAGTTTAGATTTTGTACTTCTTTTGTTAAATTCTTAAGTATTTTGTTATTTATGATACTATTCTAGATTTGTTTTTTTTAATTAAGGTATAATTGGCATATAACATTATATTAGTTTCAGAGGTAAAACTCACGATTTGATATTTGTATTGGGAAATGTTCACCACAGTAAGTCTGGTTAACATCTGTCACCATCCACAGTTACACATTTATTTTTTCTTGTGATGAGAACTTTTATGATTTACTCTCTTAGCAACTTTCGAATATGCAATATAGTATCACTAACTATAGGTAGAATTATTTTCTTAATTTTAGTTTTGGATTGTTCATTTAAGTACATAGAACACAGTTGATTTTTGTATATTGATCTTGCAATATCCTTGCTGAACTTGCTTATTCGTTCTAATTTTTAAAATGAATTCCTTAGGAATTTCTGGATAGAGGATCATGTCATCTGTGAACAGTTAGTTTTATTCTTCTTTTCCAATTTCAATGGCTTTTATTTCTTTTTCTTGCTTAATTGCCCTAGCTAGAACTTTCAGTACAATGTTGCAGAGAAATGAGAGCAGATGTTCTTGTCTTCTTTCTGATCTCAGGGGGAAAGCTCCTAGTCTTTCACCATTAAGTATGATTTAATTTGCTTTTTGGAGGGTAGATGTCCTGTATCATGTTAAAGAAGTTCCCTTTTATTCGTAGTTCATTGAGTGTTTTTATTGTGAAAGTGGGTTGGATTTTGTCATGCTTTCACTGCATCTATTGATATGGTCATGTGGGTTTTGTTTTTTAGTCTATTGGTATGTTGTATTACATTAATTGATATTCAGAAGTTAAACCACCCTTGCATACCTGGGATAAATTCCACTTGGTCATGATATGTAATTCTTTTTATATGTTACCGTTTTTGGTTCATAGGTATTTTGTTGAGGGTTTTTGTATCCATATTCACAAGAGGTAATGGTCTGTTGTTTTCATGTGATGTCTTGGTTGCAAAGAATTCATTTTTAAATGCCTCGGTGTTTAGATAAATTGGAATTTTCAACATATTATTGGTGACTAATGTAATATTTCTTAAAGGGCTTGCCTAAGTATACACTTATTAAACACAATGCCATGACTTTATCATATTTGATAATATATAGTATATTAAGATTGTAAACCTATGTTTACAGTTTAATGACTGTTGTATTCATGAATGTGGTGTTTTCTGCTCTCCACCTTTCTTTTTGTGGGTTTCCTGACTGTGTGTGTGTGTGTGTGTGTGTGTGTTGTTGTTGTGTGTGTGTGTGCGTTTGTGTGTGTGTGTGTGTGTGTGTGTGGGTGTGTGTGTGTGTTTATAGGACTCATTTACTCCCATCATTTACCTGAAAAGCAATGAATATATTATGGTATGAATAAAGTGAAATGAATTTTATGGAGATTAAGCTTGGATTTGTTTTTAGGGTTTTAGCATTTATTTTAGATGATTGGAGCATGAGAATTTTACAAGTGATAATTGCGCAGTTCCATTAGAGGTAGTAGAATAATTTATTGCACGGATTTCTTATTTCTCAAGAGCTTGGAAAACAATGCAGTTATTTACAATCCAATCCAAAAAAATTAAAGCCTATTGTCTTGTAACATACCCATACGCGTACAATTGAAGTTTGTATATTTAATGATAATTTTTTCTGAGTAATTTTAATATTCCAGAATGATTTCTCGTTTGTTATCTGGTCATCATCAAAGCCTTGTAAAAAATGGTAGAGTTAATATTATGATCTTAATTTGACAGACAAATTACTTTGGTCATTAAAATACCTTAAGTGGCATTAGAAATACAGTAACCTAGATGTTCAGAATCCCAGCCATATGGTCTTTCTTGTAAATCAAATTATGTCCATCAAAGTGTCGTCTAATGACCCTGTTTTGAGTTCTGAGAGGCCCTAGTCCTTTTCTTTTTTGTCCGTTTGTGTGCTAGAATAGAAAGTTAGCAGCAGGCAACATCGTCTCCAGCACAGTAGTTTCTGTGGTAGTGTAAATTGCGGTGATGGTATTTATCCCTAGCAGAATTTCCAAGCAGAGGGTTTGCTTAGTCGGAAGAGTTGCTTGGTCTCGGGGCCTGAGCTTACCATCTTTCAAGGAGTGTTTAGCAGACTCCTGACCCTTAGGATCTCACAAAGGTGAGAGCAGGAGCATACTTTCATCCCCAGTCTGTAGGATACCACTCCCTCCTCCGACCTCTCATCATTGTGAAGTTTCTAAGAATGAGCATGTATTGGTACCACTTCGCTGGGTCATGCCCTCATTAGTGTTCTCCTTGGGAAGAACACACCTGGCTGCGGGATCTGGTGGGTCCTTCTTTTCTGCTCCTTAACTCTCTGTGCATACCTTGGGCCTTTACTGGTAGCCCAGGTCTGGCTTCCTCTGGAGAGTGCTCCAAGAAACACCAATTAATTCTGTGTTAGTACCTTACACTTTGCAGAGATTCTCATTTGATGCTGATAACTGAAGAATTTATTATCTCTCATTGACAAATGAACCAAAAAACAAAACCCAAGGCTCGGAACTTGAACGATATGACTAGAAGCTGGCATGAATGGGGGCTAGAAACCTGACTTCTATCAGTTTATAAAGAGTTTGAGAACAGGTAGTAGGTTTTAGTCCCAGCACTTTGCACATACCTGGGTCCATAGTTGGAGCCCAGACATGTGTTGAATAAATGTTGAGCTCCTGCTCCATACCTTGTGGCTGCTCCCACCTCTGCTATTGTGAGATTGATATGCAGAAGATTCTAGACTCTCACAGGGACCCGGGATCTCTGTTCTTAGGGCCTAGGAGCACCAGCTGCTTTGAGAAGTGAGAAAATCCTACTGAGACTTTGTTTTGAAGCCATTCTGATATCTTGTCTTTGACCTGTGTGACTTCGGATGCAGGACCTGTGTCAGCATTCACATCATGTACACTTGCTGGTGGCCTAGCTTCTGGTCCATGTGCTTTTTAAAATTAATTAATTAATCAATTAATTAATTAACTTATTTATGTGTGTTTGTCCAGGACCCATCAGCTCCAAGTCAAATAGTTGTTTCAATCTAGTTGTGGAGGGCGCAGCTGACGGTGGCCCATGTGGGGATTGAACCGGCAACCTTTTTGTTAAGAACTTGCGCTCCAACCAACTGAGCTAACTGGCCGCTCCTGATTCATGTGCTTTTGATGGCAGAATTCATGTAGCTGCTGCTTTTTATCTGAACTTGTGTCTTAGGCCATGCTTTCTACTATTCAATAAGTTGTGTTTTCGATTTTAACTCCAAATGAAATTATTGCCAAACAATGTCATAGTTCTTCTCTAGCATCATCCGTTGACTGTAAATGTTCTAGACCATATATATTTTGGAAGATACAAGGAAAGAGGTATAATAGAGTTCCATCTTTAAAACAAAAATGCTAGCAGGTGATCATCAATCTCTCCCCATGCTTAAAATATCAGTGATTATTTTAAGCTAATAATTAAATAATTTAAATTTACATTTTTGAAAAAAAAGTTGGTTTTTAATATGTAAACCACATAAACATACATAAAATATGAAAAGCTTTAATATTTTTTCATGATTTTTAGTACGTAAAAATACAAGTATAAAGCAGGCTGAAAGTAAAATTTATCCTAAAAGTTTTGCCCTCGTTGAAAACAAACATTGCTTAAATTCTAGTTTTGGCAGGAACTGGCAATCCCTATTCCAATTTTTATACAGTAGTACCTGTTTTCAAACGTCTCTTTTGATGAACATTTTGGTTTACCAACGCTGTAAATTTTATGGATCTATGGTATCATTAGACAGTAAAACTCATGCTAAATCTGCAGTTTTACGGGTTGATTTTAAAGGTCTGCAATGGATGAATCCATTTTGCATTACTTTCTATGGGGAAACCGTGCCTCGGTTTTCGGACGTTTCAGAACTCTAACGGTCTTCCGGAACAGATTACGCTCGAAAACCAAGCTACCACTGTAGTTGGCTTTTTGCTTGGAAAATGCATGGTATTGTGTTATTTCTTAGTGTTCGTTCCACTGACAATTTACACCAGAGGTATCAGAAGTATGTGTTATAATTAATTAATTATAATTAATTATAGTTATAATTAATTATAATCCTGGGCCTAAGCCCAGCTGACTAACTCAGAACTTTTGAAGGCGGGGACCAGGAATTGGCCTTTTTACAAGCTTACCATTGATTGTGACGAACTCTAATGTAAAGCCCACTGGCAAGTAAATAGCAGCTAAGAATAAGAGTCACAAAGATTTTGGATTTAGTCCTTTCACCATTTAAGGAGGCTTTGATATTTGTATTTGGAAATAGGGATGGTGATAATGTTAGCTCGCTCAAAAAGGTATGCGGATTCAGTGTGTTATATATAATCTCATTAGTGCGGTGTCTGGTATACAGCAAGTGCTCAAGAAATGGTACTGGTAGCGGGGGCAGTCTTAGTGATGGCTTGTTGTTCCTACGATCGCACCCAAATGATATAATAGGTACTAGGACTCGTACTTTCCTCAAGACAGAGACGTGAGAGTGCCACCAGAAAAAGAACTCGAGAGCTGTGAAGTCAGTAGCAGACATTAGCAAACATTAGCCTGTTTTTATAAATAAAGTTTTATTGGTACACAGTTACCCCGTTTGTTTAACTGTTGTCTGACGCTGCTTTGGACTCTTTGGCCCACAAAGCTGAAAATACTTACTCCCTGGCCCTTGATGGGAAAAGTCTGCTGACTCCTGCTCTGTACCAGTGTGGAGATTTGGCACATTAATCCATGCTACAGAGGTAGTCAGGTGTTGGTAATAGAGTGCCGGTAGCAGTGGCCAGTTTCCCGCTCCCCACTCCAGTCCTCTTATCACTCTTGCTGCTGGGAGTCTTTAAGGAGGGCCAGCCCTACACTGGGCCTTTCTACTGCTGCCTTCTCACTCTGCCTAAAACTCAGTGACAGGGTCCTTTACCATGGTCGCATCTGGGGAGCCAGCTGGCTGAATGCTTTGGAGACTCTCAGGACTGCAATATTGAGTCCCCGCAAATAGTAACATGAGAAACGGAAACAGTATATAGAGAACATATAGACAGCCATGGTCATATGCCCTGGGGGGTTCCTTGCTGCCAAGTTTGAATTCACCTTGAATTCTGGAAACACGTTATCATTCATCTCTTATCACCTCCAAATTAAGAACCAAAAACAAGCCCAACTGTCAGATCAGAAAAAACAAAATTGACATAAAACCGTAGAAGGATCTTGTAAACAATCACCATCCAATTCTCTATACCTAAAACTCTATACCTAAAATGGAGATACAATTGTTGAAATTTGTGGTTACATTTCGCAAATTAAGGTCAACTCCTTGAACGTCTGTCAACAAGCTTTGTAGCATGCTCAAGCAGACAGGCAACAGTTACTTTATAACACTTTGATATTTTCTAACACTTTCAACAGGAGTATCTCATTGTTATATCTTTCTACACAAGGCTCTAACAGTTGTCACGGGCTCTAGGAAGGAGCCTCTGAACTGTGGGTTTTATTTTCAGCCTTAACGTAATTTCATTACCCATGGGGCAAATGATGAGGTATCCCCATTTTTGCATATATTGTTGCATATATCTATGAAAACACAACAGACATCTGTTAGTCTTCAGTAAAAATGTTTGGAGAGAGCTCAATTAGAATGCTATTTTGTGTTCATGTGGGTTTGCTTGTCCGTGCTTCTCTCTGTATTTATTTCTTCTGAGGTGTTTTGTGTTTTTCTCTGCATGTGTCTCAGTCATCCTTCACTTGGTCCCTTAACTCCATTTTTACCCTAGTCTCGCTCCTTTACCTGTTGATGATATGTAGTGTACCCCTTGGGCCCAGTGTTTATACATTATAACTAGCACAGCATTTTAACATTTTTCTTAAAAACAAAACAAAACAAAAAAACCTTCCTGCAAAATAATAATTAAAAGTCTATGTTTTCTTTGATCAATGTTTTTATTAGCTCACTGACTCTCCAAGAAGGGGAAAAAAAATTCCCCGTCCCCTGTTTTCTTGGACTATTTGTGTGGCTGGCTCAGAGTGTCTTATTGTTTGATGGAGTGATAAAATTCCCCTGATGGTTCCTACTCCCTCTAAATTTGGAATACACCTACAGTATTCTTTTAGGCTTTATTGTTTCCTAAACCATCTATTTAAATACTGTCCTAAAGCATAAATGGAACACTGTTATTGTGACTAAGAATAATATGTGTAATGGAGCAGTAGATTAGATTTCATTACCATCGTCATAACCATGCAAAAGCCATCGTTCCCACAAAACACTCAATAAATTCTAATGATTATTAAATTTTGCCAGTACCATGGTAAATTTATAATGGTTACTTGTCGTGATTTGAAACTGAATTAATGAGAAGAACTTGACCTTTAAGTCCAATGAGGCCTTTCTCAAACACATATCTGAAGCAGAGGCAGAGGCAGAGGCATGAGCACAGTAGTCCAGGGGAAATCCATCGCTGGTCACTGAACAGAACACTATAGGCTAATGCGTGGTTTTGATACATCTACTGTAGAGTGAGGAGCTTTTAGAGTATTGTTTTATATTAGACATCTATGAACTTGAGAATGTTTGTGCCCTTTTATAGGAAATGTTTCATTTGACGCTCTTATTTCATTTTCTTTTTACTGTTTATCAGAAAAGCTTTATACTGTTTCCCCGAAAATAAGACCTAGCCAGACAATCAGCTCTAATGTGTCTTTTGGAGCAAAAATTAATATAAGATCCAGTATTACATTATATTATATTACATTGCATTAGATTACATTACATTATATTATAAGACCCAGTCTCATAATAAAATAAGACTGGGTCTTATAATTAATTTTTGCTCCAAAAGACGCATTAGAGCTGATTGTCCAGCTAGGTCCTATTTTTGGGGAAACATAGTATTTGTTTCATTGTCCTAGATTTTTATTGGATCATGAGACAACATCAAACTTACCAAGTGAATTGAATTTAAATTTTTTTAAATAATGAACTTCACATACTTATTCTATGGCATTAAAATAGATGGTTTTGCCATTTGAATCATTGTATTACACTTTATGATCCTGTGCTTATGTTCTTGCTTTTCCCGTCTACAATTCCCATCTGCCACTTCTTCCCCACTACATTCCCTCTTCTATTCCAACTCACAAAACCTCATTCGTAGTTCATATGCCATCTGCTCCAAGAAGCTGTCCTGCTTTCCAAAGTCAAAGTGAATAAATTGTTCTTTTTCACATTTTAATTTCTGAACTCTAGAGACATTTTGCCTGTACTTTTATTTCACCGTTATTTCATTAGTTTTCAATTTTAGGGTATGTATCAGACTGAACCATGTGAAATTACTGTTATTCAACTATTTTTGAGCTGCAGAACACGGCAAGTTCCTATGGTTGAACCTAATTCTTCAACATTAATTGCACAAACTTTTAAAAATAAAGTAATGGTCTGAGTTACTTAAAACACATCTTGGACTCAGATTTATTTGTCTCTCTATCCTGGAGCACTTACAGAGGTTTGTACATGACAGTTATATTCCAGAAATGTTTGCTGAAGTGAAATGAGTTGGACTGTTTAACTTACCATTACTTTTTATAAGACAGTTAATTGATGATCTAGAAATTATTCCTGTTCTGTGGGCCACACCCTTTTAAAACCAGGATACTTGAGTCCACTGTGCACTTTGGTGAACTTCCCCCAGCCATTTCAATATGGTTGTTAGGAAGCTAAACTTCTTGTCTCGAAGTCACTGTTCCTTATGTTTTAGTTCTATTTTGTGTTGTGTATTACGTGCCTTTGAGTTAGCGCAAGTGAGGTCTACAGTGTCCTGTCCTCAGAAGCCCTGCTCAGCTCCTGTAGTCTCCTGCCTGTTTCTTCTTTCATGGAGTCAGTCCATCTCGTATTTGCTGTTCCTCTTTTCCTGATGCTTTCTATATATTTTTCCCAACATTTTTATCTTTTCCAAAGAACCCTGCCTTTTCACGATGGACCATGAAGAACAGCTTCAATTTTGTCATTTTGGCCTCCAGTGATATTTCAGGCTTAATTAGCACTAGGACCCACTTGTTCCTCTTTCTGGCCGTCCGTGGTATCAGAAGAGCTCTCCCCTGACATCTTATTTCAAATGAATCAATTTTGTTTACACTGTATTGCCTTTGTTGAAACTTTTTTCTTTTTTTACTTTGCCTATACTTCTTATTTTGCTTTACTTAATGCAAAAATAGTACTTTTTTCTTTTCCTCCCTGCTTTTCTTTTCCTTTCTCAGAATTATTTTTACTAACTTAACTCTTGGCTGAAGGTCTGCTAGTGTCCCCCAGCCCCGGAACATGTTCCCCGGATTTCTTTGTTTAATCATGGGGAAAAAAAAAATCCTTCTTTTGAAGTTATATTCTGTGCTTGCTAAAGGTCCTGTTAAATCTTAGGAGATAAAAGTCGTACTGACAACCTTGGCTATTCCCTGTCCTTTGCCAGAAATAGCAAACTCGATACTCATCTTGTACAGAAATATGTGCATGTTCATCCTCATTTAAAACATCTTGTATTTGGTCATTCTTAGAAAAGTAGAAGTCTAAGTCAGCTCACAGTGTGAAATTGGGGGTGTGGGGGAGATGAGGTAGGGTTGGAGGGTGAAAAGTGTGGTGCTGAATGAATCAAGTGTGCTTTTTCTTTATTAACAGCTTCCTTAGTATAATTTCCCAAGACATTTTTTTTTTTCAGCTCACTTAAATACTTTTTCCTAACGTGAAGACATTTTACATGAGAAAAGGTGATTTTGGAATTGGAGAGAAAGCTCAATCTGTGAATATATGGAAATATTTTACAGCAGCATATATGACTATGTTTTTGTTTTTGTGACTTTCTTTTCTCCGTGAATCAACAATTTTGCAATGTAATACTTTCAATTAGGTATAAATGCTGATTGGATCCTTTATAAGCTGTTTGGCCTGGAGAGACATTTTTCATTTTTAGGCAAACCCCTAAGGTTGAGGGTGCTAAACATGAGACTGTAGTTTATACAGTTGAATTGGTAGTTTTAATAATGAAATAAGATGACCTGTTTTCTTGCAGGAGTGGAGGAGGGGAAAAAGTTATTGTAAGTCTTTGGAAAGATGATTTTTATGCCTGTAGCGATACAGTGTATGTGTTTCTGTTGTTCCAGTGAATAATTCCGGAAAACATACTAGCCCTTATTGAGCATGGATTTTAAACTCAGGGGTAGAGATCAGTGCATTCACAGTACCTAGAATTACCTTGCACATGACAAGTCCATAATTATTATCTGTTGAGTTGATAAATAAAATAGCTACAAGGTGCTTAATACGATATGATGAGCTCTGAGGAACACGGAAAAAGCATATATTAAACATAGTCCTTGGGGTTGTAAATTAGAAAATAGAGAACAAAAACCAATGCATATTAATAGAGAATGATTAGTGCTGAAATCCGTAGTAAGGTACATTTTATGTAGTAAAGTACACTATTAATAAAAAAGCAGACATGAAGAGTGATAATGTCGTTTTCTAATTACTGAACACCTACTTTGGACCATTTATTGTGCTAAGTGTTCTACGTACATTATCTCAGTGAATCTTCGTGACAAATTGTGATTATTGTCCCTGGGATTCCTCCGTGACATAATCGAGGTTCAGTATGTTACTCAAGATCACCTGGTAGCTACGTGGCAGTGCTGGGTTATAAAAGCTATTCTGCCAGCTTCTTTTACTGCTTTGCTGTTTCATTGCTTTTCTAGTTTTCTAGAGCCATCTGGACCAGGAGTGGCCCAGGATAGTAATGGGACCAGAGGCCTATAGACCCAATAGGAAACTTGGAGCTCTTCCGAAACCAGAAGTATAACACAGATACTGCTGTCCATGGATCTGGGTTCCACCCTTTGGTACCGGTTTAGTGATGGGAAGAGGAAACATTGTAGAGTGACTTTAAGGGGCTATCTTCGTCTCTGCTCTCATCACTATTAATGTATTCCAGTGATATTCTCAAGCTGATCAATTTCCATTATAGGAAGTATTTTACATACACCTAAAATACAGTGGTTAAAAACAAAATGAAGAGTTAAACATGCAGCCATCACGCTTGAATTACTTCAGTTTGGAAATTGATGTAATTGATAAATCTCTGCTATTTGAGATCTATCACTTGGGGAATTTTTTTTACAAATATTAGTATCATAGCCCAATATTCAGAAATTCTTAGTAAGTTTGTGATGGGGCTCAGGAAATCTTTTTATTTAGTTATTTACACATATATTGCCTTTTTCAAAAAGCATCTAACCATTTTTAAGCACCCAGTCCAGTAGTGGATATTCACATTGTTGTGCAGCAGATCTCCAGAAGTTTCTCATCTTGTGAAACTGAAACTCCATACCCGTAAAACAGCCCCTTGTTTCTCCCTCCTCTGACCCCCTACTAATCGTTTTATTTTCTGTTTCCATGCATTTGCCATTTTAGATACTTTATGTAAATGAAGGCATACAGTGTTTGCCTTTGTGTTATGGACTTATTTCATTTACATAATGTCTTCAAGGTTCATCCATGTTGTAGCATGTAATAGGATTTCCTTTTTTAAGGCTGAGTAATATTTCATGGCAAGTATATACCACATTTTGTTTACCTGTTCATCTATCAGTGGACATTTGGGTTGCTTTCACCTCTCAGCTATTATGAATTGTGCTGCTATGAGCAAATATTTCTTTGAGACCCTGCTTTCAATTCTTTTAGTAGTAAGATCTCTGGATCATATGGTAGTTCTATTTTTAATATTTTGAGGAAATGCCATATAGATTTCTATAGCAGTTGCACCATTTTACATTCCTACTAACTGTGTACAGGGGTTCTAGTTTCTCCATATTCTTGCCAAAACCTGTTAATTTGTTTCTGTTTTTCTGATTTTTTTTGGATTCTGGCCATCCCAATGGGTGTGAGATGTCAAAAAAATGTTTTTTAAAGCCCCACTTGTGACTCTGATGGTAGACCAGATGTGTGAACCACTATCTCAGCAAATCCTGTGTGTTTCAGAGACTGCAACAGTGCCAGATTTAGGAATCGATAAGAAAATACAGAACTTTCTGGATAGTCCATTGAGAGAGGACTCAGTGTTTCTTCAAAGATAGAGGTTTCCAAGGAAAACCTACCTTATCAAATTAGCTAATTAGTTGCATTGAATTAAGTTCTTTCTAGCTTAAGATTTGTAGTTTTGTGATTCTGTTTTGCACGCTGTTTTTTCTTTTCCTGCGGAAATATTTATTATTATTTTTAATTGTGTGTGATGAAACACATACAATTTACCATCTTAACGATTTTAAGTGTATAGTTTAGCGGCATTATGTGCATTCAGGTTTTCTAGAAACATCACCACCATCTATCTCCAGAACTTTTTTCCATTTTGCAAACCTGAAACTTTATACCCATTACACAATAATTCTCTATTCCCCCTCCTCTCGGCTCCTTGCAACTACCATTCTACCTTCTGTCCATAAATTTGACAACTCTAGCTATCTCCTAAGTGAAATCATATAGTATTGGTGTGTCATATAAAAGTGAAATCATGTAATTTTATTTTATTTGTTTTGTGACAGGCTTATTTCAAATAAAAAAATTGAAAACAGTTTATGCAACATTTTAAAAATGTTTATTAACATTTACTGAGTGCTCTTGGAATGGAATGCCATAGATCATTGAGTCTAGGATGCACATTCTCTCCCCCTCACATACTTTCTAACATCTCTGAAGGCAAGTTAGCGATGTGTCACAGTTTAATTGACAGAGTTTTGCACATGGAATAATGGTACATTTCATAATTGATGGGAACTTAGCTTTAGTGATGGTAGGGTAGGTGATTTTTGTAAGAGAAAATGATTACCTAGAAAATATTCATTTAGGGATGCCCTTCCAATTTCCAGACTGTAAATGTTTTAATTTAACTAAAGAACAGAAAAGCTATTTGGTATCATTAATCAGTACATCCGAATCATTACTCTGAATGATTATGCTTCATTTATTTTGTGTCAGAATGTTTTCCACACAATAATGGAGAATAAAAGTGCATCATTAATTACAGTCGAGCAGCTCACACATGTGTGGGTATATATATTTCCATATCATCACGCAGTGAAGGAAATTTAATATAAGAAAGAATCCTTACAAAAGAGCTGAGATTTAATTAAATAATAATATTAAATTCACAACCACTTATAATTGTGCCTTCTAACACTTTTACATAATGCTTGAAAAAGTTTAGAGAAACATTTCCGTATGCCTGTGTCTTCTGTTTCTAAATGGAAAGCATTCTTAACAATACGGTTTTTATCTTTGGGAGGTAACAGTTACATGCTTTGGAGAAAAAGTAACCATTTTTTTTTGAAATGGGATCAATTAATTTGCAGAGCTTCCCTGTGATGGTATTTCTGAGAATTACTGCAAAAAGTTACAATTCTATGCATGGAATTTTGGATTTGCTCCTTTATTATTGTAAGTGTGGACCCTTCCTGATAAGAACCACTGTGTCAGTCTGCTCTTCTAGTTATCAGAACTCCATGCCCCTCAGTAATGTTCCTTTTAGCTCTTTCCCTTTCCCCTGGCCAGCTGGACTCTTGTCAAAAAACCACAAAACAAACTAACAAAACCCACTTGCAGTATATAATTGCGATATAATAAAAACACACTGTATCTTCCTAAGTCCAAAAGGCAGATGAAGGGAGCCAGCCACCAGTTTGTTTCATCAAATGTGCTTATTTTTCAAAGTAAAGTACAGGACTTTATTTACAGTTCAATAACTTCTTAAAAAACAAAAATATGTTTCCCTTTTGTAGATGAGAAAATACAGATACAAGTTAAATTTAAGCTGTTTAAGTGATGTTACAGGGAAAAGTGGGTGGAGAACAAAATTTTAGAGATTCTTGGAGAAAGTCATAGGCTCTTTCTGAACTCTGTCCTCTCTCTTGTAACAAAGCCAAAATAATTTCAACACTATTTTTTTTCAAGCACCAAACCATTTTCAAATGGTTTCTTAAACATTACTTCAACTTATTCTTGCAGTGAATTTCTAATTTATAATTTTTATTGCTATTTTGAGTCATTTATTCAAGAATACTCACTTCACAAATGATGGGGTCAGATCTAGGATTCGGGATTTCTGATTCTTAGGCGCATTTCATTTTTACATCACACTTGGTGATTCACTCATAACTTAATCACATTTCATTCCCTGCTCCCCAATTATGATAGCTTTCATGTCAGTATTTTAACGTTATTTTTCAGTTTCACATTTTTGCTTCAGGCTGTGATTTTTAAAAAAGCTGTTGAAGCCAAAATTCTTTCAGTATGGAATGCACCCTTGATTTTATGAGACTCTGAAAAAGAAAATGAGATTTAACATTAAAAAATTTATGTTAATATTTTGTGGAATACCCATAGTCCCTGTACAATTATGGGGGGGAAAAACCCTCATATTTAATATAGTTTAAAAATCTACTTTTAAAAAATTGTTTATATATGTATATAAAACAGCTTTATCGAGATATAATTCACATACCATAAAATTCGTCTATTTAAAGTATGCAATTCAGTGGCTTATAGTACATTCACAGAATTGTGCAGCGATTACTACAATTTCAGAACATAAAACCTACTTTTAAAAGTAGAGGTATTCAAGGACATCCAGGTTGCTTTCAGTTTTTGGATGTTATGCATAGAGCTGCTTAAAAAAATGTATAGGTGATTATAACAAAATAACTAATCTTCAAATTAATGTCAGAATCAGGTGTTTGAAAACCATTAATTATACTGTAATTGTTTCCTAGCTATTTAGCGACATTTTATGCCAGTGTGTTCAGCTGGAAAATTTTACTAAATGTAACGGCACCCTTCCCCCCTTTTTCATTTTTTTTTTTGTTATATCAATGTCTTAGTGTTTCTCCATTCCTGTATTTAAAAGGTTTTGATAAGGAAGGCGAAGTGGATGATGTTTGCTTAAACAAGTGAGTTTCATATATTATTGTAAGGGCCATAACCATACATATAGTTACTAAATGTAGGTTAGATTTCTATGTTAGCTTATCGAGTTCTCATGGATCCTAGGCAGAAAACTTATTTATTGAGCAGTGGTTCTCATTATTGATGCAGATCAGAATCACACAAGTATTTAAAAATACTAGTACCTTTCCCTACTCCTTAGAGATTGTAATTTAATTGGCATGGGACCCAGGTGCCAGTAGCTAGCAAATACCTGCTCTGTAGAAGTCCTTAAAATATTTCCCCCCCCACACACACACTTATTTAGTGCCTACTGTCTTTTCCAGTACTGCTTTATACCCTGAGGATATAAATAAAATTTGGAGTCCTTACATTTGAGTTGGCAAAAATGCATAATAAATATTTGTTGACTGGAATAGAATCGCAGCTGAGCCCTCTTGGCATACTGCTGTGCCTCCTTTGTAGCAATTATGCCTTTTTGATATCCAGGAACATTCCAAGCATTGTCTGTCACTTCCTCATTGTCTTCTTCCCCCCTTTATATTTAGGGACACCCCAAATCCAGCCCGGCTTAAGCTGGCAGGATCAGGTTGGTTCGCGCCAGTAACTTAGGTCCTTTCCTCCATGTATCACAAACTCACCTGAATCCCCCCAGCATCTGAGTTTTGGGTAAGCTCAGTGTTCAGTTACATGATACAGACAAGGGACACACTGACTGGCCAGTTGTAAGTCAGCGCAAGCTGTCCCAGGAGGCCTTGTACATACAGCGTAACCTGCAGGTCTCAGAACCCAGCCTTCTCAGCCCCATGGCACATTTTCTTTTCTGGAAGCAGGGAAGCAGGGAAGGAGGCGTGGTGTGATGCTGTTCCACTTTGTAAATTCTGCCTGGGGTGATCGTCTCTCCTGTGCTTCCCTGCAGTTGTTTGGATATTTCAGAGTTGACTTTACTTATTGGTGGTGGGGGGGAGGTGCTTTGAAGTAGCAAAATGTTAATGTGTCTGCCTGTGAGTGTGTGCATGTACACACACACACACTTGAGTGAGAAAACAGTACTAGGAGAGGTAGTGTGTATATATATATATATATATATATATATATATATTATTTAGTATATATGTATATATGTGTATATATATATTTTTTTTTCCTTAATCAGTGATATTTTAAAAATTTGGTTATTTTTAGCTTTTCCAGGTCCTCCGCATGAAGAAAATACCTGCTGAATAAGAATAAATGGGTTGTGTCCCTGGGTTTTGTATCTTGCTGTGATACTTTTAATGGAAATATAGAATGGAGGAAGAAAAAAAGACTGCAAAGTTTAATTAGACATTCCTTCTGGTTGAGTCTTTGATGCCACTATTGGCATTATTAAATTTATACATGCAATAATGAATATTATTAACTAGAATTTATGCAATAGTGAATAATATTAACTAGTCATAGCATGCCCCATTTTTTAGGAACATTTTAAGAAACACATTCTGCTTTTACTTCGTACATGGAGTAATTAAAGTTTAGCCATCAAGGTTCGTTCCTCATACTGCATTCTCCCCTTAGTTCTTGGACTATTCTTTTTTTTTTTTAATTTTATTTGGGCCTTTGCCTTGCTTATTTCGTTTTGCAAATAATTTATCCTCTGGACATGTGTGTATTGGTGTATGCCTTTTAAAGGATTTGGTTTGGAAACTGTAAGTATACCAAATTCTGTGTGGCCACCATTAGAACAAAGCTTCCTAATTTCAGTGTCATTGAGTAAGCAGCTGGTGCAGCTGAATTCAAAGGAACGGGCATAGTTACTGATTGTTTTCTCTAAAAACAGCCTGAACAAAGCATTTCCTTAAGTAACATTGAGCAGGATTTAGAACTTCCTATGTCTCCAAAAATTCTTAGAAGGGTTGGTGGAAGTGCAAGGGTCAACATGACTGCATGTGATTCCTCGCCTTTCCCCCCAGTCCGCGGTGATTAACTTCATTGAAGAATCTGGTATTTTAAAATCATTAAATCATGATCAGAAACTCAAACAAACAAACAAACAAACAAAGACTAAGAAATAGCCAGTTATGTACGTGTTCGTATTAGCTATGTCTAGGCCATCGTTTGTAATGTCAGAGGAATGGATAATACAAATGCTGGTTAATATAAGAAAAAGAAAGTTCAAAAATTGTAGTAATTATGTGCTATTTTTACATGTTCATTTCTTATAACTAGTTAAGAAAGGTAATCTTTTGTACAAATTTCTATGTCTTCTATAATGATCTTGGAAATGGTAAACATCAGGAGTTGGCAAGAATTCATTTATGCATTTTTTCATAATCATGCTTTCATTATTTTTTATCACAATCATGCTTTCTACAGTTTTTCTTAAATTTTTTATTGGGATATAATTCATATATAGGTTATATTAGTTTCAGGTGTACATGATTAGATGTCTGTATATAATTATCGTGAAATGACCACCAGAAAAAAATATAGATAACATACATCACCACACAATTACAATTTCTTTTTCTCTGATGAGACCTTCTTAGCAATTTTCAAATATGCAATGCAGTATTATTAACTATAGTCACCATGCTGTACATTGCATACCCAGGACTTATTTTATAACTGAAAGTTTATACCTTTGACCACTTTCACTCATTTTACTTATCCCCATTCTCTGCCTAATTTTTCTTTTTAATGAGCATCTACCATACCAGACATTCTGTTAAGTGCTAACAGGACAGGAAAAATGCATGATGATCTATGCAAACAGTTAAGTAGTAGTACAGATGGAATATAATTTGAGAACGTAAGTGACATAGATCTGCTTCCTTATGTTTTATTTCCAGGTAAACTTGTAAATCCTGGTAAAATTTCTTTTGTGAGAGAACTTGAGGATTCGTAAGGGGGTTTGAATACTCTCCATCCCTACATTCTGTAATCTAAGGTTCTATGAGAGATTGCCCAATTGTTCCAAGGGGAAGGACAATTTAGGAGATGCTGTGTTTTAGATTAAATTGTATTTTACTGTCTTCTGTTAATACAAGAAGAATTCGCATTCTTTTTCATTGTTATGGATTTAAAATGATAAAAATCATCATACGTGGTCAGACCCAGGGCCATTCAAGAAGAGTCTTATTCCTGGCAGTGCCATGATGTGGTTATCCCTTGAACATCTTAATGGTTGTCCACTAATATCTGAAATTCTTTAAACTACTAGTTTCTAGACTAAAAAAATTTAGTCTCACAAATTAAGGAATTATTTTCACGAGTAGGTATATTACCAGCCATATAAAAAATTATTATTTACATTTTCTATATTTTATTTATATTTCTCTCAGGTTTTAATGAGATATACCTGAGTGTTCTGCCAGGATTAGATGGATAAATTGTGTTATAAAAATCCATGGCAATTATGATTCCATAGATTATTTGGCTTATGTTTCTAGACCAAAACACAATTATTATTTTTATATCACCTTCCGTCATTGTCGTGACCATTAAATTATAAGTAGGTAGCAACTTGAGCATACATTGTTTAGTAGGGTCTGGTGGTTAAGGCTATGAAGAGCATCAGAGCTCTGTAAAGGTATTGTGTGTGTTTTTCCCAGTTCTATTTGGTTAATGTTTCTATTTTTATGTGTGTTAAGAGAGTATTTGCGAGTTATCTTCCCTGAGTTGTTCAGTGACTTTTGGGCCCATTTCCTAAGTTCATGAATAACTTGCCACCCGTGATTCTATAAACATATAAACTGACACTTGTTTTGCGTCATGAAATGAGTTACCCTTTACTTATCCATAGGGAAATTTTAGAGACCCAGTCTGGGAGTCTCAGGAGATCCCTTGCCCACAGGGGGAGTTTAGAACTTTATTATTTCTCATTCCTTCTACCTGAACAGTCAATTCTCATTCTCACAGATTAATGTCTGTGTCACCAGACAGCAGATGCCTGTAAGTCAAGATCTTAATTTCTCACTTGACCAATTTGTGAACCGATCACTGCCTAGTTCTGTCCCCCCTCTTTCCTTCTCATTCTGAGGGAGATGAGTTCCTTTGGATTGGTGCTGTCCTGACACTGGTCCCCCTAGACTTTGGTTCCTCCTGGTTTTACTGAGGTTAGTGCTCTCACCGTGTCTCCCATGCCAGTTTTCATCTCACTGACTCCTCTTCAGCTTATGAAAATCTCTAAAGTTGTATCTTCTTAAGAACTGCTTCTAGGAAATACCTGTACTTTTTCTTTTCTTTCAATTGAACGAGAGCTTCTTAAAATAGTTCATTTCCATGTCTTCACCTTCCATTCACATTCCAACTGAAAGCACTTGAATTTATGCACCTGCTACCATGCTCAGTCTTCTTTTACTAGTGGTCTCTTAACTGCTAAATACTAATGCTTTCATAAGGTCTTATTTGACCTTGCTTTTACATTTGACGTGGTTGATTACTTGCTTCTTTAATTTCCTTCTCTTGGCTCCCATGTCATTCCCATGTTCCTGCATATTCCTGTTACTTCTCTGTCCAATGTATAGGTTTCTTTCTTTCTTCCCGCCCACCCCCTTAAGTTGGTATTTGGAAGTTTTATCATTCTTCCTTCTTTCTATATTCGTTTTCCCTTAGTGTACCCATTTCTTTCTGCATCTTCAGATTCTATCCATGTCGTAATGAATCCTAAATCGCCATGTTCATCTTCTAGTTTCTAGATCTAGAATGCCAACTTTCTATTAAATATCTCCTTCTGGGTTTATAATAGCATTTCAAACTCAACATGTCCACAACTATGTTCTTTATATATTCCTTTGAAAGGCTTTCATTTCCTATTTTTATCAATGAATCTTTGACCAACAAGTGCTGAATCCCTAAACCTGGGAGTCATCCTTGACTCCACGTTGTCTCTCACCCCTTATATCTGTCATCAGTCCCCTGTCCAGCTGATTTTGCCTACGCAGTATTCTTCTATTATTGGAGTTTTTCAGTCGACCATTTTCATAATCTCATAACTGGTCTCTTTACTTCCTGTATTACTTCCATTTTATAAACTGGAAAGATGATATGCTGAATACAAGTATGACTGTGTCATTCTTTTGTTTAAAATATAATGATTTCTTTTAATTTATGGTCTAAAACTCAACTGTGTCCCTTGGGGTGTGGCTTCCACCCGACCTTTCCATTTTCTCCACAGTTTGGGAACGTTTGGTATCTGGGACGTGTGGCGATTGTTGGTGCCGCCCTACTTTTGCACATGTGCTCAGGTCACCTGAACTCATTCTTCAGGTCTCACCTAAAGTCTCGCTAACAGCGCCAACTCAGCCTGCTGCTCTCCAGACCAAGTTAGTTTTCAACATTTACTTTTATTTACTTATGATGCTTAGTATAATGGAGAGCAAGTATTTGTTAGCATATCTATCTACTCCATTAGATTTTGACTTTTTGGAGAGCTAAACCCTTCTTTTTCTTTGCATTCACAGTCCCTGTTATAGTATAATACCTGGCAGGTAGTAGGCCTAGTAATAAATACAGTGGAGCCTTCTCAACAAAAGAAATAAGAATCAATAATTGGTCAGTTAATAAAAAAAAAATCATTAAAGTAGAATAATTTTAAAATGATGTATATGTATCTCAAATAATTTATTCAAATATAAAACTTATAAATATACATTTTTGGGCAAATCTTTAATATAAAGCCAAGATTTTTTCCTCCAGTATGGGTCCACAGATGAGGTTCAATGTTTTCTTTCTTAACCAAATCACACCCGTAATGGATTGTCTATTATTTCCAATTGTTTTCTTTAAACTTCAAAGGGGAGCAATAACTTAGAAACAGTTTTGAAGATACTTGTGTTTTATTTTTCCCATTGTTGTACGATTATGATGTCCATACCATATTCAGTGGCAGTTTTTAAAAAGTACTGTTTTATTATGGAGTAATCTTTGAAAAATTTCAAAGTATTCAACTTATTTTTCATAGGAACAATTATTATTGTGCTTCTTTTCATATTCCTATTTCATTTCTTTGTAATATATCGTTTAATGAAATCACATTATTATAATGAATATCACCGCATAAAGAGGTTTAGGATCAATACTATTCTTACTATGGTACAAATATGGCTCAGCTGATAGCAGCAGAAGGACTCAGTCTGCTTAGGAAGGAGCTTCCTTGCTGGGAACACCCCAGGTGCATCAGTCAGTATGATTTACAAAGGGAATGGAGATCATTGGTTAATCTGGACAGTGGTTAAGTGGAAGTTGGTTAAAAGCACTCTACTGTGTTTGTCAGATTGATGCTAAAAGGATGGTTATCTCTGTTACTTGGCATTTTGGTAACTAAAAATGCTTACTACGATCTTGTCTTCTTTCCTGTGCATTCTCTCCTCGACATCATTTATAAAAATGGTAAATAAGACCACTTTGAGCACTGTCTCCTGAAGTCCTCACACTTATATCCTTGATTCTCCATCATTTGTCTACTGCTTTAGCATGGCGAAATGTAATCTTTAAAACTGGTCTTTGGTGTGTTCCAGTCTAGTGATTGCTATCAAGTAGAGTGAGTGCTCAACCATATTCTACCATTAATTCCTGTTTGTTTTTGTTAACCTCAATATGTTGTTTTCTTCAATATTGGAAAGGCCTTCATTTTGGATAATTCTGTGGTTGGCCTCCCAGTTAGCAACTCCTGTATAGTGGCTGGTTTTAGCTAGATTTTCCATGTAAGCCAACAACTTGCAAATTCCACCTCAAGGCTTTTATTCTGTGACAATGGCAGCCAGGTTTTTGTCACATCTTGTTTAATAATTAGGTTTAGACTCTCCCTTAAATTCATCACGGTTTGATTTAGTTCCTGCAACCTATCTGTTTCAGAAGATAACGTAGTATTTGCAATATTCTTAATGTTTTTCCTAATAAAGACCAAGGAAATAGTTATTCAGTTTTTCTCTCTCCACTCTTCCCTCTCATGTTAAGTGCATGCTTTGCAGAAAATTTACTGTATTTCCAGAGGTTTTATCTTTTTAAGCAATATTTTTTATTAGCCTTGGAGCACTTTGCAAGGTTACTCTCTAATTCTTTCTCGGCAGGCCTGATTATTAGCTTGTACTTGACCTGCTGATCTTTGAGTGTTTTCCTATATTCCTTGGTAGGGCTCTCATTCCAGTTTTTGAAAAGCAGTTAGCTATTTATTTTCCCCTCCTACCCCTAAGCCTCTGCCCAGGGACTGATGATTTTGATCCTTGGCAGATGTTTATCTTGGGCAATGGATAAGGTCTTTAAAATGGTCTTCAAAGGACCTAGGGTTTATTTTCTTAAAGCTGCATGTTTCCTTTTCAGGAATAAAGCCCCATTTTTAAGAGTTGATTAGTGGCTTCTTATAGCCTCTACCAGAGCTGGAGTGATGGCGCTATCTATTTCGGCAGGACTGTTTCCCAGTGGGCAGCTGTCTTTGATTTTTCAGTGTTCTGTGAAGCTCTCCTGCCTGACACTAAGAGGTGTATTCACATTGCAGGGCCGTTGTTCCTGGTAATGGCGTTATTTCAGTATCTTAACAAAAAGTATGAGGCTGTTGTTTGAACAGATCTTAAAAGCAGTACCTTGGGGCCGGCCCGGTGGCTCAGGTGGTTAGAGCTCCATGCTCCTAACGCCGAAGGCTGCTGGTTCGAATCCCACATGGGCCAGTGGGCTCTCAATCACAAGGTTGCCAGTTCAATTCCTCGAGTCCCACAAGGGACGGTGGGCAGCGCGCGCTGCAACTAAGATTGAACACGGCACCTTGAGCTGAGCTGCCACTGAGCTCCCGCATGGCTCAGTTGGTTGGAATGCGTCTTCTCAACCACAAGGTTGCCGGTTCGACTCCCGCAGGGATGGTGCCCCCTGCAACTTAGACTGAAAGGACAACTTGAAGCTGAACCGCACCCTACACAACTAAGATTGAAAGGACAACAACTTGACTTGGGAAAAACAAAAAAGTCCTGGAAGTATGCACTCTTCCCCAATAAAGTCCTGTTCCCTTTCCCCTATAAAATCTTTAAAAAAAAAAAAAAAAAAAAGCAGTACGTCATAGTTGTAGTATATAGGCTCTTTCAATATAATATCTAGATGAGCTGGGAATGGCGATATTTCATAATAAAGGGAAATTATTTGTGGAAAAAGGAAAGCATACTAGATTATTAGAGCAAGTAGCTTAGGAAAACAAATGTTCAAAAGAGTCACCATCTGCTTCAGTGGACTGAGAATAATGATACAGTCTGAAACCCACACACTCAGGCATTTCTTCTTCATGGTCTCATCTTCTCTGTCACCTCTAGTTCACAGGCCGTACTAGACTGTGGATGTGAATGGACCATATCATGCACGACAATCCACAGTTTCTGTTTATGCATCTCCCTAGGACTTCCAGTCTTCTTCACTGTCTCCCCTAATCCTTTTATGTCTGCATCTCCAGGACATCTGTATACTGGTGAATCATTGCATCAGCTTGTTACCACGAAGAGTCTCCTCCATTTCAGTCTCTTGCTTGCTCATATCCCCTCTTCATAAAAACCCCTGAGAGGGCCTAATCATTGCTAATTCTCACTCCTAATTTAGGAGTTAGATCTAGTAAAAAAAACTCTGGGAAGACCCTAATTTCGCATCTCTAGCAGAGGGGAGAATGTTCCTTTAGGTCACATGGTAGCTCGGGTCTCAAGCCATGTTGCTTATTTACTTTCTCCATGTCACTCCTAGTCTGCTTTATGGGTTGAGAAACTGGGGATTTGTCCTGAGGAAAGACAACTTATTCTTTGTCCCTGGTTGCTGTGCACGTCCACTCCCTTACCCCATATTGTGGAAAACAGTACGACACAATACTAATGTCTTCATTCTCAAACCAAGAAGCAAAAGTCTTCATGCAACTAGGTATCTAAGGGATTACCGCATGTCCATGTTACTGTGTACACCTAGATATGTCTCATTCCATTTCAAGTCCTTAGGGTCCAGATATCCTATTACTATGTAATATAAATTAAAATAATTTTGAGATAGTTACATGAGTATTTCAAATTTGAATTTCTCACTTTGAAAAATACATGTTTTAAATGCAAACAAGATTTACTGTTATAAATTTAGTGAGTATGTTTATATGCCAATATGTAGTATATGCATATAAATCAGATATGCAGTAGGATAAAGTGTGTGCATGTGATGCACATGAGGATGACATACATGAGTAAGTTGTGTGTATGAATCAAGCAGTAGTATGACGCACATATGTGCATGAAGTTCGGACAATTAAGTTGGCGAACTTTCTTCCGTGCACTAACACAGTGGAGGTGCATATACAGTATGTGTGTATGTATGCGTATAAATCAAACACAAAGTAGTTTATGTGTATGAATCAGGTAGAGTAATATAATCTACATATGCGTGTATGTGCGTGTATGAGTCCAACACAGTAGTATAATGTGTTTGTCAACCAGACACAGAGTACTTTGGAGTGTGTGTGTGTGTGTGTGTGTGTGTGTGAGTGAGAGAGAGAGAGAGAGAACCAGAGGCAGGTAAGTGTGATGTGTACGTGTACAGATGTATGTGTTTATATGTGAGTCTGACTCCGAGTATAATTGGAAAAACACTGTATAAATAAAACTTAGGTTGATTCCGAAATGATAACACCTACATGACTTTGCACAAACACCACCTTTCTAGGCACCATTAGTAAAATGTGAAATTTTCACTAGATCTTACTAAGCTCCTTTACGTTCTGAATTTGATGGTTAATGAAGTCATCATCACAAACTACTTAGCCTGTTCCATCACTGTGTGAATTATTATATCTGCAGTAGCATTCACAGTTGACCTTTAAGTGTTTAGAATCTCCATTGTGTCTTTGTTTATTAGCCTCTGCAGGAGAGAGACATGATAACTCTAATTTTATGGTTATTTTTCTGAACTATGCCCAAACTGGCCCTGATTTTTATAATTAAGGGAATCTAATACTTCCTTGGCTATACTATCAAAACCAAATTTCCTCAGTCAGTAGATTGACATAAAGAAAAAATTGCAGCAATCTATGTCTCATCTTATTAAGGATACGTGGCTACATGATACCTAACTAAAAATGATTGAGTAAAATTTTTGTAGGCAGTACATAGCTAATACTTACCACAGGCTAGATACTTAGCAAGTACTTGTAGAATGAGCAAATTGTATAATAAAAGGCATTTAAAAATAATTTACTGTCAAATATGTGCCCGTCTGTTCTCTGAAGATTGCTTGGTGATGTTTTGGTTGGGACTGGTAGACAGAAGTGGTTTCCCACCATCATGGTGGCAAGATGGCCGTGCTGCTTAGATGCTGTTTGTAACTGTGACAGATACGGAGAGGAAGTGAGGGGTGATAGGAATAAAATGTTAGTGCTTTTCTTGCTTTCGGGAACAGTGATTGCACCCTTTTGAGAGGAACCGTCTTAAACCAGTGACCCAAATTATTTCATTAGCTCTATGTCCATAGAATCATATGGGAGCTTTTTTTCTGGGCATAAATCTTGTGTCCATAGGGTACTGAAGCAGTTAATCTAAATGCTCTCTTTTGGAATCCTAGTGCAGTGCGGACATAGCACTGAGTTATGATACTGAAACGTCAGAAGGCCCTCCTTTTCTCATACAATATTCTCTTACTAACTAGCATGTGGTAACTGTAAAAGGAAGTGAAAAAATTCTGTAAGGGAAAATTATGCACATTGAAAGAAAATTTGGTAATCCAATACAGAATTTAACACCTTTTTTATTGCGTGAATGCCTTACACTTGAAATTTTCTTTTCTTTCTTTTTCCCCCCAAAATTCATTTGAGCATTAATCACTGAAGCTCGCTGTGATGACAAAAAATGCCTTGCCAGGCCCTCTGTCATCTTAGGCTGATTAGGTGCAGTGGTGATTAATTCTTTGTTTGATACCTTATTTCCACCTTGTGGAAAAGGAGTAAACATGAGAAATACGACTTTAAAAAATCTGGCTGATTATCAGTTATCACAAATATTCATCAGGAAGATATTTGGCTCTAAAATGAATGAAATGAAAATGTACTATATAAGACTGGTTTACCTAGCAGTTTTTATGTCCTTGAATTTAGCATAAACAATACTAATATATGTTTTGGGTGCTTGGTATTGGCGATAGCTTATCTCTTTTCAGGGCCCTCCTTATAGCGTTTTGAAACATTTTTGCATTAGATCTGTGCTGAATCTAACCTCAGACAGGAGACTTCTTCCAGAGGAAGAAATGAAACTAAATATTCATACCAGGGGGTGGTGGGGAAAGGAACAAATAAAAAATGTCTTCCCCTCAGGAGCAGACTGCATGAGAGTTCTGCCAACTGGCCTGTTTGTGAGAACTAGTGAAGTCATCAGGCCAGAGCTATTTTAATACACTGGCATGGAGCTCCAAGGCAGCTGGAGGTGCTGCACAGAGGAAGCTCTCAGAGAGGTTTTCAGAAGCAGAAAATTTCTCTGCTGACTGACAGCATCACCATTTCACTCCGGCTGGGACTCTGACAACTCCTGGAAGCATGAGGACTTGTGTAATGGCTCAGGCAGGAGGGTGAAGAGGATTTCTATCCTTTACAGGTTATGTGAAATGATGTCTCAATATCACGATGCCAAGACTGTCCAGCAGAATAAGTTGCCATGAGTAAGGAAAATGGTCGTGGTGGCAAGCTAGAAATGAAATCTTTTGTTTAGAGAACAAGACAGATTTTTTTCTTTTGCTCTAAAAGGTCAGAAATGCAAAGGCTGCCCTTTTGCTGATACAATCCTGTAGACTGTGAGCAATGTAAAGGAAATGGGACATACGTGATATGTAATTTATCAGCATATTGAAAACCATGTTGAGCAGTAAATTAGAACAGCCCCAAAGTGGGAGAAAATACTGTTCTATTGAATGTTTTAAACACTTAAGAGAAAGATCTATCACTTGCACATTTTTTCTGTAATCTGAAATTAATTTTAATTTTCTGATTATGAACACTGCCTTGTGGGCTCGTGTTGCTAAAGATCCTTCAGAAAAGCATAAATGAATATTTGATAAGAGAATCATATACCGGATGCTGTTTTAACCACTTCCGAAACGATCTAAAAGTGTACACAGAGCTTCATCCCTTTAGAGACTTAGAAAAAGTCCAGACACATCACCCAAATTGAGATAAATTTAGAGATAATGAGATACCAAGTTTTGAGCATAGTTAGTTAACTCTTTTTCAGCTTCACTGATGCAGTATTTTAAATTCAAAAAGCAAGAGGTATTCTCCGCTAAGTAGCTTCCTATTACAGGGAGTGAATCAAAGCAGACACTAGCATGAGTGCACCCAGGGGTCATGAGTATGAAAGCTGCCACGATTCAACCCTGGTTGAGCAATGGGAAGCCAGAGACAGGAAGCTGTCTTGTTTATTAGAAGTAGGGTAACCACAGTCTCAGACAACTGAGGAAGATTCTGCTGGCACTTTCGTTCTGAATAGCAAGCCCTAGTGGGAAAAAAAAGCCAAAGTACTTGGCATAGGTGTTTATATATATATTACCATGTTTCTCTGAAAATAAGACCTGTCCGGACCATTAAGACCTGGTCTTATGTTAATTTTTGCCCTAAAAGACGCAGTAAAGCTGATGGTCCTGCTAGGTCTTATTTGTGGGGAAACAGTACTAAGTTTTATAGTGCTCTTGTTTACTTCTTAAAATTTTTAGTTAAAAAGTTATAACCCTTAATGTTTCTTATTCGGTAACAGTTAAAAGTTTTACAAAAAGTCTCATATAAAGTCAAGACAGGAAAGAGTGTACAGCCTTGATTTTACAGTACTGAAGGAATTCAAAATAATATAACTTTAACTTAGTTGAGAGTGTCCTTCAAACTACTGCAAAAGACATTTATTCAGAGATTTCCACCATGTTTCAGAAGAAAAAAGATCAGAATCACCTTGGGATTACTGGGAAGGTCAGGGCGGGGTTGCAGAGTAATTTTTTTGTACTATTTGATAGAATTTGGGCCATCATTTGGAACATTTTCAACTACAGATGTAGAAACTGAGACCCAAAAGTGTCTTTCCTACCTGAAGTCTCACAATCTGGGATGCATTATGGAAATTAGATAAATGAGTCTTAGTGAGAATTACTGTATGTTCAATAATTGACTTGCCATTTTTGGGGGGGGGGAATTAAGAAAAACTGAACTATGCTTAGATAAAAACTTTTCTGGACATAAATTATTCACCCTCTGATACTTAAAAGGTACTTGAGGATCATGAAATTTGGTTTAATTTTAAAAAGTTGTGCTTGAAATCTAACTCCTGTCTTCTTGCTGTGGGACCTTGGACGAGTTACTGAACATATTTGGGCCTAAATTTTCTCATTTGTAAGATGAATTTAATAAGAGAACCGACTTAAAAGGATTGTTGTGACATTTTGAAAGAATAGATCTGAAATGCCTAGTATAGTGCCAGGTATATATATAGAGAGAGAGCAAAATAAATGTGGACTGTTGCTATAATGACTAATAATGTTATTTTCTTGTACAATACCTCCAAGCCCTCATTGGAAAGATCAATTTTCATTTGTGTCGAAGTATTGGACTATTCAAGGTAACAGAGGGGCGAGGTCCAGATTTAGCCCTCTGACTTCACCCCTTTATACTAGAAATAATTTTTCTTCTGTTGGGCTGCTAAATGCTCTATCAGGAATATAGTTCAAGAAGTTAGAACTGGTGCATAGAGGCCAATGAACATTTCACAGAAAGTAGTAGATAGTTCGAGTAACAATGTCAACTTCACAGTAGCAGGTTTCATTCATGGTCATTTTATACAGAGGGTGCCAAAAATATGTATACACATTTTAAGAAAGGAAAAAACTATTAAAATTGTTATACTCAATATATACCAATAACAAAAGATGAATACAAGTCACGTTTGACTTCTGCAGTTACAAGAGGTGCTCAAAGTATTTACCATCAGCGTCCAGACACTTCTGATTACGGCGAACTACGGCTTGAGCAACGTTGACCACAGTGTCCACTTTATACATTTTTTTGGCACCGCCAGTATATTAAGATCTCTGTCTTCTGCTTCTCACTCTTGGCTGTGTGTGGGTATGCAGTTTTATATGTTACTTTCACATATATTATTTAAATGATGATAAAATTATGAGATAAAATTCTTTACACCTATTTTACAGATAAGGAAACTAAGGCTCCAAGAAACCTATCAAAAATTACATAGTTAAAAAGTATTCGAATGAACTCTATTTCACTTTTTGTTTTTCCTCTCCCTGTGTCTCCATAGCTCTCTTCCTCGATTCTTCCGTCCTTACACATTCTTGGCCACCTTCATTTTCATCCTTCAACTTTGTCTTTTCCCTTATGTTACCATTCCCATATTTCCCCCTCGTTTCCCTTGTGTATAACACCAATAACTTTTAAGAAGTTGTTGTCTCTAATAATGTTTTATTTTTTTACACCAATTTTAAAGTCAGATACATCTTCTTTTAAACATGTTGAATTAAGTTGCAAGTTGGGGCCAGTGATTCAGTTCGCCTCCTGTGAGTGTTCGTGACTAGCTATAGGAAAAGTAATTTGTTATTCTTGTGTAAGATATGGAGGTGACTCATTGATATATATCATGAAAATTATCTTTTTTCATTGCCGGACATTTCAACTTACACTTACAGAGTGCTCTGGTTTTAAAAGTCATCACAGTAGTCGCCGTTGCGATAACTTTAATTCTGTCTTTTCAGAGTACAAAACCTGCTGCACCCTGGTCTTTGGGGGTCCACTGAAATTAGTTAGACCCTTTGCAGAAGTAATGGGAGGAGGCCCGAGTTCCCTCCTGTCCTGGGGATGACGTGGAGGTTGTGGGCAGCTGCCCCTCAGCCCTGCTTCTTTCTGTCTCACCGTCTCAGACGGGCTGTTCTGTTGTACTTTGTACCTACCCACACACGCACGTGGCCCCTTTCACTTGCTTGTTTCTTTTTGTCACAAAGACCAGGTGGAGTTGGCTTTATGAAGATAAGGGAAGCTGAAAAGTTAGACGTTCAGAAACAGCGACAGCTTGAAATTGAATACGTCTATAGACCGTGTTTTAAAAATGTCCTCATCAGGATCCAACAACCTGGGCTTGGCCACCCATCATGGTCTGTGACTCTCTCTCTCTCATTAGTGGCTCCCAGCAACTTTAGAAAATAATTTTGGGCTCTTTGTTATGCAGAGCACTGCGACTTTCTCTGGTTCTCATGACCATACCCAGTTTTGGATCTCCTGTTACTCAACTCAAGACTCATTAATATTTTCTCAGTCCGTCTTCTCCTTTCCTCTTCTCTACTAGGCCCCACAATGGAGAGGGAAGTATGCAGGTTTGTTTTTCCACTGAGAAGAATTTCACTCCCTTCCTCCCCCCTCCCATAGAAGGCAGACATGGCTTCTAAATATTTTCCACTCCTCTTTTACATGTAGAATTAAAGCCAAAACACATTATGGTAATCTTAGCTGTTTGGTTGAGTAGATTTTGGATGAGTTGGAGTTTACTGTAACTTTAAGATAACATTTTTCAGTTTGACAGTCTAGTCGGGTAACACAGTTTTCATTTTCATAGATTTTTCTGAGCCTATTTGTAGACCAAAGCGTGGCAAATACTTGAATAAGTTTCACTTCTCTGTGTAGGAAACTCTTCATGTTAAATAGGATTCTTATACAGTCAAAGGGATATAATTTTACACCTAGTGCCATGTAAGTTGGATTTCTTACTCATCACACACCATATGCAGTGTTATTAATCTTTACTGTATGTAGAATGACAAGTGAGCAGTAAAAGCAGGGCTTTACAAACTACCAACAAACATGCAGGAAAAAAAATCCCCTAACAGATGCTTCAGAAAGAAGTGACAGTCAGTGAAATTTGGGTTCCATGTATGTTGCATAACTGATGTGCTAGTCTGTATGCTCAATATGGTCCTCGGTCTTCACTTCAAATCACCTTATGGGCTCCATTCTTTTCTCCTTATCTCTCTCCACTTCCTCTTCCTTCCTCCCACGTACCTGTACCTCCCTCACCTCCTAAATCCTATTTAAAACGTCTTCTCTGGGTGGCCACCGCTTGACTCCTCTTCCTTTTCGCTCTCCGGACAGATGCTGCATTTGTCGGTCTCTGTGTCCGAAACATGCCATTCTTCCCCTGAACTGGGATGAGGATAGTCCTTGAAGGGGTTTGGCACCGCTCACGCTTTTTGTTCCCGTTTCCTTGGCCTTTCTTGCCCTTCTGTACAATCCACTGTTGCTCGCCGCGTTGTTTTGGCTCTGGTTATCTGTGCCTGCGCAGCCATTTGCAATGATTCGTTCCTGGACCTTATGATGTATCCGTTTATCCGGCCCTGGGCTTCGTGCTTTGTATCCATTGCTTATTGGCCACCTGCTCTAACTAACTGTGTGTCGTGTAAATTGATGCTGTTGTTTTTCTTCTGTCACCATTGCTTATCCATACCCTCTATGTGAAATAAAAACCTTCTGTGGACACATCTTGACTATTTCACGGGCTGAGCCATGGTGAGCGCTGCCTGCAGAGAATTAAGGCCAGCCCAAATGCAGACGGGCCTGGCTGTATCACCGTGGGAATTAAGTTAAAGGTACTGGATTGTGCCTACAGTTTGTTTCCATAGCCTGGTGATGAGCATCATATGTGCACAGGACACAATACAGAGACCAGACTTACTGAGACAAGCTTTGTTGCTTTCTGTTGCCTCTTGTAAAGAACCAAGAAAATACAATTTACGAGTATCCTCGTATACTTGGATGACAAAGTAAATACCTTGTGTTTGTTTCTGTTATCGTGGCTCATCGGCACAGCATCGTTTGTTTCCTTATAATGAATTGTTCTGTAGCAGGGTTTTGTGTTTTAAAGATATTTAACTGAGTGGAATGATCTGAGTAGTAGAAGTCTGACCTTCCAACTTACTTGATGCTAAGACTACGAGGCATTTTGGTGAGAGAGTAAAGGGCAGAATTTGACTTCCTAAAATTTCAAGTTAACTTTCTTTTGATAGTTTTCCTTAACATGATTTTTCTGATGCTTTCAAAAATTGTCTAATGTCAATAGGTGGTATCCTGGGACTTGAGAAGTTTTATTCAGTGTTACATATCCTACTACATGCTCTCGAGCGAGCAATTTAACTTCTCCTTGTCTTAATTTCCCTGCTCATAGATGGTAATTATTGTAATTCTCCCTCACTTTCTTCCTGGGGATGTCATGATGCTCTACTGTGATGTTTGGGACTAAATGTCATGTGTAAATACAAAGTACAATATAATAATGGAAGTTTATTATTCAAATATCCAATCTTTGCTCATTAATTTAAAATTAGGAGAGATGTGCACTGAAGACATGTAAGCTTCTGAGTCATTTCTCTTAATAAGATCAGAGACGTAGTCCTTTTGCTTTTATTTTTGGAAAATGAGGCATGGGCACTTCTATCAGGAATGGAAAGTACATTGTCCAGTGAATGAAAGCCCAATGTTAATGGAGTCAGTGAAGTATATAGGCATACTAACATGTTAAGTCCACCACAAATTACATGGACAGGGAGGCAGCGCAGCGTGACAGTGGCCCAGGCAGGGGTGCCTGGGTTCTGACCTTGAAGCTGCCTCCCATTAGCTGTGTGCTCCTGGGTAAGTCAGGAGAGATTTTCTCATTTGTAAAATGTGTTGTTTGAACTTGCTAACCCCAAAGTTCCAGTGTGTCCTGTCATCTTAAAACCAAGTGTCCCCTTCTCTGTCCGTCCTTGCCAGCCTCACTGGTTAGTGTCAGGTCTTGGGCTTGGCCCGCTGCCAGGGAGCTGCTGCAGACCTCAGTGAGCCGACCCTCTGTGGGACATAGGTCGCTGAGGAAAAACTCCAGCTCCTAAGGACAGGACCCTTAGTGGGTTTTGTAGTATTCTGTATGATATGAAAATTACTTCTGACCAAAGCATCTAGAAGTGTAAATGATGAGTCTTTGAGTCAGTCGCTTTGACTTCTCTTTGTGAGCAGCCCTGGCTGTTTTGATTAGCCTGGTAGTTGTCAGTCTTTGGAGTTAGGGGTGGACTTTATATGGTTTGTTTTTAACCTCTTTTGACCAAAAGAATGTTGATGTTGTGAGTTGTTTGAAATACCTGTTAGAGATATTCTGGAGCCGTTTCAAATTTAACATACCTTGATCATGTTTTATGTGATGGAATATATGGAAAAGTTAGCCGGGATTGGGATTTTATAAAACAAAATTATGACTCAAAATTACTTTTCTTACTTAAAATGAATAAACAAGCCTTTAAATGTTCCTAGCCATAGTCTGTACTCACTAGTCCCACACAATGAATTCGTCTTCAGTTTTGCGATGAATGTGAGTCTCTGAATCCCACTTCACTCTTCTTTGTGACCAATAGGCAGACGTGCCAAAAGGTTTCCTGCTTTTCCGCCTCCTTGGGCTCCCTCGCAGCAATGTCCTGACAGAATTTTAAGCGATATTTCTAGCACATTTTCTAGTCCAGAGAGATTCATGGGATAATTTAAGCTTCCAGCCATTCAGTCTACACTTGTTGAACATCTGCTGTGTCTGAAGTCCAGTACAGGTATGTAACTTGCCCTGTTGTAAAGCAGTGTTCAGGTGGTTATGGCAGCTGATGGACGCAGTAAGTAGAAGGGTGCACAACTCCCAACTCTCTCTGCTTGGGTTTGCATTTCTTCCCACTGCTTACTTAACGTGTGACTTTGGGTAACCTTTTAACTTCTCTATACTTCAGTTTCATACTGGGAATGTGAACCTTACCTCATAGGGTACTGAGAACATTAAATGAATTAATACATGGGAAGGACTTAGTGCAATGTTTGACACATGATAGTCCTTATTGCTTATTATTATTACTAGTAATAGCAGCAGCAGTAGCATTTATAGTGGTAGATGGTATTTCTTGCCATCATGATTTTTATATTAAATGGGAAATTGAGACATCTATCTGTTACAAGGAATGTGTATTAAGCATAAATAAAATATGTTTCGAATGGCCAGTTTCTCACCATAAATGGAAATGAAGTTTTTTCTCTGTAAGTATTATATTCAATTTAGTTAGCTTATATAATAGTTTACTCTGATACATAATCCATCCTTAACATTTTTGGTATTTCACTTTATTATAACAAGTATCTGAAGATGCTCATTAGAAGCATATGGCCAAAAAAAACCTAGATAATATAATTTTCTGATTGATACAATGGCTTTCTCCTATCTAGGTGTAAGTTAGTATACGCATGCTTTCTTAAAGATTGCTGCTGTGGCTGTGGTGGAGGTAATGTATAAGGTAGCCAGGGACGACAGTAAAGATTTTAGAGCTAAAGCAAGATTGTTGATTGGCTGAGATCATGAGGGAAGGCCTAGCAGCAAGAGAGTGGAGTATTTCGGAAGCTTATGAGCCGCAAATGAACATTTATATGCAAGGGAGAGAAAGCCAGTTGCCCTCCAACTTTTCTTCTCAGCTGTGGTAATGGGAGAAAAGGAAAGATACCAGGAGGGATGACCGAACTTATGTAGGGGAGATTACTTTGGATTCTGCTTGATTCTTTCGTGGCTGTGATATGCTGTCCAAGTGGCATTGACTTAAAACTTAGGGAACTGCCTTAGAAGCTTGCTTTGGGGGAAGAATTCTTTCTTTGAGACCTGTGCAATGTGATCTGTAGACAGTAGGATGTGATGTTGGGCAGGGCAGATAATCTGCTTCCTTTTGGCCATTAACTTGATTCTCAGCTTTGATAAATGGACTCATTGTTATTTCCTTTCTGTGGACTGTCAGAAAACTTATTTTCAGTCTAAGTAGTCTTCTCGAGTGTGGGACTAATAGAAAACTTTAAAAAAGTTTACAACAATGAATTTAAAAATGTAATTTCAGAATTACCTAATGGCCAGCAGGTGGGCCAGCCAGGAGACTTTGTCTCTCTGGCACCATTAGCCTAGAAAGACCTACACAACATGTACCATGTTTCTGATGCCAAATTGGGGCTGCTTTGCATTTCGATTGTTTTCCAGTTTCTGGGCTTAAAAAAACCTGACATTCATAGAATTGTTTAATCCTCATCACTTCAAGAAGTTATTGTATCTTCCCTTTTTTATACGTAGGGAAACTGAGGCATAGAAAGGTAAAATAATTTATTTTAGGTCGTATACCTCGCAGATTTGGGAGCCAGACAAGAATCCTTGTTTTGTGATTCCAAATCCTCTTTTGTCTTTACTTGATCCCAGTTCTGTCTCTGTCTCTTTTGGGGAGTTGGGTTTCAGTGGTGGGTGGCGATGCTGTTTTGATCCTCTGATACAGACCTTTGAGTTTGTCATTTCACTTCTTGATCTTCAGCCCCCACTTCCACTCCTCTTCCTATTGTCACGCCCTCCTTACCACCAGCCAAGCACACTTTCCAATGTGCCTGAAATATGTTTCTGGATGTGCAGGAGTCCGAGCAGCATTGTCGGTGGTGTTTGTAAGTGCAATGCGTGGTTAATGTTCAGGAATGGTTCTATGCTGTAAAACTCTTTCCTTTTTCTTACAGTTTTCACCCATCACTGTGTGTTTCTAAGTTATATCGATGTTCCTGTTAGTTCTCACTTCTGCATAGTATTTCATAATGTTCACCTGCTGTATCTTGCCTTTCCATTCCCTACTGTGTATCTCCAAAGTCTTCAACTCCCAGTACTACATTATTGCCTTAAACATTTCTAAGTGTGTGTCCTTAAGAAGAGTGGAGTTGCCTGATCATGTAGGACACAGACATACTTCATTTCGCTAATTACTGCCATGTTTTTGTTTTTATCTGTTTTCCAGAATGGCTGTACAAGTATAAACATCCACCAGCTGTGTGTAGAATTTTCCCTTTTCCCAAATCACTGACCAAACTTGGTATTATTCTCCTTTCTAATTTTCATCAATTCTGATGGGTATAAAGTAATATTTTGTTATTTTGATGTGTATTTCCTTAATTTCTAGTGAGTTTTAACTTCTTTCACTCTTTCTCATTATCACATATCCTTTGCCTTTATAGAAAGTCAAGACCTTCTATTAACTCTTGTTTTAGTTGTTGAAACATCATTCTAACTGGCACCTCTGCCTCTCACTCCCACCCCTCCTGCCTCCATTGCCTGATTAATCCTCCTAAAATTGTCACATGGGTCCTCTGCTCAAAGTCTCTAATGGCTTCATATCGTGTCTGGTATAAAGAAATCTCTACCTGTGTGAGTTGCCCCCCTCCCTGCCCCCCCAATGCGGTTTGTCTCACCATATGCCTTGGTCTCGGCCCCCACAGCTTCCCATGGCCCGGTACACACTGTGAGTTCTCACTGTGCGTTGCTCCTCATGGAGTATCTTCCTGCTTGTTTCAGAAAGCCTCCTTTTAGTTTTGATGTTCATCAAAATTTTGTATGCACGTAGTTCTAAGAGTCAAGTCAACCAACAGAGTTTGTTAAGAAAAAGCAGCAATTCTTTGCTTGTTGTCCACCTCCTATTTTTCCATTCTCTGAGAAACTACTCTGAACTGTTTTACCTGATTCTTTTGATGTTTTTAAACTTTGTATCTCTAAATGACTTTTTTACATTGCTTTTCCGTTTGTTTTATTTCCTTATCTGTGGACTGCCCAGTATGTAAGTAACATGAGGATTTAGCTCTTTAACTCCACCCCGCCAAACACACAGCTTTCCTCTCTCTCCAATGTGGTTACACCACCTTTGGTTAGATTTATATTGTTTATAAAATTACACCTATGGAGATACTACTTTTTATTACAGATGTGCTGTGTGCAATGATTACTTTTCCTTTCCTGTGAATTTTTTTCTGATTTTTATTTGTTTTTATGGTTGAGTTTTGAACATTTTTATCACTGCTTCAACCCTCAAATTGTCTAATTCTCTCTATGCGTTCAGATTCCTGAGGTGTTCTGGCAGATCCTGCTTCTTGGAGCCTTCGGCCCTTGTATGCAGCTCTAGTCACCATAACTGTCCTTCCCTCTTTTTGCGTCCTCTGTCTCCTTATCTCTTGGTTCCTCCTCTTTTGTTTTTTCCCTTTGCTGTGTATATCCTCCCACCTGAGGGAGGGAGGTTGGAGGACAGGTATTTTTTTTTTTGACATCTAGCATGTTTCGAATATCTTTATAGTTTGATAGTGTAGTTGGGTCTGGAATTCAGGATTGGAAGTAATTTTCCTTTGGGATTTAGAAGGCATCCCTCCACTCGTTTCCATTTGGATGACATAGTGATTGCCAATTCTTTTGTTATGATATTCCTCCCCCCCCACTCTTGTGTTTTCTCTCTCTCTGAAATCTCATAGAAGTATCTTCTTGTTCTAAGTGTTCTGAATTTTTCAGTGATGTGCCTTTGTGTGGTCTGTTTTTATCAAGTTTTGCAGCTATTCAGCTGGCCCTATCATTCCGTAAATTTATATCTTTGTTCTGGGAATATATACATATATATAATTTCCCTAATACAGAAATCTCTTGTTATCCAAATGAACTCATTTACTGAGTTCAGATAGCAAGCAACCAGATGGAGACGTATCAGAGGATCCAGGGACACTGTTTCTTGCAAAGCTTACTACCTCAAATTCATTTTCATCATCTATTTAGTTCTTGAGTTTCAAGAATGAGAGTTTGAGGAGCAAGAGGGTTCCTGTTTTGTTGATGCTGTCCTCATCTCCGTTTTCCCTAGTGTCCTATTTCCCCAAATCATGGGCTGGAACTCCAGTTTTCTTATTATTTTGCTCTTGTTTTCTGGCTTTGTTCTACTTTCTAAAATATTGTGTCATAATCTTCCCATCCTTTTATTATTTACTGTTTTTGCTATCATATTTTTAGTTTCTAAAAATACTTTTTGTTGTTTTTATTCTTACAGTAATCCTTTTTTTAATGATGCCTTTTACTTTTTTTTTTCTTTTTTGAATGTGCTAATATTCTTTGTAATCTCTGTTGGAGCACTAAACAGCTTCCTGGATGCTCTGAGTTGGTTTCTGGGCTTCTTAGCTCAGTCACTTGTCTGGGCTACTGTTTGTTCAGCCCTCGATGGCAGGAAATATCTTTAGGCATGGTTCTAGGGCTAATTAGGTACTCCAGAAAGACCTTATGGATATCTGCCTATTGGTCCAGGCCAGGCAACAATTTGCAACCTGAACGAGAAGAAACTGGGACATCTCACCACTCTTTTCCCTTCCTCCCTCTGTTCCCTTCCTCCCTCCATTCCCAGTATCATTCCCTCACTCACTCCATGTCACTGGTCTCTCAGCAGAGGCCCCAGGTTTCATTCTAGCCAGAGAAGAAACCACTGGTTTAGGATTGTGGAGGGTAGTCATCTGCCTTAAGGTAGGGTATCTGGAAATCTAATTATTTCTTACAGGGATTGCCAACCAATATCCCTTGTTGTAGCTAAATATGACCCCCATTTCTAGAGTTATGTGGAACTGACAGCTTCCCAGATTCCCGGAAGTTTTTTTTGTTTTGTTTTGTTTTTGGTTTTTGATAAGTCATATTGCTTCTCAATTTTCCTTACAATTGGCTTAGCCTCATTCAGCTTTCTAGGCTCTGCTAAATTATTTACCTTCCATCTGTTATTTACCTTTCCAATTTTTTGTCTTGTGATTGGCTCATCTCACATTCTATGCCTAAAAAAAATATCTATTACCTTTCATTTTATTTGAATTAGGGAGAGAGTGAAAGTCAAGGTCGATGAAAGGTCTGTTCTCTCTCTCTACATAAAAGTCATGTTGTTGTTGGCCATTTGAGTTTCTCTACTGTCAATCACTTATATGTTTTACTAGGCTTTTTTTTCAATTATTGAGTTTCTTATCTTTTTCTAGAATTTCCTTATATAGGCTAGATTTTAATTCCTTGTTGAATTTATATCCTTATGTTAACAACTTTGGGCTACATGATCAAGGTCTACTCTCAAAATTTTAACTTTCTGAAATGTGAAATTAGATGTTAATATTTCTGGATGTGTGTGTTATTGTTGTACGGGATTCCCAAAAACGTAAGTGCTACAATGTCCTAATGCCTTAAAGTTTCTCTCCTTTTATTACAAAATTACAGTCACTGAAAGAACACCTGTTATGTAGTACATGATTTGTATACATTGTCTTGGCTAGAAATTATAGAAACCCTGCTGTGGCAGAGGCTGATTGTCCCACAGTATTTGTTTTTTTCTTCTTCTATGGTATTAGAATTTTGACTTATGCACATGGCTGCCCACGAAAAAAAGATGACATTTTTTAGCCTTTAGCTATGGCTAAGTCAGTTCCAGCTGATGAGATATATGGTGTAGCATCTTCCGAGAACACACCTTTAAAGTTACCTAGTGCTTTACCTTTGCCCCACATCTTTATCCCTTCTTCATTTCTGTTGTGTGGAATATGGATGCAACGGCTAGAGGTCTAGCTGCCATAGGAAAACCAATAAGATGGGGTCAAACTCGAGGAATGCTGGTGCTGTGAGCTGGAATGTGATGGGTCCTGTACAAGCTGGGGAAGCAGAACTGCCATAACCAGCCCTTGACTGCCTGACTTTGCACTCTGAACACTAGAGATAGAAACTGCAGTCATGTCTAAGCCACTGTCCTGTTACATCTGCTGACGCTTGCAGCTAAACCCGATCCTAACTGGTATACCAACTCAAATTTGGCTTCATAAAAGACAGGTTTATGGTTTATTGACTTATGGAATGGGTTCATCCAAGAGGTGACGTTGTTCTTAAGTACGGCCCCATGCAGCAGTTTAAATCACGCCATTAATACTCGGGTTCTTTATTCACTTTAAAGCTTTGTTGTTTCTGCTTGCTTTATTCTTAGCCTATTAAAATGGGGCAACAGCATGGCTGCTGGTCATCTCTATCATAAAGACATTTTGTATTCTCAGAGAAAGAATGAATACTTTTTCTGATGACTTAAAAGTTGCCCTCGTCACCCATTTTCCAAACCAATCATGGTGACCACTGGGGAAGGGTCAGATGGGTTAGGTCAAGGTCATAGGCCCACTCCTGGGCTGGCGGGAAGGGACATTCTTACCAAACACATGGACTGAGCAGAATGCCTGTGGGATGAAGAAGGGCTGGTTGTGAGAAGATGCTGGAGAGATAAATATTAATATATGTCTAGTTGCAATATATACAATTAAGCTTTACCTTGCTGTGTTTTTAAAACAAATATGTAATGTTAATTTCTTGCTTTTTCAGTTTTTCAGTAATTCTTTCCAAAGAGAGCAATGAATGTTAAAATGAATAATTTATAGGAGAACCAATGACAATAGAGAGACAAAAAATAAAATTAGTACCTAAAATGGTATGCTGTGTTTCCCCGAAAGTAAGACCTAGCCAGACAGTCAGCTCAAATGCGTCTCTTGGAGCAAAAATTAATATGACTCGGTATTATATTATATTATATAAGACCCGATCTTATATTATAGTAATATAAAACCGGGTTTTATATTAATTTTTGCTCCAAAAGACGTATTAAAGTTGATTGTCTGGCTAGGTCTTATTTTCGGGGAAACATGGTAGTAAGGAATTACAAAGTATTCTTTGCCTATATAGTACACAATAGTAAGATGATCAGATGAAAATCTGTGGGGAAAAAAACACACCACATAATGTTTCTAAATAGAGGTCATTCTATTAGCAGTAATTAAGTATTCCTTATTACCATTCCTTTGCAGATTGGGGACTGATAGGTTTTTCTGTCATTGATATTTTTGGGAGGTGGTTTATTTTCCTGGGCACTCTGATGAGTCATTTATCTAAGGGCAAAATGTAAGGGGGTTTTTATTAATGTTCTGACTGGGGAAATTATTCATTGATTGACCACATATTTTTGTTGTTTTTTTGTTTTTGTAGTTTTTTGTTTTGTTTTTGTAGGTTTGCCAAAAAGGCATAGAAATGAAACATGATTTGCAAAAGAATATTGTATATTATTGATGACAATAAGAATAGGTGCACAATTTTTTATAAGATTGTCAGTAAACGTAACTTTAGGAGTGTTTAATGTATTTAATGCTGTTCTACTTTCTTGTTTCAACCTTAATAGCAATTGGTGTGAGGATCTGCCTAATTTATAACTAGATCCATTGCCCAGTGATTACAATTTTCATCTTTATTGAAAACATAAATATTGCCTTGAATTGAGAAATGCAAACATTTATCAAAGAACTCTTCCTAGGTGAAAAATTTAAACCCTCTATGTTTTTTTACAGTATATATTACCTCTGTCCCTTTCTCATTAAGTAATCAATGCTCTTTAGAAATGGGAGCTTGGTAGCTTTTACTGGTTATTATGGTTGAGGACCAAAATACTTGTATAATTCAAATTTACTGTATTTTAGTAAATTATCAAGAAACACTGACATCATTATGAAAGCAGATTGTGTGTACATGCACATATGTGTGTGTGCGTGCACACACATACACATTAATTTCCATTTTTCCACTGGGGCCTGTTTTGTGTTTGTAGGCAAGTTGGAATGACTTTTGTAGTTGTCTCAGTTTCATCGCTCCTGTGTTATCACAGAAAGAATCGCCCTCAATCTCGCTACTATGAAGTATCTTTTCTTTGTCCTTCCTTACATCCTTATTTAGTCATCACTAAACATATTCTGTTCTTTTGAAACATTTGAGTGCATTAATATTTTATGTTTGAAATGGTTTAATCTGTCAAAAGATGAGGGTCTTAATTTTTTTCCTTCTGGCCATTGGAAGGATAATTAGAAAAGCTTGAACAGCGCTAGACCCTTATTTCAAGTTTACAGACTTAATGAAAAAAATAATATTTCACAGAGGGAATCTCAGTTTAACCTTGTGGAGAGGTTTTTCAGTCTGTTAGTCAGACTCTATTTATCATGCATGGAATCTTATTTACCTTTATGTATGTTTTTTTTGTTTTTTGTTTTTTGTAATTGTATTTGGATAATCTTGAGAAAGATCCTGACTAATCTCACTGCTTCTTGAATCTCTGATTCTTGTTTTACTCTATTTCTTCCTAATTTGCTTTGTCTCCTGGGATTTCTAGGTACCAGAAAGTCTTCCTACCCATACAGATCATTGTGCTGTCTCAGTTTTAATTTGTGCCTCAGTTAACACTTTTTTCATATTCATTTAAATGCTTTATGAGTTCCTGTTCTCTGAAGCATAGATCTTATCTGTTTGATTGAATGACACATTGCAAATATTTAATGTTACATATTTATGAGGACCTGCTGAATTATTTTATTACCCTATTGGACGTACTTATCAAGTCTTAATTGATGTTAAGACTCAGCAATCCATTAAGTCTTTCAGTCAATTCAAACTCAGACTGTAACTGGGATTTTCATAGCCCTAACTGCGACAGTGTTGAACACAGCAGAATCAAAACAGAGCTGTTCTGGCTTTGCTGCTGTTTAGATGTCTTTGGGAACCTCTCACCTTTTGATGTTACAGTGAAAACATGGAATAGTGCCTGGCAGGGGGAGATGTTCCCAGGTCAGATCTGTTTTCAGGATTGAGTCCTCATGCTGCTAATTGCACTTGAGGTCTTATCTATTAAGAATTAGTAGATAATCTCATTCTAAATACTTAATTAAGTTAGGAAGAAACCATATACATTACAGAAAACAGTACTACTAAACACTTATATAGCACTTATTTAGTGGATACATGTTTTATAGGAAGGAGGTATTATACAGTGTCATAATCCTTATTGTGTGGTAGAGGAAGTTAAGGTGTACAGAATTTATATACCTTGCATCCATGCACACAGTTACAATTGTGGAGGCAAGACTGGACCAAGACATTCTGACTTAAAGGACTGCTGTAAAAACTTTACTGTCCTGCCCTGAGGGCCTTCCTTTTGGTTCTGTGTGTGTGTGTGTATGTATGCATGTATGTGTATACATGTATGTGTGTCTGCGTAAGTGTTAAGTCAGCGATATGGGAAAATTTCATTGCTGTATCTTTGATTTTGTTTTCTATTTTCATGCAATTGACCTGTGGATGTTGGTAATTTTGATAATGAGTTTTAGAAAATAACAGTTACGCACTCCGTTGAAATATTAAAGTTTCTGTCCTCCTACTTATCAAAATTTTAGCCCCGTTGACACCATTCTTGTTGTATTTGAGAATATCAGTATTTTAACATGAATGTTCGTCAGTTCCATTTGATAAGTATTTATTAATTATCTCCTGTGTATAGTGTCCCATCTGAGGTATAGTACTCACAAAAAGGACAAATAAGACACATCCTTGAACTGAGTGGGACGGCGCAAGTCTTATCCTTCTGTAAGTACTTCCATAGTAAAGACTTACGTGAATACACTGTAAGGCATATGAATGGCCCAAGATATTGTAGGGGTTCAGAGATGTTACATAAGTAGGACATAATTTATTTGAGGAAGTTGTTTTAGAGCTAAGTTGTGAAGATGGGATTTCTGTTAGATTTTTGAGGTGAAAGGAACGATGAGAGTGAGTGAGCAAAGGTGCTAAGGAGGCACGTTGTGCACAGTAGCTGAGTGTGGGTAAGATGTGTACATGGTGGGGAATCATTTTCAGATGTGATTTGGGGTTATAGTGTGAATTCTATTTAATACCTAGACAATTGTGGCAGTGCGAATGGAAAAGAAGGTCTCCATTTAAGAGTCATTCTCAGAACCCATAGGACTTAGCAGCTAATAGCATGGGAAGAGTCTGGGTGGAGGAGGAGGGGTCAAGGATGATATCCTGCTCCTCCTAACTCAAGGAGCCTTTGGAGAGGTACCGGATGTTGTGGATGGAAACCAGAAGAGCTGGCTTTCATTCTAGCCTCCTTTGCTGAGACAAGGCTTCTCGTGGTACTCAGTACAGACATTTTTGAGTATCTCAGCTATTGAAAACCTGGGTTGTACTATAATACTGTATATGGGGTGTGTGTTTAAGGAGTGGAGACCACTCCCCAGAGGAATTGTGGACAAAATGCCTATTAAGTATGATAGCTTTGTTATGTAGTACATGCATTGTGTCTAAAATGAGGTATTCTAAGCGCCTCTTATTCAGTCTTTTTATTTATTTTTTTGTTATTCAGTCTTAAGTGGTTTGAAAATAAGGGAGAGGAGTTGTAGGCACCGTGGCACTGAGTTTATAGTACTGAAGTCCATTTCATTCTTGAAAGTGTTCTCGGCTTAATGAAGGCTCCCGAGGTCTCTGGAATTCTGTGTCCCAGTCCAGGACTGCGGGTGTTCAGCGCGTCCACCCAGGTGTCAGTTATTTTGCGGAAATGGTGGGTGGTCTGTATTGCACAGTCCTGTATTCCGTACACAGGTGTCATGGAACACACCTTTCTCTCTTCCTTGTAGATACTCTCTGTGATGGCATGAATCCTGTCTGCTTTGGATGACTGTTGAATTTTTAATACTTGGCACTACGCCTGGTACATGGCAGACTCCAAGAAATGGAAGTGAAGTGATGATGAGTTGTTCCCACAGCCTGTGACAGATTAACTTTTCAGAGACATGATATTCTAATGGCTGTTTATGAGGGAAAATTTGAATTAAGGAACTTGTATGTCTGATTTACCATTTATATATTTTAATATGTGATATCTGTAGTTGGAATTCTTTGTCGACCAGAATGTTTAACATCATACCCAATTTTTTACATCTGTCACCTGATGAGGTGTGCCCCCCACCCCCGCAAGGAAAAGTTTTTTTATTGGCCTTTTATATTTATGAATATATTTTAGATCAACTTACAAAATTCCACAAAACAAATAGATAGATAACCTTTGGATTCCTATTGGGATTGCATTGAATCAATATGACATTTTTTGGAGTTAAATGACATCTTTAAAATTAAAAACATTTTCAATTTCATAACTTGCTGTCTGTAGTCATTTATTTAGAGCTGTCTCTTGATAATTTTTTTAGGCCAATTATATTTTATTTAACAAGAAAACAAAAATTCCGTAAGAGTAAATCATATTAATTTTGCTGAACATCCCCCTTTTCTAGTTTTATTGAAATATAATTGACATATATCACTGTAGAAGTTTCAAGTGTACAGCATGATGGTTTGACTTACCTATATTGTGAAATGATAACTGCTAAAAGTTTAGTTAGCATTCAGCATCTCATATAAGTACAATAAAAAGAGCAAAAAAAGAAAAGAAAAAATGTTTTTTCCTTGTGATGAGAACTCTTAGGATTTACTCTCCTGAGTGGTTTATGAGCAGGCCACAGTACATTCTTTGCACATTGAAAACTGTAAGGCATTATTTTACATTGAATCTGGGGCCAATAGGTTACCTGTGAAGGTTTGGGGCCTGACAGGGTGGTGCTGTGTAAATCAGCGGTTTTGTGGAGTCAGCGTCAGCGTCAGCGTCGCCACTTTTGCCTGATTCTAGTGATCATCTAAGCTGAGGCTGAAGATGTACGTAGAATTTCCATCTTTATCTTAATTGTATTACATTTTGAAACATAATGCTAATCATTTATTTTGTATTTTATCATTTCCAGAAGCATATTTTTGTAATACATCTTTAATAAGACCAAAGCACAGTAATGGCATTATTTCTTTTTCTTTTTTTTTTTTTTTACAGAATTATGTTTTCCGGTGCAGCATTTTCCAGACACAATAGTAGAAATATGCAGGAATCCGAAGATCTCATTAAGCCAATTTTGGAGAGATACTGATAAATTAAAATTAAAGTATTGTGATATTATTAATTGGAACTTAAGCATAATCAAGGAGAAAATATTTGTTAAATAAAAGATCATATTATTATAAAATGAAATTGTTACTTTTACAAAATTTTTCCAGGAAAGTACAACACATGCAAAGTGAATCTATAGCTGTATTTTGAAAAATAGTAACTTCTATTCCAGGTTACTGTTCTTTTGTTAGTTTTGGATCTTTAAATTCTAATAGTGCAGACTATTTCCCCCCTCTGGGAGGTTATCATCCCTTAGTTTTACATGTTTTAGAGAAAGCTGTAAATGTACCTTCAGTAGTTTTAATAGCATTTCCAAGACGTACCTCAAAAAATAATTCAAAAGAAACTGAGTTTTTTTATGTAAAACACTGTGATCCTCTTTCTTGACAGAAGTCAGCTTATGTCAACTGAACATTTCTTTGCCCTTAAATTAGAAATATCTTCAGCAAAACCTCTCCGGGGTTGAGATTTTTAAGGATGTAAACTTTGGGGTTGACATGACCATATTATATTAGTCATACATAATCATTGATTTTGTGGATGGAATGGTGATTAGAAATCAACTTCATGTAAAGTTAGCGTGACAGGGAACAACGCAGACCATCGTTCTCCGTCTTCTCCACATAAAGTCCGAATTTACCTTCTCTTCCCTCCACAGACTGCTTTTGCGGTGGGCGACTAGACTGTGGCTTCCTCAGGATCAAAGACTGAATCATTTTATGTCCCAGCATGCAGAGCAATGCCAGGCAGTACTATGAGCTTTATGTATGTGTAGAAAACAGTGTCTACAGCTGGCAGGTTTTCTTTTTGAAACATATATTTTTAAATAATTACAGATTCATAGGAAATCTACCCTCCACACCCCCAAATACAGGGAGGTCTTGTATCCCTGTATCCCTTCACCCTGTTTCCCCCAGTGGTGAACGTCCTTTTTTTTTTAAACATCTTCCATGACTGTAGTACACGGTCAAAACCAAGGCATTGGAACAGTCTGCAGAGCTTCTTCAGATTTCACTACTGTTACATGCACTCATTTGTGTGTGCTTGTGTGTCTGGTTCTGTGCAGTTTTGTCATATGTGTAGATTCATGTAACCACTACCAGCGTCAAGGTGTGGAGTGGTCCCATCCATCCCCACAAGGCTTCCCTGGGCCTCCTCAACAGGTTTTTAATAGTGATGACGTAGTGCTTTGCATTTACTTATGCATTAACCATGGCTTGTAAATAAATTATGTTGCTGTTGAAGAAAAGAGATAGCATTCCTATTTCTCAGTCTATAGGTCATCCCTCACCCATGACCAGTTTACCCATTTTCTGTTTTAAAGAAACGTTATCTTAAAGGGGATTTCCGTGAAGTTATAAATTGGCAACATTATCATAATGGGAGTCCACTCTCATTAATTGGAACTTTCAGACCACACGATATATTCATCTTATCCAGAAAATGTATGAGGTTGCAAGACGTAAATAGAATGCTAAAAATGGAGACCCACATTGTTCAACATTGACTGGTGCAGCTGAGAAAATTGTCTTAAGAGTAAAAAAATGGATATGCAATCTCATGTGCGATGAATTGGTGTGTCGAGTGGGTTTTAATTGGTGTGAGTACGGCTGTCTTGTGTGTAATTGAGTCTGTGTAGATGGATGCATGCAGCAGGCTTAGGCTGTTTAAATGTGTGACTGTGGATGTGTGAAAGGGAATCCGTCACTTAGGGTGAATACAGCAGGCTGGGTGGAAGAGATAGCCACCGTGTTTATACAAGCAAGGAGGAAACTTTTGGTATAGAGGGGGAAAAAAGCAGGTGCCTATACAAGTGTTTCCTTTAGGACATGGTATGGAGTTTTAAGAACAAACATCTTTACTCTTTATCACAAAGGTAAAAATAGACAGCATGGCAGAGTTGACACTTGGGCTATAAATTCATCAATACAAGACCTGTCAGGGCGTGGAATAGAAGGCACCTTGTCTCCCTCTTCCCTCACCTACTTCTCCTTTCCCATTTTATGCTGTAAGATAAAGTAATGGAAGTTTCTTGGGAATTTCATCATTGGGAGTGAAAGGACCTTCTCCTGCTGATACTGCTTCTCAGTTTTCTTCCTTCCTTGCCTCCTCTTGCCCCCACCCTGGAGCTCCTGCTGTGCCGAAGCCAGCAGGAAAAAAACCTGTTTTGTAAAGAAAAGCCTCCAGGGGACACTCCCCAGGCCTTGGGATAGAAAAATATTGCCACCTCCTCAGTTTTTTTAAAAACCTCCAGCCTATCTCGAGAACACTGTGTCCCCGTTGGGCGTGTTCATGTGTGTACTTTGAGCGGATCTGGGAACCTGCAGGTGGGCGCGGGGACACCGCGTCTGGGCTAGAGTCAGGCAAGGCCTTTAAAAATAGCTTGTTTTTCATTTTTTGGAACATTGCCTCCCTGCTCCAGTTCATTAGCAGTCAATTTTTAATTCGTACATTAGGCACTGTGGGAAGTTGCAAAAGGCTTTCATCTTTGAAGAAGTAACCATTCAGAGGATTTATCTACAAGGTGGGGAAAGCGATTTACCAGTAATTAAAAATAATAGGCCCTGGAATATTTAAGGACTGAGAATACACTGTTAACATGATAAAAGTGGTCTGAATGCGGCCTATGACGACGTAAAGCACATGCATTTTGAATTGGTTCGTAAGAAGTTGAGGAATTTTGGGCATTGAAAAAGGAATCATTCAGAGAGGCAGGAGGTGGGCATTCAGCTGTGTGTTGGGGTGGCCCTGGATTTGGGGTGGGGGCAGGTGTCCTAGGTTCAAGTCCTAACACTTACTCGATTTGTTAATTCAGGTTGATTCCTTCCCTGAGTATAAAATCCTGGTCCTACAGTGAACTTGTGAATACTAAATAAAATATTTATTTAAAAAAGCTGTATGAACTGCAAAACTCTATACAGATTTGAGTTAAGGCTGTTTGATTACCAGTCTTAGAAATCAAATGTTTTTTATTTCTTTTGTGTACAATTGAAAACTGAAGAGCACCTGAAAGGGTGCTGATTATTTATTTTTAAGAGAATGAAATGATACAGGAATAACACAATTCAGATCACTTTAGGATGAAATATGTATTCACATTTTAACCCATCAGAAATACATTTTTTAAATGATTCTGATCCTCTTCAGCTTTTCTAACAATGTGTGAGGGAAAGGTCGATTACTTCCAAAAAAAGAACTATTTACTAGCTTTTTGTTTGGCTTCAATCTGACTTTATTTATTCAAAGAAAAACAAACAAATGCAAGCAAACAAACAAAAAGCTATCCCAGGACCTTCCCTCCCTCCTTGGAGCGCCTATTTGTAAGTCAGCTACTGCATTGAGGATCAAAAATTGTCATTGTCTCTGCCATGGGTCCAGGAATCAAATGAATATAAATAAATATATCACTTCCACCTGAGATCTGCTATAGAATACAGGGGAAAATCCTGAGTGCTTTCTAACAGGGACCTCATGAGGCCATTTTCCCTGAAGAAGTAATATTTGAGTACAGATGTGAAGTAAGCTGTGGGATAAAGTGGCCTGGAAAGCACAGCAGAGGTATATAGATTGGGATAAAAATTAATTGCTAAAAATATCAAGCCCGTGTATGTGATGTGCCTTTTTATACTATTCTACTCTGGAAGCTTAGATAAAGCCTCTTCTATATTACCCTTAATACAGTGGTTTGCCTAGGAATTATGCTCTGTTCAACCTGAGATATTTTCAAAAGTAATACTCGAAGATTTCAAATACATCTCCCTAATGCTTTGCTTCATAAAAACTGAATCAGAGTAATATACCAAAGATACTAAAATAAGATTTAGACGAATACTTTCATCAATCTGTATGGAGAAGAAATTTCTAAAGAGTGACACCAGATCCAGAAATCATAAATTGGAAATAGATTGACATGCTTGACTGAAAAATTAAATACATCCCTATAATAAAAATTGTGTAAATTTGAACACCAAACCATAAGCTGGAAAAAACCCCCCAAAGTATTTGCAATGTATGACAGTGAAAATGTAATATTTTTAAGGAAGAGACCTCTAAATCAGAAAAGAAGGCTGCTGCCTCCGCAGTAAAGATGTGAAAAGATTTGAAGAATGATTTCACAAAAGAAGACAAAGCCAGTAGAGTGATGACTTCATGTTTCATCTCCCTGGTAGTGCAGGAAGTACAAAGTAGAATCAGGTTTTCTGCTTTCAGATTGGGTAAGATTAAAAAGTTGGCCATACCAAATGCTGGGGAGGCTATGGTACATATGCATAATATATAAGCACGGAGGAAGCATGTGTAACCTTGTACTTTTCTGTGAAAGACTGTATCAACATTTGAAATGGAAGTACCCTTTGGGTCAGACATTTTACTTCTAGAAATGTATTCCAAAAATGTAATTATGAATATGTAAAAAGATTTGGTGACAGTTATGTACAACAGAATATTGTTATTAAATATTGTGAAGCGATCAAAATGCCCAGCAAAAATAATACTAGTTGAATAAATATGGTATGTTGATATAAGGAACACTAGGCTTTACTTAAAAACAAAATATTCTGAATTTATTGATAGGGACGTTTGTCTATGAGCTATTTCCAACTGAAGGAAGCAGATTACAAAATGGCATTTATGTCAAGGATAGATAGTAACATTGAAAATTTGCTTTATGTTAGAGACTTTTGCTACGTTCTTCACATTGATTATTTCGTTTAATGATCACAATATTCCTTGGAGTAACTATGATTAGCCCCATTTTGCAGATTAGTAAACAGAATTACCAGGAGGCACATAGCTCCAGGTCACACCAGTAGGAAGTGTGGAGCCAGGCAGGATTTAGTGAGCAGCTTTTAGAAATGTGTTCTTGTGTAGGCATATATGAAAGGGCATAGGCCAAGTATCGTAATGATGCTTATATTTACTATTTTGCTACTAGTATTTCCAGTGATTTTAATTTTTCTGTTATACTTTTAGACATTATCTGAGGGTTTTGGAGTACGTATGTGATACTTTTCTAATTAGAAAAAAACTATTTTTATATGTTTATATTAAACAATAAATAGTGATTTTTAGAAGGGCGGATAGCACTAGTTTTAATTTATATGCAGTGTGTGTCAAGTTTAACTTCAAGAAGTGAAGAAAAATTTATGAATGATTAGCATGTATAGTTGAAATTTTTGATAATACCCACAAGGTTACTTATTAGGAATCAGTAAATAATGTTTTCTGAGGTACGTTTGAGGGAAGATACCAAAAAATGAGTTTAAAGAATAAAAACAATTGAACATTAAACACACATATCAGTTTAAAATGTAAATACTTCTTTTGAAAATTAAAAAAAAGTCCATATCGAGGCAATTTTATTTTTATCAATAAGCCATTAAGTAGTTACTGAATTCCAAGAATTTTGAGGAATAAAGAAGAATGTAAACTGCAAAATTAACAATCTAGTTGTGGAAACAAAACTTAAGAAATAGGTAGTCCATACTTGAGATAGTATATGTAATCAGGTGGTAAATTGTAAACTTCAGAAGAAAACATAGTAAGTATTGTAAACTACAGAAGAAAATAACAGAATTAGGTCTGAGTCATGAGGGTAGGGTTATATATGAGATGGATAAGGTTGAATAATACTCATGTGTTATCGGGATGGTATGTGGAGAAAGTAAGCATTGAGTTGACACGGAACCCTGGATAGGTCGTGGCTAGCAAGTGGCAGAAGCAAGAATAAGCAGAATGGGAGCCGACAGTTTAGTACTGGTCATTCAGGAGCAGTGAGAGTTAAGGTGAGATTTTAGAGAGCTTCCATAGTGAAGCATTTCTATAGAAAATGATGCAGATAAATTAAAAAAAAAATTTTTTCCAAGGCCTTCTATGAAGGTTAGTTATATTTGTTTTCCAAAAGTTTCTCTGCAGTTTTACAGAATATTAAGAAAAGTCCTGTAATCAAGAGTCTGATCACTGCAGTGTACACCTGAAGCTGAAGCTGAATAATAATGAATGTCAACTATAATTTAATATATATATATGTATATATATATATGTGTGTATATATATACACACACACACATACATATATATATATATATAGTCACGGGATGGGGAGTACAGCTTAGGGCATGTAGTGAATGGTATTGTAACAGCTATATACGATGTCAGAGGGGTAGTAGTTTGGGGGAGGAGTGTTATCACTTTGTGAGGGGTGTAAATGTCTAACTATTAACATTGTTTTGTACACCTGAAACTAAAAAAAGAAAAAAAAGGAGTCTATGCTTAACAGATTTTGAAAGTATCTGTTATACATCATGGCATTTTATTTTCAATTTTCAAATTGTATTTTGATAACATATTAAGAGTATTCAGTGGATTTTCTGTGAGAAATAATGAAGCTGATCAGTCTGATTGGGGCTCTGCACACTTGGGAACAGAGTTCTTAATTAAGAAATTCTGGTTTGGATGAGGCTTTGGACATCATTTCGTTTGACTTTCCACCTCAGTAAAAAGGTTTCTTCTGTAATGATTCCCAAAGGGGATCATTCCTAACTACTTGCCTAAAAATATTATGAATAAAAAGATGAAGATTGCATCACTTAGTCCAATATTTAAAGTACCCTATTTTTATCTGTTGAAATATATATGAATAACTGAATGAAAATGTAAAGCACACACTTGTTTTGTAGAAGATTTGTACTTGCTGGGAATGGATCATGTGGAATAGTGAATTACCAGTTAATTAATTTAATCTTTGAAATGCTTTAAAAAAAAGCTTTCTAATCTTGTATTACAGCATTGTAGAACATATTTAAATCCCTTAATCTGGCAAATTAAATATTGTTTTCGTCAGTGACCGTATCAATATTTTAGTTCACTTTGTTAAATAACCTAAATGTCACTTGATCTTTTGGTGTGACTATAAAAAAAATACATAAAATATTAAGTAATATGTTTATATTCTACTGATATTAACCATTTTGTTATTTTATTCTTTTATAATGTACTCTTTATAGGAGAAAGAAAGTTATCTGTGACTTCACAGGTAGCATATTAAGGGTGTGTGTGTGTGTATAGAAAGTCATAAATTTTGATTTGGTAAAAGATAACATCTCTTTCATAGTAATGATTTAAATCAAGTTGATTATTTTTATTAGTAATGAACACTTTTGTGCCTTACACAAAAATGAGATTATCAGTAACATACACATCCTCAAAATAAAAGAGACTTATGACGATAATTTCTCCTAAAAGTAGAATTAAGGTTAATCCATTTCTCTGTATCTGAGATTCTCCCTTATCAAACTGGATTGTGTACTCTACTTGATACTTAATATACAGTGTATTGTTGCTACAATTGGTCATTTAGAACAAAGCAGAAGACACCATGTCTGTATTTCTTGAATGTAAATTTAATGCATGAGCCATTCAAACAACAGAAATTACAGGAATGAAATTTAAATCACATGCAATATCAAATACAATAGCATTGCTAGACTGATTGGGTAAATATGGAGAATTAGTTAAGGAAGCTGTAATGGAGAAACCAAGCAAGAATTTTGAAAGAGCATACAGGTGGGAATTGGTGGACGAAGGAGGGTTTCCATCTAGAAGGAATGGTGAATTGTTGGAGCCTATGAACCCATCAAAACCGGGACTGTTTTCTTAATCTTTGTAGTTCCAGGGTATGTAGCATAATCCCTTTTATATATTGGTACATAGTTGTTTTCTTCCTTTTCCTTCTCCTCTACCTTCTCCTCCTTTTTATTAAATATAGTGCCTTTTGTATATTAAAAAGGGTAGAAAGTAGATTTGAACAATTTACAGTGTAGTGTAGTGGTTCAAAATTCAGATTGGAATTGGAGAGATTGTAGTTGAGTCCTACCTTAATCACTTGATTTCATCTCTGTGATATTAGGCAAGATCTTTACCTGCACGTTACAATTTCCTCTTTTGTAAAGCAGTATAGCAAGAGAACCTATATCCAAACTTGTGATTTTTATGAGATAAATCCTGCAAACTCTTCAACACTGTGTTAGTTTAAATGTTACCCTTCGATAAAAAAGACACGGTGCTATGGAAGAATGCTACTTTTGTGGTTTTCATTAACATATAAATGTATTCTTTATGGTCTGCCATAAGCTTCTAAGATGTGATGATTAGTGACTTGAATATTATCTGTAGAATACAGCTATTTTCTCTTTTAGTTATATTGACTGGAAGTGGGCCAGAGTCAGAGAGGGTAAGCAAATGACAGTCAAGCTTTGCTCTGGAACAGTGGAGCTGTTTAGATTTTTTTGGCTTTTCCTCAAGTAGATATTTAAAAGTTTGTTAAGGCCCATCTTAAGATAGGGTGACATATCCTCTGCTTGTGAAGGGAATTGGTATTTCACTGGACTGGAGGTTGATACAGGAAAAGATACGATCTGATTCAGATAGGAGAACAGACAAGTAGTAACATAGGAGAGAAATCACACGGTGCTGGACAGAGCGCTGTCCACTCCTCCTAGCTCTTCTCCGGTGGCTTCTTTTCTGACTCGTATGCTTTATCCAAGAGGTTGCTCTTCCATCGTCATTTGACTCTATTGTTGGTAACCTTCTCTTCTGCTTCCTGTGTGACGGTAAGCCCTCTACCATACTGGATAAAGCAAAGCCTGCCCCGCACTTCCACTTCTCAGCCCTGGCTCTGCTTCATTCTAGTTCCTGAATTGACTCTCTCGGCAGGTATGGCAGGTATTCTGTTATGCTTGGCCCTCTATTTACTCAGGTAATTCAAGACAAATAATCACTTAAAGCATTTGAAGTGTAATATAAGAAGATATACTGTGGAGTTCTACGGAGAAAATTCACATTTATTTATAATAAAATACAGAATTTCATATAACGTAGACCCATTTGTAGGTGAATTTTAGGTTCTACCTGCAGCAGCCACTCTTTCCTTCCCACACTTCTCTTCCCACTGCTTTTCACTTGGCCCTGGTTCTGCACTTCACCATGGTCTAGAGGTAAGATTTGATAAGCAATGCTCTTAGGAGATTATGTTACAGAACTTAACTGATAGGGAACCAAACATTTTATTTAGGAAAGGAGTTAACTGCTCAGGAGATGGTTAGAATGCAAGACTCTTCCTAGGGCCCGAGACTTACCCGATATGTAGAGGAAGACATGCTTATAAAAACAAGCGAGAACAAATGATAAAAGTGATACTGGGTGCCCTAGATGCCCAAACCTATAAATACACTTTCCGAAATACTGTAAACCAAAATTAATTTTTGACTGTTAATAAGGAATTAGAAGCATTTATTTGAGCAAAGGAAGCTGCAGCGCAGGAGACAGAGATTCGTAGCAATTTAAATTGTATTCCACTGAGACAAAGAGGAGGCCGCCTTTTACAGCCAAAATTCCCGTCTGAGTTCTCAATTAGATTCATTTTATGTAAATGAGGTATCCAAATTGTGTAGTTCTGATTGGATGGGTCAGGTCTCAGTCCACTGGTGGAAAGACAAACCAGGATTTTCCATCAGTGGCTGACTGAGGTGGCGCAAACAAGCGGAGCATAGTGCGCGAAGCCAGGAGTTCAGTCTGAAGTTCTTCCAGGGATACAGTATACTTAAAGGGTGCCTGTTGGCAAATGGCCGCTAGGCTTTCATTTATAAAATTTGGGCCCTCAGTTGACCATAGAGGAGGAGGGTCCATCTCAGCAGATAGATTCCTTCTCGGGGTTCACAAAATGAGTCTTTCTTTTCGGGTCCGCAATACTTACCTTAGAAATCACAAGTGACTTAGACATCAAAGAAAAAAGTGAAAGCATATCTGATCCAGTACATTCTGGCCAATTGGTCCTAGCTAAGTCTGACCTAAAGAGTAAAATGATCACGAAACATGCCTGTATATGATCTTAAAGAAAAAATATTTATTTAGTTAGAAACATTTAATAGGAACCATATGTTGAAAATAGATGACCAATCGTGATGAATTTTCTTGTCATATAGTTGAATTGTTCCATTTTCACAACAGATAGAAACAGCTGAGGAAAAGAAATCTAGTGGGATTATATTAAAAGATATAAATAAAAGTGCTGGTTTTGTATGGTTTATAAATGTTTAATTTTTAGTCTTTGGAGAAGGTATGCAGTACAGGGTCAGAGCTTGGTTTGAGTCCTAGTTCCCCCTTTTATTATTGATTGGATGTTCTCCATATAACCTTGGACAAGTTGCTTCCGACTTGAGCTTCAGTTTGCTCATCTATAAAATGCAGTTACTGAAATTGTCCAGTTGATAGTGTTGTACTGACTGTGAAATGATAACTATGTAAAACATCTGGCAAGGTGTCTGGAAATTAGTACTCAATGAACGTTAACTATTTTTTAAATTTATTTTAAAATTATAGTTGACATACAATGTTATATTAATTTTAGGAGTACAACATAGTGATTATACATTTATATACCTTATAAAGTGATCACCACGGTAATTATAGTACCTGTCTGTCACCATAATTACTATTTGACTATATTTCCTATGATGTACCTTATATCCCTGTGATTTATTCTATAACTGGCAGTTTATATTTCTTAGTCCCCCTTATATTTCTTTTTTGCCTATTTCCCACCCCCCTAGTGTTAACTATTAATAATAGTGACAATTGCAAACTCTCATATGTCATATATTATTGCTGGTTATGTCTCTAGACTATTATAATTGGTCATGTAATATACGTCCATTTAAAAAAAAAGTTAAAAAATGCTCTTCCTTATTTTTCTCTTATGATGTAAGGGAAATACATAATGATGTGATGCTCCTTTTTCTCTTTTTACAATTACTCGTTGTAGTTTTTTGCAGCACCTAGCAAAATGCTTTTTAAAATCCTGTTAACATAAAGACTTAATTGAACATTTTAAATCTTGAAGTACTTTCCATATAAAAGCCGTGTTTATTGTATTATTTGTCATACTAATACAAATTCTATGAGTGACCGTATTAATCTTTATAGTCTTTTGAAATCTATAGTCTTTTGAAATTTATAGCTATTTGAAATCTATTTATTAATATTTTAAAGTAATGTTAGGAAACATACTTACAAAATATATGGTGTATCTTGTTTTTTTAAAAAAGCATTATGAGAGCAGTAATGCAGATTTAGATAGGAAATACCCCTTACTCAAACTGCCACACCACATTTATACAACAAATGTTTTCATGTATTTTCTTAATTCTTCTTTTATCTGAAGGTCATTTTTACTTAGTATTGTTCTTTTCCCCATATTTCTTAGATATAGTTTATAATGCCAGCATAATAGTCCATTACACAGTTTTTCCATAATTAAATTGGCCATTTCCTTGTGAATTGTTTCTAGTTTTAGGGTTACAAATGGTGTTTCAATGAGCTTTTTATACTTACAGTTTTTTTTTCTTCTCTTTTCCTCCCTAGAATTAATTCAGGAATGTTATTACTGGGTTAAAGACTATCAACTATTTTGACTCTTGAAACAGAAGTGCCTTTCAGATGGGTTCTAGTAGTTGGTATTGCCACAGGCAATGTTTGAGTAAGGTCATTTTTATCACTTTCTAGCAATGGATATAATAGGCATTTGTTTTAAATTGGCTAAGTTAATTGATACTAAGTGATATATCACCTTTTGTTAGTTCTTTATGAGGGACTGAAATGAACTTGTTGATATATATTTAGATTCTGATTGAAGTAGACTGTCATGTCTTGTAATTTTCTGGGATTAGTTGTACAATTATTAACATAATAAAATATACATTGTTAGAAGTAATTTAAAGAAAAACTCCTTAATGCAACTTGTTGACTTTTTGTATGATGAATTTGTATGCTCACAGTTGAAACTACTTATAGGAAAATTTTAACGTCTCAGAACTTAAAAAAATAACCTTTAAAAAGTATTTCCGGCTTATAGATTCAATTACAGATTATTTGACTTAATGTAACATTTGCATTAAACTCATTTCTATCTGAAGCCCTAGTCACTAAATGTAGAATTGGAAACCACTGTTTTGGTTTTACAGGCATTTAAAAATAGCCTTAGGGGATCTTTATCTTGAGTTTACTATTAAGGCAAAACTATACAAAATCTCCTTAACTTGCTCTCTCTTACCTAATTTTTAGGGCAGATCTTAGTAAATATTTAATGACACCCCTCCCCTCCCAAGGCAAAACAGGCATGTAGGATGAATAGACATAAATGGGTATTGGAATTTCCTTGCAATGTATAATTAGATGAAAAAAAAAGGAACGTGTGGTATCTAAAGAGACAAAAATGAGAAGAATGAGATTAGGGAGAAACACGTGGAAGTAGGGACAGGCACATACATTGAATTTTTATTGCCTTCAAATTTCTTCACAATTTCCTCTGTAAATTGTAACATAGGTTATACTTTACGTTTATTGATACACAGTTACTTTGTATTTTAGGTCAAATTAGTTCTGTATGTTTTTCCCTTTGCTCTCTCTTTTTTTTTTCTTTATTCTGTTTTATTTTAAGAAAAGCACCATCTGACTTGCTGATTCTTTCTGTCCTGCTGTTGATGTAGCCCCAGTCCTTCAGCTTCTCCGTGTGAATTTGCACTTCAGTGGCACCATTTCCTGTCAGAAACCAGTCAGGCCCCCTGACATTTCTAGGTGGCAGTTCACACAGGAAAGGACCTGAAAAGTTTCAGGGCCACATGACTTCCTCATGGGACGAGCTGATCAACTTAGTGCGTTGATGGGTCCCTTTTTCCCTTAACTTTTGGCCTTCCAGGGCTACAAGATTAGACTTATTAGAAAATTTAAAAATTGATGTAACCATATATTCCAGCACAAATTGCAGAAGATGAGAATTCATATATGGGTTCACCTGAAGTGAAATCAAGGTGAATGATAGTGACATTTGATACCAAGTCAGGTGATTTATTTTTCTTATTGTAGTAAAATATACGTAACATAAAATTTACCATTTTAACCATTTTTTAAAACATTTATCTGACAAATTTGTAGCTTTTCACACTGTGCAAAGTGCTTTTCTAAATAATGGAAATTCAAAGATGAATAGAACCTGATTCTTCTCAAACAGCAAAAAGTAGAGTTAAATCCTTATGTTTTCATATAACTGTATCTAACTTTGAAATCAGTGCATCATATGTAAGTTACAAAGATGAACACTGCCCCTTCCTTATTTTATGAATAGTAGAACCTCTACATACCACTTTATTTTTATTTTTTAATTGTGAAATATACAAGACATAAAATTGACTTTTTAGCCAATTTTAAATGTTTAATTTAAGGTAATTTTTATTCACGGTATAATTTAAGCCTCAAGGGGAATTATATAAAGTTTTAGTAGAGAAGGATAAAGCTAAAAAGAAGTTGATCTGCCAATCTTTCACGTTGTTTTGGAATTAAAATAACTGATTTTCTTTCCTCTGTCACCTTTCTCCAGTTTTTACAGATGTATTTTGGTAGTTGAACTATTGCCAAGTTTTTTTAAACCTGTTTTTTTCTCTAACATACAGATTTTTAAAAAAATCTCAAGGCCTTAAAGCAAAGATAATGTTTTCATGGGTTGTATTTGCATTCCAATCATCTATAATAATTTTATAATAAAAATATGAAATTGAAAATTGTGGCTACATTTTAGTTGGCATAGATTATGATTATGAATAAAGTCAAGGTTTGAGTAAAGATAGTGAAATTTCAGCTGTTTAACTAGAAAAGTCTTAGCAAGTCTAAATGATTTAAGGAAGTACCGTTTTTATTTTTCCAAATAATGTTTTCTTTCTATTACAGGGACGCTAGAGGAGTGATTATTTATATATGGCAGTAATCAAATTAGATGCCTGATATATCTCCTTGGTCTCTTCATTTACAGTCATTTAATTACTCATCAGGTCAGTCTAATTCATTACATTTTGCTTTATTGATTGATAATCTACATTATTTTGTATTTATGATAATGATACTTGTTTACAAAAGGGCAGAGCATAAACTTGGCATTCTGAATTCCCTGTGTATCCTTCGTGCTCAATATATGTAAATTATTACTATGGGCTAGATAGGCCTATGACAATGAGGTACCAGAACCTTTGCATCTACTGAGACTACTCACTGATTTCATTTTTAATTATGAAGAACAAAATGTCCAACATGTATATCTTACACGTGTCACTTACTAATGTTCATAACCAATTACTAGCACAGTTAAGAACCCTCAGAATCACTTTGAGGACAACAGTAAATAGGGTGTCAAGTGTATTTGAACAGTTCATCTGAGAGGATTAGCAACAGAAATTTCTCAGAAAACCAAAAGTAATTGGGAAGTAATGATGTTTGCATAAAGGCACTTCCTTTTGCCATCTTAGATTTTTTTTTTTTTAAGAAGTATGGTTTAATCCTACTCCAGTTATTAAACTGCTTTAAGCTTCTTTCCAAATATCACAGCAAAATTGAAGGATTTATTTCCTTACCTGTACTTTAAAACACTGCTGTGAAACCAAGTAAGGCAAGCAATATACAGCCCCCTTGTGTTTTCAGTTTATCTGCATTTGTACATGATGTCTAAGGCTATCTTCAATTCCCAAGGGAGTCTGCATCCTTTAAACTCTATTATATATAAATTGTTACCTGAAAGGGTTTGTAAAAGATCAAAGTAAATATCAGCCTAGAAAATAGAAGAGATTGCTTCCTCTCTGAGCTGTGTTGCAAAGGGAGATTTCTTCTGCCTATGTTGAGATCTTAATGTAGTTAGGGGAACAGTGAGTTATTAAAGTTTGAAAAGTATCGAGGAGGTGCATGCTGCTTTCTGTAGTCACAAATATTTGAACTCGATTGAAACCAAAGTAATTTAATCAGTAAAAATCTACTTGATTACTTGGAGTTTCTCCTAATTGTCTATGTTTTAGAGAGTTTTTTTTCTTTCTTTTTCCTTCCTTAATGCAGTTTCATTCATAAAAACAAAATTTGGCTACAATAAATGATTCTGTCCGGCTCCCTTAAAATAGTTTTTAAATGAACAACACTGACTTTTTTTATCTTGCCTGTTATTTTATTGGTTACATAAGGCCAAAGAAAATGAAATAGAGGCCAAAATTACTTTGTACCTATGGAATTATGACTTTGGTCAAAAAGTTTTTGTAATACATATATTCATTATGTGTTCTCTTTTTCTGTCTCTTGGCTGTGATCAATAATGCTGCTATTACCATGGGGCTTTTAGAGCATCCCAAAGAAGTTTTCGAGCATGACAAAATGATCCATATATTCTTTTATTTGGTTCTTAGGAACAAAACTTCTGTGCTAACTATAGCTTGTGAAGTCAATTAAATAGCCAAACTATTTGATGGATAACTAATGTGCTGAATGATGGAGCAGTTATTATTTGATGAGTATTCGTTAGAATGTAAACTTAGAATTTACCATATTTTCCCTGAAATATGTGCTCGTTAGAGGTGGTTGATTCTACAGAGCACATTTCCTCTATAAGGCACGCCTAAGTCGAGTCTGATTCTCCTGCTGCAACCCTGTATGTGACAATGTAGCTGTTGGGAATGGCTTGAGTTTCCATATGAATTTTTAGGAGCATTGCTGTAACTCTGACAGCAGAAATATGGATCTAAAAGGTATAATAAGCCATAGGCAACTTGATATTTCAGAGGCTGGAAGCTGGAATAGAGGTTTAGTTGCACTGTTGGTGACAAATGGTGAAGGCTTAGAGTCTCTTTCCAGGTTATCTTTTAGGGACACTCTTAATAGTGACTCTGTTTCACATACCCCTTCATTTTCTTTGAGGTCCCCAGGAACTTGGCTGTTCTACTACTTGTTCACAGTCAACACCTGATTCATCTGACCACAGTTGCTGTTTTTCTCTCCTCTTTCCAGCTGTACTGGATTGAATGGTGTCCCCCTAAAATTCCTATCCTTCTTGGAACCTCAGAATATGACCTTATTTGGAAATAGGGTTGTTGCAGATGTAATTGGTTAAGATGAGGTCGTACTGAAGAAGGGTGGGTCCTTAATCCAGAATGACTGGTGTCCTTTTAAGAAGAGAGACCCAGTGATGAGACATAGGGAGAGCAGCATGTAATGATGGAAGTCATGTGTCTTCGAGCCGAAGAAGGCCAAGGATTGCTAGCAACACTAGAAAGTAAGAAGGCATGAAACAGTTTCTCCCCGGCAGCCTTTAGAGAGAGCACAGCCCTCCCAACACTTGATCTTGGACTTCTACACTCCAGAACTATGAGAGAATAAGTATCTGTTCTAAACCACCTACCGTATTTTGCCATGTATAATGTGCTCCCATGTATACTGGGTGCCCACGTTTTTGGCCTATACTTTCAGGGGAAAAAAATATTTCATTTTAATTTTTGATTCAAATTTTTATTTGTTTATATTTAGGTACTTGTTTTTTATATTATAAAGGAATTTTAGCGTGTATTACGATGCGGAATTAGTACTACCCATGTATAATGCACATCCTTATGTTTCCCTCACAAATTTGGGCAAAAAGAGCGTGCATTATACACAGCAAAATGCAGTAGTTTGTTGTACTTTGTTGCAGCAGCCTTAGGAAACTCACACACATGCAAGTAAACAGAAAAGAACAGTCCTGAGCTTCTTTACTGCAAGTCTATTCTTTTTTTTTTTTCTTAAATTTTATTTTATTAAATTTATTGGGGTGACAATTGTTAGTAAAATTACACAGATTTCAGGTGTACAATTCTGTATGCAAGTCTATTCTTGAGGTAAGCATTTTAGTAATTTTTAGGTTCCCTAAGGGTTAATACTACTAGAAATGCTATAAAAGTGGAATACAAAGTAGGGAAAGTTATAATAGTTACAGAACTCCCAAACTTAACCTGTGGCTCTATAGTTGAAAAGCATTAGTTTCAACCATTGCTTTAGTTTAGTAACTTGTGGGAAAGCCTTTCTATTCTAGGGCCCTACCACCTCCCCCTTCTCTGTCTCTAATTTAATTGGTTTAGGGTGGGGCCTGGGTGTTGTATGTTTAAAAGCTTCCCAAGGGAACCTGGCAATACTACGAAGTTAGGGCTGGGAATCACTGGTATAAATTTAGCAAGGGGTAAGAACCCGGGGGTGGTTCTCAGCCCTGGCCACACACTGGAATCACCTGGGTGACTAAAAACATCCTGGTGCTTAAGTGTGGGCTCCAGAGGTTCTGTTGTCATTGGTTGGGAGTTCAGATGTCTCAGAGGGAGTTTTAAAATCTCCAAGGGAATTCTAATGTGCAGCCAAAGTTGAGAGATATTGATCTAAAGGTGTTTATATTCCAATGCATAGCTGGGATACTTACATTTTTAAACTTTTTGAAGGTTTTTTTTTTTTTTTTTTTTTGGTATGTAGGTATGTAATGGATAGATTTAGATTAATAGTAGGTTCAGCAAGACAAAATAGTAGCCTTCCTTTTTCACAGTATAAGGCTTTCCTGGACATCTTTGGAAAAGGGAACCAATGGTTTATGTGTGTGTTGGGTGGATTGAAGTGGTGAGTGGGCAATAGTGGCTGCATCTGGGGGGGTTGGTGGGTTTTTCAGATTTATCCCTTTCCCTCCTTTGTTACCATTGCCTTTTCTGCTGTTGGAAAACCTGTCTCGGGCCCACAGTAAGGAGACGAGACTGAAAGTGTAAAGTGGAAGTATGGAAGATGAATAGATTCTGCAGTGAGAAGGAGCAGAACAGGAAAATGCTACCCAGAGGAAGTGGGGAAGCAAAGAGGTGCTGTGGTGGCTGGAGGCTGTTTAAGCCTGAGTGTGGGGACTGTCCAATGAGTCTGTGCAGAGGGGACTTCCATTTGTATGTCGCTGAAGCTATTTGCAATTACTTAGGGAATCACTTTCCTTTGCACATCGAAATACTTTGCAGTGAGCCTCACCATTGTATTGTGTGATGATGGTCTCATTCCTCCAGGTCTTGCGATGCACCTTTTTCTATGTAGACTCCGTGTTTGGGTTGTGCCTTTAGGGCTGCTGACTGAGAGAGAGGTTGTTTTTAATACCTCTGATGTGCCTAGTGTCTTATTTCTGGTATCCCATTGTTGCCGTTTCCTGCTTAGTAACAGTGCATTTAAATGATGGAAGAAGACAGAAAAATATCAGATGTCATGCATGTTTGTTTCATGTGCAGGGCTTCGTATGCATGCCGCTGTATTGAGTTCATTTTGTATTGGTTTCCCTGTCAAGTTTGCATGTTTGCTAGCCTCCTGTTGTGACCCTAACTACCTTTTCTGTTTTGTTTTGTTTCTGAACTCCACAACTGATCTGGCGGCTACTGTTCAACCTCTGAAGCCTGTGGTCTGGCTAGCGCTGCCTTTGATAGACCTTATTATTGGTGAAGTTCTCGGGGATGGTTTTCTGTGATGTATGCTTGATTGCTAATTCTTGAAAGTAATGATAGTCATAACGATCTGCGCTTCTTGTATGTCTACGAAGCACTCTTGCATTATTGTATTTAATTTTCATATGACTCCTCTGAGGGAGATGATAGCACTTCCATTTTACTGGTAGGACACTGACACTGAGCCTTGTAATTTAGATCTAACCAGTGGCATACTGGTAAATGGCTGTCTGAACAAAAAGCCCTGACTTGTTGCATTTGCTGATTTCCTTGACGTACATGCACTGACTGTAATGGATTTCAAGCTACAAAAGTGTAGTTACAGGGTTGTGTAGAGATGTACACAGTCAACTCCTACATGACTGTAATAGTCAGTTCCAACCCTGCTCTGTATCTTACACCAAAGCTGATGTTTCTATTGTATTTCCCTCCCTTCCTGCCCCCCTCCCACCTGTCCTCCCCTCCTCTCTTCCTCCCTGCTTATCCCAGGCATTCACTTAACAGAATCTCCTGTATCGAGATCTCAAGTGCATCCTGTCCTGCTTGTAGCCTCTTCTATTGAAAGTTTCTTGGAGACATGGAATTATCAACTGTCAACTTCCATGATCCTTATTGCCTTAAACTGAAGTATATTTAATAGAATAGGATTTATTATATTAAGTCATCTCTTTTTATTCTTGATAAGAAAAGTGACGCTATCAAGTCAAAATGTCTGATCAATCCAGATGTGAGTAGCAATTTTATGAACTTAATAGTAACAAATCAAACTGATTTTACTCATGACACCAACTGTTCTTTTTGAGTGACTTTACATTGCTTTTTTTCTTTCGCCTCTTTTTCTCTGTGTATCCTTTACCTGAAATCACCTTTTCTCCAAGATAGGATTTATTGGATACAATTATGTAGTAGCTGACTTGAAAGGGTTCAGATCTTGATGGTAATGAAAAATCAAAGTCGTCAGTCATCTTTCTCCACAATTGCAAAGGAAGTGGCCGGCATTAAAATCTTTTTTTCATTCCGTATTTTGATGGGAGAGTCTAAACACTTGTTTGATCTCCTGCTCTTTCTCTATTTCCACCTGATTATAAATCTCAGAAAGCACGGGTCTTAAGAGGTTTCATTAATCCTGTTTCTAACTATAACACTGACTTCCTTAAAAATTGGAGTGTATTCTAAATCATTGCATTTTGTCAAGTGTCCTCGCCATGCTAAGAATTGGAGTGTGAGGCAGTAGGCATCTGTTCAGTACCGTTGCCATCTTCGTGGGACTGGCCCTGTAGTAATGAGGGTGCCCATCTTTTTTCCTCAGCAGAGTGGTGATAGGCTGACTGGGAGTAGAGATTGCCTGCATCCATTCCTGGCATGGACTGCCAGCCTTCCCTGTGTTTCTGTGTATCGCAGTTGCTTTCTTTAGTCCAGGAGTACTGCATCATTTAAAAAAGTGGGAAATAAAATTTCTGACATTGCTTCTTGAAGTATGTATACACTAAAAGATATTTTGGCGAATAGAAATGTGAGGATTGTAGAATCTCCTGTACAATCAAATTCCATGTAAGAATGACCTCATTGTAAAGGCAGGCTGCATTTTTCTTTCCCAGCATGTCAGACCCCTTTAAGACATGGCCATAGGCCCTGGGATTTCCCACTCAACAGAATGTCATTTTATGTTGGATCCCCAAAGAGGATGGGATTGTTGAGATGTTATGACTGCCTGACAGTTAACATTTAACATGCAGGGCTTGACACTGAGCCAGGAGAGCAGATGAGCACAGGAACCATAGATGGAGTTTATGTCACTATTACAGAGGGAGCTGAAAGAAAACACCAGAGAGGTTCCGAGTGGTTTGCAGTCTGGACAATTTCATTTTGCTTTTGTTGACGAAATAGTTAAAGGAGCAGATTTTTTATCTTCTTAAAATATTAAAATTGGAAGCATTTTTTCCATAAGAAAAAGACATTTCCCAGAGAAGAAGAAATGTTATTTCTCAGTCTAATGCTGAGAAGCGTTGCAGCTCTTATCGATCTGTTTCCTACTTTTATTTAAACATATAGATCTTTAATTGCAAAGGACTTGTAAGTTAAAAATACCTATTATGAGTAAGTTTCTTGATGGAGAAATCTAATTTTTCAACATGAACACCATAAATGGAAACTGCTTGCTCTCTGTGATAGTTCTATAATAATTGTACTGATTTACGATGGATATATTTGTTATCCAAAAAAAGTTACAATGAAATGGAATTAAATTGAATTATTGTATAGCTAAAAATTTCTTTTCAGTTTGAAATCTTCACATGGAGAGTTAATAGAATGGGAATAGAAATATATACACTTTTATTTGTAATTTCTATTAGATGAATAATGCATGTTTGACATTGGTTGGTTGTTTTCATCAGTAAAAAACAAAAACATGGTGTGCCTTTTCAACGTAATAGGTCTTGCTGAATCATTTATGACAAGACTAAGATGCTGCCTAAATATTCGAATGTTATGGAGTTAAACATAATTTCCAATAAAACAGAAATGGCATATCTGGTAAAAACTACATTTATGAACGGTTTGTACAGTGACCCATTCCCAAAGGTGATTTTGCCTCGTTGAAATTATAGTGTGGATTTATTTTGCATACCTTTTCAGCAGTGGTGAGCTCCCCCATGGGGCATTTCTGCATCTTAAGTCACTTTTGCTGGAGATAATTAGCCATGTATTATGCATAAGAAAGCAGAATAACTGGAGGGAGGGAGGGAGAGGAGAAGTATGGGAGATCCTGAAAAATTTCTCATGAGCAAGGGTTTGAAAATGAAGAATTCATGGTGTAGCAACATTATTACTAATTTAAAATTGGTAAACTGCCCTTGCAGTTTCACTTATTGAAGATGGTTGTTGCCTTGATACTTTTTTTAATTGAAAAAAAGTAGCAGACAACGATGATAAGGACTTTTAAAGGGTTTCTCATGGCCCTGGTTGTTCCAACCCTCCTTTCTCACATTCTCCTATGACAGTGTTCTGGAAGGTAACACATAGCTGACAGGCACCTCTGAGTAATTCGGTGCCCCCTGTACCCTCCCCGTCTGTAGCAGAGTCAGCAGTGACCCTTGGTGACAGCTCTGGGACTGTGTGCTCTGATGTTTCACCCTCTTTGCTTCTCTGAGGGTGGACAGTCTGGTACGCCAGGCCCCTGCTTTTCCATGTCTTCACTGCTCCTTGGCTAATTACTTCCAACTCAGACCATTTGTTTGAGATGTATGTGAAAGTATAAAAGTAAATACGTGTGCGTATCATTGATATCGCTGTAGACATTTGGCAGCTTATCTAAGGAAAACTGCTTTCCTTTTTTACTTCTATTTCTATTAATGAAATGATAATAAGCTCATTTCTGCTCTTCCATCATTTTTTATGGCAATGATAAACCTGTGTGTATATAGTCTATATTTAGCAAATAGATTAAAATAGAATTTCCCAATAAAGAGAGCAGTTAGAAATACAATCAAATGAGTTCTCAAATAAAAGCAAGTGACTAGTCATGTTCAGAGGATTTCAGACTTCCTGTAGTTCTATGAATCATCTATGTTGACTTTTTGTTGTTGCTTTTTTTAGTTTGTGGGCATTTATGTATTCACTTATTTTTAGTTCACGTTTTCACCAGAATACAGTTCACTTGCAGAAAAATGCACATATTACAAATGTACAAATGGATGAACTCCCACAAAGTGAACGTATACGCTCAATGTTTAAGTCGTAAAACATTACCAACAGCCACTCATACAAGTGTCAACTGCTATCTCATCTCCATCACCACAGATGACTGCCTGTGCCTGAACACCACAGGGGTACAACATGACCCCTTGTCTGGCTTTTGTCACTCAACATTATGTTTTTGAGATTCAATCATGTTCTTTTTTATTGCTGTATAATATTCTACTGTATGAATGTGTCAAAAAGCTTCCACAGATTTCTTTATCCATTTTACTGTTGATGCACGTTTCTCATATTTAGCTGCTATGAATATTCTTATAAATGCCTTTTGGGGCACATATGTACAAATTTCTGTGTAGCATATTTCTAGAAGTAGAATTGCTGAATCTTAAGGAATATATTTTCATGTTAGAAGATACTGCCAAACAGTTTTCTTAAGTGACTGTACCAATTTAGACGTTTATCAACATTACATGAAAATTGCACATGCCCCATTTTTCGTTATTTCCATATTTTTTTGCTCTCTATTTTTGCCTTTCTGATGGCTGTGTATTGGTGTCTCCTTTAATTCACATTTTTCTAATGACTAGTGTTGATGTATATCTTTCATATGTTAGTTGCCATTTGACCATCTTTTGGGAGGAACTTGTCAAGGTATTTTGGTCCATTAAAAAAAAACACTTTTTCCTTTTTTCATTTTTTCCTTGTTTGTTCATTTATAAAATTGGACCATATCCTAAGTCCAGTATTTCACCTGGTGAGGAAGTGAGACTCATGGAAAAGTGTCTCAGTTAGAAATATGTGTTTGTTTGTTTAACAAATGTTTATCAAACATCTCTTATGTTCTATATCTTTATAGTGGTAAAAAGACAGTGTCTGCCTTAAAGCGTTGTAGTCTAGTGGGATATTAAACAAGTAAAAAGACCCCAAGAAGACTTGGTATTGAGTGCTTTGATAATTAGTGTCCAGAAGAGAGCCCAGTGAAAAAGCATAAGCAAGGGTGAATAATAGTTTTAAGAAAAGACTTTCCATAAAACAAGAAAAGGAGCCAAAACTTAGATGAAAAGTTGGTGTTAGCCAGATGAAAATGAGTATGGGGAATAGTGTTTTAGGTAGAGGAAACAAAATCATGTTTGTGAGATAGTGATGCTTATGGGGCAAAAGGGTGGGTTTGCCTGTATATGGAGGGCTGGTGGTGGTGGTTTAAAAAGTCTTAAAGTACTCATTCATTTATTTAATGTGCCAAAACCCATGTAAATCACAAGGACATGAGGGTGGGAGTTAACAACAGCAATGATAATAATAACTAATATTTATGGAGTGTTTCTGGTGTGCCGGGCACTGCTAAACACTTTACTTGCATTATTTCACTTAATTCCTATCTCCATCCTATGATGTAGGCACTGTTACTGCTGTTTTATATTTGAGAAAACTGGGTCCTAGAGAAGCTAAGTAGCTTCATTCAGCCCTAGAATGCCCCTGTGTCCACTGAAAATATAATCTATTTGGAACTTCAACTACTACCCAAAGAATTACATGTAAAATTGTAATTGCATTGAGGGTTACAGTAGCCTTAAGTTAGACATGGGTCTGTATATCGTAACAGTAAGAGTTGTAAGATACCAGAATAGATGATAAGAATGAACATTTTCTAACATTGTTTTAAATTATAGGTATATAATAAAATAGTATGTATACTATACTAATACGATCTATAAACTGTTATATATAAAAATACTGCCATCCCCTTGTGAAAATGAAAAGGCAATAAACTATAGTAGCTAAGAGCACAGAGTCTGGTGTCAAAATGCTTGGGTTTGATTCCTGACTCTACCATTTATCATTTAAATACCCATGGCAAACTCTTAACCTCTCTGCCTCACTTGGAAAAACATTGTCTTAAATCCCTACTATGTTCATTTCAAAATTTGGTGGTCCTGGGAGGAAAACCTGTAAAAAAAAAGCCTTTGGTCTTTTTCCTGAAAGTTTCAACATGCTGAATGAACACCAACAAAAAAATCATTTGCATACTGAGACCTTGTAAAGTACATTACTTTTGGGCCTGCAGAAAATTTTTGGATTGAATTTAAGGCACTGAAAATAGGTAATAATTGAAATGTCAGCAACTATAATTTTAACAATTCTAGTTGATGCTACTGGAATATTAAATATACCTGTTAAATATATTTTTTTTCTTTTCAGTATATAAATTTTAATATACATCCCATATCTCTCCAGCCATATTTTCTATATCAAGTCCCCTGTGGCAATTTTATCTTTGAATACAAACTCTTCTTGTTCAATATTTGAGTAGTGATAATGGGTTTTATTCTATAAATAACATCCTTAGTACCCTAAACTACAGCCGGAATAACTTCATCATTTGCAAGAATTACAGTGCTTTATATTCAAAAGAGCAATTTTAATGTTTTATTCATTGCCAGTAAACAAATGCAGAACACATGAAGAAAACTGTTTATTGGCCTAGAATGGGCAAATATATTGTGTTAGCGGGGTGCCCTCTACCCACGGGGCTGGCAGGCCTTTACTCCTGAAATGCAGTATTCCAGGGGCCTTCTAGAACAATGCAAATTATATTTAAATTAGCAATCTAAGCAGGTCTGAGCTGATGAGCAATTCAAACTATGGAAGGATACTTGGCAATCTTATTTTATTCAGAGCTAGTTTTAAGAGTTACTTGTCCCCTCCAAGGGTTGCCCAATAGCTTACTTCTCAAACTTTTCCTTAGAAAAGGAAACTAATCCAGGTGTGTGGTCGACAATAGCCTGCTGCGTGCAGCAAATCTATTCTGACCCTCTTGTTTTACTTAACATCTGTGATTTTTTTTGAACTGTATTCATAACATACTGTTTTTTTAAATACAAATTCTCAAAAAATAATCTGCACGTAAAATTGATGCTTCGTAAGAAGCACCATGTTTTATCATACGCATTTATGTTCCTCCTGGTACACCATTCATTGAAAGGCCCAGGTAAATCTAGGGTCTCTCTGGTTTGTAATTTCCTTGTCCTCCTAGATATTTTGCATCTGAAGGCCAGAACAGTACAGCACATATTTGAATCGGCTGATGTGTGGACAGTAGTTTTGTTTTGGTTCTTGTTGTCAGTACAGCGGTACAGCTAATATTTTAAAAATTAGCAGATTCCATCAGTGGGTACTGACTTCATTTCACTTGAATATAGCTACAGGGCATCTGTTGTCAGAAGCTGAGTTGCACTGGCCTATGGCAGAGGGCGTTCCTTGTCCCTGCTGTTTCCAGCCTTATTTTGGCTGGCTGCACGCCTCTGTTTCAGCCTCCCGGCTCCTGTTAGCATTTAGATTTGTAGCTCCCTAAATTAATGAGCCCAGAGCTCCCCATTTGATGTACTGTGGGTAGGTTATACGTATGCTGTGATAGGACTGATTTCCTCAGACCCTGGAGGGTGAGGTGATAAAGGTTGGGAAGCACTGAGTTAGCCTTTTGGTAACTTCATGCGTGGCCCCGCACTTCCAGGGTGCCTCAGGGTTATGGGTTCCAGGAATCCTTTGCCTCTCTTGTGTTTATGTCAGTTCTTGTGGAGAACTGTCCTCTCGTAAAGTCCGTCTGCAGACTCAGAAGAATCAAATCCACATGCTCTTTAACCAGGTGGATCCTCTGTCTGATGTCCAAGGTTTTAATTTGTCAGCGAAGCAGTGTCTGTTGGGCATAGCCCTGCTTCTGTTGCCTGATAGGGATGGATCCAGACTGGCAACATTCTCGCTCATAAAGTGCGTCTGACGAGCCCAGCAGGAAAGAGGTGTTGGTAGAAATCACGTGATTGAAAACATTTTCTTTGCGTGTAACTCCATGAAGACAATGGGGGCTAGTATAACTTATAATGTGTGGTTGTTTTTTAAGTGCTGTTAAATGTTTACAAAAGAGCTGCAAAATTCCATAAATGTACAATGAATTCCTTCACCGCTTTTGTACAATATGAAAATTATAAACTCTGTTAATGAAATTTAGTTATTCAGAAGAATGCCTGAAGAGCAACATACAAGGAGCAACAGTAAGACACAGAATAGATGAAAATGTTATTGTCAGTAGGTTTGACATTTTGAAATTTATGAGGATTGTTTGGCTTGAGTTTCCAAGCGGTGCTGTAACATAACATACTAGCTGTGTTCAATTTAATGATGTATATTTTGTCCAATGCATTTCCCATCAGCAGGAGTGGATATGGATGCAGAATAGGCTACATTTTATTTTATCAATTTATATACAGCTATGCTTCAGGACATAACAGTGAACGTTAGGTTACATTTCTGGTCCTCCGGGAATCTTTTAGTTTTAATAGACTATGAGGATTATGGAAACCCTTTGACATTGAGTTCAGGCATGGCTGTGCGTGAGTGACTGTGCTTTTTGGAAGACACACACAACATTTTTGAGCTCACTTTGCAGAGTTTTCAAAGATGGATAATCTGGTGAGATAAAAATACACCAAATTCAATCTTTACAACTATCACTCTCTAAGGAGGTAAAGAATGTGCTCAATTAGCAGTGCATGTTGTGATGCATTTACATCCAGATGCATTAAATGCTAGATTAAACAAGAAAATTATCTTCTGGGAGTTTAGTGGACAAAGTAGACATGTCATTAAATTCTATATAAAATACAATGAGAAGCTAAGAAAATTCCCATTCTGGTGTACAAGGCTTTGAAGTGTGGGACCTTGACCAGTACTGCTTACTACAAATACAATACAAGCAGTTTAAGTCATTTTAGAGTTGCTCATTGCCATGTTAGAAAGAAATATGTGAAATTAAATTTAGTAATATATTTTATGTAACCCGATATAGCCACAGTAGTACCAATTCAACATGTAATCAATGTAAAATGATAAATATTCAAATTACCTTTTTTGATAAAAGGTCTTTCAGATCTGGTGGGTATTCCACACTTGCAGAATGACTGAATGTGGACCAGCCACATTTCAAATGCTCAGTAGATGCGTGACTGGTGGACTGATAGCACTGCTTGGCTTTTAGTCTCTTCAGTACAGTGAGCAGAGATTTTATATGGTGCGAATTTATTCTTTCATGGCAGTTTTGTTTTAGGGTGCTGAAATCCATGCTTTCTGAAACTTAGCGTCCTCCTTCCTGTTTAGCAACACTAAGGATTTAGTTGGAAAGAGGAGGAAGGAGGGTAAATACTTGTTGACTCAGTGAATGAGTGATTAACGTTCATAGTAAAAGATCAAAGTGTGGATTTCCCCATAATTAAGGGAATAAGACCGATGATATTAATGAGGCAATAAAGGAGAGAGTGTAGCAGTTGAGAGCCAAAGTCTGACTAATTCTGGAATAGATGTAATATTAAGTAATTAAATTTTTAAAAATAAAGCCAAATAATCACCATAAACAGGAATTCTGGATGATGGATTTTCAGCATGATCGTAATTTACATCTGTGGGTTTTAATTTATATGGATCATATTACTATGAAAAATTATAAACTCATCTTCTGTTGCTCCTCTTTCTCTATAAAAGGAGAGTATGACATGTATGTATGTATGTTTTCTGGAAATCTGTTTGCCTTAGTAACTCTTTCTCTTAAATTAGAATGATTTAATAATGTAGGCTACTCACAGAGGTTCATGTGGTGTGTTTTTTTCTGATCTTCTTTGGGCTCTGGCAGATTCTATGGCCTACTAATATTGCTTAGTTCTGTGTTTTAAAAACCAGAGTAGTATTTATCGATATCAATAAGAAAAATAATAATTTAATAATAGCTAGTATTTGTATCAAATGGCTTCTGCAAATTTTATTTCTTAGATTCTCCAGACACAGCAAACATGCTGCAAGGTAGGCATTATTTTAGCCATTTCTGTGGATGTTGAAAAACTGAATTTTAGAGAGATTGGGACTAGGCCATGGCTCTGTAATTTGGAAATAGAAAAGCTGAGATTTGAATTCAGCGCTGGAGGATGCTAAATCTCATTTAGTATTCTGGAGCTAATAAGGTAATTTTAAGGAAACATATTCGTAAGTGCCTCTCGTGAAGTTTGCAGTTTGTGGTCTTACAAAAATGGGAGAGCTACTTTCCAGTACCTTCTGAGGCTCCTGAGACTTCTAGGGTGTCTGTGGGAGTGTTCTTGCATCTCTGGGAAAACCTACATTAAAAACAAAATCACTGGCAAATAAGAACTCTACTCCACTTTGTTTAATTTAAACCCCTCGGTCTACAGAACATACATGGAGAAATGCTACCCAGACGGTGGCTGTCGCAAGACTTAGACCGGCAGTGGCTCCCGGTCAGAACTGTGAACGAGGACACCAGTCTCTTCCGTGGCTGCTTGGATCCACAAAGTAAATGCTGCTGTGGCAGTTTGTGCCTTTTCAGTGCGTGGTGGCACTCCTGAAGTCTGGCCACATCTGTAACTAGACGTTTGCTCAGGCATAGCGCTTCCCTCAAGCTCACGCTCGGAAGCTTCCAGTGAGAGGCACTGTGTATGGCATGAAGAAAACAGAAGGGACTTTGAAATCAGAGTGTGTTCATATCCCGGCTGTGCAATTCCGCAGCCATCACACTCTTATTTCTTCCCTTGTAACGTGGAGGTTAATATCTCCTCTCCCCAGTGAGGATTACCTGAGATCATGCGTGTAAAGTACCTGCCACATTGCTTGGCACGTACCTGATTTACGGATTGTATTTTTCCTGCTGGGATAGTATTATAAATAATATACTCCTTTAAATGATACAAGACGAAGTAATAGATGCATTTCTGAGCATTTGGCGTAGCTGTGGTACAACTGTAGGGAAGGAAATTGTTGACAGTCACAGATAAACTCTGTTACAATGCCGTGCTTTATGGAACTGTGCTTAGAAGGGAAATCCTCCCTGCTTACCCTCAGAATTCTCCAGGGCCACCCCCAGGATTGTTCAGCTACTGGTGTGTCCACAGGCTGAGCTTTAGAAATAGTGAAAATATTTCACTCCGTTGTCCCCTTTTTATCTCCTAAGCATTTCTCTTCATGCCATATAGTAGAGATATGTGGCGTGCTAAGTTACAATTGACACATTAGTTATCCATTTTATACCTACCCTGAGCAGATTAGGGGCCACTGGGAATGAGAAGTTTGGGTAAATTTCGTGAGTTCAGCAATTCAGAGTTAGAACGCAAACTCGGTTAATGTATTCTAGTGCATAGTGTATGCCTGGCAACCCTATGCATTTTTAAAACATAGGATTCATAGGACCCACAATATTGTAAATGGAAAGAGACTTGAAGATCTTTCAAACCCCTTAATTTCATAGGTGAAGAAGCTGAGGCCCAGATAGGTTAGTTAATTTACCAGTTGGCACATAACAGTTAATGGCAGTATTGCAGTAATAAAGGAAGAATGACCATATTGCTTTCTCCATCTATTTCGACACGAGTCTCACCAAGCAAATAGTGTTTTATGGTGAGCTACAAGAATTCGGCATATTGTTAAGGACAATAGAAACTCCAAACAAAACGCATCATATAATTTGCTTGCATTAAAAACTGCTGCCAGGTATAAAGGGTTATTCCAGAGAGTTGGAAGACTAGATGCCTGTCAAGTTGCTTGCCCTCCTGTGACCAAGAGGGGTTCATATAGCCACCTCTTGATACTGGATTGGTCCATGGGTGATAGCTAACTTTGAAGTGATGCATGCATATCCTGGACACCACCCTACGATTTGGATAATCTGTGTTTCTATGTCTGTAAAATGAGAGGAATAACACTACATCCCTCACAAGGTTTTGAGGACCGTACAAGTAGGGTAGTTAGTAGTTGAAACAGTCCCTAGCACTCGTAAGTCTGTGTTTGCTGATGCTTTAACCAGTCACTCCTCCTCTCCTGCTATTACTGAGAATTGACACCACCCTACTCAGAGAACAGTTTGAATTCAGTTCTTTGGCCAGCAGCTTTCGCTTGCTGCATCTCCCAAGATGTATTTAGTCACCTTCAGGAATAAATTTAGGGAATTTAAGGGACTGTACTTTTAAAATCGTATGTTTTTTGAATGACATTATATTTAAATTAAAATGTAAAAATACATTCCCCATACAAATTGGGGAAGTACATGTGAGCGTAACCTGCTTACTTCCAGTGATTATGTGATAGTTATTTGACTTTTGAACACGTCTTAAAAATTAGAATAGAGATTAATCCATATATTATTTATAAGACTAATCCTGATTTTAGTATTTTAGTTTTATGTATGTCTCCAAGTAGGTTTTTAAGCCTGCAGTTGGCAAATTTTTGTTTTGAGATTATTTTTCAAAATGCTTTTGATATGTGTTGGCTGCTACACTATTATTTTTCAAAATCATTTGAATATTCTAGAGTATTTATAAAAAGATAAACTTATATAATTTACATACGCTTCAGGAATTTCTCTCTAGTCATATTTTCCACCACTGTTTGGCTGTGTGTGTGTGTGTGTGTGTGTGTGTGTGTGTGTGTGTGTGTGTACATGTGCATGTGTACTACTGTCTGTGGGTGTATTTTCATTGATTTATGTTTGAACAATAAATATTTTAAAATATGTGGTCTGTGAGGGTCAGAGATGTCACAAATAATCTTAAATGATGAAATGTGGCACAGTTCATGAGAAAGGTCTTTCAAAGTCACGTTTTCATAGAATTAGCTTTTTTAAATCGTATTTTAAATTATCTGATGCTCATTGTGTGTGTGTACACTTGTTCTTAGTAAATTTTTCATATTTGTGTACACTGTATGCACATATGTATTTACATATGTGATTGTATGAATGTTTAGTCAGATTTAAATGTCCTAATTCCTAATACATCCCTTTTCCCTGAAATGTCTTCTGTTCCCCACTTGTCAAGACTCAGCTTTGTTTCACTTCCTCTGTGAGACCTGTATGGGTTCCTTAAACGCCCATTATACTTGGCTCTTTCACCAGAATTCCTATGATTAATTAAGGGTGTCAGCCTGATATAGGTTAGAGATTATATACTTTGATCACAGTTATTTTCATTGTAAAATGTGGGCATTAATCCTAGGTCATTGAAATGGCTAATCTTTGTACACAAATTTATTAAATATATGTAAAAGCACCTAGTCAGTGTTAAACATGGTAAACATTCAATAGATGGTGCTATTATTGTTGTACTTATTTTACTAATTTATATTTGTCTCACTTATGTTGTCTGTGGGCTTCTTTAAATCAGGTACTGTGGCATACGATTTTTAAGGTCCTCACTTCCTGGCATGTAGGCGATTCATGGATGAATTAATAGCAGCATATAGGTACCATGTAATAAATTCACTATTGTAAATCAGTGGGCCTTCATCACCTCACAATTGCTTGGATTATATTTCACTGGACCTCCAATTTTGGTATTTTTCAGTTTCTAAAGGAGTCTTTTTCTTCCCTTATAAACAAGAACTAACCTAATATATCATTTGTCATTCTCAACAAATAGTATTTTGTTTTTCTGGCATTATTTAGTAATGGGAGAAGCATATGGTTATGTAATCCATTTGACAGTCTACTAATTTGCTCATCACTGAGAAATACTAATTGATTATGTATTTGTTATGATGGCTACGTAGCTATGCATTGTGGACCAGATTACGAGCTATATAGGACAATGATTATGATGTCTGAATGCACAAACTGGATTGATGAGTTCAGCTGGTCAAAACTATTGTTCAGTAAGGCTCTCAGCAGCCCATAAGATATTCATTAAAAACATCAAATAAATCCTCTTGTTTCTGTATCACTATGTCAAAATGTCAGTAAAACAAATCTGTTTGGTTCTTTGATCCGTCTTTCATATTGTATTTTAAAATCTTCCCGTGATAAAACTGCTTTGGGTTCAAATGTTAGAAGAGGTTGAACATAAAAGTATCCTAAAAATACATCATCTGGTATTTTCTAATAATTTTTAAATATTTTAAGAATGCAAATTTCATTTAAATGTCATCCATAATTGTGTGCCATTTGTTTTTCTACTCAGGTTTTACAGTTTAACGGAATGTTTTGCCAACATTTTAATAAATATTTGTTTTATTTCACAGGAATTAATTCAAAACTGGATAGGAGCAGCATATTTTAATCAACTATTGTTGTAATGGACCAGAAAATAAATTTACTTCCTAAGCAAACTGTTTACTGTGCATTTCAATGGGATTTATCTTGCTTAGCATTGGCAAGCTAAACACAGAAGGCAACAACAATTAATAGGAAAGCCAAATATGTATACTGCATACTAAATAAGGCAACATATTTTTGTTGAATATGTCATAGATCTTTCGTATATAAAATTCATTACCCAATAATGTATACCTTAGCTGTGTTCAGATAGCACCCATTGAAGTGAAGTAATAAATTATTAAGCTGTGTGAATTATGCATTTTTAATTGGTGCCAAATATGTGTTTATCATGATTTTATTGTCAGTTGTTTTCAAAATTTTAAGTTTGCTTTTCTGTATATAAATCCTACAACCACATTATACTTACATAAAAGTGCTAAGGCATGAACTGGAGGTTAAAACATAGCTGGGCGCTCTTGTTATTTCTTCTCTCCTTCCAGCCTCTTAAAAAAATCCAAAGACTTGAACATTTTTAGCATGCTGGTTTCAAACACGTTGAGAGGATTAAGAGAAGGATGTCAGGGTTCTTATGGGAATACAAACGTGTGTGTGGCCAAGTTACTTTTGGCAGAATGTAGTTACATATGAAGTAGTTGTACGTGTAAGTACAGATTGCATATGCTCATATTTGTGTTGCAATCTAAATCACATAAATTAGACATATGAAGACAGAACTTAATCATCTTGTTAGTCCTTTGCAATACAAATCAGATTTTTGACTATGCAGTCCCAATAAAATGGCAATTACACTTGAATATGAGCATAACATAAATTACTTTTCAAACCATTATATTGAACACAGTATATGTAAATAAATGCTTAACTCATTTGCTGTGGTTACTTTCTTTTAAAGGTTTATTTGTTCTCTGTCTGCATAGAATAATGGAGTGTAATGTAAGCTGAAAACAGATTAAAAGAGTAATTTCCATGTCAGTGTGCTTTTGCTTTACCTCCTCCCTCTGAAAATGGGCTGTATATTTAGTGAATTCTATTCTTAAATGATTTCTCAAGCTTCCAGGCAAACCTTTCTCCAAATGAGGCTTTAACTCTTAAAGGTTGCTCTTTCTAGATTATCCTTTGCTTTTTTTTTTTTTTTTTTACTAGTGAACATTTCTTGGGTGAAAGCATATTTTCAGGGGGACATGAAACTGGAAATAGGGAAAAACAATTTAATGAGACTTTTCAATGGATTATACATAAGTAACAGAATTCCAAGGGGATTGTTATTGCATTTAGATTATTAATGACCTTTGAATTCCCTTCTTCCTGTTTCTATTGGCTATCTCATCATTGAATTCTCTTAATGGAAGAATTATTGACACTATGCTGTGGGACTCTAGGGTGGAGATGCCATTGTCTCTATTCTCAGGCCCTTCATGTGATAAACAGGGATAATGGTTGAAGGTGGTTCTGAGGAAGTGTAATGTGGGCTAGCGTGGGTCATTGCCTGTTCCTAGTTCTCAGCAAAGTTTAAGTGGAAAGAGGAGTCTGGGCACTTGATGTAAATGTCTATAAATCAGTCTGTGTGTGTTTAATTTGTAAATGATATACATGTATGGAGTAAGGATGAGACTGATATTTGTTGACTATGTGCCAGATAGTTTGGTATGCGCATTGTATCCATTATGCTTTTCAATATTCCTAGGCTACCCCCTGCCCCTCCCCGAAGAGGTTGTATTATACCAGTTTAATAACGGAGGAAAGGGGTGGCATATAAAGTTAAACAGGTTGCCCCCAAGTCACCTTACCCGTTGTTAAAACCAGCGTTCACTCTGTCTGGTGTTCACACGTGGATCTTTTCCATGCCAGCACATGGCCTTTTCCTGTGGGGTGGAAAGTGTCATTCATTCATGTGAGACCATGAAATTCTGGGTATAGAAGTGTTCTTGATGTTTCTTTATTGTCACCTGGATTGCCTGACGAGTCAGAGTAGGGAGGTGGAAATGTGTGCCTGGTTTTTTGTCTCAAGGAAAGGACGTAATGCTAGAAAGTAGGTGTGTAATTATTAAACATGTCCAGAGAATACTCTGCACTGAAGTTTTTTGTGCTTTTCTTTTTTAAAAAATTCATCAGATCTTTGCTATGATGGTCTTCAGTTAATAAATGTAATGAAAATTGGATTACTTATTATGAGAAAAATGCTTTCTCTATGGATTCTACCCACCAGAACTGAAGTGATGTCTAGTAAAAGTTTGAACATTCTTAAGTGAGATACATGGAAGAATTATCACTCTAATCTTTAATCATGAATCATGAAAATTATGTGTATTTCATATGTAGATGTTACTTAGAGTATAGACCCACCTGTACCCCAAAACAGAAAATAACTATTCTTTCCTATTTATTGTGAGAGGCATTCTCTAAAATCAGATATTTTTATAGACATGATTTGCTAACTACCCATAGCCTATACTAAAAAAGTATGTGAACACTAGTTTACTTCACTACAGAGAACGATATGTGTGCCATGGAATCCATATCTTTTCTCAGCAGTAAGATGTCTCATGCTGTACAAGTTCAGAAGAGATACAGTAGTGTCACCTGTCACCTAGCAACAAGCTTACTGCTTTGTGTTTTTTACATTTTAAGTCAAAATACATATGAAAATGTCGTACTTAGATTTGCATTTATCTCCAGAAATATTTAGCTTAACCTTCAAATGTTTTTAATTCCTAAGATAACTCACCACGACAGATAAAACAAGTAACTTTAAATGAAAAAAATAAAAAAGGCAACATATATATTAGAAACCTTGATACAGGGTAAGGCCAACCTGGATCTGTTATATCTCAGACTTAAGTGCCTGTTGAGTTCCCTAATCGGCTTTAAAACTTATGGTAACTGACTTGTATACATAAACCTTTATTACTTGACTTTTAAAAAAATCAAAAATCAGTACCTGAAAACAGAAGATCATAACTAATGAAGCAGTGATTTGTAAAGTTGAATCTAGAAGACAGAATTCCAAATGGGATTGCTGTATCAGCACCAGAATTCAATTTATTTGAAACAGAACAATTAAATTATGTTTGTGGGGAGAGTGGAATAACCTGACTAGTCAGGTATCTGTAAACATCTTTAAAACGTGTTTCTCCATCTCTATTTAAAGATACATAAAGGAGTTCTCAGAGGAACTAACAACGAGTGTACTTATGGGTCCCGGAGTATGGAGGATGTGTTGAACACTAACCTTTAAAGATTGAGAACATAATAGATCATTTACGATGAGATGAGGAGCCAGCATCCTGTGACTACGGGTAATATAATGCCTGTACTCTGGGGTAATTATTCTGAAGTAACTCCTCATTCATTAAGGAGGGGAGCATCCACTTTCATTCTGGCCAAGGTCATTTCTGTTGTCTAGGGAACTCTCTTGAAATTCTAAAGGATGCAGGCTGACCATGTGTGAAAATTTTAGCGGAGAAAACAAGAGTTTGAAAGTGAAGAATTCAGAAAGTCATTCTCTATTGTTTGTAGCTATTTAAGAGAAGTAGGTGTAACTAGAATTTCTACAGACTGTCCACTAAAGCATGAATATTTACCAGCAGTTCTAGCAATAATGGTTTTGTTTAAAAGTAAATCTATATAATTCTTTCCAAAATGTAATAACTTATGCCTGTTCTTATTTTTTATCTTTTTTCATATTGAAATAAATGACCAACCCTTTGCTTTCCTTCACTTGACAATTGAGAATCATTTTTGAAGCTGGGAAAGGAAAGACTAAAGCCATTTGTAATGAGTTTTTGATGAGGGCGGTGACCTTTAAAACTTCTGTGCTTTGAGAGATTTACTGAATAATTTCACAAACGCATTTGGCAGAGCTAAGTAATCATTTAATTAGGAAATTGATGAGATATTAACTGGTATTGGAAATGTGCCTTTTTCCTATTTTATATCATGGCTTGGTTTTGATGGGGATCTGGGGGAACAACACCAGGGACCTCTTAGCCTGAATAAAATGAGAAGTTCTTCTGTTCTATCTTGTGGTCTTAATTTAGGCAAATATATATTTTTTTCCTATTTAATATCTGGGCTATTTATGGAAGAGTGGTTATTCTTACATGTATGAAAGTCCAGATTGCTGTATAAACATTGCTTCAACTAGGGTAGTGGGGTAGATAACAATAGGTATTATTATTTTACCTGCTTCAATGGCGAAAGAAATTGGGCCTCAGGTTGATTGAGTTGCGTAAGGTTACACAGCCAGTGGATGGCAGAAGTGAGACTAGGGCAGGTCTTGTCAACTCTATGTCTTCATTTGCTGTCATTTGTGGTACTTAAAGTTTAGGGGTGTAAGATGGGAGCTGCAGAGTCAGAGGTGATCTTGAGCACACTCTTTGAGGAAAACAATAGTGCGCATTGTACCCGGCTTTCCCCAGGTTTAAAACATGCAGAGGTAGACATTTAAGTTGTAGATGGTTGCAAAGATAAACCATGAAGAGCTGTGCTCTAAGATTTGGGCCTAAGGGGATTTTTAAGGACCCTGACATCATCTGACTTGTACCTTGGGTATGAAATTGACCTCTGATCATCACTGTCAAATGGATCTTAAAATAGTTCATGTGCTCAACTGACAGAACTGCTTCTGGAACAAATGATATCATTAGGTTACTTTGTAAATCACACAGTGCTGAAAATGGGTGGTATTGTGTTATGTATAGTTCATGTAATGTTTATTTCAGTCTGCAGATTAATCGTACCTAAAAGATAAATTATGTAATTAAGGCCCTAGTTACTTGGGTAAGAAATGCCCACATAATTGATACAAAGACGAGTTTTCTTTATTTGGTTTTTCTTTCATTTCTCATTATTATCTTCACTCATTCAGCAAACATTTATTGATCTCCTAAAATTTGCTATGTTTTGTATTGGGAAACAGAGATGGGAATGGCACTGTGTTTGCCCGTGTTTCTTCTTCTGGTGGGAATATAAGTTGGTATAGCCTGTTTACAAAGCGCTTTGGTGACATATTTTGACTGCCTGAAAAAAATCCATATTAGTTTGATCCACTAATTATATTTGTATAATTATATTCTAAGGAAATAAATAACAGAGCAGATTAGCGCAGCTAAGTACAGTAGTTAGGACGAGGCTGCCTAGCTGGGGTGAGTGCTGGTGAAAGTCTACACTAGGCCCGAGTCACCTGTCCCCACTTCCTGATTAGCCTGTCTGGAGAGGGTGTCCTTTTTAGTTGCACACAAGTGTCATCCAGGCTAGCAGAGGGCCTGATGTATGCAAGAAGATGCTCATGGTATATTAAAATATGAGAGAGAAAAAAATCACAACCACATTTTGAGATATTAGGAGCCAGAAAGTAAGATTAAAGCCAGTTTTGAAGTACTGGGTATGTGGTGCTATGAAGTTGGAACTGATTGGTTTAGATATATTTTGAAGACTAGAGAGGACAAAATATGTTTGATAAGAACATGGTATATTAAATGACTTTTTAATTCTTTTTAAGGGATTCCGTATTATGGCTTCATAACGTAAAGTGGAAGAATGATACTCTGAATTTCAAGAGACTATTTCTAGTCTTCTGCTATAGTATAATATTAAAATAATGCATTTATTTTATATTGCCTTTTAGTAGCATTTCTAGTAGTAGTAAAAGGTGTAGTATATACGAGTATTAGGAGATTACTTTGAGATGAGAAAGAGACAAGAGAAGAGGAGAAAGGAAGAGGAGGGAAGAAGAGGGGAGGAAGGAGAGAGAAAAAGACAGAGAGATTTAAAACTGGAATAAAATTAAAGTCCGGTTTCCCTGCAGGCCAAGCCCATGGAACTTATGAATTCTGCTACATTTCCTTTAAGGCTTTATGAGTTAGTGAGCTTTTTTTTTCTTTTTCTTTTTTTTTTTCTTCTTTAAATGTATGGAAACACATGCAAAAGGAAACCTTCCCCAATGCTGCAGTACAGACATTGGCACAGAATATCTGAGGACTCCAAGGCGTGTCCCCTTTTGAGTATAATTCCAATGGAAAAAAAGTCAACTGTGCTTAATAAGCTGGCTTACGTGAATGCCAAAGAAAATTTGCTTCATGAAATGGAAATTCTGAAGCAAGTTACATAATGCTGAGAGAAAATAAATAGGAGAACTTTTAAGATACATCCAAAGGGGGCAAATGGTCTATTGTAATCAGAACTCACCAATCCAGCAATATTTATTTAATTATATTTGGTAAGATCCAAATGGTCCTGGGGATTTGGGAACTTTCAGAAACCATATAAATATTTACTTGTTTAATTTTTAAGAAGCGACATGTGTTAACTTAGATCAGTTTTTAAAAATTCCTTGGGTATTGATTGACCAACATGGAGCCACCAAAAGGTACTCATGTTACGTATTCTGCACATTTGTGTCAACTGTAAAGAGAAAAAAATCATTTCCGCTGGAAAACAGCATTATTTCAAAAATCTCTTAGTTGTTAAGAATGATGGAGCCAGGTGCTTCAGTTGGGGTATTTAGGAGTTCTCTTTCATATATTAAATTTACTTTTAATCTGCTTTCTCCTCGGGCTTCTCTCTCTATTGCATCCCCCATCTTTTTTCCCCTCCTTCTCTCCCTGATCTTTGTCCAGGTTTTCGTTACCTGGTGCCCACGATCTGTCTCAGTGTCATAGCTGCTGTTTCTGCCTCTCTCACCTCATTTCTCCGTTTTGCCCTTTTCATGTCTGCTAAAGAGCAAGCAAAAAACAAACAAGGAAAGAAAAAATATTCGCCAGCTATTATTTCTATGTTGCTCCACTAATCAAGGACTTTAAAGAATTGCAGACTTAAGATTCCTCCCCCCCCACCTCCCAATGAAATGATATTAATGAACATGTGGAACCTTTTCTCATTATTTGTTTCTGTGTGCTTTTCTTGTAGAATCAATGTGACTCTGGAAACAAATGGCTGAATGAATAATCCATATGAAGAGGAAAACAATAAAGGTTGGTTTGTCAAATTGTATAATTGAAGTAAAAATTCTATTTTAAATCTGACTTTCGGGCAGGTGTTCTCACTTGAGCACTTTCTTATCTGAATATGAGATGTAGGTCTATACTTAGACACACGCAGCTATCTGTAAAGTGTAATTTTTATTTTCAATCCCTTAAATTTATGAGGAGGCAGACTGTTTTTGTGCAAGTTTAGCTGTCAATTTCCACAACTTATTTTAAGAATCAACTTTCAGATGAATATTAAAAAGCGGTAAACCACTTGATACAACTGATCACAGGGACAAAAAAGAAAGCCTGATTTTGTTTAGTACACATCAGTCCCTACAAGCATAATTCTCATACCTGCACCATATGGTGTATGATTGCTCTCAAATGCCGTCTTCTTTGCACCTGCAGTCTTGGTTTTCCTCACAAAGGTAAGATGATTATGAAAGACTTTTAACTTTGGTATCTGACAGACAAGTACCAGTATGAACTACAGGAGGAAAAAAAATCTGTGAACATCAACAATAATCAAATGCTGGGTATCCCTGAATTTGTTGTAGTTATTTGCACTTTTCTTGTACTGTATACTGATAATATAAAAATCAACGGTGATACTAAGGAAACTACAATATGTTAAACCAACTCCATTTCATAATGTTTTTGTTTTGTTTTACACTGAACAGGTCTGGTACACATGTGCCTCGTAACTCTTCATATAACTGCACAACACATAAAATTTCATATTTCCTTTTCCCCAGTTACTCCCGCTACTTTCAAATAAATGTATAGTCATGCCATATCTTTTTCTGCCCGTCTACTTTCACAGTTACTTGCAAATGATTTTCCAGGGTATATCTTTAACTTAACACTGCCTTCCTCCTTCCTCCTCATTGCTAAAATTGCTCCTTTCTATACATATTAGTATCTGGAAAATTTTCAGACCTCTAGAAGGAATATTGATTCAGAGATGATACAAAGGAGACTAATGGGTGTATCAGTTATGTGCTTTTTCATGACTTCAGTGTTGCCTGTGTGAGTGCATTTACTTCGTGAGAATTAATTATGTACTTATTTGTATGTAGATAAGTGGTATGCTAGGGAACTGTCTCTGGGGACTGGGGTACAGAGGCCTGATCTGTAGTTTTTGTTAATTCCCATGGTGTAAACACTCCCACTATGGCTGCCTTCAAAGGTTTAACTAACTCACAAGATTCCTTAAAATTTAACATTTGGCACACATGAGTGGGGTTGAGCTAGTGCTAGCACACCACTGATAGTATAATTTCATTTATAAAGTAAAGTTAAACAATTTTGTGTACTCCTTCAGACAACTGGGGCAGAGGTAGTAAATTGACGTTTCCCTGGCTCATCCCTAAGGAAACATGGAAACCTTCTTCACTCATTACCATGCAGAATGTATTTATCCCTTTCCTTATGTATGATGTTGATATTGTATTGCTTTGCTTTTGTTCAATTGTTATTAAATTTTTATGTTTGAATGGATTAGTGTTAGCTTTGTAAGCTTATACACTTTGACAATGTCTTTGTTCTATAACTAATTGTATGATAACTGAAGATGTTGGCCAGGAGAATCATTGTGTTACTACTTTCCCTGAGGATAAACTCGTAAAATATTATTGTGATTGGCCATCATATATTGTATGTAATTCTCACTAAATAATTGTGCTTCATATCTTATAACTCATAAGTTCCTAAGTCTTTGCAAAGGAAAGAGCAGTGAGTATTTCACTGAATGTGTTTGTCCCAGTGAATTATTTTTTCTATTGATGTTTTTCATATTTTTGATCAATATTTTCAGTTATATATGCCTTTCAACAGAGAATAAATTCGGTACTTGTTTTTAAGCCTACTTGAGTCAGGTGCTGTTAGTTTTAACAAAGTCTGATTGTGAGAGAAAATTGCAGAGTTTGAAAATTGATCTTTTCTAAATATTTTAAATATATTGACAAGGTCAGTATTAAGATGAAGTTTTAAGACTGTCAGCAGTGGATGCAACATTGCCACTGTCTACAGAATTGAAAAGGGATTTGACTGTGGCTCTTAAAACTGTTTTGTGCATTTCCAGTGGTAATACACTCTTGCCAAGAGTAATAGAATGCCATAATGTGCCTTTCTGCTTAGTTTCTAAAATTTAAACACCTTAGCAGCATTTGTAAAATTTCTTTTGTGGCCATACCAAGAGTCTTACTTCCAGGAGCAGTTTTCATCTGCCCTTTCCTTAAAAAAAAACACAAAACACACACACACAAAAAAACTCTCTCTCTCTCTCTCTCGCTATATATATATATATATATATATATATATACACACACACATATATACATACATATACACACATACATATACATATGTATACACACATATATATACACACATATACATATATATGTATATATATATTTGCATTAAGTTCTTTCCTTTACTCAATTTTAAAGTTTTTTTCTTTTACCTCAGTTACATTGCACTTGATTTTGTCCTTTTACCACTTGCCAGTAGAAAGCATGAAATAAATTCCTTAAATTTCTCAGCCATTCATTATTTTCTGCTCACAAGTATCTGCATAAAATCCATCTATATGCTCTTTAAGGCTGATTTCAGCAGTTGGTGTCATTGTGAATGAGGTGGCTGGTTTGTGGACTTGGCTCCACAACCTGGCTTTGCTCTACTTATTTTCCAGCCTTTGCCATATGTTTGCCAAGTGCTTCTCAGATGCTACTTTAGAGCAAGTGTCAGAAACATACCTATACATATACATTAGTCTGTGAAAACTTTTGCTCTGTGATGACTGTCGATGCGCAGCTGCTTATACCATCCAGCATAACACTGGGTGACTTCTACTTCTTGTGTTTGGAATCTAAGAGGACAATAGCAAACCTTTCTGAGAAAGCTTTAATTCCCTACTAAAAAAAAAAAATGTGTTTCATTGTGATGGACATATATACAAGTATGTATGTAGTGTGGTTACTTTTAGTTTCTTTTCCATGAAGTTCCAAGCCGTCTTCCTTCACACAGGATAGAAAGATTGTAAAAGCAGCCATCCAGCTTTTCTTTCATTTTGAACTAAGTAGCCATAGTGGCTCAGAAAGCCCCACTGGCGTTAAGGAAACGTCGGCCCTGGGCCGCTGCTGTAGGTTTATGCAGAGTATGAGTAGCTTCCTGGGCATTAAACATGGAATCAAAAACAGGCAAGTCTTGCCTCTGCAGTTCTCTATGATTTTAGACCAGTGACTTCCTTCTGAATTCTACTTCTGTCAATTGCAAAGTGAAACTAATAACACCTGTCCTACCTATTTCAAGAGTTGTGATGGGACTGAAAGAGAATACAACATAACTGAATACAGTTTGAAGTTGTAGGATTATAGTATTGATACTATTATTTTTCTAGCATAAAACAGAAATTCACAACTTTGTTGTATGACTTTACATCATTAAGTCTAACATTTTCGGAACTGGATGCGCCCTCAAAGGTCACATACTGGAACATGCACCTGGAGTGTGGCTGCCTCCTGTGAGTTGTTTGGGTCGTTGGCATCCTGTTGAGTACTTCTTGGAATTTCCTCCTGCATGTGGCCTATCCCAGGCCACATTCACCCTATTTCTAGGCGTATTGAATTATATTACAAATTCTTCCTTCTATTGAGTCAAATCGATAGAGTTGATAATGATAGAAATTAGTAGATATATCACATATTTATTAAAATATCATCCAGAATTAGGTCACTCTTCTGTCAAGTCGGGGCATCTTTGGGTGTCTCATTTCTCTTATCTGGGAAGTAAGAACAAAATGGCATAAAGGGATTTGAGAAAGATTATGCAATTACTGAAGTAGGATAATGGGTTTATTATTTGAAAAGATGGTGTATTGCTCATTTTAAACACATTAAACCATTCCAAGCCCCATCACCTCACCACCTCACACCTATTAACATTCGTTGAACATAATTTGCAGCATCTCTGTATGCATATGTACAAGTAAATAGAGATGGTTTTACAAAAATAGGATCATATTTATGCTTTGTGTTTCTAATGAAGTTATTTTTTTACTTCTCTTCCAAAATAATGGAACAAATAGAAACTGAATTTAAACTGAACGAATTTATTAATTTCAAATTAATGTCCTTTCACCAAAGTGATGCTATTACTGAAGAGTTAAGGAAAAGAAAAATGACTTGACTGAATTTAAATTTAAACAGCATCTTTTGACTTTTTCCTAAGTAAGTGGGAAAATTCATGATATTTTCTGACTTTTCTCTCTTCTTGTTGTAGTACCTTTTTCAAAGTAAGGTTATTACCCTTTATTTCTGATGGTTAATCATAATTATCAAAGTCATTTCATCTTAATTCTTATTTTTTCTCAAATACAAACATTGCTTTACTGTCATTTGGTGTTGCTGTGAAGGCTGAAGCAAATTGGTGTTTCATTTGTTCTTGTTTTGTGTTTTGGTCTGATGTCCGTAGACTATTTTTAGTAAGCTAGAAGTTCAGTAACTTGATTGATTTTTGTCTTGGTTTTTATCATGCTGTATTGATTTTTCTTGGATCCTGCCATTAAACTCTGAGAAGTAGCATCTGTTTTTATGTCTTCAGATTTTAAAATTATAATTAAAGTATATTTTCTCTTTGTTTTGTTCTCTTCTTTAGTAATGCTGAAAATACATATAGTATTTCTCCTTGGTTTTCCATTAGTGTTTCTCCTGTGGTCTTCACCTTTAACTTTGTAATTGCACTTCCTGTGCTTTCCCATTAAACATTTTTTCTTATTGTGTTTTCAATCAAATTTTTTATTGTTCAGTTCCTGAAGTGGCTCTGTAGTATTTTGTAGCTCTGTCAGCTTATTTTCATCTGTTTCATTTATCTTGTATTAAATTGTTTGAATCCTGTACTTCTTCCTTGAACATTGTTATTTAAAGAAAGACTCTTTTTTCTTTTTTTTTTTTTTTTTGAGTCTATGAAGTCTTTATTTGATTTTCTGAGTAATTTCTCCGGTGATGTTTGTTCTTCACTGGCCTTTTGCTGTTTACATTTCTCTCTCGTTTTTGATATTTGCTGCTTTTATGCACCTTTCCCTTGGGGCCTCTCTGATTATTACCCATCTTTTTTTTTTTTTTTTTTAATTGGGGAATATTGGGGGACAGTGTGTTTCCCCAGGGCCCATCAGCTCCAAGTCATTGTCCTTCAATCTAGTTGTGGAGGGCTCTGCTCAGCCCCAAGTCCAGTCGCCATTTTCAGTCTTTAGTTGTAGGGGGCGCAGCCCACCATCCCATGCGGGAAGTGAATCGGCAACCTTGTTGAGAGCTCCCGCTCTAACCCACTGAGCCATCCGCCCGCCCCTCCGGAAGCCGCTGTCTTCAGTCTAGTTGTGGAGGGCGCAGCTCATTCTCCCATGTGGGAATCGAACCAGCAACCATGTTGTGCAGCGCTCGTGCTCTAACCATCTGAGCCATCTGGCTGCCCAGATTACTACCCATTTTTAAATGAGGCCAGTAGTTGGCAGTATTGCAGGTAGTATCATGGGCAGGAACCCAGACAGTTTGGGTGTGAGCTAGATGAGTCCCAGTCTTTGACCTGAGTTTATTTCAATCCTCTCTAAATAAAGGTGTCCTTTACCGAGTCTTCCCTCTATTTCCATCGCACAGCAAAGCCTCTTGAGACAAAGACTCCTGTCTGCCTTCCTTCTGCCACTACCAGAAGGCCCCCTTGACGCCAACACTAAACTCTGAAAGTGCTGTGTCTGTGTATTTGCTCTTTCAGCACCACTCGCTCTGCTTTTTTTTTTTTTTTTAACTGGCTAGACCTTTCATAATTGTGATTTTTACTTGTAGGAAATTCTATGTCTTGATCAAGATCTGAGGAGGTGTGTGTCCATTCCCAGTGGCCTCTCAGATTTCACAGTCTTTGACAGGTACGCCTTGATTGGCAATCTGAGTTTCTGACTGTTTTTACTTTCATTAAAGATGGAGTTTTTCCCCCTGTTTTTTCTCAATTCACTGTAAAAGTTTCCAGGGAGTTTTAAAGGAAGGATATAAAAATGCCTTGATGTTGCTATTTTTAAATAAATAATATTTTAGACACATTTCAGTGACCCGTGGAAAGAGTATTTAAATAAGAGCTTGGCTCTGTACTCAGGCCTCCTGGGTTTCAATCCTGGCTCTGCGAGGGCTTCACCTGGATTCTGTCTTTCCTTGTCATGTCTGTGATGCGGGGACAATGATGATGATGATAATGTCTACTCCATAAAGTTGTTGCGAAGGTTAAATGAGAAAAAAGAAAGCTAAAGCATTTGTTTATTGCCTGGCAGTTTCTAAGTGCTCATTACAATGGCCATTTTCATTATTTCAAGCTCTGTTAATTGTGTTTAGAATATAGTCAGTTTGGCTTTAGGAAATTTTTCTGCTCAGGCCAATATTTTTATATTTCTTCCTTTGACTAAAGATATGCTGAGATGTACTAGCATGCCTGGGGATACCAGGTGTCCTATTTAATATATCAGCTCTGGTTTTAGGGTCTGACTGAGGACTTCCAAATTGTCACTCTATAAGGAATAGCTACATCTGGCTTTCTCTCAGAGGAAATAAAATCCTTGAAGACATTGGCTATGCTGTGGTAGTTGGTACACATATTATTTGGTTTTCTCACAGAATGTTGACAACTTCTATTGTATTAGGGTTCTTTAGAGACACAGAACCAATAGAAGATTTTATCTATATATCATCTATCTATCTATCTATCTATCTAGATATCTAGATATCTGTCTATATATCTATATCTATCTGTATCTGTCTGTCTATATATACCTATCTCTCTAATCTATATGAATATGTGATTTATTACAAGGAATTTGTTCATGTGATTATGGAGATTTAGAAGTCCCATGATAGGCCGGCCGTCTGCAAGCTTGTGACTCAGGAAATCCAGTGGTATAATCCCAAAGGCCTGAGACCCAGGGGAACCATTGCAATGGGGTAAATCCAAGTCCAAGGACAGGAGAAGGCTGATATCCAAGCTTAAGCAGTCAAGAAGGGACTGAATTCTCTCTCTTCCTCTATTTTATGTCTTATTCAGGCTCTCAACAGATTGGATGAGGCCCACCCACAATCTTCTTTACTGAGTCCGCTGATTCAAATGCTAATCTCATCCAGAAACACCCTCACAACACCCCAGAAATAATGTTTAATGTGAGCACCCTGTGGCCCAATCAAGCTGACACATAAAGTTAACCATCACATCTATCCTGTACTGTGATTAAACCCAGCAGTCATATATTTAGCATTTATTATTTGTTAGACACTGGGCTACAAAGACAAATCATATTTAGACTCTGCCCTCATATCTTCATCATTTCAGGGACAGGCAAATAACTTACTACGATTTGATGTGATTAGTGTTACAATATATTTAATAAAACCTGGGGAGTTTGTTGGGCCATGGATGGCTTTACGTATGAAGTGACGTTGACCTGGGCCTTGCACGGCAGTATCACAGTGACTGGAAGAAATGGGAACAACCAAAAAAAGGTGGAATCTTTTGTTTAAAAAAAATTTCTTCATAAATGGAAAAGTCATGTTTTGTCTCCTTTGGACACAGAGGTTCCCTGCACAATTTCTTCTTGGAGTTAAGGGTAAATGCGATATCTTTAAATATTTCAGCTAGAATCTATTGAGGCTCATGTGTCCAAATAATTTTCTTTCATCTTCCCTGTCTTTCCCCTCCCCCTATCTCTCTCTCTCTCTCTCTCTCTCTCTCTCTCTCTCTCTCTTCCTCTCTCTCTGTCACTGGTTCATGCGCTCTCAAGCTCTCACTCTCTTTTTTGCTCACACATTTTCATTCTCCGGCCACTTGATTATAGTAGTTCATCAGCTAAGTTTTGTGTTATCTATTTAGAGTGCATTGTCAAAGTAGTTTATATAATATATATTTTACCAGAAGATACCGAGGGATCATAAAAATGAGCATCTCCTAAACATAACCATTTTAGTTAATATTTTGATTTAATGAGAACATTAAAGCAACATAGTAATTGATTATTAAAGCATTTATTAAAGTATAATATCTATCTGGTTAATTTTATGTATCAATTCGGTACATGAAAAAAATAATAGTAACCTCCTTCGCCTCTCCTAAGCTATGTTAGGTGAGAATTGTTTTCTTACTGTTCTCCAAAGAGACTTTTATTTAATAAGATTATGAATAATTGTTGACAATAATGAGTTCAGTTCTTTATCTTTTACATGATTTAGTCCTTCACTGTACCTTATAGCCTAATGGAAGTCAGACTCACAAATATTCCAATTTAAAGTCCAATTTAATTGATTATTGATAGTCAACATGCTTTGTGTTCCTAGAACTAGTTAGGCGCCAAATTCTGTACCAGTTAGAGAAACAGAACCATGGAAATGGTATAGAATATGGGATTTATGATCAGGATGTGGCCTCATTCAGCTGTAGGAGCTAGTCTAAGCAAGTTGCTTCTGTATATTTGGTACTAGGCCTGAAGTCATCAGGGCAGGCAGGCAGGAAGGAGGAGGGGGAAGTGAAGGAGAGCAAGGAAAAACCAGAATCGGGATGCACTGGCGTCCACACAGATTTCTCACTGCCTATAGGCCTCCGATCTTGGGGATGCTGGGAAGCTGGCGCCCTTCACTGAGTCAAACACATCATGGCCTGAGAATCCCATACTGATGGAGAGCCTCTGGGAGATGCAGGTGCTGTGGGCCGATGTGCCCCAGCAAGGTGAGCCAGCACATCAGTGACAATGCGTGTGAGCTACACTTGCGTCTGGAGCCCTGCAGTTGACCTTCTGAGTGTGAAATGAACATGACTGCTGCTGCACTTCTGCCTTCTGAATCTTACCAAAATGTCTCTTATAACCCAGGAACGGTGGAACTATGTAGGGAAGACAGTGCTGGGACATGCAGATCGAGCTCAGTTAAGTTGTGACAGTTAATATCCACTGAGTCCCACGTTGCCTATCCCTGCTCACGCACAGGTCTCCCCCATCCTTCCCGCCACTTGACCGTGGTAGATCATGTACCTTTTTTGAGGCTTGCATGCTTTCCTTGATCCTGCTTTTCCTATCTGAGGACCTGAAGCGCTGCTGCTGGGGACCAACCTTGCAATGGAGATGGTGGCCCATGCAGAGAAAGCTCATCTGCACTGGGACGTTAGCTGCCTGGACTCACTGTCTCTGAGCTCTGCTCATCTCTTGAGAAACTGCAGGATCATGTGTCCTCATGTGGTGCTTGACTCAGTTGTTGGTGTCAGTAGTGACCAAGATCACTCTGCTCCCTGGATTTTGTGCACCTTAATTCCTAGACCGATAAGGCTCAGGCCAGGGCCATGTAGCTGCAGGGAGCTGCTGTTGAGAGCACAGGAAAGACAAAACGTGGCATGAGAACAAGGGGATTCTGATTTGATGCATGGCGGAAGTTGTCTTGACATCAGGGGCTTATCCAGGTAGTAGAGTTTGGAGCAAAGTCCTGAGAGTTTGTATTCAGAACATGAATAAATAATACCAGGTACAGCAGAAGGTTAGAGGTGAGGCTGACAGGAAGTACCGGGAGGACGGCCTCTAGAAGACAGCTAACAAGGAGGCAGGTATTAATTCCAACTGGGCTCGTGAACCAGGAGGCACTAATGCAGGAGGGGAGGACAGGTGGGTGGTTCGAGGGCAAAGGGCAGCACCAGTGGAAGCATGCTGCCCCAAGAGGCAGAGCCACAGGGCTGGAATGGCACGTGGCCCTTTATCTCCTATGCCAAGTCTGCTGTCTTGGTGAACTTTCCTTGCGGTCTGTGTTGAGCCATGCATGGTACGGGACTAGGAGTTTCTATACAACAGAACTTCCTGGAACAAAGATAAAGGGTGTACTTGGTGAGGTGAGTGAAGGTAGACAGGGAGAGGGTACTGGCTTCTCACTGGACTCAGGGAGAAAATTTAAAAAGGAAAGCTTTTGAAAACAACCTATTTTAAATTCCCAGAATTGCATCCATAACCCCAAGATGGATGTGATTTTAATTTCTGGTTTAGAGTAAATTCAGAAGTAGAATTCTAATCAGATAAAGAACAATTAGGTTGCTAAAAAACCATCAGTTACTGCTAGACTATACCAGTTTATACATTTATACTGTGTGTGTGTGTGTGTGAGAGAGAGAGATTAAAAGATACATTTTCTAGTTTATGGGTAAATGCTTACTCGATTTTTACCAGGATCATGTGAATTAAGACACTTTACCTGGTTAATTTGCTTTGTAGACTCAGTTTTTTCAAGTGGTGACTACTCATGGGGGTATGTTTCTAAACTATAGATACAAAGGACAGAAAATGCTGTTTGAAGAATTTATCATAGTTAGTCTTGTAAACTCCTCTCTCCATAATGTACTCGTTCTAAAAAGGAGAAAGTGGTAGAAATAGATGGGAGTCTGGCTGCTGGGCCAGATTTGTTATTTCCACCTATGATAGCTTTTATCAGTCTCTAAACTACTGAGGGACCTGCCTAAGGTTGCACAGCCATAACAGAACTGCATGCATCTATTCTCTGTTTTGTAACATTTATTTGTACTTCATTTCTAAAAATGCTATTCAGAGTAGAAGGCCCCAGTAGAGAAATTATTGTGGAGATGGTACTTGTGAAAATACCTGTGTGGGGGGAGGGGAGACTGAGTTCTTACAGGTAGAGCAAAATTTATTTTTTAAAGCAATTTAATGATAGATTTACGTTTATAATTTCTGGTTCTATACTAGGACCGAACTGCATATTCAATGCTTACTTGTCTAAGTAGATAATGATTGCAGCCGCAACTTACCTTTCAACTCCACCCATAGAGTTTGAAGGAAGGTTCAGATGTCAAATATGCACAGGTGGACTTGGCCTGTAATTTGGTAGTTCACAGCTGACTGCTGGCCAGCGTGGTGCAAATTATCAAGGGGAGGCAAAGAGAGAAAAGGCCAAGAGAGCTCTGTGTGGCAACTAAGACTGAGAATTGACTCATCTTCCCCAGTGCTAATCAATTATACAAGAGATGCTTACTTTTTGTTCTGCCAGAAACAATATATGTTGTTGTAATGTAAGAATTTAATTATGGTGGGGAAGTCTCTAATGCTTTTTGAATGAGAAATGGAACCTCAAGCATACTTTGCCTGTAACTATGCAACCGAGACACTGCTAAAGCCCCTGCTTTAGAAACTGCTGGTGACAACAGTTTACTTTCTCCACATTGAAATGTGCTGGCAGGGTGAGAGGGGAACCTGAGTGGGAGCAGTGGGTTAGCTAATTGTCATTCTTTTTATGTCGGCTAGGCCTCGTTCAGGAGTTCAGGATGCAAAGTCTGTGCTGCAAGGTAATGCTATTGTTGGCATCAAGAGTAGCTTCTTTCTAGATATTATTATCAAGTAATGCTGAAAATTTCAAACATTTGCCTTAGAAATGTAGAAATTTGGAGTTGGTTGGCGCTAGAAGAATTATCTCATTCAACTGGATAATGGAAATAGGAGGGAAAAGATCAATAAAAATGAAGCTATTTGCTCACAGTTACACTCGCAGACTGGCAGATTTGGGAGAAAGAAAGGCATAGAGGGAATATGGTTACTTGTTCGAGGTGTGATCAAACAGTACTATGAATGTTTAAATAAATATTTACTACAGTAAAAGACACATTGCCATTAATCCCCCTCAAAACACTCCCCCTCACTTCTAACACATGTATCCCATCGTTCTTACCACTTTCTGAAGCAGTTCTGGAAGTCCTCTTTTCTGAGTGTCTTTCGTTGTGCTGTTGTGGCTGCCTCAATATTCTGAATCATTTTGACTTTGGGGAAGAGCCAGAAGTCACACAGTGCCAAACCCTGTGAATAAGGTGGATGAGGACACACCGTAATGATATTCTATGACAGAAATTGCTGATACAAAAAGCCATATGTGACATGGAGCATTGTCTTGATTGAGGATGATTTACAGCACACTTTAAAATACACTTTCTTTCAACCATAGCTCACACCTGACTGACTGCACTGAACAAGTTAAAACTTGTCACACACTGTTACTAAGGTTCGTTGCACCACTTCCCCTATTGAAGATCCCTGCCTTTCCGTTGGATGGCACTTGGCAGCAGCATTCACCCTATGTTTTGATCACCGTGGAAAGGCTCCGTGTCACAGATCGCTTCTGGTACACAATTTCTGTCAAATGAAAACATACAGTGTGTCCTCATCCACCTTATTCACCAGGTCTGGCACCATGTGACTTCTGGCCCTTCCCCAAAGTCTAAATGACCATGAAAGGTAAACATTTTGAATCGAATCAAGACATTGAGGCAGCTATGACAGCACAACTAAAGATATTTATGATAGAGGACTTCCAGAACTGCTTCAGAAAGTGGCAAGAATGATGGGATAAGTGTGTTGAAGGTAAGGGGGTGTATTTTGAAGGGGATTAATGGCAATGTGTCTTTTACTGTAATAATATATATATTTTTTAATTTAAACATGCACCACAGTTTTAGATCACACCTATAATTCACAGATTTTAAGATCTGGTGTAAGCAAGTATGTTTAACTTCTTCCTGTTTCTGAATTTAAAGCAAAAGTTACCTGATAGATATCTTTTTAATGAATGTTTGAATAAACAGATAGATGGAGTATGAATGAGAACAAAAGAAAGAGAATAAGAGGAAGTAAAAACAGACCTCGGTTACTTCCTTCTTTGGAAAAAAGTGTTAAAGAGCATGATAATGTGTGATGGAAGGAAGGAAAGAGGAGATCCTGAAAAATTGATAAATGGATCACACAAAACCTGAAGCACTGAAAATTTCTTTTATTAAGTTTCACTTTTCCAGTAAGTAGTAGTGAAAGAAAAGTTCTGCTTTACAGGCGTTGACTCTGTGGACAGTGGAAAGGGAAGGGTTTTCCTAAAGAGCTACCCTACACAGCTATCCTGAGGACGTGCTAAAAATGTTCTTAGACTGTGGTTAAATATAACAACAAATATGAAGAAAGTACTTTCCTATACTAATATTTATGATTATTGTACACATTTATGATAGCCCCACAATTTTATATTGGGGCATCTAGCAACACGGCTTTTTTTTTTTTTTAATGAGTAATGTACTTTGGCTTGGTAAATTGAGTATTCTGAGGATTTCCCCTTTACTCTCCTTTTATGCTTTAGTAATGCAAATCAAGTTTTGATTCTTGTGTTAAAATAATTGCTTGTGTTGTGTAATGACTCTATAGTCTTAATAAAGCAAATCCTAGCCAACTAAGTCATTTTTTACAAAATCAGTAATTTTGAAAATTCTTTTTTAATCAATTAAAAGAATTGTTTCCTAGTTGAAAAAGTAGGGATAGACGCTTTCTTGAATTTATTAACTATCTGATAGATATGAGAGAATATATGTACTGAATATGTAAGTTATAAGACATAATAACAAAGAGAAACCTAACTTGTCAGAAACCTGACCGTTGAGTCCGCGAACTTGTTTTTAATGATGTTGCTAACCTTTTTTGATATCAGAGGGATTATTCGTTATGAATTTGTACCAACTGGACAAGAAATTAACCGAGTTTACTATTTGGAAGTGCTGAAAAGGCTGTGTGAAAAAGTTAGAGTTAGATGACCTGAACTTTTTGCCAACAATTCATGGCTCTTGCATCACGACAAGGCCCCAGCTCCCACGGCACTGTCTGTGAGGCAACTTTTAGCCAGGAAACAAATAACTGTATTGAAACACCATCCCTACTCACCTGATATGGTCCCCAATGACTTCTTTCTTTACCCGAAGATAAAGGAAATATTGAAAGAAAGACATTTTGATGACATTCAGGACATGAAGGGTAATATGACAACAGCTCTGATGGCCATTCCAGAAAAGGAGTTCCAAAATAGCTTAGAAGGGTGGACTGGGCGCTGGCATCAGTGCATAGCTTCCCAAGGGAAGTACTTCAAAGGTGACTGTAGTGATATTCAGCAATGAGGTACGTAACACTTTTTCTAGGATGGGTTCGCGAACTTAATTGTCAGACATTCGTAGACTTTTTCCAGTGACCTTAAAGACCCCTTTTAGTCCCATATATGAATATTACAATCTCCTTGCTTTTTATAATGCTTTTCATCATGAATAAGTACATGTTTATGAGCTGTATATTGTTTCCTTTTGCTTGTTTTAGGACATATGAGTGGTGCCGTACTATTTATGTTTTTTTGTGATTTGCTTATTCGAAGTTTTATTTTTGATGTTCACCACACTGATGCATGCAGGTGAGATTATTTATTTCCACAGCTGAATAGAATTCTATTAAATGACTATACTATAATTTATTCATCCTCCAGCAATAGACGTGTCTGTTCTTTCTAGCTTTTTGCAGTTTTGAATAATGCTTCCATGGACAGTCATTTAAATGTGTCCTCGAGCACAAGTAGAAGAGTTTCTCCGGAGTGTTTACCTAAGAATAGAATCTCTGGATTGTAGTGTGTGCATATTTTCAACCATACTAGATCACAGCTAATTATTTTCCCATATCAACACTTTAATTGCACTGTTTAATAGTTCCATTTCTTCATATCCTTACCAACTGTTGGTGTCTGCTGATAGTTAAAGTTTTGTCAGTCAGGTGTATTAAATAGAGTCTTCTTGTGGCCTTAATTTCACTTTCCTTTTACTGATTGATTATGTGTTTACTGGTTATTTGAGTTTCTTCTTCTGTGGAATTCCTGTTCAAGTCTTTTGCCTTTTTTCTCATTGAATGGTGGTCTTCTCCCCAACCCCCCAAGGGATGGATATTCAGGATTGATTAAATGTGTTGAAAATATTTTCTCCAAGTTTATGGACTTTCATTTTACTTTATATTGCTTTAATTTTTAATTTTGTTGAATGTATACTCAATGGTTAGTGCTTTTTCTATCCAGTTTGTCATGATAATGTTTCATGCCCTACTGAATTCTGTTTGTAATATTTTATATTGGATATTTACATCTACTTTCGTAAGTGAGATTGATCTGGACTTTTCTTATAATATTCTGTCTGGGTTTGGTATCAGTATTAGAATCTTTCTATTCTTTGAAAGCATGTGAATAAATCGAAAAATCTACTCCTTACATATTTGGTAGAACTCATGTAAAACTATCTGAGCCTAGTTTTTGCTTTGTGGGTAAAATTTGAACTTGAAATTTAGTTCCTTTAATGGTAATAAACAACTTACCAAAACTGACTGAAGAAGAAATGGAAAATCTAAATAGTCTCATTTCTATAAATGTGTCTATTTATTGTCCGTTTTCAAATTTATTGGCATAAACATTGTATTAGTTTTCTAGCGCTAGCATCACAAAGTAATCACAAACTGGGTGACTTAAACAACAGTTTATTTTCTTACATTCTGGAGGCTGGAAGTCCTAGACAAGGTGTTGATAGAGTTGATTTCTTCTGTGGCCTTTTTCCTTGGCCTATAGATGGCCGCCTTCTCCTTTTGCCTTAATATGGTCTTTCTCCGTGTACTTCAGTGTTTTAATCTCTTGTTATTATTATATAAAGACATCAATCATTAGATTAGGGCCTACTGATTTTACCTTTTGCTTCAATAACCTCTTTAAGGCTCCATCTCTAAGTATAGTCACATTCTGAGGTACTGGGACTTCAACATAAGAATTTTGAGGGGACACAATTGAGCCCATAACAAGGATGTTGACAGTTGTCTCTTGATTATGTTTTTAATTTTATATTATGTACTTTTGCCTCCCTTTTCCTTTCTATAGGAAATTAACAATTGTGAAAGAGAATGATCCAAGAAAAAGGAATAATACAAACAGTTGCAGAGAGGGAGAAAAGAAGAGTTTATCTTTAGCTTTTTAATTAAATGAGTAATTTAATTTCTGACAGGGCAGAAAGGTCAGTGGGGGGCATTCTACCAAATATTTATACATTATAATATTAGAATATGTACAGTTCAAGATATTTGATATGCTGTAATAACTTTTAAAAATATATTTTATTAACCATAAAGCCACAGTTAACAGTTTGTTGGTATTTTCTTTATTTTGTGTGTGGTTTCTCCTTGATATTATATTATTATTATTATTATTTATTTTTTTAATTGGGGAATATTGGGGAACAGTGTGTTTCTCCAGGGCCCATCAGCTCCAAGTCGTTGTCCTTCAGTCTCGTTGTGGAGGGCGCAGCTCAGCTTAAAGTCCAGTCACCGTTTTCAATTTTTAGTTGCAGGGGTTGCAGCCCACCATCCTGTGCGGGAATTGAACCAGCGACCTTGTTGTTGAGAGCTCGTGCTATAACCAACTGAGCCATCCAGCCACCCCTCTCCTTGATATTACTAATTGAATACTCTTTAGAGATGCTTTTGAATATCTGTTTCTTTTTTAAAAGAAATACTTCAAATTGTATTTGAGGAAATTTATTAACACTGAATTATTTCTTCAGATTTCACTCAAAGTAAGTAAGAATGTATCAATTATTAAATTCTAGTGTTTAGAGGGGAGAAAAGGTGGTGAAGTGATGAAAGGTAATTTTAGACATGCTACATACTGTGTTTACATTGCCAGGTCTCAGATATTAACACAAATTTGAGGGTGAATATATGAGAGAAACATTTTTATGTAGAAAGTCCCAAACTTTCTGTGTATTTATTAGGATAAAGGGTCTTGTAGAGTTATAAGGTTACTTTTATATTACATACTAGATATGATATTGATTGGAATTTTAGGTTTTTAGATGAAAATACTTGTTTTATTAATGAAATAATTAATTAAAAAAATAAGCATACAAGGATAATGTTACAATTGAAAATCCAGTTCTTAAATTTCAAGATTTCCTTTTAATGAATTATTGAGCAATTAGCAAATTTATCTGCTGGGTAGAACTCTCTACCTGGTCCTTTGGAAAAGCAGGAAACTTGTAGTGTGTCCTGAAAGTTTATCAACTAGCCAAGCAGCAAAAGATGTAAATCTGTTTAATGTTCATCAATTAAATCTGTTGTTCATCCTGGTTCTTTTCCATGACTGTTTCGTTCTGAGTTATTTTTTTTATCTCTTGATCCACTAGATTTCATTGTCAAGTGATTTTAAGAAAATATCGTATGTCCTGCATTCCCTAAGATATTTTATGTTTGAGCATATTAATCAGCTACTTTTATACTCTAAGGTCAGGTTGATTTAATAAAATAATTGGATCACCTTTTTCCTCAGAACTCTGTGGAAATTTAGTGCCACAGTACTTCTGCAATTGAATGTTTCTAGGACCAGTGAGGCTAATCTGATCCTCCCATTCCCCCTTCCTCATTGTAAGTGAATTGCTTTTTCCTGCCGGAACACCTGCAGAATTTTTTTTATCTTCAAGTTCAATGACTTAAGGATACAACTTATTTTGGATCATTCTGTATCAATTTTTTTTCTGCAACACTGCTACTTCAATTTGTTCTTTCCTCACTTTAGGGAAAATTCGTACTATTATTACTTGAAATATTTTTCTAGTCAGTTTTTTTTTTTCTCTAGAGGATCAGGAATTTTCAGTTTGTTTTTCATGCCTCTTCTCTTTTATCCATTAAAAATATGTATTCTTCTTTCTCCTCTCTTTAACTGTAATAAAATTAAGCCATTTTTCTACATCAGTAATGCAGTTTTTAGCCATATCTTCTCTCATTTTTAGCCATGTCTCCTCCTCATTCCCTTGCTGTTTTTATTTTTATTTATTAGTACTGACTTGATATATATATATATATTTTTAAGATTTTATTAGGGAAGGGGAACAGGACTTTATTGGGGAACAGTGTGTACTTCCAGGCCTTTTTTTCCAAGTCAAGTTGTTGTCCTTTCAATCTTAGTTGTGGAGGGTGCCATTCAGCTTCAAGTTGTTGTCCTGTCAGTCTTAGTTGTGGAGGGCGCAGCTCAGCTCCAGGTCCAGTTGCCATTTTCTAGTTGCAGGGGCACAGCCCACCATCCCTTGTGGGAGTCGAACCTGCAACCTTGTGGTTGAGAGGACGCGCTCCAACCACTGAGCCAGCCATCTGGGAGCTCAGTGGCAGCTCAGCTCAAGGTGCCGTGTTCAATCTTAGTTGCAGGGAGTGGAGCCCATCATCCCTTGCAGGAGTCGAGGAATTGAACCAGCAACCTTGTGGTTGAGAGCTCACTGGCCCATGTGGGAATCGAACCGGCAGCCTTCGGAGTTAGGAACATGGAGCTCTAACCGCCTGAGCCACCGGACCGGCCTCTTGATATATTTTTTGATCTTTGGTATGTTTTGATGGCTCTGCAACATCTTTTTAATTTCTGTTATTTTATCTTTGAGTCCCTGTTCACTGATAATCACTTTATTTATTTATTTATTTTTTAAATCCACCTATTGTAAAACTTTCTGTTTTAGGTTGTGTTTCCTTTGGAAATAAGTGCTCTTTTCCCTCCTTTGCACACTTGTTTCCTTTTATATCTCGCTTGTATTCTTTCTTCCTTTTTATCCTATCACATGTTTACATTTCATTCATTTCTTCTTGTCGAGTAGATATTCTCTTTGTTAGGATATACTCTTGATTAATCATTTTTCCCGTTTTTCATACTGTAGTCGAGACCTATTTTCCCTTAGGTGCTACATTTTGAGAACAAATTTTTGCCTCTTCCACTTTGCTGTAATTCAAGGTGAGGAGTTAAATGGAGCTTTTTCAGAGGAAATAGAGGAGGGAAAGAGCTTGGCTGGGTTATGTACAAGCTGTGTCACATGTCCTGTGCCTTCCCGCCCCATTTTGACCATGCATAGACAATGATGTCTTTTCAAAGGGGCACTCAGGTATAAAATGTCCTTACAAAGGCATGCAAACTATTTCTGTACCTTCCAGCTAAGTGACGTGATGCTACATGGAGCTTTGTGGTGTTTTGTTTCATACTATGGCTTCCCTCTTTACACATATAATCCCTGGGCATTTTTTTTTAATTAAAAAACTGAAAATTTCTCCATAGGGTAATTATTTTAAGTATTTAAAATAATTTAAGTATTTAAGATTACTTTGGGGCCAGTATAAGCATCTTCAGTGTTAAATTACATGGTCATTTTACAGTTTCTTGAGCAGAAAATGTTTAGAAATAGTAAATGGGTTTTACGTTTCTCCTTTTTGTATATTACTGTTACACCATTTTCTGTTGCCAATGTAGAAACAACTTAATTATAAAGTGCATATTATTTAAAATTATTCTTTCATTAGGCATCCCGATTTTGTGTCAGTTTTGGTGTTTCAATTTAAAATGAGCTAGTATTTATAAAATAGGTACATGAGCTGCATGAAATTATTGGGTGCATTACCTTGTAAAATCATATTCTACTTCACTGCTTCACTGTGTTTATCTCAAGGAAGAGGAATGATTCTTTTTTCGTTGTTTGTTTTTTTGGTTCTGACATAAATCCAGTTCTCACACGGGCAAAACATGCACAGTCTTCAGTGTGCTTCTGGTGATTCATTAAGTCTTTTAGAGTGCAGAGGGCAGCAGTGGGTCACGCGAGGGCAGGATTTGAGCCTGGAGCCTGTCACCTCCTATTGATCTACCAGTTATTTGTTTCATTTATGTTTGAAGTTGCTCCACTGTAGCTGTGATTACTGTGAATTCCATCTGAGACCTACAAGATGATAAAAATAAATTGAAATTTATAAAGTTCACAAAAAAAACCCCAAAATCAGCCTTCACAGCCAGTTTATTATGCTTATGTTTAAATGCAATTGGTGTTAGAGTCACTTCAATTGAGAGAGCCCTTAAGGAAGTTATTTGTCATATGTTTTAAAGATTGACTGTCTGTGACTGAGGAACTGCCATGCTGTTCTAAATGATTATTGTGAATCAATCATATCAACATTTTATTGATTGGATTAATTATAAAGAGTCAAACTTTATAGACTATTTTAAAGACCATGTTTCTTCAATGGAACATTCACAGTGAAAATGTATCAGGATAATTGAGGAAGTTTCATTTATTGTTAGTGTTTTTTTAATCCTCATGAATCAAAACTCACAATGTTAGAAGAGTCTTAAAATTCTCATGCAAAAACTGTTGTTTTTAACAGGTGGTCATGATTTTACATACTTGTGCATATTGTTTTTTTCTCTTTTTGTCAAAGTAAAGTATTCTAGAATTTTAAGGTTTTCTTTGGCATAACTTGACATTTCTTTTCTTGAGAGTCTTTATGTACCATTCAATTTGATTTAATACATATTTATTGATTATATAACACCAAAAGTATGATTGATTGGGCTAGTGTCTTTGTGCAGTCAGTTAATTTGTGAGTGGAAGACAAACCAGCCAACAACCAAAAACTTTTAAAACTCCTCTTTTTGTTTCCTTTGAGTGATTTGATCAATTAAGGTAAAAAAAAAATCTATTCCTAGTTCATATGTCCACCATGAATGTAGTATTTTAATTGCCATCAGTACTTATAAACAGAATCTACTGGATAATTGGTGGTGATGAAACCCATCGAACAAGAAGTTTCCTTTTTTTGAGCCCCATGAGAAACATTCACCATGCATTTCTTAATCCAGGGCCTTAAAGGAATCAGTTTCATAGTTTATAGTTTAGTAACTTCCCCTATCTTGGAGAATATTGTCATGGAAGTGGAACCAAACCACAAAAGGGTGATGTAGCCCAGACAAATTATATATATATATTACATCGTTGCCTAAAAACAGGGGTCAGTAGATCTCCCAGTCTCTTATAGTATTATTGCTCCTGCATTAGAGGTTGGAAGCTTGTCAGAGGCTCTGTCTGGCACTTGGTCCCAGAGTTTATTTTCTTAAGGAAGTTCGCAAATTTGGATTGCCTTATGTTTCTCCCCAAATTAATAACCTCAATATAAAACTTTTAAATGTGGTTGTGTTTGATTGCTTATTAGAAGTCTCTGGCAAGTGAGGCATTTAATTTATAATGCTTAACTTCTTGATTCCTTGCTTGATTACATCTTTTTTGTTTTTTTGGCATCTGTTCTTATTGATATATTACATATTTTTAAAAATAGCCCAGTTTTTTATCCCTTGCCAAGTTCTGATAACTTTATCATTTTGTGGTATTTATGTTTATAATTTTTTAACATTTGCAATTAGTATAAATTTAACTTTGAAAACCACTAACAACTCTTTTGTTTTTCAAGGATGCCCTCCCACAGATGATATTAACATTTTTTTTGCAGTTTATGCAATTTTGTTTAAAAAACATTCCCCACCCTTCTGCTACTTCCAGCCCTTGATTTAACCCACTGAAAATGGGTACTTTGACAGCATCTGCACTGGGAAATGCTTTCCAAATAAAACATTTGTTAGAACACACAAACGATTTATTTGGGTACATCTAAGAGCCTAAATATTTGATTCAGCTGCCAGTATGTGCTTTATTGGCTAATGTTTCTACAGTGTTTCTACATTTGTATAGGCTAGCGGCCAAGTTGTCCGCCAGTCTGGTACCTCTTGGGGAGTGGAAGTGGGTGTGTATATGGGGTGTTGGTAGCACTACAGTGTTCCTGTGTGTAACCAGTTGGCATATGTCAGAACTGGCAGATGTTGACCCCACCAACCCGGAAGCATATACATACTAACAAGCTTCCTCAGTCTGTCCAAAGTAATTGAGGAAACCTACTCAGATCCCCCGTGACATTTATCCAGGGAAATCAGTTCATAGTGCAACTTATTCAATCATGTTGGACCTAAAGTGTCAAGACACTTAGTACATTTAGATCTAATACGTCATTATTGTGCGAAGATATATTATGGTAAAAATACTACATGTGTAGTGCTTTATTGTTTATGAAGAGCATTGTCATGTTTTTTCTCATTTGATCAATCAAAAAAATACTTATGAGGTAGATGGTGTTATATCTATTTGTGAGATAAGTAATAAGTCAGACAAGTTGGAAGTGTTGACACTGTGGGATTAAATCCTCATTAGCAGATCCACCACCTATGTCCTTTCACTGTGCCACCCAGGAAATAAGGCATGGCCAATCGAAGATGGACTGACTTTGTGTAATACAAAATTGTGACTTGGTGTAATACAAAATACCAAATTAAGGACCCAAGAACTCTGCTTGTACCACCAACATCAGGGGGTCCATCAGCAACAAGCATTTGTTGATCCTAACTATGTATTATGGGATTTTTAAAGTTTTGATCAGATGTGCTCTGAAACTATAAGTCTCTACATAATCAGAACAAACAATGGATAAGCGATGATGCACATTATCTAAGACAGACATAAATAATATGTTTTCTTTCTGTGTGGATACTGCATTAAAGGAAGAAGATTTGATGGTAGCCTTATGAAGAAGATTTTGAGAATGGCTGATTACTAGTTAACAGATCACTGGGAAGGCTTCTGTTGCACATATGCACTAGTGCTTTCTACACATGTGCTTGGTGCCAAGCAGTGTGCTGGGGACTGGGGATACAAAGGTAATTGATACATAAGGTTCAATCCCGAGGAGGAATTTGCAGTCTAGAAGAAACCCCTGAACACAGTAGAGGAAATGACTCAGTTTGGTACATGTTACGGACTTACTTGTGTCTCCCCAAAACTAACATGTTGAAGCCCTCACCCCCTGGATCATGGTTCTTGCAGGTTGGGCCTTTAGGTGGTAATTAGGTCATGAGGGTGGAACCCCCATGCTGAGATTGCTGCCCTTAGAAGAAGAGATGTGAGAGAGCTCCGTCTCTCCATGTGAGGACACAGCAAGAAGATGGCAATTTGCAAGTGGAGAAGCGAGGCCTTACCAAGAACCAAATAAACCAGCAGCTTGATTTTAGACTTCTTAGCCCCCCAAACTATGAGAAACTAATTTCTGTGGTTGAAGCCACCCAGTCTATGATATTTGGTTTTAGCAGCCTGCGCTGACTAATGCAGGAATGATAGAGGAATCTTCACAGACTGTATTTGAACAAGGGCTTAAAGGATGAGTAGGAGTTCTGTCACCAAATAAGGAGGACAGGGTATTCCCCCCAAGATAAACTAAAGGTGGGCATGCCCTGATGTGTGAAAGGGAACGTAAACCACTCCAGTGGTTGTGCACCGATGGAGGGATTGGAGGAGAGTTTAGAAGCTAAACTCGGGCCTGTTTGTCAGAAGTCCTCTCGAATGTGGGATATATTGAAGGGAATTGCACATACACCCAGTCCAATGGTTTTAACCCTTTTTTCTGCTTCTGTATCTTCATCTGTTCAATTTAGTCAGTGTAAATTTTCATTAGTTATAGTAGTTGTCTCCAACATGCTGTAGAATCTCTGAGAAGATAGGTTTTTGCATTCTGATCCTTCATGAATTTGGATCCATATTTCTTGGCCACTCCTTTTCCTTCTCTCCCATCTAACACACACACACGCACACACACACACACACACACACACACACACGCACACGAGTCCTAACTTAGCAGCAGCCCAATATTTCCCTGGGATTAGTATCCTCCAGCTCCAATATGGCAGAAAAAATTGAGAATAGCTGCCATAAACAATGGGAAGACTTAAAATATAAGTGTACATATAAATATGGAAATATAATACCATCAACCTATATGTTTATAGAAATATAATTTGTTGCTGATAGAAGGAAATATTTTATGGAACTGTGTAATTCATTGGTGATGCTGATATAGACTAGAAGGGAAATTGTTGGCAGCTGGGAAATCATTTAGGGCCTATTTAATAATCAGTGAAAACATGATGACCTGAATTAAGACTGTAACAGTAGAGATAGTAAGCATGGATGGTGTGGAGAGAGATTTTAGAGCTGGCATCAATATAACTTTGTAACTGGTCAGGAAGGGAATGTCTAGATTCCTCATTGGTGCACAATGATGCCATTAATATGAGTAGAGAATAATGGAGAAGAAAAGAAAGTAGATTTTTTGAAAGTATGAGGTAGGCAGAGAAATAAGTGAGATGAGGAGGCTTTATAAACTTAGACATTTTTTAACTTATGGGAAGTAGAAGTAGAGGTTACCATGCGGAATAGGGATCTGTAACTCAGGAGACAGATGGGACCTGGACATGGATTATCTGTATAGGAATGGAATTATGGCAGTGAACATAACTTGGATTTCTCAGGGAAGAATGTGAAAAAGCGGAATAAATGTAGACTGAGGTATGGGTTTTATAGGCTTCTGAAGTTGATACTAAATGTGTAATAGATGGAAATCACGTGTTAAGGACTCCAGAAAAATAAAGGATGAATAAATTCCATTCTCTTAAGGAGTTGACAGAAATACTCTTTACATTTTGCCAAGTATTTTCACAAAACCATCTTTTAGAAAATGTCTTAAGTAAGTTTCTCATCTAAACAAATGTTTAATAAGGCAAAGAAAATCTCAAAATTAGAGTGCTCATTTTGCAGTCAGTTTACTGACAGTCATAGATGATGACATATACAGATTCTACTCTTGGATGGCCTGAAGTAGAGCTGTATCAAATAATTATTTGCATTGAAAATATTAGGTAAAATAGAAGCATACAGAAATCTATTGACATATCACTAATAGGGTCTTATTTACCTAGAAACCATAGCTACCTGAGACCCCACCAACTACTACTTGGTATTATACAGGTAAGGCCTCTGAGAAGACAGCTAGATGCCACAAGGTATGTTCAGTTCATTTACATGAGAGTATATTGCATGCTTAAGTATCTATATTTCCATACAAGTTTAGCTGGTTTATTAAAAAAAAGAAAATACACAATAGACGAGAAGCAGTAAATTTGAATTAAGCATTTTACCAAAGAAGAGAACCTTAAAAGAGTTTCTAGTTGAATCTCCTCATCTTAGATGTTAAGAGATGTTAAGTGACATATCCAAGGTCATTTAGCTAGAATAGTAACTTAAATCAACTTGACTCTTCGTCCAATATTCCTTCTTTTCCACCATAGGGCAGAAGGAGCATCTATAAAAAGAACATGACAATACTGGGAAGTAAAAGCCTGACAGACTATAAAATGCAGATAACAAAAACTCAAGAAGCACAACGTTGGGTCATTTAGTACATTCACACTTCAGTGGGCCCTGAAGTTATCTCTATATAGTATTGCATAATCATTGAGGCTCATAATTATTGGTCTGTGTCATCAAGAAAACATTACCTTATGTCCCTAACCTTTTTATTTAAATATATCAGGGATATTTCCATCCAAGTGGTTAATAGTTTTTCTTTTGAATTTGAAGTTAAAAGAGATAAATCCTCACCCATCCAGAAAACTAAATTCTTCAGAACACAATATTCCAAGAATGCTGTAATAAGGGAGGCTGATAGAGGAAAGAAGAGACAGACCTGTCTTGTGACTTGCTCACTCTTTCATTAAAATGGTGCGACTTCGATGTTTGGTGCAGAGAATAATGTACCTTAAATGTTGCCTGACCTTTACCACCGAAGGTCTCATACATGTTTACAGGAAGGAGGGATCTGTGTCCAATACATTCTTACAAAGTTGATGGCTTAAGGCTCATTCTTGGTGTCAGACATGAGAGCTTCCAAAGCAGATTGTTTTGTTGTTGTCGTTGTTGTTTTCTTTTTTAAATCACTTGTCTTTGTCTTAGAACCCTGTCCTTTAAACACACACATTATTCACCTCATTCTTCTTTGAATACCACCAGACCGGAGTTTTGTTTTGTGACTGGGTAGTCCAGCCTTGACTGATTCCTTCATTTTGCTATAGCTTCTGCACTGATTCAAGCTCATTTTCTCAGTTTGGTGACTGGCATGACTCTATTTTAACCTGTCATCTTGGTTCAACCTATTTTTGTCAACTTCTCCACCGTCTGTGCCTTTCACTAGGCCAGGAAACTGATTCCCAAGTAAAAAATGAATTTAATTGTGGACTTAGAAAATGTTGCATTTGTATTCGTAAGGTGTTATCAAAAAACAATTCATTTTTGGTTTTTCTAAAGCCAAGGATCTTGTCAGAATTGAGCATTTTTATTTGTGTTTAACTGTGTATGTTACTTGCCATTGAGTTGGCTCCCATTCGTATAGACCCTGTGAATGTGTGACGTCCAAAATGTCATGTTGTCTATAGCCCTGCTCGGCTTCTGTAGACTCCTGCCTGTGGCTTCTTTCATGGAGTCAATCCATCTCGTATTTGGACTCCCTCTTTTGCTGCTGCTCTGTTTTTCCCAGCGTTGTTGCCTTTTCCAAAGAACCCTACCTTCTCATGATGTACCTGAAGTAGCACATCTTTAGTTTTGTCTTTTTTTTGCCTCCAGTGATGTCTAAGGCTTAATTTGCCCTAGGACCCACTTGTTCATCTTTCTGGCGGTCCAGGGTATCCTGAGAGCTCTCCTCCAACACTATATTTCAAATAATTCAATTTTCTTCTTATCAGCCTTCTTCACTCCCCAGCTTTCCCATTCATACACAGTCATTGGGACTATGAGGGTGTGGATGATCTAGGCCTTGGTCTCTAATGGCATATCTTGGCCCTTGATGATTTTTCCTAATTCTTCCATTGGTACCCTTTAACCATATCCTGGTATTTATTTTGTTTACTACAACACACACATATAAAACTCACTGGTAAACATGCGTAAGATTTTAGATAAGTGCCATCATTTTCTTTCTCTCACTTTGGGATGAAATTAGCCACTTTAAGTGGCCGAAATTAGAATTTTTTTATTATGGTGGAAAAGTCAGATAGAAGTTCTTTGTGCATTGCAGAATATTAACTACCATTCCACTGTATTTCCTTAGTAAAGTGCTGGTCATTGGGTTTCAGTGTTGGGCGTAAGACCTTAGGGGTTACTTTCTCTTGAATAAGGTAAGGGATTGCCGAGGATCAGGGGAAATGTAGGGAACTGACTACTTTGTGTGTCACTCAGTGAAAATTGTATTTTGGCTCAATCCTTTTGCACATGGAGCTACAAGGGGCCATAAAGGTTAGGACTGCATTCAAGCTGTCCTCAAATCAGAGCTGGCTACCCTTTTCTTACAAATCTCCAAGGAAAAAAGATTCCATGACCTCGGTTAACTGCACATTTGAGAACTCCATAATCACACTTGTAAGGACTTCTTCCTAAAGCCCATTCCTAATCCTTCCTTTTTCAGTTAGTTTTTTTCCTCTGGCATTATTATTTTTTTTACTTTTACTGTTTTTTTCTTTCCCCTTCTGGTTTCTCTATCAAAACAATACATTCTCATTATCTAGTCATTAGAGAAATATCAGAACACATGAAAAGAAGTCACAGACAAGAACAGTAAATTTACCATAATTTTAATTACACCTGGAATAATGAGGTAACTTTTTACACACCATTTGTATTTTGATTTTAAGAATATGTAGTACAAACCTGTGTATGTTGGTGGGTATATTTCTATATCTTTTGAAGTGACCCTATGTAGTATTTAATTTTATGACTGTGATAATTTATTTAACCACTATCCTATTTTTGAACATTTAGCATGCTTCCAAGATTTAGTAATTACAAACAGTAGAGAAATAAATATCCTTTTGCACATCCTTAATTATTACCTTAGGATAAATTCTAAGAGTTGGAATTGCTAGAGCCAAAGGGATGTGCATTTTATGGCTTTTAATATTTTCTGCCAAATTGCTCCACAGTTTACAGCCCCACGCGTTGGAGTATGAGAGTGGCCTGCTCTTAATTAATTTATATTGCAGCTACATCACAAGACCTTGGAAAAGATAGCTCACTGGCATGAGATGGTCACTTCCTAGCTTTAAGAATATAATAGGGGCTTAATTAACCATCATCCTTTTCCTCCATCGAAATTCTTGTCACCTCATGCCTTTTGTTTAGACTGGGAAATTGTAATATATTTATGCTCTTTTGAAAAGGAGAGATGAATGGTGGAAAAGGGAGCAGGAGTTTTGGAGCATTGTGTAACTGCATATGTGAATGTTCTTTTTTATTTCCTACCCTAGAGACACTGAATCAGCTTCCGTAATATTCTTTGTGGCTCATGTGCAGTAGGATCATAAACATCCGTGTAGACATGAATGGATGACAACTAGTTTTCCCGTCTATCCCATCCTGGTCTGCAAACCTGATCAGTCTCTCTCTGTATAGGAGTATATACAGAGGTAATTAGAGGCTAGACGCCCTGTAGATGTTAGTTAGAAAAATCAGGCTAGTACGTTTTCAAAATTTTGTGGAAGAATGAAGAAATGGGCCATCAAAAATAAGTTGTGCTTTTCACATACAATATTTCCTATGGAGACTTGATGAAAATAGGTTCTTCCCCCGAAGAGTCTTTCCTCTGAAGTAAATCATGTGAGAAATGTATTGTCTTAGGAAAATGTACTCTTAATGGTGGCAGCCTTTATTGATTAAAGTATAAAGATATTGATGGCGCGTTGATTCACAGCACTGCTTTTTGTTGTTGTTTGTGTTGTGTGTAACCCAGCCATGGCGAGTATTTGATCCTGAGGCAAAGCCTTTTAGCTGGTATGGTATCACATCACAGTGGTCCCCACGAATGAGTTACCGGTGTGCCTGAGGTAGCCATCACTTGAGCCTTTGGGACTCTGCCAAGGCCATCCTTGGCTGATTACCGCACTGTGCAGGGGAACCATCGCCTCTTCTCTGTGTTCCATAATGTAACAGCAGTTGGGAAGCCCTGCATATATATCTGTTAGGGCCTTTGGCTTCCTTAGAATACTGTACGCAAGGTTTAGATCTCCCTTCATGTGTCTGAGCATCCAGACTCATGAGGTCTATAGATTACTCTGATACCATTTTGAGAGAATTGAAAGATCCAAAAAGTCCTGAGGTGTACACTAGACCTAGAGTTACCTAAGATTCTCATAGAGTGGTTCTGAAATTCCAGGGTAGTTTTGTTATCTTCGGGGCCCTTTTCCCTGGAGAAAACACTAGCTAGGCTTGAGTTTGCACTACTGTGTTCTGTTGAAGTGGACCATTAACAGTGGGAGATGCAAGATAATGAGTCATGCATAAGAACTGTGAAGGAACTTGCTATTGCATTGTCTTGCTTATTAATATTTGTGTTTCCTTGCAGACTCTGTATGTCTCTGCATCCTTGGCTGTGAAAAAGTACTGGATACGTACGTTTCCTCTTAAAAATTATACCACAGCACAGATCACTTCCTCATTGTCTAAGTTTTGGATGGAAGATTCTGAGTGGTATAAAATTAGACATTAGATACTTCTAACAATAATTTAGGAAGGGGCTATGTATCAGTCTATCAGCTCTTTCCAGTTAGTTTCCCTATTTGTTGGGCCATGATCGGCACCTCAGATGCCTTTACTGCTTAGGGTCCCCTTCGTAATCACAGAATGCTGTGTTTTTCTCCCATCTGTCATTGAGGGGTGGAATCCTTTGTGCCAGTTCTCCTGGATGTTTGCACTTACCAACCAGGGAACCAGATTTTAGCATCAGAGTTGTACGTAGTTTCTTATTCAGAAACTAATGGCTTGAAGAAACGTAAATGTATGATGCTGTATTGAGTGATTACATTTAAATAACTTAGCATTTCTATATTCCTTCTCTTTGACAGCTTATTTTCTGTCAAAATATTAAAATTTGCCCAATCAACTACCCTGTTTCCCCAAAAATAAGACCTAGCCGGACAATCAGCTCTAATGCGTCTTTTGGAGCAAAAATTAATATAAGACCTGGTCTTATATAAGACCCAGTATAGTATTATATTATATTGTACTATATTATATAAGACCTGTTATTATATTATATTATATTATATTATATTATATTATATTATATTATATTATATTATATTATATTATATTATATAGACAAGTCTTATAGTAAAATAAGACCAGGTCTTATATTAATTTTTGCTCCAAAAGACTCATTAGAGCTGTTGGATGGCTAGGTCTTATTTTCAAGGAAACACGGTATTGTAAAATGAAAAGTTTGTCTATTGATGTGATTGCACCATTCCAAGTACTAAATCATCACAAGACTTTTCCATATAGGGAAATGGAATTATTTTGTTGAACACATTTTAACTTAAAAGGATGATTGGTAGAAAGAAACATTGTAAAAACATTGTCAAATGTCTTATTTGTTAGGAGAAGTAGTAAGACTTAATGGCTTAAAACTATTTTTTTTAAGGTTTGTATAATGCATTCTAAAATTGGAAACAGATTGAGAGATTAAGATTAGTCAAGGCAGAGTGCTGTCTTAAAACCTACAATCATTTTTTCCCACAAGACATTTTTCACAGCCATGCAAATCAATGGTGTGTATATATACACACACGTAACAGATATAACTGACATACAATCACACACCCATATGTATCTATATCCTTCTGAAATCTTCTGGCATAAAAATGACTATTTTATTGCTTTATTTAATTGTATTTCAGTGTTATCTTTAATAAATACACTGTGTGATAAATTTCTTCAAGAGAAAAATGATTAAATGTAGAATGACATATTTGCCCATTTGGTCTAGTGTTTAGATTATTAGCAGTTCCTTTCTATTGTTCTTGACAAAATGTTTATAATTAACGTACGATGATAGAATCACATTTGAATCACTGTTAAATATGCTTAAGTAATATAAAATAGTGTGGGAGATTTGTCTGTTTTTTCAAACTTTGTGGATAGCACCTTGCTTTTGGTAGTTTTAGAGACTTGACAACAGTAGTTGCTTTTAGGAATTAGTATTTTTGTATATGTCTAAGTATTTCTGATACCCTCTGATTTATAAAGTAAGAAATGCATTATTGAATTGGCCATTTATTTTTTAGCTGGGTTTTTGAGATCAGTCTAAAGAATATATTCTTTTTTATTAAAAAAAGTGGAATTTGTGATTAACCTGACAGCATAGATTTTTTTTTTAAATGAATAAACTTTATTTTTCGATGCAAAACAGAATTGAGCAGAAGTGTGGAGAGTTCCATCCTATGCACAACCTCCCCAACTGTCCACATCCCACACCACAGTGGTACATTTGTTACAATCGATGAACCTACATTGACACGTCAGTATCACCCGAAGTCCACAGTTTATATCAGGGTTCACTTTCGGTGTTGTACATTCTGTGGGTTTGGACAAATGTATGATGACACCCACCCACCATCGTAGTATCTTACAGAACCAGTGTCACTGCCGTAAAAATCCTTTATGCTCTCTGCCTGTTTATCCTTCACTCCCCCTTAACCTCTAGCAACCACTTATCTTTTTACTGTCTTCGGAGTTTTAATCTTTTCTGAAATGTCATACAGTTGAAATCATGCGCTATGTAGCCTTTTCAGGTAGGCTTCTTTCACTTAATGATATACATTTAAGTTTCCTGCATTCTTTTCATGGCTTGTTAGCTTATTTCCTTTAGCACTGATTAATATTCCATTGCCTGGATGTGCCACAGTGTACTTATTTATGCATCTGCTGAGGGATATCATGGTTGCTTTCAAGTTTTGGCAATTATGAATAATACTGCTATACAGATCCATGTGTAGGTTTTTGTATGGATATAAATTTTCAGTTCATTTGGATAAATTCTAAGGAGTGTGATTACTGATTCCTATAGTAAGAGTATGTTTAGTTTAGTAAGAAATTGCTGAACTATTTATCTTTCAAAGTGGCTATATCATTTTGCCTTCCAACCAGTAATATCCTAGAGTTCTTCTTGCTCCACTTTCCTGCCAGAATTTGGTGTTGTCAATGTTTTGGATTCTGGCCATTCTAATAGCTGTGTGGTGGTATCTCATTGTTTTGATATGCAGTTCTCTAATGACATGAGATATTGAACATCTTTTCATACACTTACTTGCCATCTGTATATTTTCTTTGGTGAGATGTCTGTCTTGTAAAGTATTTGGCCCATTTTAATCAGGTCGGTTGTTTTCTTATTATTGAGATTTAAGGACTTTTTGTATATTTTGGGTAATGGTCCTATATTACATGTGGGTTTTTGCAAATACTGTCCAACCATCTATGGCTTCTCTTCCCATTCTCTTGAATGCGACTTAATGAAGCCAGCTTATGAATTACTTCTTTCAGGGTTGTGCCTTTGGTGTTGTATCTATAAAGATATCTCCATGTCCAAGGTTGTCTAGGTTTTCTCCTAAATTTCTCCTGACTTTTAGTTATACATTTTGCATTTAAATCTGCGATCTACTTTGAGTTAATTTTTGTGAAGGGTATAAGGCCTGTCTAGATTCATTTATTTGCTTGTTCCAGTACTGTTTGTTGAAAAGGTTGTCTTTGCTCCATTATAATGTGTTTTAAAATTCACATTCAGTTATTCATTGCTGCTATATAGGAAAGTGAGTGACTTTTATACATTAACCTTGTATTTTGCAACCTTGTGATAATTATTCATATATTCCAGGAGTTTTTTTAGTTGATTCTTTTGGATTTTCTACATAGACGATCATGTCATTTGCGAAAAAAGACAGTTACATTGATTCCTTTCCAATCTGTATACCTTTTACTTCCTTTTGCTATCTTAGTGCATTAGCTGGGACTTGCAGTATGATGTTGGAAAGCAGTGGTGAAAACTGACATTCTTTCCTTGTTCCTGATCTTAGTGGAAAACTTTGGATTCTTACCAATAAGTATGATGTTAGCTGTAGGTCTTTTGTACATGTTTATATCAGACAGTGTTCTCCAGAGAAATAGAACCTGTGTGTGTGTGTGTGTGTGTGTGTGTGTGTGTGTATACACTTCTTCTGTGGAGTTTTTTGTTTTGTTTTTTTTAACTCTCGGGCTTGTCTACTCTGAGCCTCCAGTAATTCCCCCATTACAATTTGGGTTTTTCTACTCTAGCGCTGGTTCCCACAGAGGTTTTTGTTTGAGATTTTTTTTTTTACTTTGGCAAGTTGTGGTTCTCTGCATCCTCTTGTCTTTTCTCTCCAATTTCTGAGGCAGCAGTTTGCCCGTGACCTCACCCGTCTGATGGATCTAACAGAAGTTGTGATTTTTGTTTATTCAGCTTTTTACTTGTTGTTATGATGGATTAGCGACTTTAAGCTTCTTACACGGTGGACCAGAAATTGAAAATCCCTGAGGATATCTTTAGTTCTTCCAAAAATGCATTGTTGAGAATCCACTTCTTTTCCTTAAAACTCTCTAGGAATTTTCCTGAGTAACAATTCCGGTATTGTTATGTAATCAGATAACGTGGCCTTAATAGTTAACGCCCCAGGGAAGTGGCAGATACGCTGCAAAGGTCTGTGGTTATTATAAGATAGTATATTTTGTTTAAGTATCTGACAAGTATAAATCTTTTTTCTTCCTTTACTTTTCCAGATAAGAACAGAAAAGACTGATTTTCCACAAGACTAAAATCTTTTAAAATACACTCACTGGCTGCTCTTTGTATCAAAAAAAGAAAAAAAAGTATTTGGCCCATAGTTTTCTTTTTCAGGGTGCTAAGTTCTTTACACATGGTAATAGTATAATGTGTCCATTTTTCTGTTGTTGTGGAATAGCCTCGAACTTAAAAAAGATGATAGCATTTGCATATTAGAGAGCAGTATGTCATAGATACCTGCCTCATGAAGATATTTGCAAACATCAGTTGATAGCGCACTTGAAGCAATATAAGATTCTATGCATCAATTACAAATATAAGTTAGACAATAAGTTCCTTTTAATTTCACCTACATTTTTTAGAGTAGTAGTATAATTAAATTGTAACTATGACGTGAATATGCATGCAACTCTGTATGTGTGCGTGCCCTCTCCTGGTGAGGGAATTGGTGTGACCCTTTTACACTTTATGAAAGTTATTATGGATAAAAACTTACTTCTTTGATTTCTCTCACTGTTTTTCTCTTGGGTCCGCTGTTTTTTTCTGACCTGAAATTTTGAACACCCAAGTATTTCTTTTAATTACACAGGTAATATATGAAATTTGTAAAAAGTGAGAAAATTTGCCAAAGCAAAAATGAAAACTATCACATCCTTTTAGCTTTTTCTGTCTCTCTTCTCTAGTCCCTCCTTCTTCCCTCCCTCTCTCTCCTCTTTTCCCATTTTTCCCCACTTGCCCTCTCTCTCTCTCTGCTCCTGCCTGCCTCGCTCTTCCTTTCTCTCTCCGTCTCTCCCTATGTTATTAGCATTGTTTTTAAAGGTATGGAAACATATTCTTCTCTTGCTTCTTTTTTCACTTAACTATGATTATTCATTTACTTAATGACAGAGAGCTACATATCACAAATTTAATGAATAAATATTATTCAGTGGTTTGTATGATCCATTCAACCACTTCTCTATTGTTTGGCATTTAATTTCATTCCTTTTTTTTTTTTTTTTTTTAATACTGTAAGCAGGGCAGTATTACACACACATTTAAGTATACTTGTATGCTTGTTCAGTCATTTTTTTAGACTAGCATTTACTGTTAACTTCATTATTTTTATTAGGAGACTAGTAGGCCTTGATGTTTTTCCTTCATTTGTTTATCTCCAGCTCTTTTCACAGTTTAGTAGGCTGTAAGTAAATGATGAAAGAAAAAAATTGCATTTTGCAGTATTTGAGGAGGTTGTTCCCGCAGGTTTATACATTCAAAAAGTCGTGATGGTCCACAGAGTCCTGGTCTTTAGGAGTAAACCATGTACAAAGGAGCAAGATAAACTGTACCATGCTTTGCCCTTTTGAAAGCTAGTGGCAATGTCTTTAGTTTTAAAGATAGTGTTTATCTGATATTGTGTTGAAAAATAATGCTCCTAAAATAAATCTCTCTATATTCAGTTTAAATGACCATGCATGCTAATTATATAATACGTAAATATATCCCATGATATTATATATGTATATAGTATATACCCATGTACATATATATGGTCACATATGTAATATAATATATATAATACTTTAACTTTTTTTTTTTTAAGTTTTATTGGGGAATATTGGGGAACAGTGTGTTTCTCCAGGGCCCATCAGCTCCAAGTCGTTGTCCTTCAATCTAGTGTTGTGGAGGACGCAGCTCAGCTCGAAGTCCAGTGGCAGTTTTCAATCTTAATTGCAGGGGGCGGAGCCCACCATTCCATGGGGGAATTGAACTGGCAACCTTGGTGTTGAGAGTTCACGCTGTAACCAACTGAGCCATCCGGCCTTCCACTGGCAGCTCAGTGGCAGCTCATTGCCTTCAATCTACTTGTGAAGGGCGCAGCTCACTGGCCCATGTGGGAATCGAACCAGCAACCCTGTTGTTCAGAGCTCGCGCCCTAACCAACTAAGCCATCCAGCCTTCCTTTAACTTCTTTATAAAACACTTTACTCCTTATATGGTAGTAGACTTAATTTAGGATTTTTCCTTTAAGACTCTTCTGGCTTAAAATGCAGTCACATTTTCTAAGGCTTCCTTATGACCTTAAATTTTATCTGGCATCAAAGATCAGGGAGGTTTTCCTTCTGACTGGTTAAGGTTAAGTTAGTTAAGTCTTAGACTTGGTTAGGGTAACCGTGTTCCTCTGTCCCAAGATGTCTGGCAGCAGAGTAGAAGAAGAATGGTAACAGGACTATCATTTACGGGACAAAGACTTATGGGAATGAGAGGAAACACTGGCTGTGATTGGCTAAGGATTCCGGTAACACATGAGTTAGCAAAGGAAAGGTTTCTTTCTGGCCTGAGAAGCAGGGTTGATGACGATGTCATTCCTTGAGGGACAATTCCTGAAGCAGAGCAAGGTTTTCTTGTTTCTTTTTTTTTTCAGGGGGTGTGGAGGTCAGAGATACTGAATTTGGGTTGGATTTGTAAATGGTTCCAGGCCCCTGGAATGTTTACTTAGAGATGTCAGCCAGTCAGTCGGAATGTATTTCTGGGTCTTAAGAGAAAGATCAGGGCTGAAAATACAAAGTTGGGTCCCAGCAATTAGTTGTTGCAGTCTGGCTGGCTGATGATATCACCAGCCTGTTTTTCAGTGGAGACACAACTGAGGTTGTGGATAGGGCATTCGTTCATTTTATGGGACTGACTCCTTCACTGAGGACTTTTGGCATCCCTGGCCCCTGGGCACTAAAGGCCCATTGGAGTCCTCCAATTTTATGACATTCAAAACTTCCTCTAAATTCCCTGAAAGATTGAGGAGAGGCTGGAGGAAAGATCATGATACCAATATAGGTTGAAGTCTACTGAAATGATAGCATAGAACAACTTTGTCCAATAGACACGGGATGAAATCCCTATGTGTAGTGTTAAATTTTCTAGTAGACACATTAAAAATTAAGAAAACAATAACATTATCTTTAATAACATTTTATTTAACCAAGTATAATCAAAATATTATTTCAACATGAATCAATTAAAATTTAATGGGATGTTCTACATTCTCTTTTTCATATTAAGTCTTCAAAATCCACTGTATATTTTACATAGAAAGTAGATCTAAATTTGGACCAGTCACATTTCAGCCGCTTGATAGCTGCATGCAGCTGGTGGTTACCCAGACATCTTATAGGTAGAGAATATGCATCTGCTAATGGAAGAGAATTTGTGGTTTGCCTTTCCAGAAAGCAGGTTCTCTCATCTTCTAAAATCATTTCCTTCTTTATTCCTATGAATTGGTAGTCAGATGTTCTAGAGACCTACTATACCTCACATCTTTTAATTTATTATTATCTCTTTTTTGGTGAGAAAGCACTCTACTCTTCTTTATCAAGGACATTGCTGTGATTTAATGTACATGACCTGTGGTGATTTAAATTTGTTCTTCTGCACATTGCAACCAGATGGAACTGACTCGTGCAGTTCCACAAAGATGTGTTGTTACCACAAGCATGTGTTGAACTTTATGTTACTTAAAAGATAACTCTCCTAAGAAAATTAATGCAATATAGATAGGTTTGTATTTCAGTTCATATTGTGAAATACTTGTTCTTAACAGAGGAGTCAATCCTGGTTTCTATGAAGAAAAACAAAGTATAAAATGTCATCCCACAAGTCTGATGTAGAGCCAAGAATGAAAACTCTGTCCTCTTGTTTCTTGTTGAAAGTTAAGTCACCATATCCATTTGGGTAATTACAGTTTCATTCTTTGGGGATTTTTGAGGCTAACTTGGTAGATTTTCACTGGCCATGTCTAAGAATGGGTCTGTACATCTCCCCTGAGTTGTTATATTAACACTGAAATCCTCACAATTTTTTTTTTTTCAGGCCCTATAGCTTGAACTAATGAGCAAATTCACAGTTCCTTTCTGGAATCTTTGCACTTGTGGGAGAATTTGGATATGCAGAAAGGGGAGAAGGAATTCACACAAAATAATAAACTCATCTCGTGAAATGTTGCGAATTTCCCAGAAGATGTATTCTAAAGAAAACTACAAATAATCTTTACGTCGGGTCTTATTTTCTTTTGATATTGAGGTAGTGTTTATAACATAGGGCAATATAATTAAACATAAAACGAAGATTCTTTCCTAATGAGTGGATTGTATCAGTCATTTTAAAATGGGCACCTTCCTTTTCCCCTTCTTCCCCCTCCCCCTTGACATTTGACAATTTCTGGAGGCATTTTTGATAGTTACAAATGTGGAGATGAGGGAGTGCTACTGAGATACCGTGGTAGAAGGCAGGGGTGCTACAGAACATCATACAATGCACTAGACAGCCCCCATAACAAAGAATTATCTGGTCTAAATGTCCATATTGCAGATGTGGAAAAGCCTGATCTAAAAGAATATCTCAGTTATAGCAATGAACTTCCTATAAACAAGGAGTATTGACTCTCTCCGTGGGCAACGTTTCTTTTGGCCATATTCAGTATCAAGTAGCAGAAAAAGGTAATCGAAACTTCCTGGGTACAACAAGTAATACAGGTTCAAAATTATACTGTTTTTATTTTTATGGTGTAGATTTATTAGGAGACTGGCAGGAAGTAACGGAGCCTGCGTAAATGCTGTGCGGTTATGTAGTCCATTAATAAAAAAGTATAATCCAGATCTGCTAAATGAACTTTGTTTCTTTTCTGACATTCATTTTGTGACACTTTCGAATTTGAGAAGGAACCATAAAAGGGGAAAAAAATAGCCCTGGATTTAACTGATTTGCACACACACCTTTAGAAATTCTAAGATGGGATAAAAATGGTTGCTAAACGAGGAAATGTAGAGATGAGTGAAGGACGTTCAGAATTACAGCAGCATGGATAAAGGCATAGTGCTTTTATCCATGATACTGGCTTCATATTTGCCTAAATACAAGCAATTTTTTTAACTTTTAGCCTCTTGGATTTATTTTGTTTCCTGTGTAGTTCTTCTATTTTCATCAAATAATTTTACAAGTTTTCTGCAGTTCAAATTACAGGCCACTCTGTAGGTATCTTCTTCAGTAACATATATGTTCAATAAGTTGAGTAATAAATAGCTTTCATTAAAACAGTGTATTTCTGGGCATTCATGTGAAGGGGAACCCTAAGTAAGTAAAGTCATTTTATCACTGAATCTTTATCATTTCTTTGCTAGGAAGGGCTATCAGACATTTCATGATTGTGTCTAGTAGTCAGAGAATAATAAATGTCCTCCTTACGATGTCTGTGGAGACGCAAGTTGTGTCCCTGTGTAATTAGTGTGCATGCTTACAGTTTCAAACAGATAAAATAGTTCATTTTCACCATTCATTATGAGAAATATGTATTAATTTTGTAGATCAATCTTCCATCATCTGCCATTTTTTAAGCAAACATCTGCCATTTCCATTCTAGTTATATAATAGGTCATATAGAGAATCTTAACACATAAAACTAAGTAGATTTTGCAAAGTCAAACAAAAATCAAATTAGGACATCCAGTCTTAAAAATAAGTTTGGGAACAGTTGATGACATAGTATTACCATTACTACTAATTTAAATTATTTAATATTAACTATGAACATGAAAGCACTTTATATGCATTATCTCATTGAATCCTTAAAACAGTTCTATGAAGTAGAAAGTTTTCTGCATTTTACACATAAGAAAACTAAACCCATAGAAGGTTATACACCAAGTGGGTTGTGGAATCTAACCTAGGAAGTCCGTTTATTGGGCCCATATTCTGGGCAATATTCTAACTTAAACATCTATACGATTATGAAAGTGTATTAAAAAGGTGTAGACATGGAAGATAGAATGCCTTAATAAAGGTAAAAGATAAAGCAGTCAGAAGTCTTGGAGATGGTATTGGGATAAAATAAAAGTACGTACGTAATAGCACTGCCAATAAAAATGTCAAATTAGTATAGGATTTGGATGATACATGAAAATTAATTGTTATGACCAAAGACATCATTTGAGGAAATCTGGAAAAGTCACAGATAGAGGTGGATATACTTGTAAACCGACAGATTACATTTTGGGTTGAGCCTGTGCATTTTGTCAGTGGGCAGCCAACTAGGAATGTCTTTCTCCACTGCATTCCCAGGATACAGAGTGTTGGGGGGAAAGTTAGAGGAAACCCACAGTCATTTTGAGATGTGCCTGACATGGGTGGCCAGACAATTGTTGATAGAATCTTTTAATTGCAATTATTTTTGTTACAACTTTTGACAACATTAAAAACACATAATGCTTTTGTATGCTTTGACAATACTTCTTGGATGAAATAAACTATAAAGTTCATTTTTTCCTTCCTTTACTGTTTCGAAACATACATTAAAAGCCAATATCATGCCTAGGGTTAACAAGGAATATAATATTATATTTGGTACAAAATCTTAACTAAATATTCAAAGTATAAAATGAGAAGAGAGTGAGTATAGATTCTTGGAGAAAAAGACAAAACCAATTTACCTATTTAGCAGTATACACCTTTTTCTGGCCATGGAGGAGAATCTTAATGTCAATCTTTCTCTGTTTTGTTTTCATTAGAATATTTGTAATTTAAAAAAAATTAACTTGGATTTTTATTTCTCCTCAAAATTCTTTTACTCATTCCCAACTCTTCGGTACTGTTTCTTCAGCCTGTGCAGGAGACAAACATTCAACAGCCCATGTTTTAATAAGATAATCCATGTTGGATTTGATAAGGAGCCACTTGACATCATTATAGACCAAGAAAGGTGGAAATATAGGTCAATAGTCATTTCCTTGTTTCCTACAGAAAATAAATGACTTAATACATGATAGTAATCTTTCTTCTCTCTAGGCACAGAGGACCAGTGATGTTATTTCATTATGTATTCCATTCAGTGTTCTGGATGTGTTTTTTTTATTACTATTCACATGATTTTCATAAAGGGAAATGGCCAATGAATATGTTAATGTATAAGAACCTTAAACTTGTACTTTGGCAAATATCTATTCAATTTTTTTAGTAAGTTTTGATAACCATGAAAGTTTGCAAAACATAAACTCTGGAGACCATATTAGTCAAAGTAGAGTTAATTCTTGTCTTGAATATGTAGCTACTAAAATGACTTGTTTATATGTTTTTTCCCTCTATTTCAACCAAACTTGCATGTTTTCTGAATTGACTTACATATCTATGATAGGATTTGAACATCCTCAGCTTAAGAGAAATCTTCCTCTGTATGTAACAGATCCTGAATAAGCAAATACAGAGGGTGCCAAAAAACTGTATACACATTTTAAGAAAGGAAAAAACTGTGTTAATTGTAATACTCAATATATACCAATAACAAAAGATGAATACAAGTCATGTTTGACTTCTGCAATTACAAGAGGTGCTCAAAGTGTTTACCGTCAGCATCAGACAATTCTGATTATGAAGAATTACTGCTTGAGCATAGATAATATCTCTTAAAATGTGTATACATTTTTTTGGCACCTGCGGTATATACTGAAATTTTACAATATACCCAAATATTCCTGTATTTTAGAGTGTGGTAGATCTGCTAACGGATAATGGAGGAATATATGACATCGTTGGCTTTTTCTCCTGGGCTTCGTGCCTCAACCTTCATATACAATCTGGAAAAATCAATGCCATCCTTGACACTTCCTCCTCCTTGTATACCATCAAAGCCTGTTCATTCTTCCTTGAATATTTTTCCTCCTCTTTATTCCCACTGCTACCGCCTTGGGTCAAGCCCTTACCACCTTCCCCTGTGATATTGTGGTGGTCTATGAACTGGTTGCACTCCGTTCTGCATCAAATCCCATATGTTTATAAGCCATCTTCCAAATTAATTCTGCTGCTGTCTTTCTAGTAAACACAAAGCTTAAACACGTTATGCTTTTGCTTCATAAGCCTTCAGGACTCCCCATTGCTGCCTGTTGGGTAAAACTCAAACTCGTTTCTTCCTCATTTACCTCAAGGTGCCTTGTGGCAGGGAGCCTTTCTCTCTTGTTCCCTTGTACCCCTAACAGCTAGCACATAGCAGGCATTAAAGAAATCTTTGTGAATGAATAAATGAACTACTATAACATATAAGGCCCTTTGCTACCTAACCCCAAGTTACCTATCTGGTGTCACCTGCAGTTTCTTCAATGAACACTATGCACCAAATCCTTTATTATTCTTCACAAATATGGGGGATTTCATAGCCCTAAGACTGTATGTATGCTCTTTCCATCTGTCTGTCAATAACCATCAGTCACCTAAGTCAGACCCTGGAGAAGGAATTGATTATATATCTGTCAGTATTTCTTCTGTTTATCAACCCAATAAATGTTTCCTGAGCACATACTGCTACATGTTGGATGCTATTATTATTTGGGAATAAGGATACTGCTACCGTGTTTCTCCGAAAATAAGACCTAACCAGAAAATAAACCCTAGCATGATTTTTCAGGATGACGTCCCCTGAACACAAGCCGTAATGCGTCTTTTGGAGCAAACCTTAATATAAGACCCAGTCTTATTTTTGGGGAAAAACGGTATGAACAAAAAGACAAAGTCATGGCCCTCCTGGAACTATCATTCTAATGTAATAGCAAATAGAGAATTTGTCAGGTAGTGATGAATACAAAGGTGGAACAGAATATACAGAGGCCTAGCGGAGAGAGCATGGTTGAGTTGCAGCCTGAGCAGAATGGTAGCAAGGGGGGGTCGGCTAACTGGTTCAAGGCACATTGGATAAATGGTTAGAGGTACCCGCTGCAGGGGAAGGTAAGGATTCCAGAAGGACTGTGACGCTATTTCCCTTCAGTGTATCTGTACTCGACCTGCTTTGCCTTGCCGCTCCCACTTCAGCCCTGGCTCCCAGCATTTTGTTATATCAGGAGTTTGGGGCACACTAGCCCACGTGGCTTGGACAGTTCTGGGCTCATACAGCTTTGCAGCTACAGTCACAGTATCCAGGTCATTATAGAAAATAGTTAGTAGTCCCAGAGTTAGATTACCTAGTGCTTTCATAACCTTGGGCAGATTACTTAATCTCTGTGAACCTGAATTTTCTTGTCTAAAATGGAGATAGTTTTTTTAAAAAAGGTTTTGGGGGGACAGAATGACTAGAATGAAACTCTGTACAACTTTCTTTTGTCCACTGATATATCCTAAATACCTAGATAGTACCTGGTACTCAGTAAAATATGTCTTTAATAAATCAGTGACTGAGCAAATGAATGACGTAATGAATGTAAAGCCCATAAAATGATACCTGGTACGTAAGTGCTCAGTAAATCATAGGTATTATAGTTGTTAATGTTATTTTTTAAATTATGAGACCCCGTGATCCCATTGTGGTTGTGTTGCAAGTGTAACTGTCTGTGTATGGGGCCCGTGTACTGCCTTGGCCCTTCTGTTGCTGTACGGAGGTGTGTGTGCCCACAGAAGGAGGCCTAGGGTGTGTGGTAGCGTCCTGATTCTGTCTCCTTCTGTCCTCCAGCTCTGGTCTCTCCGGGGGCTAGGCTCTCAGAATTAGTTTCTGCTACTCCTGTTTCATGGAGGGAATCTTATTTCGGGCTTCCTTTTCAGAATTGAACTCACTTCTCTCATATATATATACATTTAAGAGATATAATCGACATACATTATTACCGTGTTTCCCTGAAAATAAGACCTTGCCGGATAATCATCTCTAATGCGTCTTTTGGAGCAAAAATTCATATAAGACCCAGCCTTATTGTATGTTAGTTTCAAATGTATAACGTAAGGATTAGATGTTTGTATGTAGTTAAATGATAACCATAATAGGTCTAGTTATCATCTGTCATCCATCACTGGTCATGCATAGTTACAGATTTTTTTTTTCTTGGGATGAGAACTTTTAATATCCATTCTCTTAGCAATCTTGAAATATAAATTACAGTGTTATTAACTATACTCACCATGCTGTATATTACCTCCCCATGACTTATTTTATAACTGGAAGTTTGGCTTTTTGACCACCTTCGCTCACTACCCACACACACATACAGCCCCCTCCCCCCACCTCTGGCACCCACCTATCTGTTCTCTCTATCTGTGAGCTCAGTTTTTGTTTGGTTTTGTTTGTTTGTGTTTTAAGATTCCACTTGTAAGTGAGATCATACGGTATTTGTCTTTCTCTGTCTGACTTAACTTCACTTAGCATAATATCCTTTAGGTCCAACCTCGTTTTTGCAAATAGCAACATTTCCTTCTTTGTTTATGGCTGAGTTATTCTCTTATCTTTACATGACACCGAGGATCACTTGTGAGCCCTTCCTGATATGCCAATACCTGCCCCTACGTGTTAGAACTCTCCCTGGAAAGTTAATACTGCCCAGCTGAACTGAAGTTTTGCCTTTCCTCTTTAGGGTTTGGTTGGTGGTAGGTTGGCACTTCTCTGGCCATATTTTTTTCTCATTTTTGACCTGGTTTCTGTTCTCCAGCCCCTGGCTTGCGCCCATTGTCTCCAATGTGCCTCATGGTTCATGAATACAGCGCAGATAGACTGAGATGGTTGTGGCATAGCAGAGACCCTCACTGTTCCATGTTCATGGAAAGATTTGGCCAACTCACAACCCCCAAGTGTGTGCAGCTCTTCAGAATATGAATGACAAAAATAATTTTTTTACAGTTTGTGTTAATGCTAGGGTGGAAGGCATTATTCAGAAGGTCAGATCATATTTCTAAAATATTAACATGAACTATACATTGTAGTGATAATTTAGAACTTTACCAACATAGGAAATAAAATGATTTTTGCTATCAGGAAAATATAATTACTGCATTGCACACACAGTTTTACTAGTCTTTATGAGAGATAATTCCATGTGTCAGTGTGCGATATTTATGGAAGGGTTGTGTTTTTGAGACTGAAGACAAATATTTCAGAATTAGGTATATATTGATCATTGAAACCGCTGAAGGGAATTTAAGTTGAGAGTCCCAATAGTTTGGCTCTTAGTTCTGCCAATAAAATGTGGTCATTGATGTGATATCCACTTTTCCATCCTGTAAAGTAATGAAAGATGAAAGACTGGGTTAGAATAGCAAAGTGTATAATTGAGCTGATGTTTGTTTTGTACCATTTTAGGTACTTTGATTATGCATATACCCTCTACAAAATGACTAATCAGTTCGAGGATATATGAGCTTAGGAAAATATACTTTCACACTTTCACTAAATCTGTAAGTGATTGTAAATTATGTGTGACGTCCAAATATGTCTTTATTGAGTATAAAATGTAGAAGGTGAAGTTCCTATATCATCGAAGTGTATGAAACTCTTGTGAAAATATTGAAAGAGCCACCAAGGATATGAATATTTTCAAAACACTAGGTAGCAGATGAGATTACCATAGATTTTTCTGGATGTTGACACCTGGATGGTCTGACATGCTAAATTAATTATGAGATATTTCCAGGATAGGAATGTATAATAATATCATACCAAAGAAATTTGTTGAAAGCTTGATTTAAAGAAAAAAAAAAAAGTGTGAAATAGCTTTGAAACCAGGGGCTTATTTGACTCCGTATTATAACCCAAAATGTTGATTCTCATCTTGTGACCTTGGACAGTTTAACCTCCTTATGTCTCACATGCTTCGTCTTCAGATAATACAGCTTTGACCTCTTGGGTTGCTGTAAGCACAGAATCTGGTTCATAGTAAATATACAAATGGTAGGTGTTATGTTTGTTACTAAGAATAATAAAATAATCACTGTTTCATGCTACTATGTGATTTGTTGAATAGCGATAGATCACTGAAACGATTGGCTGAGTATAATTCCAATCTGTTAGGTTTGTTTATCCTTACCTATAAAGAGCAAAAAGAATTCACTGATTCTCTTGCATTTCAGCACAAGTTTTGGGGTTGGGGTAAAACAGTTATGTTTTCTCAAAAAAAAACAAACGACCTATTAGTTGGTTGGACTGGTATATCTGTGGTAAAGACTTGAAACAAATTGCTATTATTGTTTTTATTGTTGTTGTTAAGGTAGAGGTGACTCAAGAAAGGGGAGAGGAGTTGACTTTTCTAAGAAGCAGCTTTTTTTTTTTTTTTAAGGAGGGCGCACCTCACAGTGGCCCATGTGGGGATCAAACCAGCAACCTTGGTGTTATCAGCACCACGCTCTAACCAACTGAGCTAACCGGCCACCCCTCTAAGAAGCATTTTTTAAGCAAAAGCCTAATTTCCTTGTAATCTGATTAATTTGCTTTTTCAATAGGAAAATGTACTCCAAAGATAATACTTTTAACCATTTAGCATGCTGGCATTATAAACCTTTACGAATATTCTGTGAAAGTTCTTAATCAACTTGGTGCAATGAATCCTGAATTGCTGCTCATATGTCCCTTCCATTACTGACGCGGGTATGAATGGAGACAATTGATATTTCTCATCCCTTGTAACTGAACATGAAGATTTAAGGTGGATATATAATTAAATGATCATGTCCTGTACCTCGAGACATCAAAACACCAGTAGATATTTTTGGCTTATGAAGGAAAATCTTATTTAAAATTAGGTCTATTGAATATTGACTAGGTGGCTCTTTATTACCCAATTGTGCAAACTGGATGACTGACTCCCAGTCAGGAGGAGGGAGAGGAAAAGACCTGCATTAAGGGAGTAGGAGGGCAGATTGTAGTGGTTGACCTGGAAAGTCATCCCTGCCTGTTCTGTTTTTACGAGATATGGTCATTGAGCATCAGTCCCTTTCTTCCTGTATATTCTATTCAAAATATTTTGATCTGGTAAGATCAATAACGGTTGTGTTTTTATAGCTTTTGACTAGGAGAGTTACAGTTGTGTTGCCAAATCTTATTGGGCAAATAGGAATATCCAGAGTACCATTTTCATTCAATTCACATGTAATTGGTCACTAGCCAACTAATAAATCTGATGTGAATATGTGCTTTAATTGGTAACATTTACTCATAAAAAAAATAGCATGGGTGTATACGTGTGTATACCTGTGTATTTGAATATATGCACACATATGAATTATATAGGGTTGTATAATATCAAAATGTTTGTTACAACATAAATATACAAAGAGTACCATGTCACTACAGTTGATGACTGTGTAATTTTATTTACCTCTTGGGAATCAATTGAGCTTTTGATTCCATAGCAAATGTGTTTTGATTAAGATCGTGGCAAGATATGTTTGACAGCAATTTGAACTTATTAGAGTTTATTACATATTTAAAGTCTACAGTCAACTGAGATTGTATGTATCTGATTTTAGTTTAGAGAGATAAATCTATCAATATTTTGTTCCAAGCACTGTATCCTCACTGCTGTACAATTACCATGCACTCTATAAAAACCAAGTGCCTTCCTGGATGCTCTGGAATATGTTGTGATGCTCAGTGCTTATGTTTATGCTAAACAGGGTTAGAATGATGAATGCAGAGATTAATATGCTTTATACATATTTACGATACGACTTTCAGGCATATGTACAGATTGAATCTGCACTTGTTGAAAGAATTTAATAGTTAAGGATTGGTTGTTTAGCTGTGAACATTGTTATTTATGGTATTTATTATGGTTGTGGCTTTGGATGATCAGGAAAAGAAATATTTCCAGGGAAAACTTAATTTCTTAAACAATTTTTGAAAATATGGTTTATTTTTTCACGTTCACAAGAAACTAATATGTACATCCTGTTTTTAATCATGTAGAATTATTCGAGAACAACAGTTAAAAGAAAACCATCATGAAAATGCAGTGATATTGAAATGTGCTCAATGGAACATGGACTCAGTTAGGTTTTCATGATGTATCAGTTTTTAACCTCAAAGACTGTGGTTAGCTTGCATTTTTTTAAATTAGTAAGTTTATCAGAGCCAGTGAGGAAAATGGTTAAAGTGTATCAGTTGTAAATTGGTACAAAGCACTAAAAGGGACATTAGCCTCTAATCAGATTCTAACAGTTCATTAAACCTGCCTTTCCAGAATCGCTCTTTGTCTTTTTCCCTCCTTTGCAAGGCATCTTCTTCCCTTTTCGTCTGAACAAGACCTCCTCTGGGTAGGAAGCAATATCAACTCATTCTTCATTGTCTACCAACCAAACAGCCTACAGGATGCTTTGTTAAGGGAGATTCTGGGCTGCTGTGAAAAGCAGGGCAGTTGAGGGCTGGTTGCTGCAGGAAGGTTTTCCTGAGACTAGATGGTGGCAAGCCAAGCTCACTGCTTCTAACTGCAGAAGCAAGTGACACATTAGGATTTGAGATGCATGCCTGATGTGTAAACTCACCAGCCTCCATGAAAGGATTCTAAGCTTGGAACAAATTAACTGAGCTCGTCAGTAATGCCACAATTCCTTCAGCTCTAAGCTATCTATTAGGATACAATATCCCTAAAAAATATAGACAAGTTAAAAGCAAAAATTTGAAAAATAAATGTACTCTGAAATTTTAATAGTATTTTACGTTTCTAAGAAAAAAAAACATGACATTAATTTGTATTCTTTTTATTACCTGATAGACTAGGTAGCATGGAATTTTTAAGTGCTCATTAGTTAACTCTAGAGTAAATTTGCTTTTTCTTCTTGTTGATTTTTCCAAGCAAATATTTGTGATAAGAGGCCCTCTAAATTTTATTTATTAAAGTATTATTCTTAAACAAAAAGAGGAGTTAAGAAATAGAAATAATTAGAGCTTCCTTATACTGCACTCTGTTAGTATTATTTGGTGATAAAAACGTTTAGTTTGTGATTTTTTGAAGTGGAAGTTGTTTTTATTTAACGGTTTATTTTGTAGAAAAGCAACTACTGTATGAAAGGCGGAAATCCTGAAGGTTTAGAAATGATATCAAACTTTGTCACCACGTGGGCAAAATATTTAGAAACAAATCTTCTTTGGATAAGACCACTTTAGTGTCGTATGGTTACTCTATAAGTGAGCCAAAGAACCATTCTAAAAGCTCAGTCAAATTTAGTCATTTCAGTTTCTCAGTTTTGTCAGTAGATGAGGGTAAGGTTGGCATTCTAAACGTGTTTTAAAACATGAGCTTGATTTTAGCCTTAAGCAAACACTGATATGTGGCTTTCTGACTCCCTTCATAGGTTATTGACTTCAGAAAGTCCCTAAAGCAGTGAAAATTAGTAGAAAATAACCTTGGCTTAATCTTTTTATAAATGTAGTTTGAAATTATATTAAGCCACCATAGAAATAAGGTTTTCCTTTCAAGAGATGTCTAATTGAGCCAAACATATACTAGAACAAAAAAAAAAATTGTTATTTATTCTTTGGTTGTGACTTCAGTTTAATAATTTACCCTTAATCCAAGATTTATGTTAGTTGTTTTTAAATATTTGGGGTTGATATGTAAGAATTTTCATTTGATCAGAATTACCATGATACCAAAATTCAGTGTGTCTAGAATTATATTATCTTGACTTTTAAATATTTAGACTTTGACAATAATATGTGAGTCTATAAATCATTTTTATCTATTTTTCTCCTTTATGGATTTCTGTATGCAGTACAACCTCCAGAACTAAGGAAGAGAGAAACGTGCTTTATATTTCCTTACACTCTTGGAAAAGTGTGATGAATTATTCCAGCCCCATATAAATTAATGTAAGGTTTCCTTACTCCAGTTTATTACAGTTTGACCTCCAACCCTGAGGTCAGAGATTCAGACTGATTAATTCAACTTCTTCGTCGTTATTTCAAATGAAAGTTCAAAATGAGGAGATAATTGGTTACGCTGATATTCTCAATTAATTGTACTTCATTGTTAAAAAATTAGGTTAGCAGTACTAAATGTACTACAATGAAGGAAGACTGTACCAGATGTCCTCTTTGGAATGCTTTAAAGCTGAACTTCCCTCTGTCTCTTTTTTATTCTCAGAATTTCAACACCTTTGAGAACAGAATGTTAATGCTTAATGGGATGCCGGCAGTTAGAGTCAAAACAGAGCTTTTGGAATCTGAACAAGAGGTAAGCAGAAGTTTCTGAGATGCCCCACCCCCCTTCTCTTTATGATACTGGCAATCATTTCCAGAGCATCCTGATGTTGGCAGAACAGATTTTCTCTCGAGTAAAAATCATCTGAGACTGTGGTTGATTTCTCACTCATTTGCAACCTCAAATATTACTAACTTGGAAAAGATCACTTTCTGAAATTAGGAAGGTACAGTAACTTTATAAGAACCATATGACTATTTAAATTGGTGCATGTTTTGAAAAGCGAATAAAAATCCAAAGCAAAGAGGAAGTATTAAAAACAAAAGAGGAATATAACCTCAATGTCAGAATAGCTTTGTTCTTTCTTAGGAAATCACAGAGCCCAGATATGGGAATGACACTCTTTGTTGGGTGGATTTCTCTGCTGACATTTGTATTTCTCCTTTTTCACTCCATAAGGAGAGGGGACAGTTGATGAACTTGAGGTCAGTGAGTCTGAAAAGCACACATACAAGCGAAAGAAAGCTTATTTAACAGTGTATAGGCAAATTGACCAAATAATTTATGGTTAGAAAATAAAAGGGCTTATGAGCACAGCTAGATCTTTTTTGAAAAAGATGATGGCGATTTTATAATTGTTAACATTTACAGCTTCACTAGTTGAAATCATCATAAGGGTAGTGTGATTGCTTGCAGCATTAGCTGACCATGTTTTGTAGTTAAGAAAACAAGCATTGCTAGTGTAGCTGAGTGCACACTGCCTACCTATCTTATTAAACCACCACCGTGGTGGCAATACAGATGAACGAAAAAAGGACATACATACCTAACCTTAATCTTATTAGTGTATGTCTTATTTAAAAAAAAAAAATCAAAACTAAACAGCGCTATTTTGTCATTGAACCATCAAAAGAAAATTTAAGTAAAATGTACTTACTGTTATAAAAATCAGTGTGCGTGCATTCATCTGGGATCTCATTCAAAGGGTTAGGAGACTGTTGTACCAAAAAAGATTTCTAATGAGGACATTCAAAGGCATGGATCTGGATGGTAGCTTGTAGAGGGTTTCTCCAATAACTTCCTCATTCCTGAGCAATGTGTCACAGGGTGTGTGTCATCGCAATATATATTTCTCCTCTTCAGTACAAGCCTGTGTCTGAAACAGACCTTGTAGAGGATATCATTGTAGAGGATATCATTTTACCTTTATGTTCAGTGTTGATTGTCATAGCTCTGAAATGAACTTTGTGGACTGTGTCAATCCGTAAAACAACTCTACAGTTGTCTACATGATGTGCTGACTCACTCGCATAGATTCACCCCAAGACTTAAGCGATAGAGCATCATGGAGAAAAGACTATGTAGCAGTTATTAACATTATTTGTTCAGTGTAGATAAACCTTAAGAGAAAGTTATGTTTTCACCTTGATTTTCTAGCCTGACTCATCAAGTTAAACTCGATATCCTCCAAACTCAGTAGTTCTTACCTTTTTTTTGTTTGTTTGTTTAACATAACCAAGGACTTGTTTTATTGCTTTGGAGTGCTGCTGTTTTTTGTTTGTTTGTTTAAACCTAAACTCACTAGTATCAGTTTAATGGAATAATACATTCTGCACAACCCATGTTTACTTTTAACAAATGATACAGACCATAACATCTCATTCAGAGAGGATAACCTTTGTTTTCCACTGCTGATGGAAAAGTGAAAAAGCATGGTATATTTCACAATGCCTTTTAATTTCACAATACATGTGTTTTTCGACTTGAATATCTGTAAGTATACTCAAGTCATGCATGTTGAAGGAAGGTGAAAAAGCACAGACAAGTCAGAAAATATGTCTGGGCCAGTAGTCAAAGTCAGGAAAATGTATTGTCACCAGGCCTGGGAATTTTTAATGATATCTAAATACTTTTTTCTCCTTTGCCATCATTTTTCAGTTTTAAGATAAGGTTTGTATGAAACATTTAGGTGCACAAAAAACAAATGCCAATATTCCCAGGGGTTTTACAGGGTGAATAAGAACCTCATGTCACATTATTTATAGATAGTGTTTTTCTGTCCTCAAATAGGGATATGAAAAATTGCGGGTTCATACTTAATACCTGTTTCTACTTAATGCCTGTTTCTACTTAATGCCTGATCATTAAAATCAATCTCTCTCCTTGTGAATGGAGCTGATGTTGGTATTTTAACCCTAATTTAGATTGTATATGTTGGAGAGAAGTAGGAACTTGATTTCATTCTTTTTCTTAGTTTTCTGTGTACTTCTTAAATATATGACAGACATATCTCATTCTGTTTTACTGTAAAACTTCAAGAGAAGCAGCCGGCAGTGTTTCATGAAATGTATTATGGCAGCTACTTACACAATACAATAGTTTGTATTTATTTGTAATTCTTTAAATCAACTCTTCTTTAAAATTGGAGATAAAATCTATAATTTTAGTGAAGCTCATTCAATCACTTTACTAGAGTTTTTCATTGGAGATAATGGGATGGGTGACATACTATATAATTTCAGAATCGCAGAACTACTTTCAGATAAAGAGTGCTAGAATTCTGAAGATATTTTCAATTCAACTTTACAGGACTCTTTCCTCATTTACTATTACGGCTGTTGGAAGTTTGATTTGTCATAAGAAAATGTAAACATAGCGGTGAAATTAAAAATCACATGGAAGATCGTTGGCTTTTGAAAAAGATGAGACATGTTAGTTAAATGAACAAAAAGTTAGAGAAATGCATCTGTGCGTCACAATAATGAATGAGCAGGCCGGCAATTTGCTATACTCTGTTATCACTCTGTAAACCCTAGTTTTGACACTGTTCATAAGACACAGACTTTAACCTCCGGTCTTTAGGGGAAGAAGAATTGGTCTCCCTTTCTGGCTACCGCAGCATTGTAAAGATACCCGTGTGCTACTTGACACGGGCCTCATGCTTCAGCGCACCGCGAAGGCGTATGTTTGTTCCCTCCTTCTTACTATAAATAGTCCCTTAGGTTTTGGGCTGTCAGCAGGCCGCTACGTGCCCCCCATCCCACCCCTCCAGGGAATGCAGGACCTGATGAGTATTTTTCAGAGCTTAAAGAAAGACTATGAAACAGGCCTAGGTTAGCCACTCTGTGTATATGGTCATGTTTCTTCAATCAGATTATAAATGCTTAAAAGGCAAGAACTATTGCTTAGATTTTTTTCTAGTAGTTCTTGGCACATGGTAAGTGCTCAGTAAGTACTTGGTTCATTCAACTTGTCCAGGAATTATAATTGGCTTGGTGAAAAATATGGACCCAGTCAATGGCTAGTTATAAACCTGCTCTGTCTGTCTCATAGGGTTGTTGTGAACATAAAAATTGGAAGCGCTGGGAATAACCGTTCTCATTGGAGGCAGAGGTCTGGTCTTCATCTTGTACCCATGTGACCTGGATAGATATGGTGGCATATTGACACCAACTCTGTGTGCCTTCCTTGTGTGTGGCATTCTCTGATTCGTGCACTCATAATTTTGTGATATCTAAATAGACTGTTACTGCAGTCACCTGGAATGTGACTTCAGTTTTCTTCAGGCTTATCAGGAGTACAGCACATGCTGCTCAGCAGTCCATGGGAAGGGCATGAGCTCTTGTGATATACTTCAGGGGCACAGCAAGGAGGATGGCGATGGCTTTGTCTGTGACCTTTGGTGCTTGTGTCCTGCAGTTACAAGAGCTTCCCTGATGCTGTCAGCCTTTCGGTGTTCTAACATGTTATTAAGCAAAGGACTAACGCAGGTAGAAGAGCACTGGAACTATTATACCCAGAGATGAGTCAGTATGCCGAGAAAGGATACTGCCTCAAAGACGGGAAATGGGATTTTATTCCTGGCCCTGCAGCTTCCCAGAGGCTTTGGGAGGTTACTTCGTATCTCCAGGCCTTTAGGTCCTCACCTGTACAGTGGGGATGTTGGAGATGCGGTCTTCCCAAGTTCAGTCTGACATTCTAATGGGCAAGGAATGAGAGAAAGCATTTTTGATTACAAGTTTAATAATCCTGCTACAATAAGCTACCTGTGTGTGGAAGTAGAAATGCATAGACATTAAAGAGAGACAGACCTGAGTTCAAATGCTTGCTCAGCCAGGTGCCAGCAGTGTGTGTCACATTTGGTCTCCATCTGCTTATTTCTCCTCACTTAAAAGTGAAATGAACTACCCAGCCTCACAAGAGCTTTCGGCATATGGTGGGTGCTGAATAAATATTCTCCTTATGAAGAAAAATGGATGAAAATGGCCCCATTGCTTCAGTTTCTATTGCTGCAATTTTCATAAGGTATTTGGTAGAGATTTTAACATCGATGTTAATTTATGATTCTAAAAGTAGACTTACGGTAAATCTCAAAATGGAACCCTTATTTATTATTTGAATTTTTTTTTTTAAGATCTTTTTTTTTTTTTTTTTTTTAATTGGGGAAGGAGAACAGGACTTTATTGGGGAACAGTGTGTACTTCCAGGATTTTTTTTATTTTCCAAGTCAAGTTGTTGTCCTTTCAATCTTAGTTCAGCTTCAAGTTGTTGTCCTTTCAGTCTTAGTTGTGGAGGGCACAGCTCAGCTCCAGGTCCAGTTGTCGTTGCTAGTTGCAGGGGGCGCAGCCCACCATCCCTTGTGGGAGTTGAACCGGCAACCTTGTGATTGAGAGGACGCGCTCCGACCAACTGAGCCATCTGGGAGCTCAGCGGCAGCTCAGTTCAAGCTGCCATGTTCAATCTTTAGTTGCAGGGGGTGCTGCCCATCATACCCTGCGGGACTCGAGGAATTGAACTGGCAACTTTGTGGTTTAGAGCCCACTGGCCCATGTGGGAATCGAACTGGCAGCCTTCGGAGTTAGGAGCATGGAGCTCTAACCGCCTGAGCCACTGGGCCGGCCCATTATTTGAATTTTTATTTAAGCACATCTGAGGAAATGTTTCAAATTCTGATTAGATTTTATCTTGTGAAAAATAATGAAGCCAGAGATCAATTACTAAATTCACATAAAAATGACATATTTTCGTGTGATGCTGGTTATTTGGCCACAATTTTTTAGAGTTCTGAGTTTATACACTTTGAGGATACTTCTTGATGTATTTACAAATGAAATGATTAAATGTCTTGGATTTGTTGCAAATTAAAATGGAGGAAAGAATGAATGGGTATAGAAATAAGATTTGTCATGATTCCATCATTATCGAAGCTGGGTGATGGGTACCAGACAACTTGTTTAACTCTTCTGCCTAATTTTGTATATGTTTGAAATTCTTTAAAGTAACATATTTTTAAAAAGAAGAAAAGTGCTCTCTAAATAAAAGTATAAAAAAAATACATAGGCACAGAGGTGTCCGAGGGAGACAGGAAAGAAACACTCCTCACTTAATCACCCTCACTGTTTGTTTTCTAAGGCATCTGCCATAGGGAAGGTGCTGACCTGAGTCCATTCACCAACGACAATAGTGGTGAAGCCCTTGCTTACTTCATCTCTCTGTTCTCTTGTAGAGTCAGGTGCTCTTCTGATCCTTGGGCTGGTGAATAGAGACGTGGTAATAAGTTGGCAGAGAGAGAGAGAGAGAGATGGAGTGAGATGTGGTGTTTTGCTAATTTAAAGTGCTCCATACAGTCAGTAATTAATTGCATGGTCAAAGACCCCTCTGTGTTCATTGGAGAGCCCAACGTCTCTTTCCCACAGCCATGTAGCTGCGAAGGGTATAGGTATGGGTAGCAGACAGGTATAGGTTCAAGTGTGTTCTCCATGGCTTCCTAGCAGAAAATACCAGTCCTGGTCAGACCAGAGATACCTCTGAGCTCCCTAACTTTAGAGGTCGGGCAAAAGAGCATAGTGGTTTTTTCCTGAAGGGAGCATGTAGGAACTTTTGCAAACCATTCTACAGGACATTCGGAACAAGGCATAAGTCATAAGTCATTGAGGACATTTCTGTATCACAAAGAACTGATGAGCATCAATCAGTAAGCCAATTCTGTTGTAACTTCCTTAAGAGCAGAGCTGTGCTGTATGTTTCTCGTTATTCTTCATTATCCCCGCACAAGGAGTTTCTAGATCGGCAGGGCTCAATAAATAGTGATTGATTCAGATGCTGTTTATTGGGAGAGCCAGTTGTAGAATTTGATTTTGAGACAGGTGCTGTTTTGGAAACGGCCAATTCTTAGGCTTAATAAAGAAATAGACAGGTGTAAGTTTTGTAGCTGAATGTAGACACGTGCTATAGAATGCTTATTTAAGACAGGCAGTTAATTATAAATTAGCAGCTTTGGGCGGGGTGGGGTGGGAGGGAAGGGAACCCAACTACAAACCTAACTTTTTCTGTTCCTCCGTGAACCACTACGTTTAATTTAACAAAGATTTAATATACCTCTGTGTAAAAGCGTTGTTACTTTAATGACTTTATCAGAAGAGAGGAAAGGCATTGTAAAAATGCCGCTTGAATTACCCTTTAACAGAACCTCATTATTACCTCCCCTACTGTGGAACAGGAGTCAACGTAGCCAGTAAATTGGTAGAATTATCTTAGACATACAAATTTGCTTATCATTTAATATTCTCTGATGACCCACTGTTTGAGATGTTTTGATCTGTAGTGAAGTCACTACATGGCTTCAAAGAAAAACATTTGCAGAATCTGTGTCATTGCTAATATGAGAAGACCATTTTTTTAAAAGCAGAAGAAAATATATCTGCACTTGCAAATCTTATGTTTTATGGAAGAGATGTCCTCCACTGAAGAAACAGAGTTAGACTGATTTTAATAATGTCAGAATGGCCAATAAATGTATTAATAGAAAGAATTGAAAATCAATGAGCTGTGATAGTAATTACAGATAGTACCCAAGGGAAATATAGCAGGCAGACAAATCCTCTCCCTAGGGGCCTGCCCTGGGCAAAGCTATGAAGTCGATAATTCTGCCCTCCTTCTTTCCCATTAGTAATGCACTTTCTTCTTCAACTTCATTCTCCTCCACCCACAATTCAGACACCCGACCTCTATGCTGTAATGGTTCACTGTACCAAGAGATGACCAGTTTTAACTGCAGTCTCATTAACTGAGTAGAATGTAAAATGCTATTCTTTCCAAGAGTTACGTATTTGCATTTTTAAAGGGTCAGTGCTTTGTAAAAAGGAACGCTGCTTAAAAAAATTTCATGCCCTTAATAATTTGGGAATTTTGATTTGGGGGAAATTAACCATTCTAGAATATTTCAGCTTATGCGTGATCATGTTCTTCATTTACTAGTCTTTGCAGCAGAATAAAAAAAAAAAAAAAATAGACCATGAAGCAGGCATGTATTTCTCTCTATCAAGATGTGTTTTCTTGTGCTAATATTTGCATACTGATTCACAGTTTATAAAATACCTCAGAAATACATCTTATTTAACCCTTAGAGGACTTTTGCTTTTGGCCACAAGGGATTAACTGCTATGGGAATTGACCTCCCATCATAAACAACTAGAAAACCGGACAAATTATATGGAGTGTTTTTTACATATTGGACAAAACAGTTAATGACTGATCCTTGGGAGCAGGGCAGAAGAGGCGGTGAGTTCTGTGATGGCCTCAGCCTGCTGCCTGGGGGCAAAGCAGGGAGAAAGAAGCCAAACTGGGCCTAGCAGTTACACTGAGTTAAGCAGGCAGGGATTGGAATTTGGAGAGGTTAAGGCAACTAATTTTTAAGGGAACTGTAACAAAGAGAAATGAGTTGTACAAAGAAAGGTCTCTGGAGAACGTTAGAGTGGTCTCCTTAAGGGTTTCCTGAGTAATGATCTGCCTGTATTTGGAGGAAGGCAAGGAAAGGACAAGAAATCCAATAGGCTGAACAATCCTTAGAGCGCCCATAAAGTTCACACAAACCGTAATGGAGAGACCTCTTTATATGTGGGGCATTTGGTAGAGATCTCAGAAGGATCAGAGCTTAGTAATGGGGCTGAATTAGTCTCAATAGTCTGGTCTGACCCTAGCCAGGACAGACCTGGGGAGCAAGACGTGAAAGGATCCAACTGATCAGCAAGTTACTTAATTGTGCCAGAACCAAATCCAACACTCCAAGGGAGACAAGATCTTGCCCTCAGTAACGTAAAAGTCACAGTTTCTGGCATTTGATGAAAATTGATCAACTTGATCAGATACAGAGAAAAAAGACTGAGAAAATAAACAGAGCCTCAGCTACCTATGGAATAATGTCCAGTTGCCTAATTACATGTACAGTTGGACTCTCAGGAGGTGTCAGAAAAACTTTTTGAAGAAGTAATGGCTAGACATTATCCAAATGTGCAAAACTATAAATCCGCAACTCCAAGATGTTCATTCATTGAGCCCCAAGCAGAAGAAACCACACCAAAGCTTATAATAATCAATTGATGACAACAATGGAAAGTAGCCTTAAAAACAGTGGGAGGGGAAGGGGGCAATATACCTGACATACAGAAATCAGACTTGGTATCAAGACACCTTCAGGACAGAAGAACTTTCTTAGGTAGAAGAAAAGGGTCACTAGATACAAATTTGCATCTACACAGGAAGTGAGGAGCACTCAAAATGATAAATATCTAGGCAAATATAAAAGATTTTAAGAATCATTTTTATTAAAGGAAAAAATAATAACTTACATTATGGAGTTTATAACGTATATTGAATGAAATGAGTAACAACAGTAAAATATCAGAGAATGGATGACATATACTGTTGTATGTAGGAAGTGGTATGGTTTTATTTGAAGGTAGACTGTGTTAAATTAAAGGTATATAATGTAAATTCTAGAGCAACCACACACACACACACACACACACACACACACCCCACACACACACACACACACACAACCAACCAAGTATAGTTAATCAGTGGTGGAGAGAAACTGGAAACATTTTTAAAATGGTCAGTTTTTATCTAAAGGAAGGCAGGAAGAGAGGAAAAATGAACAAAGAACAGATAGGAGAAATAGAAAACATAGCAAGATGGTACATTCAAACACAATATGTTGATAATTATGTGAAATGCAAGTAGTTTAAGCACTCCATGTAGAAGACAGATTGGAAATAAAAACAAGACCCAACTATATGCTATCTGTAAGAAACTCCCTTTAAAGATAAAGATACAGATAGGTTAAAAGTAAAAGCATAGAATCAAGAGGAGTCAAAATCATGAAACAGAAAATATGGTGATTGTTGAGGGTTGGATGGAGGGGGAAATGTGGAGTTCTTTCTTTGATGCAGGTAAGAGTTTGACTTTTGCAAGATGAAATAGTTCTAGAGACCTGTTACACACCCAACAATGTGGATATAGTTAACACTACTCAACTGCACATATAAAATGGTTGAGGGGAAATTTTATATTATGTGTTCATTACCATAGTTTAAAAAACAAACAAACAAACAAACAGAACACTGATGATTTGTAACTATACAGGAGAGCTAGTACTGGTTGCTAAGCTGAGTGGCTAAAGGAGGACGTTAGTGGAAATTGCTTCAGATGGTTCACATGGGAAGTAACTTCTTAAAAACCTACTTGTTATAGCAGCAACCATGTGTCAGTAGACAACCCTATTTTTACTTACAATGGACACTTTGATGAATGTTGGCTTTGCCAACACCCTTCTTCTGACTTTGGAGCAAGAAGTTTTGTATGAAAGGTGAGATTATTTGTGTTTCGTCATCCGAATCCTGTTGATTGCCTATGCCCAAGGCCTGTCCGTATCCAGATCAGAAACTGGAATTCTTATGTCTGATTACATTATTATTATGAAAAAATTTAAATAAGAAACATCTACGAAGAAGAAAATAACAGGATCATATTACCTTGAAAAGCTTTTAAATAGTTTAGAATATTTTCTTCTAGGAACATAATAAATCTGTAATAAACATTTTTTAAGCAGACAAACAAAAAGTACACGGATAGAAACAGATGAATCATGTATACACAAAAGAACAACAAAAACAAAATTGTGGTACCTATATTAATATTAGACAAAATAGATTTCAGAAAAAGGAATATAACCAGAGATAAAATGGAATATTTTCTAGTGGTATGGGGCACGGTCCATTCATTAAGAGGACATAACAGCCCTAAATGCTTTTGTACCTTAGTATACCCTTGATGAGTGTAATATTATCCCCATCAGTAAATAAAATTGCAGAGATATTGTGTGTCCAAGATCGCACGACCAGTAAGTAACAAGAACAGAACTGGAGTCCATTTTGAATCAAAATCTTCTCTTTATTGCAACAGTGATTGTCGCTCAATTTTGATAGTTATGGTAACTAGTGATCACATTGGAAATCATCTGGTATCAAATAATTCCCACTACAGTTTTAATGTTTAAGAGGGATGTAACCAGATCTTATGAAAAGTTTTGGTTCAGAACTCCAATAAATGCAGATTAACCTCCAGAGGTCCAGGGCTCATTGCCCACATTAGCCTGCAGTGAGTGTGAACTCTTGGAATCTCTCTTTTATCTTAATTACATAGGATTTAAAAAAATATCCTACTACATAAGGTATGTTTGGTTAAAGTAATGTTTTTAATTATTTAACAATAGGTAAAACTGCAAAAATATTTCCTGGTTGTGACATGGGCAGATTTTTATTTTACTGTATGTCTATCAATTTCAGAAATCAACAAATTGAGCATAGCTGACAACCACATTCTAGATTCACCTTCTAGAAAACTGTTTCTCTGTCATAATATTTTGAGAACACAGAATTACATAAATATGTAACAACGTAAAGGTGTTAGCAGTTGCTGTTTTTTACTGCTTGGCTATGTCAGAGTCATCACAGAGAAAAATGTATACTTTGCTACCAAGGCACATTCAACGTGCTGGCAAGTTTGATCAGTGTAACGTCTTGCTGAGTAGTCGTGTTTGTGGCCTGTCAAAAAATGAATCTGTCTCTGATCCACTGGTCAGTCCTTTGTCTTATCTTTAAGAAATATTGTCAGAAGATTTTCTTAGTAAAGAAACATGTGCTTCTCAGCAATTGTAAGTGAACAGTGATGTTCAGATGACTCATAGTTCCCATGATCAATTCTGTTTCCAACTCTCAAACGTCAATTTCATTGCTAGGTTCTTGTCATAACTAATTATATATTTTTCAATAAAGCCATGAGGATGACGATTGAAATTATTCAATCCTAAAGCCTGTACGTGCTAAATATGGCAATCTTATTCTTTAAATAAGATAAAGAATGTACTTTCCTAAGGGTTTTTTTCTTCTAACCCGAGTTATATACTTTTTATTTTTAACTTGAAAGCAATTAATGGAACTGTGGGTTTAAAACCTCCAAACTCCCTTGGCTAAGTCGCTATAACAAAATAATAGAACAAGTCTCCTGGGTCATTTCAAGTTGTGTTACGAATTTCATAGAAAGATGAGTATTCGGACAATTTTAAAATGGATCATCAGTATATTGTTTTATTTTCAAAAAGGTAAAGAGGTAAAGTATTTGAGGTGAAGTATTTTCTATGAACAATACAGTGGTACTAAACTGGGATATAAACTGCCATTTAACAAATGCCGGAAATATCCTAGGTGAAGCCATCATAGGAAATCATTGATTGTTACAGATATTGAAGAATCGTTTTCATTATAATTTTTCCTGAAAAATATTGATTGAAATAATTTCTTGTTGGAAACGTACTTTTGGCTTCTTCAGAGTTTGTAGTCTGAAGAAAAATGATGGCAACAGGACGACTTTGCGTCTGTGTGTATCCCTTGTGTAATTCAGAGGACTTTATTGTGTGTTCCCGTTTCATGCTTGCATAAATTCAATGAGGAAATGGAACAGAATTTGTGGTAACCATTTTTCACATGAGAAATTGGAAACAAGAATACAATCACTTGTCTAAATCCTAGAGATAATAAGTGGCAGTTGTGAGACTATAACCCAGAGCTTCCAGCACTAAGCCTTTAGCTAAAGGGTTTAACTGCCTACTTATTTCAAGTGCCAGTATGTATACAGTTTAGGATTTTCAGTAGAGCTGTGGACAGAAAAGATTCCCAAAAGTCACTTTGGATTTAAGTGGTATATGTTCATGTTGTTACCAGGAAATGCTGGCCGGATGATAGAGATGGAACTGAGTCTTGATGTAAGAGTTTAGAGTGCAAATATAGAGAAGATACGAAGAGAAGGACTTTCCTGGGTAGGTGGATATAGTGTGGAAAAATATTGCTGGGAATAGGCCTTATTCTTGTATAGACTACCATCAGTGAGCAGATTTTTTTCAGAGTAAAGGAGGTTATAATTCAACCTTTTGTTTGGACAACAGAACTGTATTACTTGTAATATAAAGAATGCTGGCCTAGTACTGATTTTTGGGGAGAGGGGGGCGTGATCCATAGTGTTCTGGGACTCTCCTCACTCTTAGCTGACATACGGGTTTCTCGCTTTCCCTTCCTCACCTTCTCATTTGTGCTATTCCCCACTTCTTACTGCGGCACTGAATTTTCAGACCTGTTCAGCTGTTCCAGAATTCATTTAGATAAATTTGGAATTACTGATATTTGTTAATATAAAAGCTGTGCTATAGTTAAATGGTTAGACATTTGAGTTTCATGCTTCACACCCTTTCAAATTCTCTGTGCCGTTTCATTTATCTAATAGGATCTCATTGTATTTCTGTGTAACACTATGGGAATAATCCGGGGGGTTACTTTGGGCCCATTATTTTTATGGACCCACAGAGTTATTTGAGGGCTGTTCTGTCATATTCTCACTTAGTCTTAAAGTGGTGTGTGATTCTAGAGACTTCCCATTTTACTGAAATCGTACAGTACAATAGAAATGCAGCGAATTTAGCCTGATTCTGCAAAGCTACAATTACTTGGGTAATTCAAGCAGAGAAACCACATGTGCTTAAAACGGAACCATTTATTCTGTCTTTCATGAGTTAGAATGCTTTAGTCTGATTAGTTTTTTAAAATAAGTTATTCTTCTACAACACCTTTATAGTTCCCAGTTATTTATTCAGTCAGTCATTTAAAAACAAACAAACAAAAAAACCTGAGGGGGTGGAACATTGAACAAATATACATGGGAGAACCCCAAAATACGAAACTATGTGTGTAAATCAAATTTTAGGATATTACACTTTGTTATGTACTGATGTTCTTTATGATTTAAAGTGTTGGCAATGCTGTACCTGAGTGCCACTGTGTATCTGTGAATATCCTTTGCGTGCTTCAGAGCTTTCTTGTGCATTATAATCTTATGTTTGTATCAATTCGATGAGTAGGTGGACTAGAACAGGTCCTGCAGTCATTTCTCATACAGGAAAACTGAGAAATGAAGTTTTTACGTAAGTGTGACATGGTTTGATAGTTGCGTCTGAGGGGTGGCCAGGGAATGCAGATGTTCTAGCGTTACCCCAATGGTCAGATGGTGAGCCCCATTGAACTGGTGAGACGATATGTCCATCTCAGGACTAGGAAACCTGGGGCATGGAAAGCAGCATTTTTCAAAGTGTCGTCTACTGACCATGGCTGCAAAATCTCTTGGGTTCATACCCCAGTCCTGCCAAATCAGAATCTCTGGGAATAGGAGAAAACAAGTTGAGTATTCAGCAAATTTTCCAGGTCATTCTCATGCCGACAGCAGTTAGGAGAACCGCTGATCCAGAGTGAGTAATACAGCCTCTGGTGCATTAGGCTTTTTGCGACTGTGACTTCTAAGGTGCCACCATCTAAATCACAGAATCTCCTTTCTGCGATGGAGTGATGAAAGGCTGCACGTGGCTGTTTGACGCTCTGGGAAAGCCCTGGCTGATGCGCCAGGCCTGTTAGAAGAGCCAGTGGGCACTGCAGTCTGGAGACAACTAAGGGATTTTCAGGACCCGCAATTGATTGGTAGATGCATGGAAGTTCTGATGGCACGAATAATTCCTTTAAAAACTCAGAGTTGTGTGGAAATTGCGTAAGTATAGTGAGTGTGACACTGATAGTACTGGGCCTGCTTTGCTCCAGGAGTCTTTGAATTCCTGTGGAGCCCAGTGAGTTCCCATTGTCAGGTGTAGAATTGTATTTTCAGGTTCTAAGCCAATTACCACTGAATCATGAGAAATGTACTTAACTCTGTCTTTGAACAAGTAGTGCTCATTTTAGTCATTGACATTTTATTTTACCTCTTCCCTACTAAGAGAGTAAATGACTCATTTGGAAGTTAAAAAACACTTGAACTGTTTAAAATATTGATGTTGTAAGTGCCATAACTTAGAAGAGGCAGCATGTAAATTGGCATTTAAATGTCGTCTCCAAAGATTCCACAGCTTTTGTACAGAATGAGACTTGCTATCTGAATGGAACTGTGATGTTGGATCCTAGTTCACTGTGGAAAGCCTCGCAGCAGAGCTGCAGTGGCCAGTGAGCGCCACATAAAGCCACCCTGCGGAGAGGGGACTTGGGGTTAATATTCACTCTGTGCTCTTCTGGCCCATCAGAGCCTAACACGTGATTGTTCTAGGGTCATTTTTTCTAATTACTCATCTAAAGAGGTGTCTCTCTCTCTCTCTCCATACACACACACACACATTTTTTAAAAAATTTGAACCAGAGTCTTTTTGGGTGAGCTGAAGCCTTGCACAATATCTATAACAACACATAAAGTAAGTTCTCAACAAATGTTTATTTCTTTTTAAAAAATGTATTCAGCCTGACTAGAAATCTGAGATTCTATGTTTATGTTCCTATGACGCGGTGTCAAGGTATTGCTACATAGAATCCTAATTCTGTCACCTCTCACATGGATGGGACGAAGAGTCTGCTTTTCTACTGGCTGTAAGAAAAGATGGATTGTGTCTCCCTATCCTAAACAAAACAAAATAAATGGACGAATTTTATAAAATCTTACGAAACCCATATCACACTATTCTCTGTCATTTTCCCTTTCATATTCCAAAATCCAGCCTCTCATTTCTCTTTGGCAGTAGAACTTCTCTGCATGTGTCAGTCCTTAGCAATCAAAGACGAGTACATGTAAAAGTTGATTGTTAATGTAAGAATCAAGACAAATACTCCAGTGTCTAATTTTTTTAGGTGACATTTTATTTTTTTAATGGAAAAGACATTGTCTCGTGTGTGTGTGTGTGGGAGAGAGAGAGAGAGAGATCTAGCTAAAATAAAGGAGAATAATATTTATTTAAATATTTATATAATCGTGGTTTAAAAAAAGTATGCTTCTGTCTGAACTACTGAGAAAATTATAGTTTTCACTTAAGTTTTCTAAAATAGATATAATAATAATAATAGCTTAATTCTCTATTTTGCTTTATATATATGTATGTGTATATATATGTATGTGTATATATATATACACATATGTATATATATACACATTCATATATATACATATATACATATACATGCCTATATATATACATATATACATATATGTATATACATGCCTTTATATATGTATATGTGTGTGTGTATATATATATATATGTATATATGTATATATATATATATATATATATATATATATGCCTTACAAGTGACTTTTTGTTTAGCCCCAGTAGAAGAACCCTAATTTGCGACTACTCTTTGGAACTATGGGATAACTGGTGAATTGTTTATCTTGTTATCAAAACAGCAACAATCATGTATCATTTCTATCACTGGTATTAAATCTGGCTGAAATCATATAGAGGTGAGATGAGTACTGCTGTTGCCCGGATTTTTAAGGAAAATTAGAATCATTGAGAAAACCTGCCAAACCCTTCATTAATCAAATATGTCAAAACTTCTTTTTACAGTAGGGCTAGCTGCTGGATTTTGCTGGTCTTTCCTATAGATACAGAAATGTTAACCTCATCTTCAGTCCTATAGTGTGCTTGAAATACACAAATGATCTATTTATGACACCAGGAGAAGATCTGTAGTATTTCCAACATACACAATTAAAGGGTGAAAGAGAAAAAAGGGCAAACACAACTTTGATTCCCAATTCATATGTTAAATATTTACGGCTAAGATTGTCAAGAATCAATTAATTTTCGGGATAATACAGAATATGAAAGTTTTGCTCCTTAGAAGGTTATCAGTATAAATGGAAAACAATTCAGTTGAACCTAGGCAGTAAATTCATTCACTTAAATGGGAACTAGGTACCAAAAAACAACTTCATAGTAGTAGAAATTCCTCAGATTCTTTGCACTTCTCAAAGCAAATGATTTTTCTATCGAAAAAAAAAAAAGCACAAGATTTTATGCAGTTGAAAACATAATGCTAATTGTTGGTCCTGCAGACACATAATAGGAAGTCCATAGATTCTGAACATCCTCTTTTTCTTTATAACTTCTAAGTGTGATAATAAAGGTTTAATATTACTTTTGATTCTTAATGAATCAAGAGGATACTTCCATCGTCCTAAGAGTAGGATATAGAGAACAACTGAAATAACTTTGAAAGACATGGTATCCAGAAAGCTTACAGCTTTAGTTTTCAGTATGTCTGTTATTTAGTCTCTAGGTGGAAGTACTTTTAAAATATATGAATTACTTTAAAACTATCGAGCTAAAAAAACTTGTGTTTATGTTAGGAGATAGTATAGAGTTGACAGGGCAGGTGAGACCTGTGTTTATTAACAGATATTTGTTGTAGTCTTTTAACATATATGATTACATTTGATTCTGACAACATTTTCAGTTGAAGAGATTCTCAGAGTGTATAATTGTCCATCTGACATCAAAACTTAGGAGTATTCTTCCCAGTATATACAAATAATGAAAAAACATTATCTTCCGATAACATATTTTCTGATAGACATAAGAGATTGGAAAACATATTAATGTGTAAGTATTCATGGCTGCTCCTTTTGGTCAGCTTCTTTTTTGTTATAGGCCTTTGTTATACAGAATCTGAATAACATGAGAAACATGACTTTTGAGGGTGGTGGCGAGAGTAGAAGTGAAAAAGCAGGAAAACGAGCATACTTTGCTTTACTCTGAAAAGGGCAGAGAACTGTTGCTGAGTGAGAGAATAATTGATTTGGAAAGAGTGTGCAGGGATGGGGGTGGGGGGAGATTGAGTATAAGAGTCAAAAAATGCTTTGACAAGTTTGGATAGAGAGTTAAAAAGGTTTGGTGGGCAGGGAGGGATAGATCTGCAAAGCTGTTCAGATTTTGAAAATGGAGAAAAAGACATTTTAGAAGTTTGTATATTATAATCATGTTTAATTATTTTTTATTTCTGACACTTGACTAAATATCTAATTTATTTATTGAATACTAGACTGGAATTTCCTTGAATAACACATTGCTTTGCCTAAACCATAAGGCAGTTCACCTGCACTTAGATTATAAAGTATTTTTAAAAACAAATGTGCACACGTGTGCACACAAACTCACACACCCTACCAATACACATATACATATATGTAGTTATACATATGTATATGTATGTTATATTTTTATATATTAATATATATAAATTATACAAACAGCAAACAAAATATATGTGAATATTTGCATATATGTATATTGATTAATTTATGCAGAAGTATTGTTTATATATACATAAATAAGATATGTATAAAATAATCTTTGCACAAACACCAAATACTATTCACGTTACTGACAGTGCAAAATTGTTTAGAAGAGGCTTTTCAAACTACTTTACATTTTTTTCTGAATTTGAAGGGGAAACAGCAGAACCCCTGAAAGGAGATGGGGTGTATGCTGACAGTGGAATCTCTGGTAACTGCTGCTGCTAGCTGAACTTACTTTCTTGCCATATATTGAGGAAATGGAAGGGAGAAAGCTTTGTAAGAGCTAAGGGATTAATAGCAGTCAGCTTGGATGTTTCTCACATAAGGGTTTAGAATGAAGCTTGTTGGAGGAAAATCTTGGTGAACCAGAGCACACGTCATGTGAGGAATGAAACCATTTGCTTTTCAACATTGCAAATCTTTGGGGAATTATTTTGCTTTTCATGGTGTATTGATTACAATACCCAAAATTTTGGATGCATTCAAATGCATCAAAATGTTAAGGATTAATTCACGACAGTATGGTGTATTGTATTAATGATTTATTAGAAATTGAGGTTGAGTAAAATGCAGCAATAAAATAAACTGGATCATTTGACCCATTAGGGCAAACTGCATAATAATGTAGCCAGTTTTAATTTGCTGAGGGAATTTAGGCATTGTTTGTTTTTAAAGGTTCATTTAGTTTCCTAGCTGTTCTAGATTTAGGATTTGGAGGGAGACAGGTTTCTTCCCTATATCATGGTAAGCAGGGTCAAGGGAAAAATCCAGGTTGCCTCTGTTCTGTCTAGAGAAATCGTGCGTAGTATTGTCAGTGTCAGGTCTTGCTACAGCAATCAAAACTCTGTCATGGAGTCAGAACATTTTCTGGGGTATTGATCCTATTTGTGGGTAACCGTTCTAGAAATTTTTGTGATTATTTTTGGGTTGCTCCATAGTTATGAGCTTTCTGCATTCTAATTCTTGAAGGAACAGCAAAACGTAATTTATCTATGAGTCCTCTGTCAATTTTGTAGTTTTTCTAAGAGTGATCCTTTGGCATCTTGGGGCCTCCTTCAGCCTGGGCTGTACTCCTGGGTTAGTTACAAGGACTTCTGTTGGCTCTTAGAAGCTCAGGGAAGACATAAGTTACTGCCAACAATTTGATCACAGGGCACCCATTCAGCTTACGGCATTTGGCAGGTGTTCTCCAGAATCTGATTGGTTTTCAGAATAGTCAAATCAACCTTCTATTCAGAGGTAATGGCATGTTTCAGATCTTCGGGACTTTGGCAACAAAACTCAAAACAGAGGAATTAAGAGTAAATCAAGCAGCATTAGAGAGACTAATAGAAGTAGGGTTTAGAGCCCATCAGTGGAAAACCTCAGTAGCAATTAGGGTTCCCTTAACAATTCTGAGGTTCTGGCAGGAGAAACCCAGTGTCTAGCCAAACCAGGATCAGGCAGTAGGAAGTAAGCCCTTGTTGGATAATTCTGTTATTGGCGGTCTTCCTTTTTTCTGGTTTTGATTGTTAAGTAGCTCTCTAAGTGTTGTCTTTGTATCGGGTAAAGAGCTTGAATCCAAATGAGCTTGAATCATACGTAGTTAACATCACAGAGTTTGTACGATTCTTTTTGAGTTTATTTCTTTAATTATCAGTTATTAAAATGTACCTAAAATCATCCTGTGTAAGAACTCTTGTGCAGCACTGAAGGATGAAGTGAGAAATGTGCCCTAAGTTCATAGGCATTTATGTAGTTCATCTACATCACAGAGTGGAGAATTGAATTTTTCTAGGAGCAATTTAAGACAGAGAGCAGTAGAAATATTTGTAGACTGAATAGAGTTGGAATTCCAAGATGTAAACATATTGCCCTGGAAACAAAGATTTGAGTGGGAGTAAGAAGACGTAAGAAAAGTTGCCAAGTGAAGTGTATGTGGCAAAAATGAAGGAAGGAAACTAAGTTTTAAGTTGAAGCCACTTACAGTTGTGTTTACCAATTTAATATTCACTTTTGTACTGCTCCTTTGGTTATTTTCACTCATGTCTATGAGCAAAAAATGTATGCATATGTATTTTTTTTTGCTAGACTAAGCACTTAAAGATTAACTGCCCTTTAACTAGACTAAGCTTTTGAACTAGCTTAGACCCTTAAAGACTTAAGGTCAGTTATGAGAAATGATATATTCATTTAACACTGTGCCTTCACAATGGAAAAGCTCAGCACATGTTGGTCAATTAATATTTTTCATTCAATTTCATTTAAAATATGTTTTCTGTTATAAAATAGTCACGGGGATGTGAAGTACAGCATAGGGACTACAGTCAATAATATTGTAGGGCAGCTATGTATGGTGTCAGATGGGTATTAGACTTATCGGGTGATCATTTCGTTAAGTTATATAAAGGTCTAGTTACTATGTTGTACACCTGAAACCAGTATAATATTGTATGTCAACTGTAACTGAAAAATAAAAAATATATATATTATTAAATTTTTAAAATAAACAGAAGTTTTAAAGTATTTTAAAAAATGCTTTTTGAGTACTTATGTGCAAGGCATTGTCCTACGGGGCTGCAGGGACACCAACTGCATGATACGTAATCTCTGATCTGAAGAGTTTACACGCAGAAGCAGAATGAAATTGCAGCAGGAAGAGTAATGTTAGCTAATGTGCATTTATTCCTTGCTTGCTAGAGTTAGCATTTTACATACATTATTTCATTTAATTCTGGCAAACCTAGGGGTTTGGTATTATTATTCTCTTCTTTCTTAAAGAAACTCAGTGTCAAGAAAAATACGGCAATCATTGTGTTAACTGAAAGTAAATGACAGTTTAACTTAGAGTCTGGTAAAAACCAAAAGCTAGGCTCTTAAATGTACCTCTGTGTTGCTATCATATATGTATGTGACGAGCCGTATGGACAAGTACAAAAAAATAAAAATGGGTATTTAAAAATAACATAAGCTTTCTGAGCATTAGATGATCTGAAAAAGCTCCAAAGTAGTGACAACTGTAATAGACCTTGAAAGGGTTAGTATCGGCATGAGAGGAATCATTCTAAGCAGAGGGAATAGCACCAGGAAAAGTGTCAAGATTTATTAATATAATCAGCATCTATCTCCGAGTTAAGAATGCTATGTACTGACTATTTTAATAGCACTTATGAAATAATCATTTTTCTAACATATAAAGTGGGCACTAAGAAAATGGAGTATTTTCCTAAGGTAGAGCCAAACAGACACTCTGTAGGCAACACTTGTGGACCTTGAATTGTATGTTTTTGGTGATGCTCATTCAAATTTGGATAGTAGTTAGTTACAGAGTTTCATTTAAAGACAGAACCATTGTTTGATTTAGTTGGGTGCAATAACGTCTCATGGACTACCAGTGTACATGTTCCTACCCCCAGAGTGATTGCTGGCAACATTTGATTGCTTTGAAAATGTGTATTTTACCTGTTAATGGGGGTAGGTGAAGTTCAACAATTAAAAACAATTGCACCATCAGAATTTCTCAAAGCCAGTCCTTGCACCTGCCGCCTAAAATACTAATAGATGCACACATCCTGATTCCTCATCTCCCATTTTTTGTTAAATATTAATACTTTAATTTATATGACCACAGTCTGTCACTGAAGTTTCTGCTTCTTCACCCCACACATCAAAGATAAATTTTGGTACTTCAGGCTTGATTTACAAGGTAGCTTACACATTCTGGTTAATTCATCATAACACTTCTTAGACAGTTCTTATTTAAATATTGTGATTGCTATTTTATAGGCAAAGACTAGGAGGGAAAGGAATTGACAATTTACATTGTCTGTATAAAGCATTATACCTTGTATACTATGTTCAACATAATGACATTAATTTTATTTTGATATTTTACTTTGATCGGTTCTGGGATGTTGAAGAATAGATGCTTTCAGAGGAGATAATCTGTTGCGACTCTTCTGCTATGCCAGGTAGAGACATTTCCTAGATGTTGGACAACTCTGGTCCTTGTGGCCTATGCCAGTTCTGGACTTCAATAAATCTGTAGTTTAATAAGTTGTTATTTCTGTGAATAACTATATAATATTTTAGCCATTATGATAAATTATTAACTTTAAAGCCTTTTTGTGTGTGTAAGTCACAGATCTTCCCCAAACTGGAATGCTGTTTATTTATGTTTCTTAATTATGGCACCCAGATCACTCCAAAGACCTTCTAAAAATCTATACAAATCAAGAACAAATAAAACCATAATCCCCCTTACTTTACGCATAACTGGAAGATAAAGAACGCTACAAACTTCATATTACCTGTAAGTAGAATGGCAAACACCAATTTCCAGAGAAGATATTTATAATAAGTTCCCTATCAAGACTTGGTGGAGAGATGGGATTTTGGAAAAAATTATACCAAAAAGAGAAGATGTATCTGGGCTGATATCACCCCCCAAGAGAGAAAATCAATTCTAAATTCAAAAATACTGAAAAGGAAGCTTGAATAGATCAGAGTACTGATTACAGGGTAAGGCTTTAAATGTGTGTGTGAGCCTTGCAAGTATGTAGTCTTAGAATGGCCATACATCCGAAGAGAAAGGATGGGAGGCTAAATGAGGCCCCTAAAGATACCCATGTCCAAATCCTTGGAAACTGAATGTTACCTTGTTATTTGCAAAGGGACTTTTGATGTGATTACATTAATGATCTTGAGATGGGGATATTGTCCTGGATTATCGGGGTGGCCCCTCAGTGAAATCATAAGTGGTTTTTTAGGGAGATGGCAGGATGGGATTTGACCATAGAAGAGAAGATAATGTGAGGATGGAACAGAGGTTGGAGTGATGCGGCCACAAGCCTAGGAAATCCAGCAGCCACCAGAAGCTTGAAGAGACTCAGAAAAGATTCTTACCTAAAGCGTCCCCAGAAAGAACCAGCTCTTCTGACACCTTGATTTTAGGTATAAAAGGTTTATTTGGGGTTTCTTTCTGAACTATAAGATAATACATTTCTGTTATTTTTAAGCCATGAGATTTGTTCTGGGGTTAAAAAGGAAACTAATACAGAAGGTAAAACGGGAAATTTGCATTTGAGAACTCTCTGATGAAAGCATAAAGAAGCAAGAGGGGAAATTTTGGATCGTGAAAGACATGAAAAGACCAAAAAATAAAAGGAAAACACATAGCCTCTTTGCCCATCACCCTCCTACAAACCATTCATTAAAGAAATTACATTTCTGAGACACTTAACAGAAGAGAGCACTCCTAATCTAAATATTGTGCTAACTACTCCAAACCAATGTTCTTGTTCACAAAATACCATGGTAAGCAGTCTTCAGAACGATTCTAAGAAGCAAACAAATGAGAATCGAAATCTGTCAGCTAATGAAAATTCCCCTCAAAACACCAATCACAAAGCAAAACAAAACTGTAATACAGTATAAACGAAATTAAACACTCCCAAGCTATTATTTGGAGCTATAGAGGGGGAAACCCTTTAAGTCAAAATTTAAATTTAAAAACAGAATTGGATTAAAAACAGGAAGAAGTGAATCACAAATGAATTGAACTTAGGAAGGAAATGGAAATTTGGGTAAAATCATAAGCAGTAAATACTAAATTAACAGGTGCTGTAGGTGGAGGGGATTAGAAGGAAAACTTAATAAGGGTCATTGAGGAAATACAGGCAAATAACTAGGAGAATGAAAATGAGATAAAGAAAAAGGTAAAATTGGTCTCACAGAAAGTTGTTGAAATACAAAGCAGGCAGAGAAGATCCAACTGATGGATAATTGGAATCCCTGAAGAAGAAAAAACAGAACTAATATTGAAAATTATAAACCATAATATTTTCTTGAATTAAAAGAAGACCTGAAGTATATATTGGAAAGGTACATGTCTAAGTATTTAGGAAAATTGACAAAGAATCATCAATTCCTACATATTCCCTTGTAAAACTAGTGAACTTTAAAGAAAATATCCTTATGATCGATAGTAGGGATTGGCAAATTACATTTAATGGCTTTATTTTATATAGCTTGGAAGATAAGCATATTTTTAATATATTTTTTAAAGCATTATAAAATGAAGAGAAATATGTAGCAGAGAGCGTATGTGGCCCATGATGATCTAAAAATATTTGCTACCTCTCCCCTCACAGAAAATTTTGCCAACCCTCTGGCCAGGTGGTATATATATATACCGTGTTTCCCCGAAAATAAGACCTAACTGGACAATCAGCTCTAACGCATCTTTTGGAGCAAAAATAAATATAAGACCCAGTCTTACATAAGACACATACATAATTCAAGACCCAGTCTTATGTATATATGTCAAATAACACATAAGGACAAGGTAATTAAGCTGGCATCAGACATCTGTAAAGGGATGTGCCAAAGAAGCAATAATTCAAGAAACTCGTGGAAAAGAAGTATAAACCAAGAATTTTATATCTAAGCTCTTCATCAAGTACAGAAAAGCAGTTCTAAACATGCAAGAACTCAAGGACTTCAGCACTCACTGAGTCTTGCTTGATATCAAGCGAATGAGTTTTGGCAACCAAGAGAAGATGAGAAAATTTTTGCAAAATGATATGATGGTGAACATTTGATAAATTTACTTGTAGATCTAAGCCATTAAAAAAAAAAGGGTTCATGAGTATAAAAATAGCATGTAAATATTCTGACAACATTTAAAGAAAGCATTAAATTTGAACATGGAATCTAGGTTAGATACAATTATTGCATCACGTTTAACTTAGAGATTTTGATAGTGGTTATATGAGAATGCGTAGTTGTTCTTAGTGTGTACATGCTGAAGTATTAAGAATAAAGAGGCAGTGTATCTAAAATTTACTCTGAAATGTTCAGGAAAAAAATGAGTATGTTTTATACACACATACATAATTGTGTGTGTATGCAGATTCCTTTAGATAGATATAAATAGACAAAGAGATGGATGAGTTAGCAAATGGCTTTAACCCTGTACAAATGCAAGAAAAAAAGGATAACAATTTGAAATCCAGGTTACAATTTTTATGTGAGTTTAAAAATTATTTCAAAGCAAAAGATACCCAAAAATGACTTAGAAGAGGTCAGGAGCGAATGTGCTATGATAACTCTGAATAATGTCTCCTGCATTTCTTCCCCTTAAAGAACGACCATGATGATAGAGGTTCTTTACAGTGATTTCTTCCAAGCTTGTTTCAGTTTTCAAGACTCATGCTTATTGTCAAAGGGCAGCCAGAGAATTTCACCTTTTTGATACTTATACCTTTTTAGATACTCATTTGTTATTGAAGAAAAAAAATGTATTTGCTCATTCAATGTAAATATTTGAGTGCCCACTACGTGCACTGTTCTAAGCGCAGTGGAAGTAGAAGTTGGTGGAAATGTCTCCTTTCAGTGCAACTCCTAGGGCTGGAACATACCCCACAGCCCTCTGGTGATGAGGGTCTACACTGGGCTTACGGGCCCTGAGGACAAGTGGATTGAGCTTCTTGTGCCTGCTGGACTCATGGCAGAATAATCCGCATGAGGACAGTGGTCTGTTTGAGGTGCAAGCCAGGTGTTTGCGCTGGTGGACCTAAGAAAACCATCAGGGCCAGGGTACAAGAGGAAGGCCTCCACTGGGAATCAGGAGCAGGTAGCAGAAATGAGTCAGAATGGGCGTTAAGTAGGTCAAAGGAAAGTGGATTAGGGGGTAGGCTGTGGAAGCAAAGGTGCCCTTTATTGGTGTTGGCAGAAGCAAGCCAGTCAGCTTGAAGACTCAAGTCTGGGCTGGCGAGGGACCAGCAAAGATGAAAAATAAATTCATTTAATTCATAGATACGCAGTGTAAATGGTTTCTTACAAAACCCTTGATAGTGCTCCCCCTTTTACACTTACTTTTTTACTTTTAACAAGAAAAATGTTTATAAAACTGTTCAAAATGCAATTAAAAGTTTGCCTTTCGATGTTTAGAAATCTGGCATATGCTGCTTATATTGCACAGTTTTAAAAGTGCTGCAGTTAAAACAATGACAGATGAAAATATATTGTAGGAAACATTCATTTATACATAAAAGTGCTTCATTTCATATATTTACTTGTAGATCTAAGCCTGAAAAAAGATGGGTACATGAGTAGAAGAATAGTAGGTAAATATGCTGGCAAAGTTGAAAGGAAGCAATAAATTAAATTTGAACATGGACTGTAAATTAGGTACAATTATTGCATCACTTTTAATTTACTGATTTTGATAATTAGGTTATTAATACATATAATCAGATAATTAATAAAATATAAAATTTTAAAAAGTTTTATTTTAAATGTATGAAAAATGTTTTTTGTTGTTTTTTCATAAGTTCAAATCTGCTATTTTTGGTCATTTTCAACATCAGTGTTTTCTTTCATTTGCTGACCCATCCAGTCCAGTCCTGCCTTTTTTGTTCTGTAGGAGCCACAGAGGGCTGAGAATTCTCTCATGGTCATTTAAACTGGTGAAAGGAAAAGGTTCTCTTTTTCATGGTGAGACCCACAGAATGGTTCTCCTGCTGGCCTCCCAGCTGACCACCAGGATAGACAGTCAAGCTCAAAGGAATGCAGACCCTGATTTGCAGGTGATGATTAAAATTATGGCAACCATGAGCAACAGCCCAGGTTTCCTGTAGCTCAGCTGTGGCTCTCAAGTGTTGCTGCAGCTAGTTTTTCCTAGAATTATAGCTAAGGATTTTCTCAAAGGAAGGAAGCCCTAAAATTATGCTTTCTAGATTCTAAATTCATGATTAATTGATGCATAGGAGCAGCAAAGAGGAGATCCTATGAAGAAGAAAGAAAAGTGCATGAAAATGCAAGATAGGAGTTCAACCATGCAACACACACTGCGAACCTAGTATTAAGTTTGGTCCTTGGAGTAAAGGATGAGAAATACTCAGTGCTCTGTAAGAGCGTACAGTGTGGTGGGGAAGACAGATGTGGGTTAGAGAAGTGAATGTTATGTTCGTGGAAAACAGAAGTCTGGCCTGCGAAGGACAGACATTAGAGAAGCATTCTTGGAGAGGGTAACTCATGAGGTTTGAATAAGTTAATGAAGTGAAGAAGTGGGGCAAGGCCCTTGAAGGGAGAGAATCTTACGAGTGAAGAGGAGGAAGCACAAAGCTGCATGCTGTGAGTGAGGGCAGCATTGTAGGTTGGCATTGTAGGAAGAAGGCAAAACAGGGAAAAAGAGATCAAAGACTCAGTTAAGGAAGAAATGGGGTGTGTTATTATATCTATTTGTTTCCTAGGCTTGCATTAACAGACTACCACAAATTTTGCATCTTAAAACAACAGAAATTTATTCACTCACGGTGCTGGAGTCCAGAAGTCCAAAACTAAAGTGTTGGAGGGTCCATGCTTCCCCAAAACCTGCACAGGACAATCCTCCTTGGACTCTTTTAGCTTCTGGTGTTAGCCAGGGATGCTAGGTGTTCCGTAGTTTGTGAGATGCATCAATCCAACCTCTGTCTCTGTCTCCTTTTGTTTTTTTTTGTCTCTACGTCTCCTCTCTTCTTGTAAGGACATCGGTCCTACTGGATCAAGGGCCCACTCTACCCCAGTATGACTTCTTCTTAACTAGTGGCATCTATAACGACCCTATTTCCGAATAAGGTCACAATCAGAGGTGCTGGGAAATGGGTTGAGGTACTTAAACATATTATATCATTTTGTGGGACACAGTTCAACCCCAAACAGTATTCATAGTGGACTGTTTAAATTTATATTTTCTCCTGGGAGTTGCTTGAAGGAAGGCCACTTAGTGGGAACCAATACTTGTGGGCTGATAAACCATGGTGATTTCTTTTAATGATATATGGAAGAAAAACGGCAAATTTCGATTTAATGAACTTAGGAAAAGAACACTAAACATTAATAGTTCCACTAGCCCTCATTAATTAAACAATTGGTAGCATTTTTCTGAGAAGCTATTTTAGAAACTACCTTTTGGGAGTTATTGTGAAGGAGCAGTAAGTAGTTAGGCCTTCAGAAGATGCTTGCTTGGAGGGGAAAAATACCCTGGATACATCCTACCCTAGGTCCTTGTGCCTTACAGAAGCATAAAAAAGTAACAGAAACATTGGAACAAACCGTAGGACCTCTGACGTACAAAACAGAGTTTTATTTAAAAGGTTATATTTGCTTTGAAATACAGTCATAGAATGAAAGCACAAAGATGCAGTGTACATTTATTTCTATGGTTCAAAGCATAGGGAATGCAAATTTTGATATAATGTTTGTATTGTTTCTCATTATCTGAATATTTTTCTTGCTTCTGTAATTCCTGATATAGTATTTATTACATCCTAGCTACATTTTTTTTTTAAATCTGTAATTCTTCAATTAGAGTAAGTGAATGAATATCCTCCATTTTGTAGAAATCCGCCACGTGTGCACTTTTCCAGGAACACTTCTGTGGACTTAAAACCACTCTTCTGAAGTGTTTCTCTGTTGCTGACTGTAGGAATGTGTTTGGTTGTTAATCTGCTGGGTGTGTGGTCAGCATGGAGGCCTTGAGTTGTATCTTCAAAGATTAGTCAGCAGTTTCACTAAATTTATATTATTAGACTGGGGTCATTACTTCCTTCGTATCATCTTATATTGACCTTAGGATCAAAAGCTGAAATAGCTTCCTAATGTAACTTTTTTCATTTTAATAAGCCAAGAGGTTAATTTTTTTCTTATGTGTCATCATACCTTATCATCTTTTCTCTTATTTACTACTATGATGGATTTTTTTCTTTTTTTGACTCAAGGGTTTTAATTCATTGCTGTATAGTTTAATATTCTCATTAGCTAAAAATTTTGTGGCTGAGATACAAGTTCTCTTAACTCAAGTACCTGAACAATCTGTAGCTTTAGTTTACTAAATAATGTTACGTTTGTGTTTTGATTACAAAATTTTGCCCAAGGTATTTAGGTATTTGTCTGTTAGAACACCTGAGGACTAAAAAGAAGATTAAATTTGTTTTTAATTCCAGCAAATGTTTTACTTTTTAATATAGGCAAATAGGTGGATGCTAAAAACTACAGAATGTTACAGTTGTTGTCAGTCACCCCCCAATTAATGAATTGATTAATTTCTCTCTCTCTCTCTCTCTCTCTCTCTCTCTCTCTCTCTCTCTCTCTCTCTTTTTCTTTCTTTTGAGAACAATACTAGATTGTGTTCATGTGGAGTGAACATGAATATTTCCTAAAAACAAAGCATGCTCAGAAGCTGAGCAGGGTGAAGGAGACCTAGTACAACTGAAGAATGAGATACCTTGCAATTTTATACCAGCCATCCACCTAACTTGCCGTAACCTCTGTGAGCTCCTGCTTACCCATTTATAAATGAGGCTAATAATGTCTATTCTCCCCACATTGCTCAGCCATTGGATGCATCCAAAGGAATAAAGTTTGAAATTTTATAATTTAAAACTTTATAAACTACAAAGAACTGTGCTGATATACAAAATAATCGAATTGAGAAGATTCTTGGAACAATAGATCAAGAAAACACCAAAGACTTTTTCATTTCAGCAAGTCATTGAAGAAAATAATAACGTTTCCTTTAAGGCTTTTAGATAAGATGGGAAAATGTGGACTGAATGAGAGTAACACCAAGTAAATTCATAAGCTGTTAATCATCAATATTAAAAGATTTTTTTTTTTTTTTTAACAGAAGTAAGTCATGTTTGGGACAGAATGGATGCTCACTGCATGTAGATTGATGACAAAGGGTTGGATGGATATTGCAACTCTTAGAATTTCTTGACTTTGTGCTGGAAATACTACATTTGTCCTATTAGTACAACACACTTTGAGAAAATGGAATCTCTTCTGATATAAGTGGTCAGGATGGTGTGGGACTTCAAAATTATTCCATATAAACATAACTGAGATAATAAAGAGTATTTAGTCCATAGAGGAATGAAAATATGAGGAGACTCAACAGATTTTCAGTTTTTTGAAAGATTATGTAATTATCTATATTATATGTAATTCAGAAGGCACGATGGTATTAGTACAAATTTTGGAAGATATAGGAAGGCAAAATTGATATGTATGAGGAAGCATGAACTTAGTAAAAGAATTGTTTGAAAAATGATGTCCTGTTTCTGACAAATGCTTTGTACTCTATCACTGGTATTGTGGGAGCTGAGTCTAGTTGAATATGTTGCACAAATTTTATTTGGGAATCCTTAGTCTGAGACGATCAAAGGTCATCTTTTAATTTTACCTTGGAAAGATTTTGTAATTCTATAAAAGATCTCCTAGATAAGTCCTGAGTCTACTGATCAAGTACTTATTATTGGTTCATTTTCCCTTGCTCTGTGAGCTCTACTGGATAAGAGTAAACTGTGTATAATCTTACACTCTGGTCGTAGCCACAGTGTTCCCACAACTTAAACAACTATTCCTCGTGTTGCCATTCATTCATTTGTTCACTCAGTAATTATTTTATGTTTCTACCATGTCCCTATCACTGTTTTAGAGAGTAGGGGTAACACAGTGACATAAACATAGTCCCAAGTTTCATTTCTTGGAGAGTGAGGGAGACAGTATAGAGATCAACAACTAAACACACACACGAGGTCAGGCAATTAGGTTTGCGAACTCATCCTAGAAAAAGTGCTACATACCTCATACTGAATATCACTATAGTCACCTTCAAAGTACTCCCCTTGGGAAGCTATGCACTGACCCCAGTGCCTAGTCCACTCTTCAAAGCAATTGTGGAACTCTTTTTCTGGAATGGCCATCAGAGATGTCATCGTATTACCTTTGATGTCCTGAATGTCATCAAAATGTCTTCCTTTCAATATTTCCTTTATATTCAGGTAAAGAAAGAAGTGATTGGGGGCCAGATCAAGTGAGTAGAGAGGGTGTTCCAATACAGTTATTTGTTTACTGGCTAAAAACTCTCTGACAAACAGTGCTGTGTGAGCTGATGCATTGTCATGATGCAAGAGCCGTGAATGGTTGGCAAAAAGTCAGATCGTCTAACTTTTTCACGCAGCCTTTTCAGCACTTCCAAATAGTAAACTTGGTTAACTGTTGGTACAGATTCATAATGAATACTCCCTGTGATACCAAGAAAGCTTAGCAACATCATTTTGACTCTTGATTTGGACTGATGGAACTTTTCTGTTGTGGAGAATTGTCTGACTTCCACTGTGCATTTCGACACTTTGTTTCAGGGTTGTACTGGTACACCCGTGTTTCATCACCAGTAATAACATGGCCCAAAACATCATCTTGCCTCTCCAACAGGTCTTGGCAAACTTGACTCTCCTTTACTTTTGTTCGTTGGTGAGCTCCTTTGGGACATTATTTGCACACGCCTTTCTCATGTCAAGATTTTCAGTTAAGATTTTCCTGTTTCTCTATCGATGTTTACTTGGTGTGCTATGCTTCTCACAGTCAGCCGATGATTCTGATGTGCAATTTGATGGATTTTTGCAATGTTTTCATCAGTTCTGCTCGTTACTGGCCCCCCTGGCCTCTTCATTAGTGACGTGTTCTCTCCCCTCATAAAAACGTTTAATCTATTTGTACACTGCCATTTTCTTCATGGCATTATCCCCATCAACTTGGACTAACATGTCCCTGATTTCACTTCCATTCTTGCCAAGTTTAACAAGAAACTTAATGTTTGTTCATTGCTCTAATTCAAGCGCAGACATTCTCGTGACGGCACACAAACACATGCAATGCCACTCAGGAAGACACCACCACATGATGACACGAACACAGCTGTGAGACACTGATACACCAAGGTTATAAAACCTTACCGAGCTGTTTGTACAGTGCTACCAATGTAAGTGCACAGTGGCAAGTTCATGAACTTAATTGTCAGACCTCGTATGAGGAAGAGAGAAACACTATTTTCAAATACTTAGAAGACAGAAATACTCTTAAAAACAATGAAGGAGGTATTATAATAACAGAGGTTATCACATAGTGTAATTGATAGAGGAAATTAATTTCAAACTGGCAAGGCCCATGCAGGATTTAAATTATATCATTGAAAATGTTAGGACAAGTTAAGTGCTTGATTAATTATTGATGCTCTGGGGTGTTCATATCTCTAACATCGCTTCGTACTAGACAATCAAGTTAATGCTGTGATGCTGTTGTCTCCTCATTGAATTAGTAGTGGGAGTGAGAGCTTGGAAAGTGCTTCAAGGATATGGATGAATCATTAGTACCCTGACTGTCAGGTGAAGCAGGCAGAAGTCCTCTCAAGCCCCGATACAGATTTGCAGGATTTTAACAGATTAAGGTAAAGCAGGTTATAGTCACTTATCACCAACTTTCTGAGAAAGCAAGCCATTTGTAGTGAGAGTTTGCCAAAATACTTCAACTGAACACTTAAGGAGTTCGGATACTGAAGTTATCAATTATATAAAATAGAATAGCTGTGTATACATATTTAAAGAAATGAAAGTGACAAGTAACAAAAGACTATTGTGAATGACCAGGAAGGTCTGGAAAAGATCCAAATGGAACCTCTAAAAATGGCAAACATTGTTGAAATAAAAAATGGCATAGAGAGGTTAAGGAAGCAGATAAATCAGAGCTAAAGAGAGAATTGGTGGATTGGAAATATATAAGAATTACTCAGAAAGCAATATCGAGAGAAAGGTAATAGAAATACAATTTTTTGAAAAGTGCGAGGTTGAATAGAAATATCTTCTCGGACTTCCCAAAATAGGAAACAGTAGAGAGAATGGAGGAGAGTCAATAGTTGGACATTTTGGAACTGGTAAAACATATGAATTTAAAGATTTTGTTTATATAAAATATCCCAGGTAGGATAAACAAATATGACTATGGCAGTATTTGTAAGGTAAATCTATTTTAGTTTTCTCTTTTTGGAGGATTTGGGGACTAAAACCTGGAGTTGGTGAAATCAGCCAAGATTTTGGTTACCATAATTATGGTATAAGAAAATGGCTTAAATTAATGATCTAATATAATGGTGAAGAGATGATCAGTACACATTTTGAATTAAAATCCAATGTGATAAATGGATAAGCTGTTGTGAGGGTGAAGGAAAAATCAATTCAAACTGACTTTTATTCTGGATTTAAAGACTAGAACATAGGAATTAGGAAAAGCTGGGAAGTTGGAATGAAATCATTCTGGGGAAAAGGTGTTTGGTTTTAGATAAGGTTAATTAAGTGTGGGGGCATGATGACATTGAAATGAAACTTTTGTGAAAAGAAACTATCCTTATGAGCATTTAAAATTTTTTCTTATGTTTTATCTGAAGAAAAATATATAACACAACCACGAAGTTCTGTTTTATTATATATCCAAAGTTAATCATATAAAGATCAGTCTAAGTATAGTATTTCAGCGTGTTCCCTACTTGTATGTATGTATTACAATGATATAATGAAAAGAGAACAATACAAGTTCAGGTACTAAGTTAACTGGGAGTGTAATCTCTGGAATTAGAACTTTCTTGTTAACATAAATTAACAATGACAAAAGTATAGGAACTAAAGATGGTAGAAATTCTTGGACGTGGGCAAACATGTTGATTTGACCCTAATTGTGTATTTCTAAAGATATTGTACTTTTACCTACCCAGATTACTGATTTAGCAATGGAATGATTAACCATGATGATAAAATATTTTAACAGAGCCTCATGAAAATTAAAAAAGGTTAGTGCTGCCCCAGATTTCAACTAGGCAGAAAAGACCAAAAGCCTTTTACTCACAAGTAAAATAATAATTTGCAAGTCAAAGGTGACTGAATAACAGAAGAGTAATGGTAAACTGCAGGTTAAATATGAGTAATAAATGGATTCCTTCTAAAGGGAGAAAAAAATCTTAAATACCTCTAAAATCATGTGATTTCTTGGTTTATGATATTGCATTAAATATGAATATATTAAAAACAGGCTTAAAAGCCTTGTGTAATAGGTCTCACATAGCCAATCAAACAAAACAGATATGCAAATTAAATAGAATCAACATTTCAGAAATCTACAAAAATCAAATTAATAGCAATCTGTGATGGATGATGATTTTTTGCTGAGTGTAAATTGCTGTTAACACAAATGGCTACTGATTGCTAAAGCATAGGTTTTTGAGTCTGACAATTCTGGTCTCCTGTGTATTCTTGCTACATTTTTCAATTTGAACTACTGGGAAACCATTGTTATGGCTCCCAGCGCTGTCATTGGGCCTATGCTTGACTTGCAGGCATCACTGTTAACTCTGCCTCCATTCCTTTCCCACTGAATTAGCCCTGGAAGTTAAAGTTGTATCTTAACGTCTTGCTAGTACAATAGTAAACACAGATACAATCTCAGCCACTGAAACCACATGACAGACCTATAATAAAATGATACAGAATAGTTATATTAATTTTTAAGGTCATCACTGAAATGAAATGACACAGTTTTCTTAGAGATAGCTGAGATTTCTAACATTATGTCTTTTGGCCTGTTTGGACCCAAATTTTACATTGAGCTAATGGGATCAAAATTAAACAAACTGAGTAATTAAAAAAAAAAATACACATGAAAAGCTACCTTTTTATCTGTTAGTGAAGTCGATAAAGTTAAATAACACATTATTCTGTCTTCTATGAAAATTGCATTTGATGTATCTTGAGTGATGCAAGGAAACAAAGAACTTCAACGATTTGGGGGAAATGAATGTTACATAAATCAGCCTGCACCTCCCAGAAAACAAATGTGCTACATTTGTGCTAGGAGGAACTGTAGGGAGGTGGGTTTTATGAATGACCCTTAATAGCTATAATTAATATGTAGAACCTTACACATAACTGGCGTTGTTTTCTGAGGTCTGTAGTTGAGATTATTTTGATTGCTTATTTTTGATCTATTGAATCTGTTTTTCTAGCCTTGTCTGTGCCTTTACCTACAGTCCAGGGATTTGCTTGAAGGTTGTTGGTTGCCTATGTTGTAATTGTCGTTTAAAAAGATCTGGTTAGGGTCATCCTTGATGTGGACCACTTTCTTATATTCACCAGTGTATCTTTAGCTTGAATTAGTTATAGACTGAGCCCAACATCAGTAGATTTTGATACTTCTGAGGCATTAACTTTTCCACACACTCAATTATTAAAATTCAGATGTTCCACCTATTTGAGAATTGTATGGCTTGGTATGTGGATAGTGAAACTTACAAATAATTACAGAGTCCTGTGCTTGAATTTGACTTTAGGTACAAGCCCTATTATTCTTCATACTAACATGAAAATCTTAGAAAGATGGCCAGGTTTTTGCTCTTTGAATATATTTTCAAATATTAAGTCAAACTTATCAATCCCTTCTATTTTCTGTACTGCTCTACTCACAGGTTTATCATGTATTTGTGGAATGCCACAATTAATAAGACTTCAGACTCTGTGGTGAGTTTCAGCATTTATTGCCTATCTCTTGATGTGGAGCTCACTTCATCACTGTCTCAGCATGTTCTGGCACACACAAAGGCCACACACAGACAGCAGCTCTTTTTTAAAAACGGTATTGCTTTAAAAATTGATGTACCAATTAGACCTCAGCCAAGTGAGAAGATATCATTTTAAAGATCATGTTACTTAAAACCTCTTGTTAGCACACATGAACAAATATAATGCCTTGATTTGTGGGCCGTTTTTGTTTGAAAAAAATTACAAAAATAATTCTTCAGTGGCACATACAGAGGAACTGATCTGAAGAAAGCAGCTGTATCCTACTAGGATAAACTAATGAAGACTATACAGGTAGATGCCTTAGCGATTCTCTAAAAGAAATGGCATTGAAAAAAAAAAGACCAAACTCAGGGTCGTATTTCTGGACAGCACTTATTTTTAGATTTGTTCTTGCATTAGACTTTCACCAATCTGAATTATATCATCATCCTATTGAAAGTAACATAGAACTATAGAAAGTAACATCCTATAGAAAGTAACATAGTCCATAGGTGGACTGGATCTTTATTACTTATATGAATAAAATTATTTTTGAGAATAACATTAAAAGGATAGAAAGAAGAAATCATTAATATTTTTGATTCAACAGTGAATTACTACCATGTGCTGAGAAAGTTTCTTCATTGTTTGTTTAAAGACCATTTTTTAGTGTAACGGGCTATTAAGCTAAATAAAGTAGCACCAAAAGTGAATGACGTCCTGGAAAGCACACAAGCTATTGAGTTAGAATTATTTTTACTTCCCATCAGCACTGTGATCATGTCTGTGAACTTGGGCAAGTCGTTTAATCTTCCTGAGCTTTGTTATCCGCTTCTGTGACAATGGAAAGGTACTCAATTTCCACCTCCTGGTGTGGTCATGTTTTAGAAATAATTGAGAGAACGTATGTCACAGGGCTTATTACAATGCCTGGAAATCTTGAATTAAACAAATTAAGCATGTAAAGTATCTAAGAAGCACAATGTATATTTTAAAGAAGTTGAGCATTAAAAAAATTTTATCCCCCTTTCCACCCCCACTGCTTCTGAATCTCTTACCCTTCTAACACTCTTCTCCGTTCCTTCCCTTGTTACCTGCTCCCTGGCATACCACACGCATTTTGGATAATAAAATCCAAGTAATTACATTTTTATTATTTTACTTTTAAAGTTATCCTTTGTGTTTAATTAGGATTTTATGTTTAAATGGCCTCAAAAATAAGCACATTAAAATAAAAGCATTATAGATGACTAAATTCTATTTTATACTTTTGGTCCCAAATGATATGCTATGAATTTCCACTAAAATATTTATAGATCTGTAAAATGAATTTGTATTTTTTAGCCATTAGTATGCCTCAGGGAAGATTATTTAATTCTCTTAAAAACAACCTCTAAAATAATTATGAAAAACAGTACTCCAGCTTCTTCATTCCTGATTAATGATTCTTAAAATCTTTTTCATGTCTGAATTGACATGATGAGATTTATTTTCCTGTTTCAAAACTATGGATGATACCTTTACTTTAGGAAGTCACTGACCCCAGAGTTTGGAATGAAGAAAAGGGACATGGAGAATTCTTTGCTGATCTTTATTGCTTTGCTGCATTAGGAAAGTTTTCATTTGAGCCAAGGGAGTGAGAACCCATTAATCAGGGGCTGCTGTCACTGAGAAGATTTGTGTTCTCCAATTTTGGAGAAGGTTGTAGAACCAAGGAACCACATATCATTTATAACCATCAGGACAGGGTGAGTTATTCCATAATTTGGGTTAATGCATCACCCCAACTCAGCCCAAAACATACATACACACACAAATACCCTTAATAGCAGGTTAATGTGAAGGTAATGTTTCATGCTGAGGACATGGTGGCCTGAAGATATTTCTATGGAAACAGTAAGGCCCCTGCAGATATCTGTCTTCTTAAGTTGATGCTGTTTATTAGAGAGGCTCCTATTCCACAGGCTGTAATTATCATTAGGTGGAGAAAGGTTGTTGAATGTGGGTGGACCACTTAGCTGAAGCTTTCTGACTGATTTGTTTAGCACAGCTTTGAAATAAATTTCAGAGGAATATTAAGAACCTGAGATCATTGTGCTACTTGTCTCCGTAGGTGAAGCCACAGCTAATTATAGGATGTTCGCTGAGTGCAGAAGAAGTTTTTGAACAGACAACATAAACAACACAAAAGCACAATGAAGAGTGAGCATCTATGTTGAACGATTTTAGTGTGTATACATTTAGACTGTTTAGAGAAGTCCATTATTTCTTTTAGGGGAAAAGGCTTCAGTCAAAACGGACTTTGAATTAATCAAGTTGTCATCGGCGTGTTTTTCCAGGGCTAACTAACAGTCTGTGATTCGGCATGTGTCTTCTGTTTTTACAACTAGGACTCAGACTTCCAAGATTTTTCTTGGTTCTTGGCATAAAATTTAAAGCAGATGGGCCAACAAAAATTTCACTCTGATTAGGATGTGTGTGGTGTTTTGTATGTCTGAATTCATAGTCAAGGACAGTACATTTACTAAACCGATAAATGTTCTTACTGAAGGAAAAACGTTTAGAGATTTGACTAATTTGGCAGCACCCTTGAATTTCCTTCACTGTTTTTTTTTCTTCAAAAACTGAGATTTCAATTGTAGTGTTGCAAAAACCAATGTCTTACTTTACATGATTAGTTTTTCTTTGAAGTTAGAAATGTGTATCATCATTAGTTCATGTACTTAGTGAGATTTTTTTATGACGAATAATGTAGGTGCAGAAAACCTTATTTGAAAACCATGTACTCATCCTATTAAGATACAGAACCCTGAATTGAATGAATGATGTTTAAAATTATGCAATAATGCATCGATTGAAAAAATGTATTAAAAGGTTTAGGATGTGTTTTTACGTTTTGTAAACACCTGTTTTGGTAGTTATTGTGACGCAATTAACAAAACTTACTGAAAAGACAGGTGGTTAGGAACAAAATGATTTTGTCTATTGAGTATGATGGACTAGCTTAGATAAATTTGTCTTTAATATGTGGAGGTATAATTACGTGCTGACTTTGGCAAATCGTTGTCTCACTTGGATAGTTTTATTTTCATGTATGTGTGAACTTCTGATGATTAGATCTCTAATGAATTTATGGAGCAATCTAAATTTGGGGAAGAATAAACGTGAATTTATTTTATATTTTTTCCTGAGTCAACTAGATTCCCATTCCTATGCTTTAATTGACAACTGATCTCAATTTTGTTTTCTATTAGTTATCAGTGATTTTTGATTATATAAAGAAAAAAAGCTTTCAGTTCACTTTCATACTTCAGCTCCAACTTTAGCTTCTCTTTTGCAAATGGCTCAAAGGAGGGAAGTAAATTTTGCTTTTTTTACTTTACTTTCATATTGCCCACTGTGGAATGTGTTGCAGAGATGGCAGAGGGGGACAGTGGTGACCTCTGGGTTATATTCTACCCCCCTTTTTTAATAGGTGTGAGAATGGCAGGGAGGCTGGGAGAGAGGCAGTAATGAGAGATACCCTACAGTTTGATCTGGCTTGGTATAGTTATTTGCTGCTGGTGGCCTCACTGATGCATTGTTCTCCATATCAGTGATGTTCAGTTTTATTGCACCTTCTCAAAGGACGTCCTAAAGCCGGGCAGCCATGTTTCCTTCCAGTCTGCCAATGGTCCATTCCTCCAGCCCCCGCTCTGGGCAGGGTGCCCCTGGCTGGTGGTCTCCTGGGCATCATCTCCATTGTGTATCCCCTGATGTGACACTAGCATGACCTTTTCCACCCCGCCCCCCTCAACTGTAGCTTATTCTGTTAGCACACCTGGGGGCTTCTGTCTGCTACAGTTGCCATGCATAGCTGGATAAATCTTTTGAGGTACAAGCCCAGCTTCCTTCTGCAATGTCCCTTAATTCATGAGCCTCTCACATATTGTAATACCAAAAGGTAAAATGAAGGTTATACACTCATGCCTCTACCTTTTGTTTCCTGTCGGTGTCTCTTTTTTTTCATGATTGGATAGGTAGAAAGATAATCAATGAGTGTATTGCCTAAGTACATGTGTGGTCAAGGTTTGAGATATAAAATGCCCTCTTCTTGCAAGTATTGCCATATTTATGATCAATGCTGTTGCTGTCCATCCCATATACCTTCCCTCTCTTCTCCCTACTCCAGCAACCCAGGCAGAGGACACATGACTCCATGATTCTCTGCTTTTCTCCCCAGTACTTTTCTTAAGGACTTAAGAAATGGGCCAGACTTGGATTATGGTTATGAGAGCAGAGCTTTTTCAGCCACATTTAAGGAAGCCCTGATGGAATTGTCTGATGCCATTTATTTATGACTCTCTTTAACTAGGAAGTGATTGATCTCTGTCTTCAGCTTTGGGGTAGTGGACAAATTAAGTACAATAACAAGCGTCCTACAAGTATCCTGTAATAAGGTTTTCTTTAAGAAAGAAAGAGGAAGGGAGGGAAAAACATATATTGCTGCCCTTTATATCTGAAAATTATTGACCTGTTGCTCGCCTTTTAACATTAGGTTAATTTACTCTTCAAACATTTTTTAGGAGTGTATTGTGTGCCAAGCACATACCATAGAAAAGGGGAGCAAGGTTTTTAGTAAGAGGGGAAAAATAAATGCTTTAACAGGAAGTATACATTAATGAGAGCTTCTTAACCCAGATTTTGGAGGTCAAGTCTCCTAGCGTAAGTAAAGTCTGAGTAGATGACTAAAGGAGAAGTAGGAGGTAGGCAGGTGACATGAGCAAAGGAGAAGAATATTCCCTTGCAGTGATAACCATCTATAAAAGGGCCTAGGATGAAGAGAGAACATGGAATCTTAAAGAACTGAAGGTCCAGAATATCCAGAGCTCACAGGGCAAATAGTGGCTCATAGAAGTGGTCTTATATGATACTAGAGAAAGAAATAGAAACTAGATCATTAGAAGAGTTTGAAAATGACCCTAAGAGAATTAGAGAACTAATGAAACATTTTAAGTAGGGGCATGGCATAATGAGATTTGTATTTTAGAATGATACCTGGTATGTTTGGAGATAATAGATTATAGAGGGCAAGGGGAAAGTAGGGAGATCAGTTAAACAGCGATTGCAGTAATCCACATGGGAAATGATGGTGACCTAGGATAGGTTACTGTAGCTGGTGTGAATTGAAATAGACAAATTAGGGAGCAGGTTGGGGTGTGAAGTAGTCAACATGTGAAGACCAGTGGCATGCAGGGGTTGAAGGGGAGAGGAGAGGGAGGAGTCAAAAATGAGGCACAAATTTCTGTCCTGGAATGCCATGTAATTTGCTATTGGTCTTTACTGGGATAGAGAACCCTGGAGGGGGGAAGACCTGATTAGGATGCAGAAGATGATGGATTTAGTTTTATATGAGTGGGGCAGCTGAAGTGCCCAAGGGCCATAAATGTAGAGAGATCAAGGAGATATTGGAACTATCTGGAGATGACCTGGCCTTCAAAGGCAGGTTATGCTTGGAAAACTGAATTCATTACCAAAGCTGATGCTCATTCAAAATAAGAATAAGGGGACACTGCTCTCTCTGACATGTTGCAGTGTTTCGGTTTGCAAAGTCAACCTTCACTTGAGGCAGTTCCCTCCCACTCCCCTGAAAAGGATTTATTAAATGTTTTCAATATGCTATAAATTTGGTATTCCATCCTTCCAACATAACTAAGACACTTTAAAGTAATTTTTGTCATGGGACATAAATTTAGAGCCTAAGTTCGAGTGTACATAAATGTGGTTACCATATCAAAGATAGACATACAAGATCTCAAAGTAAGCATTAGTCTTGTAGACTGGTTGCCTTTTGAGACTAGACATGAAAAATGACAAAAGCCTTTGCCCAGGAAAACAACTTTTTGTGTTGTGAGTTCAGAATTTTTAGCATGATAAAACACAGAAATAATAAAGCGAAAGTCTTCACTATTACAAATACTGCAATCTGTCATTCTCTTAGAGGGAACCGACCGTTAGCCATTGAATTACAACAGGGGAAAGCGTGAGTCCATCATTTAGTCTCCATATATATGGATTTAATGAATCTCTCTGAACAAGAAGAAATTTTAGGTTTTAAGGGAAAGAACAAAATGTAAAGATAATTTCTAATTCTAAAGAAGGGAGCCTAGATTTAGAAAAAAAAATTATTATATATTAAAATGCTTCAAGGAAGAAGTGAATTAGGTGGAGATGGGAACTCACATAAGGTCTAGCTTATACTGCTCTAATGCTTTTTATATGAACTACTCCTTCATAGATTAAGCTGAGTATGCCATCCTTGAATTGTCAGCTTTTTATAATGCCTCGATCACAGACTTGGAAGCTCCTCGGCTCTGGAGCAGGTTCAGCATTCATAGTCAGCATATTGCTTGGCATGTAGTAGACGTTCAGTAAGGATTCATTTCCTTACCACACATTTGCATTGCTTTTGAGAAAAAAGTAATCTCAATGTGACAAGTTGATTTCATCAGAAACTGTTTGACATCCAGAGATTTAAAATCAGTTAATTTGGAACTACTTGTTCAATATAACCTGCTCTCTGAGTTATAATGAACATAAAGGCGGCAGCATGACTTGCCTTACTGCCAATAGTTTTGTTATTACCTTCTTTGTTTAAATATAACATATGCTTGGGACGTGATTCCTCAAAACTCAATGTCTGTTGTAGCCACCTTGTATTTTTCCCATTTATAGAATCCTATGGGAATTTATCATTGACTTATTCATTATGATCAAACTTCTGATCCAGGGCAGCAAGATTTTAACCTAATATCAAACTATCTTATTGTCTATTTTCCTCCATTCCAGTTAGGCCGGTCTTTTCTGGGTCCCTGCCATTCATTTCTCCCTGCTGTATCCCTGACTTTCCTCCTGTACCCTAGGTACTGCCATCCACTCTGACACACAGCGCATATTAGTTTGGTGCAAAAGTAATTGCAGTTTAAAAGTTTGAAAATAATCACAAAAACCGCAATTACTTTTGCACCAACCTAATAATTCAATTAGTAACCTTTGTCTTCGATGTCAGCATTCCTAACCAACCACTATGAAGATATTAGGATGGCTGGCAAAAATTAAAGCACCTGATTTCCTTTCCTGATGTTTCAGGACTTAAATATAATTTCATATGGGAAAAATTCCATTACTCAAACTAAATGGACAAGAGAAAAATTGTGGTATGTGAAAAATATTACAGGTTGGCTGACAGAGATCTTGGCCTAAGACTACTAGGCACATCTGCATAGCACTGGAAAAATTACTTAGCTCTCTGGGTTAGGTGATTTCATTTTTGTTTTCAATGTATAATGAGACGGAAAGTGTTCTAAGTTCATTAGCAATTCTAGGATCTATAAAAATAAATTCCTTTGTGACACAGAAGTAACCTTGGCTGTCTAGAATCTGGAAGCTAAATAAAAACGAGGGTTTGGCAGTAAAGCAGCAGCTTTGCCTTACCCAGCAATGATGAAACTAGCGAAGAAATGTTGAAGAACCACAGATACAGCTCGAACTGTGATTGTGTGGTTTGTAAACAGAGAAATAGCCACAAAGAAAGAACAAAATGCTTCGTTGGCTGCCTTTATTACAATGCCAAGACATTTTGGATATAAGCCAAGAAATGTAGGACGATTAAGAGGAAAAAGAGATAAAAGAATGAATAAAAAGGAAATCCATTGTTAAATAAAACTATTACTCTGTAATCCTCTCAATAAATTCTGATGTTTGATAGAATTTAACAGCCATTCTTTATAAAAATATTAAAAAAATAGAACTTATTTAATATTGGAATAGGTATGTCTTCTAACCAATAGTTAACAGTATATTTCATGGAACCACCCAAGCGAGTGTTAAAATCAGAAAATTAACCTGTTAACACAATTACAAATATTATTGTTTTATAAAATCTACTCTTGTGTACATGGAACACAAAGAAAAAGACTAGCACTAAATAAACTTAGATAAAAATGTTATTGTTTCAAGAGAATCTGATTGAAAACCTTAAGTTAGAGAAAAATGTGGTCTAGATAGACTTAAAGGACTTCAGTTTAGTAAAGGTGCTAAAGTAATTAGCATATCTGTGCTTGATTAATAGCTAAATTAAATATATAATGGCATTCGTGGTGGTAAATTCTTATGAACTGCCTAAAGATAAATTTTAAAAGAATAAAAAAGTAGATGCTATTGGGCGGTCAAGAGTCTCTTAGATCCCTGTGGGTTCTAAAGACTGTACTGTCTACTTGTTCTTTATGTGATGTAATTTCAGTGCCAGTGTGAATGGCCATGTATATGCACAGGTGTGTACTGTGTGTGCACGTGTGTGTGTCTGTGTGTGTGTGTGGTTTGATGACATATAGAAAGTGAAAACAGTTTTATAGATTTTGAGAAGTTTAAGTGTTAATAAATCATTGTTAAAGTCTCATGAGCTCTTTACATTCTCTTGCAAACTCTGTATCCAAATTCCCTGGCCAATAGGCTTTGCAAGAAGTTCAGCCAATGTGGGGTATTGGTAAACGACTATGAACGTTTAAGGAGCTGAGAAGCTGTGGCTCTTCTCTCTATCTGTATCTCTATTGCCATCTCCATCTCTATCTCAGTTTCTTACTTGGGTGGCACTTTTCTGCAGTGGACTGACTCTCATTACCCAGCTCTTGGGGCAGCCCCTAGTGTGGTTCTAGCTCCCTTCGGATGGAGCCAGCCCTGGATTCTTATGACATCCCCTTTGTCCATCGTCTTTCCAATCCTAGGCATGAAAGTGGCTGTTTGGCTTTCTGCTGTTGCTAATCTGGGTTACTTCACTCTTCTCTATTTGGCGGCTCAGCTGTGTTGTCACCTGTATTAAATTTCCTGTTTAAATACTCAGGATGGCACCTGTTTCTTTACTGGGCCCTGATTTAGAGAAGCACAATCGTGTGTTTTTCTTTCTTTAGAAACAACACATAGAACAATATATGGCACATAGTAAGCACTCAATATTGTTGATTGAATGCATTCTAAAACAAAGAAGCTGAGGGAAATTTAACTGGTCAAATTATTTTCAGATATTCAGTCAACTAAAGCTAATGAAAAGCTCTACACCATACACATAATTAATTTAGATCACATGGTTGTGTTTATTTAGTCATTAGAAAAGAGATTGGAAGCTGCCTCTCTCTCTGACCCAGTGTTAATTGGAAGAGTAGTGCGGGGGGGGCAGGGATCACAGATTTTTTTGAAGAGTGCCTTTAAGGTAAGATGTTAGGAGTCAACTTTGGGGCTGATAAGCAGTCAGCAAATGGTTGATTTCAGTTATCCTTTTATTTATTTATTTTTCATTTTAACAAAAGCAATATTTCCTGTAATAAGAAAAATCCAAAGAAGGTTAGTCGTAGCTTCACCCCACTCACCTCCATCCCCACAAATGTAACCAAGGTAGGTGATGCATTGTAACCGCACAGTGGTCTGCATATATTTAAAATATGCAGATTGCATCTTGCAACATATACTGATTTGCAACTTCTTTTTTCACTAAAGAGATTAACTTAGACTTCTCTCTCTAGCAATCCACAACTCTATGCCATTTATTTCAGGAGCTGCATAGTACTCTATTGTGTGGATATAGCCTAGTTTATTTCAGGTTCCTTATTGATGGGCATTGAGTTTTGGCAATGACATCTGTCCTAGCAGATGGCTACTTTAAATAAAATAAGAAGAGTTTAACTGTTTTGTGAGGTTTTTTTTGGCCATAGTTTCATAATGTTTCTATTTTATATAAATATCTCATCTGTAAGAGTAGATAAAAATCTTAGTGGCTGTGAAATTTCTACAGCTTTCAAATATACCTGAATGTATATGGGTGTACATTTGATTCTGGCACCTCTAAAAATCTTCACTAAAAGTGTTTTTCAAAATCAGTTTTTATTACTTGAGAGCAGGAGTACTATTCTATTGCTGTAAGGAGTTAGAGTTCAGGATGAACTGTTTTTTCATCCAGGAAGATCACTGTTTTTTAATCATTTTATTTTCTTTGCTTTCCATTGTTGTCCCATTATTCTCATAGGTTATTCCAGAGTAATGTTTAGATTATGAAATAGTTCAGAAGAGATTTCTGATGATGAAGAATTTGTAGATTTCAAATAAGGCTTTTGTAAAATACCCCAATCTAAAATCTTTGAATTCATAAGTTGTAATGCAGGGTCTCAGCTCCCGCTCCCCGCACAAGAACACAGGACATGGTGAGGCCAAAAAGGAACACCAACGGAGCCATAGGAAGGGGAGTCAGACCACTATATTCTCGAGGGCGGCTGGTCGAGACACAAAAGCAAACATCTGCCAGTACCCCAACGAGCGGTCTTCCTGCACCCCAGTCTCTCTGGCAGCCGGGCGAGACCCAGGAAGTAGAATCCACATGATCCGCAATCCACCATCCACACTTGCTAACCCCACTTGCTAGCCGCAATCTACTTACTAACCACTTCTCTGCTAACCAGCCAACCTAGCCTGCCCCTTAGTGTAGCCACGGCAGTTACATTAGTGGCTAATGTCTAACTGGTAACAGCTGAGGGCCACCCAGCCACAGCAGGTGGCCATCTGATTATAGCTGATGGCCATCTAATAACCGAGCTAGCACCTTTCCACGTGAGGCTGAAAGCCTGGAAACTGCTCTTTGGGACTCTGTCCCCACGTAAGTTAACACCATTAAAACTACAAACTGGGTCAAAGGGAAATTCCTGCCACAGAGTCGCTTCTTGTAGTAACACAGAAATAACATTGTGAATGAATGCTATTGAGAAATCATCCATACATGTCAGTAATGAGGAAATCATGTTCTCAGAAGTTTGGTGACTTCTTGGTAAAGTATTTGGCTTTCGATTCAATAGTTTAATTCAATAATTCGATATGTTAACATTTATTGGAAAATAATATTAACATTGCTTAGGAGTTGGTACGTGATTACTCTGCCTTACTCATAAGATAGCGATAAATTATCTAAAAATGAAAGCAATCAAAAGAAACTTTTTTAGAAATAAATGTAGGGAACTATAGAGTTTACCAATTTCTGTTGTCTTCATCATCTACTTGCGCAATGGCAACTATATCTTCAGAAGATAAAAGCTGACGTACATAAGTAGACCCTATCCAGGAAAAGATTATAATACCTTCATTTTGGTGAGGAAATGCCTAATTGTCTTAGAAATGTCTTCTTCCAAAACCTGCTTTGACTATAATTATTTTGAAAGTGTACTTGTCCAGAGCTCATCGTTCCCCAAGGTTCTTGAAAACTGTATTTCTGAACCTTCATTTCATTTTTAAGTTTCATTTTTAAGGCAGAGGTAATTCAGTTACTGTGTATATTAATATAAAAAAATTATTGAAGAAGTGACCTTTATTTGTCCCAATTTTAATGTATTTAGCTGTTCAGACGAGAGAGATGGTTCTCATTCTAGGTCAATCTAGACAAGTGGGATTTTTATCCTTATATAGCAACATTGTGAGACGTAATCGGCATTTTCTGAAATACATATTTTAAGTAACATTTGATTTTTAATAGAAAAATGTAAATTTTTGACCAAAGTTTATTCTTACAGTCTTTCCTAACTTACCATACCCATGAAAATGTGTTTGAATATATGTGTCTCTTCTAAAAAAGTAGAATGCCCTAGGACAATGTTTTCTGCTTTCAGCTTCCTACTAGAAGTATTTTTGTTTTAGTCCTTTTACTTTTTAGCCTTATTCATGTGAAAATAAGTGTTGGAATAGCCTACGAAAATGCATTATGTATTTTGATGTTTCAGCCAAAATGTTTCAATGTAAATTCTTTGATATATTTGCTGGGTTTTTGAGCCCTTTCAAAAACAATGTGTATTTTTTTCTTTATTCCTATCTTCAACATTTACATTGTCTTTAAAAATATAAAATTACTTTGAATTCTTTCTTTGAGACAGACCATTGAATTGTACGTGGTTAAAATCTATTAAAGTAAGTGCCGATGACTTTTTTTAAAACTTTCACTAGAAAATTAAAAACTTCGGTCGTCATTGTTTGAAGTCAAAAACAACCCCACTTACAAGTATGTAAAATGAATTTTTTATAATAACACTTAGTGGGATGAAAAGGGTTAATTTTCCCTTATGGGAAAGTCCTGATATCACATGAAATATTTTCTTATTTTTATGAAAAAAGAATATTTGGAGTTATTAGTCAGAAAGTTTAAGCAAACCCATAGAAACTTTATAAGATTAACTTCTCCTTGTTTGGTAGAAAGAGGCATTTTTGGTGATAATTTGTGAATTACAGCCCAACGTGAGGCTTGTGAAATCTAGGATCCTTGATACTTATATGAGGCAGAAGATAAAGAATACAGTTTAGGGGATGGGAATGTATCAAAGGAAATTTGTCATTATTGATGTGATAATAAACGACAAATACAAATAAGATTAGATTCTGTCCTTCTATGGCATTTTTAAAGACAATGTCTTTGTGTGTTCTCTGCTTCAAGTACACTGAAGGTCAAGATATGTCTGATAAATCAACTTATATCATAATGGTATTCTTAATTTAGTCCCGTAAACCATGACTTAGAGGAAATCTTGTAAAACGTAGGCCTAGAAATTCACTGCTGTAATTACTTTACTTTTGTTCTTTTTGAATCCCCTCACAACCTATTGTTTGAAAAAGTGTGGTTATATTTCATTCATAATATCTTGCTATATTCTAAATAAAAGTAGAAGCCCAGTGACATTTTTGCTTATATATTTTTTAAATATTATTTTGTTCTTGACCCAGCTTTTCTAGACTTTTTTTTATTGTATTAATGCTTTCGTTTACACTGTCCTTGCTGATACTTTTTAAATATATAAAATGCCTCAGAAACTTAATGATATTCTTGGTTTCTCTTGGATGAAAGATAGTCTTTCAAAATAACTTTTAAATGTGTGTGTGTATTTTTTTAACAAGAGAAAAATGAACAAGTTTATTAACATGTATACCTTACTATACGTGGGAGATACCTAGAATAAATGAATAAACTCCTTGATTTTTAAATTTAAACCACACATCTTCATTGGGTTTTCTAAAGGCATATTTAGCAATGGTTATTAATAGTTATTAAAATCATAGTACTTCGTTATTGAGAAAAACAAAGAATAGTTACTTGTATTCTAAATTTATATGGTGGGAAATTAAAAGAAAGTTAACCTGTCAGATTTACAGTTTGTTGATGTGTGTAGTGTAAATAGTAGCTCCCACATTGTAGACATTAAGAGGCATTATGTTACCTGTCTGCCTACCCAGGTCTGCAAAGACATTACTATCACTGCTCCTTTGTGTAGTTTGAACTTTAGACCCTTAAGGCCATAAGTCACTGTAAAGGAAATATATAGAGAGATAAAATAGAAATTTGCCTCTAATATATATATTTGTGTGTATGTACACACACACATGTAAATAGATAATTATATAGACATGTAATTTATACATACACATATACATATACATATGTGTGTATGTGTATATATTTATATGTATATATATTTATATGTATACACCTACAGTGTTTTCCCAAAAATAAGACCTAGCCGGACCATCAGATCTAATGCGTCTTTTGGAACAAAAATTAATATAAGACCCGGTCTTATTTTACTATAATATAAGACTGGGTGTAATGTAATGTAATAAGACCGGGTCTTATATTAGTTTTTGCTCCAAAAGATGCCTTAGAGCTGATGGTCCAGCTAGGTCTTATTTTCAGGGAAACTAGGTATATGTACCTATGTATACATACGATATATATATATATATATATGCACACACACACATATATATATATATATATCTGTATATATACCTATATATACATACAATATATATACGAGTATATATATTTTTGTCTGCGTATCTTGTGGTATTCTGTTCCTCTGCCCAACCCTCCAACTTCCTTCCAAAAGTAAGAGACAGGTGCATACTTTCATTTGCATTCTACTAGAAACTAAAATGAAGGAAGACTCATGATATGAAAAGAGTCTGGCAAATCTGAATAAATCAGTCTAGATCTAAAATGATCTATAAAAGCCCATTAACTTACATGAGCAATGTGGTTACTATCCTGCAGGAGATTTATATGAACACAATTCTAGAATTTTGAGTGATTCTTTTTTTCAGTTGTTGACCGTATTTTCTAAGTGACTTTTCCATAAGTAGGGGAACCTCAATAGTTAAGCTTTTTGTAGGTAAAAGAAGAGCTTTTTGTAGGTAAAGCATGACAAACAGTAGCAAATAATCAAGTTTTGAGTACTCACAAGTCCCCTGAAATCTGATGAGATTTCTAACTTTTCAAATGACATTTCATTCTTGTAAGAAAGGTTCATAAAGCATACAAACATCTATTTTCTGTAGAATGGTTGTTTCTTTCTTGACAATTCCAATAAGATGTGCATATCTTATTTCCATTCTCTCTCTCTCTGTCTCTCTCGGACAATTACTTACCATTTTGCTTTTAAGAAATTGAAGCACATAACCTTCTCTTTTTAACTATCATAGATGAAAGTCAAAGAAAATCCTTTCTTCCTACTACTAAGAGTTTTCATGAAACAGCGAACTTAGTATTCATGCTAAGTTCTTCATTGCTTTGAATAGCAGCAAGATCTGCTTTTCCCACCGAAAGCCTTCTTAGTTGAAAAACAGTCTTAATGAGTTAACAAAACTATTCTAATAAAAATATTTAAAAAGATAACCTAATGTTATTTTAGTCTAAATAATTTTTATTTACAAATTATAGTTTTTATGAGATATTTAAATATAATGATCAATAATCAGTTTTTCTCTTATTATAAATAAAATATTCACAAAAGGCTATCATATTATTATGCATTTAGTTCATTTCATACAATCCTTTACTTTAGTTTGCCCAGAAAAGCTGTTTCAGAATTTATGTTTTAATGGGAATAAAACTTGGTTAACCTCAAATGAATGTTTATTTGGAGCTTACAAAAATTATCACGGTCATTTAGATGAATAGGAGTTGTTATTTTTTTAAAAAAACAACAATGTGAACAAAATGAAACTTTTTGAAAGTGAAGATACCTTTTATTACTTCACTATCTTTAATCTTTTTACATTATGGTGTTTATGGATTGTTTCAGACAGTATGTCTAGATTAGACTATCTAGTTAAAATTGGGCAGTTATACTTCCTCAGTAGTACATAATGTCACCAGTTTCTATTTGTGAAGATATTTGGTGTTTCTGATGATAATTAACTGTGTGAGTGTATGTGACCAGAGCTAGTGAGTGGTTTTGATCTGACTTTATACACTAACAAGAAGTATGCTTTGTAGCTTTTTTGTTTGTTTGTTTGTTTGCTTTTTAACACTTTGGCATTTTGAAGTATCCAATAGATTTGTTTCTCTGTCTTGTGACTTAGCTATTGCCTTTACACAAAAAGAGCCCTTGCTGTGTGACATATTACTACTAGTTAATTTTGTCATTCGGTTACTACTGAGCACAGATTTTCCTGATCACAGAGCACAGATTTCATACTTAGTTAAAGGATGTCCTGGAAGATAACTGAAGAGAATTGGAAAGATGCTATGTTCTTCATGCTAGTGTATAAAACTGTTTGGCTTATCTACTTATCTAGTAAGAATGGCAAACCTCCCATGTCCGGAATATCAGTGGCATATTGTGGGTAAACGGCATCTGGAGGATAGAATGTGAAAGACTTTGATCTTTGTAGCACTTCCATAGATTGGGGCTTGGTGACTTTTGTCCCTTTCTGGAACTGACCTTTGTAATGTCCCTGCAAAACCACCACAACCACCGTCCATTGAAAGATTTGGTTCCTTAGTATTCCTTCCTTATCTCGGTAGGGAGCGCCAACCTTCATTGAGTTTCTTAAGCGAAAATCAAAGGAGTTATCTTTGATGTCTTTCATTGTTTCACCCTCCACAGCAAATTCATAACTTCTAAATGTGCCTTCTATCTGAATTCATCTCCACCTCCTTAATTCTTCATACAAACTGTACTACATTAGACGTGTTTCTCTCATTTCCATTCTCACACCCTTCAGCCCATTCTCCATATAGTAGGCTTTTCTTCCAATCTTAGAACCTTTCAGCATCTTTCCATTTCCCTTAGAATAAAGGGTATTTTTTATTCATAACTAGACCCTTGCTTGTTCTCCTCCTTAGACTTCTCTTTTCCCATCTGCACAGCTTGCTCCTCCCTCCCTTACTTCAAGTCTTGATTCAAATGGTCACTGTCAATAAACCCTTCTACTACAACCTATTTAAAAGTACTGCTGCTTCATTGGATGAAGAGTTGCTGTGGATGAGTGGTGACGAGAGCAAATGTGGATGCAAGAAGACACGTTTGGAGATTTCTGTAGTAGCCGAGCCTAGATGGTAGGGATTATGTAGGAGTAGGTTTGTGATATTAGAGATAAAGTAATGTAAACCAATTTGTGATTGTTTGGAGGTTTAGTTAAACATTCTCACTTATGGATTGGATTTGGGGACCAATAAAAAAGAGACGAATGAAGGATAACCCCCTTAGTCTTTTTTTGAGCTTCTAGGCAGAGGTTGATGCCATGATAGGTGGAAGGCTCAGAAGAGATGGAGATTGGTTTTTGCAGAGGAGAGAAATTAAGAGTGTTGCTCTGCATTTGTTCCATTTGAATACTAAGTGAAGGTTGCAAATACACCATTGGCGATGGCAATTTGTATTTGGAGATGGAGGTTTCACCGTGATTGCCATCTTGACATAAGAGACTGTAGATAGAGTGGAGCATGCAGGACTAGGCTCTGGGGCAGGTCAGTACTGAGAGTGGGAGCACACTATGTGAGCCAGAAAGGAAGACTAAAAAGACTGCCAGGGACAGAGGCAGAAAACCAGCAAGGTGTGGTACCCCAGAGGTCAAGAGAAGCAGGTACATAATGAAGAAGTGATTGTTCAGCAGTGCTGAATGTTACTGGAACATCAAAGGCGATGAAAATAAAGAAGTAAACAATGGATGAGCAGCAAGGAGATCATTGGTACTTTTGTTAAGAGAATTCTCAGTGGCCATTATTATGTCCATTAGTCCCCCATGGCTATTTAAATATACGTTAGTTAAAATTAAATAAAATTAAAAAATTCCTCAGTCACGCTGTTATATTTCATGTTTATAATAGCCGTATGGGGCTCGTGGCTGCCATATTGGATGGTGCTGGTGCCGAGCATTTCTAACACCGCAGAGAGTGCTTTGGTGAGTGCTATTCCAGAAGGCAAATACAGCTCTGAGTGGCCACGTCCTCTAGGGCGGTGTGTGGCCAGAAGAACGCCAGAACAGAGCCCTTGAAGGCACTGGGTCCCAAGTCCCTGATCTAAACGGGATACTTCCTGGTAGAGCAGTGAAGATGGAAGCAAGATGAAAGTGTGATCGCATAGTTTGGAAGAGTTGAGGAAGTGGAGACAGTCTATAGACCATTGTGGTTCTAAAGACAATGAAAGTGATTATCACAGGTCTTATTTTTTGTTGACTGTAAGTGTTAAACTGTTAGGGGCATTGGCATCTATGGGAGCGTAAGGACACTGGTGGACATGATTATTGTAAGGGCTGGCATTGCCTGGGAAATTTTTATTCAGTAGGTGTAGCCTGAAGATGAAGAAGATTGAGATCCATCGGGAGGAGGTATTGATGTACCTTCACCCTGGGGAAGAGAAATGTATAGGTACCATTGTATTTTAGACATATCAACACATTTAATCCTCTGAACAACTTTAGATGAGTAGGTACTCTTAATATCCTCATTTTCCAGATGAGGAAAGTGTTGTGTGTTATTTTGAGAAGTGAGATTGGTGGGTAAACAGGTTTGGTTCTGGAGACCTTTGAAAACCAAGTAGGGGAGTCACAGTTTTATCATAGTGCGCAGAAAAGACTATTATTTTTTAATGGTATTAATTTAAATGAAGGTGCTCCAAAAAGGCTGGTGCTCTTTCCAGTAGCTTGTATCTGTCATGAAGTTGGCTGCCACTCTATTTTAGCAGAGTTTGTCCTTTACAGTAGAGTAGCCACTCGATGTGGAACAGGAACGTGGTTTATGTCACACATCTGTCATGCCCTAAATTTAACATTTCTAACAAAAAAATAACGCTTTGTTAAAATATGAGTTAATTATTTTATCAGCTGTCTGTTAGAGGCAAATGCCCTACCTTCTGTCACATTGTGTCTTATAATTAAGTTTATTATGTACATGCCTGTTTTTCACACTAGGTTGTAAGCTCCTTGAGGTAAAGTTGGATTTATGTTTGCTTTATCCTGGAGTGCCCTATCAAAGCTTTTCAAAGAATTAGGTATTGCATAGATACAGGTTACACTGAGTTGCTTTAACTAAGTGTTATTACTGGTGAGTCAGTTTCAGGCCATCAGTATCCTCTATCTACTTTACTTTTGTGCTTGATCTTATGGTACCCTTTCTTGTCACATCTCCAATTTACAAAAGAAGAAGGAAGGGAGGGAGGTAAGGAAGGGAGGAAGGAAAGAGGGAAGGAAGGAGCAAAGGATGAAAGGAAATAATTTCTAACTATATTACAATGTAGTCTTCCGACTGAATGTCATCCTGTTTATGTAAGGCCAGTTACCAATTTGGCAAGGACATTTAAATTTATCTGTCTTTTAGAGTACTATGTCACACATTTCAGGGTTATATGATGAGAATTGGTGCTTTATTTTTTCTATCAAGGAGAAACTTTTGAGACTTTAATAGAATCACTCATTTTTTTCCCATGCAAATAACTGTTTTAGTTTAAATGAATTTACTGCTGTTCTCATTAAAGTTGGTTATAAATAAAAGGATGTGTAATGAGGCATAATCTTTTATTTAATAGCTAACAACAAACTTCAGAATGTATGAAGAACAGGAGGCAATATAATGTTGGTATTAGCCATGGTAATTATTTGGAGAGGATGTTCTTAATTTAGCAGTCATCCTCACAATTACTGGATTAATAAATTTTGTATTCAGGGGTGACTGTTTTTATTTCACAGAAGACGGTTTACAAAAATACTAATGTAATGACAGAATGGAAAGAAAAATAAAGCATGAATATGACTCTTGACATAAAAATTGGTTGTCTGAGCATGAGATAGTTCCCTAAACCAATCAATACTTGATGCTGATATTTGTCTTCCATAATTTGCTTTATAATATGTGAATGATGAACTCTGTTAATGCACATTAATTTGAACTACTTCTGGTTGGAAATATTTGCAGATCTTTTAAATGATTATAAGACAAAATATCAAAACATTAGAGGCATTGGTTTTGGCTCTAATGGTTCAAATACTGTAATTTTTGTTTATATTAATTCTTAGCAGTAAAATAAGGGCTGATGGAATACAATTACTTAAGTATCCTTTTGTCAGTAAAACAAAAATTCATAAAGTTAAGTTTTGCACTTGATTCATGACGTTTTGCTAGGACTAGGACCAGATTTCTAAAGTTACTAGTAAATTTGAATTAGAAAGCCAATATGGAGAATTATTTTGTTTGTCAGTATAATTTAGGCCTTGTGAACAGTGGGTACTTTTTAGCTTTGTCTATACATGACATAGATAAACAACACGGTTTGCTTTAAAAAAAAATAACAGAAGGTAAAGCATCATGATGTGCAAAAAGTAATGCCTATCTAATATATATGAAAGAGACAAAGTTTATATGTTGGCAAAACTGTGAAAAAGACAATAATTCTACACAAAAGATTAGAAAATGAAATATACTTGACCTTAACAAACTATAATTATATCTCTGTATTATCCCATTTTTTATATTAAATAATTTATTTTCTTAGATTTATGAATTAGGAGAACTTTTACTAGATTTTTAAATTATATTTTATATGAATAAGTTGGTTAAAATTTTTTTACTTCTCTCATGTTAAAGACAGAAATATACCTTGCCAAATAGATGAAAGCAATTATTTTACTACCTTTAGGAAGTTTCTGAGAAAAAATATTATTTTAAGTATTTTTATCTTCTGTAGAAAATAACACGTAATGATTTTTGTATGGATGCCAAAATATAGACATAAAAACTAAATCTGTGGTTGCAAATAGTGATTTATAAATCTGAGTTATAAAAATAGAATAGTTTGCCCTAATTTATCTTTGATTTCCAAAACTGTGTACTCTTAATTTTTGTTTAATTTTCACTTCACAGTGACTCCTGAAATTTGACTTTTGTTATCTGTAAAAAGCATGTTCAGGAAGTATAAGTAGGTACATAAAAGAGTTCTAATCTATTTTAATAGTTTTAGATATCAGACTTGCGTAAAATTGGGTGCATGTTTTATTTTTTAACATAATAATGTAACGTCTGTTTGCTAACAACATCAAGTCTATTCTTTTTAAAAGGAGAAAGTCTTTATAGATTTTTTTTCTTTAAACAGGTCAAGATGTAGTTTTCCATTTCATGTCATAAATAGTTCAGTTAATTGTACTAGGCTTCTAATTAAAGAAAAACACCCATATAGAACACAGTCAAGAATCTGGAATTTAGAAAAATTATCTTTGGAAAAGCATCCCTGTTCATGCACCTGTGAAAGAAAAATCCCATAGGTCCTTAGAAGCCGATGTATTCTAATTTTAGACACCAATTTTACCACACGTTTGTTCTGTGTTCCAGCTCTAAAAGTAGTTTTGAAGCAGCAAATTAGGAAGGGAATGGGTGAGTCATGGCTAGAGGCATCTGGAAGCAGCTGGAAGTGACAAGAACCTTCATCATAAGTTGGAAGCAATTTCTTATAAAGACCAAAGACACTACAGGTGCATTTTATAGGAATAATCCTTTATAAACTTTTACCCTAAACTTACGGCATGTAAACAATTTACCATGTTGACTTGTAGGCTGAGGCAGTGAACTAAATTTGAATTTCCTTGTGACTCATTTAACTCTCTCTTAGTCAGTGTCTAATGCCAACTGTGCAGGTTGACAAGTTTAATATTTGTTCATTTGGAAAGAAATGGAATGTCCACAAAACATTTCCTTTTCTTAGCTGTCTGATATTTCATTGGGGTGGCAAGGATATAAATAATTCCCATCCTGAGAGCTATGTATAAAGTTCTAGGTATGCATGAATTGATGTGGACCTGAGAGGAGGACTCTTTGTGCACACCGGGCAGTGAGGAGCATTTTGTTACAGAGATGGCCTGAGCTGAGTCTTTAAAGGAGGAACAGGCGTAGCCCTGCAGAGGCTGTGGAGAACCGTGCTCCAGGCAGGATTGGCACAAGTAGTCATTGAGAACTGAAGGGACAGGGTTTGATAACCCCAAGTAGTTAAGGAGCTTCTGGTGAAGTGGGTTAGAGAAGGACTCAGCAATTTTTTTCTGTAAAGGGCCAAATAGTAAACATTTTATCCTGTACCAGCCTTGTGGACCATGTGGTCTGATGTGATGGCTCCACTCTGCTGTTGTCCTGCAAAATGCAGCCACGGACAATATGTAAATGAGAGGGGGGGGGCGGCTGTGTTCCATGCCTACAATTTATACAACTTGCCATGTTGGATTTGGCCTTGGAGGCTTCAGCTTGCTAGACCCCTGGTGTAGAGGTTGTGTTAGCACCATGACCATCGACTGCTTTAAATAATTTTCTTCTTGCTTTTGTTAGTATCTTCGTAGGATTGGTCTGAATGGCATGATATAGACAGAATTCTGGAAAACTTGTATATATCTCCTCTTTAAAACATTTTCTGTCTGTGTTTTAACTATTGTAGTAGTTTTGTGTGCTTTAATACCAGATAATTTGCTTTTTATTATGGAGATTTTAACATTTATTAGCATGGAGTTATAGAATAGTAATTGTCTACAATGTCTCAGTACGTTCATATCTTTTGTTCTGTTTTCTTTTGTTTCCCAAGTGTGGTTCACATTCAAAGTGTCCTAGTAGAAGAACAGCAGGAAAAAACATGATTACCCCAAGGTCATAGAGGTAGGCTTTATGAAGCAGTAACGTTTCAGCTCGTTCTTCGAGTAGAATTTTGCCAAGCAGTGAAAAAAAAGAAATGACATTTTGAGCATAAAGAATAGCATCAGCAGAATAAAAGCATGTGACTGCAATGCAGTATTCACTGAACATCAAGTAGTCTAGAACATCAGGAAACCTGGAGATCTGTCCTCTTTTAAAGTGCCTTAACTGACATTCTCAATTGTTTGGATTCATTTTGCAGCCGACGGAAAGTTCTTGCTCTTCTACAGAGTCCATTATCCCCGTCACAGCCCAACTGATCTTTTTAAACATAAATCAGATCATATCACACCCCTATTCAAAGACTTTCCTTCTTACAAACTACAATAACAAATCCTTGACGCTTCCTAAAAGATTGGATGTGACCTGGCTCCTTACTCCTTTGTCTGAACTCATTTTCTTCCATATTTTCTGTCCCCGCTCCGCTGGCCTCCTTGGGATTTCTCAAGTACACCCAGCACACTGCCTCTTCGTGGCACTCACAGTTACTCTGGAGCACTGTTCATGAGGAGAAGTCCCTTCTTTTATCCAGGTTTCAGATCCAGTCACACTTTACCAGGCAAGCCTGCTATGAACATCCCATTTAGGTAGAAGCTGCTTCTATGACACTTTCTCGCCCCGATCCTACCTTACTTTTTCTTGCTACAAAAGCTCTTAGAAAGTTAAATCTGATGCCACTGTAGAAGTTGGACTGTAAAATAGTTGAGGACCGTGGGTCAAATGAGATAATGAGAACTCTGGCTGAAGAATCAGAAGTATATATAGCACAGAACAAATTCGGGATAATTCAGGCCAGAGATATTTAAAAATAATTAGTAGAACTTTTGAACCTTCTTTACATGTTTCAGTATTTTTCATTCCTCTTGTAATTTTGCCTACTTAGGACAGCTCCCATAGCATGTCCAAATGAGGATTGTCTATTTTATATAAGAAACATCAAGTTTCTAAGGTTAAATTTTATATCTATCTGGCCCCTGTAGGACAATGAAAAAAGATTTTTCCCTTTTATAAGCCTTTGTATAATTTTATATGGTTATCCATATAGAACATAATTAAATATAGAGGTTGTGGAGTAGGTAATTTAATTAAATACACATTGAGTTTATGCTTTTCCAAAACCAAGTATAAAGTCCGTGTAACTCTTTATGATTGATGAAGAGTCTAAGATTCATGAGAGATAGCCATTAACACTTTTTCAGATTTGAAGGACAAGAAAAATGCCAGTGGGATTATTACTGTTTTATCCTGAAGTCCTTTATGACAGTTAAAATACGAAAAGTAGCAATTAGACTACACATAATAAGGATTTATTAGCTAGATAAACATCTGTTTGAGGGGAAAATACTCCAGATCCAGGAAAGGATATACCAAACAACTATTTTATATCAAGAAAACAGTTACACGTGCCCTCAGAGACCCCTGACTCCTTCTGGGGCCCAGTGTGAGATGTGAGAGTTCCTCGATGAAGTTCAGGATGAAATGAATAGACACAGGACTATTTGTAATCATTTCTGGTTGAGAGCTTAGCAATTTTCTTTTTTAAATCTTTATGTCTATCCATATATCAAATAATGAACCACTATAGGGAAATGTTTGGAGGAGAATACTTCAGCAACACATCACTGAATATGAAGTAGTTAGTAGTTTCTTTTCCAATTTTTTTTTGCCTGAATTACATAATTATGCCTAAAGAAAACTACCCTGGTCATTTTAATGTTGTGTGCATGGGTTACTTTGATAGCTTGTCTTGCTCTATCAGGCAGGCGAGACTTAGTATGCTGGGTCAACTGGATTTTATAATTGGCATGTACTTTATTCAAAATATGAGAAATAGCATTATGGGTAATTTTAATACTATGTTTCCCCGAAAATAAGACCTAGCCAGACAATGAACTCTAATACGTCTTTTGGAGCAAAAATTAATATAAGACCTGGTCTTATATTGTATTATACATAAGACCAGGTCTTATAGTAAAATAAGACAGGGTCAGGTCTTACATTAAATTTTGCTCCAAAAGACAATATAGACAATTTAGAGGTGATTGTCTGGCTGATTTTGGGGGAAACACTGTACCAGTACACACGCGAGCACGCGCACACACACACACCCCTAAAACACCTTAAATCACCTTAGCGCTAGGGCTGAATGAGATCAAGAACCAAGTGGAATTCTTAAAAAATAAAAAAACATAATCAACTCAATGGATAAACTATACTGTTAAAACTAAAAAAAAAGACAGAGATTAAAAAAGTCAGAAAAATAGCAAGGAAAAGACATCACTTTACAAAGAAAACACCAATAGACTGACATAAAACTTCTCAGTTTCAACAATGGCAGCTAAAAAGGCAACGGGATAATATTTTCAAAATGCTAAGAGAAAATGTCAACATAAAGTTATGTAGTCACTCACTACAATTCTTTGAAATATCTTCTAACAATATGGGAAAACAAGGACATTTTCAAGTGAACCAACCAAGGAACTAAAATAAAGGAAATGCTAAAGTATTCAACTAAACAATTCAGACAAATTAACACTTGAGGGAGAAATAGAATGATTCCAAAAGGATGATCTGAAATGTAAACAGGAATGGTGACCGAAGGAATTGGTAAACATTTCATAAATGTATACACACATATTTTCTTCTTAAATACTACTACTAATATATGATATGTAGGTCTTGTATAAAATGATACAACTGCAATGTTGAATGATAATAACATTTAAGATTGGAGAGGATATTGGGAGTTTCCTGATGTCCTTATATTATTCATCTATGACACTGTTAATTATGCTTGTTAAAAATTCAAGAATATCTACTGAAAGAATAGAAGTACAGTATATAATTTTCAAAACTAGTAGAATGGGGGAAAATGTATATGACAACATGCAAACAAAAAGTATAAGCAATTCTCTGTATTTTTTCTGTATTTTTAAAATCCAAAATGAGAACAAATAAAAAAGTAAGACATATACAAAGCAAAAAGTAAGATGACAAAAATAAAGGCAAATATCACTAATCATAGTAATTGTAAATGAATGGGTGGGTATGAGTGAATTCTGGATGGTCCCCAATATTTCCTGTCTGCCTCACCCTAGAGGTGCATGCCCAGTATCGTCCCTACAACTGTGAATTTGGTGGATTTGATTGCTGTGATTAGGTTATGTTGTATGGCATAACTGACTTTGAGAAAGGGAGATTATAGACATACACCTGTTCTAATCACATGCATCTTTTCAGAGCAGAGGTTTCCAGGCTGATCTTAGAAACGGAAGTCAGAGAGATGCTGCATTGACAGCACCTTTGAGCAGCCTCTAAGCTAAGAGCAGTGCCACCTGAAAGCTAGCAAGACAGTGGGAACCTCAGTCCCCCTGCCACAAGGAAAGGAATTCTGCCAATAACCTACAGGAGAGTGGAAGTGAATCTTTGCTAGTCAAACCTCCAGGTGAGGACTCAGCTAGCTGAAACCTTGATTTTATCCTGAGACCCTGAGCAGAACACCTAGCTAAAAGGTGCTAGATTCCTGACTCACAAAAACTGTTTTAGTAAATTTGTATTGTTTTAAGCCACTGAGTTTGGAGTAATGTGTTCTGTAGCAATAGAAAACTAATAATAATGGACTAAACACAAAAACCAAAAGACATAGTTTGTTAACTTGGATTTAAAAGAGTAATTAATAGACATACCTAAACATAAAACCGAAGTTTGAAAGTACCAGAATGATGACAGGTTTACTATGGAAATACATCCATTTTATTTCAGGTCATTCAAAATTGCAAAAGTGTACCAAAAAATACTAAATAAAAGCTAGCTTTGTCATATTTCTGAAAATTCTTATCACACAGACCATGTTTTCTGACCACTGCATTTAATTAGAAGTCAATAACATAAAAAAAAAATGCAATTTGAAATTTAACATGTTTGTAACTCATGACTCAAACAAGAAATCATACAGCAGTTGAAAAATTATTTAGATTTGTACAATAATTTCATTGTATAATAATAATGAAAATACTATATATCAAAATATGTAGTGTGCTGTAAAACTGGTATTTATAACTTTAAAAGGGAATAAATGCATACATAGAAAAGAATATAAGCTAATCATGGGTGTTCATTTTGTTATGTTTTATTCAAATTCAAATGTTTAATTTAAATAAATATGTATCATGCTTACCTACATTGTATTCCTTCCTTCGCATATTTCAAATATTACAAAAGTAAATCTGGTCACATTCTTTTTTTTTTTTTTTTTTACATTGAGTGGTCAATAATCTAAGTTGGCAGTAATTACTAAGTTCTCTTCAAATAAGTATTCTTCTGTAGATGATACATGAAAAATTAAGATGACCAATGTTGTTGAGACCAAAAGTAAACAGTACTCAAATCATTCTTAATCGTGTTTTTATTTTATATCTCATCATTGACATTCCTAATTAAAATGTGGTATTTAGCAGTGGCTCTAGATACTTAAACTTGCTGAGGACAAAGTGCTATGGTTCTTAAAATTTCCCTTTAGTTAATATCTAATCCAAAAGATATTTTTGCAAAGCCTTACTTAAAAGAAAGCGATCGCTGAAAACTTTAGAACTAACATTTGATACTAAGGAAAACCATATAATTATTAAGTTGTGCTAGTCAGTTGTCTCACGTTTCTTAGCTCCAGTGACTTGAACTGGTAACATTTAATGGTTTCCCTTCAGGTAGGCCGTCTGTCGAGTTGGTGTGTGGTATATAATTGGATGTGCCTGTCTGCTTTCCAAGCCTGTACGAATACTTTTTTCGCTTTGGTGTCAAGTCAGTGCTCAGTGCTAAAGAAAATAAAAGTCCATTATTGAGAGGATTATAATTCAGAATAGACTGACATTGCTGCAGTTACATTTTTTTAAATCACTGATTTTATCAGTACTGAATTTTATTGTAAAAAGGGAATCATGTCATTTATTTTATGACTATATGGATTCTAGTAGATTGACTAATTGATTTATAATCTGTTCTAATTTACTATTGTGCATAATTGCTTAAATTTATTGAACAGGCATGAAATGTTTCACAGGGGATGTCTCCCCCCTTTTCTCTTTTGATAATCTAAATGATTTACCTTTATATAACTGCCTATTTCCCCCATTAAAAGCAATATATCTAGTGTCCATAAAGTAATCCCAAGGTCAAGTAGTGAGACAATTCATAAATACCTTCTCTGAAATCGCCACTGTGTGAGCGAAGCTCATTAATAAAAATTCAGAAGTGCTACTTCCTTAATAAGTAGTCCACAGCGCAGGAGGATACACTTGACCTCGTCGGAATTCTCCCCCATGAACAGTTCTCGACCTTGCCTTTTCCACTGTCATGGTAGCCTTTGGTTCCTTGACTTGCTTTTTCTAAGCAAGTTCACTTGTATTAATTTTCATTTTTAATGAATTATTTGCTTCAATGCCTTTTTTTGAGTGGTGCCATATGTTTACTATTCACATTATAAATTCTCAGCGCCTTCTTAATTTAGAACAGTATAGTAGGGCTTTTGAATACATCATCCATGTGAATTATTTTTAGATATTTAAAAAATATTACTGGTGTTTCGTAACCCTATATTTTCTTTCCACTGAAAACAGTGTATTCGTTTTTTTTTCATTTCACATGTTTACACTTGGGGCAGAAATAGAACACAATCAGGTTCATGTATTATTATTATTACTATTATTATTATCATTATCATTATTTTAAGTTACATAGTTCACTGGAAAATTCAGGCTGAGCAAGGGTTTATATGGTTTGCAAAAAAATCCACAAAAACAAATATGGACATAGGGAAAGAATAATAAAATAGGGTTTTAGTAACTCATTTCCCAGTTCTTCAATTACAAAATATAATTTTGGTCAGAGTCTTACTGTTTAAGCTGTGTTTTATGTATATATGGTGCATATTATTTTTTGAACAGTGAAAGCACAGCCACCACACCAAAACTAAAGCAAAAATTTTTTTGACAACTAGGATTTTGAGAATTGTCATCTGTGTAAAATTAGGTAGTAATAAAATGATAGAAATCTCAGACTATATTTAATAAAGCTTTGTCAGGAATCCTCTCTTCTCAGTATTTGACAGATGATTCTCTTGACTCATTTCATGTTTAGGCTTATTCTCCCTTTTGTTTATTTTTGGAGGTTGAATCTACTAAAGTGATTTCTCTGACTACTTATTGAATTACTTAACAGGGAAGCAAACATAGATGAGAACAAAACAGGTCGAACTGATCATCAATTAGATTGTTTTAACAAGCCATTATCAAATGGCCAATGTTAATAAAATCACTCATTTACATCAGTTGCTGGATCCATTAGAATGTTCTATGGCAAAATTATGTCATTAGTTGTTCATGTTTGATTTCTAATATGAGTCAATTTATATTTGTTATTACATACACATTGTGTGCATACACATGCACACACACACACACACAAATTTGACAATGAAAATTCTTCTTTAGGCTTAAAACCGTAAAAATATGTTCGTTGCGGTGGTCAATTCAGTCACCAAAGAAGATAACCAAGAGAGAAATAAGCAAATAGGATAGAAATGCACAAACCAGCACCAGCCTCATTTCATTTATTAGTTCAACAAACATTCCAGAGATTGGGGGTATTGCAGTGAAGGAAGTAAGAATCTCCACTGTCATGAAGTTCATTCATTTCTTCTGTCTCTGACTGTCTGGGTTCCCACATGGAAACCCAAGCCTTAGGACATCCAGTCCTAAAGGCTTGACTATGTTTTCTGGAGTGTTTCAAAAATGTATCACACAACACCTAACTTCCTTCTTTTCCTCACTGCACTTACCACTCCCGTACCCACTGAGGAGGCCGTCTTCGCCAAGTGAGGTATTGAAACTATTTAACAGCAGGCAGAACAATGACTGATCAGTCCGAAAGGATTCTGGCCATAAAGAACCAGACTGCACCAATCAAGAGCTCGTGGTCCAGTAATGGCCACGCTTCCTAGGTGCTCCCAGATTTACTCCCCTCCCTTCTCAGTAGAGTCTCACCCCATTCCCTGTTCTGTCTCGGACAGTGATCCAGGTTCATGCCAGAGTCTAATCTCATCTCCCCACTCCCTGTTCTAGCATGTGGTCACCAGCCCCTGACCCTGTTCTCAGGTTAGGCTCTGAGCAGTCTTGGTAATTCATAAAGGCACTAACTGTCTCCCAACACTTGCCAGTACAGAATACTGAACATAACTCATAGTTTGATTTTTTCATTTCTATTTTTGCGTTCATTTTTGTCATTCATATTGAAAGGGATTTGAAAACCTAAATGAGAAACCTTGGCCACTAAATCAATTTATACAGGACGTAAGTGGTGCTGACATATAGGTGTGTGGATTAAATTTTGAAATATATCTGCTATGTGAAAGGCCAGACATAATTGAAAATCCAGACTAAAAATTCTCATCATTCACCACAAATAGGACGTGTCAGAATCACTTCCCTTTCTAGAGGGCGCAGGACCTAAGTATGTAGTCTGCCATGCTTAGGGAAATACCTTACAAGAAACAGAAGTTTCTCTAGGAAACCTTGCTTTGACTCATGCCTTAATGTAATGACATGAACTTTTCCTCAGTCCCTTTGAAAATCGGACCCTACAAAAAAAACTCACCTTCCTCAAATGGAGGATGTATTTTTTTTTTTTCAACTGATATAACTAGTCTTTTCAGGCAGATGGAGCAATGAAAAATATAGAGTCATTGTCTCATTTATTCATTTGGCCAATATTTATCGACTTGAGTCCCACATGGCGAGGAGCTCACAATATTCTGAGAGAGATACACAGACAGATAAAGTTAGTATAGTATGGCAAGTGGAAAAATTGGGTGGACTCAATGTATAATGAGATTCCAGAAGAAGTGCCTCATTGGCCTAGAGTGAGTATCAATCAGAGAAAGCTCCCTGGAAGAGGGAATGTCTGAACTGTACCATAAAGATGCATAGAAGTTAGGAAAACAGTTGAGGATGGAGAATAGTCATTGGGAGAGAATAGTGTACCTCTGTTCAGAAGAAACAGACTGTGTAAGGGTCCCATAACTGTCAAGAATGTAAGGAAGCTGCATGCAGTTTGAGACTGGGAGAAGGAAGGGTGTGAAAGGCAGGCCTGGGAGATTGGAACTCTGTTTCTGTTGTGTTAAAGAACCTAGAACGCATATGCGGTGGTGGGTAAACAGCATTTTGCCCCTCCCCTTTACATTTCTTATCTGTATTCATACTAGCTCTTATCCAGTCTTCTAACCATTATGGCAAAGTATAATACAGGAAACAGTAACCACTCTAAGAATTTGCGTGCAATTTCAAGCAGATAGGAGCTTAATACAGAGAATTAGATTTTTACGTAATCTATTGAAGAGAGGGCTGGAAGTCGGGCTTGCATTTCTCCCGTTGATTTCAGAACACACCATCATAACTGAAGCAGAGATTGGGAAGCTGCTGCAATTTCCATTACTGCTGTTGACACAAGGGCCTCTCACACAAATGGGCATCTCAACCCTGCAGTGTTGAATATTGCTGCTGCCAGGCACACCGGCAAGACGATGACCTCCATCTCACTTCTCACTTCTAACACTTGCATGAGGGCATCTCCCTGACAAAATCTAGAACTTTAACATAAGAAAGTTTCATGTTCCAGCTTTTTGTTTCATGGGGATGTAAGTAAGCAGTAGCAATAGATGATGAGCAACAAATAATCACATCTAGTACAATATTTTACTTTGTACTTATTTATATATTGTGTAAACTGCTAAATAAGATTATTTTCCCATCCCCTAAAGAAACTACCTTTAGTATGAAGATCACCAGAAATAATTTTTTTAAAAGATATCAACATGGGAGTGAAAAGAAGTGCGGAGAATAGGACGAGTCTGGCTGGGATAGAGAGAGAGGGACACAAGGAACATTTGTAGGACAAAGTGTTAGAAAGATTTAGAGGGAAATCTTTATTGTAGCTAATTTTGGATTGTTCTCGGTGATCATTCCTTTACATAAGTTTCCATTCTAACCTGTTTTTCTCTACTTAAATCTCATCAGAGCTCTGAAGATTCTGGCATTATGGATATCATAAAGCTGAATGACCACTTAGGCGTGAGGGCAGAGTATCACTTTAAGAATGTATTTAAGACCACCATACACACACACACACACACACACACACACACACACACACACACACACACACACACACACCTCATACCCTCTAGCAGTTACCTGTAAGGACTTTTCAAGAATATCTTTTCTCTCTATTAGACTAAAGAGCAAGCTATGGATTAGAAAAGTGATAACTATAGAATGGAACCAAATTTGTGTTGACATGTGTTTTACATTATTGCAAAAAACCAATGAGATAATGCATACGTTGTTTAAGTCGTGTAACTAATATATTATTACAGTATAGTGTTAGGGCATCTGGTGTATCTCTCTGACTTACTCTAGTTAGTTATTTATTTTTTGCCAGATGGAACAGGAAGCAATGAGGTGAAGCTGATGGTGATGCTCTGACTAGGTTCTGAATAAGAAGGAAGAAGAGCGTGGTGATGTCAAAATTATGGCAGCTTGGGGAGGAAGGAAGTTTGTATTGAAGTTTGTAAATGTAAGAAAAGAGGTGCTAGACACAGTGGTAGAGGGGTGAACTTGTAAAAACTGACTTTTTATAGTGCTGCAAACAGCAAAATTTACTCTTTGGCAAAATAAATGAGAGTTTCTGTGAGTGATCCAACCAAGTAATTGTGCATCATACAAATGAACCAAAAATGAGAAAGATATCCAAAAGGAGTGAGTGTGGCTCTACTACGAGCTTTTAATTTTGAATTACAGAAGGTAGCCAGGGACAAAGAAAAGATACAACTGTTAATACTTATTCCATCAAAGCATAGTCATAGCCCTCTAACTTTTAGAAAGGGAGAGAGACCAGTTTTTTCTTAAGAGGAAATTGAAGTCTTCAGTGGAAAAGAAATTTTTAAGAGATCATTTGATTTGTCACTAAATCCATTCCTTCATTTAAAGATTTAATGAGCGCCTATAACAACAAGGTACCTGGAATGATGTTAAATGCTGAATACAGTACATATATGTATAGTGATACATTTTACCTATGTGATTGTAGAAAAATCTATGAGAAATTGGACAGATATTTCTTGTATATTTCTCAAGCTCCTAGAAAAGATGAATTGCTGCATTTGTTGGAATTTACAATGTACTATTATGTGAATAGTTTAGGTTGGTGCTTAGAAAGAATATTAATGTCATAACAACTTTAATGCATTTCCTAAGAAAAAGTCATGTCAAACATATCTTTCACGTGTTTGGAATTGGAAATCCAGTGGCACCAATATAGTTTGACTTGATTTCAGCAAGGCGTTTCTATTTTTCTTATAATTGTTTTTGATGAACAGAAGCAGAAAAATTACTGTGAATAACAGTAGATGTAAGTAACAATTTTAGTCTTCAGACAATTCACACACAGTGTTGTTTAGTGGATTAATGTTGACTTGCAGAAACTTCTAAACTAAGAACTTGGCTCTTTCATTCACTTTTTAAAATAAGTTTCATTTTTAAAAATTTGATATATGTAACATACACAGAAAAGTAAACAAATTATAAGTGTGCCGTTTGTGAAATTTTCACAAATTATAAAGGTGCTGAGCACAGACATGTAGCTACCACCCAGATTAAAACAAAAAAACCCAGGAATTTTATATGTCCCGTTCATGTCTCTATCACAGTTGCTGTCTAATTTGAAGAATAATCATTATCCTTATTTGTAAAACTGTAGTTTAGTTTTGTCGGTTCTTGAATTTTGTCAGGTTTTGATGACAAGAATGCCAACCTTATAAAAACATAATATGTTCCTTCTTTTTTAATTCTCTGGAAGATTTTTTTATAAGTTTTGGGTTTTTAATTTGAAATAATTAATTTGTTAAGAAAATCTTGGCCTAGAGTTGTTTTTTGGTTTTTTTTTTATCAGAAGTTTAAACAATTTCAGAAATAGGTATAGGACCCATCAGATTTTCCATATTTTCTTGTATTATTTTTGGTAAATTATACTTAATAAACTATTTTATCAGCATTTTTACATTTGTTAGCATAAATCTTTTGATAATGTTCTCTTTTTATGTCTTTAATATCTGTAGGCTTAAATCCCTGTTTCTCAATCCTGATATTGGTAATGAATGTTTTTTCTTTCTTTCTCTCTTTCTCTCGTTTTTCTTTATTAGTTTTGCTACGAGTTTATTAGTTTATTCAAAATAACAAGTTTGGGGTTTTTGTTGAGGTTCTCTGTTTTGTGTTTGTTTTTTATTCAATTAGTTCTGCTTCATTATTTTCTTATCCTTTATTTGGATTAATTTGGTTTTCTTTTTCTAACTTCTTTAGATAAATGTTTAGATAATTAACTATCAATCTTTTTTTCTGATATATGTTTTAAGAGCATGAATTTTTATCTAATCACACCTTTAGCTATATCCCACAGATTTCACATATCATATTTTTATTCTTATTTGATTCAAAGTATTTTCTAATTTTTGTTGTACTTAAGTTTTTCACCCATGGGTTGACTTCAAGGTATACTGCTTTATTTCAAAGTATTTACGAATTTTCTAGTTATCTTTTTGTAGTTGATACCTAGCCTGATTCTATTGTGGTTAGAGAACATATGCTGAATTATTTTAACTCTTTGGATTTGTTAAGACTTAACTTTATAGCTCACCTTATGGTCAAATTCTGATAAATAGTTCATGAATACTTGAAAAACAGTGTTTATTGGGCAGATATCAGGTATATTGGTCCAAATAGGTAAATTAAAGTAAGTTTATTACTTGTGGGATTTTTTCCCCATTTTATATACCCCTACTCACTTTTTGTCTCCTTGTCTATCAGTTACTGAGAATGATACACTAAAATATCACACTATATTTATGGATTTTCTGTTGCTTATTTTAGTTCTTTGTTTTTGCTTTTTAAGGCTATATTTGAGCTGTATTCAGATTGATAATTTTATATATATCCCTATTAGAGAGGTCATTTTGTCAAAATGAAATATCCTTCTTATGTCATAGTAATTTTTCTAGCTTACCATCTATTTTTTCTGGTATTCATTCCTATAGCTATTGCAGCCTTCCAGCCTTCTTTTGCTTAGTATTTGACTGTTTTGTTGTTTTTATTTTTTCAGTTTCAACTTTTATATTCTTATATTCATTATTTGCCATTTTTAAGTTGTTAAAAAACTGAAACTATAAAAAGATGTGAAAACCATAAAAAATAGACTACTTAATTCCAGAATGTAGTATATTTTACATTTAAATATAATATCTTTATGTTTTTATTTATTCACTTTGTTCTGTTTTATTACTCTTTCCTGCTTTTTCCGTATTAATAAATTTTATTTTGTCTATTTTCCCCTTTATTAATAAGTATTTTTGCTTTTTAGTATAAATATTATTTTTAACAGCTTCTTCTAGAGATTGCATTGCCCCTTTGGCTATTACTATTCACCATAGATTAGCACTTTTGCTTGTAATTAGACAATGTAAAGATTTGGGGGCATTTTAACTCTATCCCTCCCTTTGTCCTTATTTTGCCTTGATTTTTGATAGAAAAGTATCAAAATTTTCCGTAATTTTATACTTTTCTTACAGCAATTTAAAAATACCCTTCCATTGTCTTCTGGCTTTCATCATTTTGTTGAAAAGTAATTCTTCGGTTAAGCAGTAACTCCTTTGAGGTCATTCTTTCACTGAGTGCTTGTGAGTAGTTTTCTTTGAATTTATATTGCTTGAGATCCATAGAGATTCTTGAATTTACAACTTAGTATCTTTCATCAGATTACAAAATTCTTGGGAATTATATTTTTTAATGTTACTTTTGCCCTATTCCCTTTTCTCTTTCTCTCCTCATGCACATAAGACCCATCTCATATGTTTTAATGCTTTTTAAAGTATCTTAATTATACTCCACCCCTCCATTCCAGACCTTATTCTTACTAGTTTCTACTAACTCATCTTTCAGTTTGTGAATCTTTTCTTCTGCTGTGTCTATTCTGCTGTCACAAGTATCAACTTTTCAGTGTCTTTTAGCTGTATTTGAAAGTCCATGTTTTATGATTCTAAAAATTCTGAATCACTAGTAAGTTTGTTTTTATTGTCTATTTCTCTTCTTTTAGTTTTAAATAATTTGGTATGGTCTCTTGGAATACTTTTTAATATTTAAATGAATGCAAGACAGTGTGATTATCCCTCAAAAAATAATTAGATGGGTGCAAAAGTAATTATGGTTTAAAGGGTTAAAAATAATTGGAAAAATCACAATTACTTTTGCACCCACCTAATACTGTAGAATAGTAGTGCAGTATAGTTACTCTCATTGTGTTTGTTTCTTTCTTGGATCTTGGACCTTCAAGTCTTTGTTGCTTCAGTTGCTCTCCAGTTTCTTAAAGTTGCACTTTTTAAAAGTTGAATCCAGTTTTGTTTTTTTTATGGTTCCTAGCAGGAGAGTTAATCTCTACACACTACTCTTCTTTAGCCAAAGTGAAACTTAGCCCCTTTTCTACATTTTATCTCCTCTAAATTGTCTAGATTATTTTCCATCTCATCACTTTGGACCCTACCCAGGAAGCCCCTCATTAAATACCGTTGCAATTTAATTCATGTTTTGAAGCAGTGGTGAAAAGCGTGTACAGTCCACTTGTGAGATATGATCTATAGAGCTGTTCATACATTACTTTTTTTATCCTAACATGAAGCAGAAAGTTATGTAACAATTCACCTATCAAGTTGACCTTATTTGCTCTATTTACAGTTCCCTCCCCTTTTTTGCCTTCATTCTCTATTTTTTAAAGCATTATTACGTAATAGTACATATGTCTTTCATCATACCTTTCCTGTCATGGTTGTCCCTATACATGTTCTTGGATAATTGAAGCTTTTAAACCAGTTCATTTTTAACTTCTCCTTAATTTTAGATTGAATTTAAAACTATTGCTCTCAGCTAACCTTATTCATAGTTGCCAACATTAAGTCTTCTTCAAAATCTTTATTCTTATGATCTTTCTTTATATACCTCTTTCATTGCACATATATTTTTATCGTTCCTCTGTGAATTTCTCATGTCAGATATTCCAGAAAATTTAGTACGGTCTGAATGATGAACTTTGTGTTGATTGATGTTCCTGTTGAACAGAATTTTCAACAAATGCTGCCTTGGCAGTCAGACTAACTTCAAAACTCCTTTATAATTCAGTACCTTCTGATTGGATATATTGTATTTATAGAAATCACTGGAATAATGTTTTCCTTTACTCATAATAAGAATATTCATGTGTCAGTGAATGGTATAAACCCTTTCCTTTAATCTTTTACAAATATACATCAAAATTGTATCTTTCTACTTCATCTTAGAGAATATTTACAACCTGGTATAATTTCTGTATATTTGTGGGAAGATGTATACTGTGTTTCCCCAAAAATAAGACTTAGCCGGACAATCAGCTCTAATGTGACTTTTGGAGCAAAAATTAATATAAGACCCGGTCTTATTTTGCCATAATATAAGACCTGATCTTATAATGTAATATAGTATGGTATAATATAATATATCATATCATATATCATATCATATCATACCAGGTCTTATATTAATTTTTGTTCCAAAAGACACATTAGAGCTGATTGTCCGGCTAGGTCTTATTTTTGGGGAAACACGGTAGTAGTAACCATTGATTTTTTCCCTAGGAACCCAGACCCTTTTCCTATCATATTTCTTGTGTTCTTTCTCATCTACTGACCACTGAAAGCATAAAAAAAATTAATACCTTGTTAAAACTAAAATCTAATAATTTAATCCACTTTACCAGTAAAATACAGGTCTGAAAAAAGCCCTGATTGAAATACAAGATGAAAGGAATAATGCCATCTATGTGTCATCTTTCTACAAATCAAGATATTTGCTGTATGCTTTTAAAATTAAGGAGTAATTATTTAAACTTTAATCACTGTTTAGAATTGCACTGACAAGAAATTATCCAGGATCATTTTATGCAAAGCAAGAAGACTTTATTTCTCAATTATCTTACCCTATAATTCTGTGAGACTTAGTATAGTATTAATGAAAAACTATAGAAGTGATATTAATAATATCATTTTATTTAATCCAGTTTCCGAGTCTCTTACCTGCAATTCTAAAATCTTTAAAAATTCTGAAAAATTAACATGAAAAAAACTCATCTTGAATTCAAACCTGGCTGCATTATGTGCAGATATTTATGGTCTTTATTTGTTAACAGTGTCAGTGCACATTTGTACTAGTACAGAAATATTAATGTGTCTGACTATGCAGTTCCACCGCAGTCCTTCTTGGTAGTATGTTATTGCCTACCTAAGATCCTTAAAATTTTGAATTCCAAAATATATATGGCCCCAGGGGGTTAAAAGAAGAAATTATGCATCTCTAGTATTTTCCAGTTAGTTTTGATAGTTATATCACACATATGTCCAACTGCCTTCTGCTGTACCAGATTGTGAACAGATTTTAACATTTGACCCAACAATGTGTGTAATTTATTGAATAATCAAAGGCTGTGTCATTTTATGGAAGCTAAATTGATAAAACTATCCGATATAGTAATCTGTAGTTTGAGCTAGCACTAGAATAAAATAGATAAAAAAAGATAATAGCTACAACAAAAAAAGTGACAACCAAAACTAACTGAGTACTTTGTGTCAGGCCGTGTGATTCAATCATTTGATCTTCAGAACTCCCTTCAAGTGTAGGTACTAATATTAGCACCATTTTATAAGTGAAGAACTGAAGTGTAGAAAAATAAGCAACTTGCCTGTGGTCGCTGAACTAGGCCAGAGTCAGGGCATAAACCTAAGTCTGTTACTCTCCCATAGCCCATCCCTTCACAACTCCGCTATAGTGTTGTAGTATATCCTTTAAATTAATGATATAAGGCATTTAATACATATGAAATGTAGTTTCACAATCAACTCTTGATTGTCTTCCTGCCGATTATCTTCAGGAAAAATTGCTAATAGCAAATCAACTTTCTTTTGTCATCTAGCAAGTATCTGGGATCCTCCCTTCTGCTGTCACTTGGCTTGTGCTCAAGAAATACAAATGAATTTTAATATGAGCCTGAGAAAAAGAATATAATTATGGCAATAAATCTGCTGGAATCATATAATGAATTTAAAACCCAACATAAATGCTTTTTGGATTATCTGTCATTTGGGATTACTTATACTGCGATCCCTTGTTAAGACTGCAGATAATTGAATGTTGGCTATTTTTACTGCAACTGAAAATATTGACGTTAAGAAGAAAATGGACCATGTAAATGTGTGTTTGCTTATTTATTTAATAATTATTTGAGGGCTCAGCACAGAAATCATTTAAAGCCAAAGAATGAAGATTAACTTTATCTCCTGAGAATCAAAATTCTATTACTTGGATCAAAAAAAGTGATTAATGTGCCTGATTCTATTCTTTTTTCTTATTTACTCAATAAATCATTGAATAATATACAGTTGTTTCTTAGAGATATTATAGGGAAAAACTAATAATGGAAAATAATTGCTAATATATGTTTGTGAACTTCATGAAAGCTTTTACTTAACCTTTTTGACCCTTCTTTATTAAATATTATAGTCTTTCAATTGCATGAAATAAAAGGGAAATTAAAAAAATTTTTTCAATTGCACTTACCATACAATATTGTCAGGTGTACAACACAGTGATCAGACATTTATATAACTTACAAGGTGATCACCCTGGTAAATCTAGTACCCCTCTGACACCATACAGTCATTACAATATTATTGACTATATTCTTTATGTTATACTTCACATTTCCATGATGTGATTATAGTGATTTCAGTTTTTGCTGATCTACTATAGGCATATATTATACAATGAGTTTTGGGAGTCAGTATGTATTACAGTTAAGGCCATGGGTTTTGTAGACACAACACTAAAAATTGTCGCTTGATATTGCCCCTTACACCTGTAGAGCCATTGGCACATTTCTTCACCTAAGTCTCTGCTTTCTATCTGTAAAATATGATTAATAATAGTTTCCTATTTGGGGATGTTGTAAGGATGTTGTAAGGATAATGCATGTACACATTTCCGTAAGTGTTAAATACGCATCTACATGCCTTTATACCATTTAATGTGTGAAGGTCATTTAGGTTTGATGCCTAGATTTAACTGGCAGTAGTCATCATCTGGGCTGATATCCAGAATCTTTACTGGAAAGGCAGATGCTTAATGGAGTTGGGAATCATCCACTGCACTGTGACTTAAGCTCTCTTACCCAAACCTAACCCGCCTTGACTCATAAAAAACAACTATATCTGCACTCTTCCATTCATGCACTTAAGCATGGGATGAAAACTAACAAAATGAAGGCATATGAACATACACACAACTGCATAAATAGATCATAAACATCTCAAGTTCATTTTTGTGCATATCCTCACTATCCACATTCCCATAATTTTTCAGTGTACTATAGGCTAAGAAATCACAAAGTATACGTGCTCACTAGCATTCCTACCGATACCTAAACCATACCACATAACCACAGAGATGCACATACTAGTGTTTGCACTGTATAGATACAGTCATATATAGAAGGAGTGAAAAGGAAAGAATGAGAGGAAAACAAAAGACCCTAAATTTTTTTAAAAGATGAAAAGAACAGGATGGTAGAGGAAAAGAGTTGGGAGGAAAGGGATGATAGCTTAGTGCCGGGTTTCTCAGCCTAGGCACTATTGATCTTTTGTTTTGTTGTGGAGACTGTCCTGTTACCCTTGCCCTGAGTTGTGATAATCAGATATGTCAGATGTGTAGAAGAAATTGGAGGCCATGGAATGGAGGTGGGCAAAAGTTCTAGTCAAATAGGGTTAGCATAAAGGAGATGAGAACAATAAGCAAATAGGATATGAGGAGACAGGGAAGTAGAATAAAATACACAAAAAGCATGCAGTAGAGTTTGAAAGGAAGGAGGAGGAAAATCAGGACACTGATACACGGAGTCTCCACATAGAAGGGAGTAGAGAGCATTTTTTATTTGTCACTGTGGAATGGAAAATTAACAGGGATCAGACACATACATCTATCATTGTATCTAATTATAAGATTTGTAATCTCCCTTCCATGTATTATTTCCTGAGTGACAGGAAACATACATACAGAATCATGAGTAACTTTGGGAAATTTGATAGACATTAAGGCTAAATTTTGGAACCAGAGAGAATATTATCTTTTAACTTTCTTGTACTGAGGTGCACTTAGAAGTTCTGTCCATTTTTCTATTTATTAAAAAAAAAAGTAAAACACTTCAAATTAACAAATGTACAAAAATGACTCATGTTAGGTTTTAGGCTCGTTGGAAGCATTCCATCATCCATTCTTTTAAAAATTATCTTGTAATATATTGAAACTAGTCACTCAAAGTTTTGTAGGGAGAGAAATGTTTTAAATGGCAATTAATAAATTAAACTTTTTTAATGAAGGAAGGAGCTGATAGAAACTTTCACTGCTAATGTTAATATATGTCATAATTAAGTTAAGAAATACATTTATTGTTTGTTAAGTTTCAGCATGGAGTAATTTCATAAATTTATTCAATTTGAGAGTTAATAAGGACTTTAGGGAGCAATTGGAGCTTTACTAATGAGCTTTAATTAAGTGCTTACTTTGTACCAGGAACTATGATGTAGATGCTGGGTTCCCAGCCTCGTGAGAGAAAGACACCCAATCTCAGAGCGCTTTGGAAGCACAGTAGAGGAATCTAATTCAAGACAGGTGGCATTTGTTAAGACTGGAGTTGATAACTGATACTTGACTGAAAAGGTATTATCGAAGTACTTTTTAATTAGAAATTAAAGAACTGGTCATACAAAATAGAACCTAAACTAGAGCTCAGGGAAATGCCTTTTTACAAAGCCACATTGCCTCTCACTTCTTGTTCCATTCACAAAAGTTATACATTATTGCGCTACTTTTATCAAGGAATATCCATCATTGGTCAAAAATAAAATAATGTGTATATATATATATATATATTTTTTTTTTATTTCTGAGTGTTTGGCTTAAAAGAAAAGGAAGAAAATAAATATATGGTGAGTTGATTTTTCTACTTAGATTTCTAATTGTACTGCGTACAAATCTAACTAGGCTTTTAGTTTTTCCATTTTATTCTCCCCTCTTTTCATGTTTCTTTCAAATGTGTGTCACATATAGCGTGGCCAGGGCACAAAATGTGAATGCTATTCCTAAAATAAGAATGATTTTTCTAGTTGCTGTACCTAAAGCTTACTGTGTAAACAACAGGAACTAAATAGAAATACATTATAACATGGATCACTTCATGCCATTTAATTTATATGCAGGGTGCATTGGGAGAGTGAGTTGGTGCCTACCAGACACCTATCCGAGCAGTGGTTATTTTTACACCCTCTTCTGTTGGATGTTGCAAAATATTAATTGCACATGAACTACGTGAAAAAAAATTATTTTTCATTTAGAAACACAAGTTCTCTCTCCTCCCTCTTCCATGGCTGACGAGTGCAATATGAAGGAATAAGTTCAGTCTTAAGAGTTACTCTTAGGTTTAGATTACAGATCTACCTTACATTGTATGTACTCTTGGATGATTCTTTCAACTTCTGTGGGACTATATTTCTTTGTTTATGAAATGGGAGGAGAAAATTCTACCAGATAAATGTTTATTTTTCCTCCATTTTCAATAATCATTATTTAATTATTTATTATTGTAAGGTGTCTATAATATTTATCTGAATGTTTACGTGATTTGTATGTACACTCTGAAGTTGATTTAAAAAGCACAGTTTTCTTTCCTCAAATTCATTTGTAATGCCTGGCATTTTTTTATAGCTCAGGGTTAAGTCATTCCCCATTGCTTATGCATTTCGTGTTTTTTGAATGCAGTTCACTAAAAAAAGGATGAAACATTAAATCTCAGGGGCGGGGAAAGGGGAAGAGTTAACTTCTATCAGGGCATGGATTGAAATCTTTTTCCGGCATCCTCAGATTTATTACTGTGTACTGCTGATCATATAGTAATGTCCACTAAGGACTTACTATTTAAGTGAAAGCTTTTCATCAAAAATATAAAAAGCTTTGTAGTTCCCAAGTATTGGTATATAATTGCTTACATTAGTTTCTCAACTATGAAAGCATTTGCCCAGTAAACTCTAATGCTTGGGATTTCAAAAGGAATCCATAGTTTTAATCTACTGGAAGACCTGGAATTGCATACCTTCAGCTATCAATTATACTTAGCTCTTTTCTTTAATTCCAAGTTATATATACATTAATTCCTATAGCATAATGCACACACACCACAAGTCTAAAACTGGTGGTAGAAACACCTGTGATAAATTGAGCTTTTAATAGTATTGTTATTTTCTTCTATTAACATATGGTTCATTAGAATGTAAGGACAGGAAAGCCATATTAAAAATTATAAATGACTGTATCTTATAAAGATATTTTTCCTTAAAATAGACTTTAAGGAAAATTAAAAAATGCTACTCATACTTTTGTCTGAAAATATAACACATTTCTTTTTATTTTAAAAGTAGCACAGATACACTGTAGAAAATATGGAAAACTTAGGGAAAAGGTAAAAAAGGGAATATCGATCACCCACAAATTCACCAAATGGAGAAACCATTATTAATATTCGGGAGTAGTTTTTCTGGCTTTTATTTTTTTCTTATTTTCATATCTAAATACAACATTTTGGGGAGGACAAACTTAAGTTCATTCTTTATGTGCAGTTTTATATACTAACATTTGTAACTTAACATTATTTAGATAGTATTTTCCCATGCTGTTGATTATTGTTTCTCAAACTTGGTTGATCATTGAATCGCATGGCATGTTTTTTAAAGTGTTGGTGCCTGTGCCATATTCCAGCCCCACTGAATCTCGGGCCTCTGTACCTTTAAGGTATTCTCTAGATGATTCCAGTTCATGGCTACAGTTAAAACCATTGTTCGATACTTTTTCCTGTGTTTATACTCACTTTTTTGTTTCTAATTTTTATTACTAAAATAAGGCAAAGTTAAATATTTGTGTACACATCTTTGTCACAAAGTGCCAAATTTCCGTATATGTCCCAATGGAAATCCCTGCATTAAATTATGCCCTAGTTTCCCGGGAGGAAAGTTTTGTAACCAACTCGAATATATAAGCTTGTAGACAATTTAACTTTAATAGTTATAAAATTTTAACATATTAAATTAGTTACAAAACAAATTCAAAATCCCATTTTATAGAAAATAAATGTTTTAAAATATTAAATTTTTCCAGACTCTCAAATGGTATTGTGTTATTTACTTCAGTATTTTTACATGCAAGTTCAATGTCAGCGTCTGTGTCCTCACCAGAACCTGTTAGATGACTCTTTAAGTCATAACACTTTTCAGGAACACATCATCTCAATTCTTGTCTGATTTGCTTGAGATACAGCACTGTTTAAATCAATGATAATGTTGCCCTTGGGATTTTTTTTTTCCCCAAAGCCACCTAAAGTACTTATTTGCATGATTTTAAGATGAGATATATATATCTCTTAGGAAAATTATATGTAACAGCCATCTTTTGAAAGCTTCTTCACATTGCCAACACTTGAAATTTTGCAATATATACAAATAGTGAATCAATATGTTGTACACCTGAAGCGAATATAATGTTATTTGTCAATTATATCTCCATAGAAATTTGGTTAAATAACTAAATAGCCCAGTGTGAGATCAGGTTGTTTTTTTTTATCTCTGAAATTAGATGTATTCCACTACTGTGAGATAGCATTATAAAAACAATTCTTAATGGTGAACATTTTGTGAAATCAAAAGCAAGTTTCATCTGGTAGCAGAGCAAATTAATCTGACTGAGAATGGTAAATATTATTGCAATTTTAAGATATATTAGTAGCACAGAATATTTGCCTCAGGCACTGGAGTGAGACTATGGACTAGGGTGAAGATTTAAATAGACTTTTTAGTCCCTAAAAGACTATAAGGCATGTTTTCCTCTTATGTATAGTGAAACTTTAATTAATATTTTAAATTTGTCACTGAATGATGATAATAATAATTTAAAACCAAAAGAACAAAAAGTTCTAATCATGAGTAGGAAAAATAATCCTGTAACAGTTATCTCTCTCTTATTTTTAGATTTACAAATGTTGTGAAATAGTTTTCGATTATTACTTTTACAAAGAATGGTAGACATAATTGTATCTCATCGCTAGCATTAATACTGCATTTAATTTATTTTTTTCAAATAATTAGTGGGCTTTAGTTTTTAGTACAAATTTAGATTTACAGAATAATTTGGCAGATTGTACCTAAGAATTCCATGTAGTCATCCTAGCACTGCACTTTCCCATATAATTAAAGGTTTGCATTAGTGTAGCACATTTGTTACATTTAATGAATTAATGAACCTATATGTACACTCTTAAGTTTACATTAAGATTCATTCTTTGTGTTGTACAGTTCTGTGTGTTTTGACAAATGCATAGTGACATGTGAACATCATTGCAATAACATACAGAAGAGTTTCCCCGCCGTGAAAACCCACTGTGCTTCACTTACTCAACCTTCCTTCCTTTCCCCCAAGCCCCTGGCAACTACTGATCTTTTTACTGCCTCTATAGTTTTGCCTTTTCCAAAATGTCATATAGTTGGAAACAACATTTATTTTTAGGACATCTTTGTATGCTTCGTGAGGTTCAGTTTGATAGCATTGTAAGAAAATACGAACAAAAACTAGCTCCCTGGGCTTCCTTCTTGATGTTTACTTTAGTGACACTGCTTCTTTACCTCATTTGCTCAGGTGAGTAGGATTTAAGTGGTTTACTCTCTTGTCCACAATGGTATCGAGCAGCTATGATTGAGTCTTCACCCATTATATGGTATAACAAAATATTATTTATTTGCTAAATATTTGTAATTTACATATATAACATTATGTTCATGTCCAGACATGTTTGTCAGTCTTTTCATTGCTTAGGAATGTCTGCTAGTAATTTTAAAAATCTGTAAACAGAATCCACTCTATCCTTCACCACCGTATAGGAGAATCCTTCTCCCCTCATTCTACCCCCACACCTGCCAAACCAGAGTTTCAGATTTACAGTCAATTAGTAACATAGATTCTGATTGTTTTAGGTAGATACTATGATTCATGAAACTCCTGGGAAATAAATAGGTCATGGAAAAATCTAATAACTAGAAAATAAGTAAAATTTGAGATAACTTTTTGTGTGTGTATTGAGCCCTTTTTAAAGGTTAGCATTTCAGTTCACTTGTGAAAGCATAAAAACATAAATGTAATAGCACAGAGTCCATTATATTATGCCTATGTTCTGAATTTTCTCAAAGAATTGATCATTTCTTAAACTGACACTTGAGAGATTAATATAAAGCAGTTGAATTACATATTCATTCAAATTTCTCCCCGTTACATGTAGTAGATAATTCAGTCAGTACTTTTGAAACCAAGTTCCAGATTGTCAATGTAAGATATTTCTACTTGTTTCCTTTTATTCTTTCATCTATGCTTTTAAAAGAACTACAAATCTCATTCATTAGTATACTCGGCTTTCATTTTTTTCTTGGTCAGTTTTATAAATTCACATTTATGTGACATTTGTTTTTAAGAGTTTGCCCTTGAACATGGAGAGTAAAGAATAAAAATCACTGAGCTGAAAACAAGGTAAATGATGACCGTGAGGGCCCATGCAAGATGAATCTTGAAATATAGGCTTTCCTTTTTATTAAAATAAAACAATAGAGTGGAAAGTGAAGTGCAGGCTCTATTCACAAATGGATTTTCGGTGACTTTTACCCTTAGAGCTAAGATGGCCAGAGTTGGAGGTTGCTTGCTTTAAGCCTGGCGCTCATAGCTTTATAATTTCATTAACTAATGAGGGAATGGAAGGCATGAAAACTACGGCAGGTACCTCCTGCACTTCATGTAAAAAAAGGAATTCATCTCTTTGATTACAATGTGCTTGCATTTAAAATAATGCCATGTAATTTAAATACTGAAATGATCAAAAGATACAGAATCATAGATTATTTCCTTTTTACATGAAGTGCAATAAGTTTCTTTCAGCACCTCCCATAAAAAAAATGTACATATTCAATTAATCATCAAGTCAGACAGTGAAACTTAACATAATTTTCTACTGAGACACACAGAAAAAGTAAATAACGCTCTGCTGTTTCATCCCGTGATAGGACAAAGAATGGCCAACATCCCATAACAGTTATTTTAATATATTTATGTATTCTTGCCATAATGGATACAAATTGAACTATGGATTCATATAGCTTATTTATATTATGGAATTAAGAAATCAGACCATTCAATTAAAATGTATTACATCAACTGTTACATGATCATCCCGTAGGCCAATCTATTTAATCTAAAAGTACGGAAAAGAATTAGTTTCATGTGACTGTCTTCTATATTTTAAGAGAAAATGTGTTCGTTTAAAATCATATGTAGACCCTAAAAATGCTCATAGTATCCCAACTTGTTCAACCACTTTTGCAATATACTTGTACATCTGTTTGGTTGCTTAGCAAACACTGTACCTCTACAGTGACTGAATTACGCAATCCTGCATCAGAATATATCTTAGGCTGAGTTCAGTGAGTTAAGTCACTTCTGAGAGTTATAGTAATAGATTAGGTTGTTTTTAATTTTTAGACTAAAAGGGCAAACTCAGTCGCTTCCCTCCCACATTTCTCAGTATTACTTAAAAGCACTTAATACCCTTAATTCAATCTTTACTACCCTTAATTCACTCTTTACAACAATTATATGAGTTTGGAATTAATATTACTCTTTTATAGGTGGAGAAACTCAGACCTAGAGAGTTTTAATGATGATACCAAGATTACACGGCAAATAGGTGACAGGGTAGGTCATGAATTAAAGGCTTTTGTGTCCACATCAAATTTTCTTTCTATAATAACCACACAACAGGCTATAAAGCAGAGTTTATTGTAATAGTTAAGCCAGGAGATATATAATGTTAGGCAAGTCACTTTACAATCCTCTGAAAACTGCCATGAGGTTATTTCTCAAAAAAGGTATAAATATAAAACTAAACCAATTTATAAAGTTAAAGCCAATTTATTTTAATGCTTGCTGGATAGATGAATGGATGAATGCATAGATAGTGGGGGACTTCCTGTCTGTGGGTGAGTGTGTACGTGGGTGCACACAGACTACTTAAAAATCCCTGGTGCCATTAGAGTCAAAACAAACAGCTTATAAATCTTGGCTAACATTTAACAGAATATTATCCAAATGCCCCACAACCATGACTACACATGAGAATCTCTGGAGGGCTTTCCAAAGATAAGGTGGTGTTCAGAAATAGTTTTTTCTTTTTTTTAAGATTCCCATGTTATAAAAATATATGACCAGCGTTAAAAATGCTTTCCCCCCCCCCCCCCAACTGATGGTAATGGTTAACTGTAGGAAACACATCTAATATTCTGGGTCCTAACATACAGCAGGTTTTAGATTCATTTTTACATTCATTCAACAAATTTCCAAAAGGTGAAGTTACATTTTAAAATGTTTATTCAGGAAAGTGATTATCTGATTAGAAAAGCTCACATGTTATCCCTAGATCACAGAGGAATATGTTCAGTACAGTATTATATATAAAATATTTTATTTATATTTCAATAAAATTGGCTTTAAGACTTTTGAAGAAAGTGATAATATGTGGCAAAATAATCTTGTTTATATTTATCTTTAGGTTTTCACATACAAGGTTTTTATGAAGTTTGTGGTTACATTTACCTTGTACTTTTGTGTGTATGTAATTATTAAGACATTTTATTTAAAAAGTTACTTGTGGATCCTTTCAAGTGATATTATATAATATTTTGGAAAATGAAATTATTCTCATTCTCTTTGACAAAAATCCAGTGTTTCCTTACAATCTCCGTGTCTTCAGAGGAGTATTGTTTCTTTAGATAATATCAAATTTAGTGTTTGTCCATCTCTTCCACACTAGGGATATCAGCAAAAAGTCAGCTAATGTCACTATTCCCAGGCAAAAGTAATGGGCTTGATGGGCTTTTAAAAACAAACAAATATCAGAAACTACAGAACCAAGACAACAGAAACAACAGAAATGCTTAGTTGGCACTGCTATGGGTGTCCATAAGTGTTCTATCAAGAATTGAGTAGTTAGTAACCAAGAGTAAAATTTTAGTATGGAATCCTTTATTTGTTCTTCTGTTTCTCTACCTCATTGCACTTAAAACTTAAAACTTTTCCTCATTTTTGGTCTGTTTAGGTCCCTACTCCTTAGTTTCCTAATAACATACCCGTATCTTCTCTCACTTTCTCAAATACACCTAGTTCTTTTATATAATTTTTAACTGCTCTCAGTTCTTCTATTTTGGTGTTTTCCCTTGGTTTCTGTCAGCTCTCGTTCTCTTGGTTGCCTCCTGCTTCCCATCACCTCACTATAGCTACACATCCATGGATTCAAACCTCAGAACCAGTGCATTTCAATGTTCCACTTTCTGAAAGTAAAGAAGCGAATTCCTAATGCTGATTTCAGGATCAAGGCTTTCTGGTCTCTTTTTCCTAAAAGGAGGAGCAAGAGTCTGCCATAGCTGATGTGAAACCGTACTTCAGCAATATTGCTGGCTTTACATGTATGTATGTGCTGCTTGAAACTGGATTTATGGATGACTCTACCTGCCACATTAGTAGAAACAATTAGTATGGGCTGTGAGGTTATGATGCTATGTTAACACTGTAAACAGATGAATGGTCCAATAAAGATTATCCTCTTTATATTGATGAGGCATTATTTTTGGACATACTGGCTAATTTCAACTGCTGCATGTGAAAAAGGAACCAGCGTGTAGCTCTGTAATGTTTATGCTTATATATTTATGCATAATGCATCGAGTGTTCCAGATACAGTATTCTGTCCAAAGGTTTGGTTTATCCTTCCTAGTTTTATGAGTATTTTCTATTTTTTGATGTGAGCTCATGCAAAAGCTATATAGTTCTCAAGTATTTGAAAGCACCTAAGGGCTATTAATATTTGATCGTCATAGCTTTCTAGTATATACAACAGAATTATAAGAGAAACATTCTTCTGTTGCTGTAAAAGAGCTTACAAAATAAATAATTTTCTTAATAAGGAATTAAGCAGATACCTACAAAAGGTAGACTCCTGCTTGTAATCTAGCAAAGTCTAAGCAGATTGCAAAACTCAGTGAGGCTTGATATCTCAGAAGCCATCTCTATATAAATAAGCTCCATATTTATCACCTCCTGTATTGTCATAATCTACTAAAGTAGTCTTTTGTTTATATTATAAAATGTTTCTATAATGATGAATTACATCTCAGCCCTTGGTTTGTTAACCCATGTAGAAAGCTTGTTTTTAGTAGATAGGAGGAGAAAAATTGGGGGTATAAGTAGTTATTATTTTCAAAATTAGGATTTTGAATATGTCTAATACAGTAAAAAGAGAGAAATTAATTAAGACTATATTTGAAGTCAGAAGTGCTAAATTACATATTTTATAATTTTAATGATAAACCAGTTGGGATATTTTATGAAAGCAGCCTTTCATAAAATAACAAAGAATTTCTGTATGAGTATAACATACTAATAAGAAACAGCTTACATTGTTGTATAAAGAAATTAGATGATAATGCTGGGGACCAATTGAAATACTGTTCTAGTGAGAAGACTGGCTAATGCTAACAGTTTTTTATAAAAGTAGTTCATTTTATGGTGCTTGTTTTTTCTTTTGTTTCTTAATGTCTGAGAAGCTTAAAAACTTCTTAGTTTCAGCACATAAAATGAAATCTTGTTACTTAGAATTTCATGCAGTAGATATTTTGGATAATTCATTTTTATGTTTTCTAATTCATATCTTTTTGTGGATCAGTAATCATGTTAACTTAGAAGCATAAAAAATAACAACAACAATAAAACATCAACCCATATCCCTTTTTAGTTGATCTGGTACCATTTTTTACTTATTTTCTTTCTCTTCTCATTGTTGCAGAATAAAATTCCCTTACACTAATGCCTATTGTATGTTTTGAATGGAGCTATAATTTATATTCTATAAAGAAAGATTTTTAGGAACATGTTTTGTTCATTTAAGTGTACGCTCAAGTTTTGGGGGAGAATAGCAAACCAAAATCTTTTATTAAACAAAGAATGAAATGTACCAATTTAATATTATTTTAGGCATTGTTGTTCTTCTACCATAATGAGGCTGAAAAAATGTTTCTGGTTTTCACACAATAGAACAGTAATGTCTGTGTTAGCCTGGTCAAATTAGATAAAACCAAAATGATCTGTTACAGTCTAATTCTCTCTGTTGAGGCTAGGCTGACACATGCTAATACAACTTGTAAGCCTACTTCAGAAGTAGGCATCCAATAAATACTTGTTGAATTTGAGTAAATATAATAAATTATATTCATGCCCAATAATTAAATGCTGAGCCCATTAACCTTGGGGTCATTATTATTATCCTTATTATTATTGTTATTATCATTATTATTAAATTTTGTTTATTGAAACTTAAAAGAATGAAAATGAACTTGGACAAACTTATTATTATTGGCTTAAATGAAACAAAACAGACAACGTAAATTTCCAGAATAAGTTTTTTCTAAAATTATTTTCTAAAAGGTACATTATAGTAGTTCTTTATATGATTTTGAGAAAAATGTTGGCATCACTAAGAGTTAAGTTATGGTCCAATTACTAGAAATTATTTGTATTAAATAATGTGGTAATTGGGTGTGGGAGGTTGGAGAACTTTGTGCCCTGTTTTAATGCTCATGAGAATGGTATGGTAGCTCTTGCATCAAATATGAAAGTTTTCCTAATATTGTTGCTAGGTAATATTATGCATCCAGATTATGATAGTTGAGTAAGGGTTTGATTATGAAGTTGCTGAATTCTGTAGCTGGAAAGGATATTCAAGGTTATCTAATCAAATTTTTCATTAGTTTATAACTGAAGAAAATGAGACTCACAAATGCAGGATGGGTCAAACCAACAAAATGAATGTTTTTAATTAAATAGGTTGTATTTATACAATTTTAAGTAGATAATCCTTTGCATATTGAGCTTGTCTTTTAGAAGATGTTATGTAAAAATTGCTCATCATTTTTAGGTTCCTGTGGCCTCTTTTCTCCTCCCTAGAGTACTTACATCACTGGATTTTAACAAAATTGTGCCTCTCTCTCCCAATAAGATGAAAATGTCTTTATGGCAGAGGTCTTGTTTTACTGTTTTGTACTTTTATACTCTCAGCTTTAATCATGATGACTGTCACAGAGCAATCCTTTAAATATTTGGGGAATGAATGAATGTCCTTTAGCAATAAGAGAAAAATTAATACACATTCCAGTAATAAATCTTTTCATCTATTAAATTGTGTGATTAACAATGATAAATATGTGTTCCATTTTTCTCCCCGCAGTCTCCAAACGTCCACAACTACCCCGATATGGAAGCTGTTCCCCTGTTGCTAAATAATGTGAAAGGGGAACCTCCGGAGGACTCCTTACCTGTAGATCACTTCCAAACGCAAACTGAGCCAGTGGACTTGTCAATCAACAAAGCTAGGACATCCCCCACAGCTGTTTCATCCCTCCCAGTTTCCATGACAGCATCTGCCTCCTCACCTTCTTCAACTTCAACCTCTTCTTCGTCTTCTAGCCGTCCAGCCTCATCCCCAACTGTTATAACATCAGTATCTTCAGCCTCATCTTCGTCAACAGTATTAACTCCAGGGCCCCTGGTTGCCTCTGCGTCTGGTGTGGGAGGCCAGCAGTTTTTGCACATTATCCATCCTGTACCGCCTTCAAGCCCCATGAATTTACAGTCGAACAAACTGAGTCACGTTCACCGCATCCCTGTGGTGGTACAGTCGGTGCCTGTTGTCTACACAGCCGTGCGGTCACCCGGAAACGTGAACAACACTATTGTAGTGCCGCTTTTGGAGGATGGGAGAAGTCATGGCAAAGGTAAGGGACATGAGCAAAGCCTTGATTCATTTCAGCACTGGAGGTAACTCTTCTTTTCTTCAGTGAGTGGGCCCTAAATAGTATGCAAATACAGTACATCCAAACAAGTTCAAGGCAGAAGACAGAACCACCAGTTGATCAGCCATTGACTAAAGCATAGTTTAGTGGGAACTAATCTCATATTTATTTAGGTATATCATCAGTATTGCTTAATCTATATTTTTATGTATCAAGTCATTTTATGTCAGAATTCAAATACCTAAATTTGCAAAAAAAAAAAGTGTTTACCTTCAAATACCCAGATGGGAAGAGCAATCTATAGCTAGCATAATGTTAGATATAAATGCATACGTCCCATTTTGAATTTTTAAAAAGTAAATCAGTATGTTTCTTCTTGCAGTTGTTCAGAATGGAACTTATTTGGATGACAGTAATACCAAAATGCCATGAAATTGTAATGTTTGGAATCTGCTCATTCCCTGTTGAGTAACTTGTGAATTAAGTTACCATTAAAATAATTTTAAAGTTAGTTGTTTGGCTACAAAAATATCATGTAGCTTGAATTCTTATTTTCATAAGTCTAAGTTATCATTTTAAATAATAGGATGGTTCAGTATGATGGAAATAGTTCAACACAATATTAATATTTCCTTCCAGAGTTTAGAAGGCAGGAAGATACTTTGCTACATGACTGCATTTAATAATGCTCAGTTAATTAATTGTATATGAGAGTTTGCAGCTAACTATGAACTTATTGATCTACTTCCAAGTTCTTTTTTGTTTCCAATTTTCATTAGAAGGAACTTGTAATAGCATTATGTTGTTGTTGTTTCCTTCTCTTCCGGGGAATCTAAAAAATAAGCCACCCTTCAGTAGAAATGTAAAATGCCCATGATCATTGATTCATTCCCTTTTAAACTGAATACACATGTGTGTATTTTGTCTTCAGAACCTAGAAATGATGATGGATTAAGACTTTATGCTGTATTACTTTTTGCTTTGAATACTGCATTACTACTAAGGCCCATAATTAATATAGGATTGGTGACTACATCAAACACTGCTTTCTCATAAAATGCTGGTAAAACATGGTTGTTTTGGTTCTTGTATAAGGTAGGTATCAATGCATAGGAGTAACATTCGGTTGTGAACATAGAGAAATTTTTGCAAACATACACTACAAAACTGTGCATTCATCTTTGGCAAGTTATTGTTTATGATTACTGCTGTTAGTTTCTTCATGGCACGTGAAACAAATTTCACCTTCCCAGTTTGCCACGTGGAAAACCTCATGACTCAAACCAATCAGAGATTTTAAACTGCAATGTTGAGATGCAGATACTCTGTGCTTACATGTCAGTTTCTCTCTATCGTGCTATATGGTCAACAGCCAAGAACTAGTGCAACCACCCTCTTCATGAACAGGCAGAAGAAAAAGAAGGAGTAGGGAGCCTTTTCATGGATTTTACTTGTGCTAAACCCTATTTGATATCACTAATACTTCTGATCCAAATGAGCTAGTAGATTTGAATAATAACTGAAAGATACCTCAGGTCTTTATTTTCTTTTATAGTTATAGATGTTTTTATTATCTTTTTCAGAGTTAGGAATTAACAATTAGCAAAAATATGACCTTGAATATTGTATTATTTCATTAATATACATGTGTATATGTGCATACCATAGAACCCAATCTTTGTGCAAAACCACTTAAGGGAAATACTGCTTTTATTACGCAGTCCATTGATAAGGATTTTAACATTATTCATGTCATTTTTTTTTTTTTTTTTACAATTTTGATGCACTAATGAAGGAAAAAAGAGATATCTCTTTTACTTGCTGGTATCATTTTTATGGGAGAGATTATTTTTATTTAAATTGTATAATATATAAAGTATATTGCCCAAATTTTATTTTCTGGGAACTATCTTTGCAGAAGAACTTTGTTAAAACTCAGCCTGTAATTTGTTCTCTACATGAGTATATTTGTTAGTTATATACAGTGTTTTTCACTCAATAGCTTTCTCATATCCAGAATAAACATTTATATAGTCATAAACACACTGGATTATGATGTGGACGTTAGGAGCATGAGATTTGGGATCAAGAATGTATGAGTTAGAATTCTAGTTCTGTCACAGCTTCGGAATGGGGAAGTTATTTAATCTCACTAATCTTCATTTTCTTCAATGATAAAATGGGATTAAAAACATCTGTCTTTGAAGATCACTTGGAAGATTAAGTAAGAGCTTATGTGTAAATATCTAGCATTGGTCAGCTACCCATAAATGTTTTCAATTCTTCATCATTATTATCTGCCCCCAAACTATGTGAAGCATTAATGTTCAGAAATTTTTTCAATCTTGTAAAAACAGAAAGTTGGAGGGGGGAAAAAACCACATTGACTTGAAAAAGGAAAAACTGACCCCAAGAAATTAGTATAGAAATACCTCTCAAAGTTATTACTACACAAGTTATAAGGGATGAGAGTTTAGTATTGTCTGCAGACATCCCATATTTTCTATTTTTATTAGTTTATATTAAGTTTTTATAACCGCCATATTCTATAAGTATCGCTATAGCATTTTATACCTTTTTTTATTGTTTACCTGATTAATTAGATGATGGTAAAAGTGTCTAGTGGAGGAGGCCTGCCTCCCTCACAGAATGAATACGGGAAAGAGCATTCACTCATTCTTCAAGTCTTTATTTTGCACATATGTAGCTAGGCAGTAGGCCAGCAATGAAATAGCTGAGTGATAAAGGGAGCCCCTGTTTCCATTCCCACTTAGCACTTGTATATCTGGTATGGATGAGCAGAAGAAAATACAATAGGAGAGTTGGATTTTCAAAATGCTAGTAATAAAAATAGTAGCCCATATAAATGTAGATGATTGTACTGGCTAATTACTTTTAAAGTTGGTATAACATATCTGGTCTCTGGTAGAGAAACAGATTGCCGTATGTCACATTACACAAAGGACCATGAATATACTCATCCATGTCTAAGATAAAGTGTCATATGAATTGAATCATTTGTCCATTCAAGTACTTTCTGAGCATCCATCATGTATCAGGCATTTTATTGGCACCAGGGATACAGTGGTGAACAAAACAGATGCTGTTTCTATCTGATGCTTATAGTCTATTGGGATATATCAACTTAAGTTAAGCAAAAGAATGATATAATCAACTGGTAATTGTAACACAGAGTTGAATTAAAACATAGACAAGTCATGAATTTGCCCAGGGCAGAGAATTTAATTATAATTGCAGAGAGAGAAAGTTGTATTTGAGAAAAAAGTGTCATGTGTGGTTGGAAGAAATGTTTTTACTGTGATGCTGAAAGGGAGTAGTTAGGGTTTGGGGATGATGTAGGGTAAAACTTCCCTATGGCTATGACTAACAAAAGGATGTGAAATGAGGATAGACCCTCAGTCCATCCAAATATTTAAAGAATATTGGTGTAAAGGAATGGCAAGTTGTTAGCTAACCCAGGGCACCACCATATCTCAGTTGGGCCTTGAATGTAATATATAATATGAAAAATGGCATGATGTTTTGGAAGGTACAGTAAGCAAGCACCATTTCCACTAGAGCTGTGAGAGGAAGGATGTCAGAGAAGGTCTCCGGAGGAAGACAGTTTTCTGTTCGATACCAAAAGGGCAAAGTAGCAGATGGTACCCCCCAAAGTAATAGTCCCGGGAGATAGAAGGCTCTTGTGTAAAAGCAACAACCAATAGACTAGTCTGGCCCGATTTGTTATTACGTTACCTGAGACATGTTATTTATAAACAAGACTCTAAAAGAATTATTTTTACCTTGCAAATGAATTTCAGTCCAGCCTAGATAAGTTTTTAGTAAATTTCCCAGGATATTTTCATTAATTTTTACAGCAACTTAACAGCAGAAAGCATAGAGGGTCTTAAATCATACGCAAAGTTCTTGGTTTGTTAGTGCCTTAATGAAAGACTAGGAGTGTTTAGGATTCCCCTTCCTCCCTCCCTCTCTTCTTCTCTTCTTTCCTATCTGCTTGTGAGGTAAGAAGAAGAGTGTTAAAGACAACACAAGTGAAGAGAGTCTTTCAAGGAGGGAGCCATTGATTGTATCAAAAGCTGCTATGGGCTAAATAAAATGACTGAGAATTGAGCATTTGGTGATGGTAGAGTTCATTGGTGATACTTAACAGTGTGTTAGTGGAGTGGTGGGGCAAAGTGCCGACTGAAGTGAGTTTGTGTTCAGATAGGAGGTGAAAGAGGGGAGGCTAAAGTGTAGACAGCTCTTTGGAGTAGTTTTCCTGGAGGAAAGAATTGTAGAGAAATGGAATGGTAGCTGTGGAGGCATTTAAGCTCTCAAGGGAGAGATCTTAACACGTTGCGTACGGATCACGAGAATCTTCGTTTTTTTCTGAGCCATGCGTTAGGGACGGATAACGAGAATTCTCGTTTTTACTGTTGACTCTTTTTACTTTGCACATTTTGTTGAATTATTTGTGTTTCGTTAATAACAAAGGAAGCTGCTTTCTGCAGTATCACACCAGGAGGGATTACTAACATCATAGGTGAGTAAATCCTAAAAAAATTCCATAGAAAAATAATAAATGACATAGAAGCATTTACGCTTTAAAGAGAAGAGTGCATTTTAAAGTATTTTCTTTTAAAAACCTGCTGGAACAGAGGGGTATGAGGGATTTAAACCCTGCCTTACGCAGCGTGTTAAAAGAGGGAGTAGCATATTTGTATTTCGTCAAGAATCAGCCATTAGATCGTTGAAAATGGGTACTTCTAGAGAGGGAAGAATTGTAGAAGCAAAGTCCTTAATTGCATGTTAGTTACTTACATTTACTGTGGAAGTAATTTGCATCTTGCAGTAATTAACCCAAGTTCTAAAGTCAATTTATTAGATTGAAAAAAAAATTAGGAAAAAAAAAAAAAGATACATAATGAAAAATGAAAGAAAATGCAAAAACAGAAGATACTGATCTAGGATTGATCATGAAAAGCAAACAAATAAAAGTTCAGTAAAATTTGAGTTCCATTGAGAATTATAAAAACGATTAGAATTAACATAAATGTAAGAACAAACAGTTCTCATTCATCACCTAGTGAAATGTACAGAATTCATTCACAATGAAAGATTAACCCCAAGTAATTTGTGTTTGTCATTTGAAGATACTTTTTACATTTGGGTATTAATAGATATTAACATTTTAGAAATCCAGAATACTTAAAGGCAGTACCATAACCAGTCTGTGAAAATGCAACTAAAGAGCTAAAAAAAGAAAGAAAGAAAAAAGGAAGCTGGAGGAACAGGTCACATCACTTTGATTCCAGGAATATGGCTTGAGCAAGGGTGTTACTGATCAGTGGTTTTGGAACAGTCAGAACTGAAAGCCTGGTGCAGCCAGGTGGGTAGTTCACTGTTGTCCAATTATCTTCCCTGGTAACTATCCCGTTCTTCTTTATTAGTTTATGTAGCTGGTCTGTTATTTCTCCCCTTTTCTCCATTATTGTCTCCCCCTTAGCTACCCAAACCTGTCACGTGACTGTCATAAACTAGATTGCCTAGAGGGAAGAACTAACTCAGCTCCAGTTTCCTGTGCAGCCACATTTTCTTTTATGAAAAGGCAATCCCAGCAGCCCCGTCTACCAGAATTTTACAAAATATTTATTGCACTAAGACTTTTTATTATAATGGTGTCGTATTTGAAAAATAACTATTATGGGCCATAAGTGACTTAAAACTTCTATGTGATTAGGTCCTTGAGTATAAATTACTTTTTTCCCCCAAAATATCTGGCAAGAGCATGTTGATACTGCTGTTCAGAAACCAACTCCATTTGAGCATGTAATTTCTTCGGCCATCTCCTTTAAAAGAGTGTTGTTGTTGTTGTTTCTCATTATATTTAGATGAAGTGAAGAATACTCCAAAAATATAACTTATTTTCATAACTCACTCGGGAGTTTCAAAGGGTTGTGGCCATGGGCAAATTTGAAATACACTCCATTTTATACCTACAGGCTGTTGCTTTTCTCAGCAGCCTACAGGAAGAAGCCATAAGTATATTTTTAGTCCTGTGCCATTTATATTTGTGAAAGGAAATATGGTCATCACAGTGATTGCTGCACAGCTTGTTGGAGGTTATGACTGTTGAATGCACCTGTAGTTTTGCTCCCATAAACTTCCCATTTCAGGGCCTCTTTGTGTCACCAATTTTCTCCTGTTGTTAGTGTTCCCACTTGATGTTAATGATGTCTTCTTTCAGATCACAGTTCATTTTGTCACAGACTCACTTCTTCTGTCTACCTTACACATGACTGTCCTCTTTTAGTTCCGTTCGGTGGAATCCTGGTGTCGTCTGTCCATAGGACCAGAATAGTCTGGGGCAACTGACCTATGCTTATGAGTTCGGTTATCTTTGCTTCTTGAGTGATTGAAGTATCACAGCTTCCTTTGGTAAATTTATTCTTCAACTTATGCGTCAGGATGATAGCTACTATATAGAGATTCATATTTTAATTCTGAATTTTATCAGCAAACCATCTAGTTATGTTCTTTAATTTTTCTAATGTTGCTTATAGGGAAGGGGGACTGGAGAGCTGTTGACCTTTGGTTTAATATTCTTAAATACAGACTTTAACAGGACTTGAGTGTTTCACTTCTATCATTGTAAAACAAAGGTAGGAACTTGTTAAATAGTGAGAAAGGCAGTCAGTCAATATTTATGAACATCTGAATTTTAAGTAGGAGTTCAGAAAAATCTTATTTTATATAGACACATTGGTCATTTTTTGTTTGTTTTTACCTGATTTTCAACACTGAGTAGAAACTTAACTGTATTTGTTTCGCTTCTGGGCACGCACAACACTTTACATAGCGTCAGCCCACCAAAAAACTGGCTTTTTATGTTCTTGTTTATTTGAAATACCTACAATCTGTTGACTCCTCTGCTTTATCTGGCATAGACTGGGATAGTTCTAAGGTTTGATAATAACAGGCTCATAGAGGAGAGAGAAATTGTATTTTCGTAAGAGAATTAGCAGAAAAATGAAAACTAGGTAAGCTCCTTGGAAACTATAAAATGTCAAGGAGTGAGTTTAATTGGCTTTTCCCCACAGAGTTACATGGTAAATAAAAGTACAAAGGCAAAAAAGAAAAGTATGAACACTAGAGGTGATCCACCTAGGAGAGTGATGATACTTCATTCACAGGTAGATATTACTTAAGGAAGTGAAGATACAGACAAGAGACAAATCCATTTATAAGGTAAAGTAGCTAAAGCAAGAGGTTAACAAAATGGACTTTGTGTTCACTGTGTTATGAAGTGACACCTAGCACACCATTTCATTTGTTAGGACAAGTTTCTCCTATAATAAAAACATCTATTTTATGTTTAAATAGTAACTAATATAATATTAACTAAATATTAAATAATAACTCATAGTAACTAATATACGTAACTAATATAATATTCCAATGTACTCGCTACATTCATTTTCACCACCACTCCTGAAAATTTTGTTGCCTTTGTATTTTCATTTCTTAAGAATAAATTTTTTTCTCTTCTAAAATAATATTCTGCTTAAATGTAAAGCCTCCAATTTCAAACAGTAAAGGTGCTATTATGCTACAAGGAAATGCTTATTTTACATATTAGATTACAGTATTTATTTATAGGATGATTTTGAGCATATGTGGACAAATACATTCATTGCAAGAAACCTTGCAGGATTGGAGCTATACCGGGGGTGCCATGAAAAATGTATACACGTGACTGTATTCATCTTTTGTTATCAGTATATATTGAGTATTGCAGTTTTAATAGTTTTTTCCTTTCTTAAAATGTGCATACATTTTTGGGGACACCCTGTGTGTGTGTGTGTGTGTGTGTGTGTGTGTGTGTGTGTGTGTGCGTGTGTGTGCGTGTGTGTGTATGACAAATGGGTATTTTACCCAATAACTCTTAATCCCTGGAAGGAACAAATGAAAAAAGGGAAGATGAAAGAAAATCTAAGAGGGGAACTTGGTCTTAGAATCATTTGCCAGCACTGTTTTTACTGGCTTTTTAAGTATTTACAACTCTCTGGCTATTGTTTCTGTTCCCTATTTTTCTTTCTTATTCCCTTAAAAATAATTATTTTTCTGTTCTAAACCGTTACTATTTTCTCAGTCTTTCTCTCTGCCTATTTTCCATTGTTAATGGACAATTTGATTAGCTGATATTCTGCTTTGTGTTCTATAAAGAAGAACAAGTTGGTATTTGCCTATCCAATAAATAAAAGAACAGGTACTAATTTACAGAGTAATAATCACATACTCTGTTTTTCCTCCAGCCATGTTTATGGGGGGAAATGCTCCTTTGATCATGGGCCAGTTGTATGTGTTTTTCATGACCAGGTGGCTTCACCATTTTTTTTCTTCAGTTCATTAGTTCATTGATTCAACAAATGTTTTACGGCTGATTACATGGCCTGGAACGTGCACTGTGAGCTATGCTGAATTTTAAAATAGCTCCTCTTAAAAACCAGCTCTAGTTTACAATATACTAAAACAATATTGTTTACACTGTGGGTCATTTTTCTGTTGATTAATTTTGAAATCAATTAATAGCTTATCATCAGCAGTTTTAAAGATATTAAATAGAATGAAATAGAAATACAAAATATCTGATAGTGTCACCCAAATAAGTATTTTATCAGAAAACTTTTGTTCAGCAACCTATTTACATATGCAAATATGGTTGTGTGCGTGTGTGTGCCCACGTGCTTGTGTGTGCATTGAGTCATACTGAAATATATATTTGCTACTGTGGTTCCTGTACAAAAAGTTTGAAAGAGACTCAGTTTGAAAGAAACTAAGAGACTGGAGTTCTCTCACTTTTAACTCAGCCCCTTTCCTTTTCCCTTCTTTCTTCACCTTCTTTTCAAAGTAACCTCCACTTTCTTTATTCTGCCCTTTCACCTGCCATCTTCCCTCCATTTCCCTATGTCCTTCTTCCTCCCAGTTGTTCTTCTCTATCTCCCTCCACCTTTTACCATTCCATCTTTTCCTGAATTTTGATTCTTCTCTCTCCTCTGTATCTAACCAAGTCACCTATCCCAGTACTGATGTATTATGGAACTAAGTGATCTGTATTGAAAATTACAGTCTTTGTACTGCCATCTAGTGGTAGAATTTTAAAACAAGGTGAACTGAGAAGGAAGAACACTGTAATCCAGTTAATTCTGATTGCTCCCAGATTTTCCCAGTTAGTTTAGGGTTGTCAGGGAGTGCAAAGAATATGCCCTTTTTAAGTTAAGTTTGAACCTGAATTTGAAACCTAACTGATCTACTGTGTTTTAGAGCTCTAATATATGAAATATTAAAAAAAAGAAAAAAGAAAAATACACACAACTATTTAACTTGGGCCAGAAAGAAAAAGCATCAATTACTTCTACCTACTTGTCTCACTTCCCATCTTGCACATTTGTGATTTCTGTTTAGCAGAAATAAAATGCTATTTTCTGTGTCTCTGTGCTGACTTTGTTTTGTTTTGTTTTTGTAATTATTGATTATGTTTGTTGGATAAATTGAAGCATATATATATGCCAACTTGTGAGCTATTAACAATAATAGAAAACATAAAAGAAAATGGAAGGCTTATGTCTTGGTACAGCAAGAACTCAGGAAAACAGAAAATAGGAGAATTTGATGAAACTGAGATAACTAGGAATAACCCTTGGAGAATTCATCAGAAAACTGCCTTCTCAATAGTGGAGGCCTGAAGAGAAGTTCAGTAGAAACAGAGTAGAATTAGAAAGATAATCCCATGGTATATGGATTTTTCCATTTCCTGGGGAGAGAAAGACCTAGCAGGATTTGGGTGACCTACAATAAGAATAAGCAGCTCTGTTGACCAAAACTGTGGTTGCTTAGATCACATGGTATATATGTATATTGTTACGAATCCTCACTCCTAGGATAAATTTGGTTAGTGTCTCCCCAAATCCATCTAAGCCTCATTAGCTACTGTTTCCTCAACGCATTGCATTGTGCTGACACTAGTAAATGCTTAATAAGTTATTTATTGAATGAAGAGATGACTGAACAAAGAATTAATTAACATACAGTGTTTTGTATGAGATGTCTGGGAATGCTGTGGCTGGTGATGGTCTCTAGTCCTAAACCCTAGGCATTAAAGAGACCTTCCCTCATGTAGAGAAGTAGAAGAAGCAACAACATATGATAAAATGGTAACTAGCAGAGCTCCTCTCATCCTCACAGTTGGGCTTCTATCACTACTGCCCCCTCCTCCCCTTCAATTTGTTGCCATTCCTCCAAATAGATCTCCTGGCCCAGCCACCATTTCCATGGATTTTCACGATGACAACTCTACCTTTATCATGTAGTTTCCTTTTCCTAGAAGACCTTTTCTTTCTTTGGCAAAAGACTTTGTTCAAATGTCTTCTTTTCTAGAAAGGTAAACACCAAGTTGTAAACCAACTTATTTCGTATATATGAATATATATATATATATATATATATATATATATATATACACACACACACATATGTATATATTATTTTATGTGATATATATACATATATAATTTATTTGACTCAATATATTTGACTCAAATCTATTATATGTAATATATAATAATATTGTAATGCTATCTATATCATTGCCTTACTGCCTTTTCCAGGGTCTGGCTCACAATAAACAGTAAGTGTTTGCAGAATGGATGAATATCATTCCAGAAGCTGTTACTATTTTATGTCAATGGGCCATCAATAATTCCCTGGTGTTTTTGAGTATATTGTTTCTAACGTTTCCCAAGTTTATTTCATAGCACTTAATGTTAAAGAATATTTGGTAGTGCATTACAGATGCTTGATATGATTTAGGTTTTAATAGTTTCTAGAGTTAAACCCCTGTGGGTGAAAAATACTCTTATGGCTTCCAAATGGTCTTAATGAAAAGATATTGATGTATGAAAATTATAGTCGGTTCCTATTTATTCTTTTAGTGTCAGATAAAATATTGTACCTGTCAAACTGGATAAATAATGGCTTTGATTGGATTCAGGCAATTAATAGAATTTTCTAGGTTTCTTACATAATAGTAATGCCAAGTTCATTTCCCAGTCAGGGTGAAACAAATTATACTTCCTACGCCAGTGCGGTTAACTGCGTCAGCATCATAGTACCATAAAATCTCAATAAAATCTGAAAACTGTGGAGTATGGATAATCCCACTATAAATTGTAATAAAAATTACCCCTCCAGACTCTATATTCTCTCCATTAAGTTCATAGACACTGTCTCTTTGTACATAAAGTTTTATGAAATAAATCGACCGGTTCTCCTGTCCTTTACCAGATAGCAAGCTGTTTTGATTTAAAAGCTGATAACGGTACCATCAGTTTTTGGTGTTTGCAATGCATTTTAAGAACATAAATTTCATCTAATGAACCTTAAGTAGAAAGAAACTGCTACTTTTATTTGCACTATGCAGTGAATACCTCTTTGTGAGGAAGAATAAATGACATATTTACTGTGGTGGGCCCATTCGTTGCAGCCATAAAACAATGATTTGGTTTCCTTCCACAGATCTCTAATCTTAAAGGTATATTACACAGACCCAAGCACAAATCTAAAACAGCTTTGTCTGAACTGTTTCACATCTTCTGTGTTTAGAAAGAATTGTCGATTTGGTGATTGCATTTTTGTCTCTTGTGTGCTGAAGCCAAGAGCTCCCTAATCAGCCCCCGTGTGGCCTTTGTCAGAGGTGGGGTTTTAAATCCATCCTCTATAAACACAGAGCCCTTTAAAACAGAGGAAACCTTCTGGAGATCTAGGTTGTAAATCCCTAAAGAATATGAATCAGACTCTGGAGGAAGTCATATGTTAATAATGAAGGTAGAGTATGTGTCATTTGAGGTGAAAGTTAAAGAAGCTTAAGGCTTTGCTACTCAGAGCAGGAAATATTCCAGACCAGGAAAAGGGTGAACGGTGAGGGCAGAGAATGAAGGGTACATAAAGAATGAAGAATAGTGTAGTTTTACTGAATTGTAGGCTGTAATGCACTCGCACTCACACACACACAGACACACACACACACACACACACACACCACAAAGGATATAAAACGTACTGCATGCATGATACACACTATGAATTACTTGGAGGAGAGGTTCTGAGATCCTCCTTTGAAAGTCTTTTAACTCTTAGTTGACATATGTTTCTTACATTTTTTGCGAATATGATTTTCCAGCTGTGTATAGAGAGAAAATAGTGAATAAAAATGGCCAAGGAAAAATAAATGAGAGGAATAGTTCTCAATTTTCATTTTTATTACTCAGGTCTCCTAAAATGATTTCTCAATAGATTTTTTTCATGTATTCCCAATAGCCACAAAAAAGTTGTAGCATTTCATGTTCTGTAGTTACCCTTCGTAAAAGAAAATAGATCTACTGATGGTTGATACCCCCTGAGATTCTCATATGCCAACTTCCTGGCCAAATTAGGAAACTCCCTGTATCTGTAGGTGCAGTGAGGGCAAAAAGTGGCAGCCAGCAAAGGAGGTCTCAAAATTATTATTAAATAAGAATTTGAAAAATCACAGTGAGTTCTTTGGGGATTGGAATAAGTCAGTTTACACAGTCTTTAGTCCTTGGAGATTATTACAGCATAATGATTGCTTTTGAAATCACAACCATTAGTTATGAAAGAAAGGGTAAAATATGGTCAGTCTGTTTGAGGTAAGCAACAAAGTATGTAATCAATCTTATAAAGATATGTGTTAAAAATCATTTAAATAATTAACCTTTATTAGATGCCTATCTGTTCTTTATGCTTTATATACGTTATCTTTAAGTCTTACCTAACTAGTGTATAGTTATTACTGCCTGTCTTTCACAGATAAGAAAACGGTGACTCATGTAACGTCCTCTACTTCTTATTAGCGGTACAGCCTTGAATAAAATAAAAACTTTTTAATACTCTAAAACCAGTGTGTGTGAGTGTGAGTGTGTGTGTGTGTGTGTGTGTGTTTGTGTGTGTGTGTGTGTGAATTGCATGAAATAATTCCATGTTGCTAAATATTGGCATTGTGGTACCATATGTATTTCCATTTCTCCAGCATCTTGCAGCATTAAAAGCAACAGCCTCAAGCTGTAGGTTAACATTTCTAGGTGTGGGGAAATTTTGTCAAAGTGTGGTTCAGTGAGATTCAGAGATCGACAAATGGGTCATTTTTAGGCATAGCTGACCCCTGCCTGGAGCTGTCTTGAGCAGGGAACTGGCTGAACAGACATATACAACATATATAGCAGACATGCCTGTTCAGTCTTGCCTCATTCCAGTGATGATTATTTTCTGAAAAACATAAAGGGAAACCACAGTGTAAAAATACAGCCAGCATTTATTATTACTGCTATAATTATATTTATTTTTCTTAGATTAATGAGTTCAATGAAATTCTGAGCATTAGCCAATAGCTAATAATCATTATAACATTGCAGTTTTAGAATCATCCTAGCTAAACAGATGTTCTGAAATGCCTTCTTCAAAATTGGAAAATAAATTCCATAAAATGTGTGTTTTGTTACAGAGAATACCTTCATAGTAAAACCTGACATTTCCCAGTTTTGTTTCCGTTTCTCTTTAGAGTATCACATAGTATGTTTTCTATGGTTTTGTACTTCTCTTACTGTTTTATTGAATTTATCAAAGAGTAAAATACCTTGTATGCTGTTTAAAATGGATTGGTATCATGATCTGTGTTAGCAAGAATTTTCCGATACATTCTCAAGGTCATAGTTATAATGGCACATAATCCACGTATCCCATGTATTATCTAACAAATGAGTACTGGCTGGTGATGGACTGATTAGTGGCATTGTTGTGCCCAGTGGTGTAATCTACACTAATCAAGGTAGTATCATCTCCAGTTATGTGTTTTCTTATCTCATTATCTAGGACAATTATTAAGAGGCCCGTTTCTTTGCAACTAGGACAATTATTAAGAGGCCCGTTTCTTTCCTGGCTTAGCTAACAGTGATCATTTTTTGACTTATTGGAGGAAAGTGTTAATTGCATTATCGATGTAGAAATGAAGAAGGAAATGTAATTTTAAAAAAGATACAGAGTCCTAGGACTATGAAAGAGCATAGTGCATCGTGGAAGATAGCAGATTTTACAGATAGATAGGGTGGTGGTGTTGAAATGAAGTGTTTATAAGAAATGGAATTGAGGCTCCAGGAGTATTCATGGACCTGGTTATCAGAGGCCTTGTATGCCCAGCTACTAAGGAGTCTGTATTTGCTGAATGCTACAGAGAGACACAGAAAGCTTGAAAGTAGGGGAGGAGTAACATGGTAACGTGCAAATCTGTGGGTGAAGGTCCCAATAGAGTGAAAATAAAGGAAGGGAGAAAAGTTCGGAGGCTGTTTTGGGAGGCCAGGTGAGAATTCCTACAGGCCTGTGCAGCGGCCGTATGAATGGAAATTTGATAGACAGAACTTAATACCAAAATGAATGTCAAAGATGAAAGGAAAAAAATAAATGTAAGATAGTTCTTGCTTGGGCAACTGAAACATGTTGAGAAAGTTCAGTGGAAGAATATATAAATTGAAAGGTCGTATTGAGAGTTTTACCCAGAAAACAATGCAAAATAAAAAAGTTGACAAAAACATGAAAGATAAATTGAGACATCAATTGAAGCTTTCTAAAATGTATGTAAAAGGACTTCTGTAAAATAAGAATAGATAGAATGAAATATTCAGGGAAATGTCTGGGAATTTTGGAAAATTAAGGGAAGTCATGAATCTAAAAGTATAAAAAAATAAGTAAAAATAAATCCACATCAAGACACATAGCAGTGAAATTGTCAAGCATGATTCATAAAGAAAATCTTAAAAGCTTATCTACAAAATAATTAAAGAATGACAGACTATCAGCAACAACAGATACCAGAAAGCAATAGTCTGTGCAAAGGGCTGAGGGTTCCTAGAATTCTGTTCTCAGCCAAAGTAAATTCAATTGAAGTAAACTTTTTAAAAATTTCAGATGTACGTTTACTAAGAGCTTGCCACACTCTCGCAAATTTTATGAAAGAACTGAAGGGTATACTTTTGAAAAAAGTTAAAGAACCCAAAAGGAAAAGTAAGCTTAGAGCTTGTTTTAAAAATATACATAAATATCTATATAAGGAGATAAATTTTAATTAACTCTTGACAGTAAAACATGAACCAAAATTCTAGACTATAATGAAAGAGAACATGGGGAAGGTGGGGATATTCACTGGGTAGTTACAGCATGCTATATTCTCCATGTTTGGGAGAAGAGTAGATACCCAAAATGACTTTAGAAAAAATTTTAAATCTGGCAATATTAAGTCTTATAACGATATGGGGAAATGGGCGTGTTCATACATTAGTGGGAGTGTTCATTGATTCCACGGCTTTGGAGAGCAATTTGGCAATATCTAATAAAACTAACAATATGCATATCTCATAATTACATTACCAGGTATGGACTATGAGGAAATGTACAGCAACTTTTGTAGCAGTGGATATTATGAACAAGTTAATTTCCCATCACTATGATAATAGATAAATAATGGTGGTCCATTTACAAAGTGAAATACTATACAACAACTAAAGTGAAAGCGTATAAATAAATCTCAAATGTAATGTTAAGTGAAAATAACCACATCATGGAATATGCTATCATTAAATACAGTTTTCAAAAGAACAAAATTGTATTAGGGGTTGTTCATTGACATACATGTAGTTAAAGCATAAAAACTTGCATAGGAAGGATATATACCAGGAAACTATGGAAGAGAGAAACAAAATAGGAAAAAAAAATACAAAGAACCAATGTTTTTTGTGATATTTTACTTTTTTTAATGATCTGCAGGACGTACTGCAAATGTTAAGGTTATTTTAATCTTTTGGGAGAATAAATAGGTGGTCATTATAATATATATGTTTTGAATTTCTGAAAATGACTTGACATAAAAGAAAAGCTGTAAGTAATTTAACTCAATTTTACAAGCAAGTTTATGAGAGAGCAAATACTGGCTCATTTGTTAAATAGCTCTTCATATTTCCTCTTCTACCTCTCGGTAGTTGTGAGAAACAGTGAGAAGAAACCACTTTCAGGATTTGGGATAGTTGAAGGAGAAAAAGGAATAGAAATACTGACTTGTTTGATTGCTAGTGTAAATGTGGTGAACACATAGGAAGAAGTTCTTTATTAGCATATGAACATGCGTGGATTGTAATGAGCCATCGGGCCTCTCAGATCTCAGCATGACCTCAGGGATAACCAGTGCTTAGTGCTGAGGTGACTTGCCAGCTTTGGTTAAGGAAATCAGGTGTTCAGAATGCATATTGGTAGCACACTACAAAATTCAGAAATTATCCAAGCGTAAATGTTATAGGGTTTTACCAATAAAAATTTTCTTTGTCTTTGTTATTGTATTCAAAGAAAACACTGTCAAACTTTTGTGTTTGTTTAACACCTAAACATACTGACCTCAACCACTGTGCAGACTACCAGACTTTTGCCTAGGAAAGCCCAAGACCCCACCCTCCATTCTAGCCCTATCTTCTCCGCACAGAACCAGGATGGGCTTTCATGAAGAAGTTAGTAGTGTAAACCCAGTTTAAAGTTAGGAAAGCAAAGGAGTGGTGTGTGCCTTCTATATTCTCTCCCAATATAGCATATGTTATAGCTGTGCTCAAAATACTTGTTTCACTTGGCCTGTCTTCTAGGCAGAATTACTTGGATCTTGTTGGTCAGGAGTCGTTCCTGAAGACAGCGCCACCTGACTGTATGGGCCCCTTCCCTAACCACATCTGAGGCTCAGGCAGGGGTCTAAGTGAATGAGCCCCAAAGTAGTGGTCATACCTGAAGCCAGAGGAACTCATAACTCCATTTCCAGATGGTATGGATCTCACCAGTTTTCTGAGAGACTAAATAATTTATCATCTCCAGATGGGGTTTTTAGCAAATTATCAGAATAATGTCCCCATAAAAAACAAACCAAATATACAGAGAATATAGGCTTCTTATGGATTGATGGAAACTAATGGAATCGTCTTTTCTTATAAAAGCATACCACTCATAAAATTGATACGGGAAACACCAACACCTTTCATCCTGTTTTACAGAGCAAATTTTTCTCTGAACCCATAAACACATACACAGCCTTCCATCTAAATTGAAACAGAGGAAAACATAGCAATACTGAAATTTTTGGCCCAAAGGTATTTTGAATTAGCTGTCCACGCAAGGATGGGACGATGCTAAGCAGAGCACTGGCAAGAGTCAGCACCACTTGTGCCCTCATAAAGACAAATGGCATTCTAGGATTTTAACCCCGTAGACCCTGGCATTCACAGGTACACCACCTAAGATTTCTGCTTTTCCCAAGTGTCCCAGGAGTATGTATGTAGTAATATATTTTGCTAACTTACCAGTTAGAGTCACTTGAACACACAGGGAGTCAGTTTATGAGTGAGCCTCCCCAACTGCAGCGCTCATCGCAGTGGTGCTTCGTGCTTTCTGCTTGAGGCCCACACAGTAACTCTTGTGAATTGTTGGAGGGAAAGGCATGTGTGCTTGTGTGTGACTAAATCAAATGAGAAAGAAAGCTTTCATACATTTTTTTAAAATGTGATGTGAGGATATGCACGAGAAATACACAACTCTGCATGGAAATATGGGATGTGGAACGAGTGTGCCCATTCCTGAAGCCAAAGGAAGAGAGTTTTAAGAAAAGGCCGGACGTGAAAATGAAGAGAGACCCAACAGTTGTGTAAGCCATAGAGAAATCCAGTGGCACTTAGAAGTAATTCACAAATGTGAGGATTTTTGATGGTCTTGGGACATAGCTTGAAGAATTCCAAGGGTCTACTGTATGTCTAAGAGGACAAATTAAATCATGATTTCATATTAGGACTTACTTTTAGTCTAGCAGGTTTATGTACAAATGAGGCACGGAGAGCAAAACAATTTGAAGACGGGTAGAGGGCAACAGCAACGTTGAGTGTGAATGTGCCACGGTAGTTCCTGATGCCAGTTTTTAAAAACCTCTTTTTACTTTAAACTAGCAAAGAACCTTTCCACGGCAAGTCACTTACATGTCATCTCACTGTACATAGCATAGTTGAGATAGAAGCAAAATTGTGAAGTCCAAGGGAAATGTTCTGCCCTTCCTTTATCTAAAGCCCAAAGAGTGTGGTTCAGTAGTACTTAAAATTATTATGGCAGATCTCAGTCTGTTTCTTGAAAGATTCGATTCTACCCAGTCCACAAACCAGAAAACACAGGTAGAGCAAAAGAACTAAGTGAAATCAAAAGTGAATAGAAAGACCATAGATTAATGCCTAAAATAATCTTCTCTATGCTTTAAGATGAAAATGCATTTGGTGATCTCATCATTCCCCATGTATACTCACCACAAAAACACTTTATTATTAAAGTATTTTAAAATTATCTCTGCCTAAGTGGGTTCGGTTTTGAATAAATCAGTTGGAGCAGGTTGGCTAGGGTTTTGAGCAGTTGTAACAAATCGACCAAATGGGCAGGTAACAGGAAATGGTGGTATACTGATACATCAGGTCTACTAGAGTTCAGAGCTCTTGGCGGACTCTGGAGAGTTATATGAGGTTACCAAGCGTGATAGAAAAGCTCAGTTATTAATGGAAACTTTCATGAACTCCTTTTAATCACAAAAGCCTTTTGTGCTCTAAGACATACTTCCAGTTAACACAAGACAATTGTAAATCTTACTCATTTTCCTTTTACAAATAAGAAAAGTAGTTTTAGTTTTGGTTCTTTAGGAAAATGAAACCCTAGGAGCTGTTGTCATAATCTCAACACACATTAATTTTTAATATATTTTAAATGATTGAATTCTTTTGTAGTTTCCAGCATCAACTCATATTATAGAAATAATAGGTTTGTTGCAGCATTTAAAATATTTTGCTGAAAGGAAAGAAAAGGTTGTTAATGTAATTTAGCTGAAAAGCAAATAAAATTTATGAACATTTTAATTCCCATGTCATCCCATGGCCTATTTAAACCAAAAATGTAATTATCAAAGACTACACAGTAATAGAAATTTAATAATTGTGACTTTTCCCCCACAAGTGTTAACATTAGAATAAAAGCCAGAATGCAATTTTTAAAATAAAATGTGAAGCAGACATTTTTATCGTATATTGCAAAATATTTTGCCAACTGGGAACCACTGATCATTTTAAGTAGGGACCTGCATTTATTACCATCATCTTCATCAATAACTATTACATTTTACTGTGTACAAGGGAGTATAATTGATATGGTCTCTGCCCTCAAGGAGTAGACAGAATAATAAGGGACGTAAAAATAAGTAAATGTTTAAGTATAATTCAAAATGGAAAGTGCAAGAGTGCCCTAAAATATGTAAGTACAAAATGTGTGTGTGTGTGTGTGTGTGTTTTAAAGAAGGGATTACATTGATTTAGAAAATGAAACGAAGGTTCAGGAAGAAGGTATCATTCTATAGGAAGGGTTGTTTTTTGTTGGCTGAATTGCAGGTGGAAGGGAGTAGCCAGATACTGCTGAATTAAAGGGCTTTGGGGATAAGACACATAAGTTCCTAATGAAAAATGAATTGTGGAATGGTTGGGGAGGGCTATTGAACCTTATTTGTTAGATGGTCGGAAAAATTCAAGGTTTTCCAATAAGAAATGTTTTGTGGAAAGTCCTGCATTCATTCAGTTACTAGAGAAATATATGTGGGACAAATGGATATAGCAGTACTTCGAAGAAGTTCATTAAAAAGCAGTATGAAAGGAACGGAAGGGGGGTCTAGAAAAATTGTGGGGTAAAAGCAGTAACAGTTAACTGCTGATTTAATAAGGGGGACATATGAAATGAATGAGAATTATGAACATGGGTGACCACGAGAATGATGGGACTATGAGTTGAGACTTGAAAGAATAGGACTTGAGTTTGAAATGACTTTTGGACATTCGGGACATTAGCATCAGAAGGTCCCTGGCATTGAGAGGAGGGGTTAGAGGTGGGAACGTGAATTTGGTATTCATCTTCTCTGAGATAGTAACTGAAATTGTAAAATTGTGATATTTTATGGAATTTCTAAGAAGCTCAGCAATCGAGGCAGAACGAAGGGGGTAGATAGTGGAACCTGAAGGGAAAACTAACACTTTGGTGTATGCAGAGAGAGGAAAAGAAGAGGAAGGTCAAAGGGAGAAGGGCGCGGGGGAGAGCAAGAGAGACCCAAGAGAATTAAATATTAGGTTGGTGCAAAAGTAATTGTGGTTTAAAAGGTTAAAAATAATTGCAAAAACCATAATTACTTTTGCACCAACCTAGTAATAGTATACAACAGAGTCTGAAACTACTTTCTCTGAAAGACTAAAAGGTGTTGTATGGCAAGCCATATAGTTTCTATGACAACTACTCAACTCTGCCATTGTAGCACTAAAACTAGAGAGAAAATAAATGAGCATGGTCGAGTGAAACCTTATTTACACTAACAGGCGGCAAGACAAGCACGCTTAAGTGGGCCCATCCCTGAAATGAGAGGCACAGCCCACAGTCTTGAAGGTTGTAGAGAGGTCCAATGGCATTGTAACTGAGAAGTGGACCTTGCACTAGGGAATTATAAAAACATTATGAGGTTATTTTTTAATGTAATAGGGGTAGAAGCCATTATACTATCAAGTGTGCCAATAGGAATTGGGAAAAAATGAATAAATTGCATATCATATGTACACAGTAGCAACATCCAGAATTTGCATAAGTGATTGGGTTTTGAAGTCTTCATTTGGGGTTATGTCAGTCACAGTTGGGGTTATGTCAGTCACAGTTGCTGCTGTGTAGACGCATACAGTTTCAGTAGCAGTAACAAAAGTACAGAAAGTAAGAAACACAGCATAATGGAAGAAGCATCAGTAAGCAGAGTGGGACCCTGGAGAGCTGGTCGTAATCTTGGAGTTTACCATACTTTGAGTCAAGCTTTATTTACTTATGAATTTTTCTCTCATCATGTATTTGATGTGCCAGAAAAATCAGGCATGTATGTGACCAACTGATATTCTGAAACCAAATGAGATCAGAACATCAGTTGTACAAATATGTTATGAAGACCGTGCTTCATCACCCTTCAGGTGATAAAGTCTGGAGTTGTAATTGATTGCTCTCTGTGCAGCTTGCTTGAGGTGACCAAAAGGCAAAGCTAGTGCAGTTTTTACGGAGTATTCGTATTACTGTCACTGATGATTCTCATGCACGTATCTCCAGCTGGATCTTCGCCTGTGCTCCCGGCTCATATAGCCAGGGTGATCCGTATCGAATGACATCATTCCTATCATGTCATTCTTCTGCTCAGTGCCCTCCAATGGCTTCCCTTCTCCCCCAGCACAAAACTCAAAATCCTTACATGGCCCCCAAAGCCTTCCGTGCTCTGCACACCCTCCTCTTCCTGCTCATCCACGTTTCTTGCCCTTTCTCAGCTCCAGTTATACTCTCCTTGCAGGACCTCAAACACATAAAACTCGCCCCACCTCAGAGACTTTGTACCTATTGTTTGCTCTGCCTGGAATGCCACCCCTGACAAAAAAATTAATAAATAAAAAATAAAAACAAACCCACATCAGCGAGCCTCCCTCAACTCTTTCAGGGGCCTGCCCACAGCTAATCGTGTCTCTCTAGCCCCTACCCACTTCCTTGCTTTATTTTTCTCCATATACCTGACAGAGTATGTGTTTTTCATATTTTTTTGTTATCTGTCTCCCACTAGTGTGAAAGCAGGAATGTTTATCTGCCTTGTTCGCTGCTCTCTCCCCAGCACCTAGAAGTGCTGGGTACTTCATAGATGCCCAATAAATATCTGCTGACTGAATATATAAATGAATGTTTGCACCAAGGGGAGTAGCGGTTTTATGTATTATCCAATATGTATTCTCTAGTGATATTTTCCGTTTAGCTATATTTAAAAAGAAAACTGCCTAATTTGAATTAATCCAGGAAAGGTGAGGGATTTACAGAGAGTATTAGCTCAGGACTTCATATAAGGGATCGTTGAAGAAGCACTAAATTTACTGTCAGAGTGAAATAGAATGGTGATTGACTGCTAAGCGCCAGGCAGGTACTAAATGCTTTGCATATATTATCCCATTTACTTCTCACAGCGGCATTGGCCAGGGAAGAACCTGAGGATGAGTGGTGGGAAATCAGTTGCCCAAGGTCAGATGGTTGCCTGTGACAGAGCCAGAAGTCACATCTATATTCTCTGAAGCCAGAGCCGTGTTTCAGTCCTAGAGAAACACTGTGACTCTCCTCTTGGGAGCAATTCCTGCATTGAATGAGTTGGAGGAGGCCTCTTCTACTCTGTGATGCCGTGATGCTATGAATTCGCCCCCTGTGCATGATTCCCCCCATACATTCATTTTCCCTTTTACCTTCTCCGTTTTCTACTGCCCTTCTTTCTCGCAGAAAGCAGTGGCCCTCCTGGAAGCCAGCGTTTCTCTAACTGGGCCATGCTTCAGCCTTGGCAAAGCAAACAATGCGGGCATCTGCAGGTAGCAGGCAGCCTGTCAGTGGCTGGAAGAGGGAACAAAAGGCTGGCAGCACTGCAGCCGCAGCCCTCCGGGCTCCTCACCCCACCCATCTGTACTCGCCCATCTCCCCTCCAGCCCTGATGGGTGGAGATGGGGGGGATTGCATAATTCCCTGTGTGATTCATTCTGGGTAGGAGATGTTAGTCTGTAAGTTTCAATGTACAAGGTGTGATCAAGAAATATGGCGAATGTTTAAAAAAAAATTTATTACAGTAAAAGATACATTGCCATCAATCTCTCTCAAAATACCCCCCCTTGCTTCGAACACATTATCCCATCGTTCTTGCCACTTTCTGAAGCAGTTCTGGAAGTCCTCTTTCATGAGTGTCTTTAGTTGCGCTGTCATGGCTGCATTGATGTCCTGAATCGATTCAAAATGTTGTTTACCTTTCATGGTCATTTTGAGTTTGTGGAAGAACCAGAAGTCACACGGTGCCAGATCCAGTTAATAGGTGGATGAGGACACACCATAATGCTTTTATGTGACAGAAATTGCCGTACCAGAAGCGATGTGTGACATGGAGCATTGTCATAATGGAGGATGAAGTAGACACTCACGAAAGAGGACTTCCAGAACTGCTTCAGAAAGTGGCAAGAATGATGGAATATGTGTGTTCGAAACAAGGGGGGAGTGTATTGAAAGAGATTAATGTCAGTGTGTCTTTTACTGTAATAATTTTTTTTCCTTTAATCATTCACCGCATTGTTTGATCACACCTTGTATGTTCATCGATTGTTATATTGTACACATTTAATATGGTGACTTCTGGAAAAACTTCTTTTCCTTTAAGAATAGCTAAATAGGCCAGTTTATTTCGAAGGAAGTGAAAAGAGTGTTTAATCTCTTGACAGAACGTAGGGGGAGGTGGGGGAGGTGAGAATGCACACTGATGCCACTGTGTCTGTCATTCCACTGTTACATGGAAGGAACAGTAAAGTTTAAATGTCTCATGTGAGTTGAAGAGAGGGAAACATGAAGTATAGCTTTGGGTCACCACATATCTGTGAGGATCCATCCATATGAGCCTCCCGTCACCTATGAGCTTGGGTAGAAAAGCGTTGTTCACCTGAGCAGTAATGCCAATCGGTGGTCCGCTCCAGCAAGAAGCCTGCCTGAGGCACAGTCAGCAATCCAAGGAGATGTTTCTAAAGCTCATGTACCTGTAAATGCATTTGGCATACTTTGGATTGAGAAGGGAATCATGTCGAATATAATATGTGGCTTTTATTTTCCTTCTTATATTAATAGCCCACTTAAATGTGTGCTACTAAGTCCCACCTGCCTCTTAGGAGGAAAACAAAGAGGAACTTGATAGGCTGACTGAAACTGTAGCAGCAGTTTGTCCACGTCACTGCCTGGAAAACTCTGGAAGGAGCTGGGAGAAAAACATGGTGCATTGATTCTGTGTTGCTGCATAACAAATCATCCCCAAATTTAGCAGATTAAAATATTTTTTAAAGATATTTATTAAAATATAGCAACATTCAATATTGTATTAGTTCCAGGTGTATACCGTAGTTATTCAACATTTATATACCTAAAGAAGTAATCACCGTGATAAGTTCAGCAACCATCTGACACCGTACTGTGTTATCACAATACTATTGACTATATTTCCCATGCTGTACATTACATCCCCATGACTTACTTGTTTTATACCTGGAAATTTAACCTCTTATTCCTTTTCACCTCCCCCCCTCTTTTTTTTTTTTTTTTACTTTTTCAATTACAGTTGACATTCAATGCTTTTTTATATTAATTTCAGGTTACAGCATAGTGGTTAGACATTTGTAAAATTCAAGATGTATCCCCCTGACTAGTCTAGTACCTACCTGGCACTATACATAGTTATTACCATATTATTGACTATACATATTCCCTATGTTTTACTTTACATCCCCATGACTATTTTATAACTATCAATTTGTAATTCTGAATGCCTTTACCTTTTTCACCCTGCCCCCAACCCGCCTCCCATCAATCACCCCAATAAATCTAGTACCTTTCTGTCACCACACATAGTTATTACAATATTATTGACTATATTCCTTATGTTATACCCTACATCCCCATGACATACTTTGTAACAATCAATTTGTACTTCTTAATCGCTTCCCCTTTTCACACACACCTCCTCTCCCCCAACTCCCCTCCTGTCTGGAAACCAACATAATGTTCTCTGTATCTATGAGTTTGTTTCTGTTTTGTTTGTTTATTTTTTTCTTTAGATTCCACATATAAGCAAAATCACATTGCATCTGTCTGCCTTACTCCTCTCCGCACAGTACCCTCCAGATCCATACATACTGTCACAGATGGCAAGAATCCATTCCCTTCCATGGCCAAGTAATATTCCATTGTATATATGTACCACCTCCTCTTTATCCATTTATCCCTTGATGGACACCCAGGTTGCCTCCACATCTTGGCCATTGTAAACAATACTGCAATGAACATATGGATGTACGTGTCCCCTCAAAGTAGAGCTTTGGGTTTCTTTGGATAAATACCCAGAAGTGGGATTACTGGGTTTTTCTTTGTCTCTTATTGTAGCTTTCATTTTAAAGTTTATTTTGTCTGGTAAGAGTATTGCTACGCCAGCCTTTTTTTCACCCATTTTCATTTTCATGAAATAGCTTTTTCCATCCCTTTACTTTCAGTCTGTGTGTGTCTTTCAATTTGTAGTGAGTCTCTTGTAGGCACCATATGTAATGGTCTTGTTTTCTTATCTATTCAGTCACTCTGTCTTTTGATTGAAGCATTTAATCCATTTACATTGAAAATAATTGTTATTGGTGTGTAGTTTAGCATATTTTTTATCTTTTTTTTTTGCATCCTAAGGAAGTCCCTCTAAGATTTCTTATAATTCTGGTTTGGTGTTGATGAACTCCATTAGCTTTTTCTTGTCTGGGAAGCTCTTTATCTGTCCTTCAATTCCAAAAGATAGCTTTGCCGGGTAGAGTAATGTTGGTTTTACGAGGTCAATTAAGTTCGCGAGCTCATCCTAGAAAAAGTGCTACATACCTCATTGCTGAATATCACTACAGTCACCTTCAAAGTACTCCCCTTTGGAAGCTATGCACTGATGCCAGCGCCTACTCCACCCTTCAAAGTGCTTTTGGAACTCTTTTTCTGGAATGGCCGTCAGAGTTGTCATCGTGTTACCCTTGATGTCCTGAATGTCATCAAAATGTCTTCCTTTCAATATTTCCTTTATCTTCGGGTAAAGAAAGAAGTGATTGGGGGCCAGATCAAGTAAGTAGGGAGGGTGTTCCAATACAGTTATTTGTTTTCTGGCTAAAAACTCTCTCACAAACAGTGCCATGTGAGCTGGTGCATTGTCGTGATGCAAGAGCCATGAATTGTTGGCAAAAAGTTCAGGTCGTTTATCTTTTTTACACAGCCTTTTCAGCACTTCCAAATAGTAAACTTGGTTAATTGTTTGTCCAGTTGGTACAAATTCATAATGATTAATCCCTCTGATACCAGAAAATGTTAGCAACAACGTTGCAGCAAGTTCTCAAACTTAATTGTCAAACTTCATAGGTCCTTGCTTTTCATCACTTTGAATATTTCCTGCCAATTCTTCCTGGGCCTGCGAAGTTTATGTTGAGAAGTCAGCTGATAGTCTTATGTGAGCTCTCTTGTAGGTACCGTGTTTCCCCGAAAAGAAGACCTAGACGGACAGTCAGCTGTAATGCGTCTTTTGGAGCAAGTATTAATATAAAACCTGGTCTTATACTATATTATGTTATATAAGACCCGGTATTATAGTACAGTAAAATAAGACCGGGTCTTATATTAATTTTTGCTCCAAAAGACGCATTAGAGCTGATTGTTCGGCTAGGTCCTATTTTGGGGGGAACATGGTAACTAACTGCTTTTCTCTTGTTGCTTTTAAGATTCTTTCTTTGTCTTTAACCTTTGGCATTTTAATTATTTTGTGTCTGCATGTGGTCCTCTTTGGGTTCATCTTGTTTGGGACTGTCTGCACTTCCTAGGTTTGCATATTTATTTCCTTTGCCAGGTTAGGGAATTTTTCTGTCATTATTTTATTCAAATAGGTTGTTCCCAGATGTGGCTGGGTGACGCTCTAGCTTAGTCAGAGGCTAGCCACCATGTGTACCAGCCCCAGGGCCTCCTGGCAGGAGACTTGCTACAGGCTAAGTTCAGCTGCAGCCTGTATCCTTCCAGGGCAACCTGACATGAGCTACAAAGCAATCTGCAGATGGCTGCCACCCGCACAGAGCTTGAAAGGTACCTAGAGAGGCCAAGGCACATCGAACCAAGGCAGCTCCTGCTAGTGCCAGGCTTAGGACTGCTCAGCCAGAGGTACGAGACACATTGAAGCCAGATGCTGCTTTTTTGGGTTTTGTGAATATTTAAGAAATGTTAGGAAATTCCACAGTATTAGCTAAGACAAGCCGTTTATACTGAAAAGCCACTGGAAGCCATTTGGGTGTGCTGACAAGTTGGGTGGGGTGGGGTGGGGTGTCAGGGAATCAGGGCAAAGGAATGGTGTTAGCCAGGTTGATGGAGACTCAGACATGATGGCCGCCTGTGTCTGCCCACTGTAAAGTGGGGAGGGCTCAACAAAGAAACAGTGTCTTCCACCAGCTCCTCCATCCAGGAGAAAGCCACCCCTCAAGCCCTCGTCCTGAAGCAAAACAATTCAGTTCCTCCCCATATGTCCCTGGTGCCTTTCGAGTTGCTGCCCCAGTGCTGGATCTCAGACTGAGTGAGTCCATCAGTGAGTGAGTCCATGTGTGGGCCCTTTAAGAGGATAACCTGGGATTGTAGCTGCCCTGGCCTCACTCAACTACGATCTCCACTGGTTTTCACAGCCAGAAGTTATGGGGACTTCACTTACTTGCACCAAAACCCTGGGCTGGTAAGGCTGGTGTGGGGCTGGGACCCCTCACTCTTCTGGGGTGGGGGTGGGGGTAGGGGTGGTTTCTGTGTAGCAGAGTTTTCCCTCCCAGTTGTCAATGGTCACATGTGGGTGTGGGAACAACCCATTTCACATCCTGCCTTGCCTACCAGTCTCAAGGTGGCTTCTTCTTCTGTATTTCTTTAGTTGTAGGGCTTCGTTTCAGCTAGACTTCAGGCTATTCTCATTGATGGTTGTTCTGTAGTTTAGTTGTAATTTTTATGTGGTCATGAGAGGAAGTAAGCATGGTGTTTACTTACTCCGCCATCTTGACCGGATCTCTAATAGATTAAAATATTTGCTCAGCATTCTATAAATCAAAAATTTGGAATGGGTTTAGCCAGGGAGATCTCATGCTGGTCTGTCATGCTAGTCACTCATGGCTATAGTCATCTGGTGGCTGGAATATGACCGGTCAGTCTAGAAAAGGATCACTTACATCAGCTGGGGTTAGCTGTTAGCTGAGCAGCATGTCTCTTAGGCTTTCCTGGCGTCTTCACATGGTGGCTGGGTTCCCAGAACATCCAGAGACATTATTTATCGGGGTGATCTTTACAGTAACAGTGTATCATAGATGGGTATTTAAAAGTCAGAGTAAATAGGTTCAACTTCAGGTATTGGAGTTTTTCATTTATCTTCCCAGGGATTTTGTCACATGGAATGCAGCTCACGCAGTGTTCTACAATATCTCCAACTCAGAGGAATGGCACCTCCACCAGCAAAACTGTCTGATCCCTTTTTCATTTAAGTGGAACAAAATCTCAAACGTAAATTATTTTCATATGCTTGTATGTCATCTGCTGCTCCCTTATTTAGGGAGGTAGATATGGTTTTGGTTCTGCTGCCAAGTCACTTTTCTGTTTTCTCTGAATGGGCACTCCAGCGAATGGGCGCTTCCTAAATGAGCTCAAAAACTTAAAGACTAATGGAGGTTAACTAGGGTAATTGTCCCTGTTCCACATTTAATAGAAGAGTGGAATTATGCAGGTATATAGATAAGCTAATCATCTGACCTAATCAGCAATGCAGATTTTTAAAAGCCTTTCTAATTACTTCCTCAGCTTGGCTGAAAGTGTGGGTAAGAAGAGTTTCTCAGCATGTTGGTAGCAGATGTATTTCATAATATTGACTGAAAATATTGGAAAGAAATCCTCAATTATAATGTTCCTGAAAAGTACATCAAAAAAGATACCATATTTAACATATTTTAAACTTTCTTTGAGATATAAACATAACATAATCTAGATGATCAACACTCTCACGCCAATAATTTGGAGTCTTTCGAACAGCTAGACTTTAACTTTCAGAGTCAGATTGCATATTGGTTAACTGCCCATATCTTCCTTGAGGTGCATTACTTACCTATGAGAGCGCTAGCTGTCTTGGACAAAATGGGACCACCAAAATACTCCCTTTTCTTTAGCTATTTGTTAATTTGGTATCTTGGCAAAAGAGTCTTAGTGCATGATGTTTCAACAACTTTAAATGTTAAATTGTTGACATTTACAGGCATATGTAACACCACACAATATGTGATTTGGAAGCCTAGCTAGATCTGTTACTCATTTTCTTGGCTGAATTTGAGTAGCTATGAATGATTGTTAAATGCATCATTCTATAGCAGGATTGCCCAAAAGAAACTATGAATTCCTGGTGGAAATGCCTATATCATCCCCATGTCATGTGCTACATGGAGGGCTGGTGGTTCTTCTTTACCTTCTGTGAGCTGCTCAATATCTTCCCCATACATTCTGTTTAATATAAGTTAGTCCAAGCCAGTTTCTGTTCAGAGACATGGTGGTTTCCGTACATTTGGAATGACTGAATGCTTAAGTAGCTTTCTATGAGCAGATGGTTGTGGAACTGGTGCCTTTCTTCTCCAACATCCCTCTTCTGGGAAGTCTTCTCTAGAGGTCATGTACCATGTGTGGTACAAACAGAACATCCAAAAATTCTTTAATGAGTATCACTGCATAATTTCTGGCATTTCAGGAAGCGAATGCTGTATTTGAGAAATTGGTTTATTTGAGGGCTGAGTCACATGACAATGGATTGTTTTATTTTATTTGAGGGCCAGAAAATATGGGTAATCCAATATATGGTTTAATTTCTTTGCTAGTGCTGGAAACTAAAACATAATTATGCAATCGAAAGTTACAAGATGTAATACTTTTCTATACCCAAACTCTTAAATCTCTAGATCAGAGTATCTCAACCTGGCACTAGTGACATTTTAGACTGGTTAATTTTTGTCATGGGAAACTGACTGTCCTGTGTATTGTAGGATGTTTAGGAGTATCATTGGCTTCTGATGCCAGTAACATCTCTCTCCCTGCAAGGTGTGACAAATCAGAATGTCTCCAACATTGCCAAATGTCTCTTGGGGGGCAAAGTTGCCCTGTTTGAGGACCATTGATTTAGGTTATTTGAGTTGTTTTCTCTTTAAACAACTATTAGCAAGCCCTTTCATTGTTTGTAGTACATTTTAATATGTATGGCAGATACACTAATGCATTAGATTCAACAGATACAAGTTCCTCCCTGACCAAGTTTAGTTACAAATATGTTGAAACTTTCTAGATATACTTTTTCTACCCATATTATAAATGTGATGTAGGATCATAAGAAGTTCTCTCTGTGGGTAAGAAAAATGGTGAAATACCAGCATTTCCCTGAAGTTCTAGCTAATGCATGATGCACAGTAAGAAAAAAAAAAATTGTAAATGTACCCGGATATCATTGTAACCATGATTTTAAGTGATTTTGCTTTCTTTTGCAAGCAGTGGTTCTTTTAGAAATGTTATGTAGCAGGTTTGAGGAGCAGTGATCTGGTTGGAACTGCCTGGAGTGGAAGTCATGCATTTTAACAATGCAATTGTGCAGCGAGTAGAATACTTTTAATTTAGAAGCCATGTGTATTTTGTGCTTGCGGTGAGGGCTGATGGAAATCCTAGGCAGTGGTCTAAAGCTACTCACAGAGAGAAGGAGGTGGAAATGAAATGTAACTTTAAAAAATATACATTAACATATGAAGTGCTGACTGTAATTTTCATTTGAAAGGATCTGATTGTCTGGGGACCAAGGGGCAGATCATTAGGCTCTTTCTTGCTTTGGCTAAGTTTACAGTGGGAGGAGGATCATATCTGGAAATGCCTTTTATGAAAAATGAAATCAGGATGGAGACAGAGAGTATTTTTTAGCACATATAATCACATAATTAAAAATGCCATTACTTCTGTCATTTTTCTACACTCAGATTTCCACTTAACAGCAATAATGAACTACACGATAATCATTCACTGAAGTATGGAAAATACCTAAAACCTTGAGTCTTGTGAACCTTGTTCTTCTTAAGCTTATTATGAGGGCTGTAAACAGGAGCAATAAAATGGCCAGGATTCTGGCAGCAGGACCAACGAGAAGCCAGACTGCCCCACAGTAACTCAGGGGCTACATGACCTAATCAGCTTCTGACCACTCGGGAGTAGGTAATATCATGGATTTTAGAGTTTCTACTCTGTATTCATGTCCTGAAACTATTGAGAGTTGAGGGAGGTTTTGTAAATCAGATGAAGAGGAGGAAAGAGTCAGTGAGTGCTCAGTACATAAAATACGTCACTTTCACTGATCCCTGGGATTTCTGGACAATTCCATGTATGTGATAGACACAGAGGAGACCTTCCATGCTTGCTATTGGTCCAGGACAAGGTTAACTGTCTGCACACTAATTTTAATTCATATATATGCCTTTTTTTCCCAGCACAAATGGACCCCCGAGGCCTATCTCCCAGACAAAGTAAAAGTGACAGTGATGATGATGACCTGCCAAATGTGACCTTAGATAGCGTTAATGAAACTGGATCTACGGCCCTTTCCATAGCCAGAGCAGTACAAGAGTAAGTATCACATTCTCAGGATGAACTAAGAATTGCCAAGGTGTTCAATGGATAATGGAAACAGCAGCATCTCCTGTTCCCCAGATATGTCATTCTAGCCCTGAACTGGCACACATGTCAGCATCTTTCCATTCAGCCGTATGTTCTTTGGGAGGAGAGTAGGAGAAAGCCTGGAGTGTTTTACATAGCTGAAAATTTGTGTTCTGTTAGAAATAAGACGTCTGTGCATCTTTTCTAATACTTCCTGCCCCTTCTCCTGAACTCTGAAAAAAAAAAATTGTTCTTTTTGAATGTCACTATCCAATTATCATCATCGTTATTATTATTCATATACAACAGTCAAAAGAAATAAAACATAGCACGTGTTATTATCTTGTTTTTATGGGAAATGTGCAGAATAGGTTATTTGAAATTTCAAGTTAGAAGATAATTTGTTGAAAAATCAGGATCGTGTAATTTTTGAGAGGATCTTTTCTCTCTTTTTCTGGACGATAGGTTTAGAGCTCAGCCTTTGTTTATTGAAAACAGCTGTTTTTCTGTCGTTGTCAGTTCTGTATTTAGCATTGAACCGATGGCTGGTCCATCTATATTTTTTCTCCAGAACAATTTTTAATCACATAATCTTGAAGAAGAGGAAGATTTAAATAGTCACTGTTATTGCTGACACACATGTTAATTAACAGTTTATTCAAAATGATCTTGGTTACTTCCTATATATTTCTTTTCTCCAAATATTGAATTAAGTACCTACTCTGTTCCATGCATTAAGCCTTGAAATAAAATAAATAGTATAGCTTTTTAAAATTTAAAGCATATATATATATATATGTATATATATATGCGTGTGTGTATAAAATGAGCAACATATCTCTATGTAATATGTATTATATATTGATGTTACATATGTATGTATATACACACAAATATATGTGATATATTAGAGGAAACCAGGATATAGTGGATCTAAAATGAAATTTGGGATCAGATCTGGCTTCAAACTTATATTCAAGTTCTTAATAGCTGTTTGACTTTTGGCAAGTTATTTAACTTTGGCAAGTTATTCTTCATCTGTAGTAAGAAAATCAGAATACTTAGTTGTTGTGAAGGTATGATACAGTAACAAGGTATTACAAGCAAGTCACGAAGTTTGAGCATATAGACTTTAATTAATGGTGGAAATAGTATTATAATTAGTGGGAGAGGTAAGAGTGATAGTGTGGAGTATATGACAACTAGGAAGTACAAGTGTTGGGAGTTTCATTGTTCATTGTACAAATGAAGATACTGAGGGTCATGGAAGTTAAATGACTTGTCCAAAGTCATATAATAAAGGATAACAAGACAAAGTCGGGGACTTCTCAATCCAAAAACCGATTTTTTTCTGAGAATGCCTCTAATATCTTTTTCCAATAATATTCTTCCACTTGAATAGTTTATAAAAACATTTTTTCAGATTTGTTCAATTCACTGGTTGTAGTAACTTAGTTTTTCTAAAGCAATTGTTAACTTGAACCAGGACAGGCATTGAATCAAAGGGATTGCTGAAATCATATTTAAAGCGGTGGCATGCCAAGTCACCTCATCACTCGTTCAGTGACCAGCACTGTGAGCCTGGATTTGTGGGAGCTGAATTTTAAGGTCAAGGATTCCATGTTCCCGTGTAAAATCAGACTAAACAAATACAAGTTTTAATACTGAGATGAATAATGAGTTTCATAGACATTTCAATCACATTGTTTTTCTGCAGATTTTACATATATATACATATGTAAAAAAAAAAAAAATATATATATATATATATATATATAGAGAGAGAGAGAGAGAGAGAGACTTTAGAGATATGTGCGTGTTTCTTTTAAATAAAGCTTTCAAGTTTGGAACTGTGATTACTAAAATCTAAATTATACTCACTCCATTTGGGACTTATATAGCAAGTAATGGTCTTCACTTCTTAAACATAACCACGTTTGTTTCGTGCTTTTAATATTATGTGCTTATACTGTAATATATATTAATGTGAAACTTTTAATAACAACCTGAGAAACTGGAGCCTTCATTTTCAACATAACCTCCTTAATTTGCTTTGTGAAAACATTTTCAAGCCACAGTATTTTTGTATAACTGTGCATATGCCTGCCTTTGTTACTGTTACAAAACTTGCATGTGTACCTAGGGAAATGCCAGATTCATTATTTATGTAAGTGTTTTCATTAAACGATTAGTAAAGAATACTGAGCTGTCACCTGGGAAGCCCTAGCATGCCAGGACCCATCAATAGTTAATTAACCATCATTCAAGACGGAGTATATGTGTGTGAACACTGGAGAGTGCAAAGATACTATTAGATGAAGCAAAAAGAATGTTTTGCAGAGACCTCTTAAATATAGGTGTATTTCAAAACTTACAGTAATATGTTGAGAAAAATTTTATGCTGGGACAAATAAATATATAATCCTTGTTAGAGAATTAGAAAATAAAAACTGTGCCCAAGTTTACCCGAAGTAACTTTCAATGTATACAATTGTGAACATGTCTTTCTGCTCTTCTGCTATTTAACGCATATCTCTGTTTCATTATTAATTTCTCTTCCCTCTTTTTCTGTTTGCCTTTGGATCTTGATGCCTTGTCTGAACTCCTAAGTTGTCAAACAAACAAACAAAAAAATTGAATAATAAAAGGATAAAACATCAGCTTGGTATGGTCAAGATGAGAGGATTTTGAAAGACATCTATTTTTTGCCTTTGCAGAACTTTTCTAAGAGAATTAGGTTGAGAAGAATGTTTGCAGGTAAAGAAAGAAGTGATGAAATCAAAAGTTTATGTACAGAAGTAGCATCTTTTAAAAGACCTGGGCAACCAGTTTACTTTTGTCTTTTCAATTAATGACGAAAAGAGCCATAGTTTAGGGAGAGTTCAAAGGCTAGCCTCTTATTTCATTGGCCCCTAGTGGAGTGTCAAGAGAAGGGGGGAGATGAGAAAGGAGGGTGTTAAGGAAGCTTGACACTAGAATGGTGTGACGCTGCCTTGTCCTAGACCAGCCCTTAGCACTAGATGCTAATCCACAGGCTAAATATCTCCAGCTGAAGCTCTCCTTCCCCATTCAGGTTCGTAGTCTTGCCTCGTGCAATAATCAGTATAGTCTGGATTTTTAAAATGGTGCTTACTTTATTGACATTGTTATAGTTGTATAGCATAAAACTTGATATGCTAATAAATGTTTTCTAAATGTCTGATACGTATTTTACTGGTTTTTAAAATGAACTTTTATTAAATCTTCCATTTAAGAAATGTTTCCTTTGATTTAAAATGGCAGAAGTTGTTAGTCAAAATTGCATCCCCTGCCCCCCCCACCCCCCCCCGCCAATAGTCACATATTCCTACCTTTACATAAAAAGAACATTGCTTGGTGGCTAGAGCAGCTAGATCACTCAATTTATATACACTTATATAATGAGGCTGCTGATCTGTGCTAGGGCTGATCATTTCAAGCGTTTTACTTTTCATTTGATTTCCCATTTATCAGCTCAGCATCAATGAATTCAGATAAATTGGAAGAACTGGCCACAGAGGGTAGAGCCCAGGCAGGCTTTACCTTTTTCTTATTTCCATTGTGCAGAGGGTGCCAAAACAATGTATACACATTTTAAGAAAGGAAAAAACAGTATTAAAATTGTAATATTCAAAATGCACCGATAACAAAAGATGAATACAAGTCATGTGTATACATGTTTTTGGTACCCCCGGTATAGACATGTCTGAGTCAGACACCATATATTCAGTAATTCTGAAAAAGCCAACTTTCAGCAATTTGTAGGACATGTTTTCTCTTAGTCTGTGTTTTTGTTTGTTTTTTCCCATGCTTGATGGTAAAATAGGGTCATTACGCTTAACAACTTGACAAACATAATTATGAAATAAATGTTTGGGGGAAAAAAGAGGTCCAGGCACATGATTAGAGCAAATTATTATAATTAACTCTAACTCTAGGCAAAACAATGATATTTTTCACATAGGTAAAGTCTGGCTTTGTTAGCCGGAGCCTCTCATTTCTGTACCTCTTTTTCTTGTTTCTAATTTGAAACATTTGCAATCCTCATTTGTTGGTGTGAGTAGACTAATCAATTTCCTTCAAGTTAAAGTGTAAATGAATCACAATATATGAGAGACAGCCCTCCTCAGAGAATTTCTATTTAACCAGGAACAAGCCTTAAACTAAAAGAATATGGATCTAGATATTATACAGTAGTTTCCAGAAGAGTGAAGTGGGAAAGGGGAAAGGGGCGCGGGGAGAAAGCAGAGGAGGATGTTGAGGACGTGCACCTGTGTTTCTCAGTGTCAGTCCTTTCAGAATTGGTGAGGGCACATTCGTGTTTAACTCACACCATGTCTGAGGAGTCTATCCTCTGATTTTGATGATAACTCTCAGAGGGGAACAACAGCAACGTAAATTAGTAGTGTTAGTCACTTTTTGCTGTGAGTAGCATCGCTGATATTTGCATCTGTTAAAAGGATATCTAAATGGTTCGTAGTCATTACATTTAAGCTAATTGAAACACGGCACTGTCTTCTTCCCTGTTTTTATTACAGTTGACCCTTGAATAACACAGGTTTGAACTACTGAGGTTTCGCTTGTACATCAATTTCTTTCAATAAATACTATAAATGTATTTTGTCTTCCTTATGATTTTCTTCATAACTTTTTTCTACCTTAATTTATTGTAGGAATATAGTTTATACACATACAAAACGTGGTAATTGACTATGTTATCGGTAAGGCTTCCGGTCAACAGTAGGCTATTAGTAGTTAAGTTTTGGGGGAATCAAAATTTACACATGGATTTTCGAGTACACAGGAATCAGCGCCTCTAACCCCCACACTGTTAAAGGGTCACCTGTATATTGCTCTCGCACAGTGTCTCTCTTAAAGAAAAACAATTTGAATTTCTGGAAAATAGAGAATTTTACCTTTAGTATATGTCGTGCTGGAGACCCTGCTCGCTGCGCCACCCGTCGTGCAGGGCGTCCGGCGGGGTCTCTGCTCCCGCTCCCCACACAAGAACGCAGGATATGGTGAGGCCAAAAAGGAACACCCACGGAGCCATAGGTAGGGGAGTCATACCACTATATTTTCTCTGGCGGCACTATACTCTCACTGGAGGCTGGATCCACACTGTCCGCAAACCGCCATCCACACTTGCCAGCCCAGCCGCCATCTTCTTGCTAGCCTCCATTCTTTCTCTCTTCCTCAAACCGCCATCTTTCTTCTCTCTCCTTCCTCTCCTAGCATAGCCACAGCAGTTATACTGTGGCCAGTGGCTCACTGGTCACAGCCGACGGCCAACCAGCCACAGCTGATGGCCATGCAATCACAGTCGGCCATCTACTACCTGAGCCAGCACCTGTCCATGTGAGGCCGAGAGCCCGGAAACTACTCTCTGGGGCTCCGCCCCCACAGTATATTTTCACACTTAAATACTCTTTGAAAGCACAGATATGGTAGCAATTTGATATACTGTTGCTTTCTTCAAACCTTGTTGCTAGTTCAGTTATTGTGGTTCTTATTTTAGAAAATTGCATTGAATGGTCAGAGAAGGTCAGAAATCTTGGGGGTGGGAGGATTCCTTCCTTTTTCTTGTTCTAAACTTCTTAACCACCACTCTGTTTCTCTCAATTTCCTTATGTATGACTGTGTTCATGTCTTTTAAATTACAGTGGAGAACAGTACTAGAGATAAGGAAAGACAAAAGAACTGTTACTCAGAGCCTACTTCGGGGCAGATTCTATGAAAACCCATGTAGTCTTCATTTAATTTGCCCTATGATCCAGTTTTTATCCAACAGATAAGGAAACAGAGGCTCGGGTTTACTCTGTGTCCAGAGATCCTACAGCTAGTAATTGGCAGAGCTCATATTCAAATCCAAGTTTGTCACTCTGTAAACCCATATTACCTTATGAAGACAGCTTCTGCTTTTGTTCTGTGGCTTTAATATTTCTAAACTGTAAATATCTAAAACAAGCAAAGCTTTTTGAATCTTGAAAAGTCAGGATACAACTATTATGAAATAATTTCAGATTTTTTTTTTTTATCGTTAAGCTCATTGTTGCTTTAAATATAATCTGATTTAAGAGCATTCTATCAAATGCTTTCTCAGAAATTGCTTTAAAAAGGCATTTCACTTCTATAAACCACAGCAGATTGTTCTGACATTTTAAATATAAGCCTTATTTTAAATTTAAAGAAACATCAAAAATAAACATTTTTACAAATTATATCAAGCACTTTAAACATAATTTGGGAATGTTAAACAATTCTTAATTCAAAACAATGACTTTCATAGAATAAACCCTAGTGGAGGCCAATATGAAGTTACCTAAATCTAGTATTTTATATACGCTTAACCATTATTAATCCTTTCTAAAATTCACTGAATATGATTCAACTTTAAAAGGTTAAGCAAGTCTTCTATGTAATACCTCAGATAACTTTTTCAAATACAAAACATTTATACCAGCAGGGAAATTATAAAAACATATGTAAATTACACCGAAGGGCTTGATTAAAAGGCTATCTATTTACAGACCAATGCAGTTCACCCTAGAAAGCACTCATGGACACAAAAACACTTAATTGAATATAGATGCAATTCTTCTACAGTTTCATAGCAAACTAAACTGCAGGTTTATATTGAAATGTGAGGAAATAAAACACAAACATAATAGAGTGTTCGTTCTTCTTATCAACTTCACTGTTACTATTATTTCATTAAAAGCAATTATTGCCAGAGAAAATGTGTTTTCAAGTATGTTTCTGTATAAACATACACACTGACTTTCCCAAAGCCAAAAAATGAACATGCCTTTTAGAATCGCTCTGTCAGTCTTTAAAAGTTTGCTGAAGGGTTGAAATGGTACTGTTGTCATCTTATTTTGTATCCCTTGACCGAAAGATCTGAGAGTATTTGGGTCATGTCTCTTCCCTCATCTGCTGATTAGAATAAACCTATCTGAGTTGATTGTGCCCAGAGCTCAATATGTCAAGTGATTTCAGCTTTTATTCTTAAATCCTTCCCAGATTCTTATCTCATTAAAAAAAAGCTGTATCTTTTAAGCCTAACAAGTTTGGGACACCCTCAAATTCCCACTTCATGTCTTACCAGAGAAACATCTTTGATTCAGACCTTTAGATGGAGGTCCAGCGCTCTCATAGTGACTCATGGCTGATATGGGAGCTACCCGATGATGAGTAAATCTAAGAGCTTCACTCTCTTGCCATGGGCCTTAAGCTCATTTAGGTTGCTCTTCTTTTGAAGGAAGTCAGAAAAGGCTGCTGATTACCGTGAATGAACACAGATAAAGCCTAAAGTGTATGCTTAGCCTTCATCAGTCCAACAGTCTTCCAAGCCAAAAGATAAAAATTAAAAATTATTATCACTGAATAACTCAGACCCTGGGTATCAATAGCAAGTTGGGAACTGTACACCCATGCACAGTCCCTTTTATCTGCTTGATGGGCAGTGTTGATCTCTTTTTAAATTAAAAAAAGTATAATCAAGTTTGGCGTATAATTTGAGATTATGTTTTTAAAAAATTAGTAATTTCTAAGGTAACTCATCATTTTAAATATAATTGTCTTTTCCTGTGGTCATACAGTATACTGTAAACTGATTACAAGTATGTATTTGGTTTCAGTTGCTTGACATATTTTTCCACGTGCTGTCTTCATGTACCTTTTTCTTGCTATATGTTCTACCTATAATTACATTGCACACTTGTGTACACATTTAATTTTCATACATATGTATATATTCTTAATGGGTGTAACTAGTGAATACAGGTAGTCATTTCTCATGCATTTTTGATGTGTGTTGACATAGATGTTCAGTGATAAGGTTGAAATATTAATGTTTTGCCTCAAGTTCCCAGAACTATTCATCACTATTTCATTTATTAATATAGTCAGAGAGCGTACACATGATAAAAATCCATACTGTAATATAGTTGAAATTAACTCAATTCACCAGGTCTTCTTATTATTCCTCATGAGTTATAGCCATTGTACCATAATTTTCCTTTACTTTATAGCACTTTACCACACACTTGAATCTCAATAAATACATTTACTTACATGCACCAAATGGAAGTAAACAAAATTGAAGGATACATTTTCTTGGAGGACCTGCTGCTATATAGAAAAATCTGATATAGAGAGAAAAAAATAGCTTGGATAAGAGTGAATCTTATCAGGCTGGTGTTTTGCCATCTGCTTTCACGATCACATAGATGAGGGTAACCACCTAGTTGAACTCTAATATATCAGGCATCGTGGCTTATCCTAAAAATTAAATCCCAAACCATGTGCAGTTAGTATAGTAAAAATGCCAGTACATTTTAAGGCTATTTCTGATTAATTTGTAAAACTATTAGTGTAAAGGAAAAAAATCCAAACCTTAAATTATAAAATGAAATTAATTCTGCCACATTTTAGTTTTAAAATTATCCGATGTAACATTAAGTATTATTTCTACTTATAGGAAAGCACATTTAATATATAAAAAGTGAACCTTTAACTTAATTTTAAAGTAATTATATATTCTTGCTAAAGTGATCATTTTATCAATCTAATTTTTTAAATAGTTTTAGGTGTACAAAACAACATGATTAGACATTAAACACCCCTCCTGTCCCCAAGTGATAACGCCACCAAGTCTACTACCCATCTGACATCGGACATGGCTATTACAATACCATTGACTATATTCCCTATGCTGTACTCAACATCCCGTGAATGAAGACACACACACACACACACACACACACACACACACATATACATATTTAATTATAGTTGACATTCAATATTATTTTGTATTAGTTTCAGGTGTACAGTGCAGTGGTTATGCATTTATATAATCTATGAAGTGGTCCCCCCAATAAGTCCAGTAACCATCTGACACCCTACATAGTCTTTACATTATTGATTATAGTCCCCATACTGTATTTCACATCTTCGTGACTATTCTGTGACGACCAATTTGTACTTTCTAATCTCTTCACCTTTCTTACTCATTCCCCAGCCCCCCTTCCATCAGTCTGTTCTCTGTATCTATGAGTCTGTTTCTGTTTTGTTCGTTCGTTTATTCTGTTCTTTAGATTCCACATATAAGTGAGATCGTATGGTATTTGTCTTTCTTAGTCTGACCTATTCCCTTCAGCTTAATACCCTCTAGGTCCATCCATATTGTTGCAAATGGTAAGATTTCATCTTTTCTTATGGCAGAGTATCAATCTAATTCTTAATATTAGACTGAGTCAAATAATATTTCTAGGTAGAATTAGATATCTTTTTAAATAATTTAAATAAAAACAATTCTATCTACCTACCTACCTACCTACCTGTCTACCTATCTGCCTATCCTTCTAAATATTGGTTAGTGTTACTTTTGGCTGCAAACTACAATAAACCTTACTGGAGACCCCAAACGTAGAACAATTTTTCCGATATAACAGGAAGTCTGACATCAGTAGGGCACGCTGCTGGAGGTGCTCAGAATGTTCTTAGGGTTTCTTTTCTGTTTCTGATTTGTTGTCTTTCACTTGTGGCTTTCTTCCCACTAGTTATATGAATTCTGTTGCATCTTTAAGTATCCTGCCCTTATTCTAGTCAGAAGGGAAAGAGCAAAAGCAGAACAAACCAACCAACCTACCAGACGAACATACCAGCCAACCATATCACTTTTAAAAAGCTGTCCCAGGAACCCCACTCCGTGACATCAGCTTATATGTTATTCCCCAAATCTTATTGCCCCAAATTGGTTTACATGGTCCCAATGATTGCAGTATGGCTAAAGAAAAGAAAAATTTTGGACAGGGACTGAGTCAGTTAACCAATAATGTCTGCCACCAAGGTTAAAGTTTAATTTATTACCTAAACACACACACATATGTTATATGTTAGTTATATATGTGTGTGTGTATATACATATATATGTATATATATACACACACATATATACATATGTATATATGTATATATATATATATATATATATATATATATAGTTCACATATATAATCAGTCATCTATTGCCACTATAATTCTGTAATAGATAGCCCTTCCAAAACTCAGTGGCATACCATCATAAAACACTTCTCTTCCATGCATCAGCTGGTCAGCTGGGGCAGGTCTACAGGTTGTTGGGGCAGTATTGTTCATGTCTCTCATTTTTCTAAACCCAACAGACAACCCAGGGCATGTATTTCTCATGGCAATGGCTGGAGCACAGAAAGGTAAGCCCAATTTGTACAAACACATTTTAGGCCTTTGTTTGTATCACTCAACTGCCAACATCCCATTGGCCAAAGCAAGTCATATGACCAAGCCCAGCATCGGTGGGGAAGGGAGATATAGTCCTCCCTTGGAGATGAGGAGCTTAGGAGAGTGATGACTAATATACTGTTTTGGAAAAGAAAGGCTGTTGTTTGTAGAAGCAATTGAAATTAACTAATTTACCTGTTTTTAAAATCTAATTTCCTAAGTTTTAGCAAATTTTAGTCATGTTCTCTTATAACATTCCTAGATGGTTCTGATGAATCTCTTAAGTTCTTCTCCCTAGATTCACTTGACGTATTTTTTTCAAATCGATAATAACTAACACATTAATTGTGTCTTCATATTTGAATTTCATAGTGCAAATCCTCATCTCCAGGGTTATACTCTCAGAAATGTTTTATTTCACCAAATGTTTTTGTATTTCTAAAATACAGAGCTTGACAAGAGGCCAATTCCAGCTAAATAAGCAAAATCTTTGAAATATGGCTATATTTAGACTCTAAATTCAAATTAACATTGATTAACCTCTTATGGTGCACAAAAAGATCAAAAAAAATATCAGCTATTGTGCTTTCCCCACCTGATTTCTGAAATTACATAGCTGTGGGCTGCAATATTGACAAAATACAAATAAAACATAAAATCAAAGCTATTACATGGATAATTGAAAATAGAATCTTTGAGCTAAAATTCCATGATCTTTTAACAGAAAGTGTTTTGGTCTTGAATTCTGCATCCAGTCTCCATTTTATTTGTATACATAAGCACTATTACAAATGAGAGAAAACATGGGATTGATTCTTATAGTCTCCATTTCCTAATGCAAATATAAAACTTACTTTAAATTGCACATTTAGAGAAACTTTTCTAATATATGATAGGAAAATGCAACGAATATTGATTAGAAAAAAATAAATGACATTTTTAATCAAGAGATTAAAATATCTTCCTGCCGTCTTGTATTGTGTAGATTAGATTATGGGGTTAAAATATTAATTTTCACTACAGCTTTTTTATGATGCTTATTATCCAAGTAAATTCAGCGACCAGTAAAGGTTTTACAATGTGAGAATATCCAGCAAAATTAGAAATTGTTCAAGAAAACAAACAGTTATTGATTTAAAAGCATATAATCTCTCTACATACTAAAAGCAACCTTTTTTTTTTTTTTTTTTTAATGTATTTGTAGCTTTAGCTTTTTACTTTTACATTTTTTTCACCCAAGTTTCCAGGTTGACAGCTACCTTGAAGCAAATGTGGGGCTTCATAAATCTTGCCACGTATATCTTTTGAAAGATCAAGATTATACTGATGTTTTCAAAGGGATTGCGTGGTAAATTATTAGTCATAAAAATGAGTAACAGGTTGGTCATGTGCCTAAAAAATCAGGAAGAATCTATCGGAAGTTGTTGAAGTAGTTCAGACATGAGCAACTCTGGGCTTCAGCCAGGGCTCTAGTGGTGGCTTTTGAATAAGTATCAGTAACAATAACCCTATGTGTTGTATTAAAAATGTAGAGCATTGTAATTATAAATTTATTTTTTGTGTATCTGGCAATGTTCCTTTTCGTAGTCATGATTGAAACATAGTGATGATTTGTCAGATGAGAAAAATAAGACTCAGGAGAGTTAAGTGACTTAGCTGGTATCATTAGAACTAACGAGTAATGATGTTAATGGTGCCCAATCAGATGTAATTTTCCACATGTTAAAAGTGCTCTTTCCTGCATTTTGTCTTGAAGGATTTGTGATTTATATTTTAAAGGAATAATTGATAGTTTTAGTGATAACCAGACTCTAAAGGATAAAAAGGAGGAAGAAGGAATGGCCATGCCTCAAAAGTGAAGGATGTAATTGAGAGGAGTGGGTGGAAGAGTTTGACCTAAGGACGAAAGAGCCAGATGGGGCGGTCCTGATTTTACTTGGAGATCTAGAACTGGAACTGATTAGAGAGGACTGGAAATACAGAAATGGAGTCATTGGCATAAGAACAATTATTGGACTATTGATTTTTTTGAGGTATGATTTACATATAATAAAATACTCTTTTTTTAAGAGTGCAGTTCAAAGGGTTTAACAATTGTATATCCTCATGTAACTGCTACCCCAGTCAAGATACAGGACATTTCTATTGCCCAGAAAGTTGCCTTGTACACAAGCCCCCTATACCCCAATGAATTCACTGCCTCCTCCCAACCCACATACAATCACTTTCTGGTATCTGTCACCAGGGATTAGTTCTAGCCTTTCACTTAGGGAATCGTACACTATGTACTCTTTTGTTTCAATCTTCTTTCTCTCAACATAATGCATTTGAGATTCTTGCATGTTGTGGCATTGCTAAGTAGTAGTTCATGTATGGATGTAACATTATTTATCCATTCACTTCTTGGTGAACATTTGTGTTGTTTCTTGTTGGGGCTGTTATCATAAGACTGTAGGAACATGCACGTGCAACTCTGCCTTGGGCATGTTTTCCTTTCTCTTAGGTACATGCCTAGTAGAGGAATTGCTGGGTCAACGGTAGATGTGTGTTTATCTTTACAGGAAACTACCAAGCAGTTTTTCAAGTAGCTGCATCCTTTTACATTCCCAACAGCAATGTACAGGAGTTGCAGTCGCTCTGCATCTCCAACTACCTTTGGTGTCCATAGTCTTTCTTAAAAGGCATTCTGTTGATTGTTTAATCTTTAAAATAGGATCTATTCAGTTCTGCACAGCAAAGAACACGATGCCAGGGACCCACTTTTGAAGACAGACCTGCAATGAGGAGGCAGGTGAAGAAAGAACAGTTAATAGGAGGGCCAGAGGGGCTACGAGATGCCTCAAGAAGATAGGGAGGAGTGATTTGTCAGTCAGCTCCTTTCCCTCTGAAATTCCAGGAGAGTGAAAAATGAAGTCTGCTCACTTTAGCAAAAAATGAACTAAAGACAATACAGATTTAGTGGAGTTGTTAAAAGGACATATAAGCCTAGATGCAGCAAGTTAATGGGAAGGAATCATGAGTGCTGAAGAAGTAGCAGTCTGTGATTTTGCAGAAGCAAATGTAGAAATGTGGTTGTGAGGGAGAGGAGAAAAATAAGATGACACCAGAATAGTTATGGTCATTTGTATAGATTGGAGATCTGTCTACCCAGAGGGAAAGAACGTTTGAGACAGTTATTCAAATAATTGTGTTTGGAAAACAATTTAATTGCATGTCTGTGTGTGTGTGTGTGTGTGTGTGTGTGTGTGTGTGTGTGTACACATTATATATAATAAACTTGTTTAATAATTATGTGGACAGATCAGTGTAGGTAGCAATTATGAATATTTATCCATTCAAAATAAAATAATTAAAGGTCTAGTGTATGCCAGAGCCATTTTTATCTTCTCTCTGTTTTCGTTGTTGTTACATGTTTGTCTTCTTATCCACATGAACTTTGAAATTCTCCTTCTTTCTTTTGATCTCTTAACTTCAAACATAAATAAGGACTTGTAAACTTGGAACCGAGTATGTAGGTTGGGTCTTGGTTCATTCCAGTGAGAAAATACAGGACTTTCTATTAGTAGCCCTTTCATTTTCTAGCTCTATAATATTTTATAACTCTCTAATCTTCCCATCTCTTATCGATTAGAGACACGAGAGTCTCTTAAGTACTTTCCAGACTGCTGTGCCTGTACGGTGCCCAGGAACTAGAGCGTTACTTCTTTGAATTTCATAGAACTAAGGTCATAAAATCAAAGTTGCAGATAAACCTTACTGATTCATCCAGATACTCCTACCAAATCACTTTGAGTGACGCCCTTGTTCTACACAATGACATGACAAACATCAGAAGAGAATTCCTTCATCCTTATACTTCATTCATTCAGCGCTTATTGAACGTTTGCTATATGTAAGACACCATACTACACTTTGGGGACGAGACAAATAGAGAATGTCATCTTTAACATGCCAAGAATGATTTCATTTTCTGTCCACTATGAGATCTAGGATATTTGTATTCAAAGAAGATCTCTAGTGAATGAAAGTTTACCATTGCAGTAATTTGTGTTATTGCTCACATTTATTGAGCATTGAACATATGCCAGAAAGTCACCAGTCATCATGGGAGACCTGCCTGGCTCAGACAAAACCATCTTTATCATGGGGGCAAAAAAGATTCAAGATGGTCTCAAATGTCTTTCCAGTTTAGGAGTGCGGGGAAGCATCAACACTTTCTTTTTATCAAATCTGATGCTTGTAAAACCCAGACTTTGTTGATTTTGAGAATAAAGAAAAAGAACAGAGCTTTAACTGGAAGACAGAGATGTATATTGTGCGGTGCAGAGCACAGATAAATTAGATAGATAAATTATCTATTAGGTTAGTAATAAATTAGATTACTTAAGTGTATCTAATAAATTTGTTAACCTAGTGTTTCGTACTTTTGTGGGCTAGTTATAAAATAGGTAAACCCTGCATAGAACAGGTTAATCCAAACATTCCTTCATGATCCTTGCACTCTACATACATATAATATCCTTTGAAGATGAATATGGGGAATTGAAGGTGGTACAAAAGTCAGAATGAAAAGGGTTAAAGTTTTGAAATTACTTCATCAGGAACAAAAGGGGAACTTAACGCTATTTTCAAAGTTATGTTTAAATAAATTGAACATTATTGTACAATAGGGTTTTACTGTTTGAACTGGGACAAATGTAAAGGAGGAGGATTCCACATAATAATGTTGTGTATTTTCTTTACTAAAATATACAGAGGTCTTACAACCATGTATTTGCAATTTTTTAAAGGCTTTTCCAATATATGACAATTTTTAAAGGTGAATGGAGGCTCTGGTTCTGCTCCACCACTGTCAAGCAGTGGACCTAGAGTGTGCTGCGTAACGTCTGTGGACATTTCTTTCTTCCAAGCAGAAGGCAAGGGGTTTGGACTAAATGACCCCTGAGGTCCTATTCAGGTCTACAATGTACTAAGCCAATGATTTATTAACATACTAGAGTCCAAGCCTTCCTCAGCATCTGGGAACCATCCAGTATTTTTTGCCATTTATCATGAGGTTCCAAGTTGGTGTTTCTTCTCTATTATGATGCACGATAATGATGTCTAGAATGATAGCTTCACCTTAAGTAGGAGAGCATGTATATTGTGGTTTAGCACAGTTTGTTCCACATTTATATATTCTTTAATAATTCAATTTAGGTAATCAAGCAAGTGTTTGGAATTTGGGGCTTTACAAATCTGTCAAATATGATTTAATTTAATGGTAATGGATAATTTATAAGAGATACAATAGAAAGCATCAAGAACTTTACATGTGAAAAATATTCATCATGACGACAATGGTTGTTAAGGAAAAAGAGTCCTAATCCAGGTAATTAATTCAAGTCTAGGCTCCAAGCTTGTTAATTCTGTGTTTCCCCGAAAATAAGACCCAGCCGGACAACCAGCTCTAATGTATCTTTTGGAGCAAAAATTAATGTAAGATCCGGCCTTATATTATATTGTATTATATTACATCACATTACATTACATTACATTACATTAGACCGGGTCTTATATTAATTTTTGCTCCAAAAGACGCATTAGAGCTGGTTGTCCGGCTAGGTCTTATTTTCAGGGAAACACGGTTGTTATTGTGGACTAACAAAAGGAGTTTGTCAACGATAAACTCTGAGAACAGGAGATAGCATCTGGTGTCAGAAAAGTTGCTTTTAATAATCATTTTCAAGATGACACCTATGGAATCCTAGGTTTTAAATGTTTAGGGTTCATTTTAATGAATTTTAGTTTTTAAGTTGTAGTAACACAATCACATATAAGGGAGTTGCCTTCCAACATTTTACAAACTGGGAGCCTATAAGTATGTTACTTTGTACCACCAGATTATCTTATTTGGGGGGCGACTCACAAAACGGATCTCCCATCTCTGTTCATGTGTTTAAAATTCCTGTAAACGTAATTCTCGAGGTGGTGAACGCAAGAACTTGGCAGAGTGCCTATAACGTAGTAAGACCTCCGTAAATGTTAGATGTTGCTGCTTCCTGTTATCACTGTTTCTATATATAAAAGTTGTCACTTTGCCCTAGTTCTTTTCAAATTCATGTCTACAGATGTCCACTCGCATAAAATTGCACAGCTGAGCACATGACTAGAGCACACGTGCCAGACTCAATTAAACGTCAGGCCAAGTCAGGCACATGTGTTCAGCATGTGCCCTCACCGTGGTCGAGCAGTCACTTGTATAATAACAAGTGAATGTTTACCATGTGTGGCCAAGGTGATGTATTTGAAATCGCCGTGGTCCTTATTTTCTAACTTTAATAATAATAGTAATAAACAATATATACTTTCATTAGAAATTTTTATTAATTATCTTTGAAACAAAAATGTACATTGCTCCATTTCAGGCTTCTGGGCCGTTGTTTTCTTATTAAGGGAGGACACATATGTACGTGGGTACCTTATTAAGGGAAGACACATGTACGTGGGCACAGCAGAATACATTCATGTGACCTTCATAAAGATCAAGATATAGAATATTTTGAATACCTCACATGGGTCCTTATTCCCTTCCACATAGTAATAATCTAGATTATTATAGTACTTGTCCCCTCAGAGATAATCTAAATTATTCTAATGGGAGAAGATTCTAAGATCACAAGATGGCCTGTCAAATTCTCTGACCATCTATAACTAGGAATTTCAGTGGCTGTAGATTCTTTTATACTCACTAATTGAAACAAATATAAGATAATTTGGATGCTGCCATTGCTGTTACAAAAACTGTCCAATTTTAGTATTTATCAAAATACATCATTGTTCTTTTCATATTCACTTCATGATAATTATTAAGGATTTTCATTCATAATATAAATTTTTTATAACTAAATATCGCTTTTATCTTTTTTATATTTTGGGATTCTGTGTACAATTTTCTTGTTAAAAGGCTTCTAGAACTAGCAATTTTCATCTAAGAAATGCATACACATTCGTGTGTTAGGATTCACTGGTTTGCTGGAGTCAGTTGAGAGGAAAGAGTGTAGTTGCAGCTGACTGGCTGGAAATGTCATTTAATCTGCTGTCGGTGCCATAGCCATAGTGAGTGACCTTCCAAACTGGGGTTTCTTTATGTGTCATTGCCTGTGTCTGTGTGACTATGTATATGAACATGGGGAGAAAAGCAGTTGGAAGCAGCTGATTTAGGTCAGTGGCTTGCTGTGTTTAGTGCATTCTACCAACCAAGATAGCAACTTGTGGGGAAAAACTTTTGAGACTACTCCAGCATGATGCCCGTGAACTAGATTCCTGTTTTCACAATTGTATTCTCTGGTCCACAAGGATCATAATTCCAGAACAATAGCCAGGACATTTTGATCTGACGACAGAATTGAATATTTCTGATTCCCTTTCCCATTTCAAAAGAAATTTCAGGATAATGTATATAAACGTGCGTAGTATTGTGTAATTAAAAAAATAACCAGACAAACAAATCAAGTTACAGGAAAAGTAATGCAAGAACAGTTAGCTAAAGCTAAGGAACTGTTAATACGTCGATGTGCAAAGCATGAGGTTCTGCATAATAAAAGGAGGCAAGATGCTAGTGGCGTGTCCATATGTACGTAAAGGTCACTTGGAAGAGGCTTTAGGACAGTAGCCATAAAATATTGCCCTAAAAGGACAACGATTGTTTTGGACCTGACAGCTTATTTGAAATGACAGTTAATGTGGCAGGGGAAAAAAATGTCAATTCAATGTGGAAGTATGAAAAATTGCATTGAAATTATACTACAATGTCACTTATTTGTATAAACATAGTTTCAACTGCATCATTAGATAATAGTGTAAAAATAAATTGTAACTTTTACTGCATGTGAATAGACATGAATATACACTTGCATTAATTAAATCTAATAAAAATTTCTATTCCCTGGCTTTATGAAAAATGTAACTTACACATATCTATTCACTCTGATTATCATATTCTGTTTGTGTCCATTTAATTTTCAGATAACTTGAAGAAAATAAAGTGAAATTGGGCTGTGTTAGAGATTTTGAGAGCAAAGAAAATGAATTCTTTTAAGATTTATTTCTCATGATTTTGACATGCGGAATGTATGTTCCAAGAGGTAGTTCCCCTTTTTCATCAAAAATGTCAAGCTCAGAATAGAAAATTTTTCTTCCACACAATGTGTTATTTTTCTTTCCTGGAAGAGTGAATATGATTTAGTGGAAGCTCAGGAACTGGGTGTCCTTACTCTGAATTTTAATTCCATCTTTATGTTCTGCTGGCTCTGTTTGCAAGTCGTCCAGCCTCAGTACTTACATCTGTAAAATGGAGGTAAGAGTTCCTCACCTATTTAAGACTATGATGGAGGAAACAGCAGAATTAGCTGCAGAGTTCTGCTTCTTTGGAAGACTGTTCCTACACTGTGCTGTGGCCGTCCATGAAAATTCCCTAAGGGTGCTTTCTTTGTAGTACTTGACCGCTGGGACCGTGACCAACACTATGTGCAGTGGAGAGAATGCAGTTACAATCATATGTATCTCTATTACGTGGTTCTGAGTCCCGCCACCCTAGAGAGTATTGGCTATTATTGCTGCAAAATTGTGTCAGGAGGGGTCACTTCCCAAAATACTTGATAATTGGAAGGATTAACTTCCACTCTAATCACAAAATGGTGCCATTAAAAAAAAGAAGAAATTAAAAATACACTTATGTCATAACAAATGTATTGGCCAGAGCAGACACATATGGGTTTCTGACTTAGATTTTAAAACCTTAAATTATAATAAGAAGAGTAAGCTTTACTGTTTGGTCTACTATTTTAATGGAAAGGACTACATGTATTATAGAAAAGATAGAACAATTCAACAAAATGTAAGGATTACCTATGAAAATCAGAAACAAAGACATTTAAGACCTATTTTTATAAGCAACTGTGGATTGCTGAAGTGTTTTTAGTTTATAAAATGTTGTTTGAAAGCTAAGTACCATTATATAAACAGTGAGTAGGAAGGAGGGAAAGGAAAAAATGTGTGCTGAGCAGTGATTGAGAGCCGGACAAACCACATGCCACATTTCCCTTTATCTGCTCAACTACATAAGGTAGTGTGAATATTCCTGCTTCAGGTCAGGAGTTCTTAGTCCCTGTGTGGCCAGAATCTCACTCTCTGACCCTGGGCAAGTCATGTAGTGTTATCCTCAGTCAGGTTTTGGGTGAGGTGGGCATGGACCAGGTGGTCTATAGAATGCTTTCTGGCTCCGAATTCTGTCAGGGTAGTTGAAAAAGAAATACGTTTAGAATCAATGCTCCTTTCTGTCTGACTAGCACAATTGAGACACCCAACAAGTCCCAGAACCGCTTAGGGTACTCATTTACAGAATGCAAATACAGTAAAGTCTTTCCGTTCTGCTACAGGATTTCTGTGAGGATGGAACGAGATAACATTTGTGAAGGTGTTCTGTGCACTCTCAGTACTTCCCAAATGTACAGTATCACATGATCCAGCAGTCACAGCCTTACTGAAACACCAATGGTTGAAAATATTTGTAGAAAAACAAAGGCATGCAAACCTTCCCTTTATAGGTTGCGATGTATGCAACCCTTGTGTGTTATCAAGAGTTTTTATGCTCTGAGCTCACCATAGTAACACGAAACTCATTCTCAGTCGCTTTGACTTTTATTAATGACTCAACCTGTTCTTATTCAAAGAAAATGGAGTCTTAATAGCTTTCAGAAATAGCAACAAGCTATTTTGAAATGCACACAAAGTGTGAAATTTTCGTTAGCAGGAACTCAGCAGTTTGCTGAGTCTATATATATAGTATCGACTGTGAAGGCATGAGCACTAGTCAGTTTTCACTAGGCTATGACTTTGCGTAATTAGCAGAATGTGTAGGTGCCCGTTTCACATTTTATAAGAGCAATTAATTGCAGAGAATTTCCATTTGTCTTGCTGGTTACTTAATTTGAAATTTAATATATAAAGTTAAAACAAAAATCAGAAAGATACGAAAGCAATTTCATGGGACAAAATCTTTTTAAACAGAACTAGAAAGCTGGCATGTAGATGAAGGGAACATGATGTGTGTTTGTTACAAGAGCACAAAAGTGGTTTACACGGACCCAGGGCAGACCTGGCCTTTATAGAAATGCTCTAAGCAGTTACTGGGAAACCTCCCTGTGGTCCATTGTAACCACCCATTGCAGAAGTTAAATCCCGAAGGAAGCAATAGAAATATGATTTTTTCCTTTCTTTTTATTTAATAGAAAGCTTATTCTATTTTTCTGGGCCTGGGGAAAAAAGTTAATAAACAGAAATGATTTAAATCAGGCATTTCTTGTCAAAACTAAAAATGTTGGTGTCATTTTTAAAAATGTAGTTGGGATTCCAAGTAAATTCAGTAGTGTTCTGTGAGCTTGTTAACTGACCATGGTTTGGAATTAGCATACATATGCATATTGAAATAGAACATGATAGCCAATGTGAAAAATGTGTCTGTGTCAGGCGTGTGTGTGGCTTGCAAAGCAAAGCATATTAAAGTTCATGAAGATGTTAAGTTTTTATAAAAGATAATAGGAAGAACAGAATGGCATAATTTCAAGTTAACATTGTGCAAATATATTTCCAAATTGCATACGTGTGGATAAATTCTTGGTCAAGGTAAAAAAAACAAAACAAAAAACAGGATCTATACATACAGACACTCATGAGACTACACTGGCACTCCACAGTAATTCACATAAGCAAAATAGAAATACTCTATTTTTGAAGCCCTTGAACCCTTATATTGGTCATGCTGTTACCTGAAAAATCCATTATTTAATCCGTCCATGATTTGCTTCGCATGGTGTGAATGAATCAAACCCGAGCTGGCGTGTGCATAGCATACTGATACACACGTGAGAGGAAGGGAATTTCAAGGTCCCGGCTCTTCAGCACTGCTCAGCATACAGAATACAGTAAATCAGTCCAGCTGACTGACTTGTTCGGCCCTGCCCAGATTGATGATGCTTTTGTAAGCACAACCACAATTAAGAGACGGATTGGCAAATGAGAGCCCCTGACAATACAGCACCTTTACTATAAACGTTCTTTTTTTTTTCACTTTTTAAAAAAGATTTATATTAAAATATAGCTAACATACAACATCATATTAGTTTCAGGTGTACACGATAGTTATTGAGTCGCATGCCAGCCACTCATCTGATACTAAATCAACACCCAATTTGTGCACGTATAGACTCAAAACTTAAAAAGAAATTAAAGTCACCTTGCAACCACTGGTTCACACTTTCTAATCAGCAGATAATTTGTGTAGTTGGTTTAACATTTAATTTCCAAAATACTGGTTACCCTGGGATTCTTACAGAATGGAGTCTACTACAGCTATAATGATTTGAGTTTGTCTTGCTATTTAACAGGATATTGCAATACTCTGGTTACTTTTTATTAAAAAATTAAGCTTTTACATTTCTTCATGAGGAATAGCCCTAGTTATGTACAAATTGAGAGCTGGCAGTTTTGTGACAGCCTTGATTGTAGTCTCTTAGCATTTAGCCTGTCCCCAATACCCGGAGACATAGACTCATCTTACTAGTTATTTCCTTTGCTTAGGAGGGAAATGAGACACAGAGACATGGTGGCAGCCCTAAGCAGACATCTCCACTGCAACAAGGGAACTCTAGTAGGCCAGGGCAGATCACCATCATAGCTAAGACTTCTCTAGAGCATGCTGTGCTCCAGGCATTATTCTGAATAAGAGGAAGTACGAGGTCGGACAATTATGTTCATGAACTCATCCAACTATATACCTCATTGCTGAATATCACTACGGTCACCTTCAAAGTACTCCCCTTGGGAAGCTATACACAGACACCCTTCAAAGCAATTTTGGAACTTTTTCTGGAATGGCCATCAGAGCGGTCATCGTATTACCCTTGATGTCTTGAATATCATCAAAATGCTTTCCTTCCGATATTTCCTTTATCTTCGGGTAAAGAAAGAAGTCATTGGGGGTCATATCAGGTGAGTAGGGAGGGTGTTCCAATACAGTTATTTGTTTTCTGGCTAAAAACTCCCTCACAAACAGTGTTATGTGAGCTGGTGCATTGTTGTGATGCAAGAGCCATGAAAGTTGGCGAAAAGTTCAGGTCGTCGAACTTTTTCATGCAGCCTTTTCAGCACTTCCAAATAGTAAACTTGGTTAACTGTGTGTCCAGTTGGTACAAATTCATAATAATACTTCTGATATCAAAAAATTTAGCAACACTGTTGCAACAAGTTCACGAAGTTAATTGTCCGACCTTGTAAGTACCCCACTATAAAGATGGGGAAACTGAGGCATAGAGATGAGTTATCTTATACCACCCACGTCACAACCAGTAAGGGGGAGAACCGGTAGTGGTTGAATCCACGTAGCCTGTTCCACAGTCTGTGCTCTTAAACAGGCGCTCTTCAGCCCGTCTGTGACATTGTTGCGATGTTTGAACTCTCTCATCTGAAGAGCCCTTCAGGGTGGGTACGTATTTTATGTGTTTATATACATCGAGCCTGGCACACAAACTAGGAAATGGTTTCGATTCATTAATTATTATTTTCAAATATCGAATTTGCATTTGATCACTTGTACAACTACTGAATCATGTTGCTTTTATCCTCATCTCCAGGGCAGGAATGCCAAGAGTGGAAACATAAATTGGTTGTATGTTAACTTTATCAGTTTTTTAAATCATGGCATTTCTATTTTACTGTTCGGTAATATGCAGTTTTTAGGCCTATACTTTGTGTGTTGTTGTTTAATGCACTTATGGATTTTTTATTATCTTTATTTTTCAATTATAGTTGACATTCAGAGTTATTTCATATTAGTTTCAGGAGTACAGCATAGTGGTTAGATATTTAAGTAATTTACAAAGTGATCCCCCAATTAGTCTGCTGCCCACCTGGCATGATACATAGTCATTAACATATTACTGACCGTATTCCTTGTGCTGTACCTTACATCCCGTGACTATTTTGTGACTACCAGTTTGTACTCTTAAGCCCTTCATCTTCGTCACCCTGTCCTCCAAACCCCCTCCCATCTGGCAACCATCAGGTTGTTATCTGAATCAATGAGTCTGCTTCTGTTTTGTTTGTTCATTTATTTTGTTCTTTACATTCCACACATAAGTGAGATCATATGGTATTTTCTTTGTTGTCTGACTTACTTCGCTCAGCATGATACCCTCTAGGTCCATCCATGCTGTCTCCATGTATCGATTTTTTTATTCTGTTTTCACCTATGTTGATTCTTCTTATTTCTGCAGATATCTCTGGGACTCTGTCTTTCTTTTGTTCAAAGCAAAAATAATGCTAAATAATAAGGATGGATTTGTGGGCAATTTCCAGACCTAGCCTATTTTGCATAACATCTGTATTTAATCAGGGACTACAAATTTAAGCAAACTGCTCTAATCATATTTTGTAAATTTAGTTTGTCTTGATTGTTTCAAACAGTATCAGTATTGGTAGATTTCCATGTGGGTTAATTCTATTTTATGGCCATTCATCCTTCCACATTTTTCAATAAGGATGATTGAGGGAAAATAGTCCCAACAAAAAATTTGCAGAATTTTTTGAAAATAGTAATTTACCTACTTCAAAAATCATAACCTCACTTGTTGACAGTGGTGTTACGGACATTATTCTTGTGTTTGGCCAGAGCACGTGAGGAATATGAGTACTATGAAAGCCCACTATAAAATTATTTGGATAATATATTGTATGGTTGTTTTTCTGAGCAACAACCAGTTCTCCAACCCTCTGACACCAGTGGGTCCAGCAATCCACATTCAGTTCTGATGCTAACTACCCAGTTAGATAGACTCCACAGATGAAGGGCCCAGTCCAATAGGACTGCCCCACTGTGGATGTCAGCCAGACAACCCACAGCTCTGCCTGGCCAACTACAAATACGAGGATTCCCATGACCCCTCTTAAGTTCAATAATTTGCTGGAATGACTCAGAACTAGAGCAGTGCTTGACTTATGATTACCAGTTTATTATAAAGGATGCAACTCAAGAAAAGCCAAATGGAAGAGATGCACGGAGCGAGGTATGGGGGATAGTCATGCAGAGCTTCCGTGCCTTCTCTGGAGATACCATCCTCCCAACATGTCAGTGTGTTCACCAACTCAGTAGCTGTTTGAATCCCATTGTTCGGGGAGTTTTATGGAAGTTTCATTGCACAGGCATGAAATCACTGGCCATTGGTCTTTGAACTCCATCTCCAGCCCCTCTCCCCTGCGTAGGAGTGAGGCCGAAAGTTCAAACCCTCTAACCATGGGCTTGTCTTTCTAGAGACCAGCCCTCATGGTAAAGCTATCTAGCCCCACCCTCACCATGGGTCACCTTATTAGCATAAACTCAGATGTAGTCAAAAGGGGTTTGTTATTTTGCTGTCACTTAGGAAAGAAAGTCCAAGAGTCTTAGGAGCTCTGTGTCAGGAACACAGGGCAAAGACCAAATATATATATTTTTATTATACTGTATATATGCAGACTAATACTGTATTATAAGCAATATTTTGATACATAAATTAGGTTCTCATTTAAAGAGCTCAGAATACTTCAAGACTACTTTTACACATAATTCTCAATTGCAAGCAACATCCTTTAGCAAATGTGAAATTATAAGTAACTAAATTTTGCTGAATATTCTACTACTCTAGCTAATTTCCATTGAACTTTTTTTTTTTAAGTAGATTTACTTCTTTGTTCATAAAATAAACATAGTGGGGCTTTTTTTAAGAATGTGGCATGGGAGTCTGTCAGGACTTGAATTTCAAGTCTGGTGTGTGACCTTGGGCTAGGTATGTATCAGCCTCTGTAAGCTACCTCTTCTCATTTACAAAGTAGAAATGATGATACTTATCTCATAGGTCTTAGCACAGTACAAAGTTCAGAGTAAGCTGTCACTTTTAAGAAAATACTTGTGCATATGTAGGGGCTGAGTGTCACAGAACATCATGCTTTCTTGGCTTCTCGAGGATTTACTCAATTTTCCCTTCTCAAACATTTTAAGCTGTCTTTTTAGTTGCATGTTCCACCTAACATACAGGATTAGAGCTTCCATTTTCTTGAGAAAAAAAGAAAAACCAAATGACCTTTGTCTGGAATTCCAGGTACGTATTTCTCTTCTTTTGTGAAAAAGTTTCTGAAACAGATGTTGTTTTCCAACATTCTTTTATCCTCACTTTGAAGCATTAACACTCTACAGCCCTTCTGTAGCTTGACCAAAAACCTGTTCCTATTATGATTACTCATCGACCCATCTAATGGTTCTTTCTCACTGCCCTCCCTTTTAGACAATTTGTCAAAGTGATGGAGTTTACATCTTTTCTCTTGTCTTTTCTCTTGTTTTTTTCTTTTAAGATTTTTTTTTTTTTTTAAGATTTTATTGGGGAAGGGGAATAGGACTTTATTGGGGAACAGTGTGTACTTCCAGGACTTTTTTCTCCAAGTCAAGTTGTCCTTTCAGTCTTAGTTGTGGAGGGCGCAGCTCAGCTCCAGGTCCAGTTGCCGTTGCTAGTTGCAGGGGGCGCAGCCCACCATCCCTTGCAGGACTCCAGGAGTTGAACTGGCAACCTTGTGGTTGAGACCCCATGTGGGATTCGAACCGGCAGCCTTCAGAGTTAGAAACACGGAGCTCTAACCGCCTGAGCCACCGGCCCGGCCCCGGAGTTTACTTCTGATACTACCGTTTTACTGCTACCGAGTTTCCCTGAAAATAAGACCTAGCTGGACAATCAGTTGTAATGCATCTTTTGGAGCAAAAGTTAATATAAGATCTGGTCTTATTTTACTATAAGACTGGGTATAATATAATATAATATAATATACCCGGTCTTACATTAATTTTTGCTCCAAAAGACGCATTAGAGCTGATTGTCTGGCTAGGTCTTATTTTGGGGGAAACAGGGTTATTTTCTCGCACTGACTTTTCCTTCTACTTCCTTTTCCTCTTGCCCCTGATTGTAAGGTCAGTCAGCAGCCCTGCACAACTCTGCCTCTGCAGGTTTTTCTTTAGACAGCTCACCCACTTTTTCAGCTGCAGCTTTCCCGTTTGTGAAAATCAAGTCCATTCTTGTAAGTCTGCCCTCCCTCCTGAATTGCAGTCATTCGCTTCTAGCTGCCTAAAATGAAAACCATGTTTCCCACCATTCCTGCAGTCTCTCAGAAGTTTAGTGTTCCCTTTACCTTCCTCTAGCCAGTGTCACCAGGTTTTGCAATTCTTCTTATCTCATCTGCTCCTTTCTCTCCCTCCCCTCAGGACCTCTTTTAGACTTTGTCCCTTTACATCTGAACTATTGCAGTATCGTCAGGTTTATCTTTTCCAGTCATTCTGCACACCACTTGCAAATGAATCTTATGTGATAACATTATTCCTCTGAAATGAAGTCTTCCAGCAGCTTTGCACTTTCTAGAGAGAAAAATCCCACATCTCTCACCTGTCATCAGACATTCCACCTTGAGGGCGGCACCTGTTTTTCTGAACAACTCCTTCCAACTCAGGTAGCTGCATGCTGTACTCACCTTTTCCACTTCTTCCTCTTTGCTCCTGTGTCTTGCCTCGTTTGCACACTTGCACTCCGGGCTGCTTCTCCATGCCTGCTCAGGACCTGTGCCCTGTGAGGCCCAGTCCACATCGCATACCATTAGTTTGAAGTGATTTTTGTCTCCCTGGCCTCTTAAAGTCATCAATGTTTCCATTTTTTCATTATCTACCATCTTGGGATGACTCTTCTGATGTTCTTAATCTTGTATCGTTATTAGGTAACCTTAATGTTACCTAAATTGGATGGCAGGTGCATTGAACGTAGTAGTGCTTAATACATCTTAGTCAGTTCTTTCTGTGTATCTGTTTTCAATCACAATAATGACCTGGTGCTTCATAAGCAACCAGAACAATGGAGTTATCAGTGTCAAATTCAGAAATAACCAAAATAACTAAACCAGTTGTGCTTTGCTTTACCTGTGTTGTTAATTTAACAAGCACTACATGTTTGGGCATGATAAACTCTGTACCATCTGAGGCCAGTGCTACATGTAGCTGAGGACAGAGAGTGCTGGAGGCTGATGCGGGGCAGAGAACAGAGTGGTGAATTTGAACGCAACTAGTGTAAATGATGTTGATCAATCGTAGCAGGCCGGGCATGTTTTGGAAGAACTTGTATAGTGGGTGCGTTGCTCTTTGTCCAATCTCTTGGTTACTGATGTATGATACGTCACGCACTCCTTGCCAGTCTCCACAGACACCTTTAGCTCTGTGGGTACTGATTGATGTGTTTGGCAGCTCTTGGCCTCAGGTACCAAGTCCTGAAATAAAGTATCTCTGCATAAGCTAGTAAGTCAGTTCCTGTCTCCTTACCTTAAAGTCCTCCCAGCTTCCTGGCCAACTGCTTCGGCAGTGAGGGAACTGCCTCTGCCGCTGTCTGCTGATCAGACTGCTCCGTGATTCAGTACCGAATCCCTCTCCTGGGTGCCATTCCCTTTGATATAAATGGTGTCCACCTGAACACAAATCAGGATTTACAGGCACACACATACACATACACAAATACATAAATTCATGTCTTTTAAATACATTATTTAAAATAATTAAAGATAATCGGCACCTGTAATTATCAGATTGGGGTTTCTCTAGTATTTGAAATTTTATTGTAAGTGAAATGTAAGAAGCCACCTTTTCTCCTTAAATAGGGCTTATCATCTTTGGAGTCTAGTTTTGTCATTTTCATCACGCCATGAACCAAAGAATATAAAGTTTGTCCTACTCAAAGAAAAAATGGTCCAGTCTAGTAAGCAATAACGCCTTCTTGAGAGACTACTATATTGTAATAGATCCAATTTGCGGTGACAAAAAGCCCATATTACATACTTTAACGTTGCCTCTATTTTTTTTTTTTTTTTTGCCTAAATGAGGCATGTTAAAATTAATGCAGCCAGAGGCAGTAAAAGCATTTGAAGTAATTCTTCTGCTACTCACTATTCTTTCTCGACAGAGCACACTACATTAAAGGTGTTACCAGTGTGACTAACAGAATAACTACCAATCAGAATGTCTGTCCATTCAAGAAATTCCTCCAACTCAGTCCACACTAACAAGTAAAATCAAAGTATTTCAGTTCATGTATTAAAGGACAGAAACCTTAATGCACCATACAATGAACACTCAAAATATTACATCAGACTTATAAAATACACAAAATGAAGTGGAAACCTGAAGCAATTCAGTTATCAGGGTAGCTCAGGTCAAAGCAGGAATTTGAGATCTGTATTACCTAGATAAATAGCGGCTTCCAGATTATAGGTTGTTCTGTAGACATAATCTAAATTTTCCCTCCAAAAATCTCACCATAGAATTATTTTTATTAACCTTTTAAAATGTATTTATCTTTTTTCTTTTACTCCTTTCTACCACTTTTCAACATACCTATTACTAGTAATTCTGTGCAAAAACCATGATGCTGAAAGCAGTAGAATTGATTGATCAGTTTATTTACTAAAACAAAAAAAGTGCATAAGAGAGAATGTGCAGCCAGAGAGAGAGAGATATATTCTATATATTTATAAACAAATATAGAATGAATGTTACCCATAGTAACTGTTGAAAAGAATGGAAAAAATACATTCCTAAATAAAAACGGCAAAAGTAGTTTTTAGAAGCTCAATATTGCTTATTTCGTATCCTAGCAAAGGAATAGCACTTTAAAAATGTTGTACTTTGAAACAATTTTAGGATTTAAAAGTTGCAAAAATACTCTAGAAAGTTTACAGATACCCTTTTGTGTCTTACATCATTGTAGCACAGTTATTCAAACCAATAGAGTATCTTTGTTTCACCACTGGTAACTAAACTACAGGCCTCATTTGAATTTCACCAGTCTCTTCACAATGGCCACTAATTTTCCCCAAATTTCTCCTGAGGTGAGGAAGTGATGGGCGTGTCTGCTTTGGCAACCTTGCTGGGATGGGTCCCGTGTGCGGCAGACAGGGCTGGAGGCTGGCTGATGTGAGGCCACAGAACCCATCACGGTGGGTGCAAAGGTTTTCTTGGACAACACATAGGTCACACTACTTTCCTCTCACCTCTTCCACTCCACATTTTATCTTTAATACATGTGTATTACATTTAAGTACATGTATTAAAGTATATGTATATGGATATGTATCATTTATTTTCCAAGATTATTGCAAGAACAAATATTAGGAAAGATAAAAAGGCTACTGTTGTAAGTTCCCATCATCATCTTTTATTTTTACCTCAATGTTTAATGTGTGCCTTCTTTGTACTAGACGTAGGGCTCCGTATCGGACGTGTAGGGCAGAGCTAAGGAGAAATAGTTCCTGCTTCTCATCAAACAGTCCTATCTATATAGAACTAAAAGCCTGACAAGTGCTGTGAATGACAGAGAGAATAATGAGCGTCTACAGATGTGATCCTTTTTGGTGAGTCATGGGGAACAGTGTGACAATTGAGTGAGCGCTGGGGGTGAGTAAGAGTTAACTAAGTGAAGGGGCCAGAGCCTATTGGGGGTTCCATATAAAAGCAACAATATGTGCAAAGGCACTGAGCTCAGAGAAACTGAAAGGAGACCAAGGTGACTGGATCACAGGAAGCAGCGGTTCGTGGAGGGGGATACTGTTGGGAAGGGAAGTGGGAGAGCTGAGCAGGGGCCAGGTCACAGGCATTTGGGCCATGTTGAGACTTGGGTCTATTTCAAGAGTGATGAAAAGCCACTAAAGGGGTAATGGAGCAAGAAGAAGAGATTTGCCTTTTAAAAATAACACTATGGCTCTAGTGCAGGAAATGGATTGAGGGAGAAGGGTTTGGGATTAGTGCTGGACAGAGAGAGGAGTGGGTTCAAACAGGTGAGTGACTGCCGAAATGAGAAGATGACAGTGTGAGGGATTGAAAGGGGATTGGATATGGGGAGAGTTCAGTCAAGGATGCCTCCAGGGTTTCTGGGTTGTTTGCAGAATTGATCATCAGGGCCATTGACTGTCTCAGGCGGCCCTGAAAGAGAAACAGATTATTTTCCGTTTTTCTGACATCAAGAGAAGGGTAGAGAGATCTTGTTTTACTCTCTTAATATTGATCATGAGATCACATGAGCCTACGTTGTGTTGTGAAATGCCAGCTTCTCATCAGGACGTGGGGTTTCTGACATTCTGTGAATGAGTAGGACGATTTGAAGTCATCCAAGAAGGTGGGCTGTTCCCTGGTGTTCCGGCCTTGGTCTGCAGGTCGGATCACCTACATTCTGCCTCCGTGAAACTCAGGGCTTTGCAACCATTTATATGATAGAGATGCTCACATCTCCAGCTCTCTTCTTAAAACTCGCTGCTGAACCCAGAACATGCACCTAACAGAAAGTCATTGCGTTTGTTTCAGTTGTTTGTTTTTTAAAATCCCAAACATGATCCATATTCCCTCTAGTGGCTCTTCTAATTACCCATTTCAGAACCCTGGGTGTTTTGCTTTCTGGATTCTGCTTTGCCTCCACACATCTTGCATATATTTCCATCAAGGCCCAGGTATAACAATTCATTGTGTGTCCATCTTCCTCTGATTCCTTGTCCTACCCACCGCCGTTCCCACTCCTGTCATCGTAGACCCTGTGTGGCAACGCTGCTACAGTAGCCCTCCAGTGGTGTTCCTGTATGGTTCTGTATTCTCTTAGGCCACTCTCTGCACTATTGCCAAGGTGATTTTTTTCTAATACGTGAATCTAGTGTTACTTCCAACCTTAAAAGCCTTTAGTGGTTGTCCTTCAACTCTCTTTGAGGTAATTAGTTAGCACAAGATCTTCCCTGATCAGCCCCCTATTTATTACATAATCCCCTCCAGGCCTGCCAGACCCTTTACTCTAGTCACCCAGTACAATTTGTAGTTTTGCTATTGGACATATCCACCCTTTATTGCCTGTCTATATCGTCGTAGGGAAACATCGAGGTCTACGCCAAAGCTTAATTCAGATGCCCCTTTTCTGTCCCCTCATGGCCATTTACCACATTGCACCACAATGGTCAGTTGTTTGTCTAAACACGTGTTGTACTATTAGCTTCCTGAAGTCAGGAGCCATGTGTTAATAGATGGTATGTACCCCCACCCCTAACACAGTTCACAGTACTTCAAAGCCTAGAACAGTGTCTGGCACAATAGATGTTCAATTAATATTCAAATTAATGAATAAATAATAGGTATGCAATAAATGTTGGTTAAATTAAATATATAAGTGGTGTATATATGTCTGTGAGCAAAAGAGGAAAGATTTATATTATTCCAAAGCTGATTGCCGCAATCACTAGCTCCTTATTCAGACATTTATTTATTGATCTGTATTCTAGATCGGGATTAGCATTCTAGCTCTTCTCCCCCTAATGTTTCTAAGAAACTTGCCCCTCACACCTTCAATTCACTCTCATACTTAGGTGGCTAATTTAACTCCTCTCCTTGAAGTATCTTCATTACCATCATTCACTTCTGATTCTGAAAGTTTTACTTATCCTTCATGTCCCAGCATAAAAGTCTCTTCCTTGAAACCTTCTCTGTTGTTTCAGTTTGAGTTCATTCGAACCCCTTCTTCGCTTCAATAAAACTTGAAATCCCTTTTAATTTGCTCACCCTATTTTATGATCATTGCTACCTGCTTATCTCAGCTAGACTTTAAGCTTGAGAGCAGAGATCCTGTCTTACTCTGTAATTCAAGACTTCATGGATAGTAGCTGTTGAGTAAAGTATGTTGGATTGAATTAATATCGCTCAATTATTGAAGCGCTAAGTGCTCTGGAGGAGTTCAATAAGCAAGTCAGCGAAATAGCTCAAATTTCTAAATCTAAAACTTTTCATCTTTTTTTCTACATCTCACTGCTTAACAAATCCATTGGACATGGGCATTGCTTTCGATCGTAGAAGTTATATTCTAGTAGGAAAAGAGGGCTAACCATACAGTTACTTACTGAGTGCCCACTTGTGGCAGGCAATGGAGAGCTGATAATGAAAAAAGGGAAAAGTTCCCTCTTCCCCTTGGAGCATATTGTCAAGCTGGAGAGACAGACGAAATAAACTAAATACAAACAAATGTAATCTTCAGCTAACGAGTGCAGGTACCCTGGGCTGTGAGAACTTGGAGTGAGTTCACCTACACCTGCAGGTTCAGGATGGCTTCTTAGACTTGAGCATACGCTAACCAGGTGACAAGGGAAGGAGAAGAATCTTTAGTGTCACAGCCACACAGAGAGCAAGTGGGGATGCTGGGAGATGAAGCTGGGATTAACTAATAGGATATAATTATGCAAGCCAAATGTTCTCTTTTTAGAATTGCACATTCTGTTGACGTATAGAAGAAATTCATGTTGCTCTCCTCAAAACACTGCATGTTTAACAAAATTTATACTGTTATAGTAGACAGTGGAAGAAAAATCTCATTAATTCTATATGATGTATAAGTTCAGCCCACTGTTCTGAGACTAATATCAGTTTCTTTGCATGAGAGAGAAACTTACGTATAATGAAGGGGAGGAAAACTTACAAAAATATATGGCATTCCTAATGGTTATCTAATTCCTTACTTGGTAAAAACAGAATAAAACAGACCCATTTCATTTAAACACTGGTCACGCTTACTTTTATTTGGTCAAACTAACCTGAAAAAGCATGAGAAGTTGTATTCAGTGCAACTATGTATAAAAAGGAAGCAATACCAAGAATAACTTTAAAACGATCTTTCATGTGATTTCTGCATAAGAAAATACCAATACTTAAGAACAATTGTGGAATTATTTCTAGATTACTTTTCTACAAATGTAGTAAACTGGGTTAAAGTGTGTATTGTGTCAAATAATTAGAAAAATTATGGATGAAAGTATGGGCTAATAATTTTGTTATATAACAGAAAAATCGGACTTAAGAATAGAAAATACTTGCATGTAATAATTTCTCATGATCGTGATAATGAAAACCTCTGACCTCACTAGATGAGTAGTTTCCTACAATATATATTTTGTTGTTCTGTGAAATGATAGTTTATTCTGACTGTTCTCGGAATTAAGCAGCCCCTCTAATTTGTGGGGTGTGATAGCATGAAGGGACTCAAGTATTATTCCAAAATTACAGCTGGGTGAATGATGCCACTATTTTTGAAACTGAGAAGATATGGAAATAGACACCTTTAAAAAAATTTTTTTTAAAGGAAAGGTTAGGATTGAAAAACCTGAGTCTAATATTCAGAGAAAATATAGGGATAGGGATAGAAATTTGGGAGTCACTGTGATGTGGATGATAAGTAAAGCTTAGATGGGATGATATCAAGGGGGTCAGCGTGGCCATATCGGAGGCTGTTTTTTAGCCTAGGGAGTGAGTTGAAATTGGGAAGAGAAAGGTCATGAGAAGGAGATCCCCAGGCCACGCCAACACGTAGAATTCAAAGAAATGAGAGAAGGAGATTCCAGCAAAGGAAAGAAAAACGAAGAGGAAAGCCAGGTGAATGTCAGTGATGCTGAGTAAAGAAAGCTTTTCAAGGAATTGCTTGAGCGGTTATGGCGGTTGCTACTGAGAATTGGAGATGAGGCCTGAGAATTAATCTTTAGATTTGAAAACATGGAGGCCATTGATGACAATGACGAGGATGTTGTCATCGGAGGGATGTGGACACAAACGGTTTGGATTGGGTTCTACAGAAAAGGGAAGAGAGGAAGTGGATGTAGCTAGAATTAATTTTACCATCTGAAACTTGCATGCATTACACAGTTTGTGTTTAAATAGCAACACTAATAACAATGAATCTTCATAACTGTGAAAGGGAGAACATAATATATTACTATGACTGTATTTCTTGGGAGTACCCACATGCTTAGTTGTTGGTCTGGTGTCAACTTTAGACCAAAAGGAAAAAAAAAACAGTACTGTCACTTTGCATCTACTTACACTATAGAACGTACAAGGGAGCTTAAATAAATGCTAAGTCTCTCGTTAAATCCCTTAGTGCTGCTTTACTTACTGCATCCTCTAGGGTCGTGTGGAGGGAATACCTATGCACTCACAAAGACTGGATGATAATCTGGAGTAGGACAACTCATACCTGTGTTCAAGTTCTGGTTTTGCTGGTCACTAGCTGTGTGACCCTGGCAAGTTACCTAACTCTCTTCTAAACCTATTTTCTCAAAGATAAAGTGTGGATAATAATGATATGAGATAAAATAAGATAATGTGTTTAAGGTTCGAAGCCTGGTGTCTGTGACATGGTAAGATCTTAGTGAATGGGGTGATTTTATGTTGCTATAATTACTGACTTGTTCTTAAATGGGACATAATGGAAATACTATACAATGTAGTAAACAGAAGACAGGTTTTCTAGTAAAGAACAGGAAGACGAGATGTCAGAGGGTAAGCCATACCTTAGAAATCACAGTATTTGGTTCGTGTTACTGTACCAGGGGTGCCACAAAAAAAAACAATGTATACAAGTGGACACTTTGGTCAGCGTTGCTCAAGCAGTAGTTCACTGTAATCACAAGTGTCTGGACGCTGATGGTAACCACTTTGAGCACCTCTTGTAATTGCAGAAGTCAAACATGACTTGTATTCATCTTTTTTGTTATCGGTGTATATTGAGTATTACAATTTTAATAGTTTTTTCCTTTCTTAATATGCATACATTTTTTTGGCACCCAGTATATATGTGTTCATTAGTGAAATCACGTAAACTGAGTGGGAAGACTGCAGACTCTGCAGAGCACATTTGTTATCTCAGTCCCCTGGAATGTACTAGATATTCTAGTTTCATCTTCCCATCCTTTCCAATCCAACCAGCACTGCTAGATATAAAAGTTAAATGTGTTAATGGCTTCCTGGGTACCAAGCGCTGTTCTGAACACTTTACAACTATTAACCTATGTGTATCTCACAGCCTACGAGGTGGCCACCATTATTGCCTGCATTTGCACAGGGAGGGTAAGTAACTTCCTCTCAGATGACACTGTTGGTTAATGGTGGAGCTGGAATTCACTCCAAGCCAGGCTGGTGACTCAGTTTGTGCTCTTCACCACTGCATCCTAATTCCAGTGGGGGGGCTACAAGATTGAGTTGGCGTTGTCACAGCTTTTCTCTGGTGGCGATAGTAACAAGGTAGGATCGGTACCCTTCCCCAGCAGCTCATCAGTGATCAGTAATTTGTGTTGGTTACCCGGGTTTCACATCCTATCTCCAGCCAACAGCCACTCAAGTAGATTCATGAAAACATTGAAAAACAGAGTGATCATATTAACTATAAATGTTAGTCATTAAAATACAATATTTGAGGGTGAGGTCCTTTGGTGCTTATACTCAAAGAAAGAAGGGTCATTTCTGTATTAAGATGTCTAAAAAGTTCTTATATGCTTAGCAGGAAAGCTAAATTAAGCTCAGCTTTGTATAAAATTATAAATATGCTGTCTGTCTCAGATGAGTAAGTGTATATAAATAGAATAGTTGGTATATGTGGCCTTAATGGTATAGCTTCCTTTGTTCTACGTAATGTAAATCATTAAATGTGAGCATTTCCATCTGACATAAACTGTTGGTCTCAGAAGAGCACATTGTAGGGTTCAGTGCATGTTACACAACAACCACAATTGCCCTTTTCTTCAGCATGGTGGTTTTTTGGTTTTTGTTCTTTGTTTTGTTCTGTCTTTCCGATTCCAGCGGTTAGTACCAAGGCTTGAAACCCTTAGTTACACAACAAAGTGGCTTAGCAGTAATCGGGCCTGTGTGAGGCTAAGGGAAGAATAATGAACGTTCCCTGCAAGCTTCCTGCCTAGATGCAGGTGCAGGAATCAGGGGGTCATGAATAATGCATGACATGCAGATTAGGCGGTGGTCTCTCCTGCAGAGGTTTTGACTTTGCTACCTGCCTGGCTGCTATATGTGGAAAGAAGGTAGGCAATGGCTAAAGAAAGTGTCACAATTTAAAGACCAAACTCACAAAAACACTGCATATCCTTTTCAAGAAATAAACCGCCGGTAGCTGACATGCAGACCTTTATGGTCTCCTTTATCAGATGTTGTACCTTCCAGGTTATCAATTTACTAACTTTGGGAAGGGATTAAAAGCTTTCTTGTTCCACTGTTTTAATTTAAGAGACCTTATAATTATTTGGTCATACACACACAATCGGGAATTTTTTGAAAAATTATTAAACTGTTCCAGAAAGTATCTGCTTGTATTATAGTACTTGATGTCTGGGTCAATGGAGTTTTGCTACAAGATAAAAATACCTAGAGAATATTGTAATTATAGGTTAAACAGGCCTACATTTCTTCACTGATACATGCAATGACCACCGTCAATAAGAGAAATACTTCTATCATCAAACTTCACCTGGTGGAATTGTCATGATGGACCGAAATCCTAGGGTTAAGGAGGAAGTAGTAAAGAGGTAAACATTGAAAGGCTGTAGAATGGGTTAAAGAACTGGGAGTATTGGGCTGTTACTTTTTAAAACTTTATTTAGGCCATAAGACTGACAGCCAGTGGGGATGTAGGGAAGGATAGAGAGGATTTCCTGTATTTCCGCTTAAGTCAGGGGCTTTAACTAGGGAGACATTTTTTGGCTCACAGTTCCATTGTGATGATTGTATTTCAAGCAGACAGACGGAAAGAAAAAAAGAAAGAGGAGAAGAAAAAATGCATTTTGCTACCTTTTGTATAATTCTTACTGTTTTATTGCATGTGTTTTCCCCCTCTCCCCCCAATTTGGGGCACTAGAATATGAACAGGCTTTCATTTTTAGCTGAGTCTGTCATTTCCGCTGGGCCCCAGCCTGGCCAGATGCCAAGACCAACAGGTGATCCTTGTAGCTGCAAAACAGCAGGAAGTGGGGCTTGCTTGAATGAGACAGTTCACCAGAGGGGCTGTCTGGCCTCTCTCCATCTTTCTGCATAATTAACATCCCCTCCCCCATGTGGAGCAGAAAATCTGTGCTGAGCAGCTCAGCTGCAGCAGCCATTGAGAAGTGCCACGAGGAAAAGAATGTTAATAAAGGATGTTGGAAGAAATAAGCTTTCCGAGTGCAAAGTGCAGTCTGGCTCAGGACTTCCTGGAAGACTGCAGTTGGCCCTTCTGAAGGGGGAAAACTGTGTTACCTGTTTTGAAATGATTTTCACTTGCTGAACAACTGTGGAGAACTGGATCCGTGCGCTCTAACTGGACTTGAACACGAGTTTAAAATCCCTATTTCCTTTCTTGTCTTGTAAATAAGAATAATGTCTGAGACATAAAGATTAAAGATAGCACCAGCTAAAAGACTGCCTAGATCTCACAAATCCTAGTAAAGCTAGAGCAAAGCAGGAAGTTTGCTACAAGCAGGGCATGTTGTGTTGCCAGTTAGTGACCCACAAAGATGAAGTTCAGCAGCTAGTTCCTGATTCGAAGATACCAGCATTTCCTAGAAAATTAAACTATTTTCAGTGGATGACTCCAACTCTGGAAGCTTGTAAAACAATATATAGTCTTTATTTCTGCATTATTTTGCTAAAGTTTTGAATTGAATTTGCCTTCCTCAAAACTCAAAGCTGTAGAGCATCATATCTAGAAGGTCTTTCCCCTAGAAATAACTGTTTGCCTTTCCTTCCTCCCCCCATTCCCACAGATTCTATTTCTGGACATGTGGATGAAGTTATAGAGGGAAGGAAAAAAAACTTTTCCTGTATCCTCTCAGATTCAGTGGTCGGGGACTTGCAAATTAAACTGACAAAAGACAGATTAGCAAGAGGAAAAAACTGTTTATGTGTGCAACATACATACATGCAGGAGTGCTCAGTGATAAGTAACTCCAAAAGGTGGTTAAAATTTGGCACTTATATACCACTTTAACAAAGGATGATGAATTGGGGAGAAGGGACTAGTTGAAAGAAAAAGGGTCTGGGCTTCTACGGGGGTAAATTGTAAGAAGGTAACTATTAGGAAATGTATGGGGAAACAAATGGTACATAAGGGTGTTTTGTGCAGACTCATCTCAGCACCATCCTACCGTGTACTCCTCTTCCTGGTATGGGACAAGGGGACACCTTTACAAATGAAAATTTTCTTTACAGAAGATAACTTCATGCCCTGCTTTTAGATCTATAAATGAAAGATAGAGAGTTCCTCCTGTGTGCTTTTTCTCAGTTACCTTTAGCTCAAAATAATCCTTATGCCAAATTAGCATATTTTGGGGTGGCATATCCTGATCCCCTTTATTATCTTGCTTTTTAGGCTTTTAAATCTAGAAGTTGACTGAGAAGAGTGTGTACTTGGACTGTCTCTTGTGTCCCTCTGTGGGAACAGGTAGCAGAAAGGGCTCACTGAGGGCAAATACCATACTTTAACATTATTTTTACCCACTCCTACACTTGGCAAGGACTAGGTAGTCAGTAACTTTGTTGGATTGAGTGAAGGAATCAGTTGATTAAAATTGGTGGTCCTGCTTTAATCAACGGATTAAAACTGGGGTCCTGCTTTAATCAATTGATTAAAATTGGTGTCTTCAGAGTGAACATTGTGACAAACCCTTGTTATGTTAAAAGTATAGAAGGAAAAAGAGACAGACTCTACAGGTTTGTAGGCATGGGAACATAATTGCATCCTTTTACCAAGAAGTGATCAATATCTGGGGGATTTCATATTAAGCAAATCTAAAAGAAATTATTTATTAACCAAATCCCTTGTTATTTGTTCACTTATAATCAGGAACATGCTTTTTCAATGATTGGATTACGTCTTATCTGTCTACAGGGTACATCCATCCCCAGTATCAAGGGTCCGCGGAAATCGAATGAATAATCAGAAGTTTGCTTGGTGAGTACACAGTCTAAATTATGAGAACTTGTAAGTCTTATGGGAAATTTTAAAAAGGCTGTGTTAAAACAATAGAGAATTAGTCCTGCTTCTGTATAGAGAATATATCTCTACTGAACTACATAATCTCCCTTTCCTTTGGAAAGATCTAAGTGAACATGATATAAGTGCTTTCCAGCCAAAATTCTTTACTCACCAAAACTGAGTGCAACATTTTTTCCCTAACAGGTACGGTATACTTTCCAGGATTATCAACCGTTAGATTTTAAAAGAATGTTTCTCTTTTTCTGAAAACACTGTAAATTTTTCAGTGACACTTAGGCAACAATTCAGATTTTTCTCAGGTACCAATATCCACTTCTCATGAAGATTTTCACAGTAAGTTAATATACTAATTTTGATATATTTAGATAATTTTTTCTGAATGAGCCTTAAATATCGAGAGATTGTTGTTGTTATTTTAATTTGGGAAATACAAAGATCTTCTTTTACTAATGAGTTCTTGAACAGAAATATGGATGAAACTTACCAGAAATGACCTGAAAAGTTAGTTCAGCCACAAAACATTGATTATTGATTCTGTAAAGAATGTGAAACAAAAAATAATATTGTAGGTTTTAAAGTCCATATTTGTTATATTATCTACCCCATTCCACAAAATTAACCTTTCCAGAAATAATGTATCTTCAAAAAAAAATGAAGGAAAGAAAGAAAAAATTGAACTTAAACTTTGTATTGTATTACTTCAGAGGTGAATGGAAATTCACAGGTCTCCATTTTTACTTCACCGAATTGTGCTTAAAATGGGATTTTGATTAAAGCTGTGACAGTTTTTAAAGTATGGGAAGATGATTACCAAAGATTGAACTTCCAAATTAATTTTATTCCTAAATCAGGATTATTTTTAGACACAAAATAATGATTCTGTGAATTTGAATAGTGCCTAATCAGCTCACCTCCCTTCCCCGTTAAATCTAATTAACCTTCACAATAGCTTGATGTTGTTGTTAAATATTGTGCTTTTCTTTTTCACGGAGAGGGAAATGGAGCACAGGTGATACAGCCATTTGCTCACACTGTCTAAAAGCTGGGACATCCTTCCTGGTTTCTCACAATCACTAAAGCATATTGTCCCGTCAAACCTGGAAACCTGAGGGAATAAGAATGCCGGTGGCCATTACATAGAAGGACAGGGAGCAATCAGGTCCTTTCCAGACCGCACAGAGTTGCTGTTTCTTCTCAGTGCAAGCCATATTGCACTAAGAAACTTTATTATTTATAGAGACAATTAGATGCTCAAGTGAACAACATAAGTTAATGGACAGAGTACAGCTTTGTCAGTTATAAGATCCTGCTTCTACAACTTATTTCTCAATAGCTAAATGTGGAACACTGCGTAAATAACAAATTTTCTTTTCTTCACTTTTACTTTCTGGAGTATTGGAATAACAACGATAACTCGTTCCAACATAATTTATAGCACGTTATTTGGTTAGTAAGTTTAAACCACTTTTACCTCCAGAGAAATAATCTATGAAAAACAAAAAGGATTTTTACTCCTAGCCTTGAAAAAAATTCAGCTTTTATTTATTCAGCAACATTTATTTACTGTCCCTGGCACTGTGAGAAGCACTAGATTAGAAAGATAAATAAAACATGGTTTCTGTTCTCAAGAGGCCCACTGTCTTGTAGGGGATGTGTGTGTGTGTGTGTGTGTGTGTGTGTGTGTGTGGTGTCACATAAATAATATACAATCAATAGTATATGATGTCATACAAGCAACATGTAATATATAATCGAATGTGGATAATGCTGTAAAGAGATGTATTTGTAATATAATGTTCAGAGGGAAATGTTATCAGCTCTGTTTAAGGTTAATTTTAGAGTGGTCAGTAGAGAAGGGAGAAAATATAAAGGAAGGAAGAGGACTGTCAGAAAACCCATCCCAGAGAGAGTTTTTGAGTGAAGACTCAGAATTCCAGAATTAGTAGGAAAAGCAGAGGGTTGAGGCTTTCTTTATAGATTGGAACCCAAGTACAGGGACCTGGAGACAATTCTAAATTAACTATAATAGGAGCATATGGATTTAATACAGGTGCTTTAGTTGGTCGTGCGTTAGTTAAAATTCCTATTATATATACTACCTTGAATTTTCCTTAAGTTAATACTGCGAGGCTGCTATATGAAAATAAATCAACTAGCTAGGAAGTAGCCCAGTGAGTCACTGAGCATCTATATCTGGTTAAGTGATAAACGCTCGCTATTTCTTTGAGAAATACTGGCTCTGAAAATCCAGGAAGTTTAAATACTCATGCTAGCAGTGGAGATGAAGGGAAAGTGACACTTGTTCTCCCCAAAATAGAAGTGTGGGATAATTTATAGAATTATGTGAAGTTCAGTACTCGCTTGGCTCTGACTTGAGTTAGCTGTGCAAACACTATATGTGAGTGATGTTGGGTGATTTTTTGAAGTTGGGTTAGCAAATGCTTCAATCCTTTAAAAAAATATTGTTCATCAAATAAGAAATTAAACCTCCGTAAAAGAGGAAGGGCTCGAATTCAAAGGTTTTTGCATAGAAAATGAATGACAATTGGTAGGTGGGTTGTACATATCAGTGGTTTTAGCTATCAAACCAGTGTTGATTATTGGGTAAAGATGGTTTAAGATTTTAAGTAGTGTTTTTCTTTGCATAATGTTAATATGAGAGGCATCCACTCACCTTATTCCTGTGGCAGCATTTCCACTGAAACTAAAGAAATGTGTGGAAAAGAATTTCTGTTCAGAAAGGCAAACAAACCTGCTGGAATGAAAAGAAAATGTGGTAACGAATGTACATATCCAGGGAGGAGATGAAAGCACCGGGATGTAAGAGTTCCAATGACAGATGCTAGGATGGAGCCAGCTTGCTATAGCTCTCTGCTAGCTCTCGGCGATTAAAGAATGGCAATAAGAACTTCTTGCAGGATATGTTAGCACCCTGATAAAGAACATGAATGAGATCACAGTACAACTCCAATTAATCAAAGGTAGCAATCCAGGCCAGACCTAAACTCTTCATCAGAATGGCTCTCCCCTCACTGCCACTGCCACTCTAGTAGTGTTTGATGGTTTGAGGATTGATCAAGACTTTGTGTTTCAGCATGTGAATTTCCCTCTGTATTTCATGAATCGTATCTCTCCTCTTTCCTTCACCATTGGCCCTAAGTGGAGGTGATCACACCTTCCTTTGTCCAATAACTGTAGAAACCTTTTGTAGAGTGTTTGCCACTCATTCTTATGTCTGACAATGTCAGGAAAAAAAGATTTTGCTCCATTTGGGGCAAATTGGGGAAAATGGGGCCAACCTTATTAAAGAGTTAAATGTGCAAATAGACTTTTGTTCCTTACAGATCTTTTTTCATGAAATGATTATAGTCTGATATCAAATCCACAGAGAGTTTCCAAGTCATTTTTCAGCTGTTTTATTCCCGAAGATGTGATAGAAATCTGAATCCTGTGTTTGGTATAAATGTAAAGGTTAGAGCAAAACAGGAAGGGGCTCAGGGAGGAATTTCTCTGAACTGAACAATGAAGTTGATTTAAGACTCCCAAAATTTGTAGGATCAGTGTAAGTATTCTGAAGACATGCATATTAGTATCTGCTCACTTTTACCTTTTTACCCTTTTTTCTCTTCTCTCCACTTCTCCCTTCACCCGGCACCATTCCTAGACTTTTAAAGGACTTGAGTATATAGTGTTCTTGATGATGGTGGTAATAGTGGTTACGCTGTGGACCTAAAACATCCGTTTAGAACTACTCTGTAATAGTGGGTCTTACATAATAGAGACTATATGGGCTGTTTATATGATGACAGAAAATAAAGTATTACTAGGAATTCATCAATAAAATAGAAGTAATTTCCTCTAACCAATTGGATGCTGCCACCACCAGTCTCAGTTATGATTTATTTCTTACCAACATGCCTGAGATGTTATACAGCTGTCTACACCAAGAAGCTCCAATTTTTAATGGAGTATCTGCAAATTTTGATACCTTCTGGGTGTGAATCACATTTCACATTTGGATGTGATAACGTTCTGTGCCACAAATTTTTGTGGAGAACAGGAAGAGCCTTTTCACACTGATGTTTTATTGTTGGAGATAGTGCTACAATGAAATTAAATATTTATATGCAAACGGTTGCAAATGTTAGACATGACTTCGTAGAATCTTTCTAGAAGATGTAACTAGTATAGATCTTTGTGATAAAAATAAGAACAGTGGTTTTTCTTTACAGCTTTGCCTTAATGGAGGAAGACACTCAAGTTGTTGATATTGGAAACTTCTCAGAAAGCTGTACAGCTCACCCTTTAGAAAGGGACAGAACATTTCCAAATGTAGTAGTTAGTATCAGTGTCAGAGCTGCAAAGGAAGGGAAAGCATCATCAGGTTCAGTTCAGCTCCTCACTTTCCAACACGTAACCTGTCAGCCATGGGCATATGGTCTCTGCACACTTGTCCAGTCATCTTTCCACTATGCAGTGCTTAGCTACTGTTCAAGAAATGCTAAAGACTAAATAAGATGAATGTTTAATTCATTACGAGCCAAGCAGAAGGCTTTTGTCGGGGAAATTCCCATGATATTGATGTGATGAAGGAAGAGAAAGGAGAAATAGAAGAGGCCTAATGAAGACATTGCTGCTCACTCCAATATGTGGCAGTTACTCCCTGCCACAGTGTTTACTCATCATCTTGCAGCTCCTTGCATATGCTCATTATTTATAGACAATTTATGTTATTTTAATTACCAGGTCATTCCACTGCCATGCTTCTTGACTTATGGGGCAAAAATTGTGATGATGTGTGTGGACTTTGATATGTGAAAGTTCTAATTCCCAGAATGCCTGCCTGGCCTTCATCATTTTTTTTGTTTTTGTTTTTGTTTTTTTTAAGGAGGGTGCAACTCTCAGTGGCCCATTCGGGGATCGAACCAACAACCTTGGTGCTGCTACCAGCACCATGCTCTAAGCAACTGAGCTAACCGGCCACCCCTTAATTTTTGTTTTTTTTCAATCCATATGTGTTTATAAGTAACAGCATGTTGCCTTTAGATTTCCTTTGGAAGCATATTCTCTCCGATGTTTGATAACAGATTCAGAAAATGGGCATCATTCCTATAATCATGAACCAGTTGGCAAGTTCTGTGTATACGTACTGAATTGCAATGAAAAGAAGTGCCTCCAGGATGTTGCTACCTTTTAAATCCCTCCAAATTCACATCTTTTTTTTTTTAATGTTATAATCCAGGATCAGCTATTAAATTCTTTACTTCCAGCACCTCTTCAAATTTAGCTTCGTGACAATCATGTATACTTTAAACTTGTGTACCACCTTTCAGATTGACCTTATTGAAGACCTTTGGTCTAATTTTCCTAAATTCCCTATTACCTAGAATTTTAGCAAGAAACCTCATAATAAAAATGTTTCACGTTCCTGTTAGTATCAGCTGATTTTTATGTCTAGTATTGCTGGAGTCATAGTAAAGATGATTGGGGGGAGGGGGGATTAAGCTAGGTTAATTTCTGCAATTATTTCCTTAATTATAAAAGGATTGGGACTATAAAATCATGTTAAACCATAAAGATCACCACTTCTGAGACCTTTTTCTATTGAAAGTCCATGAGTATGTTGTTTTCACCAACCTGCTACTCAGAACCATTATAGTGTATTACCAAAAGTCTGATATAAGAACTCATAAGGCATGTCAGTATACTCTTTTCTTCATTCCTGCATTCCTGCCATCTTCTCAGCACTGTAGCTAGCTGTAGTCCTAGTCTCTAATAAAACATCTCTGTTGTGTTAACTGTTTCAGCATGACCAAGAGACATTTCTTCCGTACTCAAAAGGACTTGCTTAGAAAATCTGAAAATATGTGGAGACTCAACAACATGCTTCGATAGGTCAAGGAAGAAATTGCAAGAGAAATTTAAAAAATATTTTTAACAAAATGAAAATTAGAGCACAACTTAATCAAAATTTGTGAGATGCGTCAAAAGCAGTGCTTTGAAAGAAATTTATGTTGTTGCATGCATATATTGGAAACGAAGAAAGACCTAAAATCAACAATCTAAGTTTCCACCTTAGGGAAACCTGAAAAAGAAGAGCAAATTAAATCCAAAGTAAGCAGAAGAAAAGAAATAACAAAAGGTATTGTTTGTAGTTCTGGGAGTTGTAGCATATTTTTCATAGAACTGTAATTTTTTTAGGTGGTTTTATACACTTAAGGATGTTTAAAATTACATAATCAGGAATGATGATTTACTCTGGGAACACTACTGAAACTATAGCTTTTTACAGAGTTTTAAATTGTGCAGTGTGCGTTTTTCTCCATCACAATCCCGTCCCTGTTAAATTTGGTCAGATGTAGAACTTTAAAATAATGGCCATGTTGTAATGAAACATGGACAGAGGGATGTGGGAGTCATTAATGAACAATGCAGAAAAAAACTGTCCCAATATGAAAAAATATGGATCTGTGATGGCACCAGTACAAGTCATGTTATAATTAACATATCAAATTAAAATGAAGAAAGATCTTATTTTATGTATATCTAGAGACACCGCATTCTTTCTTAAGTGTTTCATAGTATTTTTGAATGGATATATTTGGGCTAAAAGATTGGCTGATCCTAAATGTCTTCAAAATATGTACTTGAAAGAATAATGACTAGTATGTGGACCCAATCAAAAATCCTAGTATGTTCGTGAATGTGCTATGAATACCACTCAGGATAATAAATCTGAAGGGGCTTTCCCTGTGAGAATGCTGGGTGTACCAGCAGTATTATTTTGGTTTCCATCTATTAGTCATATTTGCATTGTCATCTTTTTAGCCATGAAGGGTCTTCTGCATACACATGAACTAACAATTTTATTTTTATTTTTTTTCAAACTTTTATTTATTTTAAGTGTGTTTTTCCAGGACCCATCAGCTCCAAGTCAAGTAGTTGTTTCAATCTAGCTGTGGAGGGCGCAGCTCACAGTGGCCCATGTGGGGATCCAGCCGGAAACCTTGTTGTTAAGAGCACCGCGCTCTAACCAACTGAGCTAACCGGCTACCCCTGAACTAGCAATTTTAAAATTAGATGCAATTTCACCTTACTCTAATTTTTCTCAGCTGACCACTAGATTTTCATGGTTTCTGAGTAATTTCCTTAAAATTGGCTATGTATTACTTTTCTTAATATACTGTGTTTCCCCCAAAATAAGACATAGCCGAACAATCATCTCTAATGTGTCTTTTGGAGCAAAAATTAATATAAGACCCAATTATTTTATCATATTATATTATATTATATTATATTATATTATATTATATTATATTATATTATATTATACCCAACCGGGTCTTATATTAATTTTTGCTCCAAAAGATGCATTACAGCTGATAGTCCAGCTAGGTCTTATTTTCGGGGAAACATGGTAGTACTAGGTTACCTAATCTATGATCAATATCCTCATAATTAATAGATCTCTTTTAATCAATTTTAGAAGAGCAATAGTGTGTGACATATTTTTCCAAAAATTAAAATCAACCCAATATCACACTGGTTTTCGTCACAGCAATTCAACATACGTGCACAGCTAATATGGTAGCTGAAGGGCTAAAGACCCTGCTGGCATCCATTGCCTGTTTGTAGCCATTACTTCTGTCTAAATTTTCATTCAGTTTAGTCTCTTTTATCAGGTAGGATTCTTTTGTTGGAAGTAATTGAAACCGAGTCTGGCCAACTTAAGCAAATGATAATTTTGTAGAAGCACTTGAGGTGAGTTAGAGTCAAAATACAGCAGAGGAGCTGGGCCTCAAGACACACAAGAAGCAGGACAGCACCCAGGGTTCAGGGAGCAGGTTTGAAGAAGCAGGTGCAGACCTAGAGTGAGAAAGCCCTAGAGTCTGATGGGCTTAGGTCCCAGCCCTTTGCTGAGGGAGAAAGGTACCTGGGTTAACTGTCCCTCTAAGACCACATGTAGTGAGGACCACAGGTAACGGGACAGTTTCCCAAAGGAACAGGAGGTACTGGTACCAAAAAATGATGGGAAGGACTACTCTTCAAAAACTAGTGCTATCGATTATCCTACTATTTGGTGAATTAGAAGCTGTCATTAAAGGTAGTGAATAAACTTTAATGTTATTCCCTGGAGACCATGATTTCTTACATTTTGGGTGATAAGGTACTCTGCAAGAGTAACTAAAATACATGGCTTCTCTTAGATCTTATTCTTGGTTATTCAATGGCCAAAGCATAAGAAGATGTCAAAATAGACTCCAGTCTTCTTGAAATTTACAGATTTTGGTCCTAATCCCTTCAAACCATTCATTTTCCCAGAAATCCTACTTTAAATCACATTTTAAAATGCAGTCTTTAAAACCAAACATTCATAATTATTGTGATAAGATATATAAAATAGTCAAAGCAAAAATAGTCAAAGCAGAAGAACTTTTTTTTTTTTTTTAATTGGGGAAGGGGAACAGGACTTTATTGGGGAACAGTATGTACTTCCAGGACTTTTTTTCCAAGTCAAGTTGTTGTCCTTTCAGTCTTAGTTGTGGAGGGCGCAGCTCAGCTCCAGGTCCAGTTGCCGTTGCTAGTTGCAGGGGGCGCAACCCACCTTCCCTTGCGGGACTCAAATCGAACTGGCAACCTTGTGGTTGAGAGCCCACGCTCCAACCAAGTTAGCCGAGGTGCTGTGTTCAATCTTAGTTGCAGGGGGCAGAGCCCACCATCCCTTGCAGTACTCAAGGAGTTGAACTGGCAACCTTGTGGTTGAAAGCCCACTGGCCCATGTGGGAATCGAACCGGTAGCCCTCGGAGTTAGGAGCACGGAGCCCCAACCCCCTGAGCCACCAGGCTGGCCCAGAACTTCTTAAAGTGTATAAAGCTTGAGTCTACAAGCTTGTGGTGTAAATTTGTCACTTATACTAAGTTAGTCTTTATTCCTTTATTCCTTCCTGCTTTTCAGTATTTCTATTGAATGAATGAATGAATGAATGAATGAATGGTGTCTGACCCAAACTGTTCAAATTAGGTCTTGGGAAAAGTGCAAAAGAGATAATACTCTTCATAATAATATTATCTTGAAAGAAAGTGCCTTATAAACCTTAGGTTTGAGCCCACAATCAAATTTCAATATTACATAAAAGGAATCTCTTTGGCATCATCCAATTGATTCGTTGACACACCCCGCATTTATTATATAGCCTCAAATGAAGCTATAATTTACTTCAACTCTCTTGGGTCCCTATGGACTCTAACAACGGAAAATCCTGAGCAGATGGGTATATGTAGGTAGTAGGTAGGACTGTGGTTGCGCACACTAGGTAAATGCGTGCTCCAGAAGGGGCATGTTACATCCAAGCAGAAATGGTAGCATTTTAGGATGTAAATGCATCCAGTTTACCTCAGTTTCTGTAAAGGCTAAACAGAAGGGTAACTCTGTATGTTACCAATCCGATCATGATTGTGCTCACTAAATAATCTGTTCCATCCTATAATATATTTGGGACACCTTCATACATGAACATATCATGTCACATCCTTTAGAAAGCAATGATTTCAATCACCCGTAGGGCTAAATTGTTGTTATTGTAAAATAGAAATCTCTCCAGTTCCATCTATTTTCCCATTTCTCTACTCATTGCCTTTTTCCCTCAGAGGTCTGTAAAGAAAAAGAAACATTGCCTTCCTCAGAATTTGTAGTCGATAGGTATGGGGAAAGAAAGAAAATACCTTCCTATTATTTTTCACTTTAGACTTGAATTATTTTGTACTTTTTGAAGAACCCTGTAGCTTAACCATAAGAATGGACTGATTTCTTACAGTGAAAGTGGCTTACAGTCATGTACCCCAAACTTTACAGGCTGTGAAGTGTTTATTTGGGGAAGAAGGAAGTATGGATTTATATTGAAGGTAGGAAACAAAGGCCAAAGGCAACTATGTTGAAAACAGAAGAAAGTTGCTGCCACCTAGAGGTTAAACTTGGTAAATTCCGAGAGCGTGCTGTGAACATTCAGGAAATAATCTTGAGAGTTGATATTGATGTACTATCATCATAAAACGGAAATGCAGCCAGTTGACTCAGTCTCTGCCTCTAAGTTGAACTAGTCTCATTCCACCCCTTTCACTGGTGCTACTGTGCCAGTATTTCCTATGAGCTTTTTCTGACCTTAGTGAGTTTTTCTATTTTTTGTGGACAGCAACCTTGTTATTGATTGTAAAAACGCATGTTAAATCATTGGAAGTCTTCCTCCTGTATAATACAATTCAGTTATTGGGAAGGTTCATATTACTCTGGCTAGTAGAGAATGTCTTTTTCCATAGCCCAGACCATCTTTTTCAAATATTATCCCAGGACCTCCATTAAGGTTCCATTCTCATTCACTTGTGTGGCTGATGCTCTTTTGTTTCCCAGGAAAGCACAGGTAGCAGGGAAAGCTGTGAGATGAGAGTAGAGTGTCCTGGGCACACCCTTAAGAAGAAAGGTATAAATATTTAATAAAATATTCTTCGTTTCCACCAAAAAAAGAAAAAAGAAGAAGAGGTAGAAGAAGAAGGGACCTGAGACTCACCTGAGTTATGCAAAAATCTAAAACCAGAGCAGCACCAGCCTGAAGAATAGTATGCCATTTGGACCATTTTCATTTTGGTTATTAGGAACTTACTGGACATAGTGCACTGACATTTTAAAAACTAGTTTGTCAGGACATTTTTAATGGAACAATCTCCCTCATAAAGAAGTCTAGACAGCCAAAAATGCTGTGCTGCCACATTTGGCTTGACAGTCTCTCTTTTCAGGACTGCCATACTGCACAATCCCAGTGGTCCCCATTGGACTTTGTGCGAAGGTTGCCTCCTGGAGCACTAAAACAAAATGCATTTGCAGGGAAAGGTGGGAAACTAGGAAAACAATGTGTGTGTGAGTGTGCATGTCTACCCCTCTCTCCTCTCCTGAATGGGATATTTGATTGAATGTTGTTGATGATTGCAGTGATGGTTTGCAGGAGGAAAAGGGCCCCCCCCAATACCAGAAGGTATCAGCAATACCGTTAGGAAAATGAGGATATGTTTATTTTCAACCCCACTGCTTCCTTAAGAATGCATTAGCCAAATCTCTTCTCTGCCTAACCTCACTTGCTTGCCACATTTGTTCTTTCTCTCATCCTGTATTTAATTTTGTTACAATTTGTAAGCATTCATATTCTCCAATACGTACAAATCTGATCACTTTTGAAATTGGCCAGAAATTATTACTTCTTACTCAATAGCACCATCACTTTTCTAGAATGTTTGTGTTCATTCATTTGTTCCCTTATTCAGTAAATTGATTGCACCCACAATGATCTATTCCCTTTTCTGCCTTCTGGGGACACTGTATTTAATAAGCAAACAAGGCCCCTGCTCTCATGGAGCTTACTGTGTAATAGAGTAAGATAGACAACTACTGATAAGTGCTCTGATGAAACTATAATAGGGATATGATTGGAAATGACTAGAAGCCATCCAAGGGGCTTGGTCAGAAAAAGCCTCCTGAAAGGACATGACACAGAAGCTGGGAGCTGAATGAGAAGGAGGCAGCTGTGTGAAAATGTGGGAGAAATTATTCCAGGTAAGATGGGAACAAATTTGGAATGTTCCAAAAGCATAGAGGTGAGTGAGAGGTGGGTGAAATAAGGTTAGAGAGGTTGGCCAGGGCAGAAGCACACCATCTATAGTCTATAATCCAGGTGTAACAGATGGGAGCAATGGGCAGGAGAATGAAGTGAATATATATATATGTATATATATGTATATACGTATATATGTGTGTGTGTATATATATGTATGTATGTATATATATACTCACTGTTCTATGGAAAAAGGATTAGAAGAATGGAAGCAGAGCGAGTAAAGAGGCTGGGGCAGTGGCTGAGGAGAAAGGGTGGTGGATTAAATTAGGGTACATTTTAAAGAAAAGAGAAGAAGCTAGCATGACACCTAGTTTTTGTCTGAGCAACTTGTGATTGTGATCGGGAACTTAGAGGCCGGGGCAAGTCTATGGATACAAATGTGGTCACCATTGCCATAAAAATAATACCTACTGAGGGTGAGTGTTACTGTATAAATATGATGAGGAGGGACAGAAAAGTTTTTGAGATGAAGAAAATTCTGAAGATAAACATTCTTGCAAAATATCAACTGGTATCTCTAAAGTTGAGCCTCAAGTACCCACAGCACAGGGAAATCAGACAGAAGCTACAATGGTGTACTTAAGGTGGCCTGAATATGTCTTCAGGGAGAGAACGACTTTACATATCAGTCAATTTCTTTGCCCCACATTGGCATACTGTCAGCAGCCTATTGTAAAATGATGCCACCTGCCCCAGGATATGTCCAGGCAAGGCACCCAACCTACATAAATCGATCTTAATACATTAAGGCATCCTTTCCCAAAACACCAAGTACCCTGACCTCTTTTTTCCATGAAAAGACGTTAGCACCAGAAAAGAATCTCTTTGTTCATATCCTCCAAGCTCAGTTTTCTTTTTGCTACCCTTCCACATCACCCAAGCCAGCAGCTGCATCATAACTCCAGCTTGGTCAAAACCAACATCCATTTGATCACCCAGTGGAGATTCCTCCTCCTAGATATTTCTTGACAATGTTGGCTCTTCTTCATCCCACTTGCCTTCATCATCTCTTACCTGAAATATTAACCTAAGCTCCTAACTGACCTCTTAGAATTCAGATTCTTTCTACCATCCCCGGCCATTCCCCTGCCATTCAGTTATCACCATGCTTACAGTGATGTTTGTAAAATGCCGATGGGACCTCTTCTTTCTTTACAACTCTGCCGTGCCTTGCACCACATATGAGACCCTTTGCCAGACAGACAATTCGTGTCCTTTCCCACTTTACTTTCCCTAAATTGTTCCCATCCTCCTTGGACCCTACATTCAGCCATGCTGAACTTGTTTTCCAAAAGAGTTTGATCTCCAAAGAAACTAAATCTGACAGACTGTTTCAGAATCTTCTCTGCAGTATTTCCTACAGTTCTCCCTCCCATCAGCCTCTTCTTTCTCTCTGATCCAGTGCCACTATATGAAACAGATTCTCACCCTCATCACAACTTATTGTCATCATTTGTTGGCCTGTGTGTAATGGTCTTCCCACCTTGGTCTTCCAGATGGAGACCCTCCATTGTAAGGACCATTGTTTCTTGGCTTCTAACACAGCACAGGGTATAAAGCAGGCTCGGGGCATATTGATCCATGAAATGAATACTCTTTCCACATCCTCATCTTGTTGGTGGGAAAATGGAGGCCCAAAGAGTTTAAATAATTCTGCTCAAGTTTGTACAGAAAATTAGAGCTAGGATTTGAACTTTGATCTCTTCACTTTGGTGGTTTTCCCTTCACGTTTTCATGGCTATTTCCCATTCCTTGTTCACTATTTTAAGAAAAGTAGACAAATTCAGATTCAGAGGGCAACAAGAGTTCTTCTCATGTTAGAAACATCTTTAAACATTGGTTACATCATCTCTGCTCTTTCTCTGCTTGTAATTGTTATACAACAAAACATTTGAAGGATAATGGTAGAATACTGACCTGAATTTCAGATTTGAAGCCTGTTCTGTCACTCTTTAATTATGTGATCTGAGGCAAGATTGAGTCTCCTGCCATGTGTGTGTGTATGTATGTATGTATATATGTGTATATATGTATATGTATGTGTATGTATATATATACATACACACACACACACACACACACACACACACACATTTCATAGCTTTCCTTTTCTTGTTTCCACAAACCATATAGTATTATGGTTTAGGACTAGCATTCCAATTCCTACCTCCACCTGACTTTTCCATTTATGCCCTTCCCTCTGAGCTACTTGATTCTGAATTTAATTATCAGGTTTACATTAACCCTGTCTCTTTGCTTTCTTCCCACCTAGCCGTTCTTCATGGCTGAGTGAAAAGAGTTTGATTAATAAAAGCTTGCCCTTTTATATTTCCTTATAATTAGTCCAATAAAAAAGGGTCACCTCCTGGATGGGATTTATGTGGGTAGATTCCTTTTTTTTTTTTTTTTTTAATTCTTTGTCCTTTGGGTATGCTAATTCAATGGCTCTTTGTTTCTTGTATATATTAATGGTGTGAAAATCAACCTTCTAGTTTTTATTGCCACACCTTCAAAGACACAAGCACACACAAACATCACAACTCTGGAAATAGATTTTGGAACAAGATTTAAGTGCTGGGACTGTGGTTTAACAGGATTAAGGCCTGTGACATTCTTAGATGAACAAAGAATAATATCCTTTTCCTTTTATTTTTTTTTAAATCTTTATTAACTGGCTCAACAAGTACTGAATTTTAAGCGGCACTGTACAAAGTGTCAATTCATGTCGGTGTGTAGAGTTTAAATCATTTATCTTTCTAAGAGCTAAGAAGTTGGTCCTCCCCAGGATGATAGCAGCTGTGGGTCCATAGTCCCAGAGCACGCACCGTAAAGGGTTTCCTGGTCATAATAAGGGAAGATGGTTTACTTATAGGAAATGTCCATCAAAGCAAATCTAGTGGTGTAATTGGCCACCGAGGGAGCTGTGGCCTCTGAAGTACTGAATATAGATTTTTATCCACCAGCAATTTTTTTAAGGCCTTTAAAACTGACCTGGGGTGAATAAATATTAAAAAAATAGAAGTCTAAGCAACTCAGTGGGAACAGTGCAGGTTTGGGGACATGGGAACACTAGTTCAAATCCCGTCTCCTACATTTATTGGCAGTCTGGCCTTAAGCACATCATCAAACTCCTCACCGTTATTTTTTTTCTGAGGTAAAATACATAAAAAAATTATCTCTTTCCCAGAGCTCAATATATTTTATTTAAATGTGTTTATTCAAAGGGCTCAACAGAGTAGGATCATATATGTTAGCTATTGTTTTTATTAAAATGCCAACTGCCGGTTTTCCACTCTCTCAAAGACAACCATCTGAATGTCATTTGTGTCTGACTTTACCTTCTGTGTGGGTTATGTGCTACCTGATGAGAGAGGGAACCGAATACAAAATTAGAAATGGGCCCTGAAATTAATAATTTGCTCCCAGGCGTGCCTGGTTATATTGCTGGTAAATAATTCATCCTCTGCTGGTAGAGCTAGGTCTCCAAAGTGATTCTCCACAAACTCCTCATTTTTAGCACTTTTCTCCAAAGGGAAACAGCGAAGTCTGATTTCCTCAGGACATGGACGGTGTACTTTGTTAGAACTAACTTTCAGTGACCTTTTATATCCCTAAGCTCTTTATAGTTTCACAGAGTTTCATACTTACCATGTTTGCTTCATAACCATTCTGTGAGACATCTTAAAAGATGTTATCTTAATTTTTAAATGAAGAGAGGCAAAATTGAGTGGTGATTAAAGAATCAGTCGCTTATTTTCATATTTTAGTCACATATTAACTACGTAACCTTAGGAAATTGACTTACTATCTCTATGCCGCAGTTCCCTAATCTATAAAATGGGGCTTGCTATTAATACCTGTCCCATGGTTATTGTGAGGATTAAATGTGCTAATATGTATAAAGCTCTGAGGAAAATGTTTAGCAAACTCAATAAATGTTGACTGTTTTATTACAAGGGGATACAAAGCTAGTTTATGTAGGGTCGTAGCTAATGCATAGCTACCATTAATTATCTCATTAATGTCTAGAAAGTATTTTGACCCTTTTACAGATAACAAAATGGAGACATAGGTTAACTGAAATCCCCAGTATGATATAATACGCTGACCTTGATATTTCTACTGCAACCCTCCTGTTCACGCCTCTTCCTTTACCTACTTTTTAAATGTTCATGTTCTCCAAAATTCCATCTCATTTTGCCCAATCTCCCTTAATAATAATAGCCTTCTCCACAACTTAAGCCCCTCACCCTTTTGCTGATAGCTTGGATTAATCACTTCCCTTCCTCCTCTGGGTCCGCACGAGGAATTCCTGTCACAACCCTTGAGTGTGTACGTATGTGTATGTATGCCCCTTTCATTTAGACTCTTAAGTCCCCAGTACCTTGCATAAGGTCTGGCCCATATGTAGTAGGCACTCAAGAAATATTTGAAGAAAAAAGAAAGAAAGGGCTGGGGCATGGCTTTAAACTAAAGTGTTTATGTTCTTCTAGACTATTTTCTGGAATATTTTAAGGTGGGGTCTTTTTTCCCAAGATTTACTCAGTTAAAATAATTTGCTAATTGGAAGTCTGACATATTGTGAGCACCTACTGTTTGCCAGGCACTGTGCTAATACTGGGAATATAAATAGTCCCAAAGAGTTTCTGTCTTTGGGAGAGAGTTCAAACACTCCTGAATGAGTTAGCAAAGTTATGTTGCTGCTGTGTGTGGATGGTCATTTCTAAAGATAATGTCATCTCTTTGTCACAGGGACGATTTTCTATGCCTCACCAATTTAACCTATTTAGATACTGAATCATGTTTTGGCCCTGGGAGTTGGCATTGTTCGAGATAATAGAATGCAAGAGTAGAAGTTATTTACATTTTTAAATTTCATTTATAAGTTTTAAAGAAATGTGTCTGTCTCCGTTGCCTTGCCCCTTCAGTGCTTCCCCTAACGTGGTTGCCATGTGTGTAAACTGAAAATAATTGAACTAATACAGTCCCATCACTGTTTGCCCACATGTATGTGTACACACTCCTAATTGTGGTCATGCAGTATTTTTGTGTGTTGGTTTCTTCTGTGGCTCCTTACCAGCCTGATGCTGCTCCCCTGTGGAGCGTCCTTAGAATGCTGATTTCTCTCTGCGTTTAGAGACCCATTTTGAAGGCATCAGTAATAGCCTTTTGCCTGGTATACCTACTGGAATATTACTGTCCTTGAAATGTAAAAATGATACGTCATTTATCACATAACCACTAATGTTTGAGTGGTTATCACCTAACCATTATTGTTCAGTTGTGTAGTGGCATGCCCTTGACTTGTGGGCTTTCAAACTGTTGGGTATCTTGAAAATAGCATTAAGTGAAGTAACACTCATGGTGCTATGATTGCTTGACATTGTCTGAAACAGGGCCTCACTTTTGCAAGTTGGTGCTTAGCCATGGATTTGGAGGACGGTGATTCTAGAAATTATTGTTGTGCCACATAGTAACAAGGGTTGACAAAGGAGCATTTCCTTTTCTTCTGTTTGTACTTGGTACTTGGACTTAGTATGTGAAACATAGGTCATTCTTGTAATTCTTGCATGTGATGCTTTCATAAAATACGAAACCAGTCATTGTCGTGATCTGGGTATAACATGACCTTTGTTAGGTACGTGTTTCGGGTAGTAGTAATTACATTTAGCATTTATAAATGTGCATAACTATAATAATATTGGTTAGAATATGTCCTTCCGTTCTCATTCCCATTGACCTAAATGTTCAGTGCACTGGAGGAGGAAAATCAGACCCTGCCTCCTGGCTGTTGCCACAGCCCATTCGTGGGGAACTCTTACACAACTTCATGATTTTAGTTAGTCCTAACTGGGTAAAAGTAGTGTCACCACTTTCCTACATGAAATGTATCCTTTACATGAACGTGTGTTTGCCTTCTCTTGTGTCCTCAGAGGTCAAAGAGCACATGTTTGATAACCTCATAGCGCAGACGATTTATAGTAATGAGCCATATTTTTAAAATGAATACAAAGGCCTTAACCACCATTTCTCATAAGTAATAAATTATTTATTCTAATTGATAAATAATAGCTAATACTTTACATACTCATAAAAGCAACTCCTTGTGTTATGAGCAGCCTTGGTTCAGAGGATGTAGCTGGCTGAAGCTAGAAGGTTCAATACCTCTCCATGCCACCATCACCCCAGAATTTAACATTAGGATGCATAAATGGCGGCATTCTTTGTATTTGAAAGACGAGCCCTCGTTGAAGGTAAACCCACCTGCCTACACTCAGAAAATAATGAACTCTACTGAAGTAGAGGGACACACACAGACATTCGTGTGTGTGTGTGTGTGTGTGTGTGTGTGTGTATTTATATCGATATCTGTATCTCACCGTGTAGTTTTATTTCTTAATATTCTGATAGAAATTTTGCAAGTAATGAGTACCATGCTGCCATGCTAGCTCTCGGCGGCACATGCTGCTTTCCTTTCCTTTCTTGGATTGCTCTTCCTCGCCTGCATACCTGCTCCAGCAGCCCTGTGGGCTCCATCGCAGATTTTCCTGTGCTGCCCTGTCTGGCATGCTTCACCATTGCTGCCATCACCCTCGCAACACACACACACACACACACACACACACACACACACACACCTCCCGTGTAGCTGACCCAGGCTCCAGAATCTCCACTACCCAGACCGCTGTAATGTATTCTCCTCTCCTACCACTGACTTGCCAAAAGGGTTTTATAAAAATTTGTCTTGAAAAGATCCCTACTAAAAGGGGCCGACACTTATCCTTTTAAAATTCTCTCATGGGAAATTCACAACCAACCCTTGGAACATTAACATTAATTATTATCGACCCGGTTTTGTCAGTGATGAAATTAAGGGTCCAAAATTGAGATTTAGTGATTTGTTCTACGTAACAAAGCTACTGTGCAACAGAGCTGGCATGTCTAGAACTTCTCGTTCCAAATTTAGCCCTGAATCTCTTAACCCACACTGCCTGAAGTCAGATTTGAATTCTTGTTTGTGGAAGGAGAATTTAAAAGCAACATACCAGCTGTATTTTATTTCAGTACAAAGATGCCATAGATCTTGGCATTTGGTTTTGTTTGAAGTATGGAAAAATATTTGTAGATGGGGAAAGAATTTACAGATAAACATGGAAGGTTACTGAGGTTCTTGAAACTGCTTTTCAAAACCTTTTTAAAGGTGTAGATTAGTTTTCTCTGTGGAATGCTGGAAATGCAATCCTGCCTCAAGGAACTAGTGAATTCTAAGAACTCTCAGTGTACTTTCTAGTCATATGATTTTTCTCCTTCTCTTGGATGTCACAGCTTTCTTAGAAATCACAACCTTGGTTTTTCTCATTAACACAGCAGGAATTTTAAACTGTGTGATTATTCTGAAATTATTGGTGGCTCTGAAACAGACTGTTACCAAAACGGTTTTTAAAATGTGCTTCTTGGATCAACTTTTTCCAAATAACGCGTACACATAAATGCACAGGAACCTATGCATGTAACATTATATACGTGCTATATCTTTTGGTAGGTTTTTTTGGAAGCCATTTCAAAAGACGTTTCCATGTAACTTTAATCGAATGAGAAAACATCCCCTCTAGTACTTCCCCCCCCCCCTTAATTTCTAACTACATTCAACTTGTTAAATAATTGTATAGTAAAATCATTAGGCAAAGTGAAATTTTCTGGTGCTTTCTTACAACAGTAGTCTATTTTATAGAAATAGCACTGATCAGTCAACACAATTGAAGACTCTGCATAAGAATTGATTCTGAGAGATGTCATGTTAAACCCTTCTGCCAGTATTCTGTAAGAGTGAAAAATAGTACCAATACCTAGCAAATGGGATTCGTAGGTAATTTAGAGATCCATATGCCTCATCCAAATTGCTCATATTCTAAGCTCAATTTTAAACACAGAGGGCAGGTGGAGCTGAACCAAGAGGACGCTACTTTCAAATAAGGTTGATGTCCTCAGGCCATCCAAAATGACACCTGCTACTTCCTGCTTTCTTTCTAACAACTTTTGTCATAAGTAGAGAAATGAATGGAAAGGTATGGGATTTTCTTATGTGAGAGGATAAAAAGACCGGAGGAGGGGTGGGACTGAAAGCTAACTTTCTTCTCTGTGCTCAAGAGAACACTGCTAAACTATAGGTCTCCCTGACTTAACAAGAAGGTGATGTGAAAGAACGGAGGAAAGGCAGACGTATGAGCAGTGGGAGGCGGAGCCATATCAAGTCCCTCGCAGGAATAATTGACTATTGTCTCTTCTGGCTGAACTGTTTTCTTAAAGGAAATATCAGATTGTAATACTGGGCTCTCACTTGAAAGTATATATTCTGCCATTTTATGTCCTCAGTGCAAAACGGTTGATACTACTACCGCTCTACTCTTTGACCTCACTTTTTCTAAGGTTACTTAAGCTTTTACCATCTGTAAAAGGGGAATGATAATGCTATCACTTTAAAGTGTTGGAAGAATTAAATAAAATGACACATGTAAAAGATTCAACAAACTATGGCAAACATTAAATTGCTTTCCAAATGTTAGCTACTATGATTTGAATACCAAAAAATTTAGTGGAAGGAAAGTTACTATTTGTAATACTCTTAGGCGGAGACTGAAATCCATATACACTATGTCTTTTGAGCTCGGGTTTGACTGGAGTAAAGCTAGCAAGTAGTTTCAGAGATTTGGTTCAGTTCTTAAAATTTTCTGCTCTTCCAAGTAGAAAATTATGCATGTTCTGCAGGACACCTTAAATATTCAGTAATCTTCCCCAAGTCTAGTGTCTACAGCAAGAACCTGAAATAATAAACAGCACCCTTTGCCTACGTCACATTTTTTTCTTTGCTTATATCTCTAAATATCCAGTATTTCATTAAATTGATGGTTGGCTCTATTCAACAACCACAAAACAAGAGAATTCTCAGCAGGTTGGACTTGAAACACATCATGTCAATAGGCTTTCCAACCTCTTAAAAGGTCAACGTAAGTGGCTACAGAAATGTGAAGAAGTCTCTTGTCACTTGATGGCCTCTGTTAAGTGTGTAACAGATGAGAGCAGGCATTGTTACTTCCTCACTCACTACTGAATCCCCAGAGCTTTGTACTGGGCTCCCCCATAGTAGGTGCTTAGTAAATGTTTGTAAAATACTAAATAAATGACCCATCTCACAGTAATATCTTCTGGAGATTTTTTGAAAGCAACAGCTTTTTTTTTTTTTTTTTTTTAAATAAACTTACATGGAATGGAACATTTAAAGAGATAAAAGTGGTATTCAGTTAGTATAAATTTATTTTCTACAAATTTAGATTATTGTTTTAAAGTCAACCACTGAGAGCAATGGAACTATTGATAATCAAGTGAAATTTATAATTGAGTGTCAAAGATGAGAATTATAGTCTCCTTATTATATTAGCCGTATATACTTAAAACTGAAATAATTCAAAATAGTGACCCTGGCGCTCTGAAGGTTCCATGGCACATGGTTTAAGACAACCGTCATGGAGTTCAGAGAGAATGTGTTGTTGGCTTAAGGACCATAAGAATAACTGTGATCCAGAGGAATGGAATTGAAGTCTTTGCTGTCATTCTTTGTAAATCTGAAAGCAAGATCTTTGTCTTGAAAGAAAACCAGAGTTTAAGGGTTTGAAACAACAGCTACATCTGACCAAAAGCTTTTGTGGGTCTTGAGAGCACTGCTGGTGCAATCCACTCCCAGGGACAGAGACCAGCTCTCGTGCCTCCCTTGTGCGTGGGAGGCATGGTGGGTTGCCGCAGCCCAGCATGCGTGAGCTTTCAGTCCCTCTCCTCTGTGCGCCTCCTGTTGGCATTTTTCACTTAATTGGGCTTTGGTTTTTCTGTCCTGTAAGATGCAGGGAAGTTTCTTTCTGTTCCACGGAAACACTGTCCGGATGAACTGAAACTTAAAAAATGACTAAAACCTCTTTAGAGAAAGTTGAACTTCTCAGGAAAGATGCTATAGGAATGGAAGGAGTTATTATAAACTTCAAAAAAAAAAAAAAAAGGGTATATAAAAATGCTGTTAACACTTGGAGACTGTGTCCCGTTTTACGCCTTATGTTTTCCCTTTGCTCTGGGAATTTTCAGCCTGTCTTACGGATGTGTAAATCACATTAGCAGTGGGGAAGTTTTCCATCCGTAAGTTGGTAAGTTGTGCTGTTTGTCAGAGCAGACGGCTCTGCTGTTTTCCCTGCTTCCTACAATTCTGCCCACACACTGACACACTACAGAGGCTCTCACACTTAGACATGTGTTAGAGAGCAAACTGCTTTCCCCCTCAGGACTCATAGAGGGTGTTTCAAGAATGCTTTCCCTGATTGGACAAAGAAAGTCTCACTAGTTGATTTGAAATAATAAATCAAGAACTAACTGAACTCATTTAATAAAACTAAAGGATGCATGACATGGCTAGTTCTAAATCATCTTCTGTGATCAGACTTAAGCAGGTTTATCCTGCAACTCTCAACAGTGGTTCAGTCCCTTCTCTTCTAACTGTTTCTAAGAAGGCTTCTTGTTACTTTGAGAGCATGCAAAATGGGTCACAAGGGTTTGGTCACACAGGCGACAAAATTGAATAATTCTATAAGTGCTGTGCCCTTGTAGCCCCTCAGATCAACCCTGAACAATTAAGTTGACGGCATATTCCTGTGCATCTTATCAATTTTTAATTATCACACCTCTGAAGATAATATGTTTTTGCTAAAAGGGAAAATTGTGATTTCAATTTGAAAATTAGACAGCTTGTTTAAAAAAATAGTTATCCAAGACTATGCTAACCCCAGATACATTTGCGAGTGTGTTTATCATTGGCAAAGCAAGTTTAATGTGTTTTCTGATTATTTATCATCATCTCTGTAAATGTAAGAATGATTAAGAAATTATTAATAGTCTACAATGGTGCAAAAGAATCTCTAGAGAATATCAGATAACAATAATGAAAGAAGAGGCATAAATGGTGTGTATGTTTCTCCAACCTTTGCCCCTGAGCACTTGCAACATTTTTGGAGATACAACACTTCTTAAAATTTGTATTGACTTTATGCCTTCACTTCTGCATCCTATGTGGGCTCTATGATATACATTTTGTTTTATTAATTTTTTATTTATTGAGATGTAATTGTGACCCATAACATTATGTAAGTTTAAGCTGTGCACGTGTGAGTGTGATGTACTTAACATTGCAATGTGATTACCACCATAGCCTTAGCTAACACCTCTATCACATCCCATAATTACCACTTATTTTTTTTGTGGTTAGAACCATTGTGCTCTAGTCTCCTAGCAGCTTTAATGTTCATAATACACTATTGTTGATGATATTGACATACATTTTTAACTGAATTTTATTGGAGAACTTTTGCAATTTCCCTTGAGGTAAACAGCCATACTTAAGATATTCCCAGCCCAGGATTGGGGGGCCGAGGGAGGTAAGATTTATTGACTGTAACCAAGGTAGCAGGCACTGTCTTAAATGCTTTATATGTGTTAACTCGTTTAATCCTTACAACAACCCCATAAGGCAAGTATGTTTATTTGTCCCATTTCATAGAAAGGAAACAGGCCCTGAGGCTTTAAGTTACTTGTCCAGAGCTGCAGAGTCAGATGATGGGGCCAGGTGGTCTGACTACATACAGCCCAAAGCACTTAACCACAAACCTCCTTTCCCCATAATAGATGCTCAGCAGTCCAGAGTTAAAACATAATCATCCTCATAAATGGAAGCTGCATGAACATTGTCATGGCCATGTTTATCATGGTTTTTGTTCTTTATTACTTTCCAACTGTGCAGACCTATTAGGGTGATCTCACACTTTATATGCCTCGGCACTCATAAATTCCGTCCGAATTACTCCATAGTTGTTCACATTTGGTCTTTGTATTACTTTTGTTATTGTTGTTTCATAAACATTTCATAAACATAAACGCTGGTTTACCCAAATTTTGAATTCTAAAGATCAGAGACAATGTCTTATGCTATTTCTCTTATTTTCTACAAAAAGACATGGGAAAACAGGTATAGAGTGAACATTTTAAAATGTATGCTGAATGGAGTAGATTTAAGAAAGTTAAGTAATCCTTATTTTAATCAGTAAACTATTTTTCACACCTGCCAGAATATAATCTTCAGATATTTTTTTAGTATCATTGGTGTACGGTCACATATTAATGTCAAAGTATATGTGGCCAATTCAGTCATCTTCTGAGAGACTCACATAAAACTATTTCCAAAGAAGATGCTTAATTAGTTCTCAATGATAATGTACATATTTTTAAACTAATCTTTCTGTAGAAAAACAGGTTTCAAATAAAACTAAATGAGACAGTTTCATATGTTTTCACAAATGCACAATATACAGAATTACAAAAAGTCAAACCATGCTGTTCTACAGTGAAGTATATGTTAATTACCCAATAAACAAGGAAAATTTAACTGGTAATTAGTATAATTCATTTGTATCTAATTCATAAATGTTTTCCAATAACTCAGACTAGTGTCGTTGCTAGTAATATATTGAATACGTTAAGCTCCATAGTGACTTGTTAGGTTTATGGACACATCAGCTTTTTTAAGGGCCTCGGAACTTGACCAAAGTACTTTAGGTAAAAGACAAAAGAAAAAGAAGTACATTGTATTGACTGGGAAATAGAGGAAGAAATCTCAGAAATCAGTGTGATACACCATCATTTTTAGTAGAGCATCAATTTATTTTTAGAAGTTAGTATATAATAAAGAGAACTACAAATCAAACAAGATGTTTTATTTATTGCTGTAAGTTCTTGTTTTAAAATGAAGGCTAGAAACTATATGATATATTGGAGTATGTTTATTAGTATGTCTTGTTCCACTGGGAAGCCCTTTTGTTTTGGTCACTCTCTTCCATAATAAGCATGAATACTTCATTTTTCTGCCTGACCGGTGCTCTGTGAATGAACCTGAACTTGCACCGATGATGTCAAACGTGTTTCAGCAGTTGAGCACAGCATACTTCATTAATAAGTCATGGCATCAACCCATCTGACAGCCAAGCTCTCTACTGTTCTTCAGAAGCCATAATACGCATCACGGGGAGATTTGCATGTTACCTATAACAAAAGCCCCACAAACGCTTAATGAGATATAAAGTTCCTGCTTAACAATTTGATCTTTAAAATTTAGATATTTATATCACCCGATGCGATGTAAACTGGTAGAAATTATAAAATAATGGGGAAGATCATAAAATACTGAATTTTCTAATCTATGGATCATTTTATTGACTCTTAGAATCAGACAGATAGTCTTAAAGTGCTATAGTTTATAATGGCAGGTGAAAGAATGGAATATTTATTATATTGATAATTAACTCTGAGTGGGAAGAATAGATTGTAATTCACAGAAACTTCTGGCTTCCCAGAGACATACCCTAAATTAATGTCGCTAGTCTATGAAACAGTTCTCAAACTGCACGTCCATTTTCCTTGTAAATGAGTTACATTGTGTAGCTTTTGATGGCTGGAAGGTAGGTCCTTGAATGGAGGAACCTGGGGGAATATTGGGGCAACTAATGAATTTCATTTAGTAGTGCTTAAGGGTGATGATCTAGAATCAATGGAGACTAATAGACGTGTCATCGTGCATGCATGCTTTGTCAGTGCGATGTTCTGGGTACCTTTGGGGAGAGGGGAGCTAATAGACTTTTAAGGTCACACTTGGGTAGCACCACGGGTCATTATTAAGATGGGAGTAAAACCTCAAGTCAGGGGGAAAAAAACCTTGGTACATATAGAACAAAGACAAGTAATTTGTCACAGCATTCACAATCTTTACCCAGATTGCAAGGCACCGTGCATCCCTATCTTGTTCTTAATCTCCCTTTTCCCATCTGTTCAATGGGGATAATAGTGTCAATCTCATAAGGTTGTTCTGAAAACTAAATTGATAATTCTCATGTAGCACATAACACAGTGCTGGACATCATTTATTAAGTGCTGAGTATTCTCTCTCCTCTACTCCACCAGAGGTAAACTTTGAATTTCTAGTAGACTGTTTTATCCATTTTTGACTAAATGCTCCTCATTCCTTTTTGTCCTGGGCCAATGCCAGGTAAATCACCCAGTCTGAGCGTGACCCTTTCTACCTCACTGCACACCTCCCTTATCTAATTCCCACAGTCAGGGCCCTGTTCAAATCCCACTCCTTCCGGGGATAACTTCCCAACCACCACAGCCTCCAGGAGTGGCTTCATTTCTGAATTCCTCAAAGAACCGTGAACAGTCATTGGAACACCGATTTGTATTTCCTTTTATTGTCAAGCATCTTCTAATTATGTGTATAGAAATATGTCTTGTTATGGTACTAACTCTATAAGCATATCTCTAAAAGTAGAGATTATGGGATGTAATTCTCTGTGGCCTCCAGATCACTGAGTCTGTCTTGCTGAGTGACATGGTAGAATAAGCCATAAGCTTTGGAGCCAGGCAGTGCCTGGTTGGAATTCCTGGCCTGCTACTTACTTACTGTGTGACCTTGGGCAGTTTACCGTTCTTCAGCCTTATTTTCTCCTCTGAGAAAATACCCTATAGAATTTTTTTTTAAATAACGGTAATGTGTGTCAAACACCAAGAACAGTGCTGGGCACAAGTAATGCTCAGTGATAGTATTATTATTATTATTCAGAATATATGTCAGTAGATACTTCTTTTATTACCTGAGCAATAGAGAGTAGCAACTGCTAAAAAGAGGAAGATATATTTTAAATTTCAAGCATCAAAGAATATTTGGCCATCTCTGATGAAACTGAAATAATAAAGACCTTAAATATTCTAAACTATTAAACCTCAATAAACATATAGCCACACATGCCTTCAGTAATTAGTGCCTCTGATTTGCATGGCACTGTTTTAAGCACTTGATACAAAAAAAAAAAAAATGAATAAGAAACATTTACATCCAACAAAGAACTTACATCCTGCTAAAAGAGATGGCTGATCAGCAAAGAAATTGCTATATAATGTCAGAGGTGGAAAGGGATATGAAGAAGAGTAAAGCAAAAGATAGTGAGAAGGTGCAGATATAGGGGACGGGAGAGGCTATGTAGATTGGGTGCTGGGATGCCCTCTCTGAAAAAGGGACATTTGATTAGAGAGATCAATTAAGTGAGACCAGGACGATAATGGTAAGAAATACTTCTAAGCAGAGGAATAGCAAGATTGAAGCCCCTGCATCAAAATGAGTTTGACTTATTCCAGGAACAGTTACTAGGAGGCCATTGTGGTTGAAGCAGAGTAAACTAGAGAAAAAATGGTGAGGTCTGAGGGTTCTTATCCTTGTAGGTTTGTTCTAAGCAAAATGAGAAACCATTGGTGTTTTGATCATACAACATTGTTTCTTTTATTAAGAAGACAATGGAGACCACTTCACAGCCATTAGGATGGTTATTATTTTAAAAAACGGAAAATAACAGGTGTTAGTGAGGATGTGGAGCAATTGGAACCCTTGTGAATTGCTGATGGGAATGTACAATGATGCAGCTGCTGCGGAAAACAGTTTGGCAGTTCCTCAAAAGTTAAACATAGAATGACCCTCTGATTGAGCACTTCCACTTTTGGGTAGATACCCAAAGTACCGAAGACAGAGAGGCTCATGTAGCAGTATTCATAGCAGCATTATTCACAATAGCAAAAAAGGCAGAAACAACCCAAACGTACGTCAGTGGATGAGTAGATAAACAAAATGTGGTATGTACATATCATGGAATAGTATTAGGTTGGTGCCAAAGCAGTTGTGGTTTAACAGGTTAAAAATAATGGCAAAACCGCAATTATGTTTGCACCAACCTAATATTTGGCTTTAAAAAGAAATTAAATTCTGATACATGCTACAAAATGGCTAAATCTTTAAAACATTACGCTAAATGAAATGCGCCAGACACAAAGGACAAATATTGTGTGAGTCTACCTATATGAGGTACCAGGAGTAGTCAAATTCATAGAAACAGAAAGTCGCGTAGAAGTTACCAGGCTGAAAGAAGAGGAGGAGGAGGAGGAGTTATATGTATGATGGGAGCAGAGCTTCTAGTTGGGATGATCAAAAAGTTCTGGAAATGAATAGGTTGCACAACAATGTGAATTTACTTAATGCTACTGAATTATACACTTAAAAATGGTTAAAGGGGTAAATTTTGTGCTCCATACATTTACCATAATTTAAAAAAAAAAAAAAAAAAGAAAGGCAAAAGGACTCTGTGGGGTAGGGGGAAGCGTGTGGAAGCAGGGATTTCAGTTACATGCTATAGCAGGAAGCCAGATAAAAGATAAGTATTGCTGTGAAGGTAATGAGAAGTATTCAAAATAGAAATACGTTTTGAAAGTTGAGCCAATAGGTCCTGTTGACAGATTGTAAGTGGAAGAAAATAATCACAGAAGACTCCTTTTTTTTTTTTCCCCGAGTTACCAGGAGAGTAGTGGTCATTTCCTGAGATAGAGAAAACTGTGGAAGGAGCAAGTTTGGGGAAAATACCACATGTACAGCGTTCAACATGTTAAATTAGAGATATCTAATTAACACACAACTGGAAGGTCAAAAAGATATATGAGTCTGGAGCCCAGGAAGGAGGGGCTCTAGAAATAAAAATGGGAGAAATAAAAAAAGATGGCATAGAAAGCACACCATACGAAGCCTGGGAATGAACACAGTCACTCAGGGAAAGAGTTGAAACAGATAAGAGAATTTTCAGAGGACTGAGGTCAGGGACCCGCCAACATTTGGAGGTCAAGAGAAGGGGAGGAACCGAGAGGTGAGAGACTTTTCGTGAATACTCAGCAAATTTCTATTGAGCACTTCCTCTTCCAGGCACTGTTTTAGGTGATTGGGATGACAATTACTTAAAAAGGCAGCACCCATCTCTTAATTCTGTGCTCTTGGGCAAGTTACTTAACTTGACTAAATTCCAGACTCCTCATCTGAAAAGTGGGGTTAATAATGAGGTTAGCACAAAGTACAGCAAGAGTAACAGATCATTTCCTGAATCCCCACCTGTTCACGCAAGGTGCTTTATTTTCATACTTCGCATCCCTCTTATAGTCCTGCAAGGTAGGTGTTCCTGTTTTATAGAAAAAGAGTCCAAAGTGTAGGGAAGCTAATCATTTTTTCTAAGACACAGCTAAAAATTTATTGGCAAGATTCTTACCCTGGTAGTTCTAAATGCCCATCTTTCAGGCCATCCACTATTTCAAGCAATGCTAACACAGAAAACAGTCAGCAGACTGCCTAAGGCAGTTAAGTGCTTCAGAACGGGTTTCTTTCATCTCTTAGTCCTCCCATCCATTTAAGTGGATCTCTTTGAAGTCCTGAAAAACAAACTCCTATAATTAAAACCAATCAGAAAAGCAATCACCTAGGTCATCAAGTATATAAACTGCCAACTATAAACTTAGTAATATCCCTAAACAAATTTAATGAATGTTAATTGACTAAATAAACAAAAACTATGCATTTTTAGTCTAATTTTCTCTACAAAGTACCTGGCCTTTAGAATTTCAGATTGGACGGCATTTAATGAAATGCCATTACCATTAAATTAAGTTTATTTTATGAGCTTTCTTTTATAAAATCCATTCAAGTTATCTCTGAAAATACTTCTTTATTACCTAGTTTCTACTACCCTTTTAAATTACTGCTTGTCTGACAAATGAAAAGAAAGTGCCACTCTGTTGTCTGTTAAACATAAATCTACTGTGTATGCTTGTATGTAGATTAATTTTAATCATTAACTTCTCCTATCTTGCCACTCTCCCTGTGGACTCCAGGTTAGTTAATAGCTTTACTATTATTCTGGTCACTCAGGCTAAGCCACTGGGGTCTCCCTTCATTCTTCCGTCTCCCTTACCCAGTATTATCCAATCGGTCACCAAGAACTGATAGATCTACGGAAATTGGTCCCCTCTGACTCAAAGTTGAAGACCCTACTTTCATTCAGGTAGAATCCAGTGCTTAGTTGATGGCAATAAAGCACTCTGTCATCGATAAAGGCCTTTACATTAATCACCACCTCACCAATGAATCCTACTTTCATAAACCAGAATTTTCCTCCTAAAACAAAACAAAAATCCCGATACTTTCAGGGCCTATGAAATGCAGTTTTCTATAAGGGAAACTCAAAGCCCATGGTACCTGGCACTGATCATCCTGTTCTCTTCTTTATTTAAGACTGGCTTGTTGGTACCCTACATAAAGCTTGTCCTGATATTCTCAAACAGAATGAGACACTCTCTCCCTTTACACCCATTGCACTGTATTATTCCTCTCTTTATCGCACATTGTTTTCATGGCTTGTGTAATTATGATTTGCATCTATAAATAGGAGGAATTTTTATTATCCTAACAGCTGGCACCAAGTTCCTCCAGAACAAAACTCTTGGTATGGACAATGTGCCTTTAGACATGCTTGGGGGTAAACTGTACGCTGAACCCCACTCCTACTTCCCAGCCAAAGACTTTTGATATAAGCTTAGCCCCCAGGCTTTGGTAGGGGAAAGCAGCTCCACACATGCCAAGGGAAGGAATTTGTTGTTTTTCTCTTGAATAAAGATGAGAAGGGGTGGGGGGGGGGAGAAACCAGAGAAGAGATGAAGGACAGAGAGGATGCCAGCAAGATGAAGAGTTTCCTGAGGCTGGATGGGATCAGTGAGCAGCACGGAGGTAGCCAAAAGCATTTTACACTAGGAAGACAGAGCCAGAGCTCCAGGAGTTCCTAAACATCTGTGGTAAAAAGGGCTGCTAGATGCTCAGATGAGTTTTTGTGGTTCCTGATGTGAACATTGAGAAAGATGCTGATTTTAGCACGAAGATTAAAGCCAGAGGCCAAGGTAGCCCCGAGAATATAAACTTCCCAGAAATTTACACACATCTTTTGGAGATGGGGGGTTAAACCTCCCTATGTTACAGAATTGGCAACGATTTGAGTCTTTTTTCACCTATTTGAGGTAGATAAATACCAAATCCTACACCTCCCCAGATTATAAATTTTCTGAGGATGCCTTTGCATGCCCACTTGCTTTCCTATAGTGAACTCACAGAAAATATTTGTTGTTTTGTTTTATGGAATCAGTAGTATTAAGATGAAAAATACCGATACAACTGACTACTGCTAACTTAAACTCTCTCATCATACTAATTTTCTCAGCAGGAAAAGTCCAAGGTTAAAAAAAAACAACTAACAGTACAAATGATACGCACTCATCAATAAATATGGTGCAGGAAATTTAATATTGTCATCTTGATATATTAAAATTTTGTCCATCGTTCTGTAAGGAAGATGTGATGTGATGTAGGAAGAAGTATAGACCAAGTTTCTTAAGTCTCTCCTTTCCGGGCCCTTAACCATGCTGAGCTACTCTTTTCTCAGCTATTTCTCAGCTGTAAGACCACTACCGTGTCTCCCCGAAAAAAAGACCTAGCCGGACAATCAGCTTTAATGCGTCTTTTGGAGCAAAAATTAATATAAGACCCGGTCTTATTTTACTGTAAGACCCGGTATAATATATAATATAATATAATACCCAGTCTTATTTTACTATAAGACCCGGTGTTGTATAATATAAGACCGGATCTTATATTAATTTTTGCTCCAAAAGACGCATTAGAGCTGATTGTCTGGCTAGGTCTTATTTTCGGGGAAATACGGTAATAACAATATCTATCCTTCCTACCTTTCTGTAATTTTTATGATTTTTAAAGTTTATTTTTGGTGCTATCCAAGTATAAGCCATTATTATGCCACCGACAGTATATTAATGGTACATAGTAAGTTTACCATAGACTGTACAGTACATATTGAGAAACTACCAGTAATATCTAACTCTACGCTGATCCTGGGAATAGTGGACAGTGTTTTACCAATAATGGAGAAGAGTGAAATCAAGAAAGTAATATTTACGTGATGCTTTAAAGCTTGCGAAGTTTTTATATAACCCTTCTTCTTAGGTGAACAGAGATGGGCCAGGACTGTGAATTTTGTGGATAGTATAGCCTCAAGACTTTAACGGTATAGGAAAAGTTCTGTATGAGCGCAGGGCCAATAGCATAGAAATATCAGCTCCGTGGGAGCCGGCTAAGAGCAAAAGTGAGGTTGGAAAGAAGGGGTAAATATCAGCAAATAGGAGCAGTCAACAGTAAGGACTGGTTCTTGGTGTAAAGATGGTATCATTAGACCCAAGGTCAAGAGGGAGCCCAGAATACTTCCCGACTTCTTCTATGAGACATTACCCTGATACCAGAACCAGATAAAGTCACCACAAGAAAACTACACAAAATATTCCTTTTGAAAATAGACTCAAGAGCCCTCAACAATATACAAGCAAGCTGAATCTAGCAACATAGAGAAATAATTATACTCGTATACCACAACCATGGGATTTAACCCAGAAGTGAGGTTGATTTGACACATGAAAACCAATCAATATAATATGTTGTATTACTAGACTAATAAATAAGACTACATAATTGTCCCAATAGATGAAGAAAAGCCATTTGACAAAATCCTAACATCTTTTTATGATAAAAAAAAAAAAAGACACTAGGAATAGAAGGGAACATCTTCAACCTGATGAAGAACTTCTATAAAAAAACCTACACATAACATGCTTAATGGTGAAAATGGTGAATTCTTTATCTACGATCGGGACAAGACAAGGACGGTCGTACTCACTGCTTTCATCCAACATTCTAGCCGGGGCAATTAAGAAAAAAGAAATGAAATCCAGATTGGAAAGGAAGAAGTAAAATGATCTCTATTTGCTGTTGATATGATCTTGTGTATAGAAAGTCCTAATCAATTCCCCCAAAAAACTATTGGAATTAACAAACGAGTTCAGCATAGTTGTTGGACATGAGGTCAATATGCAAAACGCAATTACATACATTACTATCCGATAACAGCAAACAATCTGAAAATGAAATTGAGAAAACAATTCCATTTACAGTAGCATGAAAAAGAAGACAATGTCAAGGAATAAATTTAACAAAAGAAGTACAGAATGTGAACACTGAAAACTATAAAATATAATCAGAAAAAATTAAATCTTAAAGGGAAAATATTCCACGTTCATGGATTGAAACTTAATGATGATGCAATGGCAGTATTCCACAAAATGGTAATAAATTCACTGTAATTCCTACCAAATTCTGACTGCATTTTCTTTTATGTAAATTGACAAACTGATCCTAAAATTAATCATGGAAATAATTTGGAAAAAACGAACAAATTTGGAGTACTAACACTTTCCAATTTCAAAATTTACTTCACAGCTATAAAATCAAGACAGTGTGGTACTAAGATAAGTGTACATATATGGATGAATGAAATGAAAGTGAGAGTCTAGAGATAACCCCTTACATTTATGGTCAATTGACCTTTCATAAGGGTGTCAAGACAATTCAATGAAGAAAAAATAATCTTTTCAACAAATAATGCTGGAACAACTGTATATCCATATGCAAGAGAGTGAAATTAAACTCCTTCCTTTCTTACACCATACACAAAAATTAACTAAAAATGGACTATAGATCTAAATGTAGGAGTTAAATCTATAAAATAGTTAGAAGAAACCGTAGAAGTTAAATTTGAGACATTAGGTAAGTTAAAGCCTTCTTAGATATGACACCAGTCACACATACAACTAAAGAAATATTAAATTGGATTTAATCAAAATTTAAAACTTTTGTGCTTTAAGGACACAAGAAAGGTAAAAGACAACCAACATCTTGGGAGAAAATATTTGCAAATCATATATCTGATAAGGGACTTGTATCCAAAATCTTACAACTCAACAATGAAAAGAAGACACAGCTTAAAAATCAGCAAAGTATTTGAATAGATGATTCTCCAAAGACATACAAATAGTCTATGACTACATGAAAAGATGCTAAACTTCATTAGTCATTAGGTAAATTACAAATAAAAACTACAATGTGATAGCACTTTACACACATTGGTACAGCTAAAATAAAAAAGGCAGACATAATGTGTTGGTGAGGATGAGGAGAAATTACAACTTTCTTACAGTACTGGTAAAATTATAAAATGTTGTAGTTACTTTGAAAAACAGTTTGAAATTCCTCAAAATATTAAACATAAAATCACTGTATAACAATCTAGTAATTCCATTCCTAAGTATATACCCTAGAGAATTTAAAACATATGTCGACACAAAAACTTGTACAAATGTTCAGAGCACTGTTATCCATAATAACAAAGAAGTGGAATCAACCCAAATATCCATCAAGTAATGAATAAACAAAGTGGATATATCTATACTGTAGAATAATATTCAGCTATAAAACAGAATGAAATATTGATGGATGCTACAACATGGATAAACTTTGAAAGCTTTATGCTAAATGAAAGAACTCAGACACAAAAAGCCACATATTTGTTTGATTCTATTTCTATTAAATGTCCAGAATAGGCAAATCAATAGAGACAAAAGGTAGATTAGTAGTTGCCAGGGATTGGGGAAAGATGGAATGACTGCTAATAATATGGAGTTATGTTTTGGAGTGATGAAAATATTTTGGAACTAGATAGAGGTTATGTTTCCACAACATTGTGAATACAATGAATGCTACTGAATTGTACACTTTATAGGGTAAATTTTATGCTATGTGAATTTTATCTTAATAAAGTTGTTATTAACCAGAAAAGGAGAAGCAGCTCAAGGTTAAGAATTGTTGGAGATATATTGGACATTGAGTCAGCATATAGAAGTCTGCATATTAAAGCCCAGATTTAAATTTCATTTTTAAGAGCAGCATGTTCTGTTTTTGTTTTTTGTTTGTTTGTTTATCATTAATACTTCACCTAGTTCAGAAAGAATTTCATGAGACATATGTTTTTAAATTACTATATAAAATTAAAATTATATAGTTTGGGATTGAGAGTTGTATAGTTAGAGTAGAAAATAAACACACCACATCTATTTGTGGCTGAGTTTCCTGGCAGCCAAAGCAAAAAAAAGTATATAGCGTAGGGATTTTAGTTCTAACTATCTGATGAAACAAACGTAAAAAAAGAATACCAGCGTTGCCAAGCAGATTTTCCTTCATACTAAATAAAGTATAACACAGACCTTTCTACAGCCTCACTGGAGAGTGAGAAAGTCCTAGCTCGAGGGATTAGGAAATGACATCTGTTCTAGCTCTGCCACTAGTTACTGTGTTTCCCCAAAAATAAGACCTAGCCAGACAATCAGTGCTAGTGCGTCTTTTGGAGCAAAAATTAATATAAGACCCAGTCTTATCTTACTATAATATAAGATCGGGTCTCATATAATATAATATAGAGTTTCCAGGTGGGAGTTCCCATCCGTTCTCAGGAATTTTTTTTGCTTTCCCGTTCCCGAATCCCGAGATATAAACTGTTTTCTGTTCTCCATGATGAGTCATTTCCACAAAGTGACAGCTGATACTACCACCAACCACCTGGGTTCAATGAGTCGATTTTCCTGATTTCCCGACCAACTTTTCTCGGGATTCAGGAATGGGAAAGCGAAAAAAATTCCTGAGAACGGGCGGGAATTCCCATCTGGAAACCCTAATATAATATAATATAATATAATATAATATAATATAATATAATATAATATAATATAATATAATATAATATAATACCCGGTCTTATTTTACTATAGTCTTATTTTATAAGACCGGGTATAATATAATACCCAGTCTTATATTAATTTTTTCTCCAAAAGACACATTAGAGCTAATTGTCCGGCTAGGTCTTATTTTCGGGGAAGCACGATAGCTGTGTGTTCTTGGCACAGTAAATAGTTTAATGAACTTTCTGAACCTCAGTTTCCTCATCTTTTAAATGTCTTTCAAATACGAATTTCAATCACATTTTAATATACCTTCTTACTTTTCCAGCATTAATATGGCAGAGTATTCAAAGATTAAATAGCATTTTCAGGAAGGGAAATAAAAACCAGGTAAAATGTTTCCTCCATTAGATGGAAGGTTTTTCCCTCCAGAATTCAAATACATGCACATTTTGAGAAATGCCTGTTTGTGACACCAGATTGCCCTTTTGGCCAATACAAACTCAAGTGGAATATTACCGATGAGTTCTACTTGGTCTTGTTATTTATAAATCCCCATACAAGCAATAAAAATTGTTCCAATAATTTATGTAAGCTTAAGTACCAGAGAGTTAACTGGTATAATTCCAATGCTCTTTAATGCAATGAATCTCTAGTGTGACATAGACCTGGTTAATGATCAGCGTAAGTAGATGGAGCCTTGTTTGGGTGGGTATTTCAGAAGTTATTTATGGTTGCATTACCACATCTCATTAGAACTGCATATTTGGAACATTTTTAAATATACTTTAATACTTAAAATGCAGAATCTTTTTATATACTGTCCTTGCCTGGGGTACATCCATAGGACTATGTTATTGTCAATCTGCCTTGTAAATAGGCCCTTCTTTTTTTTTTTTTTTTTCTTTTTTAAATGAGGCAATTTATTGAAGTGCTTTTTTTTTTTTTAATTAAATTTATTGGGGTGACAATTGTTAGTAAAATTACATAGATTTCAGGTGTACAATTCTGTATTATATCATCTATAAATCCCATTGTGTGTTCATCACCCAGAGTCAGTTCTCCTTCCATCACCATATATTCGATCCCCCTTACCCTCATCTCCCACCCCCCACCCCCCGCCCCCCTTACCCTCTGGCAACCACTAAACTATTGTCTGTGTCTATGAGTTTCTGTTTCTCATTTGTTTGTCTTGTTCTTTTGTTGTTTTTGGTTTATATACCACATATCAGTGAAATCACATGGTTCTCTGCTTTTCTGTCTGACTTGTTTTGCTCAGCATTACTCTCTCAAGATCCATCCATGTTGTCACAAATGTTCCTATATCATCTTTTCTTACTGCGAATAGTATTCCATTGTGTATATATACCACAACTTCTTTATCCATTCATCTATCGAAGGACATTTTGGTTGTTTCCATGTCTTGGCCACTGTAAACAAAGCTGCAATGAACATTGGAGCACACGTGTCTTTATCTCTAAATGTTTTCAGATTCTTTGGGTAGATACCCAGGAGAGGGGTTGCTGGGTCATATGGCAATTCTATTCGTAATTTTTTGAGGAACGTCCACACTGCCTTCCATAAAGGCTGCACCAGTCTGTATCCCACCAACAGTGTATGAGGGTTCCTTTTTCTCCACAGCCTCTCCAACATTTGTTATTATTTGTCTTGTTGATGATAGCCATTCTGACTGGGGTGAGGTGATATCTCATTGTGGTTTTTATTTGCATTTCTCTGATGATTAGTGATGTTGAGCATTTTTTCATATGTCTATTTGCCATTTGTATGTCCTCTTTGGAGAAATGTCTCTTCAAGTCCTCTGCCCATTTTTCAATTGGGTTGTTTGTTTTTTGTTGTTGAGTTGCATGAGTTCCTTGTATATTCTGGATACTAGCCCCTTATCGGAGGCACTGTTTGCAAAAATCTTCTCCCATTCAGTTGGTGGCCTCTTTATTTTGTCAATGGTTTCTTTTGCTGTGCAGAAGCTTTTAAGTTTCATATAGTCCCATTCGTTTATTTTAGCTTTTACTTCCATTGCCTTTGGAGTCAAGTTCATAAAATGCTCTTTGAACCCAAGGTCCATAAGTTTAGTACCTATGTTTTCTTCTATGCAGTTTATTGTGTCAGGTCTTATGCTTAAGTCTTTGATCCATTTTGAATTAACTTTGGTACATGGTGACAAATAGCAGTCCAGTTTCATTCTTTTGCACGTGGCTATCCAATTCTCCCAGCACCATTTATTGAAGAGGCTGTCTTTGCTCCATTGTATGTTTTAGCTTCTTTGTCAAAAATTATCTGTCCATATTTATGTGGTTTTATTTCTGGGTTCTCAATTCTATTCCATTGGTCTATGTGTCTGTTTTCTGCCAATACCATGCTGTTTTGATTATTGTAGCCCTGTAGTACAAGCCAAAGTCAGGAAGTGTGATACCTCCATTATTGTTCTTTTTCTTAAGATTGCTTTGGCTATTCGGGGTCTTTTGTGGTTCCAAACAAATCTGATGATTTTTTGTTCTATTTCTTTAAAATATGCCATTGGGATTTTGATGGGGATTGCATTGAATCTGTATATTGCTTTGGGTAATATGGCCATTTTAACTATGTTGATTCTTCCAATCCATGAGCACGGAATGTCTTTCCATTTCTTTGTGTCTTCTTCAATTTCTTTCAAAAATGTCTTATAGTTTTCAGCATATAGGTCTTTCACATCCTTGGTTAAGTTTATTCCTAGGTATTTTATTCTTTTTGCTGCAATTACAAAAGGAATTGTTTTTTTGTATTTCTTTTTCTGAGATTTCATTGTTAGTATATAGGAAGGCAATGGACTTTTGTGCGTTGATTTTGTAGCCGCAACTTTACTGTATTAGTTGATTGTTTCTAATAGCTTTTTGGTGGAGTCTTTAGGGTTTTCTATATATAGCATCATGTCATCTGCAAAGAGTGATAATTTAACTTCTTCATTCCCAATTTGGATGCCTTTTATTTCTTTCTCTTGCCTGATTGCTCTGGCAAGGACTTTAACACTATGTTGAAAAGCAGAGGTGATAGGGGACATCCTGTCGTGTTCCTGAACGTAGAGCAAAGGGCTTCAGTTTTCTCCATTAATTATGAGATTAGCAGAGGGCTTGTCATATATGGCCTTTATTATGTTAAGGTATTTTCCTTCTATACCCATTTTATTAAGTGTTTTAATCATAAATGGATGTTGTATCTTGTCAAATGCTTTTCTGCATCAATTGATATAATCATATGATTTTTGTCCTTTATTTTGTTTATGTGATGTATCACATTGATGGATTCGTATGTTGAACCATCCTTGTGCCCGAGGATGAACCCCACTTGGTCGTGATGAATAATCTTTTTAATGCATTGTTGTATTCGATTTGCTAGAATTTTATTTAGGATTTTTGCATCGGTATTCATTAGAGATATTGGTCTGTAGTTTTCTTTTTTGTGCTGTCCTTACCAGGTTTTGGTATCAGGGTAATGTTGGCCTCATAAAATGAGTTAGGGAGTACTGTCTCTTCTTCAATTTTTTGGAAGAGTTTGTGCAGAATTGGTATTAGATCCTCTTTGAAGGTTTGGTAGAATTCACTAGTGAAGCCATCTGGTCCCGGACTTTTGCTTTTGGGAAGGTTTTGGATGACTGATTCAATTTCGTTACTGGTGATCGGTCTGTTTAGATTTTCCAGTTCTTCATGGTTCAGCCTTGGAAGGCTATATGTTTCTAAGAACTTGTCCATTTCTTCTAGGTTGTTGAATTTGGTGGCATATAGTCCTTCATAGTATTCTTGGATGATCCTTTGTATTTCTGTGGTGTCCGTGATAACTTCCCCTTTTACGTTTCTGATTTTGTTAATCAGTGTCTTCTCTCTTTTATCTTAGTAAGTCTAGCCAAGGGTTTGTCAATTTTGTTAATCTTTTCAAAGAACCAGCTCTTTGTCATATTAATTTTTCTATTGTCTTTTTGTTCTCTATTTCATTTAGTTCTGCTCTAATTTTTGTTATTTCCTTTCTTCTGCTGACCTTGGGTTTTACTTGTTCTTCTTTTTCTAGTTCTTTAAGGTGTAACATGAGGTTATTTATTTGGGAGTTTTCTTGTTTCTTGAGATAGGCCTGTAATGAGATAAATTTCCCTCTTAAAACTGCTTTCGCTGCATCCCAAAAATTTTGGTAGGATGTATTTTCATTGTCATTTGTTTCTATGTATCTTTTGATCTCTCCTCTAATTTCTTCTTTGACCCAGTCCTTCTTTAAAAGTATGTTGTTTAATCTCCATGTATTTGTGTTTTTCCCTTTCTTTTTACAGTTGATATCAATTTCAAAGCCTTGTGATCAGAGAATATGCATGGTATGATTTCAATCTTCTTAAATTTGTTGAGACTGATTTTATGTCCCAATATATGGTCTATCCTTGAGAATGTTCCATGTACACTAGAAAAGAATGTATAGTCTGATGTTTTAGGATGAAGTGCTCTATAAATGTCAATTATGTCCATTTCATCTAATGTGTCATTTAGGGCTACTATTTCGTTATTTATTTTCTGTTTGGATGATCTATCCATAGCTGTCAATGATGTATTTAAGTCCCCTAGTATAATTGTGTTTTGGTCAATTTCTCCCTTTAGTTCTGTTAGTAGTTGCTTGGTGTATTTCGGTGCTCCCTGATTGGGGGCATAAATATTGATGACTGTTATGTCTTCTTGTTGTACAGTCCCTTCACCATTATGAAATGTCCATCTTTGTCTCTTGTTATCTTTTTCACCTTGAAGTCTGTTTCATCTGATATCATTATGGCTACACCTGATTTTCTCTGGGTACCATTTGCTTGGAGTGTCAATTTCCACCCTTTCACTTTGAGTCTATGCTTGTCCTTGTAGCTGAGATGTGTCTCTTGGAGACAGCATATGGTTGGGTTTAGTTTTTTGATCCAATCTGCTACTCTGTGCCTTTTTATTGGTGAGTTCAGTCCATTTACATTTAGGGTGATTATTGATATGTGAGGATTTCCTGTCATTCTATCTTTAGTTTTCTGGTAAGGCTGTGTCTCCATTGTTTCTTTGCCTTTTTGTTGTTGTCTATTATTTCTGTGTGGTGGTATTCTATGATGTTTCCCTCTGTTTCTTCTTTTATTTCAGTATATATTTCAATTCTGGATTTATTTTGAGTGGTTACCCTTAAGTTTATGTAAAAGAAAGTTTGATATTTAGAGTATTCCATTTTCTTCAGCATCCTTACTTTCTCCATTCCCATATTCCGGTTCAGGCCTTTACTCTCCCCTTTTTGAGTTTTGGTTGCCACAAATTGTCCCTGTTGATGGTGGTCGAAGAGCTTCTTTTAGTATTTCTTGTAGTGCAGGTCGTGTATTAGAAAATTCCCTCAGCTTCTGTATGTCTGGAAAGGTCTTTATTCCTCCTTCATATCTAAAGGATATCTTTGCTGGATATATTATTCTTGGCTCATGGTTTCTCTCTTTCAATAGTTTGAATATTTGGTTCCACTCCCTCCTGGCTTGTAGAGTTTCTGCTGAAAAATCTGATGATAATCTAATGGGCTTTCCTTTGTAAGTTACCGTCTTCTTTTCCCTGGCTGCCTTGAGGATTCTTTCTTTGTCGTTGATTTTAGACAGCTTCAATACAATGTGCCTTGGAGAAGGTCTGTTGGGATTGAGGTAACTAGGTGTTCTATTTGCTTCTTGGATTCGAGGGTCCAGTTCTGTCCACAAATTTGGGAAGTTCTCATCGACAATTTGTTTGAATATATTCTCTGTTCCTTCTCTCTTTCTTCTCCTTCTGGTATGCCCATTATTCTTATATTGCTCTTTCTGATGGAGTCAGAAAGTTCTTGTAAGTTCTTTCATTTCTTTTAAGTCTCAAGTCTCTTTCTTCTTCTATTTGTGTCATTTCCAGGTTTCTATCTTCGATGTCACTGATTCTTTGCTCCATCTGGTCAACTCTACTACCTAAGCTGGTTATTTCATTCTTAATTTCTTCTATTGAGTTCTTAATCTCCAGAAATTCTATTTGGTTCTTTTTAAGATTTCAATCTCTTTCGTAAAATGCTCATGCTGTTCTTTGATTGAGTTTCTGAGTTCATTTAACTGTCTATCTGTGTTTTCTTGTATCTCGTTGAGTTTTTTCAGAACTGCAATCTTGAATTCTCTGTCATTTAAGTCACATATTTCTGTATCTTTAAGTGCCTTCTCTGGAGATTTTTCACTTTCTTTCTGAGCTATCTTGTTGCCTTGGTTATTCATGGCGATTACCGGTTTACTATTTCTCTTCCTAGACATTTACAGGAGTGACTTCTGCAACAGGTTGATAGAAAGCGGTCTTTCTTTTGTTTGCCAGTACTTCTTGGTAGAATGTTTTATTATTTCTCCAACTGCAACTTATTTTTCTTCTCCTACACGGTAGTGCTATGTTTTCTCTGCACTATTCCAACTTCTCACACAATGGGGGGATTCCCTGGGAGACGGGCTTCTCCTCTGTTAATAGTTTGTCTAGGTCACAGGGCGCAGTGTCCCGGTGGGTATGCGGAGAGCTTTTGATGTTCCAAAGCTCTTCCAGCTCCTGATTCAGAGCCAGTATATTTCAGCAGTTCTGTTTACTCCTGCAGGGATCCGCCCATATAGGTGGGGTCAGGGGCAGGGTGAGTTGTGAGAGGTGGCCCAGAGCAATGGCGGCGACCACCACCACAGCGGGTCCTGCTTCCACAGCTCTCTCCCCTTTGCTGGAACTAGTTGGGCTGTGAATTTGTGAATAGGCCCTTCTGATACAGAAAAATTAACCTTTTTATATCAAATTCTGTGCTAGAGGAGTGTTATGGTGAGACCCCAGTGTATGCACTTGGTGAAGTTCTCATGGGGTCCACTGTTCCCCAAGCTTCTTGTTCCCTTTCTTTCCCTTCACCCTTTCAATCAAGTATCTATTTGATATCCCAGTTTCTGGAGAGGTATGCATGATACCGTATCTTCATTCTTCAGGAGTTTAAAAGTTTATGTTTAATAAAATAAAGAGAACTTATTTTTCTAACTTAACACAATTCTATAGGGTATCAAAATCAGACGGGCTCAAGGGCCACACCATTAAGGTAAGTGTAAAGTACCTGCCCTTCCAAGGCGATGAGGAGGGAGGGCTGATGCCAGGGGAGGACAGAGCCGGCCTTAAAGGCATTCACATTAAAATAATTAATCCTGTTGGACCTAGAAAGTCTTTTTCGGGTTTACATAATCCATCCAGCTACAACGCCTGCCATAAAACAATTTAAACCCCAGTACTTTCCAAAGAAATTCTGTGAAAAATTCATCTTGAATATTTTAGTAGGTCATGGTGTCTTCCATTTAATGTCCAGTGTAATTCAAAAATCTACACTTGTTCCAGAGCTCTTGTTTTGTCCTAAATTATGAATTGATTTTATGGGGTAAAGTCTTTGCAATGCATATAGTGTTCCCCCAAAAGTAACTATTTTCAATAGGTACTATAAATCCCAAGTGAATCTTTTTTATTAGCAAACACTCCTGTCCCAATTTTTAATCTAAATTCGTCATAAAATTTCATAATAAAACCAATCACAGCTAATGCCATTAATGACTCATTTTTTCTATTTTATCTTTAAACCTTTTGCTTAATATAACTTATGATCTTGCTAAAATATGATGAATAATTAAAAAAAGAACAGAAAGATCAGCCTATTACAGTTTTGTTTATTTTAATGATCTAGAAAGTGATGATTAGTAGCAACTGTAATATTTAAGTAAAATCATGATATACTGTGACTCTATCTACAGACCCACCCAAAAAAGGCTCATTTATAAACCCATTATCTTTTAATTAGGAGATTTCTTATTAAAATACAAGAATAATTAGAAATACATTTGGGGCCACAGACTGTTCATATGAAAAAAAGTGCCAAATTCTAATTGAATATATGCTAATAATGAGCTTTTGGAAATATTTTAGCAAATGTCTTATTGATTTATACATTTCTGGAAATTAATACATTTTTATTGAATCCACATTTGAACATGAAGTGGTATAATGCCTTAGTCACAGCTTCTGGAAAGGTTGGCAACTACTAATCTTATTGCAATCTGTTCAAAAGTAGTTTTCCATAGGAAACTATGGAGGGGAATGAAAGAGGAACTAAACGCTGATGAATGTACACTGCCTTGGGATGTAGCTTCTGGGGTTAGATAATTAGTGTATTTAATGGCATCTTTTCCCCAATTAATATTACAGAAAAGAAATTGATACCATTTGATGGGAACTAGACAAAGTCTGTTATAGTATGGAAGATAAATAGGAGGATTCCTGCTTCTCAGTCATCTGCTGGCTAAAAGAAAGCCTGCAAAAAAAAAAAAAAAAAAAAAAGCAAATGTCTGGCTTGTCCACATGAATAGACTCTCTACCAAAATTTACGTAACCGCTGGTTAACTGAAAGTCCCATCCACTCTTTTTTTTGGCTTGTGGCCTTGATATTTCGTTCCCAACGTGGTGTTTGATTGACTAACAAGGAAGTGGTTCTTAACTTACGTATGTTCTATGGCAGGAACTAATTCAGAATTCCAGGAGGTGATATTTCATGTTTTATTAAAAATAATTTTACAGTATAAACTTTGGAAAACAGTACAAAACATAACTTTGAAACTGAAAATGTTTCCCATTTCCTTAAGGTGACTTTATTGTGCAGCCAACTTGACATCCTTTTTGGTACAATTGTAAATAAACTGGAATGGCAGGAGAGGAGCTAGTTCTGTGGTCTTGATGGTCAAGTCAAGCAAGACAATTGCGACCACTGCCAAATTCAGCCTTCTAAAAACATTTCCCTGGAGAACATATAAATATATATTTTATAACCACTACAAGAATGTATTTTCATATTAAATAATTATACTGAGTACCTCTACTGGCAGTATGTATAAAATAGTTTACCTTACAATTCTCAAGAGAGAAGCGTATGCCGTAGTGTATATAGCAGTCTACATCTAAGAATGCTTTTATGTGCTGTTGTTTTCTATCATTGGTTTGGAGGGAAAATGTAGATGCTACAGATTATTTTGTTGCTTTTTCATATTTTATCATATGCTGGTTTATATTACATGTATCTATCTATCTGAATCAGTAGAATGTAATAACTAAGATTGGGGTGCGGAGTCAACCACTTGGGTTCAAATTCTGGTGTGGCCACCTACTTGGTTTTGGCCTTGGCCTTAACCTCTCTGGGTCTCAGTTTTCCCATCTGTAAACTAGGGATGCTAATACTTTTGACCTCGGAGTTGTTTTGAAGCTTAAATAGCATTTAGAGCAGTGCCTGGCACATGGTAAGCATTCTGTAAATGCCAGCTGTCATTGCTATCCTCAGCCATGTTCCTTGGAGTTCTGTTCAGATTGTCTGTATGGATTTGCTAAAGCACCTTGTGTTCCACTGTTTTATGCTCTTGTTTTAAAATTTGGGGTATGTGTGTCCTCTTTCCAGCCTTAAAAGAATGGCCTGGCTTTTTTTTTTTTTTTTTTTTTTTTTTTTTAACTCCTATAGAAACTCCAATTTCAGTGAAGGGCATCTCATCACACCAAGGTCACACGTGACAAATGGTCTTTCATTACCTGCTGATTACAGTTAACCTAATTTCTTTCATGGCAGCCAAGCGGTGCCTTCTATTTAAATAGAGCTGTTCCTGGATGTGACTTTTCAAGCCTCTCTGGGTTTCATTCTAATTTAACTTGCCACTCCAACTGGGACTATTGTGCAACTGAAGTCATGATTCACTCATTTGTTCTCTCTAGATCTCATTATTACCATGTGGTGCCTAAGAGGCCCCCTCGGGCGTTCATTCATTACTCTAAGTGGTCTAACCTTCTGGGGAAGGGAGTGGTGGGCTTTTAGTTATTGTTTCTTTGAACTGTACAGATGTGTTTAGTGTACTTTCTGGGAACACACCAGCAACTGTTTTACCTCTTCCAGTATTTTCATCATACCAGTTTTATTACTAAGGATTATGGGAAGAATCCTGTGCTGGCGTATGCAGTACTTACCTGCACGTTCCCGTTCTTTAGAACAAGGCCAGCTTTTGAAGCACAGAAGTCAGTTTCCATGCCTTTGAGGATACCTTAAGTGCCTTCTAAACAAAGGACACATTGCTTAGAAAGCATAAGAAGGGCAGAATAGAAACACCCAAAGTATAATTACAGCTCTTCTGTTACCAAACGCCCATGCTTATGAGGGAGACAGGACAAGATGATTTTGCCAAGAGTAAGGATCATTCCTTCACCATTCCCACTCACCTAGATGCTTACTAGAATCAAAAGGAAGATTTTTGTTTTATTCACCAGCATCCTGTACATGTTCAGAGGGATCTCAGTGGCCTCCCACTAAAATTTTTAATTGTAAGCAATGCTTTAGAATGCCCTTCTCTTGAACTTAAAGCAAAGAACTGAGATACTACTATACATGTGGTTTTAATGGTTACCCAGATTCCCGGATATTTAGTAGCCACTTTGTATAGCATTTAAAATGTGAAACTCAGGGAAATGAGAGAAACTGCGTGGCCATTCTCTGAAGACTTGTGTTCAAAGGATCCTAGTAAGGATAAATTAATTGATAAGGATTAACTCATTATGTTAAATTAAAAATGAGGAATGCCTGACTTAATATACTCATTCATCCATTCATTCATTCTATTTAACAAACATTTCTTGAATGTCCACAGTGTTCTAGGCTCTAGAAATAGCGCCTTGACCATCACATTTCCTGCCCTGGACTTGGCTTGGCCAAACTCCCCACCCACGGTGGTCTTGCACCTGCAGTGTCTGCCAGCTGTGGGATCTTGCTGTGGGGTCAGTGCAACAGCGGTCCTCCATGGACTTGGATTGTCCTATCCTCTTCTTTAAGTTCTTCTTTAGGTTCTTTAAGTTCTTCTGCACTTTCGATACCCTTTTACCTCAGCCCCACTTACCTTTCTGCCTTTCCACAAGCAGATCAAATTAGTAATTCTGAAAGGTACAGCCTGGCCAGAGTTTCTTTGACATCTGAGGATGTCTCTGCCATTTGAATAGGGGGGACAGGTACAGATCTTACTCATTGACTGTTGTGTCAAAGCCAGCTTTGCTGGGTGCAGCTCTTCATTGCACTTACCTTTTTAAAAAATTATCTTTGATTTGTCCTTTCAAACTTCCAGTGGTTACTTCCAGTGGTTGTTTTTCATAACGCCTTAAAACATTTCACTCTATAATGAAGAAAACAAGGGTATGAAGTTTTGTAGCATTAAAGCCATCCACCTAACATGTCTTCTTTTGATGTAAATTCAGAACTCTCCGTGAAGTCATTTCTGTAGCCATTGCTTTCCTTTTCCTGCCGGATCTATAGTTTAGTGGTTGATTGACTGTATACAGCTTTGCTTCATCGGTCCCTAAAAGACCTGCTTAGTAGTTACTTGGTTTTGATTTCAGATATATTTTTCACTGTTCTCTATATACACATATACCTAGCACTATAAATAGCTAAAATCAACTACAGACAAAACAATATGTGTGTGATTATGCATAGTTATGTTTAGACTTCTACATATTCGTGTGTAGAAAGTATTGTATGAAACAAAGTGTTTTTATTATAGACTTTAAGTTGTAATTTGAAGGGAAAAAATACCATATAATTTTCTCTATTTAAAAGATGTCAAACAGAGCACAACACAAAAGTTTCTATTTTTAGGTCCCCAGTGCCAAAACATATTTATTTTCAAGAAATGAATTACTGTTGCCCTATTTTCACAGTGTTGTTCACAAGAACCACAGCCTGTTCTAGAACATGTCTTGTCAGGAGTAGCTAAAGCTGTTTCTTTTATGGGCAGGCCAGTCATACTATTTTGACTCTTTTCACAATAGGCTCCAATCTCTGTAACTGAGTCAATTATGTGGAAAACCACAAATCCACATTGACTGAGAAGAAGGCTGAAAAAAGTGGCATAGATGTCCATACGGTTTTTCATTCTACTAATAGAGATCTTGTATAAATCTTTTTAAGACACCAGTAGATAAATAGCATTTATATTTGATCTGACCTGATAACATAAAACTTTGGCTACTGATTCTGTTATTTGTACCGGAGAAAAGATACACTGAAAACTTAAAAGGGCATATGGAAGGAGACATTTTTAAAAAGTTGACCTTAGCAATGTTATAGTGAAATATTAGAAATAACCTACATGTCCATCACTTAGGAAATATATTTAAAAGCTCTGGGATGAATAGTCATTGGTCTACTGCCATATTTCTTCTAAGTCAGGTGTCAACCAACTACAGCCCATGGATCAAATACAGCCCACTGCTTGTTTTGTAAATAAAGTTTTATTGGACATAGCATACTCATTTGTTCATATTTTGTCTATAGCTACTTTCATGCTATAGTTGCAGAGTTGATTTGTTACAACATCCACTGCCTGACTCTCAGAGTTCAAATAAAATATTTACTATCTAGTCCTTTCCAGAAAAAGTTTACCAACCTCTGTTCTAAGTTAAAATACCATCTACTGAAAAAATGCACCATTATTTTATGTAGCACTGATAAAGAAAAAAAGGTATGCCAATTAAACTATGGTAAGCCGTCAGTTGTAAGAAACATCCTGATTTTAGAGACATTAAAATATGAACAAATTCATCTTAACATTGATGCATTGTGATATATAGCACTTCAAATAAACTATAGTGTTTGTATCAACATGGATGGAAATCGAATGATTAATGTTGAGTGAAGAACTATTTGCAGAATAATGTGAACAGCATGATATTAGTTATACGTCTCAAAAACCACAAAACGATATTGAGTTTCTGTGAATGCAGATAGGTAAGCATGGATAGGTCACCTATCTGGATAGTTCAGCATGATTTAAAAGAATTGGAAAGCTTTAAAGTAAATTGATGATATTGGTTTTCCCTGGGAGGAGGAAAAGGGATCAGGATGATGATGGAAGGCAAGGCAGGGTTTATCTTTATTTGTAATGTTCAGGTTTTTTAGAAAGAAGTGATTTATTAATGGAAAGTACATTTTAAAAGTATCAAAACATGGAAAAGCTGGAAGAAAATATGTCAAAATATTAAGAGTGGTAAAATTATTATAGCAGAAGTATGGTATATAGTATAGTAGAAGTGTTTATTATATTTCACTGTAATTTGAAAAACTATGAATAACTAAAAAAGATAGGTCATGTTCTTCATTTCTATCTCAATTGAAAGAGATTAAGGTGTAAAAAAGTACATGTTAATCAATTGCCTGACATTACAAACTAATCCTGTTTGTGTGCTGTGGCATTGAGATTCAACAACGTGCAAGTCAGGGCCAAATTTCACAGTTAAAACTTTTTTTTTTATCAGTGGTACAGCTAATCTTTGAATACAATGTACTTTATTCCTCACTGTGAAAAACCAACAAGTGGAAAAGTTAAATGTCAGGTGCATTTTACTGAACAGAAATAGCTTGTCATGAGTCATATAATTGATGTACTGATGTCACTTCTTTCACCCTGACCTCACTTATTTTGAAATGTACATTGTGATTTTGCACAATTTTTTTATGTTGTCACATATAAGTCAGACCCTCATGTTACTTATTAAATGCATTCATTTTTGTCATTTGTCTATATCAAGGCTTCCTCAAATATTCTCTATACGTGTATTGAGAAGTTCCAAACATTGAGGTATAATTTTGTCACTACCAGATTGTTTCTTATTGGATAACGGGGATCTACTCACCCACCACTGCTCTCATTTAGTACTTGTTTTTGTCTCGATGTTGTTGTTCTACGTATGTCTTTCTCTCCATAGAGTGTTTCACCAGAAATAGGTCAAGCTGCCTGCCTTCAAGATTAAGAAATGAAACGTGTCAGAGAAAGTGACAGCAGGAGATGTGGACATGAGACCTTGAGTCTATATAAAGCTATAGACTCTGAGGCTGAGATCTCTTGCCACTACAACCTAAACAGAGTGCTGTGTTTCTCACTGTTTAACTCCACTTTTTCTCTTTCCAGTTCAATCTCACCATTTAGTATTGAGAGCACAAGACGCCAGAGACGGTCTGAATCCCCAGACTCCAGAAAACGGCGTATCCACAGATGTGATTTTGAGGGATGCAACAAAGTGTACACAAAAAGTTCTCACCTGAAGGCTCACCGAAGGACACATACAGGTACAGGTCCACAGGGCTACTCACCTGAGGGTCAGTGAGAATCCCAAAGGGCTGGGTGCCCGACTCCAGAGCCAGGAGTGGTCAGAATGGTGTCTGTACTCACCCATCGAAAGTGCTGAGTTTCGTGCCTTTCTGAGTGGAGTGCTTTCCCTCTCTCATTTGGAAAAGGCTTAATTCTTAGTGAACTTTAGCAACCATTGAAGTGTTTCTTCTGTGTCTTACGGAGTTTTGCATGGTACGAACACAGTGATCTAGTTTCTTCAGAATCTGCATCGCCGCTTAATCACTGTCTAGTTTATCATATTTTAAAATGTTGTCCACATAGCATATCAAACAACAAACTGAACAAAATTATTCTCTTAAAGTTAGCATTTAACCACCACTTAGATCGTGTATTTCTACTCCCTGATCTCATTCCCCAACTAACCCAACTAATGAACTAATTAGAAGGAGAAAAGTAAGGGGAAGAGGAAGAGGAAAAAGGAGAAAATTGGCAAATACATAGCACTGTGAGGAGTTTAAAAAGGTATTTCCACATCCCATTTGACTCTCACTGGTTTTTGTTTTTTCTGTTTTGTTTTGTTTTTGTTTTTTATTTTATGGAGAGAATTTTTAGTATTCCCAGTTTAGAGAGAAGAAAATTTAGACCAGAGGTGATTCCCTAACTTTGTCACCATCCATCCATCTGTCCGTCCATCCGTCCGTCCGTCCATCCGTCTACCCACCCAACCCAGGAAATAAGCTAATGAGTCTTTCTTTAGCCCCCTACCAATCCCCTTCATCCTCTACCTTGTGTATCGCTTAGCTGGCATCCTGGCTTTTCTTGGCTTCGGATCCTGTTCAGTGCCACCAGCGGGATGCTCTGGAAAGAGACTGAAGGTGGGAGGAGGACCCCACAATTACACCACCTTTCCTAGGAAAAGTGATGGTGCCTGGGATGTGTGAAGCTCAAACAAGTAGAGAGAAGAGGGACATTTATTCACACACATTCCTGGTAGCAGTGGACCGCAGATCGAGCAAACCCAGTCCAGTGGCTGTCCTCAGCAGGAATCAGGCTCCAGCACCTGCCTCTAACTGGAAATTTCAAGTGTAACAGATTCCCATGGGGCTGTGTAACTAGTACTCCCATCTCAAATACAGAGGGTGCCAAATAAGTGTATACACATTTTAAGAAATGAAAAAACTGTATTAAAATTGTAATAATATATACCGATCACAAAAGATCAATACAAGTCACATGTGACTTCTGCAATTACAAGAGGTGCTCAAAGTGGTTACCATCAGCGTAATTTTAGTACAGTGTTTTTCCTTTCTTAAAATGTGTATACATTTTTTTGACACCCTCTGTGTATTGAAATAACCATACTATATAAACCGTTTCCCAACTGAGGTAGCAAAATCATTTAAATCAGCATTCTTTGCCATTGTTTAGTCATTTTATCATATGAGACTACTTCTAAAGGTGCTTTATAGAGATTGCTTCATGACTCCAAACGTTGAGGCAGTGTCATTTGTGTATGAGATGAAGTAAGTTATGGCGTAAAAGGGGGCTTGCCTGAAGTCAGAAAAGCATTATGGAAGCTGGAGTTTACTTTTTGCTCATTTAATGCATCATACTTTCCATATATCTAAGATAATCAGCACATGTTGCAAACTGCTGCTTCCATCTTTCTCCCCTGCCCCCCAATCCTTACCTCTTTTCTACTTAATTCCAGATTCTTCCCTCTCCTTATTGATTCTGAGCTTCCCCAGGAGAAGTTTTCATTGATTTTTTTAGGCGCTATTTATGATTCAGTTTTTTGATCATTAAGGTGAAAAGTATAAAGACATGAAAGTCAGATAAGCCTGTTTCATTCTATCACTAGATAATGAACACAGATCATAATACTAAGTATGATCAAGTCATTGTGACTTTTTATGGGAGCATTTCTGTTTTAAAAAAAAGAATGACTTTTCGTCAGTGAATCAGCATATGATATGAGTTGACCCCATTTTCCTTGAACTTTTTGAAATAACGTATTAGCCTCTTTTTCACACGGACACCTGTATCCCATTTACCTGAGGATAAACAATGAAAGAGAGTAAAATTAAGTGCTGTTCAGTGATTTAACCCCATGGCAGCATAGAATTGCATCTTGTCAGCTGTACCATATACTGTGGTAGTAAGGGAGACATGATGTGTGCATTATAATTCAGTGTAAACCTGGAATGCCGAAGTGAAATTAATTAGCTTGGCTTATTAATAAGATAAAATCAGACCTCTCATAATAATGATAATAAGATAAAATCTAGGGTCCAAACAGACCTCATACATAACAGAATCTAGTTTGTTTCCTTGCTAGGGGAATCCCTTCGCTGTCGTCTCTCACACAGATCCCATCACTACTGTGCCGTTTTCTGCGCACTTACACGTCTTTTATTTGATCCTCACACCTGGTGGTGGCAGCTGTCGTTATCTCCTGTGCACAAGCGTGGTTCCTGGTTGAGTATTGTTCCCACAGCATTAATTTTCCTACCTCTCCTTAAACACTTAGAGTGACAGAGAGCTTATTCTTCTGCAAGACAAGTCGGGTGAAATTTCTGAGGGCGCAGTCCTCGTGTGGTAAATAATTAGATACTTGGGCTTAAAAGTCAGTAAAGAGATCCGAGCTGAACTGACAATGTGTTTTTTTTATTGAGATATAATAGAATTATAGCATTATATAGTTTAAGATGTACAACCTATTCATTTGATACATTTCTATATTGCAAAATGATTACCATCGTAGCATTCACTAACACCTCTTGTCATGTCACGTAAATACCATTTTTTTGAGTGTGGTGAGAACAATGAAGGTGTAATCTCTTAGCAACTGTGAAGTTTATAGGACAGTATTGTTTATTATAACCATCATGCTATGCTTTAGAGCTCCAGAACTTATGTATCTACTAGTTGTAAGTCTGTACCCGTAACCTCTCCCCTCTTACAGCGTTGAAGTCTCTTACAGCGGTGTTGGGCTCTCAGTCCTTTCCAGTGGACTCAGCTAACTCCATTGATCACACTGTAATTTTCACTTCCTGATCCTGAGGTTCCTCGTATCACCCTCATGAACCACTGGCATCTTCATTTCTCCAAATCAGATATCCTCAGTTCTCTCAGCCACATTTTTCTAGATAAACACCAACTTGCCACGGTGTCTTTTTAAGTTTTCCACACCCCAAATTGAGGGATGAGGTCTCTAATAAATGCAAAGATAATGTTAAGTCTTTTAACAGTTGACTCCCTGTTAGGTCATCTAAATGAAAATCTGCTGAAAACTAGGTTTGTCCATCCCCTGTACCTACAACTGAATGCTTTTAAACCTGAACGTGCAATGTTGTATTTATAGTCGGACATGTCGCTCCTTTGGGAGTCCAGGCAGACCTCGGAGATATTGCACGTTAGTTCCAGACCACCACAGTAAAGTGAGTTGTAATCTGTTTGCTGGTGGAGAGTCTTACCTTCAATTTGTAAAAGAACGTAGCATCTGTGAAGTGCAGTAAAGTGAAGCACAATTAAAGGAGTTATGCTGCAGTAGGCTTCCTCTCCCCGAGAGTGTGTAGCCACTGGCTGGATGATGCCTTGTGGGAGGACAGAATCATTTTTATGAGGCCTGCACATACCCTTTCAAGTCTGGGAAATAATTATTCTATTTTATTGATTTGAGCCCAATCTAATCAATTGAAACGACTTTGAAACCTCTCCACACCCACCTTGCTTTTAGTGTTAGGGCTCTCTCCTTCAGTTTCTCCATTTTTGCCAAATATTGAGCAGGACAGGTTCAAGGAAAACACCTTGAGATGTGATCCTATGGAATTCCACCCAAGTGGATCTTCATGCATTAACCAGTAACTAAAAATCCACCTAATTGTCCTATGTCCAATCCATATTTCTCAATTTCACAGCTATATCAAAAAGTCCTTGTGAAATTCCTGCTCTAAACCACATACCAAATCCATTCATCCACTTAGCAGAGAGATACTTAACTCTGCAAGGCATAGTTTTCTAAACTATCAGTCAAAGCACAGAATTTTTAAAAGGAAAGAATGAAATTTGGTTGATATGCTGCCACTGGTTCAAAGTGAGCCCATACTGGTTTCCGATTTATAATTATTTGCAGTACTTCATAACTTCATGTTCAAAATAAAATCAACATTAGTTCTGTAGGGATTTAGGTTGGCTTTTAATAAATATCTTCTTAGCCTTACCTTTGCTTCAGGCATATTGAGTAAGTTATTTATATGTGACCAATAATAATTAATGTGAAGTTTGGGATTATAACAGATGACTTATGAGAACTACTCACGCTATGGTAAGTTAATAAGTAGCAATGGGAAACTTTATTTGAGAAAGTGAGGTTAATTTTACTGTTAACACTTGATCTTTTGTGCTTTATTGGTATGTGACCAGCCCCCTATTTAGAATTTATACAGTAAATTAAATGTATTTGTAGGAATGTGAAAGAGGAATATTTTCTAGATATTAGCAAGGAATTTAAAGTAAAAAAAAAAAAAAAAAATGCTGAAGAGTGCCTTTTTAAAAGAAAAATAATTAAGCATATTTTCATGCATGTGAAGTTTAGACAATAACATAAAAATGTGACCATATATTCTTAAATGCCTTTACTAACTTAACACGTGCCTGTGGTGAACCGTTTAAGGCATGTTAAAAAGAAGGAAAAAAATGTATCTGAGCAATCATATATACTTGATTGTCAGCAGGTACACTGTTCCTATTCACTGAACTAAACAGTGTGTGATTTAGCTCCATGAAGAAGTATACAGTGTATTTAAATGAATATGCAGTATATTTAAATTAATGGACATTGAAATCTGTGCCATCACTGCTATACTATGTACTGTGAATTTCCCGTATTTCAAGAATTTCATTGCTTTTTAAATGATTTAAATATGAATTTTAGAAGAAAATTTTTTTATAAATTTGGCATTGTTGTTTAGGATTCTCATTCATTTCTAAAAATATATGCCATAGTAATTTCTAAAATTCAGTGCTGCTAGTAACACTCAGGCAGCAATGATTCCTACCGCCACTAGATGGTGCACTACAACCAGATGTTGGATCTGGTCTAAGAGGGTCTGAAAAAGTTAACTAGAACCCTCTAGTGGTATGTATGACATGAGGTGATTATCAGTGTTCTGCAGAACATTACAATTTAATAATGAACACGGAAAAGGCATGAGAAAGATAAATTTTAAAACCAGAATTTTAAAACTATTTGGTTTCAAATAAATCTGGAAGTGTTTTATATTCCAACTTGAGATCTTGTTCGCTAACAAATCTATGAAGCTCATTTAGGCAGTCTTATCTAATACTCATTTTAATTCACATGAAAAGTATATACCCAGATTTTTAAAATTAGTAAATGTAAAGCAGTCACATTTCTTGTTTTTCTGACTTCATCAAAAATTATTCATCTCTGAGTTGTATACATCAAGGAGGTTAATTCACATGGATGCTTTCAAAATATTAACCAATTTTGATTTAAAAGTCTCTAAAATATGTCCTTCCCTACTTTTACAAATGAATGAAATGATGCATTATTTAGCTCTTCCTTTGAGGAATAAAGCCTTTGTAATTAATATCATGTGCTATAATTAATAGCAGGTGATGATTCTGCATTTGGAATGCACAGATACACACACATCCATCCTGAATGCTTACAGATTCCATGCTTTTTTGCTTTTTTTTTTTTTACTTGCCTCATCACTTCTCACTGCGATTCCTATATTTCTTGCTTCTTATTTTACTGGATGAGACATCTGATTTTACTGGATGAGATACTGAAATGGTTTGATGATATTTCTAGAGAAAAGCATGGGCTTTGTGACAGCTCTGCCTCTTGGTGGCCTTTTGTTCACAAGTTTAGCAGTTGCGAGATGGTACATTCAGTAGTGGGGTGCTGCTCATACTTTCACATCTATCTTCATTAATTAAATAACTCATTCCATAGAAAGCTCCATGTCAGACCGTCTGTGTAGAGTCATTGTTAGATAAAGTATAGGGCTTAGTGATGCCAAGATAATTAATCGCTTAAGAGCAAATTGACATTTTTCAGGTAAAACTCCTCTCCCAACACTTTGTTTATAAGTCCTGGCTGAACAGCTCACAAATGTGAGCCATACTGGTAACTGCTGAGAAAAACTGTAATTAGAAATACTACTAAATGTGAGTCAGGAGACAAAAGTTAGAATCTGCCTTTGTCCCTTACTGATCGGTAAACTTAGACAAGCTACTTTGTGACTCTCAGGTCTTCTGTTTCTTTGTGAACTTGGAACATAAAAACAGAAGTTGTTGCATAACTCCTGCAGGGAACATCATTTTTATATCCCCAGTAAATACAGTGACTAATATATTTAGAGACGAATTATTTGTTGAATTGAAATTGTATGCCTATGGATATTGATATCAGTATATGTTATTGTGAACAGTAGTTTCAAGGCAAAAATGGTTGGATAATTTAGTGTATACTCATCACAATCAGCTATAAGTATATAACCTCTTTACTTCAGACTCTACTATTTTAAAATATATGTAATTCAGAGAAAGTTGGAATAAAGCTAACTGTTGTTTACTAAACCCATTTGTCATCGTTTTAATAAAATGATAGTATCAATAATCTTTTAAAGAATATATTTAAAATACTTAGTAAAATAGTCTCCCATTTGAAAGGACTCATTCATAGACAAATTTAACATGACAAGTATTTATTGAGAATTTTCCATGTCTAAGGCACTATAGATCTTTTTCTTCAAAAAAAGGCATAGCCTCCATCTGTAGTGAACTGGTCTGTCAGTGCACTAGACAAGACTCAGCTGGATAGTCAGACCAAAGGCCAAGTATGCAAGGCCTATACTAACAGTACAAGCAAAATGACAGAAGAATACAATGGGAGCTGTCGATTATGACCAGAGAATTTGGGGACACCTTCCTAAGCTGGGTGTGCAGGGCTCTTCTCATCTGATTCCTATTCTTCCGTTCAACCTCATTTGCTGACCCTATCCCAATTTCCCGTATTCCTCAGCCATACAATGGAACGAATCTCCAGATGTGCCCTATGGAGCACTGTGGAACCCCTTCTTCCCCCTACCTGAAATGACCGGCCTAGGTGCCCCCTTTCTTTTTGCTTTAGTTGGTGTAAACTATATATTTCTTGAAACTGCCTCAGTGTCACTTGTCTGTTAAGCCCTCTGACCACCCTCCTTCCCTAGGCAGGTAGAATTCCACCCTCTATGACCCTAGAGCACATGGAAGTTTCCCTGGTATAGCCGTTCAAGGGTCAGAAAGGAAGATATGTGGGAAACACTGGAGCAGGAGAAACAGCAGGACATGGCATCTGATTGGACTTGAGGAGAAGGGACAGGGAGACCTTGAAAACACCTGACGTGTGTGGTTAGGAGTTAGAATGCTACAAACAGACATGGAGACTGTAGGTAGGAGAGCGCTGCTGTTTCCTTACGACCTGCCAAGTCTCAGGCACAGAGCTCAGCTATGCCGGTGCTTTCCGTATTTTAGTCACATGTGTCAGTCTCTTGAAAGGTTAGAACACTGTCCACTGTCATGTAATGGACAAGCGGTGGAGCTGGGATTCAAACTCTGGTTTCTCTAGTACCTGTGTTTTTGTCGTTACACCTGCTCTCAGACAAGTTTGCTAATAACATGCCACACTCCTCTGCATGTCTAGCCTGCGGTACCTGCCTACTTAGAGTTGGTCATTAAGGTACTTTGAAATAATAAGGCAGCCAGTGACTTCAAATGGTCTGTTTTGAAGGCTTCTCATTAATGGGAAATGGTCTTTCTTCCCAGTCTACTCCAATTTGGCTTTGTTAGAAAACCAATGAGAAAACAAGGACCAGTAGTAGCATGGATAATTAAATTAAACAGGCAGCTCTTGAGTGCTTGCCCTGTACACAACTCTCTGAATAGTAATGGGTGTGATGTAAAGACGAAGACAGCCAGGAAATCTGGTCAGGAGACGGCCTGGTCCTCAAGTATCCAGCATGAAAAGCATGATAGGAAAGCCACGAGTAAGCTCGATACATGTCGCTACAGCAGCACTGCAGTAATTGGTTCTGACTGCCGGGATATGGCGAATGTCACCTACCCAGGCGAACAAGCCCTGAAGTGCCATCTCTAAAAAAGGAAACCGAAAAATCTGGATCAGTAACAAAACACCACAAAGTATTGCACGTGTTTTTGTTTATGGAAAGGGAGTTTCCACTGTCATAGACAGTGACTATTTAGAAACACACTGAACCTAAGATTTACAATTACCTGAATGTAGGTACCAGTGCTATTCATAATGAATTCATTTTGGTTTTCAGAGGGTTACCCTATTTATTAACAAAATAAGTTCATCTTTTTTCGTACATTTAGAAAAGTAAAGGCTTCAAAAACACCTACCAATTCTTAATTCTGTTTGTATTGATGCATAAATCATCAGTGACAGTTAAAAGTGCCATGGGGTCTTAGGAACCATGCTCCTCATTCGCCTTCCTTTGCTTTGGGCTTTATTTTAGCCACACAGCCATCAAAACTGTGTTCTAAGGAAGAGTGCGGTAGTACAATCCCTAGCCCGCGTACCTTCTCATTCTCTGCTAAGAATAACTAGATTATGATTGTTGGTCATCTTATCCTGAATGGCAAAATTAACTACTGTTTATATAAAATCTATGGTTTGGATGGAATTATTAAAGATAATGAGGAGCTATGTTTTTGTAGAAAATATATTCACCATTGAAGACCATATAAAAAATAATGTTGCTAATGCTTAAGATAATTCAGTAAAAATCTTGGTAACTAAGAATAAAAAGAATTATAAAGTAAATATGTCAATCACATACTGTTACTAATTTTCAAAGTTTAAAGGGAGATACTTGTTTGCAGACTAGACCTTTAAATGGCATTAGTTTTAAATAAAAACCTCCCAAATTTATTTTCCTTTTTACAGTGTATATTCTAATTCATTAGAGTAGAATAAAATCATAGAATGGATAGAATGCAAGTGGTAGATTCTCTTAATGTTTCACAAAATAGATTAGTCTTATGGTGACTTCTGTATGTTATATTTTTAAAAGAATACAGAGTATTTGGATTAAAGTAGTTTCACTTATTTGATCAACAAGCATTTATTAGCACAGAGTACTGGAGTAGGACTTGGGGGTACAGTGATGAGCCAAGTTCAAAGCCGTCCTCAGTACTGCACTACTGAGTGGGGCAGGCAGACCGGAAGACCACCGATCACAGTGGGCTGTGATGAGAGTTTTAGCACATGTGTGCCCAGGCTGCTGAAGAGTGACATGATCAGATTGTCTTTGAGAAAATTTTCCTTCAATACAGTGCAGACAATAAATTGGAGGAAATAGAACATCAGACAGGGAAACAGAACCATCAGAACTTGGTATTGGTGAAAAGATGGCAAGACTCTAAAGAAAAGCTGACCACCATGGTGGGGATAAACTGGGGAGGAGAGCTGGACAGATATTTGGAAGGTGGAACTGGCAGATGTAGTAGTCAGGTTGGGGCAGGTAGGAAATAACAGATAGGAAAGAGTCCAAGAAATCTCTCCAGGTGGAGATTTATGACTTGATACCTCAGGAGAGGAGATGGGGTTGCCTTTTTTGTTGTTGTTCCAGATAGGAAAACAGAAGGCGGGGGAACATGTCTTGTTTGAAAGATGCTGAGTGCAGTTTTGGTTGCGTTGAGGTTGCTTTCAGACTGCCAGTAGGAAATGTCTTATATCCCTCTCTGGTGCTTAGGAGAGTCTGGGGTGTAGATTCTTTGGAATCTTTCTTTTATACGTTGTAGTAGAAGCCATGAGAGCCAAAGAAAACATATGCAGATGAGAAGAAGTCAAAGTCAAAATCTTGGTAAACATTTATGCAACAGGAAAAAGAAGAGGTCTCTGCAAAAGAAACTGAGGAAAAGGTAACCAGAAATGTAGGAAAATAAATATTGTCGCTACATAGAAATCAATTCAGAACAGCCAAATAAAGTATTATCCTTAGACCTTGAACTTTGTTCTTTCAGTGAAGTACGTTTTTATTATAGGATATTTTTATTTATATTTGATTTCTAGATGAGAAGGGCTAAGTCTCTGTGTTAACACATTGTCCTGTAACTACTAATTCACATTCTCAGTCTACTTGTCAAGTTCTGACCAGATACCCGATTTATTAAAGTAGGGATTTACAGTGTTCAGAGGCAGTACAGAGTAGTGATTAAGATTATGAACCTTGATGTTCAACTCCCAGGGTTCAAATCCCACCTCTACCACATACTAACTGAGTGAAGTGGGATTGGCATTGCAGTTTCTTCATCAGGAAGTTGTCCGAGTGAAATGAGTTCAGATCCATAAAGCTCTTAGAGCCAAGTGCGGTACGGGGAAAGTGCTATCTGCTTTAACAATTATTATTTTTATCAAATACCCATTACAGAATTGCATGGGGAAGATCTTGTTTACATATAATGGAAAAAATGGTCAATTAATTCAGTCCAGACAATTCAGTGGAGCAGAGACTAACATATTGATTACCTGTTTGGTTGAATTGACAAGACCAAATGGATCAAACGAATTATAGGACAAATTGGTCTGTTTGGCCTAAAAAGTAATTTTATACATAAAATGTTAGAAAAATCAAGATTAGGGTAAGCATCCAATTACCTGAAAACCTTAATTTGTGCCTTAGAAGTAGCAAGTAGGATCTGTTTTTCACTTTATATTACTTATATTTCTTAGCCAAAACAGAAAGATTTTGAATTTCATAACTGTGAAATTGAATATCTTTTATTGAGCTCCTGTCATTTGCCAGGCATGTGGCCTGTGTCTTTCTAAGTTTCACAACAGTCCTGTAAGAGTAGTGTTCCCATTTTACATGTGGAGGAACAGTGTTTTGGAAAACTTAACCCCCTGGCCTGAGGTTGAATTGTCAATTGGTGACTGAGCCTGCCATTGACCATGTACTCTGCCTGATGTCAAAGCCTGTGCATTTTTATGCCACCTTAACCCCACCAAGAGGGAAGGCAGCCTGGTCTCCCCCTGGACAGGTCAGGGGCTTTGTCATCTCAGTTCTAGGTTTCTGTTTTCTCATTTTTAAAGTATCTCATTTTCTTCCAAATCTAAAATTCTGTGAACTTTTATGAACTAATGTAACAGAAACCAGAAGACAAGATAGGAATCTTGATTCTGTTTTTTTTCTCCCATATGCAAATACCATTCCTCAAGTGAAACAGATTGTCACAGCAAATATGTTGAGCCTTGAGTGTAATGAAGCTCATTTGTCAGTGTCTGGGGCCCCGTAACTTTATAAAAGTTAAACAGGGAATCATTTCAGAAATGCACTTCTGAACTGAAGAGAATGCCTATGTTTCCTGTTGCAAAAGGTGTTCCTTTTCAGTTGCTTGAGAAAATAATAGAGAAGCTGATGTGAGAACATGAGTGTTTTGTTTGACCCAAGCTTTTTCAAACTGCACATTCCTCTTATGTGGATTGCTGCTCACACGTCATTTTAATATGAAAGGGCACCTGTCTTTTGTCTCAGTACACATTTACCTTTCAGCATTTCAGATGGTGAAATGGGAGGTACCTGAAAAAGTTATTTTTGTTTCATGGGTTTTGGGAATCCATTCAATACCTGGTGTTTTCTTTAGACTTTATTATGCCTTCTGCTGGGTAAATGTCATGGAAATGCATTTAGTGACTCTTAATCCTTTTCTTTAACTAAAATTGAAAGAGACAGCAGTTCTCATAATAAATCAGTTTGTTGACTGTATCAAGAAGAAAACCTTGATGTGAGTTTTTATTTTTCCCAGGACACTTAATGAGAATTCTATTTAAATAATGCCTGTGAATGCACACGCACAAATTAGTTAATATACATATAAAATTGTATTTGACATGAACCCCAAATGTGGAATAAAAAAAGAGTATTTTAGAACAAAAATTAACAAAAACCCTCTTTTTTTGGTATGTTCTCTTTTTAATCTTTACAGGACTATTTCACTTTAAAAAATAGATGCTCTTGCTACTACTTTTGGTCAACATTTTCTTTTTCAGAAGTGTTCTGCTTTAGTCCAGGTGTTTTAAAGAACTGGAGGAGAACAGAAGTTGTGCTGGAAAATGGTCAGATTCATTTTATTAAATACAAATGGTAAAAATGGCTTACGGGTTTGTTGTGGGACACAGAGACCTTCACTTCAGAATTGAAGACCTAGAAGTTAATCAACCACCCCTTGGCTGGTATTAAGCTGCCAATTACTGAGCTCGTGTCCTTTGATTTTTCTTATACGGTAGCAATTCAACGTCTCAACTTAAAAAAGAAAAATCACTAACACTTACTGGTAAATACATACATAAAATGCCATTTTATATCATTTCACTATTTTATAGGATTACTATAAGAAACAAAAATCAAAGATGATCTGATGGTGGAGTCAAGCTCTTGATTATTTTGAAAAATGTTAAATATATTTTCAAAGATTCTGCCACTAGGGTTTCTAAGTGAACTCGTGGGTTATAGAAAAGGAGTGAAGAAGGTGGAGATGCTCTTTTTATTTTTAGCTTACTTCTAGGGAAAACAGTTTTGAATAACACTTTTGCAGGATCCTAATTCAAATGAGTTTAAGGACAGTTCACTATTTCTGAAAATGTGATGAGAAATCGCGTTTACTATTACCTTCATTCAGCCTGATGCAAAGCAGCGGGGAGCAGTGGAAACAGGCACTGGGAGATGCCTAACTCCTTTGTCCAAGCCAGCTCGTTCCATAAGAACATTTTCATGGAATGTTTACCTACCATACTGTCCCTACCATTGACTTTTTAACATTAAATTTAACTTTCTGTTTTCTAGCAAGATTTTAAAGGAAAGAAAGTAGGATGGGAGATGGATTCTGTCTGTTCTTCACTATTTCCTTCAGGGCTCATTTTATGTACACTACAATATAGCTTACAAACTTATCATTTTGATTAGTTTTTATTCACATTATAAAGTTAGTTTCTGTTAATGATAATTTGTTTATAAGAGTATACCCTTTAAATTGCTTCAGAGCACAAGCATGCAATGTAATGTGCCTTTTCATAAAATGCAGTAGCCACTAAAATTGTTCTTGTATCCATTTCTGACATTTGACTAGTTCAAAGAGAGCATTCATGGTTTGTTTGTTTTTAATGAAATGCTAGGCACTGGGCAGGTATCATCGAAACCTAGGTCTCTCTTAAGCGAGGGGCAGAAGCCAGCTCTCCGCCTGGTCAGAGTAGCCATCTCCTCGTCCTTCACTCACCGCCATAGCTCAGTCTCTCATTTTGAAGGGAAATTTGAAGATCTTGGGTTTTTGGAGTTTTTTTCCTCTTTCTTTTTAAACATGGAGAAAGAATACCCAAACTCTAGTTTTATTAATGAGGCAATGGGGACAGGAATGTTATGCATAAGATTGTTTTGCATATTAGAAAAGAAATTATGCATTTTTATAAGAAAATGTTCAAGGAAAACTCATTTATCATTCAGATACTTAAGTTTCCTATTTTCTGATATACTTCCTCCATCCTCCCCTCCCCAGTGAAGAAGGTTTGCATTCTTTACTGTATGCCTTCATTAATCACTTAGCCCCTAAAAAGTTATAAGCTTAGATGTCATTTTCATTGGTTTTATTCATGAGTAAGGAAGTGTCTGCCTCTTGTATTTTTCAGGCCTATTCCCTTGTCATTTTTTAAATTAAGATATAATTGATATACAACATTATGCTTCAGATGTACAACATAAGGATTCAGTATTTGTGTATGTTGTGAAATGATCAGTACAATAAGTGTAGTTAACATCCATCAGCACACATAGGTACAATTTTTTGTCTTGTGATGAGAACTTTTAAGATCTACTCTCTCAGCAACTTTCAAATACGCAATGCAGTATTATTAACTAGAGTCCCATGCTGTGCATACATCCCCATGACTTACTTTATAACTGGAAGCTTGTACCTTTTGACCACCTTCACTCATTTCATTCACCCTTGTCTTTCATGATGGCTTGTTGCATTTGACTCCACCTCATAGAACACTTCAGATTTTGCACTAAGTTTCCCTGCTCCACATTTGTGGCCTCAGAGAAATCTTTGCCATCAGTGGTTGCTTTCCCTGATCCTCCCGTTTAAAATATCCATCTTAGAAACATTGCCAAACATCTGAGTTCCTACATGCTGATCCTTCCCTCCATGTAGCCTCCTTCCAGACTCAGTAGAATAGTAACTTGTCATCATTCACAGTGGCCATTGTGGCATAACTGTATTGAAAGTGGCTGGGGGGAAGGGGAGTTCCATCACTGTGTCGAATCACTGCCCTTTTGGTTACCTTGACAAGGATATAGAGACATTCCTGACCCTACTCCGTCCTGACCTTCACCCTTAGAGGGAAGACCTTCTTCATTTTTTAATAAGCAGAAAAGATTCTGAAGATGTTTTTATAAACCCTGATTGAGTTGGGTGAGCCTTTTCAGAGAATCACGCATTTCTTGTTGCCCAGAACTCTCAAAGTATTTGACATGAATATCATGCGTTTATTACTGAGAAGACTGTTAGAATTTTAATTGAGGTCTTAAGTCAAGAATAAGTGATTATTCTGTAGCCAGAATACTCCCTCACCTACCCATCCCAAACTAACAATGTGCATCATATCCCAGTTCAGTGAGGTGGCATAACCAGGGCGCCTACAAAAAGCAGAGGTGCCCTTCCCTTACATGAAGGATCAGCAAACGTTCTGTAAAGTTTCAGATAGTAAATATTTTAGGCATTGCAGGCTCTACATTCTCTGTTGCAATACTCAATTCTATCATCACTGGAAAACAGCCATCAACAATATGTATACAAATTAATGTGGCTGTGTTCCAATAAAAACTAATTTATGGATGCTAACATTTCAATTTCATGTAATTTTCACATGCCACGAAATGGTCCTCTTCTGATTTTTTTCAACCATTTAAAAATTCAAAAGTCATTCTTAGCTTACATGTTGGAACAAAAAGAAGAGAAAAAAAACCAGGCCACAGACTGGATTTGCCACAGGGGCCACAGTTTATTACCCCCGACTGTGAATTTTCAAAGGGAAAGGATATAAATACCATTATTAAACAGCCAACATAAGAGTAGAAGTAGACTGTTATAATTTTGAGGAAGAAATCAGAGAATATTAAGTGCCAAAATTGGGTGTACAAGGAAATCCAGAGAGCACCTGGGAGAAGAACCTGTCCCTACAGGGATCATACCGGCTTCTAAGATCCAACTTAAAATGAGACTGGAAACTCTTGTCTCCTTCTCCTTGCCCCTATCTACCTTCCAGTCCCAGCCCAGTTATGGAGTTCCTTCCGCTCACCTGATCTGGATTGGCCAGGTGAGGGTGCAGCAGCTTGTCGAATCCCAGTCATGCGCATGGAACATTTCCTCACCGGGATAAACACACACATCCTTCTACCGCGCAACTGAGAAATACTTCTTCCCAGTTAAGAAAATCCTTTATTCTTTCTTTCTTAGGCCTCACCCTCCTCTGTAGCTGGTTCCATAATAACATAGGCGATAGCTAAGAGATGCCTCTTGATGACAAAGAGTCAGCTACCTGAGCTCAGTGTCCCAAAGATGGATGTGTTTTTGAAGACGTGATTTATATCAAGCTGAGCTTATTAGAGCCCGTGCTCATGATGTAAATTTCAGAAGCATACAGGGATGACATATAAATAAAAGCACGTTAACAGTTGCCATTGATACGCTATCTAGTAGACCCCCCCCCCCACAAACACACACACACATACACACATCCTTTTAAGTTAGCGGTTTTGCTGATTTTTATTTTTTTAATTTTGGTTAGTAGACATCTGCGAAAGGAGATTTTTTTTTTTTATCTCAACAGGGCTTCCAGAATGAGTCAAAAATTGAGGTGTTTGGGTTCATCCAGTCAGTAGGTTTCTACTTGAAAGGAGCCCTTTCAGAGTAACCTGGAGTTTTCTATGGGCCACAATTAATGCATTAATCTTTCTAGATTTAATTGTACTATTTATTCACTCACTTCAGAAAGGGTCATTTGCTCCTGAAGGACCCATATAGATAGCATTTATTTAACAGAGGAATGACAAATATTGGGTCCAGTTCAGTCTAGTTTTCCCACCATGTAGGCATTACTTGCACATCTCATTTACAGGGCTTAGTAGTTTCGTGTGTGTGGTGTGGGGTGTGTGTGTGTGTGTGTGTGTGTGTGTGTGTGTGTGTGTGTGTTGCAGTTTTATTAAATCATTCAAGCACTTGCTTGGCACCTATTTCAGACTCTGAGGATACTAACATAGTGGAGACATGGCCCTTGACCTCCATATGTTCAGAAACTGGTAGAGAAGAAAGGAGTCTAAACAAAATCTATATGCTATACTGTGATAGATGAATTAATAGAAACAGAAAGTGAATCATTTGGGAGTACCTAAGAAAGTAGAACTAACTTTGTCTGAAAATGTGACAAAGTTTAGATGGGGAAAAATTATTCATTCCACTGTAGCCTAGTGAAAAGCACTGGGTTTGGCACCAAACACATCTTTTTACTGTGTTTGGGCAAGTTACTTTACTACATTGGGCCTCAGTTTTCTCATCTGTAAAGTGGGGTTAATGATACTCACTTTGCAGCTCTATACACAGGGATCACCAAATAGCTCTCTTCCCTATCTCAGGCCCTTTTCACAGAGGCCATGTGTGGCAGAGTAACATGTTGTTGACTATTGGATGGAAAAGGCAGGAGAGAGATCAGTTTTTGTGGGGTTGCATGGGGACAGGGCTTCCATTCTGAATGAGAGCCAGGAAAAAGCACACCTGGGTCAACTATTGTCCCGCTCCCCCTGGGAGCTCATTTGGACAATGGATAGTGTATCTTTTCCCAGCAAAGCCTTTGCATATTTTACTGTCCTTACAAGTTGACTGAGGGACCAGGTCAAATTACATACTTCTTCAGACTGCTTTTTACTGTGAGTTTCAACACTAGAATCAGCTTGATGATTCCTGGGCTTGCCCTAATTCCTAAGTCCCTGAAAAAGGTATTTAAACTTTACACTATTAAGGTATCAAGGATTCTTTCCCAATAGACACGGAAAAAGTAGATGTTCATGAATAATATGTACTGAATACCTAATTTCTAGGGGTGGTGGAGTGCTTCACATTTTAATGAAATTTTGTGTATATTCTTCTCAATAATCGATAAATGGACATTGTATCCTAAAATAGCCTTAAACCATCTAAGTAATGCACATTTTGGAGGAGTATCGAAACGAAACATAACTAATTACCATTTATAATTAATTCTTCATGAGTTTCAGTCTTATTGTCAAATCACCCTAGGTAGGGCTCTAATATCCTCTTGTAGTCTACCAGTGGTAGTTATAGCCGGTAGCAATCAGCTTATGCCTTTTGATATTTTCACTGCAGAGTAACTTACCTGTAATTGAGGATGTGAGTGTTAACTAACTTGCCAGATGTCACAGCAGGAGAGATGGGATTGAAACCCCCATCAGTGTGACCCCAAACCTGCTGGTAGGATGGTTAGGATTCCTGGCAAAGGATCACCAAACGGAAAATCCATTGGAAACAGTTTCCCCGTATATAGCGCTGGCTTGGTTATGACGGAAAAGTGATGGCGCACCAAAGCATGTGTTTCTGTGTTGCTTTCAGGAGAGAAACCCTACAAGTGTACCTGGGAAGGCTGCACCTGGAAGTTTGCTCGTTCGGATGAACTGACGAGGCATTACCGCAAACACACGGGAGTGAAGCCATTCAAGTGTGCGGACTGTGACCGCAGCTTTTCCCGGTCAGATCATTTGGCACTGCACCGCCGGAGGCATATGCTGGTGTGAGGAATGCTACCTGTCCAGCTGAGCGTAAGAGCTGGATCTCTTAGCAGCACCCAGTTCAGCAGGGCTGAATCCCCTTCACAGTGTTAACACAAAAGGGCATCACCATCCCACGATGTCTGAAACCAGAGCAGGAAAAAGAAGGAACACTTCTCCTTTTGGTCTGAAGGTAACCCCCATCGCGACTACATGAGAAACGTCTTCAGGCTGGCCTGGGAGATCGGTGACACAATGCTGAAGAGACAGGCATTGTTTTCCGTGCTGTGTACTCTGCCATTTAAAGATGTTTGTAGCTTGTGCATTTTCTGAGCTGTCAGACATTTTGTTATTGATACTTTAAAGGTCATCTACCACAAATTGATGGCTAGAGCGAGACCTTTTACATTGGGATTATCCTCCCATCATCCCACCCCTGAACCCCTTTTTACAAAAATTTTAGTTACTATCTGAGTAAGATAGAATACACATCCAATCTGTTACCAGCAAGCAGCATGAAAGTAGAAAAGAAGAAGCTGTTGGAGAGGTTCCATTACCTGAAAATAAAGGGGCACTCAGGCAGCCCGTTGCAATAGCGATGGTGGCAACTAGATATCGCCCGCAACTTGTCATTATGCCATGCCCTGAAGAAAACCAACATTGAATCTTTCATTTGTTTGTTGTTGATTGTTTTTGTTCTGTTTTGATTCTGTTTTGTTCATCTGTTCGAGCAGAGGGGCAGCGACATTTCAGTTGGAGTCTAGTCCTGGTGTCTGCCCTGGCATGGACTGGCACAGAAGTGTTCTGTAGTTGAATAGGAAGAGCCTGTCTAAAAAACTACTGCCCCACTTCAAATTGCAGTGTTCTGTCACCTAGGCATCATCTCTTCCTGCCCCTAGTATTTGATTACAAGGAATTGGGGGGAAAAAAAACTTTCTTAGACACACTGGCACCAAGGTAAGAGGTGGGGCTGCCCAGGCAAAGTCAGTGAACATGAAAAATCAGACAAAGCAGAGATGGAAATAATGCGCCTCTTGAGGAGAAAAGCAATAATGAATAAAAGGACTTTCCTACAATAACTTCACTGAGGACTCACGTTACCAATTTTCATACTTACTAAAGGGATTGTAAAAAACACCCCAGCATTTTAGATGTCTTGGTTACATTCACAGCACTGAGGTAATCTTTCTGCTGTTTGTTGTCCTGCCTGGTTGACGACCACAATTAAAGATTATGCTCCCCTTTTCTTGTTTGAAAACAGTTATTTGGTGACTGGAAAGACCAGGGAGGCATAGCAGGGAATTAACTCTTGGGTTAATGGGTCAGTTCTCCTTGGAACCGAGTCAGTGGAAAGGGAGCGCTCCCTGAGGAAAGCATGTCATGGTGCTAGTTTCCTCACTCGGAGAGCCAAGGGTAAGTGACTCTCCAGTAGGTTCTTCTACACAGATTTCATTTTTCTAAACTGTATCAGGACCCAGTGGTTCTGCATTGGCATCTGCAGGGATGTTGCACCCACTCATCCTGTGCTGAGGGTGAGCGGAAATTACAGTCCTGTCAACCCCCTAAAATTATGAGCCTTTTGGCAACTAGCAAAGTATATAGTAAACAAAGCAATACATCACCAACAAGCATTCTTTCAGAAAAATTACCATATTTTTCCCCCACTAAAAGCTGTGTTTTTTTCAGCTTTATGTGACTAAGGGGCTTGGTGAGGTTTTTAGTTACTGTTGTTAAGGTTTTTTATAGCTTAAATATAAAAGGTTGCCAGCATATAGACGTCTGCAATATATTTTAATTACAAACGCTTGATTTGGGGAATTGCACAAATTAACCTCACAATATTACTAGCTCATTTTTAAATGTTTGAACATTCTGAAATAATTTCCAATTGCAGAATTATCCTTTTTAGGCTCATCGTCTAATTCAGATCATCTTATTCTGATGAAGCAAGAACTATAGCATTGAAACAAAGACAATTTGTGTTGGATGGTAGTAAAAGGAATTGTTTTAAATGTTCAAGCAATAGCGTAATGATTTTCAGGTCAAATTCTGTCTTCAAAAATCTGTGCTCTACATTTTCTGCCAGGTCTGAAAAATTCATCGGGCAATTTCCCTCCAACAAGGGCTGCAATTCTATTGATAAATAGCTTCTTTAGCTACACAGTCTACTACCCACCAAGCACTGGGGCTTTGTTTTGTTTTCGTTTTTTCCTTTACCAACTGGAAAGTTTTTTGTCTGTACTGTATGCAACTCCTACTTTGCATTGCCTGTGACCATTTGGAATAGAAGAAGATTTCTTGATGCATGCCGGCATTGGTGATTGGTCAGTGGCAAAGAACACACAGAGTGGCCAAACACAGCTGTGGAGCCGCCTCTGCTAGACCTGGAACCTACTTGGCAGGTAGTAGGTGAATCACTCAGGTGAAATGTAGGCTCCATTTAATTCTTTCTGCTCTCACAAGAAGAGCCAATCTTTTTCTCTGCTGAGAGATGTCTTGAGAATGTTACAGGTACAAATGGTTTTTAGAATTCATAGAACTGACAGGCAGTGGGAGTTTCCTGAGTGACAGCTTGATTTAAATTTAGCACAGAACTACATGAGCTGCTCCTCTGTAAAAACATAGGAAAGATTCAGGAAAGTGAGTTTTTCTCCTCACCCTCTGAAAGTGGAAACCAGATGGAGACAGTAAGTTAACTGATAAAACCTGTCAGCATGACAGCATTTCCTCCTTTTGACATATCGACACTTCTAAGGAGGGAGGGATCCAAGCACAAGTAGTGAATGAGTTCCTGATCTAGCTCCAGGACCGAAACTGATTTGGGGCTTGTCTTGGGACAAAGCAAATGGCTCTTGTTGAGTTTTCTACAAATGTTTCCCCATGGAAAGGAAAGTTGTTAGGGAGAGAAGGAACTGGACTTTTAAGTAGAAATATCTTGAGGCATGGAAAGGCCTCCTCCATTTCATCTTATATTCTTTCTCGCCTCTTTGTAAAAGCACAGTAGATGGTGAACAACAGAAAAGAAGTAGAATCCGAAGGACTCGTCAGTTGTTCCCTACCTAGAAGGATGCTTTGGTTTTCAATTTGAATCTCTTCAGTGTGCAGCGGGGCATGTGTGCATGTTTGGGAACTTACACCCAGGTGGTGGTGATGGCTTGAGAAGGCACCATGGACCCGGCTATCTCTTTGCATTGTAGACATTGAGTTCAAGGGAGTTAACATTATTTGAAAGTTGCAAGGTTCAGGCTTTGAGGTTTTAATAGATTCCTTCTTCATGTTCTCATCTGAAGTTGTTAGGAAAAAAATTCGTGCTTCCCCATCGTCCTCCAGCCCCATCTTGTCAATTGTGTGTAGTATCTGAGAAGCCTGCTTGATAACTTGTCTTAAGTTCTATTAAGACATTTAGACTGAAATTCCTAATGGCTTTACCATAAAGATTATACTACTGCCTGGCATTACTTTTACAAAACATTATAGAACATTTATTTTCAAACGCAGTTGAATAACAGTAACATAAACCACACTGCAAAAAAAAAAAAAAAAAAAAGAAAGCACTTTTTAGTCACTTTATAGTTTAAGTGGAAAATAGGAAGAAGATTGTCAGGGGGAAAAAACTTACAAAAAGCTACAGTGTTTACAATGCCAGTTCTAATGATTAGAAAGGTCATTCTCATTGTGGTTGAAATTTTGAATAGCTCATAACAGAGATTATGTTCATTTTTGTACTTTTTTTTTAACTTCGAATTGCCATTTGTGTTTTAAACATAAATATAATCTGCACTTTGAAATCAGTTCATTAGAATGATAACATGTATATGGATAAAGATGCAGTATTCCTTATTCTGTACTTTATTTATTATACTTACCAAAGCTGCAATCGAATAAATCTGGTGAGGTGAGGCCTTCCAATGTATTACTACGCCTTGGTTCTGTTGTTATGACTGCTTAGATATGTAGCCATGATGTTGTTATAAAGGTGTCTTAACATTTCTGGTACGGTTTGACAGAATTGAAGCAGTGTTAAGAATACCAGCAGCCATGATACATTGAGTTACAGTCTTCATGGAAGGGACTGAACGTAAGATAACTCTTCCAAATCATAATAGGCCCAGGAAGCCTTAATACTCATAGTCCATAATCCAATCTCAGATTTTGCTCTTTGCTAATGCCTGTAAATGTAGGAAGTAAATGTATTCTACAACGTCATTGACCAAATCTCTTCCTTTAGTTTTTCAGAGGTAGTGCATCTCAATAAAAATTCTTTCGCTTTGATTTGGTTTTGTTTTAAAAAGAGGTTTGGTAAGTTATGTCTTCCATACTACATTTCTACTTATCCCCACACTGCCATCCACTTACCTGCACAGGTACCCCCAGCACATGCACATGTGTATACACACCCATATATGCAGCAGCCAACAGGCTCATAAGTATCAACAAAGAACTTTTTTTAAAGAATGAATTTGTAATAATCCTTGCTGTCTAGAAATGTAAGTTATTTACATTATTGGGGAATCAGCTTATAATGCTATATATGACTTTGCCTGCATTTTATAGTTAAGAAGTGTACATAAAATTTTAAAATGCTATATTTTCACACTTTCATTATAGAATAATGTCTGTTTAGCAACCCATGTCCATTGGTACTTTAAATATGCTAAATACTGTGCAATTGCAATAGAAATTCAGATTTTCGTAAGAAAATGAAATAGAAGGATACTGCATCTTTAAAAAAATAGAGTGAAAATATTTTACTGTATTCGTACCATATGTGATAGTGGGAAAAGTATTTTCAAACTCACAAATTTTACAGAGGTTGTAAATAGTTTGATGAAGTATGTTGGGAAAAAGAGCTTCTAGTTTTCATCACAATAAAAAGAAATTGTTCAGATATGCCTTGTATATCTTACACACAATTAGCGACATTGCCATGGGAACTCTGTTCCACTTTCTCACGGCACATTCCATGTGCTCTGACAAAATGGAGTGGCCACTTGTCTCAATTTAGCCAGGATGTAAAACACAGTAGTAAAGTCATATTAAGCTGTGAACCACTGATTCCAAACTCAAAATGTCTACCTGAAGGGGGAAAACAGCGGCACAGGATTTCACTTGTGCTAAAGAGAAGCATCTAGCAATTGTTCTCTTTCTCCTCAACGAAGTAGTTCTTGATCAGAAACACTGTACAGGTGTTTAGTCTTGTTTAGTTCCAGAGGGAATGGAATACTTTTAGGAGTAGCTACATGCTGACAAGATTAAGTGTTATAGATACGGCCACATGGTAAATGAATCTATACTGGCAATAGGAATAAGCTAGTGCCCATTTTCAGAAATGAATTAAAAGCTGAAAGTGCCTGTCAATAAACATTATGACCAATGAGATATTCCTATACTTTTACAACAGCAATAATTCTTCTTGAGACTGGGTTTTTCCTCCTCATTTGGGAAACACACACTCACAGAGTAAATATATGCACATAGTAAATTGAGTCTGTTCACACACCCACTAAAATTCTTTGGTGTCTTTTTAAGTATACCTAATCTTGTTTATGTTAGCATTTCTTAATTTAATCTGTCTTACAGAATGTAAAAATGCAAATCTGAACATTAGGGTTATCTTCAACATACACTATAGCACATGGCAATTATAATTTTGAGATAAAAATTTCACTGTGATTGGCCCCAATCGTAGGAGTCACTGAGTGTGCCTCAAGTTTTGCTCGGTTAACATAAACCAATTTATTTAGCGCAAAACACTAGAGATAGTGTTTGTTTTACTTTATTTTATCCACTAATATTAGATGCACAAATCCATCTCTGCATTTCTTCATTTCCTTTTTTTCTGATATTTCCTGTTATCTGAGAACCATTTTGGAATGAACATTGACACAATCATTTATCCCTGAAAAGTCTACTGAAGTATAACTGACACTTAGTAAGCCTAGCTTTTAACCAAGGTTTGCAGTTAGTCCTGGAAATTTCTAGATTTACGTTTAGAACTTTACAACTTTTGCCTATAATTATTTTACTGCTAACAGTGGAGTCATGAATAGAAATATACAATGAGATTATGTGAATAGACGAGACCTCCGGAAATTCTCCAGCCCTGCCATCTCAGTACAAATCCACCCAAACAAGCTATTGAGGGTTATCAGTTAAATTATTCTCTTTCAGAGCCAAACATTTGGTAAGAGCAATTTCAAAAATATAATGGTGATAAAACACTCAGTCTTTAGACAGTGGAAACGACCAGGAAGGACAGTGTTCTCCAGAACCAGACCACAGGCCTAGCAAACGGTCTACTGTTTCCTCCTCCAAGTGGCGGGAAGAAGGAAAAGGAACTGTGCCAGGATAGGGTGTGAAATAACCAATGAAGTCCCCTAGGAAACCTGCTGAGTTCCTCACTGAAGTCAAGTCTTCTGACCGGGCTGCTTTCTGGAAGTTGTCCGAAAGTACTAAAAGTACTTGAATGGTCAAAAATCCAGTAAGCCATGAAATAATGGCTATTCTTTATTAAACACTTACTATGTGCCAAGCACTATACTAGGTAATTCTTAGACACATTACCTCTCATCTGTACAACAGTTCCACATTTTATGAATGGGAAACGGAGGCGTGGAGAAAGTGGCTGAATTTTCCTCAAACACAGAAATAGTGACTGGCAGGATGGGCATGTGGAGCTACCTGTCTCTGGCTCCGAAGTCTATATTCTTTCCACCTCACTGCACTGTACGTGAGTTCCCAGCAGCCAACTTTCCATCTCTTAAGTAGTTTTATTATGGAAGCGTAGTCATCATATTTTCCAAGTAAGATACAGGGACATGATATAGCATATGATTTGTCTGTGGTACAGAATATTTGAAATCAGTCTTCTGGAAAGTCACACATGAAGGATCATTGTAAACGAAGTGCAGCAACCAGCTGTGTCCCTGAACTTGTCACTTTCCCCCTAAATGTTTGTCCTCGAGATCCAAAAATGATGAAAACTCTTCCCTACTCCGTAGCATTTTAGCCAAAGTGGATTTCCATGATTCTCCGTATTTCTTTGTAAGTGTACTAAAACCCTTTCCACCTAGTAGGTAGCCCTGCTAGAGTCTGCTGAAGGTGCATTTGAAAGTTTGCCCTCCATGGAGCTAGTTGTTAGTATCAGAGCCCTACTCTGGGTGCTTGTAGATGGGGTGGCAATCACAAACATCCAGACGATGAGCAAGGAGAGAGAACGGATCATTCCTTTTCAGATTTCTCACCTAACAGCACCACCTTGGAGTGTTTTAAATAATTTTATAAATAAATTGTTTATAGTATTGTTAGTTTAATTGAATTTTACGTGAGAAGTTGTCCAACATCAGAGAAGTGAAATCCCCTCCTCCTTTTCTGCGCAGAACAAAGTCTCTGACAGTATTGATTCATGGAAGTACTAATGGACTTAGAAAACATTAAGAGAATGTCATTTCTCATGGTGTTTCTTTTTCTGAAAATGAATCTCCTGAATTATGATCTTTCTCCCTGTTACTTGGCTGAGGGAAGAGATAAAACCTGCATAAACAAATTCCCTTCCGTGCTGAAAGCGAGTGTTCTGTGTGCACAACCCACGGGAAAGGGGCTCTCTTCTCAGTTAATTGGGTTTCACAAGCAATAATTTCTCAACAACAAAACCACAACTTTGAGTTGAAAAGAGATGAATAGTGGAAATAATCACATCAGGAATTTTTTTTCTTTCTAGACTTCATCTCTAGAAATTTTAAATGTTTGAGAGAACAGAGTCTGCTGTTTGTGCGAAGCAAGAACCAATGAGTCTTTGTGTGAATTATTATATCTTGCTTTTTTCCAAAGCAGGCTTACCAAGACTTTTGTAGAGATTCATTTTTTGTTGAGAAATGACGTTGGATAGGAGAGTAGGATTTGGGTCAAGTTCTAGTAAAAGTGCCCGGGTAATCAAAAAGTAAGATATTTTAAGTACATAACAACATCTTTCTCCTAATTTCATGCTCTAAAGATACAGCATAAAATAAAACATTAGAGAAAATGCTTTTGCCCTACTTGTGTTTCTCATTTTCCCATAGCAGAATTTGTAATTATATCCAGACTACAGTATATATTTTGTTCCTCAAACTTGATTACATTGGATGGGTATTGTTGAACTGGGGCACTGGTGCCTATATTCAAGGCTCTTTCCTATCAACTTGTCTGTCCACAATTTGTTGTGTTTAAAAAATCATTTTTTTTAAAAAAAATCATCCCCTGTATGGAATGGTGGCTGTATTGTTTTGTTCATGTCTGTGGGACACATTGCAACATATGACAAGCCAACTCTGTGGATGTGAGATAACTACTTACAAAACCAGCTTGAAAACATCGTCTTATGTATTATGTCATCCTGCATCATAATGCAATTATGTGTATCATAACATGCTCATTTTAAAAAAGAGAAACCAGCAAATTCTTGTTTGTCCATAGAAGAATGTACTCAGAAGTTTCTGTGTTGTGAAACGATGAGAACAGACCACCTTTAAGATACCCACCTGCCACTTAAAATGACTTAGTTATAATTAGTAGTAGTCTAGACATTGCTCTTGGTGTGGGGGTTGGGGGGGTCAATTCAAACATCATATTCTTTTGACTAAATCTCTCAGTCATATTTGAAAAAAAAAATAACACGGGAATAAAGAAAAATATCATCTGTGGCCATTTCAAGCAGGCATCTTTTTACTTTTCCTTAACACTTCACTCATTATACATGGTGATTGGATTACAAGATCTATCTGTAAAAATACAGAAACATCCTTTAGTTTACAAAACAGTAATTCTAGTCTTGAAGCCCCTAAACAGCAAATTCAATAGATGCTGCGTCTGACTTACTTGACAGATACAATTTTACGAAAGATTCTTGGGTCTCTGACCCCCGAGAGTCAGAGCACCAGAGGAGATCCTACACATTAAAGGATAAAACCCCCCAATGATGCTGGCAAGCAAATGTGTTAATTTCTTAAATCTTTATTTGATTTTCTGTTCAGAGTTTTAATTACAAATGAATTTATTTCTCCAGCTTATCTAAAGACCTAATTTCCCAATAGTTTCCTCTGCATTTATATACTCTGTAGTGTTTAGGCAAGCCCTGTTATAAGTTAATATTATGTAAGTGTTGTTCTTGTATTTATGTATAGTGTATGTATTGTAAATATACTCAGAGCTTTTTTCCTTTTACTGTAAAATGGTGATTTTTTTTTTTTGATTTTTTTTTTTTTTGCCCTCTGATAATGTAAAGGGAGACCCTCCTAATGAGATTCTCTCAGAGGATGATTATTCCAGTCTATTCTCAGAGATTTAAATGAACAAGTGTTACGTTTTTAATGGTGTCTCAGACATATTCTGTTGGTGCATTGCTTTTCTGTATTCAACTTTCCTATGAATTGAGCTGTGAACTGAAATAGAGTTTAAACCTTTAAATGTATGCATTTGTATAATTATCTGAATGAAGGCATGAAGGTTAAATAAAGCATTTTGTATGGAACAAAACTCCCTAATTATTACTAAGACTTACTCAGACACTTTGGAAATCATAGTTATTAACCATTCTAATTAAACCTTTGTTATGAAAAGTTTTACCATTTCTGTATAGTAATTTAAAACACAGAACAAGATAGACTATATATTAAAAATATGAACTAGGTTTTTATTTCATAACAATCAGCACCTAAAGAGGGATTACTAACTTAATATTTTAATGAATGTAAAACTAAAAAGAGGCCCAGAAATATGAAATGATATAAAAAAAAATACATCCTTCATGGACTAAAATTGAATCTCCACGAATTATAATTTTTTTCAGACTTTATCATTTAAATGTAGGATTATCCATCTAGCACATGTCAAGGCTATGTTATTTCTGTAAATTTTTAAGAAAACTGGATTATAGAGGCTTTTGAAAATAAGATCATTAAGTAAGGAGTAGAATTTTAAATAGTTGCTAAAGTGAACACTTGAAAAATCTGTTTAAGTATCTTCCCATATATTTTCTTTCAGCTGAAGATCTGCCAGAAAAATCTAGTCTATAAAGGGTACGCTAGTAAACACTAGCAATTATATGGAATGGTGGGTGATACATGATAGATGATAATTCAAATTATATTTGAGTACTTCTTAGGTGCCGGAAGTGTTCTAAGCATTACATTTGTCCCCGTTTTGTCATTACAAAAATCCTATGTTCGATTCTGGTATTATCCTAATTTTACCGGTGAAAAAGTGAGGCATTAAGTTCAGGCAACTTTCCTAGTCGGTCTGGTTCCAGGCTTGGTGTCCTTAACCACTGAAGGGCTGCGGGTTAAACAATGGGGAAAGGATGGAGCTGGAGAGCAGGGGTCGAGGGGGGAGAGAGAGTTAATAGCAATGAGTGTTATAGAAACTTTCAACAAATACCATTGATTGTGTATGTACAAATAAATAGAAATAAAATACTATCCTTCCTTTATGCTCAGCAAACCATAGTGTAGTTTAATAACTCATAAAAATCAGAGATGGAAATTGATTTGGGCTCACTTTATTACCGGTCAAATCCATTTGCAAATGAACGTTGAGTTCTGTGAAATCGTTCTGCTCCCCTCAGAGACACTGTGTGGAGAGAGCCATGGAGGCCACACATCACAGTCCATTCCCACCAAAGCCCACTCCTCCCACGTTGGTGTGGCTTTGACTGCCGAACCCTGCTGCTTTGAGCATTAGGAATGGGTCCTGGGGGAGTGGTTTTCTCTCCCAGTGAGAGCTTCCTTGCTACTTGTATGGGATCACAACACCAACTTGATAAAAGAAATCATTCACTAAAAGATGATAAGATTCTTTGAAAATTAAAGCAATAAACCGTCTACATTTTTACTAAATTATTTGTGAAGACTAGTTAGGCAGGGACCTATAAAGTAGAAAAGTCTATCTTGTTCTCCACTCTGGTGAAGCATGGTAGTAATCTGTACAGCTGAACCTAATTCGTTCAATTACTTCATTTTGAATATGACTGTAACTAAATGGTAAGGTGGACATTTGACATATGGCTTTGGCTTGATTTTCTGAGAGTTCGCTTTAGGCCATGCAAGCAGCCAAACCAGCTCTCCAGCTTTGTTTTTGTTTGTTTTTCAGTTCACCCCAGGAAGCTTTGTCATAAGGATAGACCAATGGGACAAATCTCATGGAATAGATCACGACATTGTTTTACTTTCAAGGTAATTTATTTGTCAGTATTTCTTCTACCGGGTAATTCCTGGATATTTGAACAATAGATGGAATTACACGGGTGCTAGATAATTCTGTAACTTACTCAGTCCTCACCTTTACTCTGGATGCTTCACCAGAGCTGTAATTTCTAATCTAAACATTGATGGTTTCATTGTTTCTTGTTCTTCGATTTAATGACTATGAAAAAACAGCATGAAATACTGAAAAGTACAGAAACAGCAATGTGCTTAAGATTAGAATACCTTGGGGCTTTATCAAAAAAGAAAAAAAATGTTTCAGTGCTAGAACAAAATTATACTCCCTAAAAAATTATTTTAGTCCCAAATGGCCACTGATGATTTTCATACCATATAATACATTGTCTTCCCACCAAAGTTGCATGGTTTCCTTCAACACAACGAGTTCCTTGTGCTTTGTCCGAGTGCTGTCTGGATTTAATATATTTCTCTCCCAGCAGTGTAATAAGTATAATTTACATCACTTCCTGTTTAGTCTAAATTCACCAATGAACGCCTACACAGCCCATACACTTGAGTGATTGTCTATTTCTGAAATAAATTACATTTTTTTGTACAGAAACAAGTTTTACATGATCTTTTTCTTTTAGAGTTTCACTGTGTTAAATTTGTGTGTGTATGTGTGTGTGCGCGCGCATGTGTGTAGCTCAGTTTTATGAGGCCATGATGACATCAGTAGCTATGCTAAAAGCAGGTTCACTCAGGAATACCCCAGAGATGCTTAAATACACGTATGGCCATCACAGTGCCCCCTTTTATTCTTAGTAGTGCTACAGTTTACGTGGACATACTGCAATCCATTACTTTGGAGAGGATTGCAAGGCACTGTAAGTCTGTGTAATGAGCTACTGTGATGTCCAGGTCCCTTAGTGCTGTCAGGCTATACCAAAAATTCTAGTCAATTCTAGCATCTCAAAGGTGGTCTTGCTGCTGCCCCAGACTCCTCTGAACTCTTAAGCTTGAGCATAGACCACATGATGGGGTAGATGTGGTGTGAAGGGTTAATATTAGTGATCTTCCTCGGAGCTCTTCCAGCTTACATTAGTGTGGCCAGCACATTCCGTTGCTGAGGTAGGGTCTGTGGCCCCTGCTTCACCTTTCATTGCCGATTTGGACCCATTGCTTTGGAACATGTTCAGTATGAATCCATACAGTCACTTGGAATTGACGTTGATTCTTTTGTAATCTATGTAACAATATTATTATCTGAAGTAAGCATTTAAATTATGTGTTTGATATGTCTAAAACCTAAGATGGTTAGGATATTTCATAAAGTTCATTTATTCAGCCACTTATAACAAGTCAATGTTATTATGGTTAGTAGTAACAACTTTTACGTGTATAACATAAAGCACATATTTGAGTTTATTACTCTGTGTAGGTATTATACTAATTGATATGGGACATAAAAATTGTACCTAAGACATAATTCCTGACAAAAAGTAGGTTACAGCCTATTAGGATAGATAAATACCCAGTTTCTATAGTATAAAATACAAATGGATAAACACCAACAAAACTGGCTAAGGTGTTACGGAAGTTTAAAGGTAAGGAGAATAACTTCTGTAATATAGTTAATCAAATGGGCCTTTATACAAGCATCCTCTGAGATCCATATTACATGTAGACGCTCAGATCCCTAATTCTATGCCCAGTGAAAGACCAAAGCCCTCCCCAAGATTTCTGTGAACTTCGAGGATGTGTGCAGCACTGGGGTACGGGCGACAGGGATGTTGGCATTGTCACAATCACTTTACTCTCTTGGTTTATGGGTAATTTCAAGGTCTGAAGTGTACAATCTCTGTTCCCTGTGCCATCAGCCTCTCCCTTGATTTACCACAGGTGCACACAGGAAAATTATATATTCATTGTTTGTAAATTGAAGTTTTGTGACCCATTATTGGCAATTGAATTCATTTAGGGGGTAAAGATGAACATTTTCAAAAATTAAGTGAAGAGTGGAATGGGGTGCTACAGGGTAGGATAGAATGGAATGAAAGGGAAGGGAAGAAGGATCAAAGAAGATGAAGAGTAGCTATTGTTTCTGTACACACGGGCGTATGTGTGACACAATGTGGCACAAGGTAAAAAATGAAGTTTGAAAGCCTCAGGTTGACTGGCCTGTCTCCTTCTTCCCTGCCCAACACGGCCCAGGGCAAATCCAGGTGCCCTGGTTTCTCACACTGAGCAATGTATCCACTGTAATGGTTAATTTCATGGGTCAACATCTCTGGGCCACAGCAGGCAGCTAGTCGATGAAACATTATTCAGGATGTTTCTGTGGAGGTGTTTTTTGGGGTGAGATTAACATTTAAATAGGTGGGCTTTGAGTAAAGCAGATTTCCCGCCATTATATGGGTGGGCCTCTTTCAATCAATTGAAAGCCTTAATAGAACAAAGACTCAGAGCAAGAGGGAATTCTGCCAGCAGACTGCATTTGGACGTGAACTGCAACTCTTCCCTGAGTCTCCAGCCTGCCAGCCCACTTCATCAGATTTTGGACTCACCAAGCCTCTTCGATCATGTGAGTCAATTCTTTAAATTTAATAACTCTCTGTCTATATATGTATATATATATACACATATATGAGTATATGTCTATATATACATATACATATATGCACATATATATTCATATATATACATATAGATATATACACACATGTACATTTATATATTGTTTTCTTAAAGAGCACAATTAAATAACTGCCAATTAAAATTTATTCCCATATGAAAATTAATATCAGTAGGAGGCTTATCAAATTATATTCCATAATCTTTCACTGGAACTTCCCTATCTATATATTTATGGTAACGTATGGAATCCCTTTCTTCAAAAATTAGAAAACAAACTTTTGTCAACATATCAAAGCCCTTTATGGGGAAAGAATATTGTGAAGAGTACAAACATTACTAAAATTACCTGGAGCCTTTTTCCCTGAAAGCTTCTGCTCAGACGCTGCCAGTGCTCACACTCATTAGCATCTGATTAACTTTTCATGATTTTAATCCACAAAGTGTTATGACAATTAGAAAAATGTCTTTTTATTCCTGTGACTTTAATACTTTTGCACCTTTCCAAAGACAATCTTTAAGACAATTCACATTTGGAAGTCCCTAAATTGATACCATACCTTATATATGAGTCTTTATTTAAAAATAGCAGACAACAGTAGTTACCAGAGGGTAAGGGGGAGGGGGGTGATAGATGAGGGTAAAGGGCATCCAATATATGGTGATGGAAGGAGAACTGACTCTGGGTGTTGAACACACGATGTGATATATAGATGATGTATTATGGAATTGTACACCTGAAATCTATGTAACTTTACTAACAATTGTCACCCCCAATAAACTTGAATTTAAAAAAAGGGGAATCACAAAAAAAAGTTTTCATTTGATTATTTGATTATTGGTTGGGTTTAAAAAAAACATATTGCATGATAAAAAGAATTTTGAAACTCAGAATGATAGCTATATAAAATTGCTACATTTACTACAATCAGAAATTAAATAAATGCTTAATCATTGTGTTGTATACATGAAACTAATATAATATTGTATACCAACTATAATTAAAAATAAATTTTCAAAAATCTGAAAAATAAATCAAAAGAAAAAAATTGTTTCTTTATCAAGTAAAAGAAAAAGACAAACGTGTTAAACTGTAGCTCTTGCTGAGTAGGTAGAACTGGAGATTAGAAACTTAATTTTCTAGTCAGAAATGTTGTTTTCCCTCAAGTTGGAGCATTTACTTGGCTTAGTAGCTTGCCCCTGTGACAGTAGGGACCTCAAGAGCTAGCAGGCATGAGCTTACAGGATACTTCCTGGTAGCCGGGGCAAGTGGAAACAGGCCACCTCCTCACACTGTTAATTGATGTTTTCTTTCTTCTGCCAATATTAAGGTATTTTATTCTAACACCGTCATTTCCTGTCTTTTGTGAAGGATTCTGTAATATGAAAATCATTCGGCCCAGATGGGGCCTAAAATTTTATGCATTTCCTTTTTAAAAAATTCATCTTCTACATTGATAGGCTGTCTTTATTCACATAGCCAAAATAATAGTCCCTTTTTTATGATGTGTAACGAAGATACATGTATTCACCAATATGCTGACTGTATCATATGAAGTATTTATTTAGATTTGGTGCATGTGCAACAACCTGCTAATCATTGCCTAGTTATTTTCCACCATAACTAGCTATTACTTTAACGTTGTCTTTGCCTTTGGGGACTGATTTGTGAAATGCTTATCACCCATACGGGGGAGGGGGCAAGGGGTGGTATTTTCCGTGGCTCTCTAACTGGTGGAAGGCGTACCTCTCTATTAAAACCTTTGAGACACCAGAGATGACAAAAGAAACCTCCTGACTTCTTTTCACTGTTTAATCTCTTGGCATTCTGTGTTTATAAAGACTAGCTTTGGACAGAAAGCAGTAATAAAGTCCAGAAGTAGATAAAAGCACAAATAGTGAAACCAAGGTATTTGTAAAGCTCTATAAATCTGTTACCAGAAGTTGCAGTTTAATCTTTACATACAGCAGAGTCTCAAGTCTCAAGGTTAACTGCTCCATAAAGTTCCATGTAGGCTGGTGTTTGATGGCTCTTCACTTCCTTATCAGCTAAAGAAGGACTCTCCCATCATATTTCTTAGAATCCTACTTCTTTTAAATGTATTATCAATGAGAGATTCCTGTACCTTAGATTTAAGAAAATTCCATTGGCCTGTTGGCATGAATTCACAATAGTACGTTTGATGTATATAAAGATTGACAGTGGCCTCAGTCCGTTGCCGATAATGGGTGTGATATAGCACTTTTTATTCCATGAGGGGGGAAAAAAAAGACTTTCTACCAAAATTGAACATGGATTCTTCTCCATTTGTGACAAAGGAGCTAAGTAGAAGATTATAACTATGTTCTGAGGACAGATTAAGAAAGAAACTTTTGATAAAAATATACTGGTAGAGCTACAGTCTTAGTCTTTATTATAGAAGGTTCAAAATATTGAAAATGTTAGCACAGTGGAAAGAGCCTTCACTTAAAGGCCAGATGGAAGTAGTTTTAATACTAGTTATTCAGTTTACCAGCAGAGTGATGCCTGGAAGTAAGTTCCTCGCCTGAGGAGACATACATGTAAGCGCACAGTGGAAAGTTCGTGAACTTAATTGTCCGGCCTCGTATTTTAACACTGGGGGTAATGACACCACCTCCCGGGGTGCTGTGAGGTGTACATGGGATACCGCATAGCTGAAAGGCGCAGTGCAAAGCCTGCCCCCCAAGACAGCCTTCTGGAAGGGCTTTGTTGTCATTCTCAGTTTCTCCAGTTCATAGAAGGGAAGGAATTTCTACTTTACTGCTCAGGAGGGAAAGAAACGTTCAGGGGGCTCAACTCCTGCCACTCTCCAGCCCTTCCCCAAGACAGCTGGAGTAACTTGTCTGTTTGGGGAAGTTGGGTGCAAGAGTGAGCACACGGTGGCTCAGTCCCTCCACATCTCTGAGAGCACCCTGGCCTTAGGACTCCCCGGTTCTCCATCAGATCTAAAGCAAAGATCCTTTTATCATCACTGCCTTACCTGGGGGTTTTAGGCCATCTCCCCATGATCTCCAGGAAACTAAAGGCGATACTTTACTTTGTGAACATGGGCTTTAAATATTGGGGCAAAGAAAATCACAGCTACTTAAATATGAGGCAATACCTGCCTTAAGCATACACAGATACTTAGCTACTTTATTTTGGGGTCAGCTAAAAATACCCCTTCTAGCCCACCTCCCCAGTAAATATAGTCCCTGTGTGTTCACTTGGTGTTTGAAATTACACATTAGACTGCATGTATTTGCCTAAGGCTTCTTATCATTTACTCGGTAAGCCTGGAAGGGCAAAAGTGGTAGCCTTATCAACAGTCACACCTTAATGTGAACAGAGTCTATAAATGTATTGAGAAGAGTAGTTTTGGATTAAGAGGAAGAATGAAGATAGTACAAACACTGCCTTCATGTGATTGTGCTGTTTTTGTGGTTGTTGTGGTTGTTTGGAGAGGTTGGGCGTTAGAAGTGGCCAGGGATAAAGGGAGAAGAAGTGTGCAAAAGTTCACGAAGGAGAGATAAGAGCCCTGGAAAATAACTTTACCTAGTTCGTGGTTTTGCTCAGTGAAATTCTGCCTCAGAAGTAAGGGACATGTTACTGAACTGTGTACTCCCTATTGAGTAGAAGGAATTGTGAGATTACACATTCAGGGTCCAGAGTCCACACAATCGAATACCCAGGTGGATTATTCCATCCAATACCCAGATGGAAAATATTTAGAAAAGAAGTTTCCTACAAACTGCTTTATTGAAGGCATAGCTCTTATTTGAGGGTTCTGAACAAATCAAACCTTTTTAGTTTTCACTACTCAATCTGCTATTTGACTGCAAACTGCTATCAAATGCCAGTTTTTTTTGTTTTGTTTTTTTTAAGAGCAAAAGGAAAGAAGACTAGAAATGAAAACATAGGTTGGGAGAATTGTGTTTTTTTGTTGTTGTTGTTTTGGCTATAAACTTCTATTTTTTCCACTAAGAGAACTGGACATCCCTCTGGGGTGTGGTTGAGAACTGGTCAAGGCAACAAAGGATAAATAAAAACTTTTTTGAAAATTTACTAATGCCTTGCCCAGAATATTTACATTAGAAATGTTGCATCACAGAACAGATTCAGAGTATATATTTTATATATATAACTTGCATATGTATACATTTATTCTTATATGTCAAGAGTACATTCATATTTATGAATTTATGAATACATTAACTCATTATATTTTTTAGCTTCCTAAACCACTCTGTTTCTGTCATTTAGGAGACACAGTTTTTGTATTTTGTGTGTGTGTGTCCTTAAACAGGACAGTTGGTGTGATAATATTAATGAGCTGAAATTCAGTGGGATGAATTTTCCTGCTGTAGAAATTCCATAGAAAATTGTGATTTTTTTTCAGGTATGTAAAACACACATTCAGCATACAAAACCCAATCCCCCCAAATCTCTCTTCTCTATATTAAACAAAATCCCTAAACCATATATAAAGGCAAGCTCTCTATATTTTCTGGCCAGTTCCCTCAAGGACAATAATCATATGATTTTCAACTTTGTATCCTCTCTAAGCACTTTACCTAAAGCCTTGAGCACAAAATGCACTTTCAAACATCAGTTAACATTTATTGGGCATTTATCATATGCCAACCATTGTGCTTAGTGCTTGGCACGACTGTTATTTTTATCTGCTCAACAATCGTGCTACTAATATTATTCCATTGTACAGATAAGGCAACTGATGTTCAAGTTTAAAGTTGAACTTCAAGTTGAAGTTTAACAAATTTGTCAAAGGTCACATGGCTAATGGACGGAGCCAGAACTCAAGCCCATATTTTAACCACTAGATGCTAATGAACTCATCTGTTACAGGCGTTGAGTTGTACAATAAACAAAGGGAAACATACATACCCACAATACTTTTTTTTTTTTTTTTTTGCTGAAGAAACAAAAGAAGTTCATATTGTAGAGAAAAGCTCAGGATTAGTCTAGGCTGATAAACCTAGGCTTGGTGGCCAGCCCCACGACTTATTATAGCAGATGTGTGAGTCTTAGGCAAATAAATCAGGCTTACTGATTTTCAGGTTCTTTATCTGTAAAATGGGAATAATGCATAGTAACGATTCCATAGGACGATAGATCACTTACATAAAATATGATATCTGAAGTTTGAGGTTCTGCTCATTTTCCCCTTGCATGACTTCTTTTTACCCACTCCATCCACACAAAGGTATCTCTCTGTGGCTGATGAAAGCTGATGAAAACAGGGAACCCTTTGAGGGTGCTGTTTGTGCTATGGATGCTGCTCTGCTTACCTAATTAAAACATCCGATCTTTCATTTGCAATGTGAGAAGCCATTTCTTGTTTCAAGACAATGGATGTTTAAGAAAATATTGAAAGAAGTTGGTGCACATTTGGCATAACTTACCATCTCTCTCTTGTTTTAGATTGGTTCCTGATTTTTACCAATGACCTTTTCTTCAACATAAGAGTGAGTAAGCCCTGGACTTTCCCAGATTAAAAATACACATAAACCTGGAAACAGCCACCACAAAATATCACTGTGTAAACATGATAAAATGCAGAAGTAGATCATTTACATTCAATGAGTAACAAGGTATTTGCAGGAATTAGCTGTCCTTGACCGGCCCGGTTCTGTTCATACAGCCTATGCTTTCACTTTATTGATGCCTATAAAATAAACACTTCTTGTTGTAATGTGCCCTCGTTCAGAATTCAGCACACAAAGGGCTATATTTTATGGCTATGGGCCACAACTCAACCTCCAGGGAAAATGTATGATTCCTTTCCTCTCGCATAGCTTGGTGTCTGCTCTGAAAGTCTGCATCCCTGGGACGGTCAATTAGAATCAATAATTTGTTGCTTGTGAGCCAGTTATCCACAAATTAGCCCTCTCCCCATCCTTCTGTTCCTTCTGGTCATCTTTTGGGAGTTTTCATTACTTAGAAATGCAGCTATTATTCTGGAGAAAGAAGTGAAACCAATATGTATAAGAGCATAGGTTTGGGAGGATGGCAGGGAAAGAACAAGTGGAGAGACAGTTTCTTTCTGCTTTTGCCCCTGGGTAATCAGGAGTTAAATATAAAATACAAAGAGTCTGAGGAGACCAAGCTAATATTTAAAAAAATACTTTGATCAGAAAAGATGGCACCAAACGCTACCCACAAGTCTAAGTGGAGTTTAGAAATACTCTATTAGCTCTTACTTCCCATATATGGATCACTTATTATGTACCAGGTATTGTGCTAGGTGCCTGAAAAATATTGTGTCATTGAAGCCTTACGTATCCCTGTGAGGCAAACATTACTACACTGACCTTAGAGGAACAACCTGAGGCTTAAAGAAGTCAAGCAGCTGCCCAGAGATACACAATGAGTGAGTGGCAAAGTTGGAATTGTCTGCCCCCCAACCCAAGCTCTTAATCACATCGATGCTATATATAGTCATCAGGATAAGCCAGTCTTAGTCAGAATTCATATCCTGACCCCATTGAAAGATAGTTTAATTTATACAATGTGCTGCTTTCATATAGAAGTAAATAATGGTGTTAACCAAGTTTTCTTTGTTTTATTTTCCCCTAATTTTCATACATCTATAGCATTTTCTAGTTTTATTTGGGAGCTTTTAAATTCAAAGAGTTCTTTAGAACCAATTATGAAAATTTCAATAAATATTTTTTAAGGAACTATGACAATCACCAAGGAAGTAGAAAACATAATTCCTGCCCTCAAGCATTTATTCAACAAATATTTATACAGCACCGATTTTTGTGCCAGGTCTTGTTTAGACACAAGGAATGAAACAGTGTATATGGCTGACTTACCCCACTCAAAAAGACTATACTTCCATGAGGAAGACAGGTCAGAAGAAACAAAGTGGATGCAGTGTGAGAACTGCTCTGGCTGCCACATAAGTACATGGCAGAGGCACCGAGTCCAAACTTGCCATCAGGGAACAGTCCTGGCAAGAGGTGACATTTGCACTGAGTTGTGAACAACAAATACAAGTCAGTTGGGTAAAGGGGAGAGCTGAGAAGGGAGAAACAAATGATTTGGTCTAAAAAGAGATAAAGCTTTGAGGTTGTGGAGAAACAGCAAAAGTACTTCTGTGTGGTTAAAGTATAGACCAGTGATCTCAAATTAGAATCAGCTGGTAAGCTCTGAAAACTCCCAATGCCCAGGTTGCCTTCCAGATCTATTAAGTCAGAATTCTCTGAGAATAGGATGTAGACATAAGTAATTTCTAAAACTCTCTGAGTGATTTCAACATACAGGCAAGTTTAGAAAACAGTGGTGTAGATCAGCAGTCCTCACAGATGGTCTAGAGACAGATCGTAACAGAATCGCTTAGAGATATAAATGCTATGCATGGTATTGGAGGAGAAGTGACAAAGTTATTGAAACATAGATTGCTGGGACCCTCCTCCAAAGTTTCTGATTCCATGGGTCTGGAGGCCTCAGCATATGTATTCCTAATCAGCTCCCAGGTGATGCTGATGCTAATGCTGCTAGTCTAGGAACCACACTTTGAGAACCACTAGTCAAGAGCAGCACTTCACAAACTCTAGTGTTCATATGATCACCTATGAATCTTATTAAAATGTAGATTCTGATTCAGTAGACCTAGGGTGGGACCTAAGGTTCTGTATTTCTAACAAAATCTCTGCTGCTTGTTCTGAGACAGTACTTTGAGTGCAAGAGGACAAATAAGGAGAGGTGAAGCTGGAAAGGTAATTAGGGACTAGATCACTCAGAGCCTTATAATGTTTGGGATGATTTCAAATCAGCTTTAGAAAATAAGGGAAGTCATGGCATGTACAATGTTTGTTGATTTCTTTCATTCTGGTTTTCCTTCCACACACCAATTTCAGCCTCGTAAGATAGTGGTCAAGAGTAATCAAGGCTACGTTCTTTTATGTTTACTTCACTATGGGAAAAGAGAGAACTCTTTTATTCATGGAATAAAGCTTCCTCATTTCAGTCCTATATTGGCTCAATGTACCCACAGCTCCATCAATAAGTGTCACCAGGGAAGTGCCCAGCATCAACTGTCTCAGCCCTGGGTTCCCAAGTCAGTCATTGACAAGGGGGATGGGGTCATCATGACTGGCTGGACTAAGCAGGGTCTACCTTTCAAGCAAAGGTCATCTCCTTAAATCACTTTACTGCTGTATAGCAGGAGGATGGGATTGGGAATGGATGTTGAGGGGTCAATTACAATTAGCCATCCAGACCATGAATGTCTTACTAAAGTACATATTTTATGAGGACCTTTGGGAATCATTGAAGGATTTGAAGTAGAAAGGTGGCAATATCAGATGTGCCTTTGAACATGAACACAGTTTTGAGGTAAATAACTTGTAGTGGGGCAAGGAAGCCAATTGGGAAGATACGGCACTCATCAAGAGTTAATGGTGGCTTCATCTTAGGTCATAATATGGAATAAGCTCTGAGACTAGGTGATTGTTAGATGTGGGTTAGGGCAAGAGAGGACTTGAAGACCACTGGCATGTTTCTGGTTGTGATAAGGAACATATAAGGAGAAGGTCTTGGCGAGGGGTGGTGGAAAAGGATAGGGGATGCATTAAGGAGTAGGATGGGTGCAAGGTGATAGGTTCAGTTTTAAGCATATCAAATTTAACTTGCCAAGGAGGCTTCCAAATAAAATTGTCTAATAGCAGTTCAAACTACTTGTATAGGTCTGGACCTCAATGGAAAGAACAGGGCTGACGACATAGACTCAGGAGTCTCTCACTATTTTATAGATGGTGGTATAGATTGTGAAGAGAGGCCAAGACACAGCCATGGAGAATAGGGGAGGACAAGAAAAGGGACATTTATACAGGAGACTGAGAATGACCAGGTTGAAAATCAGATCACAGAAGAATGTGGTGTTAGAGACACTAACGGAAGAGTTTCGGGAAAGACACCACAGTTCACTGTAGAGAATGCTACCATAAATACAGAAAAGAATTCAGGGAATTTATCCACCAGGACCTAATGAGATGATATATATTGGAATGGACTTAGAGTATAGGTGAGGAGTGAATGATTTGAGGTGGCAGAGATAGGAAGCATAGACAATCCATCCATGATCTGCTGTGAAGGGCTTTAACTAAAGAGGAATGTGGGAATTTTTGTTGTCGTTTTTTCATCAAGGAGAAATCAAATGTATAACTATCATTATAGTGCAATGGTATTCAGGAGCCAACTCATGCCAGCTCATGAGACAGGACTGAGCTCATCTTTTCTCAAGTCTGTTTTAAGAAACATCACACTGATAGCTTAAAATTAGACATAGTGTGGTACTTTTACCCACCCCACCCCCATTGGCAAATACTACAAATCAATGCTTCTTTCTTCTGGTATGCCAGTTAAACATTTACTAGCATGTTACTGCCTCATAGTAAAATCTTAGAAGCTACAATGGTTATTTTACATGTTTTTGGCTGCCCAGTATCTGAACTCCCCTTGCTGTTTGGGGAGTTCCTGATTTCAAAAGTCCTGGTGAAGAACAGAGCTCATCTCCTACTTCCAAAACTGAGAAGATCCATGAACTTGGGAGCCAGGATTAGAACACATGACACTCCTTTCTGGACTTTAATTCTGAAGAAAGTGATATGAATAAAAAGGACAATGGAAGATTCCTTTCAGCAGGGGAGACAGCAACATGTGATTTTCAGAGGCAGTGGTGCAAGGGGAGATGCCCATTGCAGTGGCAATGTCCTCACTATAGGTTTCAGTTTGGCTCTGGTACTGGCTTTCAAAACTTCTTTTATTGTTTCTATTCCTCCAACTCTGTATTTCTCGTTCTCCCTGTCATTTCTTAGGTATCCTATATTCCTTCCGTATGTTTTTTTCCTTTGCACGTGCATGCACTATATTAGTGAATAAACAGATGAACATCCCCACATTCATGGAGCGTACATTCAGCCCAAACAACCCAGAGGCATTGTCTGTTGTTTGTAATCCCAGATTCTGATTGATAGTGAGCCATACAAAGCTCAAGGATGCCCATAATCATTGTGTCATAGTTGGTGCTCTGGGAATCAGGCTCTGAGATGGAGTTTGGCATGCAGGATGTTTATTAAGAAGTGCCCTTGTGATCGACACAATGAGAGGGTGGAGAAGGAGGTAGGATTAAGTGAGGGGAAAGTTGAACTGTGAAGTAGGCTCAACAACAACCTCAGCCAACCCTGAAGGAACTATGGAGCTAGAATGACTCTTCTAAGTTGTCCTAAGCTGGGCCAAGATCCACTATCATTGGATATTAGATATGGGTTATCTGGGAAAAGGTGTGACCTGGGGCAAGGTGGCTCTTTGCAACTGAAGCAGTCCCTGAAGGGGGCTACCAGCTGGAGGTTGCCCGCTGACAATGCTCCCAGTAGCTGGGGCAACAGGTCCATCCTTGAAGAGGGATCTGGGCAAAACATTACAGTGTATTTATGTACGGCTACTAGTCAACATGGCAAATAGAAAAACAAACAAAAATAGCAAAAAGAAATACGAGATGTAAAAATTAGAAAGGTAAAAAAACAAAATTGTCATTTACAGTCAATAAGATTATATATGTTAAAAGACAAGATATTCTAGAGGCAACAATACTCTACAAGATAACTTGATAAATATCAACATGTAAATATTGATAGACTTCTTCAACATTAGTCATAATGAAGTAAAAGTCATAATAAAAAAGATTCAACTCACAATAGCAATCAAAGCTATAAATAGATATCAAGGAATAAGTTTTAAAATATTAAAATGATTTGAAGGATCATTAGGAAGTTTAAGAACCTTTAAAGATATGAAAGAAGACCTAGATAAATGGAGAAATACCCCATTTTCAAGAAAGGGAACACAATATCTTAAATTCAATGCAGTTGCAAACAGAATTCCAACATAGTATTTTCATCAGACTTCACAAATCGCTACTGAAATCCATACAAAAGAGAGAAAGTCTAAGAACGCTCAATTCCAATTCTAGGAAAGAAGAACAACTTCACATAAGTAGTAGAGCTAGAAATTGAATCCAAGTAGTTTTGCTCAAGAACCCACAAATCTAAAAGACTAGCAACATACTGGGAGAAGACACTTTGCATATACAGAAAAAAGATTATAACACACAATACATTTGAACACCACCAATAAATCAATAAGAAAATGACAAACACACCAACACAAAATAGACAAGAGATGTGAGCTGGCAATTTATGGAAGGGAAAAACCAGGATGGAAAAATACAGGAAAAGACGCTCTACCTCACTAGTAATTGGTGAAAATCAAAATAAAAATAATTTGAAATACAATTTCATTCCTAAATTGGGAAAAATGAAAAAGTATGACAATACCATATGGTAACAAGTAAGCAGAAAAATAAAAACAATCTTACCATAGTGGTAAGTTAGAAAATAGGTACAACTACATTGGAGAGTATTTGTGCAATCTGTAGTAAAGTATAAAATGTGTATGCCCTCTTACCCAGATTTTCTACTGCTCACCCTTGAGCTCTAGTTCTCAACTGAAGCTGCTCATTAGAATTATCTGAAAGGCTGTTAAGAAACAGCCTTGGAGATTTTATGTTAATAGCTCTGGGATAGGACCCTTGAGGACCATTGCCTTAGAGAAACTATCACACTTGTGCGCAGGGAGACTGGGACACGTTTATAAGACCAAAAATTTAGTAACAAACCAAATTGCAATCCACCAGGGATAGTATAAATAAATTGTGACATATACATACGTATATGTAATAATATATGAATATTTGTACACACACACACACACACACACACACACACACACATCAGAGAAATGAGAGCTGAAGTATGTTTACTTGTTAATGGAAAAATGGAAAGAGCCGGGTGAGATGCAAGTTGTGCAAGAGGGTTGACTAATGGAGATAGGTAGGTCCCTGACAAGGAACGATCTAAGAAGTACTTGGGAGGATGGAGCCAAAGCACAGGTGGAGGACTTGGTCTCCAGGAGGCTTGTTAAGCGAGAGGAGAGCACCTCTTCTTCTTGACAAAAGTGAAGGACTCAAGAATGGGAATCTGCATTGGAGCATCTGTTCCTCTTCCAATAGCCATTCATGGACCACCTGTAGGTAAGTGGGTGGTGAAGGTGTGGGAAGTGATTCTGCCTTTGGGTGGTCTATTTGCTTAGTGAAGTAAGGTATCATCTGCTGAGGGATGGGAAGGAGGAGAAAGGCCATTAGCAACAGTATTTCTAGAATTCCAAAGGGTATTTAAATGAATGTTTATTGTTTTTCAGTTTACTTGTTGGTTAGTCCAATAAAAGTGTTTTTATTTTTAAAATTAACCTTTTTAATAATTTTCAAATCCAGAGCCAATTTTTGTTTTGGTTTTTGTTTCCACTCGAGCAACTTGCATTTTGTAAATTTTCAACAGGACAATCATTAACAAAGGAATTCATTTCTGCATGTGACTCATAACATTAGACAAGGTGTATCTTTGAATAATGCTACTCAACTAGACTTCACAGGTCCTTATACAAAAACTTCGCAGTTACTCATGGACAAAAAGTTGATCTATTTTTGAAACATGATTGATATTTTCAGCTGTACTAACATTTAAAAATTGAACCAAAGCAATTGAATATAACTCAGAGGGAGAGTCAAGTTATTGCCTTTTGCCTTTTCCAGTTGCACTTTGTGACTCAAAACTGAGGCCACACGTCTTTCCCCAAAGGTATACACAAAGGTTTGAGCTCTCTGAATAGGCCAGCCAGAAGCATGTGGATAGAATGTGTTAAACAAAAGAGCCAATAACATGACTGCAGTTTTTGAAGGCCCCAAAAAGAGCAATTGAGCTAATTTTGGCATCAGCTACTTGACAAAAAAGAGAAGATGAGAAAAGGGAGATCTAAAAATGTTCTTTCACTGGAGACCTATTATCAATTGCGCATAGAGTTATTGAAGTTGCTCTTGCATGCTACACCTGCAGCGCTGTGTGAGATAATCGTTTTATTCTTTGCTCATTAGAAGAAACAGACCTCCCAGAGAGTAATGTGCATTCTTATTTTTTTAATGGATTTATGGACTCAAAGTATTGAATACCAAATTTTCTGTGGGTTACGGAAAAGGCACAGAGGGATCCTAGAACAGACTAGTTGTCAGAGTCCAGGCGCCTTGTATCCAAGGAAATAGACTTAATTTAATCCAGGTGACTGGCTATTCAACACAATCTTTTCTTAATTAGTGGTACCTTGACCTCTTCTTGTGGAGTCTCTTTCATGATCTACATTTCTTTCAACTAACTAGTCTTATTTTCCCACACGACTTCCCACAGTTTAACTGTAATAGAAAATGTACTTTTTTTTTTTTTTAAGTTCCTTCAATTTGAAGTATATCCAAGTGGCCAAGAAGAGACAACTGTTCTCTGCACTAGTTTTGTGAAAATAATTTTTTTTCCCCAAAATGAAAATCGGAAAAAGCAATTCTTGGATCTTCAAGAACCTCAGCAGCAACACTAGTAGTAGTAACATAAAAAACAAATAAATTAAAAAAAAAAAAAAATGAATACATTAGTGTGGGAAAAGGGGCTTAAAATCACCTTCCTTTAAAATATATAGTTTGAAGCAATATACTATTTTTCACAATGAAATATATTGTAAATAAAATCATCCTTGTTTTGCTTCTTTAAAAAAATAAAAATAAAAAAATTAAAATAGGGAAATGTCTTCCAGTTCAAGTGTAGAAGGCAGAATTCTAAGATAGCCCCCCAAGATTCTCAAAGGAAAGAAGAAATTTTCTAGATATAATTAAAATTCCTAATCAGAATCTTTGCTTTAAGTGAGGGAGATTGTTCTGGCTGAGCCAGTCCTTAAAGAAGTCAGAGAGATTCTCCCTTTAGCCTTGAAGAAGCAAACAGCCGTGATTTGGAGAGGGCCATGTGGCAGGGAACAGTGCAGGGGTGGGGTGGGCTCTCGTTACTGAATGCCTCTGTCTTAGAGCCACAAAGTATTGAATTCTACCAATAACCAGTGAGCTTTGGAGAGGGCCCTGAGCTTCAGGTAAGATCACAGCCCTGGGCAGTACTTTGATTTCAGCCTGGGGAGAGCCTGAGCAAGGATCTAGCTGAGCCATATCTGGGCTCTTGACCCACCTCCACTGTGAGATAACAAAAGTTGTGTTGTTTTTAGCCACTAAGTTTGCAGGATTTTGCTATGTAGCAATGGAAAACTAATATGCTGAGGCAGTGCTGGTTTTGCTTCTTGACTTTACCGTTAGATTTAACTTTTTACTGGTCTTCCAGTTCCCAGAACACGTAGATGCAGCCTTGGTAGGAAGCACCCTTTCTGGAGAGTGTACCTTCCAGTTGTCATCTGCATGGTCCTGTCAAATGCCTGAGTGAGAGAAATGAAAGAAAAGACGATCTAAGACAGAATGCTCAACCTTTCTTCTACCCTCATGCATGTGATGGATGAAGATCACCTTAATAATACTCTCCCATGACTATCCTGTTCAACTCTCACTTGCAGTCTGCAACTACACCCATTTCCCTCCACATTTAATAAAGCAAATGATGGAAAGCAATGTTATAACAGTGATCATCTTGAATCCACTGTGATTTCGTTTTTCAGAAAACAATTTGCATTCAACTTTTGGAACTTCACCTACGAATACACTTGTGACAGACCTCACAACTAGTGTTTCTTCATCAGAGCTGAAAGCTGCCTTTTCTTCTTTTTTTAAGCATTCAGTGAAGACTGATTGAGAACTTATTGTGTAAAGGGCTGTAATATAAAAGTGCTGTAAAAGTAGCTTCCTGTTTGCTACCCAGAAACATTCCTATTAATCAGAGCAAGAAGATCTGTTATTACCAAGTCCTTTTCCACCTGTTGATCCTTCTTTAACTTTCTAGTCATGTCTTGTTTTATCAAGGCCCAAGTTGGTTCAACTTCAGGCTGTGAGCTCCTTGAGGCTTCTCTTATTTGTCACTGGAATATACGTACTACTCAATAAATATGGATTTGAATAAATGAGTGATTGAGTGGCTAATGGAAAGTGCTCTTTCCCTAGGAGGGTCTGTTTGTCCGGAGATTTCTTGTTTTTGTTTTTTTATTTTACAGTTTTTTATTAAGATTTAAATCAATACATACATATGTACACTATATACTCTTTTGTCTACATGATTCATAAAAAAAGAGCAAAAAGAAAAAGTATAGTCACTAAAATGCAGTAGAGGAGTGGTTTCCGAAACCCAAAGAAGGCATAACAGTATTGTGGTTTAAAATTGAGGATCCAAAGAATATCAGGAGTGAAGTCATAATGCCATTAAAAGCTTGAATTGTATACAGGTATTAGGTGATTGAATTAAGTTTATATGTTTTGCCTTTGGGCATGTACTGTGGGCTATTTAATAATATTTTTCTAAGAAGCAAAATGTTCCAGGAGCACATTAAACATAATAATATTTCCATCCATCACATCCAAAGCAACAGCTTTTCTCTTTCTCTTCATTTTTATGTTCCATTCTGTTTTGTGAAACCAAAGGTAGAAAGTGAAGAAAGGAGTTTAGAGGCAAGAATTAAACTTATTTTATTGCAGAATTTTGAGAAAATATCTTTCTCAATGTCAATTATTCTGGGTCCTTGGTGAAAATTTTTTTTAACCACTTCATGAAATATGATTGACATGCACAAAGCTATATAATATTTAATGTATACAGTTTGATTTAATCATTTTGTAGATAAGTATATACTCATGAACCCATCACCACAATCAATGCCGTAAACTTATTCATCATCTCCAAATTTCCTCCCACTTTATTTATTTATTTGTTTATTTATTTATTTATTTATGTAATAAGGACATTTAACATAAGATTTACCCTCTTAGAAAAAATTTAAGTATACACTACAATATTGTTATCTGCAGGCACTATACTGTAGAGTAGATCTCTCGGACTTACTCAACTTCTGTAAATGGAACTTTGTACCTTTTTGACCTAAACTTCTTTATTCTTTAGTCCCTAGTAATAATCATTCTACTCTCTGCTTCTATGAGTTTGACTATTTCGGATTCCTCATATAACTGGGATCTTGTAGTATTTGTTCTGGCTTATTTTATTTACCATAATGTCCTCCAGATTCATCCACGTTGTTGCAAATAGCAGAATTTCCTCCTTTTTAAAGGCTGAATAATATTTCTGTTTGTATAAAAATACCCTATTTTCTTTATCCATTCATCCATTGATGAAACTTTAGGTTGCTTCCATGACTGTTGCTTCTACAGTTGTTGTGAATAATGCTGCAGTGAACATGGAAATGCAGATAGCTCTTCAACATCTTGATTTCAATTCCTTTGGATATGTACCCAAAGGGGGATTGCTGGATCATATGACAGTTCTATTTTTAATTTTTTGAGGAACCTCTATACTGTTTTCCATAACGGTTGTACCAATTTACATTCCCACCAACAGTGCACAAGAGTTTCCTTTTTTTCACATCTCTGCCTACACTTGTTATCCTTTTTTTTCTCCAAATAATAGCCACCCTAACAGATGTAAGGTGATATCTCATTGTGGTTTTGAATTGCACTTCCCTGATGATTAGTGACGTCAAGAAACTTTTCATAATACCTGTTTGCCAATTGTATGTCTTTTTTAAGAAATGTCTGTTCAGGTTATTTGCCCATTTTTAAAATTGGGTTATTTGGGATTTTTTTGTTATTGTTATTGAGTAGTAGAAGTTCCTTATATATTTTGCATGTTAATCCTTTAGCAAATAGATGGTTTGCAAATATTTTCTCCCATTCTGTAAGTTGTCTTTTTTACTTTATTGATTGTTTCCTTTGCTATGCAGAAGAGTTCTCATTTTATTAGGTTGGTGCAAAAGTAATTACGGTTTTTGCAATTATTTTTAACCTTTTAAACCACAATTACTTTTTCACCAACCTAATATGTAATCCTATTTGTTTATTTTTACTTTTGTTTCCTGTACCTTTGGTGACATATCCAAGAAATCATTGCCAAAGCCAATGTCAAGAAGATTTTCCTCCATGTTTTTTCCTAGGAGTTTTATACTTTAAAGTCTTACGTTTAAGCTTTTAATCCATTTTGAATTATTTTTTGTGTATGCTGTATGATAAGGGTCCAATTTCATTCTTTTGCACGTGAATATTCAGTTTTCTTAACACCTATTACTGAAGATAGTATTATTTCCCTATTGTATATATTTAGCACCTTTGTCAAAGATCAGCTGATCTTACATGAGTGGGTTTATTCTTGGGCCCTCTATTCTGTTCCATTGGTCTATATGCCTGTTTTTATGCCAACATCATACTGGTTTGATTACTGTAGTTTTTGTAATGCAGTTTGAAATCATGAAGTATGATGCCTCCAGCTTTGTTCTTCTTGCTCAGAATTGCTTTAGCTATTTGGGGTCTTTTTGTGGTTAGATGTGAATTTTATGATTTTTTTTTTTTCTGTAAAAAATGCTATTGAGATTTTGGATGTGATTGTACTGAATCTGTAGATCACTTTGGGTAGAATGAACATTTTAACTGTTTAATTGTTCCAGTCCACAAACATGGGATTTCTTTCCATCTGTTTGTGTGTGTGTGTTGTTTTTCTTTCATCAATGTTTTATAGTTTTCTCCTATAAAGTTCACTGTGTAGTTTTCACCTATAATTTTCACCTTGTGAAAGACAACAAAGTTTTCCACCTCCTTGGTAAGTTTATTCCTAAGTATTCAGAGATTTCTGAACAGGAAAGAAAGCTGGTTATAACCTCTCCATGGTTTTCTTGTGGAGCCAGAATTGTAACTGAAAAGAACAAGGATAACAGAGAAATCTCAGAGCTCAAAGCTGCAACCAGAGGATTATTCCATATGGTGTTGTCTTGACAGGCCCTAGACAGCAACAGGGGACTAGGTGCCTAGGAAAGATCATCTGGAGGAAACATCAGGAAGCAGAGTATGCTTATCCCTTGCACATGCCTAGCATTTAAGGTCGGCTAAAGAGCCAGAAGGAACATGGTCCATAGGCTGTGTTAGAGGACTGGAAAGTTGGCTGGAAGGAACACAGGTGTAGTGGATATGAAAAAATTGCAGGAGGGAACACAGTCCAAATGTCTAATAGAGTTGTTTTCCCACTAAACAACCAAGTCACTGCTCATCAAGTCGTGGTGTTTGAAGCTGGGAGAAACCTGAAGACAGTCCTTATTTTAGGCAAGGATCATGGGTCCACAAGTCTCAATTCACTCTATAAACGCCACTGGAGTTAAGGTTGGGGCCTGAGTGTGTTTCTCAGGAGACCTGGAAGCCCCGCCCTTCCAGGGTTTCTGTGAAGAAAGGCTGTGTGACCCTTCACAGTAATGCCTGAGCTGGGAGAGAGCACATCTAGTTTTGCAGGAACTGGGTGTCTGTGACTGTGGTGGATAGGAGGAATGTGGCAATTGGAGTAGAGGGTTTGGGGGATGAAAGAAGGGGATAGCCCAGTCTGGAGGGGCATGGCGGAGACTAGGGAATGGGTGTGGCTGGACCAGAGTTGCACGACCAGGCAGAGTGAATAGGGTGTGGTTATTGTGGGAGAGCAGTGAACATGGACCAGCACAGGGGTTAACCTGGTCTTGCTGGTACGGCGTGTGAGGGAGGCAACGTGGTTGGGGTAGAGCGCATTGGCCAAGGCCTAACCAGCAGGGACTTGGTGCAAGTGGCGTCCTAGAGGGTGGCCTTAAGGGGCGGGCATGAGAGCAGGAGCATGGGTGTGCCCACACTTGAGTTCACAGAGGACCCAGACTGGCTACAAGAGCGAACAACCGGGAGGGAAAAAAGCAGGGAGGTTGTGGTAGGGCCAAGTCAGAGGGCAGAGGATTCGCCTGAAAAGAGCAGCATGACAGAGAGAAAGGAAGAGGTATAGCCCAGCCAGGAAAGGCTTGGCGCTGCGGAGCCTCGGGGCATGGCTGCAGGAGGTCGGGTGTGGTCACCAAGAAGCGCAGCTGCTTGGCTGGGCAGTGGCGGAACCCAGACACCTGGGGTGCGGGTGAGGGGCGTGCGGACACGTGAGCCAGATGGAGGGCAGGGCCGTAGCTGTAACTGAGGGGATATAGCTCCTGATTGAAGGACCAGGCAAAGCACAGAAGACCATTTATCTGTATCTACAATTCCTTGTCTCTCCCAAAAGTCTTTGCTTCTTCCACAAGTGCCTTTCCCCAAAGTGGCTGTGTTCTCCCACAATTCTCAGCGGCTATGATGGACAGCTGGGGTGCGTGTATAGGTGACAGCTGTGTAGTCCCAGCAGACGAGCTGTGGGGCAGGAAAAGAAGGGGTCATGAAGGAGCAAAGATGGCGAGACTGAGGGCGTGGCCAGAACTGACGACGGTGGGGGGCCCTGTGGGAAAGGCCCCGGAAGTGCACTCGGTGAATTCTTTCTCTTTCCACAGTATCTCCTTCCCCATAACTCCTCCCCCACACAGTTTTCTATTCTCACCCACAATTCTCTGTTTCCTCCCACAATCCTCTGGGTGCACCCACAAGTCTCTGCGCTAGTTGACAGTTTTCCTTTCTCTCCCGCAGTACTGCCGTGGAGGGTCCTCCTACCTGTCTCCATTTTCTCCGAAAACACTCTGTTCTCTCCCACAGTGTTCTATTCTTCCCCAAATTTCTTCCCTCAGCCCAGCTTCTCTGTTCTCTTCCACACTGCTGTGCCACGCACACTTCTGTGGGAGTGGCTGCGAAGCTGCACTGGTTACCAAGAATGGAAAGTGTGGCCCTGGGAACACCTGGGCGAGTGGCCCTGGCTGGAGAGGTAAGTTTGCAGCGTTTGGGCGCGTGAAGGGAGGTCACGCAGGAGCGAAGGTGGCGTGGCCAGGGCACGAGGAGCAGGTCAAAGGGCCCAAAGCTGAGAGCTGCTAATTCAGGAATCCTTCCTTCCTCGCTCCCCTCTCTTCTGAAGTGTACCCTTTTGTGTTTGACCTTGAAAGGCCACAGGTTTGAAGCAGTAGAGCCACGTTGAATATAATTGGGCCCAGACTTTACAGAGGAATTGAGGTTTTTCAGATCAGCTCTACTGGGACTGCTATATTCGTTGAAAATACTGTTGTTGGAGACAATTATTCTTTATCTTAAATATTCCTTTTTTTTTCTTTAAACATTTCCTGAATGACTTTGCCAGACACTGGACTTAGTGTTAGGGACAAACTGATGAATAAGTATGAGTTTTAATAAAGGCCCAACCAGGGTGCCATGGGTTGCCTAATTCTGGGGCCGCCTAGGGGTCTTTGAGGTGTCTTGAAGAAGCAGGATTAACTCGGAAGACTTCAGGCAGGGAAGGGGGGACGTAAGGGGTAGGGGGCGCTAGCGGAGGCGGCTGCAGCTTTCTTGAGAAATGCAGGAAGGAGCTGGGAATGCGGAGCGTGAAAGATGAGAGATGGTGACTGCTAGGAGCTGGCAGGCGACTCAGTATGGCTGGAGAATGGAGAAGCCTAGTGGTGAATGGTGGGAAACGAGACTCCAGACCTGGATAGAGAGGGCTGTGATCTTAAAGATAATGGGAAGCCATTGAAAGTTCGTATTCAGGAGCTTGACACAATCTTATTTGAATTTTAGGAAGGTCATTCCTACCAAACTGTAAAAGATAGGTAGGAAGGAGTAAAACTGGATTGAGAGAAACTTGTTATAAGGTGAGCTCAAGAGTATATCTAGGAAATTACATGGTCTGGAACTAAGGCAGTAGGGAATGTTATGAAGAACAAACATTTAGGAGACTTAGAGTATCTTTCATTGTCCACTATATAAAATTTTATAAAGTAGCTTGTCTGCCTTGAGTTTGAAAGGGCATGGGTTTTAGAATTAGACACTTTGTTTTAAATTTCAGCTCTACACATATTACCTGGGTAGCGAAATATCTCGTGTTCAATTTCCTTCTCCATAAAATGGAAATAGTAATACCCAGCTCACTAAACTGTAAACATGGTGGCAACATATGTAAAGTACTTAGCATATAACTGGAACTTTGTGGTTGCCTGTCTTTATGTTACTCACATAATTTACTTTTTTGTTTAGATTTCAGGAAGTTTAGAGTTTAATGTAATGCTACTCAGCAGAAATCATACTAGACCTCATGACCAGCATATCTTGATCTTTTAATATTTCTATTAACTTTATTGAATTTCAGTCCTTTTTGTAAATAACCTCATATTCCTTTTGGAAAAAAGGTGAAGAAATGGATGGATAGATGGATGAATGGATCTATGGATGTCAGTCAGAGCAACCTTGATTATAAACCAGGCCAAATTCAGTGGTTTTAAACATCCCCTTTTTAGCTCACAGTTCATCAATTTGTATTGGAATGGCTTTTGCTAGGACAGCTCACTCTTCTTCCATTTGGTAGTAGCTAGAATAAATCATGCTTTGTGGTCAGCTGGAAAGCTGGAAGCCACTGTCCTCACACTTTGGGTTGGCTGTTGGCAGGGACAAGGAAGGTAACTGAGCTAGTGTAGGCTCTTTCTCATATGCTGCTGGTTGTAGGGTTCCCAAGAGCAGCATGAGAGGGCTTCTCCCGCTAGAAGCACTTTGCAGGCCCCTTCACCAAGTTTGCTAATGTGCCACTGGCCAAAGCAATAAGATAGCCAATTCCAGACTCAAGGAATGAAAAAAAACAAAAAAAAAACAAAAAAAAACTGTGCCTTTGATGGGAAGAGCTACAAAGTTAGGTTACAAATGAACAGAAAGAACTTATGGCCATTTTTTTACAGTCTACCACCCTCTGGTCTAGGTTAGGCTCTTTCACATGGTGGTTGTCACAGATTTCCTTCGACTAGGTTTCCCTGGCTGTTATCCAGGAATCCTTCACCACTCACATCCCTGCTATTTGACAATCTTCCACTTTCTATAAAGTCTTAATGTTCTATCTCTTGAGTCCCCAAAGAATATCTCATTGTTTTCGGTTGCATCCTACCTGAGGACAGTGTTTCTTTTGCACCAGCGTCCTTTCACCTCATTTGGGTTCGCAGATTTGCCAGATGCTGCTCTCCTCAAGGACAGTTAACCTCCTTGCTAACAACACCTTTATTGGTGATGCAGCGTCTTTGAGACAGTAAAGCTACCCACCGTGTGTGGTACTGCAAGAGTCTGCTATTCATTCCTTTTCACAACTCTTGGTTCATGGAATATTAGTACTGTTTGTGCCTCAGTGTCTCAGTGTTTTGAAAACACACTCAGAGGTTTTCCATATAGCCTGCTTCTCACTCCTACCAGTCACGGGTCCATTGGCTATAGAGGGAGAATTGTGAGGAGAAGACGAATGCAAGTTTATAACCAGTTCATCTTCATGTTGCCCATCCAATGATTAAGACTTGTCCACCTGACTCTTTCCCTTATTGTGAGTTTTTTCCCCTACAGATTCCTCAGGATGACATCAGTTCACAAAACATAGTCGGAAATGTCTGACTCCCAGAAAAAGAGGTTCCTGATGAACTTCCATTAGTTTTACAAGTGGTACTACCAGTATAGCTATTATTACTACTTGTAGTAATACCTGACATTGAAGCCTCCCTAAAACCCTATAAGTGCGATCATTGTCTCCTGTTGGTACATGTGAAAATAGAGGAGGCCTAGAAAGAAATTCAGAAAATTTCCCTTGGTCTCATAGCAAGTACTTAGCACAGCTGGATTTGAACCCAGGCCCTCTGACTCCAAAGCTCATTCACTAGGTATGTATTTCAGAAATTTTGCTTTACACTTTAGGTATTAGGAACACAATGGTGAAGAGCTTTTTCTTTTTGCTAAAAGAGGACAACTGAACAACCCCAATTAAAGAAAGCAAAGTTTAAAAAGTGAAATTCAAATTCACTGGTGGCTGCTGTAATAAAATGGTATCTGTCTGGTTTTGTGGCTATGTATTTTGTAACGTGGTATAGTACTTTTAAGTATGCTACTCTGTGTAGCCATGGATGTAACTGCCTTTCCAGAAAAGAGGGAAGAAAAAGGAACGGTGATGGAAACAGAAAAAGGAACTACTGAGAATGTGTCCAAATTTCCAGGGCATGCACGTAGTATAATGAAAGAGCATGAGACATGGATTCAGATTTTCCCTGGGGCTAAAAACTGATTTGCCCATTACTAGCTGTCGTGTTGAGCAAATAATTTAAACCTACCTCTTCTCTACTGAAAAATGGGGGTTATATCAACTGTATAAGTTTGTGAATATTAAATAAGTTAATATTCTGGCCTAGAATATGTTCTACTCAAGAAGCTATCGCTATTATTATAAACCTTAAACCTTTTGAAACAAGGTAGAAAACAAGTAATTTTTATAATACCAAATAAAATCAAAAGCTTCCAGTGAACAATTTTATTTCAATATCAGTACTCTTGTAGTCACTGTGTTTCTAGCCTGTTTCCTATTTACTTTTCCATATTTTTTTCCATTCTTTGCTTCATCCAACCACAGGTTAATTCTCATTTGCCCCAAAATCAGTAGACTTATTTTACTTTCCCTTTTTCTTTCTCCCTTTATTCAATCACTATCCCATAAAGTCCTTCTTTTGGTGGTGACATTTGCACTGGTTTTTGAAGAATTTCAACGGGTAGGGAATGCAGCATATCTGATCATCTATGGTACTTGCAGAGATGAGCAGCTTGGTATGTCTGGAACACAGGATATTACTGGGGGAATTTTTTTGTAAAGGTAATTAGAGGCAAAGTGATAAAGGACTATGAATCCCAAAGTAAGTAATGCAGTAAGCACTGGAAATTTTGAAGGTCTCCGAAGTGGCAGATAACATGACAGATGCGTGTAATAAAAAGGTAACTTTGCCATCAGTGTAAACATTAGATAAAAGTGAGTAACAGATTCAAATGAACAGAGACTGGAAGTAGGGAGATCATTTAGAATCACTTGAGGTGGTGAATCCTGACAAGCTATGGAGATGGCCTGAGCCAAGGCAAAACAATCGGAATGGAGAAGACAGAAAAGATTCAAGAGGTATTTGCCAGGTTGAATTCACATTTGTCAAATAGTCATAAAGTATCCACTTCATAGCAATAAATGTTCTAGGTATTAAAGATGCAAAGCTGCCAGCGGTCCTGTGTTCCAGATAGAGTTTAGGTGGTGATGCATGTGCTGGAGAATATAATACAGCTGGGAAGGGGGGAAGAGAACGTGGGGTGGCAGTCACTCACTGACAGCACCCAGAGTGGGTGTCTTTAATGCAGTGACCCAGAGAAGAGTCTGAGGGAGAAATCTTGGGGACTCGGCGGGGAGATATTTCCAGGAAGAGCATGTAGTAGGTGCGAAGCCAGGAGCTTCCATGGGAATTCCTGGACCAACAAAATGGTCCAGGGAGCAGGAGGTGAAAGCAGTTGGAAATAAGCTATGAGAGGTATCTAGTGGCTAGTTAGTTCTTGGCGGGCCTTGTACTCGTAGGTCATTTAAGGATTTTTTGGTTTTTACTCTGAATGCAGTGGTAGCTGTTTTGCATGCCTCATAATTCATTTATTGCTTGCTAGCTTAGTCACACTTAGGCATGTAACTTGAAACTTTCTGAGTCTCAATCGTCTCATCTTTAGAATGGGCATACAACTATAAACCTTATGTGGCTTGATGTGAGCATTAAATAACTGTTGAAAGGCACTTGAGTGTTGACTGGGTATGTGGATTGCATAGGTGGGAGAGCAACAGTTTGTATGTTATTGGCCTACACAACTACATTACGGTGTTTTTCTGGGGAAAAACAGGAAGATAGCTGGGTTGGTGAACGAGAGAAATAATGAGATCATTTTGGGTTCCGAGGTGCTGTGTGCCATCCAGGTCCTGGCTGGTTTTGTGGGTGTGGACTCAGGAAAGAGATGCTGCTGGAGACGTGGATTTCAGAGGGCAGAGGCAGACCTGCGGTGGTTGCTGCATTCTTGTTAGTTCTTAGGCATTCAGAACCTTTTCTCACTTACTGCCCCACATTGTCATCGTCTCCCTAAAATTGAAAGAGGGACTCATTAAACGATAAAACAATTCTGTCATCATCGTTCTTAATTCCCGTCCTCCTCCTGGTGCAGGCGCACAAACCTCCTACCTGCCTCTTGCTCCAGAGGCCATAGAACAGGTGTCCTGGTGAAGACCTGGCAGCAGAAAAGGCTTGATGGACTTTTCTCTCGTTTCTGTGTGTGGCAACTTCCAAGTCCCCCCACCATTGAGTTCTTTTCCCATATGTTTGTTTCCATTTTTCTAATTATCTTTGTGTTTCCTCCCCTTTGAAGTGTTTGCCCAGGAACTGCACATTTCCTCCATTCTTCCACTTGCAATAATGTTGTCTCTCATTTTGATGGACTTGCCTCGGTTTAATTGATTCCTGATCTCATGAGGCACTGTCATTCTACAAATACACATCCATACGTATTGAAACATTATTGCGTGATGACACCATCTGCCAGAGATGCAAGGGAATGGTACCCACGAGAGAATCCCTTTCTTCACCTTTCCCAAGTAGTGCCCTTAGAATGGCTGGCGGAAGATCCACGGAGCCCAGAGATGGGAGCTAAGAGCCACCGAGTACACTCCTGCATTTCCTACTCAGGGGAGGTGCTGCACCCGCCGTGATACCTAACATCCCCATATTCCTGGTTTAAAACCTCCTACATGGAACCTTAGCTTGCCTAACAGGCATTTTCTTGCTTGATCCATAATAAATATTCACCCCACCTTTCTTATTTAATCATATTCCATTATTTTCCCTAAACCTTCATCCCTTGAAGTCATATGTCACCTTTTATAAGCAGTGTCTATCTGTTTCTACTATCTTCTTTGTGTCTTTTTCTAACCCTCACTTCAGGCCAGCTCTCCTTACGTCAGGACACTGGTCATTTTCATCTTTCTCTCTTTGCCACTGAAAAAAGCAGCTGAAGGTATAGGCAGACAGGTAACCCTTTAGGAGGAATTCAGCCATGGTGTCAGCCAACCCAGGAGTCTGCTCCACTGTTGGAATTTCTGCTCCCGTATCACTTGCCTACGTGCCTTTGTACCTGGCTGAACACTGACTGCTTTCCTCCACCTCTGACTGCCTTAACCACCCCCTTCTTTGTTGGGCTAACTCGTCCTCGTCCTCAGGTTTTGTAACCTCTGGGAAGCCTTTGCTAGTAAGTTCATCTGGTGTCCCCCACAGCTTGTGCCTGTGTGTGCAGAACACTGTGTGTGAGTGTGAGTGGCCCGGTACTGTATTGCCATGGTCCTTGGGCTTGTCTTCCTTCCCAGTTAGAGTATGACCTCCCCTGAGGTCACCTCAGCCTCCTCAGCGTTGATCCCACTTTTGAGCCTGAGTAGATACTAAATAAATGCTTATTAAATGAGTGTGTACATTTCTTTATTCTTTCATCACCATGCTAATATTAAGATATTATATATTAAATACTTTACCCACAGAAAACCTTTCTTTATTCTTAGTTTTACCTTCTTCTGATTTCTTTTTCCCTCTTAAAATTATTTCCTAAAGGAATTCTCTATTCTATGAAATTTCTCTTTCAGTGCCACCATAATTTGTCTATTTTTATTTCTTAAAACCAGCATTACTTTTTTCTTTTTCCTTGCATACTTTGAAGTATTTTGATGTGTGCCTTTATTTTTACCTGATATCTTAATCATCTTATCAACCTGAAGCCAGTGTCCTGAAGCAGTATAGCAAGTTGTTTCAAAATTATCAAGCTTTCTTCAAACTAAATATCTTCATCAGGCAACCTGAGAGTCTCTGGGATTCATACCCCCTTACCCCACCCAAATTTTAGTAGCGACCATTTCAGATGAAAGTTTGTTTTATCTGTCAGGTGTGTTAGGGGCTAAAAAAGTAAAAAGTTGAGAACTACTCGCTACTATATAAAAGTCTCTTGACTGAACTTTAATTTTATTTGTGACTGATAATGAAGCTCAAATCACAACTCAAATATACAAGAAATAAAACTTTGTTTAATTAAATTCTAATACAAACTCCTTTTCACTGGAAATAGTGGGAAATCAGTTGTAATCTTTTTGGGGTTCCATCCTCTTTTCCAGAACTTGAAGGAGAAGGGTTTTGGGTTCTCTGGCATCATTACTTCCTTCATTTATTCATTCAGGAATGTGACAGGCAGTATTTCAGGCTCTGGGATATGGCAGTCAACAAAAATTTTCTGCATCCATAGTAACAAATATACACATACATACATATATAAGTAAATATAGATGTACATACTGTTAGGTGTTGATACCGTGTTTCCCCGAAAATAAGGCCCAGCCAGACAATCATCTCTAATGCATCTTTTGCAGCAAAAATTAATATAAGACCCGGTCTTATAGAATATAAGATTGGATCTTATATTAATTGTTGTTTATTTTACTATAAGACCCGGTCTTGTAGAATATAAGACCGGGTCTTATATTAATTTTTGCTCCAAAAGGCATATTAGAACTGATTGTCCAACTAGATCTTATTTTCAGGGAAACAGGGTAGATGCTGTGAAGAAAAATAGCTTAGGGTTATGGGGACAGGAAATCCCAGGTGGGGCTATTTCAGATAAGTTAGTCAAAATAGTCTCTCTGGTATGGTGACATTTGAGCCAGAAGAGTGAGTCTGTTAGGGAATAAGTATAGATATGCAGATAGAAAGGGAAGATAAGACAGCCCTGGGGCTTTCCAGATAGAGTAGAAAAGGAGGTTCCAGGAAAGAAGACTAAGAAAAGATCAGGGAGATAGGAGGAGAACAAGAGGTTGTAGAAAGCTAGAAACCTGGTGACTAAAGTACCTCAAGAAGCTGTGATGGATGCTGTTGGTAGTTTGAGTGAGATGAGAACTGAGTATTGACCATCTATTAACGATTATACTCTCTGAGATAGATTTGCCCCTCTACTCTTGGTACACACAGCTCCCTTTCCGCTGGGTTCTAGCTTTTTCATTGGCTCTGTGAGCTACATTTGTGTGGCTCTAGAAACCAACCTACTTCTTTTAAGCCATATTGGGGGTGGGGTCCAGTGAGGCTAAACCCCTGACTACCTAGACACAGGAGGAAGCCATTTATTTCTTGAGGAGGCTCCTGAGATGTTTCCGGGAGTAAGCCATGGGTCTCTTCTCTAGGTTTTCTAAAACCCATTCAGATGACTATTCTCTACCTTCATGTTCCTCAAAGAAGGGAGGGAGTGAAGCTCAGGGTCCTTGTCCAAGACCAACCAGCATCTAAATTCTCATTTGGCTTCCAGTGCTATACTCTTCCTACAATTCAGTGAGTCTTTATTTAGTGGAAGAATAATGGGGTGGAGAGGGGTGAAGACTTGTTACATATTCTTTCTAATCCATGGATTAAACTCTGAATCCTGCAGGTTCCCTCAAGATGTACACTTTTGCTCAAAATCCAAACCTTCTCAGCTTGCTGCTAACAACCCTTCCCTGATATGAGAAGCCCAGCATGGCAGCCTCTTGAATACAAAGAAGGATGAAAGAATAACAGAAAATACTGAGGTAAGTTTTATTTTTGTCCCCATTTCTTTACCTCTCTTTTTTTCTGTGGGTGTTCTGCATTTATTCTACCTGTAGTTTGTAACATGTATTTTGACACTGGGGAAAGGAAGTGATGTCTGCCCTCTCCTTCCTTTCATCCTCCCCCAAGCAGGAGAAATTGTGAGTTGGGTCTATCCGATCCCAGGGCATTGAGTAGAACATGATCTTCTAAGGGACAAGCGTCGCCGTACATGTTCACACAGCCATTTTCTTTTCTCTCTGTTCCCTCCCGCTAAGGGCCAGACCTGCTCACTTAGGGAGGATGCAGGCTCTCGTGGTCGCACTGGTGCTGGCTCTCTTGCTCTCAATGTCTTCTCTTCCTCCAGTTTGGTAACCAGACCGAGATTTCTGCGTCTGCTCAGCTCAGGCCAACGTGGTCTCAAACACTCAAAGTAAACATGCTCTTTTTAAATTCTGCTTTCTTTGTGTTGCTGTTTATTTTCTTTCCGATTTAATTTTTTGTTGCTGGCAGAAGGACATGATGCCAGCCTTTCCTTCCATTAGAAGGTAGAGCTGAATTTTGGCGTTGGGATTGAGGACAGAGTAAAGAAAACAAAATAGCCTTTGTGGCCTGCTTTAAACCCAAGCTTTTTATTTTTAAAATTTTATTAATACATAATTCACATAACATAAAGTTCACCATTTCAAAGTGTACAATTCAGTGTTTTTTAGTTATTTACTATGTTGTACAACCATCATCACTGTCTAATTCCAGAACATTTGAATCACCACATAAAGAAACCTCTTACTCACGAGCAGTCACTTCCCAATTTCCCCTGCCTCCGCCCCTGGAAATCACTAATCTACTTTATGTCTCTATGGATTTGCCCATTCTGTACATTTCATATAAATAGAATCATACATATGTGGTCTTTTGTGTCTGGCTTCTTTTACTTAACATGATTATTGAGTCTTATTAGTTTAGGGAAAAGGAGTCTTCTGTGTTCAGCTCATTAGAAGTTGGCACTGAAGTCCAGAACCCAAGACTCAGCATATCAAGGTACAATACTGTACCTTCCATTGCTCTGTTTGCCATCGCTCCAGCAGTATCAGGGACCTGCAGTGGAGGCTGGCTGAGCCACCTGGGGATTTGGTATGCCAGGACGTCGTGGCCATAATATAATACCTAATAATAGCGTCAAAAGGAGACTTCATTCTAATAGGAACAAAGTATATCATGCTACTTGTGGAAAACATCACTTGTAAGGGGAGGAAAAGTATGTATCATTGGACATTTTCTTGTGTATTTTATATGTCCTGTTCTAATAGGATTTCCTTATTCTCTTAGATCTTCGCCAAGTCTCTCAGCCTTAGAAAAATAAATTAGTAGAGTTACATGATTGGAAAGGACAATCATTACTACTTTATATTTTATATAACCTTGATTTTTCCTTGTATTTAAAGCTTTCCAGCAATATTGGTCCACTTATCTATGAAGTGGGGTGTGTGTGTATGTGCACACTCATGCACACACAGGGGCGTCCCAGTTTGAGTCTTTGAAATATAGACTTGATTTCAGACACATTTGGTCACATTCACACAAGAAAAATGTTTTTTTACCTGCAAGCACAAATTATACTGAGACAGATATTAGCCGTGGATTTGGTCTAGTAAAAATCACTCTGGGGGCCAAATGAAGGCATGCTCCTACTTCCTGTCAGTGGGTCAGCGCCGTGCACAGGACAGAAGCAGGGCCAGCAGCACCGGCAGTCTGAGGGCACCCGACGGCCAGCCATGCTCTCCAAGTGGGCATGGGCAACCCTGAGACTCATGAGCCCAATTCCAGCGACTCTGACTGTGGTGCTGAGAGGCCCAGCAGCTGGCATTGCCAGGAACAGGCAAAAAGAAGGTGGTGAGCACCACATGGTAGGAGAGAAGATTTGTTAGTGAGCCCACATGAAACAGCTTTGGAGACTCTTTATAATAATCGGAGGTGGTCTCGGGTGGGTCCTGTAATAAATCGTATGGGACTATGAAGGTCCATGGAAAATTATCAGTATAATCTCATTTTTACCCCCACACTGATGCTTTGGGAAACATTGATCAGCTTTATAAACTAAAGAGGATAGGTAGATAGATGTAGATGTATATATATACAGACGTATATAATGCATATGTTATATATTGCATGTTACATATATATTACATATTATACATTACATTACATATTACATGTAGTAATTGTTTAAATTCATAGGCTGATTTTTTATTATCTACAACCGGGGACCTAATCAAGCTCCAAAAAGATCATTTAAAAAACAACTACTCAAATAACTGGAGAGGTCTACTCTCACTCAAGAGTTTCCTATTTAGCTTGAGGAAGTAGCACTATTTCCTAAAATTCCCTATTCTCTTCTCTGCACCCCTCCATCCTTTTAAGAGAGAGTATCTGATTTAAAAAAAAAAAAAAAGCAGGTCGAGAAATCTAAGTGATTCTGCTACTCACCAGCTGGTGATCTTGGACAAGTTAATTAACATCTCTGCAACTTAGTGTTCTTGTGTGTAAAATGGGGAATACAATACTACCTACCCCAAGGTATTTTGGGAGGTTTGCTGGATTCGTATCTGTAAAGTGAGTAGCAAACTGCCTTGCTCTGTAGGTACTCAGTCAGTAGTAGTTCTCTACTCTTTCTCCCTGCCATGGGCTGGGCCTCTGACAAAGACCACCCTGGATGGTATTGAAAAGGCAAGTCCCCAAGGACAGCTCTCAGAGGAAGGCAATGGCAGCTAGCTTCCTTAGCACAGCTTGTCTTTGGGAACTCCATCAGCTATTGCCTCCGAGCATGACCCGTCTGTTGCCTTCCTTGCCTCGTCTTCTTCAGTATCAGCCATTCCAGCCACATGTGACATTTAGCCTTGGAATGCTTCCTTCCAGTAAGTACTAAGGTGTCTCCAGGCCCACATGTCCAGGTCTGGTGCAGCCACTTGCACCGCTGTTGCCATGATACTTTGACCAGGCAGATCTCAGCCGACCTTCCCACTCCTGATTTATCATGGGTGACACTTCCTACGCCAGTGGTGCATGACTAAGGGTAAAGCATCAGCATCTGACTTTTTTCCTTCTCCTCTTACAAAGTCTTTCTTTCCCCCTCTCTTTCTACATCCTGCCTCCACTTACTCCTTTCTTCCATTTTCTGAGTTCTTTTTTGAGGTTGATGAAAATAAACCTCAAGAAACAATGGGTACCATTGTCTAAGTATTTCCAGAAATGACTGATTAGTAGCAACTCTGCCAAGCTGAAAAGAATCATAGTTTTTGGCACTTACCGAAGTTTATGTAGACAACACTAAACAATTTCACTCTTGCATGAGAAAAGAGCCAAAGACCATTCTTAAGGAACAATCTGACCCCAACGGCAGGCATCCTGGGACCCATCTCCTGGGAAGGTGCTTCACTGTTTATCTAAACATGTAGTCAGGTCAGCTGTGTGGACGTGCTCATACATGCCCCTCATTATATGGCTGTGATCCAAAGCAAAAGGGTCTACCTTCAACGAGGAGCTTGGCACTAAATCTGTATCATGTTGTAGCTAAAAGCTCTGGTACCGGGCTACTGAGATGTGAAGCACTAAGCTTGTTCATCATAGAATCTAATAAAATCTTGGTTTCCTGATACATAAAATAGATAAATAATATTTGTTACCTCTTAAGTTTGTATGAGGCTCGTATGCTGCAATCAAGGCCTGGAACATACTAAGTACTCCACAAGCATTAGGTATTGTTATTGTGTTGTTGTTGTATTTGTTATTATTTTCTAAGGTGAAGCTAGAGACTTTTAATGTTGTGCTGTCTGTATTAAGCTAAGCTAAGAGAAGTAAAAGAATACATAATAATACATCAAGACGATGTGTAAAGAAGATTGTTCTCAAACGTTAGTGTACATCAGAATCACCAGGAAGGCTTGTTAAGATCCGGATTGCTGGCCTCCACTCCCAGAGTTTTTGCCGTAGGTCTGGGGTGGACAAAGAATTGCTAACCAGTTCCCAGGTGATGCTAATACAGCTGTTCTGCAGGCCATATGTCCAGCAGCACTACGTTAGGGTATTTCCCTTCTAGAAAAGGAGTTTGGGGTTTATCAGTGGTTGATAAAAAACATGACCACGTGTTTCTGTAATTTTTTTTCTGAGAAAGCGAGGTTGAGATGTTGCTCACCTGTTTTCAGTGCCTTGTATGAACACCCATGTTAGGCTGAAGCTTCTCACTCAGCAGACTTATGAATTGAGCATCTGTGATGTGCCAGGTCCTGGACAGACAGCAGTGGGTGGGACAGACCCTCTCTCTGCCCTCACAGAGTAGTAGTCTGCTGGGGTGATGGGTATTAACAAATAATTGCAGGAAGGCGAAATTATAGACACTATGGAGTAAAACATCTTTAATTCTCATATCAATATCAACTCTGTGAGATAGTACAAATATTATTGTCCCTATTTTACAGCTGAGGAAAAAGGAATAGAATTAAATCATTTTAAGGCTGGCAAGCTCCTAGCAATCACTTTCTTAAACTCTTAATGCAGATGGAGCTAAAGGACTTCTCAGAGTCACAGAAGTAATTGGCATCAAAGCTGAAATTAGACTTTTATTTGAATTTCTTTTTCATACTGTCTGAAAACTGAAAACATGGTTTTGGTGTTTTATAGCACATGTACTATATATTAACACACCAACTGTATTAGTAAGGACAAAATAATAACAAAGGAATTAGCAGGCGACATAAATGGACTCTCTGCCACACTGCTTTAGAGCATTGTGTGGTATTTATAATGTAACTTCATTTCTACTTCTCTTGGTGGCCTAGCAGCCAGCCATTATTCTTTTATTATATTACGCGGTGGGTGTTTTTCTCTGAATACATCGTCAAAAGGACACTTGGCCATGCCTGATGGAGTTTTATTATAAGTCATTTATTTTTAAAAGTGGAAACTTTGTTTAAAACCATCCACAATTTCTGAAAACAAGTCATTTTTCAAATTTTCCCAAGAATATAATTGTAATTCTTTTGTAAAAGTCCTCTCCATCAGCTACTCATTGACCTTATCAAATTTTTCCCAGTTCTAGTAACAAGGAAACTAAAGTGTTTATAGAAAGGAAATCAGAAATATTGCTACTAATTAGAATATATTAAAAGAGTGGTGAGAAGTCTATTTGTATTTAAGGTCACACATTTTAGGGAGCTAAGCTTTTAAGTTCCATCAGACAGGTCCATTACATGAATTATTTTAGCTATGGGAATTTATTAGCCTCCATTAAATAATCATGGACCTGGTTACAAGGGATCCTGTTTCTCCCTGGTGCCAGTGGGTGAGAGTGGGCTGTAGTTCAGGGGCACTTACCACATCTCTGTGATCACAGAGAAATCAAAGTCACCAGAACTAGATGAAAATCTGTCCCCAGAATTAAAGTGGCATTTCTAGAGTCCAAGGAGAACATGGAAAATTGTCTCCTCTTACCCCTCATTATACGGATGAAGAAACTGAGTCCCGGACAGGACATGAGCTCTTGTGATCCTGTGGGCAGCTCCCAGTCTCCCGATTCCCTGTCTGGTGCTTTTCTCTGAACTATGGCAGAGGCCGAGTGTTATTCTATGTTTTACTGCATTCTGGTCCCCTTCTCCACTCCTACGGCTGTTCCTTTAGCTCATGCACGTTGGACATTTCTTGTACACGGTGTCAAGGGAAAGAAAAAAGCCCACAAAGTAAAAAAAAGTCTATTCCTGGCTTTGGTATTTCATAAGCCGAGATCCTGGAATGAGACAAAAAACGTGGACCAATGCATAATGACGTAAGAGCAATTCCTGCCCAGCGGTACCTAGATAAAGATTATCTGGGATAAGAAAGGAGAAGTTCAAAAGGCAGTTGCAGAGAACTTAGACATTTTTGCTTTCTGGAAAGCGGGCCTGTGACCTGCTTTTCTTAGCCAAGCGCCTATGGGGGAGGGCGCCCCCAGGTACACAGGCCCCAAACAGCCTTCCTGTGCTTGGCACAGAACCAGTGGAATGAACCTATGCACTCAAGAGGGTGGACAGGACGCAGGAGTGGCAGAGCCTGAAGTTTAAGGTTGTGGACAAGAGGGGTGCAGCAGTGAGCTTCAGGATAAATGGTGCCTGGAGGCAACATTGAGACAAGGGTGCTCATGCCGGTGTGGATGCCACTCCTCCTTCTAGCCCTTCCCATGCCGTGACACCCTGTAAGGCACCCTAAAGTCAGGCCTAATCCTGGGGGAAGCAGAGGGTAGGTAAAGGTGGGGGTAGGAGACCACACTATGTGGACTGAGATCAAATTTCCAATGATTTGGCCAAATGGGAAAGAGAAATAAACATTAAGTTCAGTTACAACAAAATAGAGAAATCTCTTGTGCAAAAGAGTTTGTGGGTGAGAATTTGCCTGCTATAAATATTACTGCTTATTTGGCATGAATATAGTTCCCCCAAATGGGAAAACAGTTATTTTCTGAATTCAACTTTAAAAAATAATAATTTAATCCAATTAACTGGCATGTAAAATGGTCTTAAATAACATTTTAGGAAACGTGGCAACTCCTCTTTTAAATGAAAAACTGTTGTGATGAAGAATTGATGTCATAAAACATTTTAATGTAAAACTTGTGTTAGTATTACATTTTGGATTTGAAGATAAACTCATCCCTCATAGAGTCCCCTCTTCCATCCTGTGTTATGAAGCTTCCAGAAACTCCACTGCAGTGAGGTCCTCTAGACAAGACCTCCCAGCTTCCTTTGAGACACACCTCCAGCTCACTCTCAGCAAAGCGTGTTGTAATTTTCTTATTTTAATCCATCTTACTTTACGATCTTACTGTTATTTATACATTTCAGATGTTCTTTATTCCTGAAGTGCATGCAATTAACTTTCAGCTAACATTTACACATGCCCTTGAGGGTTACTATTGCTATCTTCTCTTTTTCAAAAAGGCCCTGTGGGTCTAGTTCCCTGTGTGTGGGAGGTGTCAGGAAGCAGCAGGCCCCAGTGGTCCAAGCTGAAGCCCCTCCAAGCTCCACTGGCTTTGGGTCATTAGGGAAGTCACTTCACCCGTCCGTGCCTCAGTCTCCTCATTTATACAGTGGAGGTAATGATAGTTCCTACCCCATAGAATTGTGAGAACTAAATATAATCCATGTAAAATATTTAGTGCAATTTCTGGCAAATGGTGTGTTCCAGAAATGTCAGCTCTTAATATAGTGTGGCATTGAACAAGGCATTTGACACATCTGCCCTCTGCCCCCGTTTCCCCAATATACTAATTTTCCTCCCTACTTTGTGCTATTTTATTCTTCAATAAATGTTTGTTGAATGTATTCTGAATGAACCATTTGCTTTCAGTTTTTAGTTTAATAAGCTTTAATTAAACCCATACCGTGTGCCAGATAGCATGGTAGTGAGACACAGAAATGAATAAAATGTAGTCCTGGTCCTTCGTCTCACAGAATAGGACAGACTTATGTAACGATGTCCCCTACGCGCACGTTGAATGGGAAGGGGCACTGGAGACTCAGTGGGGCTTCCTTGAGGAGGCAACCGCTGACCTGAGTCCTGAACCAGGTGAGAGTTAGCCAGGTGAAGGGTGATGGCAGTTCCTTCCAGGCAGTGGGAAGAGCCTAGAACACGGAGGAAAAACCATAAAGATACGGTATGTGGTGAGAAAACACCCCTGCCATTTGCAGGGATCAGGGCAAGAGTGCAAATGGAGCCTGCATACCTTATGTCTCAATATTTAGCAGTTATAAATCAAGTGAACAAACTGCTACATAAAATAAGTTTTATCCTCTTACCTTGAAAAATGTACCTTTGTAACATCCTGAAAGTCTAGGCTATATATTGGAATTCTGGAACTTACTGGAATTCTAGGCTAGAAAGTGACGGTAAGGAGGAGCCTGCCCATAGCCCCTGGCCCACTTCCCTCTTTTCTCACCCCTGGCTCCATCAATCATCCATCTCCCTTTCCTTGGCAGCAGTGCTAACATTTGCCCCTTGACTTGCCCACCTCAGACCTACCCAGAGTCATGTTCGGTCCTTCAGAGCATAAATCGGGGAAGGGACCCCTGCAGGCACTCGAAGGGCTTTGGGCCATTTGTCCAGGGAATTCGGGAGACCAGACATCAGTAGCTTGGTCCACGAGGAGGAAGCATGGTCTCTGAGTGAGTTTTTCCCCTTAGTCACATGGACAGCTGACCTGTGAAGACGGGAGCTCCAGCACTGGGTCCTCTAAAAAGCAGAGCTCAGAACAGATACCCTGGGTGCCTGGGTCCAAGTGTGGTACTGAAGGGAAATCACACTTCTCTGTTATGAGAGCATAAGGAGTTAGGCAAAAAGTGGAGTAAGAGGCTGGAGAAGAGAGCTGAGAGCCATGCCGTGGGCGTCTTTGTGTTCCATGGAGGCTGAACGTGAATCTGTTGGTTTTGTGCAAATACTGAAAGATTTTGTGAAAAGAAATGTCATAATTACATTTTTAAAATAGATTATTGACTATAGTTTAGAGGATAGATTAAGGGTCAAGAGTCAGAATGAGACAGAGGTAGAGGGACCAGTTTTAGAACAGTCCAGGTGAGAGATGAGGTTGAATTCTGTGGGGATAAGAAAATGGGTCAATACATGTTTTGGAGGTAAAATTGATAAGAATTGTTTGGAGATGATGGTGGGAGAATGTGAGGAATGGAAGACAAGGAGGACGAGAGGATGACCCCCATGTTTGGACTCATTGGCCCTGTATTTGTTTTCTGTTGCTGTCATAACAAATTACTGCAGTTAGCAGCTTAAAACAACAGCCATTTATTATTTCACAGAGCATCCCAGCTGAGTCCCCTCCTTATAGTCTCATAAAGCTGGGTTCCATTCAAGCTGTTGGCAAGGCTCCATTCCCTTCTGGAAGGTTTGGGGGTGAATCTGCTTCTCCACGCTCAATCAGGTTCTGGGTTAAATTTAGTTCCTCGAGGTTGTAGCCCTGAGCCCCACTCCCCCTGCCACATTTTCATGCTGGCTGTCAGCCGGGGGCTGGTCTTTGCTCCTAGAGGCTGCACAGATTCCTTCTCATGCTTTCCATATGGACCTTTTCCAGCAACAGCGGGTAGAGTTCCTTACGTTTCAGATCTCTCCAACTTCCCTTTTTATTGCACGTCTCTGCTGCATTCATCTACAGCGTAACTCTTCTGTAAACAGAAGAAATAATTCTCTAACTTTAAGGATTCATGGAATTATCTTGGGCTCACCCAGGTAATCTAGGATAATCTCCCCATCAGAAGGCCCTTAACCTTAATTACATCCGCAAACTCCACAGAAGACCATGTATTCACAGGATTCAGGGGTTGGGTTGGGGGCTTTAAAATTAGGAGGGCATCTTTATTAATAGGGTCATCTGCCTACCATCGGCTGTTAAAAAGCTTCTGAAATTATTTAGTCTAACCAATCTGCTCATTCCACACATGTCCCTTGTCTAAGGCCAGTCAGCTGGTTGGAGGCAGAAGTGTAGGTAAAAACCCAGGCTTCCTGATTTCTGGTACAGGCCATCTATGACCCACTATCTTGTAGCCCCCAATGCTACTTCCTACAACCCCACCCAGTTGCTCTCTATCAAATCACTTTGTTTCTTTTGTTGAATCCATGAGACCCTAAAATATTGTTACTAGTTTACTTATTAACTGGCTATCTTCATTCCCAATATTTGAGCTCCAAATAAGCTACAAGTCTAAAGTAGGGATTTTCACCTGGTTTGTTCACCATTGACTGTCCAGTGCTGCAGTTAGTATTTGCTACACAGTAAGCTTCAATAAATAATTGTTGAATGAACGATGATAATAAGATTTTGCCTGAGTATGTGAATCTAGGAAAAGTAAGAGCATTACAGGCCAAATTTTTTTCAGTCTTCATGTTGTTGTAACTTAAATCCAGAGCATGTTCAGTTATCCTCTAATTCTTTTGGTAAAACCTCTTAATTTCAAATATGCATTTGCCTTGAAACTAATATTTTTAAAAATGAAGTTTAATTTAAAAAGAGTATGCATTTGCAGCATACCCACTTGAATGATAATATCAACATTTAAATCAGTTGAGATTGATTATGGTTGGATTTTCCCTAGACTGTGTATTAAATTGTGCATGCTAAGCAGACCATTTTAACCTTCTGCAGTAATATATCTTCCACGAGTGGTCCTATTAAAATAAATCAGCAATATTAAGGCATAATTTTGTTTCACATGTAACATATTAATGAGTGTTATTACTAGGGCCAGCTGGACATTTGCATGTGTTTATATTTCCTACAGTGTTTTGTTATAAATTTTACCTCTACTTAAACCTTATTGGTCATGTGGGGTTGAAAATAATTCGAGAGGTCATCTTGTCCACCCTTCCCTTAAATCATAAGTGTATGAAAACCATCCATAAAGTCTGAGTAGCTATTTCTTAAATAGCCTCTAAGAATAATAAGCCCCAAGTTTCACAACTATGAAAATATGCATATTCTTTCTAAGGCTTACCCTCTCTTCCTTGCATTACTTTTTAAATTGCATTGACTTAATTATACTTTCATATTTATTTCAATGAACAGAGTAACATCAAAATAATTTGTATCCTTCATTCCTCTGTCTTCTATTGTAGTTGAAAGCTGCAAAGCTAGTTTATATTCATTGGGATTTTATTTTAAGGATTAACTACACAGTCTTCCAAGTTATATCTCATTTATGGGACCTCAAAGTGAACACAGTTTTTTAAGGAAGTCCTAATTAATGATGTGTGTAGTGAGTGTATACCTTCTGTGTGCTACATTCTTCAAGAAACACAAGCATTTCCTTTCTGATCTCTCTCTTCTTGGGGGTCTACTGTGGCTTATAAACTAAGGGCGTCCCCTGAAGTGACTTCTCCGTGCATTTTTGTAGGACTTAATTTAAAATAAACTCTAGACGCATTAAAACAATCAGCACAATCTGTTCATCAATATCTCCTTGAAGATCTGATCTCTGGGATTCATTTTTTCCATGCTTGCAGGCCAATTTCTACATCTCAGATTTTTAAATAGAAGTTTTCTACCTTTGGCATTCCGCATGTTTCTGATTGCCTTTGGTGGGTGTGTGCTCAGACGTCACAACTCATTTTATTACAGAAACGTACCAGCTTCTTATTGAGGTGGGATCTCATTATGAAGAGCCGCTAGGGGCAGCGAGCAAGCGCACTGACACGGAGCTTTCTGGCGACGTCCCCTGGAACCGCCATGCTCTTAATGGACTTGTACATGTTCTACTCCAAGAAGTGTGTCACAAGCAGAGTTCAGAGTCCAGTTTTGTTTTTAAAATCAGCTATTTTAAAAACAATTTCAGGCTTGTCTGGGACGACGGCGCCTGGATACAGTTCTTTTTTCCTTTGTATAGTTTCAAAGTTCTTTCTTGTAGCTTCACATGCTGTGGAGGTGATTTGCTGCTATGTGCTATGAAAGCACTAAAAGCAAGCAATGCCAGGTTGCAGTAGTGATATACAGTGAAATACAGTTCACTAGTCAATTTTATTGTAACCTAATTCAGGAATAATATGCAGAGGAAAAGGGAGATGGCTGTCACCGCCTGTATCTACAACCTTAAGGTCCAATCACTACTTTTATTGTTACTGCTATCGTTTCAGTAGTGTGGATTGCAACCGAAATATAAACAGATAAATTTTGATTTATTCTCACTTTTTACATACAATTAATTCAGATTTTATTAGATTTCACAATTTTTAAAACTATGAAATTGTGACTTCTTTAACCTTTGAGTGACAAGATCCATTGGCTTTCATTATACAATAAGCAGAGTATTGTTTGACCCAAAATATAAAGAAACCTGTGGATAAAAAAAAAAAAAATTGCCTTTGCTGTGCAAATATTCAGGATTATCCACACTCCGCTTCAATAGAAGTTTCTGATTCGAAAGACATACAAAACTGTACATGAATTCACCTTACATTTTTCATTCTGGGAAGATAAGGAAGCTTTTCCTAGGTTTTGTATGTTGTTGAACAATTACAACTTGAAATGTTGCTTTTGTTAAATATTTACGGCTCATCACAATTTATGCCAAGACTGACTTTCTTTTTATGCATCTTCAGGGCTGTGTGCCCAGATCTGGAGTGGTGCTTGTTATAAAAAAGTACCCCTTAGGGAAATCTAATATATGATTTCTTTATAAATATTATCCCTTCAAAACAAGGTTCTTTTCTATTGGCTAGATAAAACAGACACAAGGAAATGCATATGCTTTCTTGTTGCATCCACAATGGGCTCGTTTCTTTAATGCATAATAAATCACAGTCCCTAACCTCCCCAGAATGTGTGTAAGGAGACAAGATGGATAAGCATATTATAGACACAGAAGAAACACATCATAAAAACTGCCATGAACTACAATTTAGCATATTACCAGTTATATATATCTCTATTTCTCATTGCTACACTTTTTTGTATACTTAATGGTATTCTCATACCCTCACGCTTTATCACAGAGTCTGGAGTAAATTGGATTAGATACAAAAACCTATTGAAATCTAGAGAATTGGGTAAATAGAGCAAAATATTTTTACCCTGTTGATAAAAAAAATTGGGACAATATACCTTTTCTGAATTAATTCATGCTACAATAGTGTTATCAAACATTTTGAAACATAAGCTAATTAAATTATTATTACTACTAAGCCAAAAAAACCTCATGGTTGTTGTAGTCATAGGAATAATTTTCCAATATGTGTTGATATGCATTGTATAAAGAAGAGAAATAATTTAAGTAGTTACATTACAAATGAGAGTAAAACATGAATCTTGCACTTTCTTCTGCAGTTCTGAAAAGTTACACATGAAAATGAACTACTTTAAAAGTGGAAAGGCCTTGAGAAAGAAAAGTTGGGACTGGATCTTGGAAAATAGGAGTTAACTGAGTTATATCTTCTGGTATTGCTGATAGCTGTGGATGGTCAGGAGATGGGAAAATGAGTATGATATGATACTAACACCCGGTTGATTGCGTCCTGTGGTCTTCAGCACCTGGTCTGTGAGCCATTCCCATTCAAATCTTAACATCTTTGTATCCCTCCTAAGGCATTTAGCAAACCTTATAGCCCAAGGTTAATAAAGCCAAAAGCTTCACAGGCACAATCCATACTAGCAACATTATGGTGGATAAAAAAGAACACTGAGATTGTGAAGTATCAATACACACATGACTATTAGTATATATCTCTTATGTGAATGTTGAGGTTATTGGCTTGTGTTCTGACGTGGTTTTTCATTTGGGACATCAAGGGTTAAGCTTCACCAATCAGAGTCAAGAGTGGATCTCACTTAAAAGATATGATTATTCTTCTGGTCCATCATCAGGAGAAGATCGATCTGCAGATAGGACACCTGGTACAAGAAAGAGAACATCAGGTAAATGAGAGAAGTCAGACTTTGGGGGATTTAGGAATCTATGACTAGGTTCCCCCTACTAGGAATCCCCTGCCTTTAGTAACTATGGCTCCTTGGGTTCTGGAATGAAAATAAACAGGTTTCCCTGGGCTGAAGACTCTCAGGAGATTTTATTGCCTTAACTATACCTTTGTGCATTCTAGAAGTAGGTGATGAATGTGTCAAAAATACTTCTAAAGAGCTCTCTGTCTGTCTGTCTCTCTTTCTCGCACATGGGCACACGTGTGCAGAAATAATAATAACCGTTCACTTATTTTAGCATCTTCCAATTTTCTCTCAGGTCTTTACTCACCCCATCACCATTATAGTGCCCATTCCATAATAAGCAGCAAGTATGTTATCAGCAGAGATAACAATTCGATCTTCCAACCAATTTGGACTCAGAGATCGTATCTCTTTTCTTGTGAGCTTTCAGAATCTTGTTACAGAAAATACATGTCTTTCAACATTGAAAAAATTTCCAGATAAATATGTATCTGAGTATGTTTGTACTACAGGAGTCTCCTGGATTCTGCCTCATGTCCCACATCAGGAGATCAGATGAATATCAAAATTACAGTTATCTTACATGTTAACTAGGCAATATGTGAAGGCAAATATTCTAAGAAAAAAGGGATAGTACCTTATCACTATTCAAAAGATAAGCGCGAACTGTGGAAACGCTGGTGTTTCCACAACAAAGCTGTTACAGTGCTGGATCTGGAGCACACGAGGGAGAGAGACCAACTCGGATCTTCCCACTTAAGCAGAAGACCAGTAGAGCTCCTCCAATTACAGTAGAAGCCCACCCTCAGTCCTGCTCCAGAGTGTGGAAGGATGTCAACCACTGTGTCAGTGGGACTATCCACTCCGGAGGAGACCAGCAAGATGTCCTTTGCCTTCCCGGGGTCTCATGTGTGGGGAGAGGCAGCATACCTCTCAGTTAGGAGAGGGCATCAGTGCTACATGTTACAGTGTCTAGAGTCAGGTGCTCTCTGTGTTTATTTCTCTTTTTTTCCACTGCTTAGCCAGCGGTTAGTTCTCAACCAAGCCTAGATAACAGGATTAAATGCCAAGCAAGATGTTTCATAAGCATCCAGAGTCCTCGGCACCACCACAGGCCTGTTGTATCTCAGTTTCGGTGAAGTCTGAGACTTAGTTCTGTTATGGGTGAAGGTGTGTCTCTTCTCCAAAAAAAGGACATGTGGGTACCTTCCATTACTTCAGAATGTGACCTTATTTAGAGATGGGGTCTCTCAGAGGTTAAAAAGTTAAAATGAGGTTATTAGGGTAAGCGCCAATCCGGTAAGACTGATGCTTATAAAAGGGGAAATTTGACACAAACAGACATGCATAGAGGAAAGACAACGAGAAGAAACGCAGGGAGAAGAGGCCTTGAAGAGATCTTTCCCTCATAGCCCTCAGAAGGAACTAACCCTCCTGACACCTTAATTTTGGACTTGTAGCCTCCAGAACTGAATATGTTTCTATTGGTTAGCCACCCAGTTTATGGTATACTGTTATAGCAGCCCTAGGAAACTAACACAAATTCTATTTACGTTTTATCTCTATAGCCAGTTTAGTTCCAAATAAACTCTGGAAGCATTAAAATAATCAGCACAGTCTGTTCATCAATATCTCCTTGAAGATCTGATCTCTGTGATCCATTTTTTTCCATGCTTGCAGGCCAATTTCTACATCTCAGATTTTTAAATACAAGTTTTCTACCTTTGGCATTCCGCACGTTTCTGATTGTGTTTAGTGGGCATGTGCTCAGACATCACAACTCATTTTATTACAGAAACGTAGGCAGCTTCTTATTAAGGTGGGATCTCATTATGAGGAGCCACTAGGAACTCAGCTTTGTAGGGTGGTTGTATGGATGCAATGAGTGATTACATGTAAAGCATGTACGTAGCACTGGGCCAGGCATGTTGGAAGAGAAATTTGTGATCAGAGCAGAGCCTGCTTCCTTAGAAATCAGGAATAACTCCCGGATCTCACTATGCATCACACCAGGAGGTACTTTTTCCTCCTCCTCATGTATAAGGTGAAATCGCACACGGACTGGGTCCCTCATTTATCTTGAGGAGGCAGGTTCTGAGTCCTGGATTTATCTCTTGTTACTTTCATTTTCTAGCTGAGTACATTCAGAAAATTAATTGATTTCTCAGATCCTTAATCTTCTTGCCTAAAAGAGGGTTATAATTCCTTCTTCTAGGTATTCTTTTGGTTTCAGTTAAAGAGTGAATGTAATATACCTAACATATATTGGCAACTCAATGCATGTTAGTTCTCCTTCCCCTCTTCCACTTTCCCCATCAACCAAATTTAATGAGCACTCAAGATATAAACAGCCCTTTGTGACTCAAACTCCTCATCTATAAATGAGGATAATTACTTCAGCTTTGTAGGGTGGTTGTATGGATACAGTGAGTGATTACATGTAAAGCACACAGGTAGCACTGGGCCAGGCATGTTGGAGCACCTAGTAACTTGGCTCACACTATTTCTAGTATCGCCACAGAATTATTAGCATCCGATGGGAATAACAGCCACCATTTAATATCATAACCATACATCTGAACATAAAAATGCCAACAGGCAAAATCTAACAAATTAATGATTATTTCTCTGGATGGTTTTACCCTTTCCCTATTTACTCAGCTAACTTTTATTTTTCTGTGTCAGGGACTGAACCCAGCACACGATGCCTGTTCAAGATAAACGAGGCATTCAATATCCTGCCTTAGTGCCCTCCCTAGTCCCCTCTATGCTATTTCACTTTTACAGAAGAAGAAGGAGAAAGCTCCTGATGTGATGAATGTGGGGATCTAGGAATTGTTCTTCATTTTTATGGAAGTAGACTGTGCTTATGATCGAAATTTCTCCTCAGTTTAGAACCAAGTTAGCTCCAGAGATAAAGCACCGGTACCCAAAGCAAGACCCTTACAATTAGATCTCAAGTTAGATTTCAGGTGATTCTCTTAGGAAGTAAATAAATATAAACATAATTTGTCAAGTGTCAACACTTACAGGTAAAATATTTTTCTTCTTAATTCAGTTCCATTAAATAGTGTGGTTCAGAAATGTTCATATGATTATACTAATTTCCATAATACAATTGAAATGAGAAAGATAAAAAGTAACCAATATTGAATAAAGAGGAAATAAGAGAAAACTCTTCAACAGCTTTTTTTCATATAACTACATATGCAAAGTTACATGACTGAGGAATTACTCAGAAAAAATAAAAACTACTCAGTTTTGCTTCAAATGATCTAAATACTAACCAAAATTATTAGATAATTAGCTCGTTTTTCCATTTTCTGTTTATATTTAGCTTATATTTAGGCAGGCATCAATCAATACAGTAGGAAATCTTTTCCTGAGTAAAGCAAAGAATGCTGTCCACACAGCCATGAATGAGCATCATTGCCAAGGGATGAAAATCCCTCATGGGCAGTTTTATTTAGGTGGTTCTATCACCATGGGGACGTCAGAATGGAGAACAGTGGGCATCTTGTAAGATCCTCACGTGAGGGAAGGAACTTTGCCAACACCTCTGCAAAGGAAAACATTTAGCATTCTACTTGCACAGGTCAATTGTGGACACAACAGAGTTTTATTCTTTTTGAAAGTCTAAAGGCAGCTTCTGTGTTTGAGATCTTCCATACATCACTCAGTAACTTCAACATAAACTCTGCTTCCTCATGGAAACTTCTCCTCGGGTTACAAAGTACACGAAAACAAGAGGGAGGGTGTGGGGGGGGAATTCCACTTTATAGTTGGTTCACTTGTATAACTTCAACAACAGTGACATTGATCAGATTTACTCCTATGGGAAAGTTACAAGAGATGGAATTATTGCCCAGTGGTATAGGCTGACTTCCACATCTCTATTTTGGGAATAAATACTCTTTAAGAAATCCTTGATGTGAGTGATTAACACACGCAGATTGCCAAACAAGAGAGAAGATTTGCAGACCTGGGCAGTGGAACTTGCCATCTCCTGACTCAGGTTTAGGGGGCAGCAGTTCCCTCCAAGTCCCACAATGCATCATTTCCCCCTCAGAGCTTCAGAGCGAGCCACTTTTGGCTGGCCTGAGATTTCTGCTGTAGTAATCTATAGACAATTAATGCTTTACTGTTTGTCCAGATTAGTCTGATTGTTAAAAAGTGCAATTTCATTCTAGCTAACAGATTATTTTCCATCATGTTTAACCAGAAGGGGGGCAAGTTAAATATAAAACTCTGGAAAGATCACATCTTACATAATTTTACTGTATGGACTTTATGAAATATGTTCTTTCACAAAATTTTGTTATGCAAAAGAACGTAAGTTGTGAAACAATGTGAGAATGACTAAGCTGGGCCTAGAAAAAAAATGTAATTAGATATAATAAAGCCAATTTAAAACACTATTTAAAATAAACCTAAGTCAGTATAGAGGATCCCCTGGCAGCCTTTATGTGTAGCCATAATAACATGCATTCGTCTGGTGGCATGAGAGAAGCCAGGGCTTCTTCATACTGCAGGCTTTGGAGGCAGACAGCTAGAGTTGGAAACTCAGCTCTGTCATCCTTGCTATGTGATTTTGGGTAAGTACTTAACGTCTGGGGGCATCAGTTTCTTCATCTGTAAATTGGGGGCAACAGAAGCACCTCCCACCTGGAGTTGAGAGTGTTAGATGATGCCTGCAAAGGACACTACCCGGTATATAGGAGGTGCTAAATAAGTATTTGCTAGCATTATTCAAAAATATAGCAACCAAGTCTATTACGAATGTTATAGACTGCCTAATAGCAATGTGAAATGTAAGTAAACTTGGGAGAATAGATACATAGCCCATGATGCTGTGTGCACTTAGGATTCAGCAAATCTGGACACACCTGCAACGTAACAGGCAAGGACTTTAAGGCCGAGTGAAGCCTAATGGGAATCCTCTGAAAAGACTCATCCTAAGTGATAGAGAATAGCTCCAGGACACAGGGCTGATGTGAGAGGGGGAGGAGAGATTGTGAACATCATGTCTGCCACCCTGATATTTGGCCCAGTTGCCGAAAACTCCTTGACCAAAAGGCATGGTGTGGCCACAAAAAGGACAAAAATCAAACACTCCCACACACCCCCCACCCCACCCAAAAAGCAAGAATTTACTAAACTTTGCTTGGAATTTTAAGAGTGGCAAAATGGCAGTCTCAGTTTCGCAGTGTTGGCAGTGATGAAAGACACTGCCAGGAGCTCTGGAAGATAATGCCAGGCTAACAGAAAAGTCAGTGTCCTGGACAGTAATAGCTTCAGGACAGACGTTGAAGACAGCTGTAGTGAGGGCATGATCTGTAGGCACTGGTGAGGGAGCCTTCTAAGGGCGGCTGCCATAGAACTGATGTGGTTGGTGGCAGCAGCATCAAAGGATTTCTCTACGGGGACCCAAGAAAAAGGAACAACTGACTGAGCCAAGGTAAGACCATACTGGCAATTCAGAATTATCTATACTGATTGCCACAATGAACCCTACAAGCGACACTCTCCCATCCAGGCAGCTATCTCTGGTCCAAAACCTGATACTCATCCAGGAGAACCTTTGAATGTCTGTTCCCACTAGGAACACCCACCCTAAACAACTTGGGAGGAGTCCCAGTTGGAAACATTTACAAAAAGCAAATACTTCTAATTTTAAATATTCTCATAATACTGTAATAGAAATTTTCACTTACAGCTAAAAGTTTGCAGCCCTTACCTGAATGGGCCACGTACTTCCTGTGAAAAGAATAGAAACATATTTTTGCCTGAATTTTGTATATGGAAATACAACCAAAAAAAAAAAAAGTCACTGAATTGAACAGTCTGTAACATCTGACATGGAACTGCAAAATACGTTTTGTTTAAATACATAGTTAATATTAAAATTTCATGACTTTAATATAGGTTTTACATGTATAACGTGGCCCAAAAGCTTAAAAATAAACTTTTATTTATTATTTATTTTGCTTTTTCTTCATTCCCATCCTCCACTCCCCTTCCCCTTTGGCAACCATTAGCTTGTTCCTCTATATCTTTGTGGAGTTTTATTGAAAACAAACTTGAAGCTTGGGAATGTTCCTTTCTTTTCTCTCCTCATTAGTTAATGTTATGAATCCTACTGTTTTTCTGTTTAAATGCCCCCTTGTCACAGCCATCTGGTCTTCATCTTGACTGGCTCAGCCCTGGCTCCTATTCTCATCACTTTAGGTGTGGCTGTTTTAACAACATACTATCGGTCAAGTTCCCTCCAGGACCTCTCCTTCCCAGCTCTTCTTTTATGTTGTAACCTCCACAAGAACAAGACTGTTGTGTCTGCTATATCCCAAGCATTGGATCAGAGGCACTGGCTGCCTTTGTTTCGAACAATCTTTTGAGGATATTTGTGTAGCAGTCTTTGAAGATAGAGGCAATGTCTCCATTTTAGTAGGGGTGGACAGGCTTGTTGCCCATTATAAAAGATTTGGGTTCTCTAAACTCAGGGTTCCTCTCCGGAAACTCAATCCAGGGCACATGCAGGTAACACCTGGCTCTCTTCATATCACTCTGTAGAAATGAGGCTGTTGTATTACCAGTGTGAATGCTGATACTCGGCTAAGATCAAGCAACTGTCTTTGTCTCTGATCCTGGAGACTCATATCTTTTGTCAGCATTCATGAAACTGTGGGAAGCCAACTTTTTGTCATGCAAGCATTTTAATATCTCAGACCCTTCACAATCCTTGATAATGTACAGTATTACCATTAGGGAATGCAAATTAAAACATAATGAGCTGCCATTACATATGTATTAGAATAGCTAAAATAAAATTTAAAAATACTGACAATAAATATCAAGCTCTGGCAAGGATGCAGGGCATCTGGAACTGGTGAGAATGCAAAAATGGAACAGCCATTCTCTGGAAAACAGTTTGCAGTTTTTGTGAAGTTAAACATACACGTACATATGACCTAGCAATCCCACTCATAGGCATTTAGCCTAAAAAACCCAAATCTTATGGTCACACAAAAACCTGTGCAAAAATGTTTATAGCTTCTCTATTTATAACTGCTCAAAATTGTAAACAGCCTAAATGTCCTTCAGTAAATAAATGAATTATGGTACAACCATACATGAAGTACTATATTACAATACAGAGGAGAGAACTATAGAAACATACAACAACTTGGATGAATATCAAAGGTATTATTCTTAGTGAAAGAAACAAGTCTCAAAAGGTTGCGTACTGTATTATTCCATTTATATGACATTCTCCAAAAGACAAAAACTATAGGAACAGGGAATAGATCAGTGATTGCCAAGAGTTAAGGGTATGGGGAAATTGTGACTATACATGGGTGACGTGAGGGAGTTTTTTGGGGTGATGAACTGTTTTGTATCCTGATTGTGGTAGTGATTACATGAATCTATTCATGTGCTAAGATGCATACAACTGCATCAAAATCAATTTTACTATATATTATTTTTAAAAATAAAATTTAAAATTTTCACTCAGATGCTCACCAGTGTAATTCAACAACGCACCATTTTATAAGCTTCTAAACAATGTATAACTTTTTGAGAAATAATGAGCATGTAGTAAAATGCACAGATCTTAATTATATAAGTTAACAACTTTTGACAAACATAGCAGATATTTAAGTTTTGACATCCAATTCTAGATCTGTTTATTTTGAAAAACATATACCTTTTTATTATCATTTTCTCATAATGCAATAATGGTGCTTCTCAGTGATGCTATCACGCTGTATTTTCTTCTTATTCTGTTTATTTGTCCTACATACTTTGCCATTTACTCAAGTAAAAGGCAATACCTTAACAGTCTCAGTTAATTCATCTTATCTAAATGAATATTTTAAGGTATTATTTTACTTTTTGTTTCATCCAGTATAAGACCCCACATTTTTCATTATTTTTAATACTGTAAATACATCCATATTATATTAATTTATACAAAGTTTTGGAGGTTGCACTAAAACTTTATGAGGTCAGTGTTCAGCATAGAGATTGTAAAGCCATCTGTAACTAAGTATAATGAACCATAATAAAAAGCATTTTAATATAAATATATGGCAAAAAATAAACTTTTCAAACTTATTTCATCTTCTATCTATCTGGGACTCTTTCAAATATATTGATAAAACATTGTTTCTTAGCCAACACAATTATAAAAATGTACAAAAGTTTTATAACCAATAACTTGAAGCATTATAATATCTAAAGCATGACAGAAAAATAACTCAACATCCATAAATAAATGTTGGAGCTTATTTTAGCCAGACTCAAGTGAATTTGCAGTCAGAGAAAAAAGATAATCCAATAGCTTAGAAAGAACATAAATGGTATGTAATAAATTTTATTCAAAGACAATGAGAACTAAATAGGCGCCAGTTCAAATAAGCACAACTGTTTTACAATTCTTTCACATTTTAACCCTGAAGAAATCTAGTGACAGGACCAAACCTGTTCTTTAACCAGTCAAGCAAGTAAAAAATATGATTGATATCGTAAAGAGAAAATCTAACCCCGGCAATTCTGGCCTTGAGAATGAAGGTGATTCTTCAGTAACAGGCAGGACATCTCTTTGATCAATGGTTTAACACGTCCCAGCATCAAATTGAGCACTTTCTGAGATCTAGTGTTAACCTAAACAGTTAACCTATTTGCCTTTTCGCTCCTTTCCAGATTCAGAATGGGCTGAGAAATAATGCGTGCTTCAGGAAAAACTCCTGGCAGGTATTTCTAAAGGTGCAGCCTCTCCTTAGTCTACTGGGAGCATAATGGAAGTCGGACACTGTTCTGTCTTCCTACTTTTTTAATTTAGTAACAAAATAATAAATTGTTTATGTAAAATGAAGTACCCTATACCCGAGTGAGCCTCACTCCGTCCGAGTATGTAAGACGTGTGGCTTGCCTAGTCTGCCCACTCCCTTCCCAGGACCCTGGCCGCAGTTGTTAGATGTTCAGGCTTCTACTTGATCATTACTGGAAGAAGTTCCTTTATTTCAGGACTTTATAAATATAACAAAATTGGATAGTTTGACTGAATGAACCTCCCATGTAGGGTCAACTATATTGTACAGTAAATTAACCTAAGCATTAGTATATTTCAAACAAATTACAAATCACATATAGGGTTCTTGTTTTAACCTCTATCCCTCTTTACAAGAAATTGGTGCCATTGGTACTAAAGGAGGGATGGCAAAGAGAGAAGTCTTTGTTCTCTTCCCATCTTGACCCTCTTTATTTTCAGCCATCCTGGGTTTATGACATGTTTTAATCATCTTCTGGGGACTGTATTGTTTAATTTACCATACTGATACTTTATCAGGACTTTCCTCTTAATGGCAGAGCAGTATCAGACTCTGTGACTGTAAATAATCAAGGTTCGAACTTCAGATTCTCTGCTCACTAACTGTGGAACTTAAAAAAAAAAAACACCTCTGTGCCTCAGTTTCCTTGTCTGTAAAATCGAAATCATAATAACTGCCTTATAGATTTATTGTGAATATTAAATGAATTGGTATGCACAGCTTATAATAGCCCAGTACAGCATGGGCACTACATAAATTTTAGCTATTTATTTACTAAATGGTAAACCTGAAAAAGCCTATTAATAACCAGGGGTCTTGATAGCATGGGCCCACAGAGGAAAATATGTAAAGGAAAAGGGGTATGGAATAGAACTCGATGGCTCCAGTTTTAACTCCTGTGGGATTTCTTTTCTGTGAAGAAATACTTCTATGGGTGGAAAGATATCTCTGAACTCTTTTACTTCAACACATAAGAGTGACAACTGGAGAGGATCTTATTCAGCTTTGTGTCCTTCGTGCCTAAAACTGCTGAGTATATAATAGATGCTCAGTAGATGCTTATACGAGAGTTACTGACCGTGTGAGTGGGATACAGGCCATGGGAACAATAATCTTATTCTTAGACCTAGCTCTCATTTCTTTCTCTAATCTGGTAAATATTGAACTCAACAGACAAGCGCAAACTGAAAGTCTGGAGAACACTTGCTGAGCTGTGTTGGAGGGGCAGGAGCCAGTAAGTAGAGGTGTAATTCTAACAAATTGACCAAACGAGAATGTCACAAGAAGCAATCAACACAGGACCCAGCTTGAGTCGCTGTTGACATTCTGTGTAATTACTGCAAGTGCACCCTGGGTAGTCCACATTATTGTAAACTGCATTTCCAACACTGTATGGCATTAAATTAAAAGAAAAAAAAAAGCAATGAAGTTATAGCCATTAGCAAAGCTGAATTGGAACTCCTAGAAAATGTCAAGGAGATCTTAATTGTACTTTATATAATGGTCTCCTAGGCTAATAAGATATGATCTAAAACCATTAGGTATGAGAAGGTAAACATTTTAAGAGCACTTTTTTTTGCCAAAAGGCTCTTCATCTCTATTTGACAACTCTCTCTCGGCCTTGAGGTAAAGCACTGCAGTGTTCTGAAATAACAGATATTGTTTGTGACAGAGGGAATGAGGCCCTGTGGTGTAGGAGAGTATTCAGAGATAACGTATAAGGAGCAAGGATGTCTATAAATTTGATTCTTAAGTCACACATCACGTTCCCCACCTCCTACCCTGGCAGAGGGCGTGGGCAGGTATGTTCTAAAAGTTATTCCCTTGTCACGTAGCATGCAATTCCAAAATGCTGGGAAACACCCATTATTCTGACAAACTTCAGAACACATAAATCTATTTAACCTTATAAATGACTGAGATTCATTCTCTCAAGGTCGGAATCTCGCCAACAGAGAGCCATATATTCATGTCTTGTTTTTTTCAATTGAGCTTCTGAGCTAAGACAGTAGATCCTTGAATCCCTGTAGCTTTTAGAGATTTTACAGTCTCTGCTCTTAATTATTGATAGAAGTTACCAGCAATCAAATATATAGATCAATGTTACTCTGTCCCTATGAGCCCCAAAGTCATGTCTTCTCATTCTGGTTTAAGGAATAAGCTTTTTACCATGGTTCTTACTTTATTTAATGTTAACATAACATGAAATATCAATTCCTCAATAAGATGTATATCTAAGTGAGAGGTATAGTCCCTTCTACTTTCTTCATCACTCAGTGAACAAAAGAGACTGTTTACTACCCCTACAGAAGTAAATGTGGGAAAAAGCTACCAAAAAATAATTTTATGTTTGAATTCTACAAGTGTGTTCAATTAAAATTCATTAAGTGAAAATACAATTACCAAGGCAGAACTTTACTTAAATAGTCCCTCCAGTTAGAAACTGAGAGTGGCTGCAATTTGGTTCTGTTTGTAAACACAGTTTCGAAATCATTGTTCGGACATGTGGGCTTTGGTTCCAGTTTGTCTCAGTCTTGTGTTTATTCTGGCAAGCAACCTAATGCTTCTTTATACCTTTGTTTCTCTATTTGTATAGGGGAGAACGTTAACACAATGAAATTTGTATAGTGCCTTGGGACACCTGCACAAATTGTGCTGTTTTGAACAGATATTAAGACGGTATTTGTTTAATCTACTGCAAAATCAGAATAATACTATCCTTAATGCTGGCTGGGCAGTGTTTACTAAAGTGTGTTTGTTTCATTAAACATTAGCTCTTCAGTATTAGATGCTACATGAACCGGCCTACTTTTGTCAAATAAATGTATGAAACGGTAAGGTAAACAAAATTAAACAAAGGCCTTTGCTATGGGACTTCTCAGAACCTTTAACATGTAATGAGCATTATGAATCTCCTAGATGGGTATGGTATGTGGTGTTTCCCAAACCTGTTTAACAATAGCAATTTTTACTTTTGAACTTTTATTTTGGGGTCATAGGAAAGTTTTTGTGAAATGTTTGGCACAAGAATAAGCACCATTAATAAACGCAGTCCAAAAATCTTAAAGAGAAAGTACAGTATTGAAAAGCATCTCTCTTCTCATACTGTAATAGAAGCTGCTGTAGTTGACATTCAGTTAACTTGTAGACCAGCTTTGCATCATTCTGCAAAACATACTGCTTGAATCATCGTGACTTTCTCGTTTTGTAGGACAAAAAAATGATGGAACACCAGCATTTCCATGTAGTTCAAGGCCATGGTAGATTCAACCCTTGGGGCTAGTGGGATAAAGCTAGTGCCTGCAAACTTCCACTCCCACTAGTTGAACTATTTATATGTTGACTGGAATCAGTTATGTTTGTTCGCAGCCATTTTTATGACATTTGTGCTTGTTCTTGTAATTGCATAATTTAATTAGACATTATTTAAACCCATAGAATATAAATATGAGCATGAAATGAAAGTCATTGACTCAATGAAAACTAGATTGAATGCTTTGTCAAGACTCATCATGGTGAGATTTAAAAATCGTTGTTAAATGAGATATAGGCAAGATATTCTAAAAGATTGGTGGAGGGGTGGATCTTCAAACTGTGGAAGTCTGTATTCTGCGTGTTAAGTGATTTTGAATTCTCATTGTACACCAAAGAAATTGAAACTGGAAATTCAGGGTGATATGTTGTGGGTGTGGTTTATGGGAAGAAAGAATCAAAATTCCTAACAGAAGACCTATACTCAAAGAAATGACTTTGATCCGATGTCAAAAGTTGAGGAATATGGAGGGATTATATCCAAATATTTTAATAACCAGTATGGTTTTGACACCAACCAATCAGAACAAATGCCTGCCCCATCAGAAAGGATATTCAAATTTAAACAATTGTACAGACAGGCCAGTGCATGTTGGCTAAATGTCAGTTCTGCCTACAAATGTTGTAGGTTAAAATACAACATTTTGATAGTTTACATCATTTTAAAACAATTTCTTATTTTAGACAAAAGTTTTGATGATCTGGCCAAATGCTACTCCTAATCACCTCAGAAGAAGACTGAATTACTGTGACTATCAGTTACAAGAGGACCTAGTATAATATAGTTTACAACGTTCCTTCCACGTATCTCATCCCCTTTAATGATCAGAAACTGAAGAAAAGAGGGTTGGCTGCTATAAGCAAATGGCCTGGAAGAAGCCCCTTGGAAGTGACCACAGAAGCAGGTGGGGGTTATATTAATAGAAATCCGAATTTAATTACATAAATAATTTCCTTGCTAATCAATTTGATGAAAGCAAAAGGTCACAAAGAGAAGGGGGAAAAAAAAGAGATTTGGAAACTAGAATCCAGGTTTAGGCAGAACAATCAGAGTATCTGCTGCCAGAGGCAGTTCTTGACATAAATGTACTCAGTTAAAGGAAACTGAAGGAAATTGGAGGATAATTGTACTGAATATGTGACTGGCCTGATGTCTTTGACATTCTAACCATTGTTAACCCACAAGGGTATATGGAGGGTTCTTCAACCACTATCCCATAGCTTAACCAGTACAGGAGGAGCCTCAGACATCAGGATTAAATCCAGACACTAAGAAGACAAATATCACAATCAGCTCTGACTCTCAAGTGACAAAAATATGAGGTCTGTCCACCACTCTGTTTTTAATTAGCTGGAAATAATATAGTTGAGAGAAATTCCAGTGTTCTTTGAGGCAGTAAAATAATGATTTTGTTAAATAAAAAATATTATGGTTATACCAAGGCTTTATTTTCCTTAACAAATTTCACTCCTTTGAAGTCAGTCATCTCTTCTTTTGAAGTATCAGTTACTGTTAAGCTGTGCCTGGAGAAAGTCTGTGAGTCAGAAGCTACATTGCCACCTGGAAGTGGCTATTGGCATTGTAGCCTCGTACCTAGCTGTGTGCTGGAATTATCTGGGAGCTTTAGAAAAACACTGATATCGGGGGCCACTCCCAGATATTCTGAATCAGTGGGTCTCTCATGCTGCTGAAGCACAGGACTTGCAAAGGTTCCCATGTCAAGTGCTGTTCGTGGACCAGCTGTGTCCGCATCACCTGGGAACCTGTTGGAAGTGCTGGAAATCAAATCCCATCCTAGGCCCACAGAGAATCAGAATCTGTACATTCACAAGACACCACGTGAATTGTAGGCACAGTGAAGTTGGACAGTCTAGAAAACTGTTTCTCAAATTACTGTCCACATTAGAATCATGAGAGGTATTTATTCTCTTTGTTTAATAAAATGCAGATTTGTGTTTTGTTTTGTTTTGTTGTTGTTGTTTTTTGTCCCCAACTTAGCTCCTGAATGAGAATCTCAGGGAGAGGGAAGATATTAGGCTGGGAGGACATGAGCCTAAGGAATCAGCAGTTTAACAATTACCCAGTGAATCTTAGGGGCATCTAAATTGAGAACCAGTGGGTGGTGGCAATAGGGAAAGGTTGGCAGAAGGGTAGAAACTTTCAATTATAAGATGAGTAAGATCTGAGTACCTAATATATAACCTGGTGACTATAGTTATTAACACTGTATTATTGTGGTATGATCGAAATTTACTGAGAGAGTAGAACTGAAATGCTCTCACCAAAGAAAATGGATAAATATATGAGGTGATGGATGCGTTAATTACCTCAATGGGCGGAGTCCTTTCATAATGTATATGTATATCAAATCATCATGTTATACACTTCAAATATCTTACAATTTTATTTGTCAGTTATACCTCAGTAAAATCGAAAAAAATAAAATAAACTGAGAAGCATCGTTTTAGAGAATGGATCTTGAGACCTTCTGATATTGCTAAGATCCTGGATCCGAAAGGCTGGGGAAGGGGTTGTAAGCAGGGCAGACAATGCCTGCCCTGAGTATTAACAGGTACAGGGGCAGCTACCCAATCACGGAGCAGCATCCTCTGCTTCCTAAGTCAAAATACGAGTAATACTAACTTTAAAGGAGAAGATGCATAGACCATTCTTTTTGTCCTCTCTTTTTAGGTACAAGTCAGATTTCAGAGTGTAATCTGAGCTATTCACCTACCTTTTCTCAAATGCCAACAGTTAACAGGTTTTGGCCCAGTTCTAGTGTTTGTTCCTCATCAGAATTTAAAATAGCCATTCTCAGAAATAAAGTTCATTGATAAGTAGGGACCTAAGAACCTCTTGTGGAAATGATTGACACAAACTTGTCTAAACGTTTTTTTCTTCTCATAACCTCAATTAAGAAGTTTGGGCTGTGTTACTAAATAGAGAAGAAGGAGCACCCCTATATGATAGCTACTCTTAGGCAACCATGGAGGCGGCATAAATTAAAACACAGTCCTGGCAAAGATCAATTCCATGCAGGACACGTCTCAGATAGTGTAATGTTTGCTTCTCTAATGCGTGTTAATATTGTCACCCAATTCCAGACTAAAAAAGAGTTTCACTGTAGCCTTTATTCGTTCTAGTAATCAGGTGAATATACATCAGCTCATGGCCATTATCATGGGTCTAGGCAGGACCTTATTTTGCTTTTGTATTAGTTTGCTAGAGTTGCCATAACAAAGCACTACAAATTTGGTGGCTTAAAGCAACAGAAATTTATTGTCTCACAGTTCTGGGGGCTAGAAATCTAAAATCAGGTCAGCAGGGCCATGTTATCTCTGAAGGCTCTAGGTGAAGATATATAGATATAGATATAGATATAGATATAGATATAGATATAGATATAGATATAGATATAGATATAGATAGATTTATTTATTTATTTATTTATTTTTGTCTCTTGGTGGCCTCTGGTGGTTGCCAGCAACGCTTGGCATTCCTTGTCTGTAGAGAAGTCATTTGGTCTCTGCCTCCATCGTCACACAGCACTCTTCCTGTGTGTTTCCACATTGTTTTCCTTCTGTGAATGTATGTGTCTGTGTTCCTTCTTTTCTTTTAAGAACACCAGTTATATTGGATTAAGGGCCCACCATACTTCAGTATAACTTAACTATTTCTGCAGCAATCATATTTCCAAATATAGTCACATATTGAAATTCTGGAAAGAACATTAATTTGGAGGGGGTACTATTCAACTCAATACAGTTTTGATGGTATTTTTTTATTTCATTACTATCAAGGCATTGACTGAGGCTGCAGTCTCATCTGAAGGCTCAACTGAGGACGGATCCACTTCTAGGCTTGCTTACATGGTTGTTGGCAGGAGTTAGTGCCTCATGAGCATTTAGACTGTGGGCCTGTTCCTTGCTGGGTGCTGGCCAGGGGCTTTCCTCAGTTACTTGCCACGTGGGTCTTTCTATACGGCAGTTCACAACATGACAACTGGCTTCCATCAGAGTGAGCTAGTGGGAAAGTGAGCAAGATAGAAGCCACAATATTTTTGTAAACCTAGTCTCAGGAGTGACATTTTAGCACTTTGGGTATATTCCATTCACTGGAAGCAAGTCACTAGGTCCAGCCCACATTCACAGGAAGAGAATTACAAAGGAGAGTGATTATCAGAAGGTAGAGATAATTGGGTGTCATCTCATAGGCTGCCTGATGCTTATGTTAGAATAAGAAGGTCAAAAGCAGTGAGGTTTTCTGTCTTGCTTCGCAGTTGGAAATCTGGAAAGACATAGTTTCAGAGGGGGACCTTTTTCCATCCATCTATGTGCAATGGCTATATGAGAGCCAAAATCTATGATATGGAATAGTTAGGCCGAGAGAAGGCTGGAGCTAGCACTCCTGTGTCTGCCTCTGCTGCTAGGTGGGTTAGCACTGACCTAGGATTCCTCCATTGCCAGCAGCCCTGCCAAAAGGCTTCTGTGACGAAGGGGAAAGTGACATCTGTTTCTCTGAGTCCACGGTGCTGATATTCTACCTAGAGGGGAGATAGAGAATATTGATGAGATTCATCGAGATGGGTCTAACCATTTAGGGCTAAAGTGGGGACAACGTGAGTAAGGGACCAAGCCCTGATCAAGCCAAGTGAATGGATCCTAAGTTTCTCTACTAAAGACCTCTGCAGTGGATGCCAGCAGGGACCCCAGCACTTAGGAAAGCACAACACAGTGTCATGCAAGCCAGTGAACCCAGACGATGACCCGAACGCTTGTATGCACAGATTTAAGGCTTCGTTCTCTGCTGTTAAGCATCTCCTACCATCGTCCAGCATTGCCTGGAGAAGAAGCAGATGGAGTTGGAGATCATCTGGAGGATTAAGTGGAGTTACCCACACCTGACTGTGTATATCAGAAGAAACTGAGGCATTTCTCAAATTTAAACTTCTGCCTGTTGTACATCAGAATGGGGAAAATTAGACTAGTTATAGGATATAAATAAGCTACATTTTCTTAATGGCTTTGAGCTGTGGTGTTTATATTTGCAATGCTTGCTATATTTGGAACTGGGACTTTTCCATGCATAATTAGTTATAAAATTAGTAATATTATATATTCAGTAATTATATCTAACTGCATAATACATTGAAGGGAGTGTACACATATGTGTGTGTGTGTGTGTGTGTGTGTGTGTGTGTATATATATCTCCTATTAGAAGGTAATTTTTTCTATGAGAAAATTGTAGAGTGTGTGTGTGTAGGTGTGTAGGTGCAGGTTATAGTATTAACTAACATAAGTAGAGTAAGCCTCACTGAGAAGATGGGACTTAAGCGAAGAGGTAAAGGAGATAAGGGAATTCGCCATGGAGAGATCTGGGGAAAGAACATTTTAGATAGAAGAAACAGCTAAGGCTCTAAGACAGGGATCACTTTATATATATAATGATATATAATATAATATTTACAAGACAGTATATATATATACGTATATATACATATATGTGTATATATATATACATGTATATGTATGTGTGTGTGTGTGTGTGTGTGTGTATATATATATATATACACACACATATATATACATAAAACATCACTAAACATGCTCCAGCCACAAATAACTGTGATCTCTTGGGTCTAGTGTTAGGGATAACAGTGTAGACCTACAAGGCTTACAGAAAGACAAACGTGAAAAAATAAAACTTTGTGTAGTCTCTCTGATAACAGTGGGTTATTTACAATACAGAATTGATAGTTCAATGAAGAATAATGTTGACTGTGATACCTGGCTTGGAGGGAAAATGTCTTAGTCAGAATAGGCTAGGTAGATCTGCACTAAAACCAAATCTTGAAATCTCAGTGGCTCATTGCAGAAAACATTTTTGTTCTTCATACAAAAGAGATGCTTCCATCTCACCAACACAGCTCTCTTGAAATAATGCTCAGGGATTGAGGCTGTTTCCATTTTATGGCTTTGCCATCTTGCTGTGGATCTTCCATGAGCTTTCCAGAGCAAAGGAATAGAGTTCTTGGAAAATCACACTGTTCCTTTACCCTTAGGCCCAGAAGTGACTCATGTCACTTATGCTTAAGTTCACTGGCTGGAACCAGTCACACGTCCCAGTGTAACCACAAGGGTCATTGAGAAATGCAGTCTTCTGTGTGCTAGGGAAAAGGAAAAGGAACAGGGCCTAGTAAAAACAGAACTGTCTCTCATACAGGAGGGAAGAAATCAGCCAGGCAGCTTAACCTTGAGTTAGGTCCTGAATGGAAGCAATTTTAACCAGCTCTAAAGAGGTGGTTCTTGATAATTAAAGTGGGTTTTTTGTTCTTGTTTCATTTGGTTTTTTAAAGTTTTTCATGTATCTCAATTTCTTCTTCCTCTAATTCTAATGATGTCTTTTGGTCATTAATGGCTTATTTTCCCTCTCTTAAAGGAACTAAGCCCATAATACACAATCAACAAATACACAAACTTATTAAATTAAGAGATGGCAACTTTGAACTCAATCAGCCCTGACATTTGTTAGTTTTACTAAAGATTTAGTGAGGAAAGAGATAAAAGAATAAGTGAGTAGAAAGTTCCACTAATAGCTAACAATTTATCCATCTTTCATCTTCCTCCAAAGTAGCCATAATTAAGGGCTGATGATGTCATCATCTGTAATAATACCTCTATTTGTATCTCCCTTTCAACTTTGCAAAGTGTGCTCCATCTGCTATCTCACTACATCTTCACATCATGCAGAGACAGCAAGGCAGGCATTGTCCCCATTCTGCAGATTAGGAAATGAGATGCTGCGATGTTAGGTGAGCTGCCTAAGATCTGCAACCGGTCCTTATGTTGTCACTGGGACCCAGATCGCCTAACTTCCTGTCCTGTGCTTTTCCCCTAGAACTTAAGAGGTCCTTGACAAATGGAACTCATTCCTATAAGCAAGATAAGTCTACTTTTTAATTTACTTAACATGGAGAAATCCTAGTTGGCCATTATAATGCAATAAGAGCATAATTTTCAAAAACCCTCATCCAGTGGTGTGCAGTTTTATGAACTCTTCTGGAAGTGAGTGGGTTATAAGGCTTAGCTGCACAGAGGCATGTGCTCAGGGGTCGGGAAAGCTGTTTTGTGAAGGGCCAGATAGTGAGTTGTTAAGCTTTGCAGCTGTATGATCTTTGTTGCATCTCCTCCTCCTCCTCCTCCTCCTCCTCCTCCTCCTCCTCCTCCTCCTCCTCCTCCTCCTCCTCCTCCTCCTCCTCCTCCTCCTCCTATTTCAGTAGTGACTGTAGCTTACAGGCTGTTCAGAAATAGGCCACAGGTTGTGCCACAGGCCCTGCGTTAGGACACTGCTTGTCCACAGCAGATAAGACAGTGATCACACCACTGACTGCGTAGCATACATTTGTTGCTGCCTCCTGCAGGCATTCCATCTGCTTTGGATTACCTGCTTGCCAGTTTTTCTTAAGGCCACAAATTGCTCACCTTCAGGTGAGATATACCCCTTTTGTCTCTGAATTTCTTGTCCTGCCAGTTGCTGTGCCGTGTCTCCCTTCTGGCACGTGGCTGGATCTGTGACTTGGTATCGTGCATTTATTTTTGAGCTCTCCTTGCAGTTGTGAGCCATGGGGCATGACGCTCCCTTTCTTCTCTAGATAACTGCACATCTGCTGCCTCTTTTCTCATGTTGGGCCTCTCCAAAGTGCCCTTCCCACCTCATTTTATAAATTTCCCCTCTTCTTATCCTGTTTGTTACCTCTTGTGAACGCCTGTGAGGGTGGAGGTTGGGGTATCTAGGAGGTCAGTCAGGGGCATCAATTGTGAAAGGCCAGGGAGCTTCCCCGAGCCTCGTTTGTTGGTTCCCTCCCGGAGCCCTGGCAGTGGCTGTGGGCAAGGGCAGTGCTGGAGGCCCGGAGGTCACTACTCTCAGGAGATCGAAGCCTGCCTGTCAGAGATGCGTGAGCTGTGTTAGCGCTCCACTGTTCTGCGATGGAGATCAGTCACTTTTTATAAGTTTCTCCTAGTGACTTGTGTGTGTGTGTGTGTGTGTGTGTGTGTGTGTGGCTAATACGTGTTTTGTTTTGTTCTTTAAATTAAAGTTTATTGGGGCGACAATTGTTAGTAAAGTTACATACATTTCAGGTGTACAATTCTGTAACACATTGTCTATATCTCACATTGTGTGTTCACCACCCAGAGTCAGTTCTCTTTCCATCACCATATATTAGACCCCGTTGACCCTCTTCTCGAGCTGCCCTTGCCACTTAGCCTCTGGTAACCCCTAAACTATTCTGTGTCTATGAGTTTTTGTTCTTTCAATTGTTTGTCTTGTTCTTTTGTTGTTTTTGGTTTATATACCACATGTCAGTGAAATAATATGGTTCTCGACTTTCTCTGTCTGACGTATTTCATTTAGCATTATAATCTCAAGATCCATCCATGTTGTCACAAATGGTCCTATTTCATCTTTTCTTACCACGAATAGTATTCCATTGTGTATATATACCACAACTTCTTTTGTCCATTCATTTATCCAAGGAAATTTTGGTTATTTCCAGGTCTTGGCCACCGTAGAAAGCTGCAATAAACATTGGAGCACACTTATCTTTATGGATTAATGTTTTCAGATTTTTGGGTAGATACCCAGGAGAGGGATTGCTGGGTCATACGGAAATTCTATTCATAATTTTTTGAGGAACCTCCACACTGCTTTCCATCATGGCTGCACCAATCTGCATTCCCACCAACAGTGTATGAGGGTTCCTTTTTCTCCACAGCCTCTCCAGCACTTGTTACTATTTGTCTTGTTGGTGATAGCCATTCTAATTGGGGTGAGGTGATATCTCATTGTGGTTTTTATTTGCATTTCTCTGATGATTAGTGATGTTGAGCATTTTTTTATATGTCTATTGGCCATTTTTATGTCCTCTTTGGAGAAATGTCTCTTTAGGTCCTCTGCCCATTTTTCAATTGGGTTGTTTGGTTTTTTGTTGTTGAGTTGCATGAGTTTCTTGTATATTTTGGATATTAGCCCCTTATCAGAAGCACTGTTTGCAGAAATCTTCTCCCATTCAGTTGGTTGCCTCTTTATTTTGTCAATGGTTTCTTTTGCTGTGCAGAAGCTTTTAAGTTTGATATAGTCCCATTCATTTATTTTAGCTTTGACTTCCATTGCCTTTGGAGTCAAATTCATAAAATGCTCTTTGAACGCAAGGTCCATAAGTTTAGTGCCTATGTTTTCTTCTATGCAGTTTATTGTTTCAGGTGTTATGCTTAAGTCTTTGATCCATTTTGAATTAATTTTGGTACATGGTGACAGATAGCAGTCCAGTTTCATTCTTTTGCACATGGCTTTCCAATTCTGCCAGCACCATATATCGAAGAGGCTGTCTTTACTCCATTGTATTGTTTTTGCTTTTTTGTCAAAAATTATCTGTCCTTATTTATGTGGGTTTATTTTTGGGTTCTCAGTTCTATTCCATTGGTCTATGTGTCTGTTTTTCTGCCAATACCATGCTGTTTTGATTATTGTTGCCCTGTAGTACAAGCTAAAGGCAGGGAGTGTGATACCTCCAGCCTTGTTCTTTATTCTTAAGATTGCTTTGGCTATTCGGGGTCTTTTGTGGTTCCATACAAATCTGATGATTTTTGTTCTATTTCTTTAAAAAATGCCATTGGGGTTTTGATGGGGATTGCATTAAATCTGTATGTTGCTTTGGGTAATATGGCCATTTTAACTCTGTTGATTCTTCTAATCCATGAGCATGGAAAGTCTTTCCATTTCTTTGTGTCTTCAAGTTCTTTTAAAAATGTCATGTAGTTTTCAGCATATAGGTCTTTCACATCCTTGGTTAACTTTATTCCTAGGTATTTTATTCTTTTTGTTGCAATTGCAAAAGGAATTTTTTTTTTTAATTTCTTTTTCTGAGATTTCATTGTTAGTATATAGAAATGCAGTGGACTTTTGTATGTTGATTTTGTAGCCGGCAACTGTACTGTATTCATTTATTATTTCTAATAGCTTTTTGATGGAGTCTTTAGGGTTTTCTCTATATAGTATCATGTCTTCTGCAAAGAGTGACAGCTGAACTTCTTCGTTCCCAAGTGGATCCCTTTTATTTCTTTGTCTTGCCTGATTGCTCTGGCGAGGACTTCCAATACTATGTTGAAAAGCAGAGGTGATAGGGGACAGCACTGTCGTGTTCCTGAATGTAGAGCAAAGGGCTTCAGTTTTTCACCATTAATTATGATATTAGCTGAAGGTTTGTCATATATGGCCTTTATTATGTTAAGATATTTTCCTTGTATAAGATATTTTCCGTCCTCCTATTTTATTAAGTGTTTTAATCATAAATGGATGTTGTATCTTGTCAAATGCTTTTTCTGCATCAATTGATATAATCATATGATTCTTGTCCTTTATTTTGTTTATATGATGTATCACATTGATGGATTTGCTTATGTTGAACCATCCTTGTGCCCCTGGGATGAACCCCTCTTGATCGTGATGAATAATCTTTTTAATGTATTGTTTGCATTTGATTTGCTAGACTTTTTGTTGAGGATTTTTGCATCTGTATTCATCAGAGATATTGGTCCTTACCAAGTTTTGGTATCAGGGTAATGTTGGCCTCATAAAATGAGTTAGGGAGTATTGTCTCTTCTTCAATTTTTTTGGAAGAGTTTGAGCAGGATTGGTATTAGATCCTCTTTGAAGTTTTGGTAGAATTCACTAGTGAAGCCATCTGGTCCTGGACTTTTGCTTTTGGGAAGGTTTCAGATGACTGATTTAGTTTCTTTACTGGTGATCGGTCTATTTAGATTTTCCAGTTCTTCATGATTCAGCCTAGGAAGGCTATATGTTTCTAAGAACTCGTCCGTTTCTTCTAGGTTATTAAATTTGGTGGCATATAGTTCTTCATAGTATTCTTGGATGATCGTTTGTATTTCTGTGGCATCCGTGATACATCCGCTCTTTCATTTCTGATTTTATTAGTCTTTTCTCTTTTTATCTTAGTGAGTCTAGCCAAGGGTTTGTCAGTTTTATTAAATCTTTTCAAAGAACCAGCTCTTTGTTACATCAATTTTTTCTATTGTCTTTTTGTTGTCTATTTTATTTAATTCTGCTCTGATTTTTATTATTTCCTTTCTTCTGCTGACCGTGGGTTTCATTTGTTCTTCTTTTTCTAGTTAAGGTGTAACATGAGGTTATTTATTTGGGAGTTTTCTTGTTTCTTGATATAGGCCTGTAATGATATAAGTTTTCCTCTTAAAACTGCTTTCGCTGCATCCCAAAAATTTTGGTAGGATGTATTTTCATTGTCATTTGTTTCTATGTATCTTTTGATCTCTCCTCTAATTTCTTCTTTGACCCAGTTGTTCTTTAAAAGTATGTTGTTTAATCTTCATGTATTTGTGGATTTTCGTGCTTTCTTTTTGCATTGATATCCAATTTCAAAGCCTTGTGATCAGAAAATATGCTTGGTATGATTTAAATCTCCTTAAATTTGCTGAGGCTAGTTTTATGTCCCAATATATGGTTTGTCCTTGAGAATGACCCATGTACACTAGCAAAAAACGTATAGTCTGATGTTTTAGGATGAAGTGCTCTATAAATATCGTTTATGTCCATTTCATCTAATGTATCAGTTAGGGCTGCTATTTCTTTACTTATTTGGATGGTCTATCCATAGCTGTCAATGATGTTTTTAGATCCCCTACTATAAATGTGTTTTGGTCAATTTCTCCCTTTAGTTCTGTTAGTAGTTGCTTGGTATATTTTGGTTCTCCCTGATTGGGGGCATAAATATCGATGACTGTTATGTCTTCTTATTGTATAGTCCCCTTTACCATTATGAAATGTCCATCTTTGTCTCTTGTTACCTTTTTTATCCTGGCATCTGTTTCATCTGATATCAGTATGGATATACCTGATTTTCTCTGGATACCATTTGCTTGGAGTGTCAATTTCCACTGCTTCACTTTGAGTCTATGTTTGTCATTGTAGCTGAGATGTATCTCTTGGAGGCAGTATATGGTTGGGTTTAGTTTTTTGATCCAATCTGCTACTCTGTGCCTTTTTATTGGTGAGTTCAGTCTATTTTCATTTAGGGTGATTATTGATATGTGAGGATTTCCTATCATTCTATCTTTAGTTTTCTGCTAAGACTGTGTCTCCATTGTTTCTTTGCCTTTTTGTTGTTGTCTATTATTTCTGTGTAGTGGTAGTCTATGATTTTCCCCTCTGTTTTCTCTCTCTCTCTTTTAAAGATTTTATTGGGGAAGGGGAACAGGACTTTATTGGGGAACAGTGTGTACTTCCAGGACTTTTTTCCAAGTCAACTTGTTGTCCTTTCAATCTTAGTTGTGGAGGGTGCCATGCAGCTTCAAGTTGTTGTCCTTTCAGTCTTAGTTGTGAAGAGTGCAGCTCAGCTCCAGGTCCAGTTGCCATTACTAGTTGCAGGGGGCGCAACCCACCATCCCTTGCGGGAGTCGAACTGGCAACCTTGTGGTTGAGAGGACGCACTCCAACCAACTGAGCCATCAGGGAGGCATCTCAGCTCAAGGTGCCGTGTTCAATCTTAGTTGCAGGGGGCGGAGCCCACCATCCCTTGCTAGACTCCAGGAGTTGAACCGGCAACCTTGTGGTTGAGAGCCCACTGGCCCATGTGGGAATCGAACCGGCAGCCTTCGGAGTTAGGAGCATGGAGCTCCAACCGCTGGAGCCACCGGGCCGGCCCAGGAACGTACATTTTTGAAGCAGATAGATTCATACACCAGCTGTTCAAATGCAGAATAAATACAAATCTACAACTTTTCAAGGGGATGCCACAGGGGCATGGGAGAGATTCTTAATTCTTCAGGGGGAAGGGACAGCTAGGAAAGATATCAGAAAGGAAATGATGTCTGAGCGGAGTAGAAGAAGAGAATGAGGAAGATGTCAAGGCTGAGGGGATAATGTGCACAGAGGTGTAGTAGGTAGTAACGTGACCAGGCATTACCCAGAGCATAATGTGACTTCACATGTGGTGTCTAGGAAGGAGGGGCCATAAGGTGCGAACGTAGAAATGTGCCGGAAAGTACTCTGTGCTGTGGTATAAAGTGTGTTAATCCTGGAGGCAGTGGTGACTAAGTGTGGCAAAGCAGTGGCGCCGGAGGTGGGTGTTTTTGAAAGATCTCTTAGGCTGCATTGTGGAGGTTGGACTGATGAAATCTAAGATTGCAGCAGGAGGTGATTGTGGTTGTTCTGCAAAAGATGGTAAATATCAGAGTTAGGACAATAACAGAGTGGGTGGCAAAAGGGAACAGGTTTAAAAAATTATTAGGAAACAACAGCACTCGATAACTGATTATGAATGTGAAATAAGGAAAGATCCAGAACAATTTCCAAGTTAATGGCTTGGAAGTTGGGAAATGTTGTCCAACAATACTGGAAACACTGAGAGAGGAGCAGGGAGGAAATTAGGAGGCCAGATGATTCATTCCATTTCAGGCATGCCAGATCTGAAAATCTCCTGGGATGTCCACGTGAAGGTGTTGGTGTACAGTAGGAAAAGCTGGGTTGAAGGTCAGGAGCAGTGACTCAGCGGGAGATGCTTGGGAAACATCAGTAACTAGTTATTGGTCGAGGCCATGGGTTTAGATGTGATTGTCCTAGGAGAATTTGGAGCTTGAGAAGTAAACAGGAGCAAAAAAACCCCCAAGGAATGCCACCTTATTAAGATGCCTGATGAAGAGCCTGCAATAGCAATAAGAGATGAAGAAGGAATGGTCAGAGAAATAGGAATATAATTGGAACCATGTGCCATTACGGGAGGCAGGGGAGAAGAGAGTTTGAGTCTAGTGAGAGAAGGATGGAAAAACAATGATTTTATGTAGAAAATAGGAGATCATTTATTAGAAACAGTTCAGTAGAGTAGTGGAAGTAGAAGCTAGAATGGAGTGATTTAACCAGTGAATAATTAAAGGAGAAAATGTAAATATTGAATGTAAAGGCTTTGAAAACACTTTATTTGCAAATATATAGTAGAGTTTTATCAATGTATAATGTTAGGATAGACTTGGAACTATCCTTCAAAATAATTTACCTGTATTTAATTTACATATCTCAATGACAATAGAATCATAGGTAATAGTGTCAGTAGATTCATAATAGAACCTACAACAACCTCTTATTCTCAATACAAATCCCCTCTATAGCTCTACCCTGTTTCCCCGAAAATAAGACCTAGCCAGACAATCAGCTCTGATGCATCTTTTGGAGCAAAAATTAATATAAGACCCGGTCTTATTTTCCCATAATATAAGACCAGGTATAATACATAATACAATATAATATATAATATAATATATATAATATAATACAATATAATATATAATACTGGGTCTTACATTAATTTTTGCTCCAAAAGTCACATTAGTGCTGATTGTCAGGCTAGGTTTTATTTTCCGGGAAACACGGTATTTATCTGCTGCAGGAAATTCATTACTTAAAACAATTCCTGTCCATTTACTGAATAACTACAGTTATTAGAGGCCCTATTAGGATTTTCTGTTTTTATGTCCTGGGCCGCTTCTTAGCCCTGGACAGTTCACAGACCTTCTTTTCTTGCCAGCAGGAAGACAGACACACTTGGCCTCTGTCACCAGTCACACTGTTCCCTGAGATTTTCCTATTATCCCTGCTCCTGAATTTGAAGAGCAAGAAACCATATCCTTGTCTCTCCTTTACCTGGTTTCTTCAAAGTTTATCACATACGCCCTTTGTGATTTCAAGGGTTTGGGAAACTTTTGTTAATGACTACAGAGAAGTAAACAAGATTGGAAAAATAACAAACCTGGCAAAGTGTCAGCTTCAGAGGTCATGGAGTTAAGATCTTTGGTTATGAGTGGGTGTAAGTGGGCCTTACCCATCTACGCCTATGACAGGGCTCATGAAGTCACCTGTTTCATGTATCTTCCCCCTGATTCCATGTCCTCATGTTCTTCATGACCTTTCTACCAGGAAGACTTGAAGGGGACATGATGACAGACCAAGAGGCCTCCCTTTGTCATGGCTCTGAGAACCAACAGGCTAAATGATCCCCATTCCATGGGCCTCAGCCCTCAAAGAAATGGTCACCTTTATGTATTACCTCACAGTTGTTTTCCACTTAGAGCTGAAATAGAAATCCTAATTCTAAAATACAAATATTTTCCATCCTTCCCAGTCCAATCTCATTTGTTAACTTGACATTCTTTTTTATGATCTGTAAGTCATTGGTTTAAACATAGACTGGAGCAGAACCAAGGAAAGAGGCCTTTGGAGACCATCTTTTGTGTCCTAATCAATCCACTAACTAATGTTCTTTAGGAGGAATCATTCAAACACCCATTTAACTGTTTTTTAATTCAGTTTCCATTGTATCATTGTGTTCGTTAAGTAGTATGAGAAATGCTTTGCTGAAATTCAGATGTACTGCGATGAGAGAGGATGGTATAGTGGTTACAGGTATAGGATCTGGAGCCAGACCTACTGGGTTTTTTTTGTTGTTGTTTTTTTAATTTATTTTTTAAATTTATTGGGGTGACAATTGTTAGTAAAATTACATAGATTTCAGGAGTACAATTCTGTATTATATCATCTATAAATCCCATTGTGTGTTCACCACCCAGAGTCAGTTCTCCTTCAAAGGCAATGGAAGTAAAAGCTAAAATAAACGAATGGGACTATATGAAACTTAAAAGCTTCTGCACAGCAAAAGAAACCATCGACAAAATAAAGAGGCCACCAACTGAATGGGAGAAGATTTTTGCAAACAGTGCCTCCGATAAGGGGCTAATATCCAGAATATACAAGGAACTCATGCAACTCAACAACAAAAAAACAAACAACCCAATTGAAAAATGGGCAGAGGACTTGAAGAGACATTTCTCCAAAGAGGACATACAAATGGCAAATAGACATATGAGAAAATGCTCAACATCACTAATCATCAGAGAAATGCAAATACAAACCACAATGAGATATCACCTCACCCCAGTCAGAATGGCTATCATCAACAAGACAAATAGTAACAAGGGTTGGAGAGGCTGTGGAGAAAAAGGAACCCTCATACACTGTTGGTGGGAATGCAGACTGGTGCAGCCGTTAGGGAAGGCAGTGTGGAAGTTCCTCAAAAAATTACGAATAGAATTACCATATGACCCAGCAATCCCTCTCCTGGGTATCTACCCAAAGAATCTGAAAACATTTATACATAAAGACACGTGTGCTCCAGTGTTCACTGCAGCTTTGTTTACAGTGGCCAAGACATGGAAACAGACCTACTGGTTTTGAATCCTAGCTCTTCAGTTTACTAGCTCTGAGATCATGTGCAGGTTACTTCAACTCTCCATGTTTCAGCTTTATTATATACAAAAGGAGGAAATATTGATGTCTCAGAGTTTTCTCATAGGGTTTTCATGAGGATTAAATAAAATAATCCCCATAAAGCACTAGATAGCAAGTAACCAATAAGTGTTAGCTTTTAAAAACATATAATGGTAACTCTCAACTGGGGCAGGGGAGAACATTGAATAATCAGAATCTCCATGTAGGTGATGGGACAGGAAATATACTTCAGAAAAAAGCTCCAGTTTACTCTAACACATCACTCCAACATCTTGGTTAAGAGTCAGTGGTATTTAATTTTCCTCTTTTCAGCTGTACAGCCATGCGCCGCATAATGACATTTTCACCTGTTGGTTGATGGTGGACCACATATACGACTGTGGTTCCATAAGGTTATAATGGATTATAACCAAAAACTTATTTGCAAGGTTGAAAGGAAAGGCTGGACCTGATTACGATGTTGAATTTATTGCTAGCTCTGGGTCGTTTAAATAGCCAAGGAGGCTCAGCACGCTGCTCATGCACTGTGTATGGGTGGGTGGCTAGGGCCAGGAGGTGGCAAGGGAGCCAGGGGAGAGGGCTGGGAAGGTCAGGAGCCCAGGAGCCCATTCCTGTGTGCAGGTGCGCATGTACACACACACACACACACACACACACACACACACACACACACTTCTCTCTATTTCTCTTTATCTCTCTTTCCTCCCTGTCCCCACCCCTCACTCTGTTCCCTATCCCCTTTCTCTCTTCTCCCCCATCCCTTTAATTCATTTTCATATCCAGCTTTGTCTCTTTGGGTCTCCCCTTTCTTCCTTCCCATTCCCCCTTACTCCTTCCCTCCTCCTGAAGTTTACTCTCCCTCTGAGGGCACCTCCCTCCACAGCCCTCCCTCTGCCCCCCAGTGTGCACACACAGATACTTTTATATCCTATTTTTGCTCTACCTTTTTTTATGTTTAGGTATCTTTAGATACACAAATACCATGTGTTAAATTACTAACAGTATTCAGTACAGTAGCATGCTGTATATATTTGTAGCCTAGGAGCAACAGGCTGTACCATATAGCCCAGGTGTGTAGTAACATATACCATCTAGGTATATGTTAGTAGGCTCTGTGATGGTCACATAATAACAAAATCACCTAACAACGCGTTTCTCAGAACATATCCCTGTTAAGTGACACGTCTGTATTATCACTAAAAATAAAAAGAAATCTGACTTAATCTGTTATAGGCTGAATTGTATCCCCCCACCCCCCAATTCCTTTGTTGAAGTCTTAATCCCCAGTGCCTAAGAACATGATTATATTTGGAGATAGGGTCTTTAAAGAGGTGATTAAGTTAAAATTAAGTCATCAAGATGGGCCCTAATCTGATATGACTGGTATCCTTAGAAGTGGAAATTTAAAGACAGGTAAAAAGGGAGAACCATATAAAGACATAGGGAGAAAAGGTGGCTGTGTTAAGCCAAGGAGAGAGGCCTCAGATTTCTAGTCTCCAGAATTGTGAGAAAATACATTTCTGTTGAGTCACCCAGTCTGTGGTACTCTGTTATGGCAGCCCTAGCAAACTAATACCGTGTTTCCCCAAAAATAAGATCTAGCCAGACAATCAGCTCTAATGCGTCTTTTGGAGCAAAAATTAATGTAAGACCTGGTCTTATTTTACTTTAATATAAGACCGGGTCTTATAATATCATATCATATCATATATCATATCATATCATATATCATATCATATCATATCATACCAGGACTTATATTAATTTTTGCTCCAAAAGATGCATTAGAGCTGATTGTCCAGCTAGGTCTTATTTTCGGGGAAACACAGTACATAATCTAATTGACTCCACTTCATGCCTAGGGCATTTTAAAGGATTTCCAAGCCAATCTTTGTTAATCCCATCTAGAATTGTGTCTAGAATCAATAACTCAGTTTATGGCATGTGATTTTCAAGATCTATTTTCTTTACCCATTTAAAGATTGGGTATGTACATCTATACAGCTTTTCAGCACTTCCCTTGTCCACCACAAATCACTAATACAAGCTCTTTTTCTATCCCGGATGTAATCTGTATGGGTAATGAGATTCAAGCTCATTTAGAGTAATTATATACTCTCTTTTTATCCCTTACCCAATCTCAGGCTTCAGTTGCCTCTTCACAAGTGTGTTCCCTCTTCCCAGTCAGTCATGTTCATAAAGATAATAAAAGCAAATTATTAATAGAATGTGAGCAAGTCCATCTTCTTGCTGTCATTTTTTACAAGCAATGGGTTTATGGAATTCTTGTTCTTGTTCTGAATATATTTAGTGTTGTGGTCTTTTGAATTCTTGTTAGCTTTATGTTAATCTGGGCTTTATTCTGTCTACCCTGTTATAACAGGTTGTCAGCACCCTTCTGTATTTTTCTGGACTGTGCCTCCCTGGCTGTCCTTCATATGATGGAAACATTGAACTTAGAGTCAAAACATTAAGGTATCATCTATTGCTTGTGACTTGGGTCAAGTTGCTTAATCTGAGGTCTTTTTTTGTTTGTTTTTTGTTTTTTACTGTAAAACATAGCTAAAAAATACTGTGTTTTATAAGGGAAGCCATTATAGAATTATGGTTTAATTATATAATATATGAAAGGCACTGTAAATTACATATTTCATATATATGTATATATAAAACTTTATTACAATTATTTTTAGACATAGCCTTTCAGTTCTGAGTTTAAGACATATTTATGATATCTCATCAGTCTCTTAATTACTTATTTTTCATTTTTATTTATTTTTTAACAAACTCTCATTTTACAAAATTCAAAGCATAAAAAAGAGTACATAGTGAAAAGTCTCTTTCCTCCTCCTCAGTCTCCCAGCACTTAGTGCCCCTCTTTGGGAGAAACCCATATTTCTTAATGGATGCTTCCAGAAATATTCTATGTATATTCATACTTTTTCTCCCTTCCCCTCCTTTTTTTACTCAAATACTGACATCGTATGAATTCCTTCCCTATACTACCATCTTTTCTTTCTCATAGTGCCACAGTTTCTTTGCTGGGAATTTCCTCTCCTCACTGAGTCATCTACCCGTCTAAATTCTCTTATTTGGGATCAGAGGTTTCTTTTCTCTTAGTTTTAAGAACTATCCTTAAATAGTCTCTAGTGCACACCTAACTTTGCATAGTATTGTGACAAGTTACTTTCCCTCTAATCTTTAATGGAAAAAGAAATTACCATTTTTGGCAGCAAGAAATATATTTCGGTTCTTGCAAACCAAATATAAGATCTAGGTTTGTATAGAGGTTGTGTTTTAATGTTTTCATGAAAGGCTTCATAGCACAGTGGAAAGAGGGCCTGAATTTAATTAAGTCAGCCAGACCTAAGACCTAGCTCTGCAGCTTTTAAACTGTTGGACACTGGGTAAGTTCCTGAACTTCATCTCACGGAGTCTATCCATTTCCACATTGAAAAGTGGAACTAATAAAAAATTACCTCAAAGATTAAATTACATAATGTTTATGTAGTGCCAGGTATATCGTACTTGCTTCATAAATATTGATCCTAATACTGCTTTACACGTATTGCATAATTTTCTCTTTTATAATTGAGAATATTCCAAATCGTAATCAATAAATATTTCTTGCTTACCTACATTTTAGGGCACTGCCATAGATGGTAAAGATACAAAATGAGAAGTATATATATATATCCCACCCCTCCTTCAAGGTGATTATAACTTAATTCGGGAGGCAAAACATATCCAAAATACAATAAGTGGCAGAACGTGACTGTGCTTAGACTAGGAATAAATAATTTTATGAGAAAAAATAGAAAGAAAAGACTTTAACATAAAGGAATAAGAGATGAAACCATGTGCTAAATACAAAATACTGTGTTACAATATCTAGTGCTGTTATTCCAAAATTATGAGTAGCTCAATATTTAGAGGAGAAGGCAGTGAATAGAAAACCAGTGCAATGAAAACAACGATTTATGCAGTTTTATTTTGTTGTTTTAAATAAGGAGTATGCTCTGAATTCCTGTCATCCTAGAACAAAATTAATTCCCTTTCAACAAGAACTATTTCGTTTTATTCTATTATATAGAATGTAGGAAATTTGCTAAAAGGTACAGCTTAAATTTGAAGACTTTATATATTCCCTCTCGTTTGAATTCATTATAGTAAATACAAGACATTAGACTAACAGTCAGTGGAAACTCATTTCTTGTTGACATACTGGTAGCTGCACTTCTGTAAACTCTCCTTATTGAAGTTATTTGTCCAGGGTCTTTAAAAAAGCAGCAGCAGCAACAACAACAAAAACAGCTCATGACTCAGATTGTACTTACTAAAACAAGAAGCAAATAAAGCTGCCTTGATTACATTCATGAGGTAATTCAGTCAAACTATACTGCAGGAAACCTGGACTACAATAGCTCAAATCTCAGTGTAGCGGGATAATCAGGGTAGAGAATTTATTGTGGGGGCGATTAAAAATTGCATCAGAGAAATAATGATCCGTCCTTTAATTACTTTCCTTTGTAGTGAGCTTAAGTCAATATCAACTGTTTGTTTTATTCAAGCTCCTTTATTTTTCTTTTTTTAAAGAACACATTGCGTGACTATGTAAGTACAAGAACCAAGAGAAACTCATGAGCATTTGGCAGGTAAGGTAGAAAGCACTATAAAAGTGACATACATTTGGTCCCTGCAAAGAAAGCCTTGTGCTGTGGCAAAAACTTAACAGGCCATCGAGAATAAGAGTCACAGTGAGATTATTATCTTTTCCCCCCATTTTTATTGAAAATATGGTAAAATTGTGATAAATATTTGAGAATGGAGAAAGTTTGAGATTATGTATGCATTGGTGTTTCTAAGTGAATTTTCTGAGTGTCCCTTTGAATGCAGCTGTGTAGAAGAGTAACCTAATTAGTTGACACTTTTAATCTTTCTCTGGGCTCTCATTGTTAGTGCCAAGTGTTATTACTATTACTATTTTATTTTTTGCCAAGGAAAATGAGGAAATGAGTATAGCTTTTTAAAAACAAAGGATGCTCCAGAAGCAAACCCAAAGATCCCATCCCATGCCAAGTTGGAAAGAACATATGGATGTGAAAGAAAACAACTTTGAGGGTGGCCTGTGCTGAGAGCACATCTTGTGATCTGCTAGGGACATTGCACCTGGTTCCCAACACGGATGCCACAGACAAATAAAACCACATACTTCATTTGGGTGTGGCATCATACTGAGGCAAAGGCTCCTTTAAATTAGATTCCTTTGAATGCTTAAATTTATACATGACTTGAAAGGCAATCCAGAAACAGTCTAGGTGTTTATTCTAATGACATAAGGGACTTAATTCCTCCTTGGGATGGCAGGAATTGTGTCATAGACCTTCTTTAAAGATTGTGTCTCTGCACTGGGGAAGCCACTCTGTCACCAACAGTGGTGAAATAGCTCTGAAAAGAGTTATGCTGCCATGTTGCTAAATCGTGTCGTCCTGCCTCCTCCCAGCCGATGCTAAAGTTACACAAGGGATTTGTCTCGTGAGTCTGTAGCCTCCGTAAACCAATCGGTAGGTAGCGTAGTGAACAACTAAGATCATTGGCACCGGGGAGAGACAGTTTGGGATTGAGTCCTGGCTTTGCCACATACTCACTACGTGGCTTAACCACACTCCGTGCTTCAGTTTCCACATCACTGCCTTTCTCATTATGTTGTTATGAAGATTAAATAAAATAATATAGCAAAAGTGCTAAAATAACTGGCGTTTAGTAAGCACTCATTAAATTCAGGCATTATTGTTATTGCTATATAATAAAGACTATGAAATCATATTTCATTTAAATATTCAGAGAATGAGGTATTTTATAAATGATCAAGAATTAAATGGAAACTTCTTTTTGTCAAAATCCTTGTAAATATTACTGCAATTCTTATAGAAATATATACTCATGACATTTCCTAAAACTAGTATAGTAAAAATAATGTAATATCTGATGATAATCCTGCAATGTCTCTGGATATCCTTTTGAACATGATTTATCATTGTAAAGAAATGAAACAGGTATAGGAATTTGGAGTTAATATACTCGTACATTGACCCAAGTAATCCCCTTGAAGAATTAAAAATTTTTTAATATATATCTTATATGAGTTTTCCTTATACAATTTACCTTTCAAAGCAGAAAACCAGACACAAGTCCAACTGGATGGTTCCAGTTAGTTGGTTATATTGCTCAATGAAATTTCACTGTTTTTCTAAAATTGTTCATACTTTCTTGAATATTCACATCCTTGGAATATGGGGTTTTGGATACATTTCTCAAAAACTGATACTTAAGTTGTTGTTGTTTGAGTATAAATTCCTGTATAAAAGATGGAGGCTTATAAGGCACAGCCAAGATACATATATTCAGAAATTTAAATACCTATTTGATAAGTTAAATTTTCAACCAAAAAGCTAGATAAGTAATATAAGAACGATGACATAACTATAGACCCATAGGATTTAAAAATGATAAGGGAACACTATCCACGATTCTTTGCTAACCTATTTGAAAAACTTTATGAAATATGTAATTTTTCTAGGAAATTTATAAATTGTAAAAAAAAGGAAACAGGGAGAAGTTAAAGCAACAAAGAAACAAATAACCGCAAAAGTAATCAACAAAGTTGTCAAAGAATTGTTCCTTTTCCTGTGCCTCCCCGTAGGTCTTACAATAAATTTCTAGACAAACTTTTTAGAATAAATTATGTTTATGCTAATGAAATTACAGAGCACACATAACTATGGACGTGGTAGTTCAATCATTACATGTGGCTAGCATAATCTACTAAAGCTTGACAAAGATAGCAAGCAAATATAAAATTATAGGATACAAAATCATAAATAAAACTCCATCAGGCCATTAAAAATAGCACATATTTTAGGAATACAGTGATCGTTCAACATTAGGAAATAGTGATTCTGTATAATTGAAGAGTTGTGGTTAAACCTAAGAACAAAGATCAAAGACACAGAGAGTGCTTCTAGCCAATGAATATCATACCCCTTTAAATAAGACCCAATAGATTAACTAAACACTCCTCTCTTATATGTCAGTCCTTATTTTATTTTTTTGTGTCTTTTGGAACTTGATAAAAAACCAGGGAGCCTGCTGCTCTTCCTCTTTGTTTCAGGAGATAGTGTTAAAAACAAAATTCTTTCACAGGTACCAGCAATGTTCAAAATAAGTCCTTCAAACTCAACAGTCTTCCAGTTGTGCCTCAAATAGAGAAGCGAAGGACTGTTAACTGAAGTTCTGTTGATATTAAAAAGGTTACAAGAGCAATCTTTACCACTCACCACCTTATGTTTATGCAGCACTCTTTCCCTGAGTCCACCCTCAAGACTGAGAAGCTGTAGGCAGAGTCTCTTGGTTGAAATAAACTAAAGTGGAGTTTGAAAATTCGCTTTTTACTCATATGATTATAACAGAAAGTGTGGATTGACTTCCTTATCTCTTCAGAAAAATTCACCCCGAAACAGAGCTACAGGGAAGAAGTCCCCTCTAGCAAATCCCTTTCTGTGATGCCCTTTAGTCACTCCCCTTGGCTCCCACTTCCATCTCCCTTGACAGCTGCTCCCCTCTGTGTGGGCTCCTTGGAATAAGAGTTGATAACAGTGCTTCCCTTTAGCCAAATCTTCTTTAGGGTAGGGTCACCACTGTTCCTCACTTCCTCATACACTAAGGATTGCCAGAACCCTCTGGGAGTATGACAGCAACACAGGAAGAGAGCCATCCTTACTGTGTCGAACCCACCAGGACCATATATTACTTACAAAGGATGTCGGTAGTCTTACAAGTTGCTTGGGGAAGTAGCTCTACATGGTATTATGGGGTATCACTCATTTAACAGCTTTTTAATACTCATTTATGATGCCCAAAGGCATATTATAGATTCCCTAACTCTCTTTTAGCTTGAGGTGAGCTTTTATAGTCCCCAAAGAATATTCCTCCAAGGGTAAGGCAAGTGGTAGACCTCAGGTAACTAGAGTATTTGGCAAACAAGCCACATTCCTTTTCAGACATTCCTCCTAGGGCACAGGAACAACAAGTACTCGAAGCATAAGACAAGTCACCAGGTACCCATAGTTCCATAGGACAGGTATGCAAAATAAATTCTTTACATGCTCTTCACAACTTCACATGCACACATGTACCCTGCAGTGTTTGCCTCTGTGTGTGTGTGTGTGTGTGTGTGTGTGTGTGTGTGTGTAGGTGTTGTTGTGGTAAATCCCTGAAAACCATTTACTCTCTCTCCTCCAATACAGTTATAACTAAATCCCAAAACTAAGTCTGAGGTTTACATCTGCAATCTAAGGCACAAGCAGTGTAATAAATGTAGGGTATGGGGACAAGAGGCCACAGAGTCTACAGAAAAAGCACTGGGCTGAGCTCTAAAAGAGGTTTAGTGTCTGTGTCGTGGATGTAATTCTGACATTGATGATTCGGTTTGCTTATCTAGAAAGCAGAAATGACTACCTACATCCAGTGGGGTCACAAATGCACTGTATTCCAAAGTGTAGAGTAAATATGCTGTCTATTTTTTCTTGTAATTGATCTGATTTCCTTCATAAGTACCTACAATGCTAGGTAGTATATGGTATTATAGACCAATTTAGTAAGCTTTTTGTGATTCAATATAAACAGTCTCATTAGATAAATTATCATACTCACTCTGATAAAATGCATAGATGCTCTTTTCCTGACTCTGCTCCCCTCAAGGGTACACTTAGGGAAGTGTCGGGACACTTAGGGAAGTGTCGGGACACTTAGGGAAGTGTGGCTCAAGTAATGTCATGGTAGAGGAAAGACCAGATCCGCATTCGCTCTGGGCTGTGACTGGACTGGAGACAGAAGTTGCCTGACCAGGCCTGTCTGTGTGTCCCTGCATAGTCCAGGGGTGTCTGCTGTTGAGGCCTGATGCATATGTATCTTGTGGGCTGGTCTCTCAGGTTGACAAGGCTTGGCCATGGTCCCAAAGAAATGGCTCTCCTCACCTCCTTTATGGTAGGGTTGTGACTCCAAACTTGTCCCTGTCAATTTTTCAACTCTTGCCTTTGGCATCACTTTGCTCCTCATCCCCAGTTTCCTTCGGGGCAACACCAATGAAAGTTCTTCATCTCGACTGCCAGATAACTGCATCCCACCCCCACTCTGAGGACATGTGGGAACTTTTGGGTTCTGTATATTAACTTGTAACTTGAAGCTAACTTATGTGTATACAAGCTGTGCCCCAAAATTAAAAAGACAGCCTGCAAGATTTCCTTTAAGCATCTTAAGTGGGAAGCGTGGCCGAAGCCCTATTTTTATAATTGCTTTCCTCAGTATGTTTCAGGCACTTTTCCTTATCTCTTGAACTTCAGTCAAGAGAGGGGGCATCAGAACAGTTTGACTCTCACTCACTTCATTTCTTCTTGCTCTTTCCATTTTTCTCACAATATTGCACTAGAAAAGGAAGGTATACCTTTCCCTCCTCCTGTAATGACAATTAAATGTAAACAGGTAGGCTCAAAATAATAGAAGCTAAAAAAGACCTGGATTAGCTAAAGTCATTTGGAGAAAGAATAACAAAGCTGGAGGCATCACACTTTCTGATTTCAAACTATATCACAAAGTTACAGTAATCAAAACAGCATGGTACTGGCATAAAAACAGACCAATGGAATAGAATGGAGAGCTCAGAAATAAACCTATGCATATGTGGTCAACTGGTCTTCAACCAGGGTGTGAGAATACACAATGAGGAAAGGATTGTTTCCTCAATAAATGATGCTGAAAAACCTGGATACCCACATGCAAAAGAATGAAATTGGACCCTTTTCTTATACCATACATAAAAATTAACTTGCAATGGATTAAATACTTAAATGTAAGATATGAACTGTAAAACTCCAAGAGGAAAACATATGGAAAAAGCTCCTTGACATTGGTCTTGGCAATGATTTTGTGGATGTGACAGCAACAGCACAGCAAACAAAAGCAAAACTAAACAAGTGGGACTACATCAAACTAAAAAGCTTCTGCACAGCAAAAGAAACAATTAAAAAAGTCAAAAGGCAACATAGTGAATGGGGAGAAAATATTTGCAAACTGTATATCCAATGAGGGGTTAATAATAAAAATATACCAGGAACTGAAACAACTTAATAGCCAAAAAACAGATAACCCGATTTTTAAAATAGGCAAAGGGCCTGAAAAGACATTTTTGACAGAAAATATACAAATGACCAACAGGTACGAGGTCTGAAAATTAAGTTTGCAAACTTGTTGCAATGATGTTTAACCTTTTTATTTAATATCAGAGGGATTATTCATTATGAATTTATACCAACTGGACAGTTAACCAAGTTTACTATTTGGAAGTGCTGAAAAGGCTGCACGAAAAAGTTTGACAACCTGAACTTTTCACCAACAATTCATGGCTCTTGCATCACGACAATGCACCAGCTCACACGGCACTGTCTGTGAGGGAGTTTTTAGCCAGTAAACAAATAACTGTATTGGAACATCCTCCCTACTCACCTGATCTGGCCCCCAATGACTTCTTTCTTTACCCAAAGATAAAGGAAATATTGAAAGGAAGACATTTTGATGACATTCAGGACATCAAGGGTAATACGACGACAGCTCTGTTGCCCATTCCAGAAAAAGAGCCCCAAAATTGCTTTGAAGGGTGGACTGGGGCTCTGGCATCGGTGCATAGCTTCCTAAGGGGAGTACTTCGAAGGTGACCATAGTGATATTCAGTAATGAAGTGTGTAGCACTTTTTCTAGGATGAGTTAGTGAACTTAATTGTCCGACCTCATGTGTGTAAAGGTGCTTGACATCACTAATCATTAGGAAAATGCAAATCAGAACCACAATGAAATATCATCACACACCTGTTACATGGCTGTTACCAAAAAGATAAGAGATAGCAAGTTGGTGAGAATATGGAAAAAAGAAAGCCCTTGTATGCTATTGATAGGAATGTAAATGGTACAGCCATATGGGAAATAGTGTGGAGATTTCTCAAAAATTAAAAATAACACTGATATGATCCAGCAATTTCACCTCTGGGTATATCTCCAAAGGAAATGACATCACTATCTCAAAGAGATATCTAGACTCCCATATTCATTGCAGCATTATTCACAATAACCAAGATGTGGAAACAAACTAAGTGTCTATTGATGGATAGTGAAATTGTGGTATATACATATAATGGAATACTATTCAGCCATAAAAAAGGAAATCCTGCCATTTGTGACAAGATAGGTAAACCTTGAGGACATTATGCTATGTGAAATAAACCTGACACATTTATATGTGGACTCTATAAAGAGGTCAAATTTATAGAACCATAGAGCAGAACAGTGGTGGCCAAGAGCTGGGGGCTGGAGGAAGTGGGGAGATGCTGGTCAAAGAATAGAAATTTTCAGCTGTAAGGTGAGTAAGTTCTGAGGATCTAATGTCCAAGATGATGATTATAATTAATAACCATGTATTGTATACTTGAAATTTGTTAAAAGAGTAAATCTTAAATGCTGTCACCAATATACAAATACACACAAAAGGTTACAGTGTGACATGATGAATGTTTTAATTAACTTGATTGTGGTACTCATTTCACAATACATATGTCTATTAAATCATCATGTACATGCTAAATATATATAATTTTTATTTGTTATTTATACTTCAGTAAAGCTGGAAATTAGAAGCTATTTTCTTCCATATATCTATTCCAGTGTTTTATTTTTATTTTGATACATAATAAATTGCCTCAAAACTTAGAAGCTTACAACAAAACACTTGTTTTTATTGTATTTCATGATTTCTTGGATTCAGAATTTGGGAAAAGCCCTGCTGGGCAGTTCTTGCTCTACATGATGTTATCTGGGGTAGTTCAACTGGGGCTGGAGGATAACCTTCTAGGATAATATACACAGATGGCTGAGAAGTTGAAACTAGTTTTTAGGGGCCTCTCTGCAAGCAGGGCTCCTTAGGCTTCCTACCACTATGGCGTTTGAGTTCTAAGAAACCTCTATGGCAGCTTCAGGGAAATCTCAGAATGACAGTTCATATTGATAAACAGTTAAGTCGATAAGGTTAGCCTAGATTCAAAGGAGTGGGAGAAAGGACTCTTACCGCTTGATGGGGCATGGCGTGTGCATATGGGTAGGGAAGGAATGACAGTGGTCATATTGAGAAATAAGCTACCATATGCTCCATGCAGCCATTCAGAGACTCAGTCTGGCAGTTGCTCTGCCATGTAGTTTCCAGGGTCATCTTGGGCGTTTTCTTTATCCCAGAGATCTAGAAGAAGGAGGAAGTACATGTCAGACATCTTTTAACCTGGCCTAGAAGTGACACATGAGCACTGCAGTTTACATTCCATTGGCTAGAATTTAGCCATATGGTCGCACCTGACTATAGGAAGTCTGGAAATGTAGCCCCTCAGTGGACCCAGGAAAAGGGAGGGAACAGAGGTACTGGCGAGCAGGGGTCGCCACACACTCTGTAATGAGGTCAGCCAGGCCTTGCTTTCGAGAGTATGCAGCAGGAGCTCAGATAATTAGAAAAGTCTATCTTTCCTGGCAGTGACTGACTTTCAAGCTCATTTTCTCACAATTAGGTTTTTTTTCAAAAATCTGTTTTGTTACTCAAAGCCGAGTGCTGGCCCTGAGGCAGCCTGCCACAGTAAATGGGAAACTATAGCAACAAGATTTACAGAGTATGGAAATACATTTGAAAAGACTTAAAGTTTTCCTGTCTTTATCATGTATGTTTTATATAAGGATATCTTTAAACTAAAATAAAATCACACACATTGTTTATAAGATAACTGCACACACCAGAATGTTGTTGGTTTGACAGGAAAATGTAGAATGAAGTTTTTATTTTAAAAATGGGTTTGCTCTTGAATATCAATATTAGAATCATCTCCAAATGCTCAGATACCCTAGAAGATAGAGAAGGCATCATATTCATCTTTGCGTCATATTCACTTAGGGGGCTCTCCATAGAGCATTAGTTATTTATACAATAAATATTTATTGAGCATCTACTATATTCTATGCCCTTTTTAAAATTCTGGGTGTCCATCAGGAATGACCAACTCCTTTTGTTCATGGAGGCTACATTCTATTATGTTACTTCCATTCTGGTGGGTTTATACTCCAGTAATTAGCCCAGTCTTCAAATTTATAAATACTTGCAGAATTAGTAGGAATTGAATTATTATAAAATAAAACACAAGGAGATTTTAAACTATTTAAACTTCTAAAAGAAAGGAGCATGTTGAATCTGATCAAATAAAATTTGTAAAAAAAAAAAGTGAAATCACTTAGCAGTTACTAATTATGCACTCAGCACTTATTGCTATAATTAATAGCTATCAGAATTATGAAAATACCCCTAGAATGAGCTCACTTCTTCCACACAGTTGCTACTCAATAACAAATTATAGTTGTTAGTAAAAGGTAGAGTGTACCACTGAAATGAATACAAGCATATTCTAGGGGAAAATATTTTAAACTTTTTTTTTAATTTTAAAAACGGTGAAATATAGACTTCAAAATTATTTTGGTAATTTAGATAATTTCCAGGAAAGTTTTAATAGCTTTATATACTTAATTACACCAATGGTTGCAACTCCTTTTGTAATCAAGCAATTGTTTTGAGAACATGAATACCAGCCAAGTTGAACAATAATAATAAAATCAGCCTGTAACTCTGTAGAGCATTTTTAACTCTGTTCTATACATTCATATGCATCTTCTCATTTTATTCAGCCACTAAGCAATTTTTAAGCAAAATAAAGCAACCGTAAATGAACTCAGATAATACTGGTTTGCAGATTGAACTATGGAAAATGAACAATTGGAAAATTAACATTGGGACACTCAGTATTATTCCATCATTGAATTTCTGTGTCACCTTGAGCAGATTTTTCAACTGTCTTCTCCTTAATCATTTACCCTTTGTTAGATGGGAAAACTTCCTCCATGGTTTTATAAAGATTAGATAATAACTATAGAGTAATTTCTGGAAAAAAGCTCTTGGCAGAAGTGCAGCTGGGATAGATAATAGTTTATCATTAACTAGCAAAATGGAATCAAACTCCAAGTCATGGGAAACAGTAAGTGCTAAGAGGTCCAGAGCATTACGTTGTGTGCAATAGGTGTGAATCAGTAAATATTAGGATGAACAAAGAGAATGTGACGCACAACGCTGGCCCCAACTTCTTGCCACAGACACATCTCCTACGTAAACCTGATACATGAGTCCTGTGGTAATCATACAGTAAGAAAACACTTGAAACTATGCTGTCAAGCATAAGCACTTAAACTTCTTTGGGAAACAGATTAACTAAATGCACTTGTCAGAAAATGGAAGGTTTATTAACGAATTACTTATCCTACTTCTAGCCATTATTTCCAAGACCAATCAACAGCCCCAGATGGAGCTGTTGAGAACAATGCATAGCAGAGAGTTCTGTACTTCAGATCTGGAAAATTTGTCTCTGTAGTGGGTAAATCTCCAGTGTGGTTTTTCCAATAGCAGCCTTTGAAGAAAGTAGCTTAGCTCTCTTGAAGGAGATGAAGTCATTGAATCAGAAACAAGCTGGGGACATCTGACCTGAAAGTGAACTTAGGTTAGGGAGAAAAACTGTATATTAGATCACCTGTCTGAGAGCCAACCAGGAAGTCTCCATAGAAAAAATGAAGATATGATATTATTATTATAGGGCCAGTATATTAATTGGCTTTTGTATTTATTCCAAGATAATCCCAACGAAAACATGGTAGTATCCCAAGAAGTCAGAATCCTGGGATGGTTAGTGGATACAGGTGTGTGTTGTAGGCGTGTTTTATAAAAGCGCCATGTGATTGTGTTCTTATTTAAAGATACTGGCTCACTTCCCTCTTAAAGGAATCCTATTGTGAATTCTTTTGTAAAGAGTAGAAACTTTTGGCAAGGCAAGAATTACCAACCAATTGACTTTCTTTAAATGTAATATTTATTTAAGGTGTGGTATACACTAATGAGTAATAAGAAGCCCTCTATGTAGGCAAATTTAGTTAATAAATATATATTGAACGCCTACTACATGTAAGGCATTGTGTTTGATTTGCAAAGTGGAAAAGAATGAATCAGACATCACCTCTCATTGAGCTCACAATTTAATGTGGAAGATTGTCTCTATAAAATTCATTGTGTGAGATGGAATCATACTTATATGGTTTTTGTTTGTTTGTTTGACTGTTTATTTTTGAGAAACTGTAAAATCATGAAGAGAATGCTAATGGGTAGAACTGAGAAATATTTCCTGCAGTAGAAATTTGAGGTGGACCTTAAAGAATGAGTAGGATTTTTAATAAATAAAAGAAGGAAGAAAGGGTATCTAAGGCAAAACAAAAAATCAGTACTAGCCAAACCAAGTAGTCTGAAAGCCCACTGTGTATTCTAAACTTTAGGAGTTGTCCAGGTGATAAAAGCAGGTGATACAACTCTGTGTTGAGATGTGTGAAGTCAGGGCTATGCCCACCTTCATGAGGCGCGGTCATTTCCCTTTACTACATGGATAAAGGAGGAGCAGTACATGTCCTTGAGCATTGGAATGGCCTCGTAGGATTTGTGCTTTTAAAAGGATTGAATGGAAGTGTGGTGAATGAATTGCAAAATAGAGAGTTGGTGACCAGAGTAAATGAAGTATTTATTAGGTTAATTGGATAATGTGCATGAAAACATCAAGTAAATTTATAAAGAACCACACTGAGTGTAAATTGCTACTGTTACTATTATGATCCAGGAAAGAAATGATGACTGCCTAAGTCATGGAAGTGTCAAAGGCATTGGGAAAAAGCAAATATTTGAGATACGAGGATGGACAGTTAAGTTTGCGAACTCATCCTAGAAAAAGTGCTACATACCTCATTGCTGAATATCTCTACAGTCACCTTCGAAGTACTCCCCTTGGGAAGCTATGCACCGATGTCAGTGTCTCGTCTACCCTTCAAAGCAATGTTAGAACTCTTTTTCTGTAATGGCCCTCAGAGTTGTCATTGTATTACCCTTGACTTCCTGAATGTCATCAAAATGTCTTCCTTTCAATATTTCCTTTATCTTTGGGTAAAGAAAGAAGTCATTGGGGGCCAGATCAGGTGAGCGGGGAGGGTGTTCCAATATAGTCATTTGTTTACTGATTAAAAACTCCCACACAGACAGTGCCGTGTGAGCTGGTGCATTGTCGTGATGCAAGAGCCATGAATTGTTGGCGAAAAGTTCAGGTAGCCTTTTCAGCACTTCCAAATAGTAAACTTGGCTAACTCTTTGTCCAGTTGGTACAATTCATAATGAGTAATCCCTCAGATATCAAAAAAAGTTAGCAACATCATTGCAACAAGTTCACAAACTTAAATGTCAGACCTCATAGTAACAAAAGTGAACATTCGTTGAGCAGATACTATGTTCAGGCCTTTTCTAAGTGCATTGCATGCATTATTTCTTTTAATCTAATCCTTCAGTCCTTTAAGAGTCATCCACTTTAAAGATCTGGGAACTGAGCAGAGAGATTAATTAGCTTTCCCAGAGGTCACATACTGGCAAATGGTGAAGTCAGGAAGTAGAATCAGGCAACCTGGCCCTAGATGTGCTCCTAGGCGTAACTGCACAGGAGGTGATGAATTTTAGATAACGAGTAAGGGATAGGGGGAGTCAAAAATGATCTTTAGTGGCTGTTCTCCAACTATCTTTTGTAATCACAAGTTTTTCAGAATGTTAATAGATGTCATACACAAAAGGGGTCCAACATCAATAAAATATTGGGATAAACAAAATAAACATTCTTCTACTGCAGGGAGACCTAAGAGCCTTTAGAAGTTTAATTTTCATTGCAGATCTCCAAGAAAGCACGATATAGTATATAGAATTTCTAAGACTTAGTTAACCGTAAATCTCTTTTTTAATTGAAGCCTTTTGGGGATTAGTGTTCCTGGAACACAGTCTGGAAAATACTGTCGTAGAGGTTCTGCTTTGGACACCAGATGCAGGAGCAAGTGTTGTGGATAAAATGGTGAGTTTGGTTTGGATGTCGTGAGTGTCAGGTGCCTCATGGGGATATGCACAGTGCGATGCTGTCGATTGGGGTTTTGAAAGGTAGGTCGGAGCTGGAGCTGTAGACATGCAGATCCCTCATACGTGGGTGACAGTAAAGACAAGCTTAGTGGCAAAGGCTGAGCTCACTAATGGGAAGAGTGAAAGAGACGATCAGAAACACATACCGGGTGCTGCCTACATGCAATGACAGTTACTGTTTAGTTGATATTTAAATTTGACCATATATTAAGTTATTTTTAATGGCAAGTGGTCTATTAAATTGCAGTATATCCATATGTATATTTAAGCCGAAGGTATTCTTTTAAAAATCTGTTTCTTCAGTAGAGGTATGAATTTCTTCCTTCCTCTCTCTCTTTCTTTCTTACTTTTATAAATTTTATTGGGGAATCTTATGGAACAGTGTGTTTCTCCAGGGCCCATCATCTCCAAGTTGTTGTCCTTCAATCTTACTGTGGAGGGCACAGCTCAGCTCCAAGTCCCGTTGCCGTTTTCCATCTTTAGTTGCAGGGGGTGCAGCCCATCATCCCTTGCGGGAGTTGAACCGACAACCTTGTTGTTGAGAGGTCTCTCTCTAACCAACTGAGCCATCCGGCCGCCCCTCCAGAAGCTCAGCTTCTGGCTGCTCATTGCCTTCAATCTAGTTGTGGAGGGCGCAGCTCACTGGCCCATGTGGGAATCGAACCGGCAGCTCTAACCAACTGAGCCATCCAGCTGCCCCTGAATTTCTTAATTTGTAAAACCATTGATCTGGTTGATCTCTCTCTCTCCTTGGGAGAGATGGTCTTTAATTTGAACACAGCATAGCTTAACTGTAAGTGCAGTGATACGGGCCTATGTGACAAATGTCAATTGTCCATCTGGCTGCCTTATATAAATTTAAGGAAATAGTATTATTTTCCAAGTTTGAGTTTTAAATAAGGTCTCCTATTCATTTAACGCATAGCAACAGAGATTCTTTCAAACCAAATAGTTCCAGAAGGATCTATTTTAGCAGCAACATCTGTGAACCATTCTAAAGGCTTGCAATAAAAAATAATATCATATAATATCTGACCAGAAAAAACAAATGCCAAATTGGATTCCTCCCTGGAAAATGAACTTCAAATTGTGTTTTAAACCTACAGACTTTTAAGGGAAAATGTCTAAAAAAAAATCATACTTAATTCGTTGAAAGACAGATAATTTCAGGCAAATACACAATTGAATCCTTGATTTCAACACGTTGAGGACATGTTTCCAGTGTCAAGGCCAATATTAACCTAAAAAGAGATAGAACTGAGAAGAGGGAATTTTAGTAGTTTTCATTTTGTTTTTTTATTCTAACCCCTCCCCAGTTCATCGCGTACACTTTTGCTAGATAAACATACCTAAAGCACAGCTCTTGGTCCTGTAATTTCTCTGCTCAAAAGATCTTAGTGGTTCTCTACCACGTAGCTATTGAAGTCCAGCCCCATAGACACATCCGGGACCTGTAGGCCCAGGCCTTTTACGGCTTCCTGGTCTGATTTCCTATTGTTCTGCCTCTTACATAGAAGAGTCCAGCCAACTCTACTGCTTGTTTATCACATACAAACCCTGTATTCCTCCTCCTGCTCCTTTGCATGTGTTGTTTCCCCTTCTTAGATTATTTCTCACCTCACCAACTCTAGCTAGGGGTAAATGTCTTTTCTCATCTCCTATACTATTTCGTATAGAACGCTAACACATTTAACCACTTTCCAGTTTGTATTTTTGCTACATAGAAAGGCCACATGGTATGGTGGTAAGATTTGTGCAGCCTGGGGGTCAGCCAGACACTGGATTCAAATACATTTTTTTGTTTTATTAGATAATGGCCTTGGCAATTCTCTTAACCTGTCTGATCCTCAATTTCCTTACCTGAAAAATGGAGATAAAATTTCACGTGTAAGATTCTTCAGCACTCTGTTTGGCACACAGATATTGATATATATTAATTCCATTTTCAATAGATCTTCATAGTATTTTTGCTTTCTGAGTGGGTACGTACCAGCTCCACTAAAAAGACTGTCGAATCAGAGAAAAATTACCTACTTCATTAGGTTGTTAAAAGAATAAAGAGATAATGAATATAAAACATAGCATAGTTTCTGGCATAGAATAACCATAATAAATGGAAGCTCTATTATGATTATTATGATTTAGGTGTGTAAATGTCAGTAATAACGGCTTGTGTGCAATTTGTCTTTGAATTTCTGCCAGTGCTTAGCAAATAGTTGGTGCTCAACGATTATTCCTGGAATGTATACTTCCATATTGTTGGGATCGGTTCTGGGAAGTAAGAAATAATAATTTGGGCAAACCGAAGATAGGTCCACTTAGTAGTTTCTGGAATTAAGTTGCATAAGCATTTGGTTAAATTTGGTACCTAATTCAACACTTAAAAGCATAAAGAGCAGAGCTCAATAGAAAAAATTTTTTAATTTCCTTTTTTAAAAAATGTGATTATCAAAAGCACAGATAACATAAAATTTACCACTTTAATCATTTTAAAAATCTACAGTTCAGTAGTATTAAGTATATTCACATTGTTGTGAAACAGATTTCCAGAACTTTTTCTTCTTGCAAATCTAAAACTCTATACCTATTAAACAACCCGCCTTTTCCCCTTGCCCCTAGCCCCTGATAACTACCATTCTACTTTTTGTTTCTAAGGAGAAAACATTTTTAAAAGGAAAGAAAAAGAGAAGAATTCTATCATGAGTACCTCACCCATTGATTATCAAAGAAGGTGGAAAAACAAGAAAAATAATAACAGAGAGAGATGTCCCTAGCACAGCGAGCCTGTCACATGCCAAGTTAATTGTGACTGAAACTTGGAGCAGGCTGGTCTTTGGCTAGGAAGCCAGAAATGATTATCAGGTCCTGTCTGGAAAGCCAGAGGTGGAGTAGTGCAGCACGGCCAGAATCAGTTTCTGAACAGACGAAGGCCAAGAGCTGAATTAGGGGAGGTACCAGAACTACAGTCAGGGGACAAGCATGAGACACCAACAAGAGACAGAGAGGAAATGAGAAGAGATGGAGAGGAGAAAAGCAATAAACTTAATTGCTGTGGGTGGATTTGACTATCTTGAGCATCTCTTAAAGGGCTAAGCCTGGGCCTCCTGGGCAATTCTGTGAGGGGTCTTATGGCACATGCCCCAGGTTGGTTGAGGGAGACAGCAAGTGAGGGAAGGGTCCTTTCCCACCTCTCTACCCTGGCCAGTTAGTACTTAGGAGAATTGAGGCTCATAATTTTTTTCACCTGATTTTACCAGTATAAACATATATTTTTGAGGAGTTGGGGGGAAAGTACTAAAAAAAAACGCACAGGATTTGTCTGGGTCCCACCCACCTTCAGATGGGCCTGCTGGGAAAAGATGGTGCTTAAAGAAAACAGGAAAAAACCCAAAACTTCTAAACTGAACATCATGAGTCCTAGATTTTTTTTCTAGCTCCACCTAGTCTTTTTATACATGACCTTTGGCTGGTCTAATCTACTAGCCTTTGGCTCCCCTTAGGGTAATTTTCCTTATAATTTTCAAGGACTTTGTGTGTCAAATTGATCCACTGAATAAAACCGCATATTTTCCTGCCTTTGTATGGTGACCATTTTAGTGTTTTGATTCTCAGAATTGTTTCATGATCATATTAAAAGTTAACACTCAATGGTTCACATATCTAAAAATTGAGGTTAACCCCAAAGAACAAAACAAAATGAACTTTAATAAATGATTTAGCTGCTATAAACAAATCAATTCCTTGACCATGAAGTACTGGAGGACAGACTTCCTTCTTAGCTCACGCCTGTGTTCCCTAAGCCCATGGTAGACTATGGGCTAAGAGGACGGACAGGAAGAGCCTGGAAGGGATGACAGTCTCAGAAGGCAAAGGGAAATGTCCTCATTCATTCTGCAGTGAATGGGCATTGCAAATACAGTGATGAATAAACACATGTAGTCCTTTTGTTCCTGGAGTTTTCAATCTATGTAGAAAAAGGGAGTTTATATTCTATGTGAAATAAAATATTAAACAAGTAATCCAGAAAAGAAACAAAGTGGTGATCTCATGATAAGCTCTAGGAAGTTAATAAACAGTGACATTGATATACAGTAAAGACAGAGACCTTTAGAGAAAAAATGCCCCATAGTGGGGAACCAGATTCTTTCAAAGTGAACAAGTACTTGTACATGACTTACTACATTTCAATGCACAACTTCTCTTTTTGTCCATGGTCAGTGGGAGTGGTGCTCATGCTGTATAGTCTCTGGACGAAGGAAGGGGATTCACTCAAGTCACCTTCCCACTGCTCTGCCTTGAACTCTCTGCCTCCTCCCTCTTTACCTCGAGTCTTCACTTACTTTTCCCCTGTACCTTAATTTTCTATTGCTGCTGTCACAAATTACAACAAATTTGTTGGCTTAATGCAGCACAAATTTATTACTTTACAGTTCTGTAGTACAGAAGTCATATACAGGTCTCACTGAGTTAAAATCAAAATGTCAGCATAGTTACATGCCTTCTGGGGGTTGAGGAGAGAATTCATTTCTTTGCCTTTACCAGCTCCTACAAGCCCCACACATTCCTTGGCTCACGGCCTCCTTCCTTCTCCTTCAAAGCCCATAGCATAGCATCTCTCTGACCTGCTTCCATCCTAACTTGTCTTTCTCTCTTCACTGCTGAGAAAGGTCCTTCATTTTCTAAGGACTCATGGGATTACATTGGGCCCACCTGTATAAACCAGGATAATCTCCATATCTCAAGATCCTTAAATCACATCTGCAAAATCACGTTCACCATGTAAAATTACATACTCGTATTCACAGGATTAGGACAATCTCTGTGGGCTATTCTGTCTGCCACACTGAGGTAACTGGAGCTTTCAGGTTCCTTACAAGAGAGTTAAAGGCCGTCATCCCCGTAAAACTCTTAATTTCCTCAGCAATCAGGTAAGAAAATTATGGAGAAAGTAGTGAAATAAACAAATTCACACTAAGGTTATAATGGCTGACCGAGTCTATAGCTTCTTGTGGCATTGAATTATAAACCTTAAAGAAATTCTAACAGATCAAATTTCTGGCTATATTATGGATATGTACTTCTTGATTTGAAATAGATTGTTGTCTTTGAAGAAGAGTTATCATGGGGAAGAGGAGGGAGGAAAACAAAACTTGGTAGACTTTTCTCTGCTGTAGGGAACGGGGAAGGAACTACGTTGCTTTCCTTTCCTTATCCAGTCAGTTTTGTTTGGAGCTGAGATCCAAGCAACTGGTTAGGGGCCTGGATTTAGCTTCTGAATGAGTGGAGCTAATTCACCCACGAGTGGAGGAGTTTAAAATAAGGAAACTACATGAAATGGAAATACCTGTTTTAACTTTGCCTGGTGTTGGGTTCATCAACTTTACAAACCTTGTGTTGGTAATTCATCCTATGGAAGCAGGAATAACTGGCTCTCTCTGTCAAGGGCTGAGAGTAACTTTCTACATTACACATCTTTTCCTCAATTCCAGTTTCCATATTACTTTTTCCTCTGCAACAGGAGTGTCTACAGCCCATTTCAACACCTAACTCAGTACTTGGCCCATCGTTTGTGCACAGTAAATATTGGTTGAATAAGTGAATGATTTCTTGTCTAGGTGACCAAACTGTGATTACCATGTGGCAGTAGCTACCATTTATTGAACACCTACTCATTGTACCAGGTTGGCTTTCATGTATTTTCTACATCTTCATATATTTTCTCTAATCTGCCCAACATTCTCTGGTATTATTATCTCTGTAGTCAGGGACTTTAAGACACTTGCCCAGGATTACACAGCCATTAAGCCAAAGAGCCAGGACTCAAAGTGAGGTCTGCCTGACCCCGACACTGACTGTTCTTCACAACTCTGTACTGCTCTCCTCCTCCTAATCATCCCGGTCCAATGAGAAGCCACGATCAGCCTTAGCTAATCAATCTTCAGTGCCAGTTCCCTAATGACGGATGGGGAGGAGACAGGTAAGGGCCAAAAACGGTCCTGGGCATAACTGTGAGCAAGACTGTTTTTGGAATCTGCTGACCTCTCACACTATTTATGCTTAATATTTTTAATAGTGCTATAATGATTATGGGTTGTATTCATTCTGGACCAGATTAATATGTTTGGCAGTTTTGATCACTCTCTTTATGGCTAGCTGGCCTATTCATTTTGGCTCATATGTATGACTATCTCCTCATAACACAAATATTTTAGTAAGAGCTTTAGAGGGGAGTCAATGTTCAAGCTTTATAAGCAGGTCCTACCTGGGTCTGCCTTTTAGAGACCCTACACTATCACCTACTGTAGCTCCTCCACCTCTGCTCTGTATAATTCAAAATTTTTAAAAATCCCTAAACTTTAAGACAAAAGAGGACCCGAAATGATGATTCTGGGGATGCTTCGAAGTGCTTTTTGAAATATCATTATAAACTAATTTTTGTGTGCCTGCTTTGCTGGTGCTCCCAGCATGTGCTAATAGGTGGTGTCCACCAGATAATGCAGCACTGGGCTTGTGTTCAGTTGTTTCCTTACTTATCTAGAGGGAAACTGAGGGAAAGTGGGGGCCAAGTGAACTGGACAAATCCAGAGACTTTTTGAGATCACTTGGGGTTTCTTCAGTATTTTTTCCAATTCCTACCATTTCTTCCTGATCTTTACTCAGAAAAACTATAATTGTATGTGTCACAACAGATAATTTTCCTTTATGCCTTTAGTATTTGTTTTAAACTATGGGGAAACTGTCACTTGTAAGGATCTATGTCCAGTAAGTCCTCATTTAATGTCATCAGTATGTTCTGTGACTGTAAGTGAAACGATACATAATGAAACCACAGGATATTTTACCATAGGCTGATTTATATAAACAAGAGTTAAGTTCCTATAGCATCTATAATGAAAAGATTTGGAAGTAAGCAATATTATTCAACTACCCATTATACTTTTTTCTTCTTTGGATTTTTCATCAATAAATTTGTAAAAATCCCTTTTCCATAGTTTTTATGATGCATAGCCAGTTCATAAAAACTACCAAATGGCTTGCAAATGTAAATGACTATGTACATGCCAAGAAATAATTCAGTCATGCTAATTTTTTATGTGCAGATTTTGTTATTTGTTTCAAGAGTTTAGAAATATGAGACCCTTTCATTTATGTATGTAGGGATCCCAGGAGGATACATTGGATGGGACCCAATATTTGTTTCATAAGCTCTTTCTGAGATTCTCTTAGACATCAAAAACTGTTAGGTACCAAGGACACAAAGATGAAAAAATTCTGCAAATCCATCAGTCAGGACATATTTTCCTCTGAAATACAGAATAATCATTGAGTTTTAATTTCTTGAGGCACACATAGTTACAATTTTCATAAGAACACATGAGTACCCAATTATGTGTGAAATAGTCTTGTCGATAACTTAGGTATAGAGGTCTGGTGAGTTGCTGGATTCCTAGTTAAGCCAATATTTAAACATCAAATAATAAAAAACATAGCTGTAAAAACTGCATTGAGCTAATTCATGATAATTAATCTCTGGAGTATTGTCCAAAACATCATCCGCCTACACACACTAAAAAGAAAAGAAATACGTTTGCCAAGAGAGGAGGAGGCTTGAAAAGTTCTTGGAGCACAGACCCTCATCTGGATGATGTTTTTGTTCTGTTAATGTGCATCTGCTGTGTTGGGAGCTTTGCTCATTTGTCTTGTTAGAATGGTGGCCTCCATACTGCCATGAGATGATAAGTAGAAAGGGTTTGGAAGAATCAGTGCTGGAAGGGTTACAGGGCGAGGAGGAGGAGAACCCTGGGAGGTTGGCGGAGGTGTGGGACACGGAAGAAATGGAAGAAAACGGGGTAGGAGAGGTGGTAAAGGATAGAAAAAGAGCCAGTGGGGGTAAGAAGGAGAGAGAAGGAAGAAAGATGAGAAAATAATGAAATAGAGTAAAAATGACGAGAGATGCTGTACAGACGAAAATTAGAGGGGGAGAAAAGGGATGTAGGTAGAGGAAAAAAAGAGAAAGGAAAGATGTTCAACTCTAGGAGCCAGAGGCTTCGATGAGAGAGACAGTGAAATGCTCACGACACTAACTCCTGTGTTTGATTCTGGGATCAAATTGTTGTTGCCACAGCCCATTGACAGCCCACAGACCTGTTAATAACAGAACAAGTCCCAACCCTGAGCAAGTGGACTGTCCCCCAGCTGTGTCTGTGAGCCAAGCAGAAACGCTTGACTCTGCCAGCGCTGCTGCCATCTTACCTTGACACATGGCTTTATTGTGGAATCTTAAGGCATGGACCACAGTGCTCTAGACTAATGAATCGAGGCTGAGGTGAACTATACCTGGCTAGAAGCCCCTCTGCTTCTCATGCAGGGAGTGGATAATCTTCAGCTTCCACGTCTACCCAACACGACAACAAAACGTGCCTCGTTCCCTCTTACTTTGAGAGCAGGAGTGGAGCATGCATTTGGCAGATCAGAGTAGGAGAGAGAGAAGCAAAGGGAATTTTATAATCCTTTTGGCTATGAAGACTCTTCCCTGACTAATAAAAATCTCCCACTGAAAACTTTGCCTGAGGAGTGCTGCATATTACCTTCAGGCTGTACATTATTCTGTCAGTGTGCATGAAACGATGTTACCAGCAGGGTCAGATAGTGATGGGAAAAGTGCCCTCAATTTTTCAGGACCTATTTAAAAACGGGTATGGTTTGATTTGGCTTTTATTTATGTCATTTTAAATATAAAATAGAACAAAGTGAGTGTTTGGCACGTTGGTTGTTTGTAGTGTAATGGTTCAGATAATGGGCCATGCTTTGCATAATGTTGTGACCGCATTAGGAGAGAATTGAATCATTTTTAATATTGACTGTTCCTACCGCTGTACACACTATGTTTTTTGCTGTGGCTAGAGCTTCTTTAATACCTTTCAGTAATTGTATAATTATTTCCAACAAGGTCTTGTACACCATTATTAGATTTATTCCTAGGTATCTTACATTTTTGCTGCTATTGTTAATATCACATTTTTTAAATCAAATTTTCTGTTTATGGATAATGTAAAGTCAAATTATTGCTTTTTTCAGTAATGATCACTTATCCCACAACCTCTCTGGACTGTTATCTTCTCTAGTTTTCTGTACAGTCTCTTATACTCTCTCTGTTGGTAATCATATCCTTTCTAAGTAACACCAGATTGCTGTTCTTCGTAATCTCTCTCTCATCCTATGGTGCTGGATGAGACTTCCAGTTTAAATCATCGTAGTGGGCATCATTTATGTTGCCAGATTTTTAAAAGAATGCTTTACATTTTTTCTGAATTGTATGATGCTTGTTAGAGGTCCTTTTGAAAGACACTCCTTATCTGGATGAGGAAATCACTCTTATTCCTAGTTTGCTAAGACTATTTATCAAATCAGAATTTGCTAAATTTTATCCATTTTTTGTGTATAAGATAATCATATAATTTTTATTCTTTTAACCTGGTGAAGTAATGTGTTTAAATAAATCCATTGCTAGATTTTGGTTTACTCTATTTATAAGAAAGTTTACATTTATGAGGACAAAGGAGATGAATGCATAATGTTGATTTCTCATATTATCCTTTTCTGATTAAAAGATTAAGTTCTACAGAGCCCATGTATAGTAGTAGAGAGCGCTTGCTGTTTTAGTGTTCCCTGGGACGCTTGGGTGTGATAGGGATGATCTGATTCATGAATATTTGGTAGAGCTTGAAAATGGTCTGGTCACTTCTTGGTGTTTATACACACACACACACACACACACACACACGTATATACATATATGTATATACATGCACACATGCAGGCGTGCACATGCGCATGTGTGTTAAAGGAATACAGTGCAGTTGTGTAATTTTTTCTTCGGTTAGTTTTGGTGTTATGATTTTTTTCCAGGAAGTTGTCCATTCATTCAAATATGTAGATTTATTGGCACACAGTTCTTGATAATATTTTCTTATTATTTTCCATCCAGGCTGCATCTGCAGGTATGCCCCTCCTATTTTTACTTCCAACACTGTTTATTATCTTTCTATCTCTCTTTTTTTGTTGTTTTTGTTTGTTTGTTTTTGAGAAGTCTCACTAAAGATTTGTGTATTTTATTAGTGTTTCAAAGGATAAACCATTGATTTGGTTGTTTTTCTCTAAGGCATTACATATAGTTGGAGTAATTTCTGCTCTTTTTGTTTCTTCTCTTTCTTTTTTCCTTGGGTTTACTAAGTTGTATCTTTTCTAACTTCCTGGGTGGGCCGTTTAATGCACTAATTCTTATTTTAACATACATTTAAAACTCATTCATTACTTATTCTTTCATTACTGCTTTGGCTTCTTTCCACAAATTAAGAGAAGGATCTGGTATTCTTCTGGGGGAAGTGTTATAGAATTGAAGGTGTTACAGTGACATGGTAATTCCTTCTATAGAAAAACCACTCCTTTAGGTCACCTGGCTCGCATCCTCTTCTCCTTCCTTTTACTGCTCATAGTGAGCCTCACTCCTCGCTCAGCAGGGCCATCCACTAACTGGTTACAATGCGAATCTCAGAGTAGTAACAGTTCCAGGATGTTTCTTACCCAGATGAAAGGCTGATTTTCCTTTTAAAGCAGAAGAAATTCTCTTCAGGCTGTACCTGATGCTGCCAGTGCTTGTGAAAGGGTATTCTCCACAGGGTCAGTTGGTGAGGGAAAGAAATGCCCTCAGTTTTTCAGTAAAATACTTAAAAATGGACGTAGCTTGATTTGTAAGCAATGAAGTGCTGAGGGACCTAAAGAAGGACCACTCAGTTTTGAAAAATACAAAAGGCGATTTATATTTCCTCTCCCCATGAAGGAAACATTCAGTAGTCACCTAGTTGGACAGGAATTTGAAAGGAAACTGTTGACGTTTTGTTTGTCTTGTTTTGTTTCAATGCTGGAAAGTAATTTTAGAGATCAGCTGAGGCTCTTGTTTAACAAATGAAGAAACTGAGTCCTAGAAACGTTTAGGAATTTGTCCATAACCACAGCCCTTGTTCCTGGAAAAGCTGGAGATGGAATCCAGTGTTTTGCCTCCCTAGCCACACGGACTGATTTGAATGCTCTTTGTTAAGCTTCTAACTAAAGATGTAAAGATGTCTTTTTTCCACAGCTCAACATTTAGCTTGTAAATATCCTGATGAGCTATAAAACTTGGCAGGGTTGCGAATCCTGCAGAAGAGTAGGAGGTGGGAATTTTCCAAACTTCTTGGATTATCAAAGGCTAAAATTAATGACATATGCTGTTGCTAGAGATCCTCAGATCCTAGCTATGTGATGTTAAATGTTTCCATTTTTTGTTAGAACACAAAGAAGGCTTCTTTACTCAGTGGGAGCAAATATCAGAAATGGCATGAGAGCAATATATGGGCCCTGAACAGCCAGCATAGAAAAGATTGAAGGCTATGAAAAGAACATCCAATAATGATGAAATTCAACAAAATCTATAAATCAGAGTGTATGCTGATGGGAGCAAAGGAAGTATGAAGCCTAACTGTTCTTAGCCATTTAAGAACACCTTTTTAGACATGATGAAAGCCTCTAGAATCATTTGCTCCAGCTGTTCATTTCATGACATTTTTGCTGGGCTTTGGCTGGACCATAGCCTGTGGCAGTGGGAAGAAGAGAAGCTGGGGGTCAAGCAGAGGGTGGGCTTTCTCAGGCCTTACACATCACACTAAGAGCATTTGAGAGACATTAAAGCAATGAGAAGTCAATCATGAGTTATACGTTAGAGAAGAAATTTAGTTAGATTTGAATTTCAAACAATTACTCTGGTTGAGCTGTCGATAATTAGTGGTATGAAAGAATAGAGGCAGGAAAATCAGTTCAGAAAGTATTAAAATTCCCCAAAATAAAAAGGTGATAAGACCCTAAACTAAGCATAGAAGTAAGGATGGAACGGAGTAGACAGATTTGGGAAATGTTAAGTAGGTAAAGATTTGAATGTGGGAGATGAGAGGAAGAGATGAGTCTGGGGCCAAATTTGGCCCCAGATTATTTGGTGGGTGGACGTACTATTCACTAACCTAAGAAAGATAAAAGGAGTATCTTTGGGAGGGAAATTAAGTGTTTATTTTCAGATATCTTGAGTTTTACTTACTTTGGTCTGCAATGATGGAGAAGAAACGAGCCTGGGGGTTTGCATTTGAGAGTGCTGAGCATATAAGTGGGTTACATGGGGGAAAGGATGGGTTTCCCAGTGAGAATGCTGAGGGAACAGAGCTTTGGCCAGTAGTAACACTGAAAGGGAAGAGGCAGGAGATGAAATCCACTACAGAAAATGGAAAAGTCAGAGAGGAAAGGGGAGAAAGAGAGAGAGTGTTATTCTAGAAAACAATTAATGAGAGAGTTTTCAGAAACAGTTGTATTAAATAGCTCAGAGAAGTTAAGCAAAATGGGTACTGAAGAATGAGACCATATTTATATGCTGGGCTTAGGAATGTTCCCAAACAGAGAAGATGGGTAGTTCAAGAGCAGAGATAGCGAAAGTAATGAATGTAATGAAGATGGTGAGAGTAATGCATTTTTGTGATAAGTTAGAAAGGGCCAGGAGGAAGGGAACACAGCTGAAGTTGAAGTCCACAAATTTGTGAATACAGTTGATATCCACAATGGGTGTGTGTGTGTGTGTGTGTGTGTGTGTGTGTGTGTGGAGAGAGAGAGAGAGAGAATCCTTGTCCCAAGTATTAAATTCACACTCGTAGTGGTTGGAACAACTGTGGTGTCAGGTAGAGTGCCTTGTTCCCATGAACTGGGGTGAATAAACATTAACAGATTCCACTAACAAATTCCTGGCTGTCCAATTCCTATCTTATTAGTTATTAAAATCACTATTATCTCATGCTGAACATGTCACAATACAATGAAAAGTTCTATTGATTGAACTGAGACGCATGCTGATCCCATCATTAATAAACCATTTCTGTCTCTGAGTTACTCCACAGACAACAAAGTTATCCAATAAATATTGCTGTTCACCCAAAGTCAGTTTCATAGAGTGACCTTTCCTTGACCTTGACTTCAAATCTTGGGGTTATGTTCTACCTAGAGCTTCTGACCATTCTGTCTGGACAGGAACCTCTCTTGAGGGTGAGGGATGGGATGAAGCAGGGAAGGAACTCACGCTGCAGGCATTGCCACATCACACTTGGAGAGTCAGAGCAGGGCTTCTGTCCGCCCATGGGGATCCGCTTCTCTTTTTTCCTCTCATTGTTTCATTTCTAACTTCTGTCTGAGTCTCTCCCTCTCCAGTATGTTTTTTCTGTCATTATTTTCCACTCGTTCTTCTCTTTGAATTACATCTTTGCCTACCTGTTACATTGTATGTTGCCAAAAGACACTCTGGAATTGCTGGCTAAGTAAGTGATCTCGTGGACTCATTATGAGTCTTTCTCTTTGATGGTGGCTTGTCTTCCTGAGATCTCACTGAGATTGACCTCACAGTGAGAAATAAATATCTTTCTGTTTCAAGTGTAATTTGGGAATGTACAGCCTCCTTTTAACTGCTCTGCTAAGACAGGACTACCATACATAACCTGCTCGTGATTACTCACCCTTTCATCCAATGAGTTTCCACCACTTTAAACACACAAAGATAACAGTGAGTGCACACAAAGTTGCTATACAGGGATGTAGTTTGAGTTGGAAAAGGTGTCTCTTGATGTTCATTACATCAAAAAGTAGAAGCTTTCTGATGAAGGGGAAACCATCAAGGCATGAAAAAATATTGACCATAAATTAGTTAGAAGCTTGGCTCATATACAGTTCTGGCACATTGTAGACACTTAACTGATATTTGTGAAATGATGAATAAATGATGATTTTGGATCATTACAATTCAAAATATTAAATACACATTACAGTTATTTTATAGAACATTTCAGATCTTCAAAGTATTTATAATGTCCTTTCATACGCTCCTAAAGAAAGCTGGTTGCTCTGTGGGATTATTTATTGCCGTTAGTCCATAATAATTGTTTTTAGAAATGTTGAAGACATTCATTCAGTGCCTGAAAACTTGTGTATAGTTCATGGACTTTTCTGCAGTCTTTTGCTCAAATAGGGGTGTAGCCTGGAATTCCAGTTTATCACACCAAGGCCTTAGCTGTGGCTCCCCTCTCACCTCTAACATGCAACCCCAAAGTCACATAAACTCATCATTTATCCCCAGGAAACAACTTAGTGTGTGTTTGTTTATGAATAGATCTGTAATAAGCCCACAGGAGCTCAGCAGTATAAAATTTGAAATAAATAACACCCGTGGCCAAGAGTTGTCCACAAAATGAACTTCATCCCTCTATTTTCATAAACCTCCAACCCCCACCTGCTGACTGCAAATCTCTTTCAGCTTCAGGACAGCCAGATGTTCTTCACCCTGTGTACTCAAACTACCACTCTGAACCCCAGGAAAGTGAAAAGGGAACGTACGTTAGAGTCCACTGCCAAGGGAGCTCCACCAGGATCCAGAAGCCTGGGAATTCTACCCTAGGGAAAGAAAGCAGGAGTTTCCCAGCCAGATTCACCTCCCACCATGGGAGGTTGTTTTTAATTGTTCTTTGAAGAGCCTTTCCAAGTCGTTTAAAGCCTTGTCCGCCCACTTGGGGCAGGTTTTGCTGGACTCCCAGAGCAGTCACGGTTTCTTCCCTGCTCTCCCTGGGCACTGATGCTCTGAGCAGAGCTTCTATTTTCCACTCTCTTCAATGACAGGGCCCAACTGACTGGATGCAGTGGTGATGGCTGAGATCTTTTCCACTGCAAGCTTTTAACTGGGATTCACTTATTGTTTTCAAAATAGCCCCAGGGAATTTGTGTAAATGACATCCTTTCACTTTTTAATTAGCAGTGAGCATCCTTTACTCGGCTTTTGAATAAGCAAGTCCATTTAAGTTGGTGAAATAGCAACCAATGAAGCCATGCTGACACAAATTGACTGGCCCAGGAAGCTATTCTTTTACACCCTTTTATTTAAATTCAATCATAGCTACAAAGCTGGAACCTGTACCTAGCACTGTGGTAAGGGGTTAGGATGCATTGACTCATTCGGGCCCACCACAATCCTATGATACCATTACTTACCCCATTTTTGAGATAGGGAAACTGAGATTGACATACATAGAGAATGGCAGGGCTGGAACTTATCCAAATCCAAGGCATATAATCTTTACCATCAAGCCTTGCACCTCCCCAGAATTCTTCAGTAGAACACAGAAGAATCCCATTGGAGCATCAAATGTGGTTTTGAATGATGCAAAAATGGTCCATTTATTTAGATTACCAGTTGAATTTTGAAGTTTATGTAAATTATCATTGAAGATAAAACTAATTTGGCTGCAGGAGAAAACCTCTTTATTTATTTACTTTAACTTGGATTTTGAAATAATTGTCGACTTACAAAAAGTGGCAAAAACAGTACACAAAGTTCCTATATACCCTCCTCACAGCTTTCCCAAATGTTAACATCTTACATAAGCACAGTGCAATTAGCAAAATCAGGAAATTAACATTGACAGTGATACCAGTAACTATAGATCTTATTCAGCTATCACCCATTGTTCTACTAATGTCCTTTGTCAGGTCCAGGATCCAGATTCCCAAATTGCATTTCATCATCGTGGTTCCTTAATCTCCTACAACCTAGAACAGTTCTTCAGTCTTTCTTTGTCTTTTATGATCTCGACACTTTGAATAGAACTGGCCAATTTGGTGGAATGAGCCTCAATTTGAGTGTGTCTGGCATTTTCTCATGACTCAGGTTAGTACAAGTACGAGGCAACAATAGTACAAAAATTACACCATGGCCTTCTTGGGGCATAATATTAGGAGATGCGTGACACTGATGTGTCCCATTATTGGGAATGCTGACCTCCATCATTGGTTAAAGTGGTGTCGCCATGTATCTTCACAGCAAAGTTGCTATTTTCCTCTTTGTAATTAATAAATATCTATTCTTTAAACTTCAGGGCTCTTGCATTTACTTACACTTATGCCGATTATTCTCTCTGGGCTCCAGTGTCCTCATGTGTTAATGGAGTGAATAATCCCTGCTCTGTGTATCCATCCGTGTCCCTGTGAGGCACAGATACCATAGTACGTGTTTATGTGCTTTATCCATTAAGAAGCAGATAAATGCAACAAACTGAAATACTGAATCAACTACATAATGAAAAGCCACAGGTTGACAGATTACCTAGCATTCTTACTATGTGCTTTCAGACTTCCACTGAAATCAGTTAAAAGGGAGATTCAGGAATAGTTGATGGCCATTCAAAGCAATTTCTGTGGTATGACTTAGCTCATAGACCTCCCAGAAGAGACCAAATCCTCTTTAAGATTTCAAGGGTTTCTACTAATCTAAGGTTCCCTGGACCTCACATTTAAATGAATAAACCTGAGGGAGAAATCACAGTATGTATTATGTTTTGGAATTACCCTACATAATGTAACATTGTGAGTTCTCTTTAATTTTACCAATGTAACAAGCCTGTCCTGATTCATTAACATGTGGGTACAAAGCAGTCAAGTTCTTTTATTTTTCCAGTGAGCATCCACATGACTTGTTAGTGGGAAGTCTAGCATCTCCCTCCTGAGACGTCCCCTGGAAAGCCTTCCCTTCCCACACATATACAGACCCGTTTTAAGTTTAGAAGCTCAAGCCTTACTCAGTCCCGTGGGGGCAAAAGTTTAGGCCTGCATTACTGCTCCATTTTTTACTACCACTGAATGTCATTTTCAAAGCTAGACCCGCTCTGTGCCATGAAAGGATGTCCATCCTGCAATGACACCTCATAGCTCGAGCAAAGAGTATCCCAGGTTCATATGCTCAGCCTTTGTTCCCAAACCCCAATAATGTGCCAGCATAGGTGGATCCTAAGGGAATTCCAATTTCAGTCGCGTTTTCCTTTTTTTTTTTTTCTAAAACAGCATTCCTCTGGTGTATGCCAAGGGTCACTGCCCCCGACATCTCATTCATTTTGGTATGTTTCTCTTTAAAGACTCTTGATGTGCTTCCAGCAGACTTGGGTCTACCTGTCGTGGTCCACCCTAAGAGGTGAGCGGGACTGAGGTCCCTTTCTCTCTAAAGTCCAGAGGTTCCCTTTTGCAATTTCTCAGATTCCTCCCCAGCAACCAGCTAGCTATGCTGATTAAGAGGTGCAGTGAGGGGGCCGGCCCGGTGGCTCAGGCGGTTAGAGCTCCGTGCTCCTAAATCCGAAGGCTGCCGGTTTGATTCCCACATGGGCCAGTGGGCTCTCAACCACAAGGTTGCCAGTTCAACTCCTTGAGTCCCACAAGGGATGGTGGGCTGTGCCCCCTGCAACTAAGATTGAACACAGCACCTTGAGCTGAGCTGCCACTGAGCTCCACAAGATTGCCGGTTCGACTCACGCAAGGGATGGTGGGCTGTGCCCCCTGCAACTAGAAACAGCAACTGGAACTGGAGCTCAGCTGCGCCCTCCACAACTAAGACTGAAAGGACAACAGCTTGAAGCTGAATGTGCCGGCACCCTCCACAACTGAGATTGAAAGGACAACAACTTGACTTGGAAAAAAGAAGTCCTGGGAGTACACACTGTTCCCAATAAAGTCCTGTTCCCCTTCCCCAATAAAATCTTAAATAAGTAAAAAAGCTGTGCAGTGAGGAGCAGGCTTGGTCAGGCTGTAAAGGATTCCCATTATACTCTTCCCCCAGGTAAACACTGCCCAGTTGTCATGCTATACTTAAGGAAACCATTCAAGAGTTTCTGGAAAATGGTTTGTTGCATGATGATGTCCTATGATCATCAGTAAAGAAGAAGGGTACTTACTGCACAAATATGTATAATTGTGTTCAAGCCTCAGATACATGTGATTGTAAAATAAGGTCATATTTTCTTTTAAAGTTCCCAAAGTGATGGTTTGAGTCCTGTCTACTTGTTTACCATAAATTAGTCAACTTCAGAGTGTCTTGGGCTCTCTCCGAGAGAAGATAACGATGCCCTCACACAGTCGCCCAGTTCAGGACCCGGCTCATCGTCTCTGCGGATTTCCTCATCACAGCAGCACAAACACTCAGCCCCTAACAGCTGACGACCACCGTGGATCACCCACCCTCTGGCCTCAGAAAGGGGCACTGCTCTTTCCTTCCAGAAAAGGAGAGACTGGGTGGTAACTTCTAATCGGCCTTTGTTGAAAGTTTATGGAAATAGAAGGGACTGTCCACATACAGCATAGATTACCAGTTATACACCTGTGTGCTCAGAACCCTCAGCCCTAAGGTCGGGACAACATTCTTCAGGGAGTCAGTCCCCCAACGATACTGTTCTGCCTTCCTCCCAGTCAGCTGCTTCTGGAAAAGGACAGCCAGCCACTCTTCAACAGGTGTGCCCTCTAATACATCTGCTTTACTTGGATCCCATGAGGTTTCAGAAGAGGAGAAAAGACCCCCAGTACCTTCCTCAGAGCTAACAGGCCAAAGCCCACAGTTCTGGGCACTGATTTGCAGTGGCAGTGTTCTCCCATTCCCATGGTGACAGACAGTGGACAAACCACAACACCCACCTTTCAGAGTGTGGTCTGGTCCTATGGCCTCAACTTGACTCATATATGGCACTCCACCTTTAATGTATTTTCCCAAATCTGGCCTTTTCAGTCTTAAATTGACACTAATCCTTTAGTGCAGGTTGCATGCCACCAATCCCAGTGAATTTCTTGACTCCTCCCTCCAGGGTAAGTTATTTCCTTATTTAAAGCCATTCCTCCCTGGAATGGCTCCAACTTCCCTGGGGGGCTGGGGGGGGGGGGGTCAGGTAGGGAAACTCAGACAGGAAAATCATTCTTTGAGACCACTTAAGAATAAATATGCCAGAAGAGTCTAATTCAGCACAGAGAAAACAAACAATGGCCCCTAGGTAACAAACACTAAAACATACACTAAATTTATATTAAACAGAGAACTTCTCAGTTTGAAACGTCTAATTTATTTCACTGTATTCAAGTTTCCCTTTAAGAACTAGGATAAAGTTCTGCTTTGTCTTTTGCATAACAAAACAATGCCTATTACGAGGTTCTTCCAAGTTTGCTATATAAATTTGAGCCTCTATCTCTCTGAAGGTGGCACATGGCTTGCAACTTTTAAATGAGTCTTCCCCCACATCTATATTCATTAAAATAAAAATAATAATTGTAGTCAAAGGAATTTCACATGGGAGGAAAGTAAAGCGGGACCTTCCTCTGGCCTCACATTCACCATCGTCAGCATCACTCATGCATTTGCTGAAGCTGCTCCCTGGCCTGTTGACTGCCTGGAAGCCTGGGGGTCTCTGCTCTCTAGATAGTGTCACGAGTGACAGAGAAGGCTCCCTGGCAAGGCTCAGAAGCACTCCCGGTGTTAGGATACAGACTTCCGGGCCTGCTGCTGAGGAGGTTCAGAAGAGAGCCCAACGTGGCAAGTCTGCGGCAGAGAAGAGACACGATGGTCCTCCTCATACCGCTTAGCTTTCTTCACTGTCATCTGAGATGGATGGGTAATGAACTCTATAATATCTCCAAACTCTAATACTCTACGACACCGTAATGTCCTTAGTGATGTTTTACAGGACTTCACAGTCATGGAAAAGCTTTGGGAAGCCAGGCTTTGTTACTTTTGGGGGGCACTGCTCTTGGACAGAACACTGGTTTCTGGCCTTAGGAAGGTAACCACAGTTGTCTCAAACCTAGGATGTGCTAACACAGGCGTGGCATGTTCATACTGGATTCTATGGGATGAACAAGATTTGAACTACATCATAATTATCTTTCTGCATCTTTAGATCCCTGAGAAGCTTAGGGTACTTTTAAAGGTAGTTTATTTCGACACAATTAATAAGAAATATGTTTTCCTTTTTCATCATGGCATTTAAAACTTGATGCAATAAGTTACCAAGTGTTGGGTTCTGCTAAGATTATACCCCCAAAACCTCACTCTGGATTAAGAAGAAAGTTTAGCATATTTAACATACTAATTTCCTGACCTTAAAGAAAGAAAAAAAAAAAACAAAAAAAACAAAAGAACAACTACACTTACATTCCAGGAAAGCCGAGAAAAAGATGTGTCCTTTTTCAGGTGACCATTTTATATCTGGAATAACATTATTGCATTGGAAGGACATTACGTGGTTAAGTCAGACAATTATGTCTGGTGGAAAGTATGACTTGTCTTTCATTTTTATAAATACAGAATAAAAGTGAAATAGATCTCCTCCCTGTTCTCCAATTTTATGACACTCATTCCATGTTGGGGGCACTAGCCAAATGCTGTTGCATCCTTCTTCCACTCTGCGTGTCAAGACTGTCCTTTGATAAACAGCTTCAGTGTTACTTTATTCACTGAACCTCCCCCAACACAGTTCTCACAGATCTTTTCATTACTCTGTGAACTTCTATCGTGGAATACTAAATTTAATACCAGAGAATTTAGCAATACATTGCTTTTTTTGATTTCCATTAATTTGGTCCTATCAACTGAATTGTTAACCTAAAACTCAGGATTAAGTCTTCTACTTTGTATAACCATAGCAACTCACACTGCTTAGCAATAGAACTAGCTCAATAAAAATTATTGGTTGACTCAGGCAGAAAGACGTTATTTACACAGAGAGACTAAAAGACACATGTATCTTTTGCCATAATATGGCTAAACTAATACCGGACCAATTTAGCATGTTGGAAAGGAGGAAGACATGGAAACTCAAAATTCCCTATCAGCAATCAGAAAGCTAATTAGCTGGCAGAGTATTGTATTTGTTTGGTTTGGTTTCCAGAGAGTTCTGCTACTGCTGCTTAAGCTTGCCAACACCTGCTCAGAAAACTTAGGTCCATTTTGAAGGATAAAGGTTTATGTGAAGGTTTATCCAGATCACTGTTGAAATGTGTTTTAATGCTGAGTCAAAAAAATACTGAGTTTCTCCTCTGGCCCCAAATAACTATGGGGACAGAGGGCAGGGGAAGTAAGCAGCATTCAGAATTTCTGGAAAATATGTTAGCTAAGAGGACCTTGCTGGTGTTACTGTGGACTTTCTGACTTGACCCAGTCCTCAGCTTTAAAGCAATAATTGTGGAATCCAGAGACTGGGCTATCACCAGTAAGGCAAATGGAGGAGACTCTGAAAAAATAAAGGGGTCTGGTAGCCTTCCAGAACCTATTAGGTTGGTGCAAAAGTCATTGCGGTCTAAAAGGTTAAAAACAATTGCAAAAACCACAATTACTTTTGCACCAACCTAATAACTGAGGCTAGAGTGCTCTGATAGTTTAGGCTCCTTGCTCAGATGGCATCTTCATACGAGTATGAGTAAGGGTGTCCTTAAAGACATTGCTAAAGTCTAAGAAATTATGTAGACTTGTAGTGCGTATGAGCTGTTAAAAATCCTGCAGATAATGTAGGCTGTGTATCTCTATGATGAGTTTGCTAGTATTCTTTATCATTTGGAAAATATCACAGTAGGAGATGTTATGAAAAAACTGTTGTCATAATTGGGTTGCAAACCCATTCCTGAAATTATCGCCATGTGCCTGTTTCAATTTACTACCATATTATCTGTACTCTAAAGAGATGATACTTGAAAATGATTTCAGCCGTCTACTTCATACAGCGCTGCTTTCAGTAAGATCATCTTTGTGTTTCCAATGTAAATGACTCGAACCAAAGAAAGCTTTCTTTCAGAAGATTTCCATATAGTACTGGTAGTTTGTTCCTGCTTCATGTTTTATACATGAGGCTGCTACATTTAAAAAAAAAAAAAAAAATTCTGTCAAGTAAACAATTTCAATAGGAAATTAAAGACTTGTTTTTCTTGAGAGAGAAAAATGTACAGTTGTTATAAATAAATACGCAAATGCACTTCTCATTGCCAAGATTTTCCAAAGAAAGCTTCAGTTTGCTCAAACAATAGTTAGCTCCTGGATCATCCAGCTACAGGAACTTGTGGTCTTTGGTAAATATTAGCATAACAGCCTATACGCAAAGGCCGCACCCCTGACCATCTGATCTCAGACACAGTGTACCCTCACCGCTGCTGGGAAAGACCAGTCTGAATTGTTGGGTAGGTTAGACATAATGAAAAGAAGCAGAGGTTCCACTTGTGTTTATCCACATTTCCACCAGCAGCTGGTTTAGTAAATTCCATTCATTAGCAGTGTATGAAAACATGGACGATACAAAACAGCTAAGAAATGAAAAGTTTTTCATAAGCATTCATAAAATTAGCAGATAATTATTACTGTAATCATTAATTTCACTTCCGTTGCCATTATATCCCCCAAGACTAATTATATAAAATATTTGGCCATGTGTATATCAATCAGTGCTAATTATTTTTTTATTCATTACTGAAAACCATACCATATCTCTTGCTATGAAAACAGAGCTAACATTTTTCATTTGTTTATCGTGTATTTATGTGTCAGTGACTGATTAATGTAGTTGTCTAATGTATATTAAAATCTTTAATATTTATCATCAGAAAAGTGCTAGAATATGCACTGAATGTCTTGCTAAGGACACAGTATAGTGATTGAAAGGATTTGACCAATCTCTTTCTGCTCTGTGGTTTGAAACACAACTGAGAGCTGTTAGCAATCCTATTATGCCCACGATAGTGAAGATAAGGAGTAGCGTTTCTTAAGCATCTACCTGAAGGAATAAAGGCAGACTGATTTACAGAACATACATAAATTTGTGTCCATGCTACCTAGTTGGTTTCACATGAATATCCTTATTTTATTATTCTTAGCCGTACGTGCTTTGTACCCTCCACATTTGTCAGTTGTGAGCATGTCTTTCTCTGTTTGTAAAATGAAGATATCATCTGGGAATGGCTGTTTGGCAAAGAAATAAACCCAGTCAATGTTTGACTGGCAGGCTTGTTTAGTTATATTCTTGGTAGGTTAGTTTCAAATGACATTTTCTGCATATGTCCAACATTTGCGAGAACCAGAACATCCAGACTTGTTCATGGTGTTATTTGGGCTATCCAAATAAGAAAACAAGTCTGGATCTTCCAGACAGTAAGGCTGAAAGCAGTGTAAGGAAGTGTGATTCAGGTCAATGAGGTAATTGAGGAAATGTCATGACAACCCAAATTAAAATGAGCAGCTTCACATTTGCATGTGCCAGCTGCTCCTCAGGAAATCTTTCTGGCTGCTTTTTGTTCCTATTAGACATAATAATATGGCTGCAAATTATATGCAACTGAAAGGGAATTGACTCACTCTCAGCAGGTATTGTAGGAGCAGACAAACCCTAGAAGGATGACATTCAGAGGGAATAACCAAGAACCAAGCAACACACACACACACACACACACACACACACACATTTTCTTTCCCGTTTCTTCTGTGATGATGCTTGGAGATAATTTTGAAGTTTATTTTAACCTCATACCACTCTTAAGGTGCCTTGTGACTTGTTACATAGTGCCATGCAAAATGGTCTGAAGGCCTTGGCTTCATCCTATCACGACTCACTTGTTCCCCAGGAGGACAGAATGATGCTGGAGTGTACCTTCCCTCCAGCAGGTCATAAGCGCCACAGTCTTGAAAAATAGGTGCATGATACCGTCGTGAGCCCTTCCTTGTGTCAGACTATTGTGGAGTCTTCTAGAAACACAATACATAGAGATAGGTTTTGTGTCCTTCATCTGTACGTCGGTGCTCCTGTGTTTCACAGATTGGAAGGTCAACGGCAGTGAGGACTCTGTACCCCATGTCCCAGTGAACTTGGCAATGGGGCATTGTCCTTTAGAAGATGTTCATATATGTGGCCTTCTAGGTGAATCTGTGGGATGGTGACTTTAGAATGGCTTCCTTTCATCCATTGTTGGCATCTCACATGGCCATTCATCAGCTCAAAACAAATTAAGTCGTAACCTAGTCATCAAAGTTTCCTGCCTGTGGCAGTTGCTGATCCAAGCAGATAGATTGGCATGTCTGCTATCTTGATGGCACAAAGCCCCACAGAAGCAGAACAACTTTTCCCCAACACCAAAATGTTCTAAAACACTTACTCTGTCCAGTACATTTGTAATTTCATTCTAGAATATAAAAGTAAATTCTCCATCTAAAAATCATCTCCTAGTACTTTTTTAAAATGTAAGACAGTGATTTTAATTCAGGCAAACTCTACTGAAAGTAGTAGGGGAAATTTCTTTTAATATTTCTATCTTGTTAAGTTACCATAGTAATAAAAATCTCACTCTGTTAAGGTAACTTTCTCAACAGGTCAGAGCTTGAAATTCTGTGTTGTAAATTTCCAAATACAAAGAAAGGCATAAGTTTATTTATTGGAGTTCAAATGTAGAAATTTGACAGCTTTGAAGACTTTAAAAGATACTGAATCAGCAGCTATAAAAGGAAAACACTCTTGACAATTTAATTTGTATAGTACTACAACTGAAGGGACTATGTGGTGATTTATGAAGGGCATGTTTGTGGGCTGGATTTTGGAATTTCTGCATGAAAGGTGAATTTGTGCTCAGAATGCTTGCATCTTCAAAGACCCATGAGTTTGGCTGTGGGTACATGTAGCATTTGGTTTGGAAACATATGAAAGAAGCACTGCTATTCCTTAAGAATAAGATTTAACTGTCAATTTACTTTGATACATTGATTTAATGTTTTAAGTTATTTTATATGTACTATTTATTATATATGTCTGCATTGCGGCATCTACCGCCATGCTTTAGAAGCTCCTGGAGAGCTGAGATTATCTCCATGTAACTGTTACCAATTAGTAGGCACCAAAGGCAACTAGGCTTTTAACTTTTTCTCATGCTGAGTTGCTTCATTCAACGACATCTCCTCAGTTGTTTTTGATGTCAGGTGTACTGTAAACTAAATAAAGGCAAGACTGAATGAATGAAGTCAAATGTAGCATGGAAGATGCTTCTGGAATGGCTATGTAGCCCATCCTCTTCAAAGAACAGGATAGGAAAAAAAGAGAAAACATGGTCCTTAAAATCAAAAAGTACAATCTAGTTGGAGAAGATAAAATACACATTTGATTCATCTAGACACTAATTACAAAGCAGTCTGAGAGCAAGTATAAAATGGTTTACTATACACTGAGTGTGCAATTATTAAAGGGATGATGAGCAGATAGTCATCAGCGCGGGGCAAGTGGTGATTTTTCTCCTCCCCTCCAGGCTTCTCCCTTCCATTCCAACTCTCCTCTTAGGAACTTGCTCTCCAGAAGCTCCACCACTTATTGAACCAATACCGAGGAGACTAATGGAAACCAAGACTTTTCCCTGTATCCTCTTTGGAACCTGGAAACAAAATGTGTTTTATTTCCTCTGTGCCCAAAGTATTAACTATCCCGTAATAACTGAAAACAAAGGGAGAAGATGAGTTTGACAGGTCAAGTGACTTTTCATTGCCTCTCAAATCACTGCATATAATCAAACTTTCTTTGCTGCTTGCTGGTTCCATCTGTAATTAGCAGAGACTTCTGAGAACACAGAGAAGAGTACGAGGCACCTTTCTAAAAGAACTGTGTTTGTATGTGAGGCACAGGAGAAACCGTGACCTTCCAGGCTGCAGGGATTTGGTGAGGCACGTGAGACAAAATTATACCTCAGGCACAAAATTTAAGTGGGTACAAAAAAGCTTAGTAAACAAGATCGATAATATCTTAATACAGTACTTTTTGAAATAAAAATATGCAAAAATATCCATAATGAACAAAATATCACTTTTAAATAAAGACCGGGTCAGTATTACTGATTTTTACTTTTGCCTCAAGCCAGTATAGTTTGGTATGACAAAGTACTAATCCTGTCCTTCAAAAATTTTTCAGTTTGTTCATCCTGGATTTTCTTGCATTAATTTTAACTTTGAAAAACTATTTCATTAAAGTATTATTCATGTTGATTACAGATATTTTTGGTGCCCCCTTAAGTTTTGCGCCTGAGGTCAGGTGACTCTATCCTACCTAGTAGAGCACTAGGTCCAGTCTTGCTATAGGGTCACTGAAGGGGAAAAGATGAAAGAAAAATTTGTTTGGGAGGTCAAGATGAAGACTCTAGTTCCCAATCATGTAAGAAAAGTAAAACTGAGCTTTCCTGGAATGAAACAGTGATAAAAGGCCAGGAGGGAAAGAAGAGGTGAAGGATATAGTTGTACATTTGAGAATTCTCATAGCCACAAGAGGACATCAATTAAGATTTTGCGAGAATATGTCCTCCAAGTGAGTATGGCAAGAAAAGACAGCAGACTAAGTCCTAATATGAGGATTACCTCTATTGTAAAGGACAGATTTTCCTCTAGAGGATTATCACTCCCAAAGTACAGCAGGCCCTCCAATAGCGTTTAGTTGAATGTCGTCTCGTTATAACGTTGATGAGAGGTTATAAGAGCTTAACCCTTGTTTATATTAGCCTATGGTAGAATTGGTTTCATTACATGTTGTTTTGCTTCAAGTTGCAGAACCTATCACTAATGTTAAGTGAGGACTTACTGTAAACATATTCTAGACCATGTACATGCATCTGAACCACCTGGAGGGGCTGTTGAAGTGCAGATTCTGGGGCCCCACTCCCAGGACTTTATTTCAGTAGATTTGGGGTAGGGCCTGAGAATTCGCATATCTAACAGGAGATAGAGATACCTCTAATCCAAAGCCCCTACCTTGAGAACCACTGGGCTAGTATAAATAGAATCTTTACAACAGAGGGGTTTGTTTAAAATTTTATGTAGGAAAATACTCTGTGGAGAAATCAAATTTATTTCCTACTACTATAAACTCTTCAGGAAGAAACAAACAAAACGAATCATTCCACCACCCCTCCAAGACCAGACAGGTATAGCAACAAATACGGCTAGTTGGAACGAGATAACAGAGGGTAGTGGACACTGTGAACGAGAGATTCCATGCCCAGTCTAAAGGTACTGAAGTTCAATTAAAACAAAATAAATCCCTATGTATGACAATTTGCACGTCTGATATTCTGAACCCAACAAGAATACTAAACTGGATCACCTGAGAAAGAAAAGGGGTTCAGAGTCTTGGTGATTTAAAATTTGATAAGGGGAGCAACCAGGTTCCTGGGCACTTGGTTTGATTCTGGCTACTGAGAAGTGACATAGAATTGACATAGAAGTTTGCACAGTGACATAGATAAGAGCCTATTAAAATGCAGCCCCTTTTTGCAGCTGGAAGGACTAAGCACTAAGTCCTCGGATCTTGGGAGCTTTGGTGAAGATCCTTAAGATCCTGGATGGGATAATTGGGGCTGCCGGACAGCTGCCCATGTCAGAACCACCCATTAAAACCTAGGGTGTGGCAGCCACAAGCACACACAGCTTGAAGAATGGCGCTGTCCTCTGTTTTTCTCACAGATTTATACCACACAAAATTTGCCATTCTTCTATTGCCCAAGTAGGGAGAGGAGCACTGCAATCACTGAGTTTGGACTTCTAAGAAATCTTGGGAAACAAAAAGCTCAAACTGTACTTAATATGATTTAGCAAAATGGGGAAATGTGACATTTCTTGAATTCTAAGTGTCATGGAGCAACCCCATACTTTTTTCAGTTAAGACTAGATGGTTGATAGCAGCTTAATTTGGGGCACTAGCTTGATAACTGTTGGTTTACAGAGTAATATATGGAGCCCCATTTGTCTTCCTCTACCCCAAGAATTTGCTGAGAAGCCATCAGTGTCATTCCTGCTTTCTTCTAGTATGAGGTGATACAGCCTGTTTTCCATATTAGAACAAGTGAGTCAGCTGAGAATTATATAACATTTTGGAACATGACAGGTAAGCTACCAACAAAAAACACATCTCATGGTTAGATACGGATGCCTGATTGCATCTCAATATAAATTAGCTTCCACACAGGCTGCTTGAGTTCTATTTCTAGCCTTACAAATTGTAGAATAGGGCAAGATTCACAGGATGTTAAAATGACCACTAAACTGAACTAGTTCAGTAGAAGCAGGAACTCAGACTAGAGATACACAGGTAAGCAGAAGCCATCTTCACCTTCTGGAACAGGTGTCTGCAAACTACACACTTGGGCCAAATCTGGATGCCACCTGTTTCTATAAATCAAGTTTTATTAAAACACAGCCACACTCATTTGTTTACATACTGTCTGTGGCTGCTTCAGTGACAGAATTGAGTAATTGTGACAGAGACTGTATGGCCTACAAAGCTGAAAAACATTTACTATCTGGCCCTTTACAGAAAAAATGTGGTGATCGCTCTGCTAAAGAGAGAACTCAGATGTTTCCAGTTCACTAAATTCATCTGGAATGTGGTCCAATTGAATTTTATTTACATCTCAAATGACAAGGTACTTCAGTGATATCTGGTCACAGTAATGTCTGTGACCAAATTTGACAAAATATCAACATCCCTAACGTGAATCTGACATATATAGGCCCCATGTGATGGTGACTTTCAGCCTATGTTTTCAAGTTCCAACTTTGATAATTGGTCCTAATCTTCAGATCTTCCTATTCTTTTAGCTGGATTCCAAGCTGGCCAAACTATTGCCAAGGTCTGCTCATAGTTGCTCCCTACAGTAACAAGTTACTTTCCGGCCCTGCTTGGCATTGTTCTATGTAGGGAAGATGAAGAAGTTGGCACGTTTGTCCTTCCAGTTGTATGTCCTTTCTTTCCTTGGAAAAATCTCATCAGTTGCAGAGGCCTGGTGTTCTCATACTCTCTTCCTATCAAAACCTGCCCTGACAAGAAAACACATGAACCTCACTCACAGTAAAATACAGATAATATGTAACAATGCAAGATCACCTTTAGCAGTGGGATTAAAGTCCTAGATGCATCAGCAAGTAAGTAGGATAAACATTTTTTTTCTCTCTCTTTTTGAGGTTGGGATATAAAAACAAAGGGAAAGAAACAACAACAGCAAAACACCAGGTAGGCTAGTAGCTTCCTCCTCTAAGCGCCAGTTCCTCTGAGCTTAATCTATAACCCAAGAACCCCTATATCAAAGTCACCCAGCATACTTAATAAAAATGCAGATCCTGGAGCCCAGTCCTGAACCAACTGGATCAGAATATCTGGAGATAAGTTCCAGTAATGTTTACTTTCAACAAGCACAATTCCCTTGTCATGATTCTTATGTTGAGTAATGTTTGAAAACGATTGCACGATACGGTGTGCAGTCGTCCATTATCCTGCCCGCTGCACTTGTACCTTGATGAGCAGTAATGGTGGGCTGGCGACACTCCAGGACCTGACTTTGCTCAGTCTGATTGGCCACTTAATGGTCCCCTGCCCTGCAGGTGAGCTGATGAATTTCTCACGCTTATAAGGGCTCTCTCTGATGGGGACTGGTGTAATGTTTCAGAGTATACAGGACATTTATTATTTATTTTCACATTAACAGCTCAGGACAATGATATGAGGTAATCATTAGTACGTTTCAGGAAAGTTACCCAGTTTCCTTAATTGTAAAATGGGGATTTTTGATAAAGCCTATTTCAAAAGGTTGTGAGAATTGAGATAATGCACTTAAAGTGCATAGCATGCAGGAAGTGGTTAATAAATGTCAACAATCACTGTTGCTAATTTTATTTCACATGAGAAAGTTAAAGCCCAGGAGATTTATTTAATAAATTAGTTGCACACCTTGTAAGATACTGAGAGGAAGTTTTGGAACCCCGCACTTTTTGGAGTCTTTCTTTCACCCAGAGGTTGATTTATCACTTACCATGAACCTCATTAAGTAAGCTTCAGAGCCCCCTCATTTGCATGGACCCCTTTCAAGACTCTTAGAGGGACCCAGCATATGTTCACACAGCCAACATTTTTATAATATTTGCAAAACTTAGATAATTTAATCACAAATTAGTATAGAAAACTTCCTTTCCAGTCCTACTTGATCATGCTTTCTCTCTTCTTACTGGCATTGGATTGGCCATAGGCATTTTAGGGTCCCAGCTAAGGAGAGCTTGAGCAGGGAATGCTTTCATCTTGGATTCAGTGGAGTACGTTTTCATGTGCCTTACAATCACTTCTGTACATAGGTACATCATTGCTAGCAGTCTCAAAGTAGAATTGACTTCAAGTAATCCTACTGACCATTTTTCCAGCACACGTGGTACGACCCAAAGTTATCCCGATCAGAGCTCATATTATGTGAAGATGTGCCAGAGAACCTAGCTCCCAGCCCTCGAGGTGTATGTATTGTGGAAGTGAAACTAATTATGAGTTATATGGAACCAGGAGCTAGTCTGTGGCAAATTCTTACAGACAGCAAACAAGTAGAATTATAAATAGAATTTCTGTTTGCACCGATATCTAGGCACAACCGAAGTTGTCTCTTGTCAGGAATATACTCAGTCATACAGTGTATGCAATTAAAAAATGTTCTGCAGGGTTTTTTTCCCCCTTTTTGGATGGGAATTACACAAAACAGAATTTATCAGAATTCCTCAATTTGTAAATCACAAATATGTAGCAGTTCTGAAACTAATGAGTACAGACAGTGTGTAAGTCACGTGTTTTATACATCCTCTCAAGAATGGAATATCGGACTAGACCTACAACAAGTTAAGAAATTAAATTGGTAAGTAATCATCTCTCCTCAAAGAAAAGTCCGAGTCCAGATGGCTTCATTGGTGAATTTTCTCAAATACTAAAGAAAGAAAAAATACCCTCTTTGGAGGGATGTCTATTCAGGTGCTCTGCCCGTTTTTTAATGGAATCGTTTAATTTTTTTGGTGGTGTATGAGTTTTTTATAAATTTTGGATATTAACCCTTTATCAATGTATCATTGACAAATACCTTCTTTAGCAGGATGTCTTTTTGTTTTGTTGATGGTTTCCTTTGCTGTGAAGAAACATTTTAGTTTGATGCACTCCCATTTGTTTATTTTTTCTTTTGTTTCCCTTGCCAGAGGAGATATATCAGTAAAAATATTACTAAGGGTAATGTCTGAGCATTTACTTCCTATATTTTCTTCTAGAAGTTTTATGGTTTCAGGTCTTACATTATATCTTCAATCCATTTTGAGTTTTTTCTTGTATATGGCATAAACAAGTGGTCAGGTTTCATTTTTTGCATGTATTTGTCCAGTTTTTCCAGCACCATTTATTGAATAGACTGTCTTTACCCCACTGTATATTCTTCCTTTGTTATATGACCATATAGGAATGGATTTATTTCTGGGTTCTCTATTCTGTTCCATTGATCTGTGTGTCTATTTTATGCCAATGCCATGCTGTTTGATTACTATAGCCTTATAGTATGATTTGATGTCAGGTATCATGATACTTCCAGCTTTTTTCTTTCTCACGATTGCCGTGGCACTTCGGGGTCTTTTATGGTTTCATATAAATTTTAGGATTATTTGTTCTAGTTTTGTGAAAAATGCCATTGGTATTTTGATAGGGATTGCATTGACTCTATATATTGCTTTGGGTATTAAAAATATATATGCACCCCTACGTTTACTGCTGCGCTATTCACAATAGCCAAGATATGAAAACAACCAAAATGCCTATCATTAGACGATTGGATAAAGAAATTGTGGTACATTTATACAATGGAGTATTACCTTGCCATAAAAAAGAATGAAATCTTACCATTTGCAACAACATAGATGGGCCTAGAGGATATTATGCTAAGTAAAATAAGTCAGACTGAGAAAGACAAATACCATATAATCTCACTTATATGTGGAATCTAGAGAACAGAAGAAATGAGTAAACAAAACAAACAGACTCATAGACACAGAGAACAAACTGATGGTTGCTAGATGGGAGGGGGTTGGGGGATGGGCAAGATGAAGGTAAAGGGATTATGAAGTACTAATTGGTAGTCACAGGATTGTCACAGGGATGTGAAATACAGCATGGGGAATATAATAAAAAATGTTGTAAAGACTGTGGTGTCAGATGGGTACTGGACTTATCGAGGGGATCACTTCATAGATTATATAAATGCCTGACCACTACATTGTACACCTGAAGCTAAACTAATATAAAATAATATTGAATGTCAGGTATCATTAAATACATATATATGGTCACGGGATGTAAAGTACAGCATAGGGAATGTAGTCAATGGTATTGTAACAGCTCTATATGATGTCAGAGGAGTAGTAGACTTGGTGGGGTTATCACTTTATGAGGGGTGTAAATGGCTAATTATGTTGTTTTGTATACCTGAAACAAACAAGTAAATAAATAGAAATGATACTCAAATTCATTACGAAAATAGAGGGAATACTTACTGACTCATTCTATTAGTTCAGTATTACCCTGACATCAAAACCAGACGAAAGCATTACATGAAATGAAAACCATAAGACAATGTTCCTCATGAACGTAGATGCAAAAGTCTTCCACAAAATATTAGCAAATCAAATTCAGCAACATTTAAAAAGGAATTACACCAAGGATTGCAAGTTTGGTTTAACATCTGAAAATTGATTAGTATTTATCAGAAGATTAAAAGACAGACATACATGATCATCTCAGTAGACGCAGCAAAAATATTTGACAAGATCCAACACGCATTCATGATAAAAGCTCTCAATGAATGAGGAATAAAAGGGAATTTTCACAAACTGTTAATGGCATTAAAAACAAGAAAACTTACCACTAACATCATACTTAGTGGTAAAAGATTGAGTGCTTTCCCCTTAAGAAAAGGAAAAATAAGGATGTCCACTTTCACCACTTCTATTCAACATTTTACTGGAGTTTCTAGCCAGTGCAGTAATGCAGGAATAAAAAATTTAAGGCACGCAAACTGGAAAGGAGAAAATAAAACTTTATTCGACAGATCCCTTATGTACAAAATCATAAGAAATACATTTTTTTAAAAAAACTACCATAACTTAGCGAGTTTAGCAAGGATGCAGGCTGCAAAATCAATTTTTAAAATTAATTGTATGAAATACCAGCCGCAAATAATCAGAAATTAAAATTTTAAATTCCATTGATAATAGTATCAAAAAGAATAAAACACTAAAGAATTTAACAAAACTAATACAAGTGGGCATGAAAGAACTTTCTGGGTTGATAAAAACGTTTTAAAATATGTTGTACAACTATATAAATTTACCAAAAATCACCAAACCATGTGCACTCACAATGATAAATTTTATGGTATGTTAATTATACTCAATGACATTGATTAAAACTATACATACAGAAAAAATCTGAATTATCTTTTTATTCTCACAACAAATAGAAATATTTTTATTTTCTCATAGAAAACAATATTATAAATTTGTCACATAATGAGGCAAAGATTATACAGCAAAAATGGGGCCATGTGTTTCAGAGGTGTGTTAATTAAAATATTTTATTTTTCTTAACTTTTTAGTATTTCTCAGCATTAAAAATAAATATTTGCCTTATTTTTATTTATAGTTTGTATAGCTTTTCTTATAGAAAAATTATGTAAGTTTGAGTAAAATTCACTTCTGCTCCTACTGTTCCCTAGTCCCTTTGTCTAAAGGGAACCACTCTTAATAGTTTATAATATAGCCTTCCAGAAATAATCTAATTAAATATAGTAACATAATCTAAATTATAATAATAATAACCTAATAGATAACCTCTCATTATTAAGGGCCAGGCTGTGCTCTAAGGACTTTCCATTTATTACATCACTTAATCCTTACATCAATTCTATGAGATAGGCACTATTTTTACCCATGTTATAGATGAGGATGCTGAGGTACCAAAAGATGTAACAACTTTCCTGTGGTAAATTTCAAACCCAGGAAATCTAGCTATAGAGCCCTACTCTTAACTACAACTCAAAATTGTATCTCAGTACACACTTAAGTGTGTGGGGTGAGGGAGGGGAATAGCAGTGATTTAAAGCATAGGTACATAGAGCTGTTTTGTTGTTGTTTTTTAAACATATGCTAGACACAATTTTCTGCAATGCTCTTTTGTCTCAACAATACGTCTTGAAGACAGAACTGGCTACATAAATATCTGGGCCCAGCACAGAATGAAATGTAAGGCCCCTTCTTCAAAAATGATGAAAAATTTCAAGAAGGCAACAGCAGCGTGTGAAACCAGGCACAGGATCGTTTTCAGTGATGGCCTGTCATCACAGGCCCATGAGGTCAGCCCTGCGTGGAGACCATAGAACCCAGTACTTTCACCTGTAACTTTTGTCCCAACCACAGCTGTCTCCCACCTCCTGAGCATTGGCTGATGAGAGAACTAGGTGCCGTCTTGATGTCACAATTTAGGGCCATGCCAGCTTTTCTGTTATGGTTGTCAGCTTATTGAGAGAGAGCCAACAAGCACACCCACACAGTTCCTGCTATTGACTAAGACAAAGAGAAAAAACGAGAGTCTGGCTGCATAAAAATGTGGATAGAGATCTGAGATTAGAAACCTGCAGTCTGAAACTACCTTGTTCCTTATCTTTCACTTTATTTTTAGCAAAGTAATTTAGGTCACTAATATTGACGAGATCAACAAAACTAGCACTAAACTCTTCCCCTCTGCCTGTCCCTCCCCACACCAAAACCAAAATTATCCCAACCCGCACTTGGAAGTAAAATTTATCAAGCTCCTTTACCCAAATGATGCTGAAAAATTGGATTGCTAGACTCTGAGCAGCATTTCCTATCATTTGAATTTTTTATTTCCTTTAAAGGTGAAAGCAGAAACCACCCAATGAGCTTCAGCTCAGCAGACAGATACTAATAAGACACATTTCTGACCTGGTGATGGAAGCTTTGCTTTGTTCTCTTCTGCATTTCCCAGCTAATCGCTTACAGCGACTTAGGGAATTAATTTGACACCTTGTTCACAAACTGATTGAACAAATAGCTAACAGGGTTAACTCTGTAACCGGAAGGACTACGGAACATGAGGCACTGGCCAGGCAAAGGACATCCAATTCTGTCTTCCAAAAAGACACAGGCAAGAAAAAAAGAGCCGAGAGGAAAATTTCCAGAACATTTCCATTTAGAAGCACGATGAAACTTGTTGACTAAGGTATCGACATTATCTAGGGCATGCATTTGACAATCTGGCACAGGTGACGAAACTGACAAACACACACAAGAAACTAGCACAACATTATCTGTAAATTGGTTGTGATTGAATACTTCATGTCATCAAGGGAATAGAGGCAATGAAAGAAAAGCCTTATTTCTCTGCAAAGAAAAGAATTTCTGTCAGAAAGAGACCAGGAAATAAAAGAGAAAAATGTCTTAAGAGAGATCACTATGCATTCTGTAAAGCACATATTGTAAAAGGAAAAGGGAAAAGCAGCTTGATTCTGAAACTATTCAGTGTAATTTTGTGTAAGCTGTTCTCTAAGGAGAGAGACTGAACCCTAATCAACCAGCATCTTCTTCCAGATGGCTCTAAGTGTGCCTTAATCTTCTTTTAAGAGAGGGTGGGGATGATTCCCTACTATGAGGAAAGGCACATATTAAGACTTGATCAGCTTTTTCGCGATGGGTTTGCCTCCAGAACACAGGTGTCATGAATACCACTGCTAAATCTAAGCCAAAATGGGAAAGGAAAAGACTCATACCAACATTGTCATCACTGAACATATAGATGTGGGCAAGTCTACCCGTTCTGGTCATCAGATCTACACATGTGATGGGATCAATAAAAGAACCATTGAAAAAATTGAGAAGGCGGCTGCTGAGATGGGAAAGGGCTCCTTCAAGTATGCCTGGGTCTTGGATAAACTGAAAGCTGAATGTGAATGTGGCATCACCATTGATACTTCCCTGCGGAAATTCAAGACCAGCAAGTATTATGTGACCATTACTGATGTGCCAGGACACGGGGACTTTTATCAAAAACATGATTCCAGGCACATCTCAGGCTGACTGTGCTGTCCTGATTGTTGCTGCTGGGGTTGGTCAATGTGAAGCGGATGTCTCCAAAAATGGGCAGACCCGTGAGCATGCCCTTCTGGCTTACACACTGGGTGTGAAACAACTAATCATTGGTGTTAGCAAAATGGATTCCACTGAGCTGCCTGACAGGCAGAAGAGAGACAAGGAAATCGTTAAGGAAGTCGGCACCTACATTTGTGCTAATTTCTGGTTGGAATGGTGACCACATGCGGGAGCCAAGTGCTGACATGCCTTGGTTCACGGATGGAAAGTCACCCGTAAAGATGGCAGTGCCAGTGGAACCACGCTGCTTGAAGCTCAGAATTGCATCCTGCCACCAACTCGTCCAACTGACAAACCTTTGCATCTGCCCTTCCAGGATGTCTACAAACTTGGTGGTATTGGTCCTGTCCCTGTGGGCCGAGTGGAGACTGGTGTTCTCAGACCCGATATGGTGGTCACCTTGGCTCCAGTCAATGTTACAACTGAAGTAAAGTCTGTTGAAATGCACCATGAAGCTTTGAGTGAAGCTCTTCCTAGGGACGATGTGGGCTTCAATGTCAAGAATGTGTCTGTCAAAGATGTACATTGTGGCAGTGTGGCTGGTGACAGCAAAATGATCCACCAATGGAAGCAGGTGTCTTCATGGCTCAGGTGATTATCCTGAACCACCCAGGCCAAATGCCAGATATGCACCTGTGCTTAATTGTCACACAGCTCACACTGCTTGCAAATTTGCTGAGCTGAAGAAGATTGATTGTCTATCAGGGAAAAAGCTGGATGATGGCCCGAAGTTTTAGAAATCTGGTGATGCTGCCATCGATACTGTTCCTGGCAAGCTCATGTCCATTGAGAGCTTCTCTCACTACCCTCCTTGGGGCTGTTTTGCTGTTCGTGACATGAGACAGACAGTTGCTGTGAGTGTCATCAAAGCAGTGGACAAGAAGGCAGTTGGAGCTGGCAAGGTGACCAAGTCTACCCAGAAAGCTCAGAAGGCTAAATGAATATTATCCCCAGTACCCGCCACCCCAGTCTTAATCAGTGGTGGAAGAACAGTCTTAGAACTCTGTCTCAATTGGCCATTTAAGTTTTACAGTGAAAGACTGGTTAATGATTACAATGCATCGTAAAATCTTCAGAAGGAAAAGAGAATGTTTTGTGGACCATTTGGTTTTTTTATGTGTGGCCATTTTTAAGTTATTAGTTTTTAAAACCAGTACTTTTTAATGGAAACAACTTGACTAAAAATCTGTCACAGAATTTTGAGACCCATTAAAACAAAGTTTAATGAGAAAAAAGAAGAAAAGACTTGATGAAAGGAGTTTGCCAATACACATTTGTAACTTAACACTCTCAGAATGATTTGTATGGGTTTTCACTTTGCCCATTCTCTGCCTGGCAATTTTTGGCTCATGAGTGCTGAGCTGATGGCATGCTTCAGTAGAATTCTGTTTCTGGAATGGCTGCCAAGTCCACGGCTTTTTTTTTTTTTTGCCCCCAAGATACCCTTAATACTTGTTGAATGAATAGAACTAGAGACCACATCCCCACATCCCATGGCATACCAGTTGACAAGGTAGGAACTGGAGGAGGAAAGCCACGTTGGCACCCGTTAGCTGAAGGCACGGAGCCTGCGTTCCATCCTTGTCTACGCAGAACATAGTAATGTGAACACGGCTGCAGAATTTAATCCGATGGTACTTCCAGCTTCATGAGCATTTTCAGCAGTTTTTAGTTTTATTATTATTATTACTACTACTATTACTATTACTATTACTAGCACAGTAACAGAGCTTACCTAAAACAATGCCACAGTGTCAACATTGAAGTCGTAATTACTGAGGAGTTTCTGGGAGAAAGTATTCTTGAGAAAGGATTCCTGGTCATTACACTTATTCATTCATTCATTTGTTTAGTCATCCAACCATTTATTGAGCACCTACTAAGTCTCTGTCATGGTGCTAAGATCCTGAAGCTATGCAGGTAAATAAAGTAACATATCCTACCTGCCCTCAGGTTTATAATCTAGTGGGGATATTTTAAGTACAGTAATTGGATCAGGGCTGTGATGCCATAGTATGTTATGGGATTCAAACTTTGAAGGATTCTTAATCATACTTAGGGAGTTATAAAGTATTCCCAGAGAAGAGGCAACAAAGCATAGACCTGAAAAATGAATATGATGTAGCCGGCAAAAGGTGGGAAAGGATATTTCAATAGAAGGGATAACTCTTTGCAAAATGCCAAAGGCAAGTCCAGGGAGAGCCATGCTGGGAACTAAAGGAAGTTCCTGATGACTGGGGGTAGAGTTGCGGCTGAGGATGGGACTGGAGGCTAGAGAGGACAGCAATAAGGCACCATCCTCTTTTATACCTAGATAGGGATCTACATTTAAATGAATTACATTCTGCAAACTCAGACTATGCTAAATGCTGCCAGAAACACAAGGCTCGGTACGAAACTGAGCTCCTCTACCCTCAAGGAGCTTGAGTCATTCGTAGCAGATTCTCAGTGTCCAAGATCTGTGTCAAATCACAGAACAAATAATCCATGAGATGCAAGATGTCTCACAATGATACTGAGCGCTGATTCAGAAGAGCTGGCTCGTGAAGGAAGAACAATCTCGCTCTTTCACTTTTGGGTTTTAGCATGATTTGAAGGTGGATATGTGTGCATGTTTAAAACACACCAAGAGGGATTCTTGAATTTCCTACATTCTACCAACATTAAGTAATGAAGGTGAAATAAAGAAAGGGGGTGAATCAAAATGATCTCTTTTGAATTTTAGAAATATTAAGAAGAGGGAATGTCTATCACAATAATATTGCGGCATGTGCTTTGTGACATAGCGGCAGCAGGCAGAACTTAAAAAAATTGGAGAAAGAATTTACCTCAAACTTCCCCTTTTTTTGTGAAAGTTTGGAAAGACTATTTTCCATCTGATTTTGTAAAGTAATTACAGAACATCATTTTCCCCTCAAAGTCTATATGTTTGACTAATATATAATCTAAGAAATCTTCAAGGGCTTTTGGAAGGTTCTCAGAAGACATTTGGAATTTTGGAGACATAAAATGAAAGGCAGTGCCTATTTTAAAGTCGTAGATATTTAAACAAATATGCCAAAGCTAACATTAAATATCAAGCTACTCATCATTATTCGGGATAATTAGAGATATTTAATGATATTCTCTCTTCAGTATAGTTTTGGTGGGATAATAGGCTTTTTGATAAGTTCCTTTCTGGACCCAATTCCAGTTTTAATCAGAGGTGTGATTTGTTAGATCTCCAGCGTATGCGTGTTTTAAACAAAGACCTGCACAGCCAACTACAACTAAACAAACAAATTAACTACAATAATAACTTGGAAAACCACTAACCTAGATAGCAGTCCCCAATCTCTGATCAGAGGACTCCTAGTTTAAGGTAAATAGTTTAAGGCAAAAACATTTCAAATCCATACCAACCAATGTCTCTCTATACCACACTGAATCTCATGCAAATATGTGTGCCATCTCTTAAAAATATGTTCACATAGTGTTACGTATTAATAAATAGAAAACACTTAAGGGTTACTAAATTTATGGTAGTTTTTGTCATTTGCCCTCAAGCAGCATAGTCTAAAAATATAAGATAGCTTAAAATGTTTTTATCTTAAAAAAGAATCCTCATTCTGTAGGACAGAGGCCTATTTAGTATTTTCTGTTAGTGAGAGGGTTACTTTTTGTTCTAATTCACAGGCCACTTATAAGCGTATTATATATGCCATTACAGGTAAATAGTTTAAGGCTATAATGAAGCAGAATTTAGCCGGCCTGAGTAATGTGCTCAGGTGCAGTTCTCCACCTACACAAAGTCCCACAAAAATCCCAGGGCTGGTCAGGAAAAGAGAATGTATGACTTCTTGTCTGCTAATAAGTGCAGAACTATATCTTAATCTCAATTTCAGCAACTTTTTTTGGTCTAATTTATCAGGTACTGTTATCACTTTTTTCTACTGCATGATGCTTTCATGCTGTTTTTAAAGATGTAATTATTCATGTGACTCATTGCAAGCTATCTCAAATCCTTTTTTTGAAAGTAGGTGTGGCACGAATAATAAACTAATTAACTTGCAATGTAGTACAAGAAATAGATTTCATTATAAAGCAAAGAGTTCTGAAAAACTTAGATATTTTTTCAGAATAATGTGTCTCACTGGGCTGAAATCTTTGTCTGAATGAGAAACAAACTTTTCAATTCTAGGCAAATAAAACTAATTGAACACTTATTGACTGTATTATATGTGCTGCTTGGTGCTAGGAAACAAAGATAAATTAAAATCACCTGCAATATTTTTACTCTCTATTAGTTGAGAAAATGGTGTCTGAGGGCAGGAGGTGTCTTCGGTGGCTTTGTTCACAATTTTCCTTTTGTTTGAAGTGCTATAGAAGCAGAGAAAAGAGAGCAATTTTTGTGGCACTTGGGGAAGTAGAAAGTGAATCAAGAAAGTTGTGCTTCATCAAAGAGACAGCTGAGATGTCTGGAAGGATTAGCTGTGTTTCACCAGGCAAAGAAAAGAGGAAGGTCACTCCAGGGAAAGAGATCAGTATGAACAAAGGCACACTCCCAGTTTTCCTTTTATCTCTCTCACTGTTTTATTAGCTCTTCCTCCTTGACCCATCCCTAAATAATTGGGGTTACTCGGGACTCTAGCCTGGGCTCACTTACCATCTCTGACTACAAACAAGTCTTAAGCAATTCTCATCCACACCCATGGATGGCTTGATGCCCATCTTTATGTTGATGACAACTAAATATGTATCTCCAGCCCAGATCGCTCCGCTGAGCTCCAGATGAATGTAACCAAACCCTTCGCGACATCTCTTCCTTGGTATCTCCCAGACCAAACTCAACAAACTCAACATGTTCAGAACTGAATCCGTCTCCTTCTCCTACTCTTCCTCCTGTAATTTTCCCGTTTCAGTTACTGGCACTATGATACCCCAGGGGCTCACATCAGAATCCTGGGTGCCATCCATGACTCCTCCCTTTTTCTCACCCACAGCCCCCATCCAATAAATTGTCAAGTTCTATCAAGATAGTGTCTGAAGTAGTTCATGAATTGACTCACTCTGTCCCTGTTGCTTCCACCTTTCTCTTACATTCTACATCATGTCCTTAATTCCTGTGTCCTAACTCGCCAGCAGTAACTCGCCAGCAGAAGGTGAGGAGGGGTAAACAGGAATATGAGGCTCAATGGAAATGGTTCGTGCTAGAAGTGATGCCCTGAGGCTAGAGAACGGTACCCGGTATGGCTTGGTGTTTCGTGTTGTTGGCAGTCACAGCAAGTCCACCTGTCTGAAAGCTACAAGCTGAGTAAGCACAGGACACGCTACTCCTTTGCGGTGGGGAGGTATCAGCAGTGCTCCTGCCAAGTCCATTTGTCTTAAGTTAAAGCGATTCTTTAACTTAAGGAATAGTGAGTAATGCGTAGGAGGTGCAGTCCCCTCCTCTGATTTTTCTCACTTAGGGACCTCGCGACAAATATGTGAGGCTCCCGTCTTAAGACTCAAACAAAAACTGGAATAAATTAATGAATGAAGGAACCGTATTTCCTCATTTGAGAACTGCTCGTTTATAGCCTTTATCCATTTATCTTTGTGTATGTTAAACGAATTTTAAAAGTTCATCTTATAATAAAAAGGGAAACACTATTTAGGTCACATTGGCTGCAAAAAGATTTTTCCTAGTTTTGTGTATGTGTGTGTTTGTGTTAGCAAATTTGTGTCCATGTCCTTTTTCTCTCCCTCCCAGACACACACTCTCTCCTGCTCTGGCACATGCCCTGAATGCTTGGAAATCCCTAAATGGACGAGGGCGATTACAGCCAGCCCAGAGTGGCACTGCAACTCATAGGAAGACATTTCTCAAAACTAAATACTGTAAGGCAGGGCTTTTCACTTTATTGTAAAACAATTCCACGGTTTTTAAAACATGTTTTTCAAACACAATATGCACTGAGTTAACTGAAGGTTTGGAATAAAATGTTAGTACAACTCATTTCACTTGAGTATGTCTATTTTCAGAATGGCCATTGTGCCAAGGACATGTTGATCAAGTGACTTCCCCTAAGTGTTTTGGCAGCGCAGCCTGATGACACACCGCCGGTTATCAACAGCACATTCAAGCTCAGGAGAACTGAAGCCTGAGCCCACAGGGCTCACACCCCTGGACTTCAAACACAGGCCTCCGACGTGCTAAGTGAGCCCTGGCTAATACCTGTCTGGACTCTCTCATTCATTTAAAACATTTATTTTTTATTACTATTAAAGTGAATCATGGTAAAGAATGTAAAGGGTACAAAAGGTGGGATCTTTCTCCAGTCGCCTTAACACTTCCTGTTAAAATATACATATCACAGTGCACCCTGTTTGTTTTACTTAATCATACACACTTTATATGTTTATGACATATGACAAAAATCTGCATATACAGCTCATTTTTATATTGATAAATGATGCTACACTGTATTAATGAGCCTCTGGCAAATATAAGAAGAGAGCATGAAATCAAGGAAATATGTCCGGGAAGTAACTAGAAGTAGAAAATGTAAAGAATTTTAATTTTGTGGAGCCCAACTCTACAAAAATATAATTAAAAGTGGAAATAAATGGATGTTTTTCAAAAAAAAAACCTGTAAGTGATTTATAGGGCGGCCCTGGGACCCTGGACACAGAGATCATTTTAAATTCAGGATACACTGAGCCAAAGCACGTCCAGCTGATGTACTTAACAGAGTCACTGCGCCTGCCTAATGAGATATTACACCTCCAATAAAGTCACTGTACTGTGTCTAATGAGTGCCTAGCACTCCATATATATTTGTGGAATGAAGGCATCCACTATGCAGAGTGAACCAGTAATGAACCTGAGAGCTTACTTTCTGAAGCGCTCTCCTCTGTGGGAATATCACCCACAGCTCCTGTGACAGCCACCATCTGCAAGTTAGACGTTAACAATTTCTTTTCTTTATCCTCACTGTCATTCGGATGAGAGACAAGTTCTGATTTAGTAGGAGCTTATTTTCACAACTATCCTTATGTTCTCCGACTCAAATTCACGGAAGGTAATTAAATCCATCCTGGTTACATCGGAATGCCGTGGGTTATAAATTTTCTCCTTTACAATTGATATTAATGTCTTTTGGGTTGGCAGGAGGAATCATATAAAGACAGTGAGGCCCTCTGTTTTGGGATCAGGTAATTAGGTGAATCTCCTCCTTGTGCAGATAGCTAAGTCAGAAATGTTCATTTTTGCATTAAATTTTAGTTTTTATATAGTTTTTAAGGTAGCTCTGAATTATATAAAAATGACAGAGTAGATATGGTTTCTGTTTCCTGAGACGCTTAAGATCACTATTTACTCAGTCTGAGGCTTTTTCACTAGGAAAGAGAGGGGAAGCGATGGTATCTATAGCAAAAGGACCCTGAGTTTATTGGGGGTGTGAATAGATAAGAATGAAAGTAGAAATCAGATTTCATCAAGAAAGAGTAAGAAAGGGTTTTCATCAGATGAGGCAGAAAAGAAATGTCATTACAGCTGGTCAGAGATCCATGTCAGTAAAAGAAAGAGAAAAAACATGTACGTCTCACTATTTCAAGGAGAGGAGTAGCCCTCTATGAGTTTTATTATGTGCTTTAATTGATAGAGAGAACTGGAAATCAAGACATCTTGGTTCTGTTCCCATAATTTGAATGCTTTCACGTCGCTCTTTCTGACTTGATCAAAATATTCTCCGCGTGCAGTGGTTTAAGAGTACAGCTCTGTAACCACCATTACAGAACAAGCAATTCAAGTAAGTCATTACATTTTAAGTACTTCTTAATTCAGAAATAAAGGAACTAAATGTAGGCAGGAGATTTAAAAGTCCATAATGATATCAGCTTAAATGAGCCTTCTGGAGTTATGTTGTAAAAAATCTGTTATTCAACAGCTACTCAGAAAATTGGAACCCAGTGGCAGACAAGAAAGGGCTCCTTATCAGAGCCCAGAACTTGCTCCAGGTAGAGCTAATTTTACCCACTTCCTTCTCTCTTTTCCTTACCTGAGAGTGAGAGAGCTCTCCAGTATCTGATGATTAGACACCTCCAACTTTGACCTCCAATGCCTGCAGGTCACTTAAGTCTACAATATCTAAAGCAGTGGTTCTCCCTGCTGGCTGCACATTAGGACCACATGCGGCCGTCAAAAAGAATGACTGTTGCTCATGCCTTAACCCAGATCATTTGAGTCAGAATCTCTCGGCTGAGAGCCTTGTTAGTATTTTTTTAGCATGCCATATGAAATTCTAGTGCAGCAGGGATGGAGAGTAGGTCCCGACAGGAGGGAACCAGAGACATCTTGACCCTGGCATTGCTTCTGAGACATCAGGTCTCCAGAATGGTGGAATCAGTTCTGGAGGGATTTCTGGCTCCCTAGAGAAGCCTGGCTTCATATTACAAATTTAGGGCCAGATTAAATGTAGAGGCAAGTCCTACTTTATCCTTTCTCTACCCCCAAGACTGGGGTGGAAAGACAGTTACCTCAGGATTCCCCTAATCAAAATCCAAAACCACATGGCAGGGTGGAGGCCTAAGAAATGTCTTAGAGAAACCAGCCAAACATCATGCATTTAATTTCTGACTAGTTCTTATAGACGGGATTCTGTGTGTTCGGCAACTCTCATATCTCAATTCACTAGCACATCAACTTCTTTGAACTAGGGTTTTCTTTGTTTGGTTTGATCTTTTTGAATTTATTTAAACTGAAAAAAAAAAAACAAAAAAACAAAACAGTCCACCCATTTCTCCCCCTACCACCCTTTACCACCAGCAGTCACACCAATCTGTTCTCTAAACCTATGTTCGTTTGCTTTTTTAGATTCCACATATAAGAGACATTTACAGTATTTTCCTTTCTCTGTCTGTCTGATTTCACTTCGCATAATGCCCTCAAGGTCCATCCATGTTGTCACAAGTGGCAAGATTTCATTCTTTTTTATGGCAGAGTAATATTCGTGTGTGTGTGTGTGTGTGTGTGTGCGTGTGTGTGTGTACCACAGTTTCTTTACCTATCCATCATCTATGGCCACTTAGGTTGTTTCCATGTCTTGGCTAAGGTTAATAACCCACTTCACAAATGAGGAAACAGACGATTCAGAGATCATCAGTAATCAACACAAAATCACCCTTCTGGAAAGTGGCCAAATCAGGATTTAAACTCCAGGCTTTCAGATTCCAAGCCCTGTTCCTTCTGTTAGCCGACATTGGGCAGACATGTCTTCCCCATGCTGCCACGCTACCTGTGGGAAACGCAGCGTCCGCTGTAAGCAGGAGGCACACTGCTGTGTCTCTGTGGTGTTACGATCACCATCTCCATGTCTGAGCGTGGAGCTTTCAGACATTTTCATGTTTTTTAGCCCAAAATTAAACCTCTCAACACCATTTGAGAAAGGATAAAAGAAGCACTTTTCACCCAATTCTGGCGTAAGGTTTGAGAATTCAGCTACCTATGCCAATACACTCTCAAATTGGTGACTCTTTTCTTCTTGAACCTGGGAAGAAAGGGAGGAATTCCAGGGCGGAAGGGGAGATTCTTTGGCACAGAAAAACTGCTTCCCTATGTTCTACTCATTTAAAAATAAAGGAGGAGAGAGTCCCAGAGAGTTTGTGAGGAAATTAAGAATGCCTGCTGCTTCACTGTGTGTTCCAGTAATTAAAGATTGATTTACGGTCACAGACTCTTCTAAATGGATGGAGTTAAACTTTATTCTCATCTTAACCTGAATTACTTTAATTATCGGAGAACAGTAGTTCTGACTGGGGCCAACAGAGGCCTGATTTCTGAATGGGTAAACTATGCAGGAGAGCCAAAACATAAGGAAGTGGAGGTAAAGACGAAAAATAATCCATTTTTTTTCTTTGATAAATTTTTAAGATAAATAAGCATAATTCCAGATGTGCAACTGCCAGATTTGTGTTTCATACCTGAACAGCTGATCATTGCATGTAGGACATTAAAAAGCCCAGTGACTGCGTCTTTTATAGTATTGAATAAAATTGACTTACAGTATTGAATAAAATTGATGGAGATGGGGAGAAAAGACAAACCTTGCTTTCTTTACAACCTGTCTAGCCAGGGCTGCTGAGCTAGGGTTTGGATTCCGGCTGGTGTCCTGCAAGACAAGGATGCTCTCTGTCTTTGGGCAGCCAGGTAAGGTCAGAGGTGGCCCATGTCTTAAGTCACTTGTAGCATAGAGGATCCTCAACTCTGTTCCAAATACTCATATTTACCAATGGCTGCAATACAAATATTTTTATTTTTTATGAGTAACGTGATAAATACTAGGAAGCCCTCTAGACGGGAAGCAACAGCTACTATAAAGTCAAGCATTTCTTCTGTACGTGGCCCAACCCAGAATATCTAGATTTGTTAGGACAGCTAAATCCCAGCTTACCCCTCATTCAGCCCATGATCTCACCCCAAAGTATAGAAATCCTGGCACTTCATTCAAGCAGACATTTTTCAATGGGAGAAATAGGCGTGTGTATGTGCCAACCATTTCCCAATATTTCTGTACGCAGGCAAGAAAGGACTGCCATATAAAATCCATGGAATTCCTATGTTCAATACCATACTTGTGGAATTGCTATATTTAGTAGATGAATAAGAATTAATGCTACTGTATCTTATATTTAAGGTTTGATCTAAAAGAAAACAAAGAGAAAATCAGAGTTTTTTGAAAGCAGAATGTGTTATAGGGGAAAATATGCGCATATATATGGTAATCAAATGCGCATATATATATATACACACACATACACACATACACACATGCAAATAGATATTTGGCAATAAAATAAATATATGTATTTACCAATTAAATACAACTACTTGAGATTTTCAAATATCAGCTCTTTGAAGAAATAAAAAGTGCCTTAGAACGTTCACCCTATTACATACCCTGGCAAATAAACATAAGGGCAACTATTAAAAGAATGAGCATCGGGGCCTGTGCTGAGCAGAAAGCATGGCATTCTAGGATTACAATGATAATTCTACTTTTACAGAATTGAACCGCACAGCATTGTTAGCCCTAAGTGCCTTTCCCTTGGAGGTTATAGAAAAGAATGGCGCTATATTGAATGACCTTCAATTATTCAGTTTCCTTCTAAGGATAGTGATCTGTATTCTAGATCCAACTGTGGGTCAGAGACATTAAATAAGAGAAAACTCAAAGAGAATAGCAGCAGAGGAACAAGTTACTGAAAAACACGAGCACCTGATCTGTTTCCTACGGACAATTCCTTGCGCTCTTTAGGGCATATATATATTTATCTTCTCTCCCCCTCCTTTGGAAATAAACAAGTCTAACAACACCAGATGTGAATGGCCAATTTGAATTTTAAATTTTGAAGGGCCCTGAACCCTGCAGGTAAGAAGCAGGTAGCAACTGGAGAGCAGAGTATCACCTTCCGAAACCATAACCTACCTCTGCCGCTACAGACTTTGGGTCTTGGCAACAAGAGGCTAGTGACATGGCAGCCGGGAGCTGCCTCTGCTGCTGCTTTTGACACAGGTAGGCGGAAATGGATGTGAGAGGAGCTCAGAGTCTCCAAAGCACGACAGCCTGGCACGGTGAACGCTGCACAGCCAGACGGGTTCTCTGTTCTCTCCAAGCCCCAGAAGGTATGAGCTATAGGCTCAGCCAAGTAGGAAGGACATCTCGATTTAACAAGTAGCTGCCAAGGCACCTGGCTGTTGGTCTTACCCAGCACTCAGCGCTGTGTAATGATCAGCCAGCACAAAACCCCTGCATCCACCAGAGGTTTGTGGGGAGGCTGGCGACACATGCCCAACTTCACACACTGGCATGTGTACCGGGGGGATTCTAACCCACCCCCCACAAAACAAAAGGCATTCTTTAATGTGGGGAGATACTCCAAGAGGTGATGTTTCTAAGACCATTGACAGATGGTAAAGAAAGGCAAGTTGGGAATTTATAGAGAGGCTGTACTAGAACAATGTTTTCAAGTTCAACCTGAGGTCAGTAGAGTTTGCTAGATATGAGAAACATGGAAATAAATGTTCTTTCTCTTTTCCAAGTGATTTGAGGAAAATATTCACTCTGAGAAAGCACTTCCTTATGCTTCTCAAGATGAAAAGAAGCTTTCTATTTATGTAGTATCCAAATGCCCTGGTGAGAAGCAAAACTTATTTGTCAAACACGCTGAACCTACCCACCCAGACTGACTCATCCACCATCTCATATGCACTCTGCAATCCAGAATCTTTAAAAAGGAAAATCACATATTTTGTTGCTGTTTCTTCCCAGATAGTACTTCTTCTGACTTTTTGCAGCTTTATGGGGTTTTTTTTTTCTACTTCACTATGTTACTTTTAAAAGCTTTTCAGTTTATTGCTAATTTCCCCCTTTTCAGGCTCAGTTGTACAATATGGTATGTGTGTTGGCTTGTAATTTTGGAGCTGAATTTATGGGCCTGCTATATAGTTCAAATGATATTCTATTTTTGCTTGTTTTACTTTTGCCTGGACTTGATATGTTTTATGAGGTTCTTTCCTATAGTACTGGCATTCATATCTGGCATAACCAAAATACTATCTCTTATTTAATATGCCTTCAACATTTCAAGCCTAAGTATTTCCTTCTCTTTTGTATGATATTGGAGCTTGTTGTGCTTTTTTTTAATATCTGGAAATGTTTCCTTCCACATCAGAATCTCAAATTTGTGAGAAATCCTTTTGGAGGATGTGCTTTGGAGGGCAGAGAGGACAGACAGCCACCACAGACCCTCGGTCCACTGAGTCCCAGGGTCCCTCTGGACAGCTGTGGGGATGGGGTGAGGTTGGTGTGGGAGACAAGGTCTGATTCTCTACCCCTTTGCTCCAGTGCCCTTACCTGCCTGGTTCCCCTTCTCTGTGCCAGTGAGGTGCTGCCTCGTTGCTCCCTTTAGTAAACAGACTGCTCTTTTCTAGGCTCCTCACGTTCACAGTAAAAATGAGCCAGGCTGCTTGTGCTGGGATATCTCGTACAGGCTGACTTGACTCACCAAAGAAAATTTGAGAACAGGACAAAATTGTAGACAGGCTTGGAGAAACACAGAGCGGCTCAGAAAGATGGGCGCCTGCATTAGCCCACGGAATAAACATAATTCACAAACCACTCCACCCAAAGGAAGCTATAAAAATCTGAATGATTCCTCAGGAGACCCTAGATCTAGCCTGGCCCTGCCTCTGCACAAGTGACTTTGCACAAGGAATTTCTCAGGACTGATTTTCACGTAAGCCAGAGGTGAACGAGACAATGAAATCTTCTAGCCGAACTCCTGCTCTTCCTGGTATGGAAATGGGAGGTTGGAGCAGTTAAGTGACCTGCCAAGGACACAGTTAGTTAAATGCAGGTCTCCTGGCTGTCATTTAAAAAAATTTTTTTCATCACATCATACAGTTTCTTTCATCTGCAAAACTTGAGTGTGGGTGGAGAGGAGAGTGGTGGGGGTGACAATTGTTAAAGTTTCTTGAAGTTTTAATGCTCCACAGTCCATGACTGTAGGAAGTTAGGTTCAGGACTTGTAGGAAACACGTTCGAGCAACCATTCTCATTGCTCTGTCCCTTCTCCCTCTCCCCACCCCATTTCTCCACACCCATCACTGATTTCTTTTCTATCCCCTATTTCCCTTCTGCTCATGATTCTGAGTTTGGAAATACCTTATTCTGGGTTAGAGTTTATTTTGCACAGCTTATTTCCTTTGGAGGAAAAGCACTAGAGATAACCAGTTGGTAAATAAAAATTATGCCTTTCAAAGAGGCAGTGTTTTGGGTTTTTGTTTTGTTTTGTTTTGTTTTGTGTGTTTTTTGGGAGAGCATCGAAGGGAAAAATAAAAAGATTTTGTTTTATATTTTGGGTTTCCGAGTCTTAACCATTTCTATAAAAGGGAGCAAGAAAGAAAAGCCAGGAGGCTGGCTTCTGGAAAATGCCCGTATTTTAATTCAAGTGTTGTCTGAGAAGAAGATAAAGCAGAGAGTACTCACTGTACTAATGTGAAAAAGATGAATGACACCTAAATGGGTTTTCTTTGCATCACAGACCATGGTTAAGTGTTTTACATGCATTTGTCACTGCTATTAATGTAATCACATAAAACTTTCTCTTGTTCTCAAGTGCTTTTAAAGTGAGCTATTTGAGCTTTTGATTCTGCAGGTTTTCCTTCTCTTTCAAAATTAGCAAAGGTAATATGTAAGCCCTGAAACTTTTTTTTTTTTTTTAAAGTAAGAGCAGAAGTAAAGAAAAGAATATGATGTCTGGGTAAATTGAGAACTGTGGGCATTACCTTTCAAGGGCTGTTACCCGTAACTATCATAAAAATATCCTGAGAGGATCATAAAGAACGTTGCAAGTGTTTTCTGTATTATATAATATTAATGCCAGATCATCTACACAGGCTTTCCACATAGGTTTTCTTCCCCTACTGTGTTTTCCCTGTGACTCAGGAGCTTACAACTACCTCAAGGAGAGACCCAAATCCCAGCTGCACCCCACGCAGCAGGGGAGCCTTGGCAAGGGGACGGGGCAGTCATAGGCCTCGCTGTGGCCCAGGTTTCTGAGGCCCACGGCGTTAGAACTAGGATTATAGGAAGCTCCTCTTTAGCCCTTCGTTGCACCCCCACCCCCACCTCAGGAGTGGAAAGGGAACCTGCCTCCTTTCCTTGCTTCAACTGGAAATACCTGGATTTAAAATTTGGCTCTACCATTTCCTGTCGCCGTGGCATTAAGCAAATTACTTAACCCCCCTAAGCCTCAGTGCCTCATCATACATCACCCATCTTACAGGGCTCCCCTGAGGTCAGGCATGGAAAGCACCTTTCAAAGAGGCTGGCACCCGAGATGCACGGACTGGACTGCTTTATGTCTGTTACGTCCTCCATCTTACTGAAGGCCCATGAAGTTACCCAAGTGTCCTTGAAAGCTCTTAAGAGTGTTTTACCTGTCATAGTCCAGAAGAAACAATCTCATTTTTGTTCTGTTTTAAATTAATTTATTTCTAGAGCAGTATTAGGTTTACAGAAAAATTGAGCGGAAAGTACAGAGAAATCTCATTTATTCCCCACTCCCCAAAGTTTCTCCTTCTATTAACATCTTGCATTACTGTGTTATAGTTGTTATAACTGTGATGAGCCAAGATTGATACATTATTCTTAACTAAAATGCATAGTTTACATTAGGGTTCACTCGTCTTTTTATACATTCTGTGCATTTTGACAAATGTATAATGACATGTATCCACGGTTACAGTATATACAACAATAGTTTCACTGCCCTAAAAATCCCATTCTCCACTTTTTTATCATTCCTCCCCTTTCCCCAAATTCTTGGCAACCTTTTACTGTCTCATAGTCTTAACTTTCCAGAATGTCACATAGTTGGAATCAAACAGTATGTTTCGTCTTTTCAGATAGGCTTCTTCTACGTAGCAATATGCATTTAAATTTCCTCCGTATCTTTTCATGGCTTGATAGCTCATTTCTTTTTATTGCTGAATAATTTTCCATTGTATAGAGATACCACACATTGTTTATACAATCCTCTATTAAAGGACGTCTTAATTGCTTCCAAGCTTTGGCAATAATTAATAGATCTGCTATCAACATTTGTGTGCAGGTTTCTGTGTGGATATTAAGTTTTCAGTCCATTTGGGTAAATAACAAGAAGCATAATTGCTGGATGGTATGATAAGAGTATGTTTAGTTTTGTAAGAAACCACCAAACAGTCTTCCAAAGTGGCTATAATATTTTGCGTTCTCACCAGCATTTTTTAAATGCTGAAAAATACTTTGGATGAAAGGGCATATTTCTATTGTGGGTTACAAGCATTTGCAAGTCTCTGTATTTTGTTTGCATCCAAAAGTTGAGTTATATGAATTTCTAAAAGACTCAAACTTACATTCCAAAGCCTCCTTACATCTGAAAGTTGTTTCTTCCTGTTATAAATAGTGTAATGACCTACTTGGGGAAAGTGTTGTCACATGCATGGTAAGTCAAAAATTTATTAAAAGAGCAAGTTATATGATTTTATTTTCTTTAAAAAGTTGAAATCCAACCTGCACCAAAAATGGTAGATCATTCACAAAATGTGGCAACCATAAAACCAATGAAGGAAACAAATTTCAACCAAAATGATGCTGTGATGTGGGTCAGTCTAAGGAGATATCAAAAAAGAAAAAGGAAAATAGATGTTTCTGAAACCAGAGTTACATCTTGCCTATTTAGAGGCCTGACGGTTGTCACATGTTCATGATTATGCAGTCCCTCGCTGTGACCCTAAGCCAAAAGTACATCAGAAGAAATGTCTAATTTTTTCTTACATCATGAGACAGGTTAAGATGAGGAGAGTCAGAGAGTAAGGGAGAGGGGAATTGAGCAATGACTGTTTTGGGGGCTTTATTCTTGCAAGGAAGGCAAGTATGTTTGAGAGACATTTCCACACACTGCATGAGAGCTGGAAGACTGCAGTGGGATGAATGGCTTTGCCCAAAAACGACATGGCCCCTCATAGGGAGCTTGACTGTAGAAATCCCAGTTTATGGTTGGTCAAGTAAGAACCAGAAAAACTTTTTGATGGATGTCTAGTTAGTCAACAGATCTGTAATTTGAGAAGCATGATAAATGGCTGTTTTAAAAAATGGTCAGGTACCTTCTGAGTCAGGCAGTAGGTATGTCTGCTTTGTTGATCACGAAATCAAATGTGTTGAAGTCAGACTAGAGAAGGAGCAATTGACACGCCACTGGGTAAAGTGGCCAGTACTTGAGCAGACTCCAGGAAAAAGAGGGCCTGGAGGTACTGAGGGCAGCAGCAGGGGAGGAGTAGGTGTGGCCGTGACTTTGCCAGAGAAGAACCCCTGCCAGCATAGCTCTCCTACTGGTCTTCCATCTGCCCTTCCTCAGGCGATCCCCTTGCCTGCTTCCCACTGGCTTTTCCTAACCCGACAAGTCTTCTGAAGGCCCTTATACCTGAGAGATGACCAGAGATGTCATCCTGTCAGGGCCACAGTTGGAGGAAAATGGGTGGTCAGCATGTTTAAGCAGAAGCAGATTTCACAGAGCAAAATGTGTTGGGGCAAAGGCAAACACAGGATAAAAATCCAATGAGTACTGGACTTGAGAAGGCAGAGATGGAGAAAGAGGAAGAAAAAGTAAGAAAACTGGTTGAGTTACATCTGTTCACACCTAACAGATGATTAAAACAGAATAACTTGTTGTCATTCTTGGTATATATACAGTCTCAAAAGTATCACAGATAATGATTGGTAAAAGTGGAATTGTAAATTTTTAACCCCTTATCTACTTGAGATAATGTTTCCAGGTAGTTAGAAGAAGAGAATAAAAACCATGCTGGGCTGGGTCTGTTCCCAGCTTTGGAACTTGGCAGCTTTTTCAGAGTTTCACTCAAGTTCTCAGGTCAAAGGAATCAAGTAGAAGAGGTATTCATGTAAACATGCTGTGTTTTTCTGAGTTACAGACCTACTCCAGTTATTTATTTTAGACTTGCAAAAATGTTCTCATCCTGGTAGCTTCAGGGCGTGTGACAATATAAAAACTGAGACTCATTCGAGAAAATCTCTATGCATTTCAGCCTTATACAATAGCGTCCCCCTGGTCCTCCAAAAATATTAAGATAAGAATTTTTGTACTTAGATCCTTTGCATTATTCCCTAATTGCTGAAGAATTTTCAAAACGCCTTAGGACACGTCTACAATTAAAAAATAGTCTCATCAGTAGGGGATAATATTTTATGGCCCATTGTAGATTATAAAGTTGAATCTAAAAATATTCTCCATAGGCTTTTTTCAAATACTTTTTCAGATGTTACGATGTCTCATTCTCTCCATAGCTTTGGTGTTTTCTCTGCAAGTGTGTGTGCTTTTTCTTCAGAGTTTATCATTCTCTGCATCTATCGATGAGTTAGACCGGGGAAATCTAATCCAAGGCACTGGACTCTTAGGAGAGCTGCACTTTGCTTCATTTAAAAGGAGGGACCTCTGTGGTTAGTCATCCAAATATAATATGCATAAAATAATTTGCATGAGAACTCTGACACTGCTTCTCTTTTAGAAATGGAAATCTATGAAAGAAGTAAGGCATCATAAGTAAACTGTAGATGGTTAACATTTGGGCCTTTCCAGATGGTATCACGATCTTATTCTCTTTAGTCAGTAGTTTTGAAATATTTGCTTCCAGTGTTATAAAATTGAGATTTTGATGGCTCATTTAAGCTGTGCTAGAGACAGTTCACACATACTTAGAAGTACCTGTGGTGTGCAATTCATAGTGCTAGAGCTATCTAAAACAGTAAAATAGGGAGTAAAATGTTTTATCTCTTTTGACAAGTAATTCATTGTCTCTTTGGAGAAAAAATATTAGCAGACAAAACAATTGAAGTATAATTTTAAGGCAACATTTAAACACATGCAAAATAATATAGTGTGGTCTTAGAACTGTGGAGCGATACTAGAAGCAGAGTTAAGCAGAAACCAGAATGAATTGGGTTATGTTGTGATGGCTTCCTGGAATACCTTGAGTTTTGACCCAGATTCTGATGGTTAGATAGGAAAGGGGCGGTATTATAAGCAGAAGGAAGAGCATGTTAAAGCAAGACGTGCTTAGTGAGTCTAGCATATGACATTCCCAAGTGAATTAGACAAAGGAAATGTGTATGACATGCATAAGAAAAATAGACATAGGTTATGAATTTCTACTTTAAATGAATTTGAAATTTTGTTTTAGGATTAACTTTTCTTCTTGTTTTAGTTAAAACTTGGGTTCCAATCATGTAAATCAACTTGATATCATTAACGGGTGGGGGGAGCATTTATTATATGGATACTGGGAAACCCCTAGAACACTGAGAAGTCTAAGGGGATTTTTAAAAACAGAAATATTATGGGCCAGAAATGGGATAGTCATTGGGGAACCTCTCCAAAGCTCCCATTTCCCCACCAAAGTTTTCTTCCCATCTTTCTGCTTCGCTTTCTCTCCCTCTATCTATCCAGACTGTTTCTCTTCTCCATGATCTATATGGTGAAAAACAACAACAACAACCATGCCCCAGTGTTTACATCTTCTTTTGCCAGCCCATTGAATTTGGAATCTTTTGGACTTTATTCAAAATTGTCAGGCAAAGGACTGTGCTAGGTTCAGTTGATTTCAGGTGCCTGAACCTGGACCAATAAAACTGGAGTCTGTTGGCCACTCTCACAGTGTATAAAGATGGCCATCAGAAACCTGTTCCTATGACTGAGTGGATGAAAGTAAAGGACGAACCCCAGAGAAGGGAGGTCAGCTAACCCAGTATGTGTCTACTATACTTCCATATCTACATTCTCTTTCTTGCTTCCACTGGGTTCACACTTACGATAGCTATGAAATAGTTTATGAATTAGGCTGCCCGAATGGATTATTAGGAAGCCTGAAAATGTAGTCCTCATTTGCAGGATGGTACGTCCTGTGGCCCAGTCATGCCACTAAGACGGGGTGAGGGTAGTCTGAGCTCTGAGCTTGGAGAATAGGGGGTTGAGGGTTCTGGTAGCTTTTCAAAGCCGGACTTCCTCAGTCATCTTCTCCTGCCTTTACTGAATAACAAATTTACTATTTAATCAAGTCAAGTAGGCTTAAGCACAGTTGCATTTTTTTAGTTTTATTGAGTATAATTGATATACAAAAAATTGCACATATTTAATTTATACATCTCAATGAATTTAGACCTATGCATACATCTGTGACACCATCACCACAACCGAGGTGCTAAATATGTTCATCATTTCAAAAAATTTTCTGTGTTCTTTTGTGTTGTTATTTTGGTAAAAACACTTGATCTGAATCTACCATCTTAATATATTTTTAAATGTACTATACTGTATTGTTAACTATACCATTGAATTTTTTTATAGATCCTTAATATAAAGGGGGAAAATAAGACCTACCATGAAAAGAAATTTTAAAGTACTTTTGTTATCTAAGATTAGAAGATCTTAAGTGTTCCACTCATAGACATTTTATTCTGGAATGTGTTCTTGATTTACAACGGAAACTATCCCTTTTTTAAAAAAAATGAGAATGAAAGTGAAATGTAATTTCTCATTTTCATAAATCTTTTTCTTGGCATGAATAGAATATTTTTATGGACTTTGTTAAGGTATTTGCACTAATTTGCCACAGCTACATGCAGGTTTCTTTTTGCCCTGAGAACGTCTTTGGTACTAGTAATAGAAAATCCACTGAATGGGCTAAATGTTATGTCCTGCCAATGAGCCCTGCACAAATTCATTTTCTCAATATGCCTAGAAGGTGATAGGCAAGGCACTGAAATGTTTAGAATTGTGTATATCAGTACAGTCAGCCCGGGCTAAAACTTATTTCTAAAAATCAAGCCAGCAACGAACAGGGTTCAAACCATGAGTCACCTACTCCGCTTTTAGCACTGGACTCTGCTGGTCCATAGCTTCTCTTGACTCCATACATGTAGGTCACTGATTACCAGACTATAAAGAGATCAAAGCACTAATGATAGGTTCTACTGCTTTCGGAGCTATCTTGAATTAGTGTTGTGCAGTATCATATAAAAAATAATTCAGCCTCAAGAAATAATTTAATTCTTTTCATGACAGAGAACATTAGGATTCATTTTAACATTATTTGTTCCTCCTATGAAAGAGCAGTCAAATAATAAAATTTCATGCTGGAATTATGGTTCTTGCTTTGTTTCAACAAAGGAGATAACATGAAAGCAGAGGCACTAAGTTAATAAACTGTGGGGAAAGTATGTGGACCATTATACTATGTACTCGTATACTATTTAAAAAAAAACCTTTCTATATCTTAAAATAGAACCTGTTAATCAACATCATGACTGATTTGTTGAAAACAAAGTAGGTTAATATCCCCCTTGTTTTTCCCAACACCTAATAAGGCCTGGGGCTGCGGAGGCAGAGACCATCTTGGATCTGTCCTTCATGCAGGCTGGGGTGTAAGAGGTACACCCCTGAGAGCCTAGGTCTTCCTCTGGAAGTTTTCCAATATTGTACGATGCGAAGGAGAAAGACAAGAGGAGAGAAGACAGGAAAGCTGAGGTTTCAAACTGAAATCAGCTGACCTGTGTGTGAATCTGAAGGAACAAGAATGAGCAGCAAGACTGGCCTCCAGGAGCAGAGGGAGCGGAGTAAGGAGCAAGCCCTGAAAACGAGGCTCAGTGGAGGGAGAAACTCATCGTCTATTCGCCCGGTGCCTAGAATAACACCTGGCATGTTGTAGATGCTCCATTACGAGCGTGATTATTTAGTTTGTTAAATAATCAATGGTTGAGTGACTAAACGAATTCACAAAAGGTGAGCTTGTGCAATTCAGTAACAAAAGAGATATCCCTTCGTGTCAGCATCAGTGTGTGCTGACTAAAATGGCTTTTAAAAATATCTCATGACACCAAAGTGGAAATATGCTCCTAAAAAGGATACATGCAAGAAGTAGAAGTTATGCTGTACAAAAGACCTTTCCCTTTATATTTCATCATATAATTATCGCCATTTTTATCATAGTAATTAAGCTCTCATTAAGTGTAGAATCTGTCTCTCTTTTTCACCTCTGGTGCTTGAGTGTACTGTGTTTTCTATATTAAGAAAAGCTTCAGAAATAATACCAAGTAAAATTGGATGTGAAATATTATAACAACAAATACACCTTCCCCATTAAAGACGTTTTTTTTAGTGTAATATTTTCCGTTTACTATTCTCTAGACTCGGAAAATGTCCTGTTGGTAGGATCAACTCCTCCCCCAACATCTGACACTGTACCCTTATCTGATCCTACATTATGAACTCAACCTCATGTCTTTCCACATATACACCATCCCGGTGAAACTGACTTTCTCTCTTGTCTCATGCACTTTATGTCCCAGATTTTCTCCCCATATCTGGATGCTATTCTGCTTTCCTACGAGTTGCTATTCTCACTTTTTAAGTTCTAGTTCAAGTTGTAGTGCTCCCTAAAACTTTTATCTGTCCAGTCATTTTGATTGCATTATAATTTTGTGAACAAGGCCAGTGTTTTCGGTACTCTGCATAGGTTTTTCATGGTAGGCATTTGATAGATATTTGTTGATTTTTTTTTCAGCTCTGGTTTTGTGAGTCAGTATTTATTTTCATAGCTGCATTTAAAGGCAACTGTGGTCTAAAACACTGGCTAGAATGCCATGAGTAGGTGATGTGTCACATATTTTACATGAACGTACTTTGCGACAAAATTATCTTCCTCCTTCTGAAGTAGGAGCCTATGAACGTGGTCTGCAGCCAATGAGTTTGGTTCATTCCAGGGTAGAATATTATTATTTCCAAATCTCATCAGTATTATATTTTTCTTTCTGCTGTATGATTAATATATTAGTCACACCAGGTCAGAACTAAAAGTCTTTGCTCGAGTTTATGAACTTCACAACGACTTTCTCAGTTGCAACATCTGGCTATAAGGGCTTCACAGATGGACGCTGTGCACGTGACAGCAGGTCATGAGTGCAAACTGCTGTACCGTTCTGCTTGTCCGGTGATTTTCTCTTCCGCAGTGGTCTTCTGCTCCTTAGCTATCCTTCTGATCAGCGCTAAGTCAGTCCTCTAATGATGGTGACTTATCATTAGAAGGCACTTTCTATGTCCAGATGTGGTCCTGTGCCAAAAAAAAAAGGTGACATTAATAGCAAGCACCCCACTGATAAAAAGATGATTAATATTTATAGCACAATTTATTGAAAATGTATGCTTCTGGCTTTGCAGAATGGGGAGAAGAGCATATACAAGAATAACCTTCCTGCCATTGGCAATTATAAACTCTGGACAAAATATAAAACACAATTGCTTGAGGTACTGAAGAGCAACCAGAAGCAGGCAGAAAATGGAAGCAATGTGATCCTTGAAATAAGGGACACAAACTGGGTGACATGTAAATTTTTCCAGCTTTTCTTTCTAAGGCAATCCCCAGTCCATGTAGCATATGGGGTCTAGAATACAATCAGAAAGTCGAAGTCCTGTGCTTAGAAGTCAGAAGTCAGAGCTCAGGGCTGCCAGAGCAAGTAGAAATTGAAGGAAGAAACTGCAAAGAAACAATCACCAATGGGAGCAGATCTTCAAATCTGCACACAAACTGTCTTTAGATTTCCCTGAACTGCACAAATGAGAAGCAAAAATATACAGTGTTTCCGGTAGAAATCAAGTTGGGGAAAGCTGAAAGAGCTGAGCCGAGATGTCAACATCTGCATGGTTCTGAGGGGACAGACTTTGACGTTCAAGTCCTACTAAGTCAACAGGGCTTAGTGAACATCTTGAACTTCCTATTAAAACCCCAGAAGGGCTACACTTTAGGAGGAAGAATCACATCTCAGAACTAAGATTAAAGCTGAAATAGACCTATGCTAACAAAGCTTGAAACTAAATCCGAATATCAAGGTGATCCATGAGTAATTTAACTGCCTACTAAAAAAACCCTCAGTACTCTTCATAAGGAACTGAAGAATACATAATCTCTACAATGTATTCACAACGCCTAATATAAATGTTTTAAAATTCTTGAATGTGTATTACAAATTAAATTATTAATTATTAAAAATATTAAACACAGGAAAATGACCCATAGTCAAGAAAAAGATCAATAGAGGGAGCATTTGAGATCTTGCTCCCTGGCATATCAGTTTGGCTCAAATAAACTCATAAAAATTCAAAAAAAAAAAAAAAAGAAAAGAAAAAGATCAATAGAAACAGATCCACCAGTCACTCTGATGCTAAAATTGGTAGTCAGGCTTTAAAATAACTATAAGTGCATTAAAGGATCTTCAGGAAAGTGGATGAAGAGATAGGTAATTTCATGAGAGAAGTGGAAACTCTAAAAAAAGAAATAATACATCTAGAATTTAAAAAGTACAATATCTGGAGTTAAAAAAAAGCATTGTTAGGAGGAACAGCAAATTGGACAATGCAGAATAAAGGATCTAGAAGAGAGGTCACTAGAAATTATTAAAACTGAAGCACAAAGAGCAAAAGATTGAAAATTATTGAACAGAACTTGAATAAATTACATGACAGTATCACGTGGTCAAACATACATGTTACTCAGAGTCCCAGAAGGAAAGAAGAGAGAGAGGAGGGAGAAAATATATCTGAAGACATAATGGGCAAAAATTTTCCAAATTTGATTTAAAAAATTAATGGAGAAATCCAGAATTTCACCAAACCCCAAATAGAATAAATTACACACCTAGGCACATTTGCTGAAAGCCAAAGGTGAAGTCTTAAGAGCAGCCAGAAAAAAAAGACACATTTCATACAAAGGAACAACAAAAAGAATGCATTTGACTTGTGTTGACTTGTATCAGAAACAAAGGAGGCTGGAAAGTAATGGAATGACATCTTTCAAGTGCTTAAATTAAAACGAAACAAAACAAAACAAACCTGTAAGCTTACAATGTTATGAATACTCATATTCTATAAAAATAATTTTAAAATGCAGGCAAAATAACAAAATTTTCACAAGAATGTAAATTGGTGCAGCCACTACAGAAAACAGTATAGAGGTTCCTCAAAAATTAAAACTGGAGTTACCATATGCTCCAACAATTCCACTTCTAGGTATATATCCAAAGGAAAGAAAAATATCTATAAAAGATATCTGCGCTCTCATGTTCATTTCAGTATTATTCACAATAGCCAAGATATGGAAACAACCTAGTTTCCATGGACAAAGGAATGGATAAGAAATGGATACATATATATATCAAAAACATGTACACAAGTGGACACTTTGGTCAGTGTTGCTCAAGCAGTAGTTCGCCGTAATCAGAAGTGTCTGGATGTTGATGGTAACCACTTTGAGCACCGCTTATAATTGCAGATGTCACACGTGACTTGTTTCATCTTTTGTTATCGGTATACATAGAGTATTACAATTTTAATACAGTTATTTTCTTTCTTAAAATGTGTACCATGTTTCCCCGAAAATAAGACCTAGCCGGACAATCAGCTCTAATGCGTCTTTTGGAGCAAAAATCAATGTAAGAGGTCTTATTTTACTATAATACAAGACCGGATCTTATATAATATAATACCGGGTCTAATATAATATAATACCCAGTCTTATATTAATTTTTGCTCCAAAAGACGCATTCGAACTGATTGTCCAGCCAGGTCTTATTTTCAGGGAAACACAGTATACCTTTTTTTGGCACCCTCTGTATGTAATATATATATATAGATGTAGATATAGATATAGATATGTATATATATATACACACACACATATGTAATCTATATGTATTATGTGTAATATACATATATAATATATACATATATATAAATTATATATATATACAAAATACATTCAGACATGAGAAAGAAGGACATTCTGTTAATTGCGACAACATGCATGGACCTTGAAGGCATTATGCTAAGTGAAATAAGCCAGACAGAGAAAAATAAATACTGCATAGTGTAACATATATGTGGAATATAAAAGAAATAAAAATAAAAAAACCTCGAAGTCTTAGTAACAGAAGAGTGGCAGTGCTAGGGGCTGGAGGCGTGGCAGAAATAGAAGTTGGTAAAAGGGTACAAACATTCAGCTATAAAATGAATAAGGTCTGAATAGTTAATGTAAAACATGGTGACTATAGTTGACTACTCTGTATTATATAGTTGAAATTTTCTAAGAGAGTAGATCTTAAATGTTCTCACACACACAAAAAAAAGATAAACATATGAGGTGATGGATGTGTGAATTAACCAGATGGTAGGAATTCTTTCACAATGTATACATACTATATAAATTCACCTTAAATATCTCAAATATACAATTTAAATATTTCACAATTTTCTGTACCTATTACTCCTCAGTAAATCTGAAAAATAAAGAAAAGCAAAAGTGGAGATAATTTGTTGCCAGCAGATTTATCCCACAAGAAAGGCTAAAGGAGTCCTTCAAGCTGGATAGAAATAATACCAAATAGAAATTTTAAATTGCAGGAAGGAATGAAGGGTACATGAATATAAGTATGTGGATCAATATAAAAGATTATTTTTCCTCTTTTCTAATTGTTTAACTGACAATTGCTGTTAAAACAAAAAATTATTATTATTAATAGGTAATATTTTATTGAGAGCTTACTTTGTATTAAGAACCAGCCTGAGTGTTTTACAAATGCTAATTCATATAATCCCCACAGTAATACAACACGATGCAGAGATGTGTAGGAACTTGACCGAGGTCACATTTGTACGCATTTAAGAGTGTGATGATTAAAATATAGGTTTTGGAATGAAATAGACTTGGATTCAAATACTATCTTTCCACAAACCAGCTGAGTATATTTGGGAAATTTATGTAATTCTTTAAACATCAGTTTCCTTGTCTAAAAAAATGCATAAAAATATCTCTTAAATTGTGACAATTGGATAAAATAATTAATGTAAAGAAAAGTAACCCAAAGCTAGGCACCTACTATGCTCCCCAAAATGTTAACCATTGCTACAATGTGATCTGAGATTAAAACTCAGTACTGCCTGCCTGTAAAGCCCATGTCCTTAACCATTGCTCCACAGTACCACTCTCTCTTAGAGAACAGTTTGAAACCATGAAACATGAAAAGCAAAACAAAACAAAACCCTTCTCTATCAAGGAATGGACAGTATAGAAAATACAAATGCTCCTGCCAAGTTAAAGAAGAAAAAAAAGAACCTGCTACTTTCTTTGATAGAAGACATCTGTTTTGAAAATTGGTAAACTGAGGGTGCAAATATTTATTTTAAATACCTTTAGATACTCAAGATTCCATCTCACACAGCCTTTTGTGGTTTTGTTACAGCAGCACATTTTCTGCACCAACCAAAACAAACCATCACCAAATATGTGCATTTCAGAACAGAAACACTGATATCAATTTGTTAGGGAATTGTTAGGGGTAAAAAGCATTTTTCTTGTTATGGCTACTTATACTTTCTCAATATATTCTTATATTTAGTCAATCAATCTGATGATCCAGTAAAATTACTGTTATGATTTATAGGTTATTTTGCTTTCTTTTTGGCCTTTTGAAAGGTCATAAGCAGCAAAGCAGCTTCCTATCTATGAAATGCATATTCCTAAACAGCAGTACTAAAATTTTCTGTTTTTCTAGTCATGGGATTTTTAAATGATTCAATTCCCTTAAATAACTTAAGACCCTTAAATAACTAAGGCATTACTTAGTTCATTCATTTACTGAAAAATTTTAGTGAGCATCTACTATATGCCAGGCTCTGTGTAAGGCATTATAGGACACACACAAAGAAATAGAAATCCAGAAATGACAATCTGGGAGAGAACTCGAAGAGTAAGAGTCTGCAAGTAATTATATATACTGTGTTTCCTCGAAAATAAGACCTAGCCGGACAATCAGCTCTAATTGTCTTTTGGAGCAAAAATTAATATAAGACCCGGTCTTATTTTACTATAATATAAGACCAGGTCTAATATATAATATAATATAATATAATATAATATAATATAATATAATATAATATAATATAATATAATATAATATAATATAATATAATATAATATAATATAATATAATATAATATAATATAATATAATATAATATAATATAATATAATATAATATAATATAATATAATATAAAATAATATAATATAATATAATATAATATAATATAATATAATATAATATAATATAATATAATATAATATAATATAATATAATATAATATAATATAATATAATATAATATAATATAATATAATATAATATAATATAATATAATATAATATAATATAATATAATATAATATAATATAGTATAATATAATAATACCGGGTCTTATATTAAATTTTGCTCCAAATGACGCATATGAGCTGATCGTCCAGCTAGGTCTTATTTTCGGGAAAATGGTATTCAGTTTGACAACTTTGTGACAGAGGATTAGGACAAAGACAATAGAAAGATAGAGAAGAATTCTAGATTGGCTTCACAGTGAACTGAGTATTAAAGGACGTAAAGGAGTTAATCAGAACTCTGTTCCAACAATAGTTAAGAAATACACAATCTAAACACATTAAGATCCTTAATGAACACAATGGGGGTAATGTTTTCATACTAAAGCAACATTGAAAGCTTCTAGACGTTGGACTTGACAGTAATTTCTTGGATGTGACACCAGAAGCACAGAAGCAAAAATATACAAGTGGGACTACATCAAACTAAAAACCTTATGTACAGGAAAGAAAACCACTAACAAAATGAAAAGGTAGCCTATAGAATGGGGCCACCCGTTTGTAAGCCACATATGTGATAAGGGGTTAATATCCAAAATTTATAAGAAACTCCTCCAACTCAATAGCAAAAACAATTTAATTAAAAGATGGACAAAGGACCTGAATAGACTTGCACCAAAGACACACAAATGGCTAATGGGTATATGAAAAGGTGGTCAACATCACTAATCATCAGAGAAATACAAATCACAGTGGGATATTGCGGATGGCTGCTATAAAAAAAAACACACAAAAAACCCACAAAAGATAAGTACTGGTGAAGATATAAAGAAAAGGTAACCATTCATTGTACATTGTTGGGAATGTAAACTGGTACAGCCACTATGGAAAATACTATGGAGGTTCCTCAAAAAATTAAAATTGAAATTACCATTTGATCTAGCAATCCCGCTTCTGGGTATATAAAAGAAATTGAAGTCAGGATCTTAAAGAGATATCTGCACTCCCATATTCATTGCAGCGTTATTCACAGTAGCCAAGATATGGAAGAAACTTACATTTGTCCGTCAGTGGATGAATGGATAAAGAAATGTGGTATATACACACAATGGGACACTATCTAGCCTTTAAAAAGAAGGTAATCCTGCCATTTGCAGCAACAGGGATGGACCTGGAGGACATTAAGCTAAGTAAAATAAGCCAGTCACAGAAGTATAAATGATCCCACTTTCATGAGTAATCTGAAATAGTCCAACTCATAGAATCAGAGAGTAAAACTGCAGTTACCAGGGGCTGAGGGGAGGGAGATAAGGAGAAGTATTGGTCAAAGAGTACGAAGTTCCAATTAATTACGCAAGATGAATAGGTTCTAGAGATCTATTGTACAACATAGGAATCACGGTTAACAACCTTCTATTGTATACTTAAAAATTTGCTAAAAGGATAGACCTTACGTTAAGTGCTCTTACCACAAAAAAGAAAAAACATGTATATAATAAGTAAAGGGAAGGGGCAAAACTTTTGGAGATGAAGAGTAAGTTTATGGCCTTGATCATGGTGATGGTTTCACAGTGTATTCTTATTGCCACACTCATCAAGTGGAATAGATCAAATATGTACAGTTTTTTGTATGTCAATCCAAACCTCAATAGGCTGACAATAAAAAAAAAAATAAAGTAAATAAAACATAAAATGCACAAAATAAAGGTAAAGCAACATTATATTAGGTATTAAATACGCCAATCTTAAAGTTTAGCCTTTTCCGGGCCCATATTATTTTGCTATAATATTAAATAAATAAATAAGCTAAAAATGAAAATAGTACTGATACTGATATTTTCAAAGTTTAAAGTGTAGTTTCTGACTTTCTTCCAATATTAAAACAATAGAGTACATCACGAAGTAGATTTTGGCATCAGCTCAGTAACATACATTATATAAGACCAGATTAAATCAAACAGCTTGAGAAAAATAGAGATAACCTAAATTAACGATGTAGAATTAGTAGTAGACAAACTTGTCACATAGTATTTCTGTTTTCATTTGCCTTAACTTAGGACATGATTTCTGGTTTCACTTTGGCACAAATTCTGAAATGGCCTTATGTCTTATTTACATACTTGGAATTTAGTTCTCACAGAGGACATGCTGCTTAAGAAAACAGGTGCTTCAGCACAAGCCCTGGGAGGCAATATTTACATTTAATGTGATTTGCTTAAAGAATCAAGTAAAGCATGAACACCTTGTTTTGACACAGGTTGCTAGATGATATTTACTTGGATTTTAAAAATGATGATTTGTCATAAAAAATACCCATGACTCTTACATGAATCTGTTTAAGCTTGCTAACTCTTTGAAACCACTAAAGATGTCTAACTAAAGATGTTGAACTTTGTTTTGGGGTTTGGGGGCTTTGATAAGGTAGGATACAGTCTAAAGAAAATCATATTACCACGTTAGCACACCATTGGATCCTCTTAGTGAATGTAATTCATTTCTCACAATAATAATAGTAATAATAATAATAAATGCCATGGATATTCAGAGTGTATTTTTTTTAAGAAAGAATGAGAAGGAAAGAGAAAGCGACATCTTGGTAGAAAGTGGATTTATCAAAATGGGGTAGAAAGCAGGGATATTGCTGAAAATGCACGTCTGAATGTTCTACATAGTTTATCCTGCTGCAAACAGGAAACTCAAAGCTCAAAAGACAGTCTCGTTGAACTATGGATTACCCATTGTGGAGTGCACTTCAGGGTGGAACCTAAAGAAGAATGAGTCGTCCTTGCAAATTTTTCTTTCAACTAATGATGAAAACTCAACCTCCTAGGATTAGAGTTGAACAATAGGTTAACAACTGAACAGATGTTTGAAGATCTGGCCGACAGTGGCAAGTTCAGCCTGCTTCCACTCACATTTGTGGCTGAAAATTGACAGTCCATGCTCGTTGTTTGATTCTCAGTGTGAGAAGGTGCTAAGCTTGACTGTAAACCCTGATGACTTGAAAGGTCACCTTTTTCCTGTGCATCCTCTCCACCCTCATGATTAACCCTGAAATGGCGATCCCAACGCCCTTGCAGCTCCTCCCAGCCCACTGTCTTGAAAAAATCCTCATTTCTGATAAAGCTTGGTAACCTTCGAAGTATGTCTCATTCGTTGTGTCACTTACTATCAAGCTTTACTCTTTCCTTTGATTGGATTTTTACTAAAGCTGAGATCTTTAAAAATATATGTTCGAGTAACTAGGAATGTTTTAAACAATTGGGTACGTTTTTACAAATATAATGGGTAATAGTAATTATAACTGATCTGCAAAGGAAAATGTGGAGTAATTTTTATTTATTCTGAGTATAACTGTCTGATGTTAGGATTTGGCATTTCCTTGTGGGAAACCAAGTATGGGGATGTTCTGCCAAGATAAAGGAAGGAGGAAATAAGTACCGCACCCCAGTAAGACTATATGGAGGTTTTTACAAAACAGTTTTAAAAATAGCTTGTCTGATGATAGAATCAATTGACCTTAAGGAATATTTCCTAATCCTACTGCTATGAGGTGTTAGTTCCCAAAGTTATACGACTATTATTCTGACAGTGGTCCCATTTCTTTCTTTGGGGATTTCTCAAATCCTGCGCCTAGCTCTGCTGTGGGAGGAGGGATAGTTTTAATGAGTCCCACCACGCTGCTTTGGATCAGGCTCTTGCCTTTCTGCACTCTTCCCTAGGAAAGTCTCTCTCACTTGGGCCGCATGATTTTTTTTTTCTTCTCCCCAGTACTCTATTAGTGCTATGACAAGAAGAGATTTGTCTTTCTGCAGGAGCATCACATAATTTTGAGACGATTTCCCAGTTAAAGTCATAATTAGTAGTCTCTGCATTGGCAGAGAAGTGATATCCTGAATCTCAGCTGATAATAACCCGTCCTGTAACATGCGTAAGTCACAGATCAAGGGCAAGGGGAGAACTGATTTCTGAACTTCCCATTACACTGTCCCTTGATTGATGTAGATGGGCCAAAATTATATTCTGACATGTTGGAAGGTCTCCAAAGATTGCTCGGTAGTGTCCTATTCTCAGAGGTACACCTTTGTAACTGTAACAGATCTAAAAGTACTAGGTAGATCGAATGCTGGGTACCCAAGGAAGGCACCTTTTTTTTTCTTTAATCAAAACTGGTGCCAGATGGGCACTGGACTTATTAGGGAGACCACTTCGTAGATTGTGTAGATGCCTGACCACTCGGCTGTACACCTGAAGCTGAAGTTGAATATTTTTGAATGTCAGCTGTAATTAAATACATATAGAGAGAGTTACGGGATGTGAAATATAGCATAGGGAGTAGAGTCAATGGAACTGTAACAGATATATACGGTGTCAGGGGGTAGTAGATTGGGGGAGGGGTTATCACTTTGTGAGGGGTACAAATGTCTAACTATTACGTTGTTTTGTACACCTGAAACTAATGGGGGGGAAAAAAGAAGAATAAATCAAATGTATTTTTGGTAGAGGGTAGGTGGGATACTATCCTTAATAGCTGAGACAAGTGCTTCCAAAAATAAACCACTTTTTAAAATTGAAATTTCCCAAAATATATTAAAATGTCATAATTCAATCAAAAAACTTGTTATAATTCTATGTTAATAGACTGAGAAAAGATATATCATTTTGATAAAGTGGGAGAAAGAAGTGGAATGAAGGGGTTAAATATTTTTCTCTTATATCAATCTAAATGAAGGTCTAGCTTGATGGTAAGTCGTTACCACGGTTTTGCTTAGAGCCGCTGCTATGGCAGCTCTGTGAGTGTATTCAATTAATAGATACTTTGAACACACGTTATGGGTGAAGCAGTATGATTTTTCTAAAAGTAGGGCACACAGAGATGAAAGAGTGAGTTTTTATCCTGAAAATTAACTTAAAAATCTAGCACAAGTCTGCAGTAAATAACCATAAGACTCCATTCAAAACACAGTACCTACCAAGTTTCAGCTCCTGCTTCAACTTTCTTAAACTAATCCATCACAGAAATACATTAATAGCCAGTATTGTTTGGGGGTAGGTTATAATATTAATCTGTAAGAGAAAATTTATTTTGCATGTGAACTAAACATGAGCTAATTCAGCTTCTTGTGCAATAGGCTTATGGGCTGAATATAGTTTTAAAATAGGATGAATTCTAAAGTTCTGAAAGCTCTAAAGAAGCATAATGATAGATTCATGCAATAAAGTAAGCAACACTTGAAACGTATCACCTTATTTCTCCTGCCTCTTGCGTAGAAAAGTTTTATGTTATACATTTATTCATGCTGGTTGTTCATGGGACAATCTTTGTGTCAATTTGATGATAGTTTTAAAAAAATTTTCTTGTAAGCTGTGCCAGCACTGTGCTACGTGTTCAGGGGGCACAAAGACAGCCTTACACATACAACTGGGACAATCATATGAAAGGACAGTGGCAGCAACAATTACAACTGGAAAAGACACCTTAGAGTATGGGATTTTTTAAATAAAAACTGAACCTTGGTTAGGAATTCTAAAGGAGAAAGTAGCCCCAAGACACTTAGCTCTAGCAAAGATTTTAAGGCACGATAGTGAAGGTGGGGGGGACGTACAAGTTTGTTAGAACTAAAACTTTTGGAAACTTAGGTGCACTTGTAAACATCAGAAAAGCTTGTACCCTACCCAACATGAGTAATTGTGTTTTTAGTAGTCTTTCATAGAAATTAATACATGTAGACAAAGTTACTCTAAATTCACTTTGGAATAAATGTACCACATTATCTGTCTGAGTTGAACAATATAGAAATTAGATGTACAAGACATATTTTTATTTAGTCTAGTATTGAAACACACATGGAATTGTAGATCCATTGCCATAATAATTTGGTTGCCCAGGGCAGGGATCTTTGGCCCTCTGTTTAGAAACCACTCGTGTCAGGTATGGCAGTGATGGAGGGCAAAGCTAGAGTATTATTACAGGACCGTAAAGTTTGTTCTTTATTTGGGAGAAGGCATTAAGAGTATTTGAGCACAGAGTGGCATAATCCAAAATGTGGTTTGGAAAAATTAGTTCAGTTTGATGTTAGCTCCATAAGGACAGGGGCTTCTCTCTCGTACTCACCGTCGGATACACACGCTTAATAGTGCCTGGATCGTAACAACTGCTCAACAAATAAATATTTGTTGAATGAATAAACAAATGAATGAAACCAATTATAAGGACAGAGTTTCAAAAAGTACAGGAAGGTAAAAAAATGTCAAGTGCTGCAAAGCAACCAAGGAGAATGAAAATGTGAAATAAGAGCATCCAGTTGTGACTAGTAAGAGGTTTGAAAAGAGCATCGCAGGAGCCCTTCCGGGAGAGTGCCAGGCATAGAGGCCAGCAAGACTAAGGGGGGAAGAAAGGTTAGTTAATGAAGAAGGTGGAGAAGAGATGAGTATTTTAGAAAGTCTCAATCCTCTTTGGAGAAGACCTTGGCCTTGTCTGGTAAACTTGAGCTGTACGTGTCCTATGGCCCAGCAGTTCCTATGGCAGAACTATGGATAAGGCAGTGTGGTTTCTCATGATGGGGAACAGAGAGAAGAAACATTGTTGAGGCCTCTGTCCCAAATTATATATATTTAGGGGCGATGGGGCATCGTGTTGGCACCTTACTCTTATGTGGCTCACGAGAAAAAGTACTTTATACTGTATTTGCCCATTTTCTGAAAGGCCAGGATTGTTTTGAATTTTAAAAAAAAAATTTAAATCATTAAAAACGTTTTTAAATAAAGTAAGTTTAAGAAGGTATAACATCAATAGAAAAGCTAGAGATAGGGCAGGAATTTGAATGGGAGACATTGTTAAATAAATGTGAGGGTTTTGTGAGGAGTTCTTTTGGTTTTGTTTTTTAGAATCAGGAAAATGTTGATAGGGTCACAGACAGGGGAGAAGGATCAGGTTAGAAGAGAAATACAGCTGGAACTGTTCTGATAAATGCTTCAGTCCAGCATGCTAAATTTCATGGGACGGCAGAAAGAAAGTCACTGGCAAAGCCACCCACAATCACTCTTGCCTTCAGGAAGATGGACTGCAAACGCTCAGAGCAGGAGCACATACCTTTTCACCTCCGAGTGACTCTACAATGTATTAGGAGGCATACTACAGGACGGTCTCGATAGGAATGGACAGAACAGTTGCTAGAATTTTCAAGACCAATGTTCCCAGTATTGCTAGACATCAGTTGTTACAGGAGACTCTGATTTCGCCTTCCTCCTAGTTACAGAGACACGGAGGCAGGTGAGTGAGGTATCGTTGCTGTGTATAATCAATGGCATTGTGTTTGTACTCATCGGTGTGTCATTGCCACTCATCAGACTGTATTGCTCTGAACAGTTTCCACAGTAACCTCGGGCCTGTTACTGCTTGTTCTCTAAATCTGGCTCAGGGAGACGGGGCGCGGTGGCTGTGGGGTACAAGAGAGCTACATAAGAAGTGGCTTAAACTGGTTACCACAGCAGAGAGCCATTTTGGGAGATTAAATGCACAGAGTTATAATCTGTTTTGGGAAAATGTTATTATTTTTTAGTCCGTTATAAACTCCAAAGCTACTGTGCTTAAGTGAGTAAATAATATCATTCCTGTCACATCAGTTGTGGAAGGCTGTTGTAATTCTGTTTAGTTAAACCTGCTGGCAAAGCAGGCAGAGCAGGGAGACCAGGAGACCCACTCCATAGAAAACATAAATAACATTTATTTTTGCTGGAAAAGATACATAATATTATATTGTAATTACAGGTCTTTAATCATCCCAGAGAAAATTTGAGATGATGATACGGAGATTAGACAATGGCAATCTCCAGGTCTTAAGAGAGAGACAATGTGAGGGGTAAGATCATGGGGTTTGGATTCAGACAGTGGGCCTGTTTCATCCCAGTTTATAACCATAAGCAAGCAGTGAGCCTCATTTTCTCCATCTGTAAAATGGGGCTAATGGTACCTTACAGAGTTTTTATATGGTTTAAAGATAATATATGTAAAATGACTAACAATGATTATTATCTGCTTACTCATGCCCTGGTACACTGCTCATTAGATATTACTGCTTTTTATATTTACTGTACATAAACTACATTCTAATCCAGAAGCTCCCTAACTGGAGGATTACAAACATTCACAATCATCAAAAACAAGCAAATATACAGATTTAAAAAAGAAAAAGAAAAACAACGTAAACACAGGCCTTAAAAGCCTTTTCAGGTGGAGGTATCTTCTAATAAATCTTCCATATCATTCATTCATTCATTCATTCATTCATTCATTCATTCATTCATTCATGTGTGTGTGTATGTGTGTATGTATGTAGGTATGTAGGTATGTATGTATGTATGTATGTATGTATGTATTTATCTGCCATTCCTCTACCTCTGAGGGAGGGAGGGAGGGAGGGAGGGAGGGAGGGAGGGAGGGAAGGAAGGAAGGAAGGAAGGAAGGAAGGAAGGAAGGAAGGAAGGAAGGAAGGAAGGAAGGAAAGAAAGAGAGAAACTATATTTTATTAGGAATGGGGACTAGGAAGACTGATGTTTAATAAAAGAGAGCTAGCTTTGTTATAGAATCTACCTCCTTCTTTAAGATATCATAGCATTTAGAGATGTATCTAAGCAATCTCAGGAAGAGTTTATAGTCAGTTATGACAGTATTCTCGTATGATATTTTATAATCTTTAAATAGAGAGGTCTTTTGCCCTGGTTTACCAAGGACACTTCCAGTTTATTCCTGTTATTCTGACATAATAGCCCCTATAATCCTTTCCTTTAAAGGTATCCTAGTTTGGACAGTAAGTACAGTCATTCTATGTAAAGCATTTTACACTTGAATTTTCCTGAGAACCCAGGTTAGATGCAATGAAATGGAAGGTATTAAATGTAGGTATTTTGCCTACAACCTGAATAAATTATGCAGAGTGCCACCTTGACTATGAAATGTTTTCACAGGAAATTTTCAAGTTAACGTTTTATTTTTAGGTCATAATATAGCAAAAGAAATTAAAGCAAAAAAAGGAAATATTTACAAGTCCAAGAGGACCAAAGCAAAAGTAAACACGTGCCAGGTCACTGTTGGCCAGAGCAATACAGAGAACTAGCAAATTGTGCTCATGCCATGCTCTGGACTTTCTGGCAACTCCTTCCAAGTCTGATAAGAAAGATGAGAGGTATTTTGATTGACTATGAAGTGATTTTTACAAATCTAAATATTATGCAATTTTTTTTTTCAAAAATGCTGTCAGAGTTCAAAACTTATTTTGAGCATTTTGAATTCGGAAGTCCTATACCCTGGAGAGGAGTACATTTCATAAAATTACAAAATGATGTGACATGAAAAATATCCAGTGTTTAGCCAGCTTTTCCTTTCCTCTTCGGTAAATCTACAAAATTTGTATTTCCAAGAAAGGGAGAGAAACTAGAATTATGCTTTTGCTCATTAACAACTGAGATTTCTGGATTAATTCTAGTTTGTGAGAAAATTCAAACATATTGCTTTTTGTAATTTAAGTCATGGAAAAAATTAAGTTAAAGTAAATATCAATTTATGAGGTACGAATATACTCATTTTTCTTATGATGTCACTGTATCATTTTAAGCAGGGTTTTAAGTATTGTGCTTTTCAATATTATTTATTTACTCAGCCTTAACTCTATTGAACTTATTACTCACCAGGAAAACAAAATGGATATCTTGGCATGAAATAAAGACAGATAGAAAGAATAGATAGCTGTCAATGCCAAATACCAGAATGTAGATTATTTTAAGTCTAATGAGTTCTACTTGTGAGAAAGCATAATCACAAAGTAATAGTAAATTACAAATTTTTTTTGTCTTTCATTAACTTGCCATAAGTAAATCCCCATAAGTAAAAATTTCTGTAAATTCTAAGCTTAAAAAATAATCAGCCTGTAGTCCTCTAGTAATCCAGAGACACTTCTCTCATTAATCTGTTAACATTTTCCATTTTTGAGAGTATAAAGAAGCTAGTGTATATTTCTTTACTTATTTTGAAAAATTAGTTTAAAAGGCCTGATACCCACAAGCAGAGATCATTATGAAAAATATTTATAGATTTGACTACATTAGAATGACATCTTCTGTAGAACAAAACCCATCACAACCAAAATCTAGAGACAGAATATGTAAAATACATGCTAGACAAAAGGTTACTCCATTTAATACATGAGTTCTCACAAATAAATAGATAAATAAATGTCTCCCCTAGAAAAATTGGCAAAGATTTGAGAAGAGAATTTATATCATAAGACATACATATAGAAAATAAGAAAAGATACTTAACTTCATTGATAATCAAAGAAATTGATATTAAGTCATGATGGATTGAGTGCTTTCACCTAGTACACTAAGGACTTTTAGAGTGAGAACGTCTATACTGATGAGGATGAAGGAAGAAATGAGGATGAAGGAAGGAAGTCATTTTTATACACTGCAGGTGAGCAGGTAGGTCTGTAAAACTTTCTAGAGAGAAATTTGGCAATATATATTAGAAGCTTTAGTGCTGTGCAAATCATTCGACATGGAAATTCCCCTTCTAAGGATTATTCCTGAGAAACAGATTGGAGAAGAGCACAGGGTACTATATATAAGGATATGTTTTATAGGAACTCACACATTGGCAAAAATTAGCAAGAGTCAACTATCAATACTGAATTGGTTATTAAATATGGTATATTTATAGATGAAAAGTTCATTTATTAAGGATGTAAATTTATGTTTATTGGCATACAAAAAGGCCAATACACATTTAATTGAAAAAAGGCTAGTTACAAAAAGAATGTTTATAGTAGGATATACACCAAAATTATATCAACAGTCATCTTTCAGTGGTAGGGTTATATAGAATTTTACTTTCTCCTTTGCATATGTCTATATTTCCTAAATTATTTACAGGCGAATAAAAACAATAAAGATATTTCCTCCCTTTCCCCATTATGAAGGAGAAAATGTCATAGTGATTTCTGGTTATTTTCAATTAGGTGGTTATTTTCGATTAAGTTTGAAATTTAATTCTCTGTCCAGAAAATAGTAACATTTATATTCTAATAAAAACCTAACTATGAAGTGTGCTTCATACATGAAACTTTCAGACAATGATAATGGGAAATTTCCGTAGACAAGGTTGTGACCTCTGCAAATAGAAAAGTCAGGAGAAATGAGAGGTCACAAGTATTATGGCGTAAAGCTGCTTTGTAGGTGGGGCAATCCATTTGGAGGGGAGATTTCTTAATACGTCATTATTATTCTGAAGGTTGGCACTTCTTGTTTTTAGTTTCAGCCCTATTTCTTCTTCTTCACCAGCACAAAGTGAGCCAGATCTTGGGAATGAGGAGAAAGAGTAATTGGAGGAAATGGGGAGAGAGGGAAAGGGCGACAACAATGCAAAAACCTTCCTGGCCACAGTTTGGAAAGCAATGATATCTGGCCCATAAATTTGGTGCTAATTTTGTCTATGGAAAATCACAGAAGTGAGCCCAAAGGCCTCTCTTCCTGCTCCATGCATAAATTTTAAGTCAAAATTTAGCCCAGAGGTAAAAAAAAATAAAAAAAAAATGAGCCAAATAAATACGTGTAGCAAGCTAAATCCCTCACAAAGGGGCCTTCAGTGTTTCTACTCAGCATAAGAACATAACTTCTGGCTCTTCTACTGAAATGATTCATGAAAAAAAAAGCTGAATGTGTTTTCTTAAGAAGCAAGTCAATGTGTCAGAAAAATATGATTGTCCTAATCCAGTTTAACTTTTAACCTCAATAAATAAGCAAGAGAAGTTTGCAACCTGAACCTTCTTAGCAGTGAATGTTTCTCTTCCTTCTTACTCCTGAAGAGTTTTTCTTTTTCATCCTGGGGATAAAGGGATATTATAATTCATCAAAATTTATCCCTACAGGAATCTGGACACCCCCAAAAAATGAGTTAGTGAAAGAAATTATGAAACTTGCACAAATATTTTATTTTTTTTTAAAGAGGCAGGCACCCATTTGGATACAACCCGGGGCGAGAGCAAAGGATTCATGCCAGGCCCTCTGTAAGACTCTCCCTCCCAGGATGAGGAGCAGTGGATGGAGGGTTGGGACACATTACCGCACCCGTATCAACCAGGTCTGCGATGCTGAGCAAGTCCCCTTCACTGCTCCAGGACTCTGTAAGAAATGGAGACCAGATTGCTGATTGACAGAGGTGGGGGTGGAGGGAGGAGGAATTTGAGGAAGGTGGTCAAAAGGTACACACTTCCAGTTATAAGATAATAAGTCCTGGGGTTGTAATGTACAGCTAACAATACTGTATTGTATATTTGAAAGCTGCTAAGAAAGTAGATGTTAAACGTTCTCAAAAGAAAAAGAAAATTAGCAGGTATGTGTGGTGATGGATGTTAACTAGACTTGTGGTAATCGTTTCACAATAGATACATATATCAAATCATTGTGTTGTACATCTGAAATGAATATGTTACTAGTATATGCCAATTGTATCTCAAATCTTAAAAAATGAAATGACATTGACGTAGAAAATGGTTAGACAAAATGGCTTTATTTGTGCCTTACAGTTCTAAGGTTCAATTACTTGTACACTACTAAATTGAGTGAGAAGGAAAGAATACAAATCAACATGTACAATATGATCCCATTTTTGTAAAATAAAGCAGAGACACAGTAATAAAACAAAAATGTATTCATAAGGCAAAGACTAGAATGAAACAACAAAAATAGAACGCAGCTTTTTATAATTCTTCGTGTGAGTCCTTGATCAGTGCAAATACTGTCTTCTCTCAGTCTGTGGTTTGACTTTTTACTTTTCTGATGGTGTCTTTTGATGAATAGCTATTGATTTTAATGCAGATCAATTTATTATTTTCCCTTTTAAATTAGTACTTTTCTGTTGTGCTTAAGAAATCTTTGCCTACACCAACAAATGAAATTATCAATGTTTATTTTTATCTTTACCATTTTATATCAAGTCTTTCAACCAATACATCAAGGGAAGTATAATACTATACTCAAAGGAAAGTGTCCTAGGGTGGCATGCCTTGTTTTCAAGTTGAACTTGCACGAAGGAAGTCAAGGAGAAGGCTTGAAAATCTATGTTCCACTTTTCTCTACAGATGGTGACCAGTAAATCCCCTGGGAAGTTGATTCTCTCTATCTTTCTAGTATGCTCTCTGAAGCTCCCCATGTGTCATTGGCAAATTTCCCCCATTTCGTCAACCTTTACTTTCAATGCAGTCTTCATTCTCTCAAACCGTCTGCAGTTCCACCCCACCCATTCCTCTAAGCAAGGGTGGATCCAGGATATTTGGAGTTCTGAAATGTATACGGTTTGGGAGCCCTTTTAAAGAAAAGAAAATAAGTAAAATAACAAAATTCCTTGGGCACTGCATGTAAAAATGACAAATATAAAATGTCCTCAGCTGCCCTGGGCGGGGCCAGTACAAGTGAGGGGTTCTGACCACAGGTCAACTCCCTCTGCAGCCTTTTCAGAGGAGGCTGTTTATTCCTCAGACGTCTTGTACACAAGAGCCTGGAGTTGGGGTACATTGTGGGTTTTAAGTCATTTCTTTTCCTTCTTCCATCAAAAGCCCTCCCTCCTTTGATGTTTGTACCATCAGACCATTCATCGGACCGCACGTGTACTACTTCTCCTTGTTTTTATTATTAACCTGTCCTTGGCCACTGACCTTTTATTGAAGATTTTAGGTCACTTAGGACTGCTCTTCACCCACCTCTGTCAGTTATTATCCCCAGATGAACTGTGCAACACCTTGGTCCCCATCGTGTAAAGCTGCTCTTCTGATCCCATGTCTCCCTCTAGCCACCACTTTGTTTTCTCATCTCCTTCACAGCAGATCATCTCACAAGAGCTTTCGATACTTAGTATCCTCACTTCCTCACCCCAAATTCTGTCCTCAACCTCTTCAAACAGAAGAAAGTGGTATTCTCAAGTCAATAATGTGTCTCATGTTTCCAAAAGCAGTGATCTGTCTTTGTCTTCATCTTACTTGTCATCTGAGGAGCTGTCCACTCCCTCTTTAAAAAAAACACACACAAAAAAAGCAAAAAAAACCAGCAAAACCAAAACAAACAAAAAAAACCCTTTATTTTCTTGGTTTCCATGACACCACACTCTCCTGGTTTCCTCCTACCTCCCTGGACACTTATTCTCATTCCCCTTTGGGGACTCCACCTCCTCTGCTCAATCTCTGAATATGAGACCACTGCAGTCTCAGTCCTGATTCCTGAGTCGTACCCTCTTCACCATCGGCACTCACTACTGAAGTGATTTCCTCCCATCCCATGGCTCTAAATGTCACTTACGTGCACAGGATTCCAAAATGTGTATCTCTGCCATTTCCTATTCCCAAATCTCCAGATGCATATCTGTCTATATTAGTTTCCTGGGGCTACTGTAACAAAGTACCACAAACTGGGTGACTTGGAAAACAGACATCTATTGTCTAACAGTTCCAGAGGCTAGAAGTCCAAAATCACAATATTAGCAGAGTTGGTTCCTTCTGAGGACTGCGGCAGAATCTGTTACATTTCTCTCTGCTATCTTCTGGTAGTTTCAGACATGCTTTGGCTTGTAGATGGCATTCTCCCTGTGTCTTCACATCATCTTCCCTCTACATGTGTCTGTCTTTGTGTCCAAATTTCCCCTTTTTATAAGGATACATTCATAATGAATTGGCCCCACCCTCATAACCTCAATGTAACGTGTTCTTCTGCAAAGACCCTATTTCGAAATCAGGTCACATTCACAAATCCTGGCATCTAGGACTTCAACATCTTTTGTGCGGACACAACTCAAACCTGAACTACATCTAACTGCTTTCCTGATGCTCCTCTCGGATGGGAATGTCAAACAACAGGCACAAAACAGAAACCTTGATTGATGCTTCCACCAACCAAGTAGTTCTTCAGGCTTATTTCCTTTAACAAGTGGTACCACCTTCTACTACCTTCGGTGCCATCACTGATGATTCTCCTTTCCTCACACCCCACAGCCAATACCTCAGTAAATGAAGTTAGTTCCATTACACACTCTGAATCTGTCTACTTCTCTCTCTCTCCACCACTACCAACTACATTGATCCAAGTCGCGATCATCCCTCACATGCACCACTGCAACAGCAGCCTGTCTCCATTCTTACCTCTCCACAATCTAGTGTCCACCCTGCCACAGCAACTTTTACCTTACATTGTGTTTATTTTTGGTCAAAGCAATATATACATATAATTTTTAAATCTATGATAGTGTTTAAAAACCAGTGAAAAACAGCAGTTCGTTATCCCATCTTTTCTTACCCCTTATTTTCTGGGTTTTTTTCTGTTACTGACCTCTACGTTTCTAAATAATACGATTGCTGTTTCTTGGTTTATGAATTTAGATATTATCTACTGGCTTCCTTTTATGGTTGGTAAAGACCTGTATCTCCTATACGATCATTTCCCACCCTTATGCCCCCATTTCTCTCAGAATAGTAATGTTACTATTTTCTTGTCAAACAAGTCATCAAGGTTTTCATTATTTTGTTCATTTATTTTTTTATTTCAAAGCTAGTTTCTTTTTCATACATATTTTGTGTTTTACTTGTAGATGTAAGTAATTTTTTGAGACCTTGCATGACTCAAATGGCTGAAAATTATTTTACCATCAAACTTGTGGCATGGTTACTATTGAAAAGTTGACTAGTATGTTAAACATTGTTCCTTTGTTTCCTTCCCTCCTGGCCCCCCGCCCCCAGAAGCTTCTAAGAACCTCTTTCCCTCATTGCTCTTATATGTAATGATGGTGTGCTTTGAACTAAGTCTTTTGTTTACCTTCTCCTGGGATTCTTCTTCAGTATAAAATAAAGATTCATGTCTTCTCATTGAAAGAAATGTTCTTGTATTATTTGTTTCATAATATCTTCTCTTGTCTTTTCTTAACTATCTGAAATATTCCGAGTTAGATGTTAAACACCCTGATCCTCCAGGTCTTGTCCTTTCTTTTCTTTTTCCCATCATCGTGTTTTTTCTTCTACATTTGGGAAGATTTTTTTTTCAACTTTATTTTTCAATTGTTTTCTTATTTCATCTAAATTTTTTTCTCTCGTTGGTTCCTTTCTTATAGTTCCCTGATCCCATGTTAGATGTGCAATATCTTATCTTCCTAATGGTATTAAAGATTTTTAAAAAATAATTATGCTCTGATTTTTCTGTTTTCTCCAGGAGTTTTTTTCCTGTTTACTTGGTCTCTCTTTTTTATATTAAAAGATTTTCTCAAATGTCTAATTGTTATTATCTACTCTTTTATACTTAATAGTACTTGGAAAGCGGATCAAGTCCAGGACCAGGGCTGATCAAGCGGTCAGCTTTACTGCAGGCTGAGTAGCCAGGGAATTATGTGCAAGTGCACTCTGGGCCTTTTCATTTTCTTGTCAGAAAAATTGCCTTGAGTTTCTTCTTGCCTGCGGAGTATAGACCAACATCCATGTAACAGGGGATGGGAATTACCCTACTCAATTTGCAAGCTTTTGATTAATCTGTTATCATCCCTAAGCTGCACATACCCATCCCTCACGCTGCCATGTGCCCCTGATTCCTTCACCACTCAAGTTCAAATTCTCCATAGAACACATGCTCCTTTACTTGCCATAGATGGTGTCATCTTGATGCATGACCAGGAATGCGCATCTGGAGGCTAACAGCTTCCTATTAAAACTTTTATCCAGTCCTTTTATTTCTAGGCCCTTGCCCCACCCCACTCCCACAGTACCTTATAACTTCCAGTCCTGGGCAGTAAAAATTGTCTCACTCCTCTTTGGTATTCTCTGCATGTACTTTAGTTTATAATTACCTGCTTCTATCTAAATCAGTTACCATTCTTCTGTCCATCTGCTTCCATGTTCCAAAAATATGTGGTAATGCTTTAGCTCCTGCTGTCTCCTCTCCTTTTATCATTGTTCTTAAAGTTTTATGCTTTTTTTATTCCTTTACTATTATTTCAGCCAAGTCTTTGGAATAAGAGGAGAAAACTCTATGTGGTCAACTAGTCATCCTTAACATCTTTAACCAAAGTAATGACTTGCTCTTTAAAGTCTCCAGTGAGTTTTCATCACGTGAAGAATAACATCGCAAAGCGTTAGCATGGCCTCTAAGGCCCCATGTGATATGGTCCTGCACGTCTTTCGGCCCCATCATGCACCTCTCCTCCCCTTTCACCTACTGCACTGCAGTACACTGACCTCCTTTCTGTGGCATCAAGGCTTTTTCCTCAAATCTTCACATGTCTTGTTTCTTTTTATTATTCAGATCTCAGCTCAGATACCACTTACTCAGAGAAATCTTCCTGACTTTCCTAACCCAAAGTATTGCCCCCGCAAGGCACTCTACTATATCAATTTGTTTTAATTTTTTTAGAATATTTTTTACCAGCTGTACTTATCTCCTATGTTTATGTGTGAACCAGTTTAGTGTCTGTACCAGCCTCAACTTCAAAGGTTCTATCAAGTGTATTCACTGCAGTGTCCCCAGTATATGGCACATTGATACTCAATAAGCTTTTACTAAATTATAAACACTCAGTATTACTGTTTTCATTTACTAAACTGGACAAAATATGCTTACCTCCTCTGATACAAGAAAAGAATTTTACAGAACCTTAGAAGAATTTATGCTAAAAGCTTTACTCTAAAATTTAAGATATTTGAATTTGTGACTTCAGAGTATTTTATTTTCTGTTCAGGTTTAAGAAGCTGCTGTGTACAGAACTGAGGGAACCTGAATCCCTTCTAAACGACCTTCTCACCCACCAGTCCTACTCCTGCCAATTTATTTATTCAATCAACAAGTATTTATTGAGCTCTTATTATGTGTCAAGTACTGTGTTAATACGAATATATAAATTTGAGACAGACACTATTTCTGGAACTTGCCTACCAGTGGGATAGGCAGATAAAGAGTAATAAACAGCCAGAGAAAGAAAATCATAACAAATTTTGACAAGTCTTAGGAAGGACAAAAACAAGTAGATAATTATAGGTAAGGACCTACTTTCGATAGAGTAGTCAGGCAGGGTTAAAGCGATTAAAATATTTTTCTCATAAAGGGGAGAAAAATAATCTCACCAGTCACTTTCCTTCTCTGGGAAATATTTGTTTTCTAGTCCAGTCACATGGCCCCCTTTGATTTCTTAAAAACAAAATTTAAAAGTTCCACCACCAACGCATCTTATATAACATGGTGGTTTGGGGGGAGGATGGTGGTGGAAGGAACGAAAATACATAAATATGTATATAACAAAGCAGAGAAGAAAATATGCATAGCATCTATCGTCCTTGTTTCTGCAGCTGGTCATGAAGCCATACAGTTTTCTCTGTTTTGACTGATTTCAGGTTTCCTTTGAATCTCAACTCCTCTTGGTTCTTGGATTGTTTCCATGGTAGGATGATCCACACCTTCTTTGAGAGGGTCTGAGCCATCAGTGTTCCTTCCTGCATGGGGTTGCTGTCTTCTTCCATGAACTTTAACTCCTGGATGATAAAGTGTCAAGAAGTGCCCCTGAGGATACTCTGAGTTCCAAACATACTCCTTTTTGCACCTATTGTATAGAAATTATTTTATTTCCCTTGATAATCAGGATCAATCACCAGTATACCCTATCACGGTATTACTGTTTCACTCAGTACTGTAAAGTCGTCTTTGCCTGTGGCAAACAAGGAGAAAATTGGAGATACATGTCAGGGACCCAGTATTTGGAAAAAGAACCAGGTTAGTGTTTGTTATGAAAATCAAGAGAGAAGAAAATGGATAGAAATATCAAAACACTGCTGCTGTATGAAGGGCATGGGAACAGATTTACAGACTCAGTGACTTTTAAGAGAATGATTTCAAAGGAGAGGTGAAGGCAGGAGACAGACATTGAAGAGTTAGGGAATGCCAGCTAGTTAAGAGGTGAAGGCTGGGATGCAGTTTAGAGGGGCTGTAGTAGATTATTAGTCATTCAAAATCATTGGCAGGGAAGGGAAGGAAAGAGGGCAGGGCAGGGTGAGAGAATGGTGATCATAAATTTAGAGTATTTCAGTCTGCCCTGTGCTATAATTCTCTGTAGCCCCACTCAGCTGCCCTGGCTAAATATTCGCTGTTGCGAAAAATGTTCCTTTTCATTACAGCCTTTTGAAATACTGCTTTTCTCTCTCTTTCTCTCTCTCTGTCCTTTCCTCACTCCTTCTCCCAGTCTCCTCTCCCTCCACCCCTCCTTTTCTCCACTGTTGATTTCATTGGACTTCCTACCTTCAGCTGTATGTCTGCAGATAATTCTTAAAAACTAGTGGTTCTTAAAGTGTGGGCCCCAGACCAATAGCATCAGAATCACCTGAGAAACTTTTAGAAATGTGGGAAGTGGGCCCCAGTCCAACCTACTGAAGAAGAAAGCCTGGGAGTGGAGCCCAGCTACATGTTAACAAGCTGGACGGTGATTTGATGCATGTTAAAATTTGATAATCTCTACCATAGCAACATCCCAATTTCTGAGCCTTCTTCCAAGCTCCAGGTCTGGCAGTCCCCATGAGCCAAACATGGCTATCTGGTCATCTTGTTTGGGCATCATCTTCTACTAATTCCAAGGCCTCTAACTCTTGTTTCCCCAGTTGCCTCAATGTTCACCATTCCTCATTTGAATTTCTTTCAAATCCGTTCATCATTCTAATTGGTTTTCATACGTATTTAATTTTTCTATATTGGTTATATAATAAAATTTATTTTAAAAATTTTAACCCTCAGTATGTAGCCTGACCAGTAAACATTTATCCACTATAATTTATATTTCCTCTTGTGTCAATCATCTTTGCCAATTTTGCTGTTTGAGATCTTTGTATTTTTATAAATAGTGAAGCTCTTTATAAATTGGAGGTATAAATTCTGTTAATTGTATTCATCACAAATATTTTCTTGTTATATGAGAAACTCTGGGAGTGGAGCCCAGCTACATGTTAAAAGTTTTGTTTTATTGTTTTTAATTGTAATGAAGTTTAAAAGTTAATGCTATAATATGTAATAAGTTGTAGGCAAATGGATGGCTTTGTCTCCGTAATATTTTGTATTATTCAATAATTAGAAAATTATCACTCCTACAGAGCTGAAAGAGACTCTGTGTTGTGGTTTCCAGTGTTTTTCCATGGCTTAAAAAATGTGTAGCACTTTCCATGGTTCACTTTGGTTTATGGTATAAAGTACCCATAAGGCTTATTATACCCAAAATACTTATTAGTTAATGATTACTTTCCCAACTGCTTTATTAAACTTCATTTTTCAGGGGCAGTAGAGTGTAACGGTTAAGATGTGGCTCTGGAGCCCAGTGGCCTGGATTTAATATTAGCTCCAGCTCCTGCTGATCTTGGGAAAGTCACTTCAACTTTCAGCTCCTTCATCTCTGGTGACACGCATCCTCATATGTCACACAGCCCCCTCCGCTTGTTGTGACTGAAACACGTAAATTCAGCATCCAGCACATAGTAAGTGATCAGCAAATGTTAACTATGTTCCATTTCAAAATTCATTAGGTTTCCTCTTCCTCCTTTACTGTGCCATCAACACATAGTCTATATTTGTACCATTATTACATTATTTTAATTACTGTGATTTTCCAGGTATAGGCTCTTGTAGAATGGTCTTATCTCAGCCCCCTTTTCCAGAACATCGTATATAAAATGCACATGCTGTACCTGATTGACTTGACCGAGTGACAAAGGAGCTTAGTAGGTAGAACATAACTTGAAAGAGGAAATAAGGAAGAGTCTGGAAGATACCAGCTCAGTCAGGCGGGCCATGGCACGTAGGCAACATACATGTGATGCTTTCATCGAGGAAGCCAGCGTTGGACAGCAGCAGGGTTTTAGATGAAGGAGGAGAAGGAACACAGGTGAGTTGAGGAGGTGTTACAGGAGAGAATCGTGTGAGAAGAAAGCAAAGAGACGAGAAAGGAGGGAAAAGAAAAACAGAGCAATCCATCATGTGAAAGAGAAGTGTCACCGAATCTACATAGCTCCCGTTATCTCTGTAGTGACTGGAAACAGATCCAGCTGAACCCCTCAGCACTCGAGAAGTAGGTTTTGCTCACGCACAGCAGTGATGTGCGAGCTGGACAGTACAATACATATGTCTATGTTTCATTCTAAGCTCTATTCGATTTTGCTTAAGTGTTTAAATGCAAAGTTACTGATTATTTTTTTTTATTGTCTGGATAGTCAAGATATTATGTTTTGCTCTAAAACGTTGAAACTGCTCTTTATTGGTGCCTCCAAATATTTCTCAATATATATTTACATGAATTTTTAAAATCATTTATATCATTTCAAACTTACCTAAAGCCCCTTGACCATATTATTTCAGCATGCTCAATCATTTTGGCCTTAGTCCACATTTGAAATTGTGATTTGTGTTTCCCAGTAGATTTCTGTTCAAATTACATCTTGACTCCTAACCTTCTTCTACATTACCTAAGAGCACACAGTGTTACCTTCAGAAAGGGTAGATGCATATTGCATTGGAAAGCTATGCCGGGCCTGATCCGTGAGTTTGCCTTAAAGCCAATTTATGCCACTTAAAGTAATCCAGTATGCACCTTGGTAATTGAAATCCTTCCATTACTCTCACTGCAGCCCATTTAAATATTTCTCTTTCAGATGCAATTACGTCAGGAGGTAAGCCAAATGCTCTGGGAAAGACATGGGCATTTCCAACAAGAAGGCTTTTGGCTGTCCACCAAAAAACTTATTGGTATTTTTAATTCCAGGTCTGACTTTCTTCTCTGCAAGGCTTCCATTTGCAAAGAGCACTGTCAGCCCCCCTCCTCATTCTAGGAGAACGATGGGACTTGGGTTGACCAGTGCTCAGGGTGGCGACCACCCAGAGGAGGTTACCTTAGATCTCTTTATGGCTTGATTTTTTTGCTACAAGAAAATTTCCCCCATTGCTTTCTTATCTCAATCTGAAATCAAAGCTTTTTACATCCTGTGAAATAGTACCATGTCTTTCTAAAATCTTAAACGTCACAGATGCAATTTTAGCTTGAGTGCAAGCTTACCCCATAGTCACAAATTTGAAAAGAAAGGTTTTTGGATATTAACAAAACTAGCAAATTTCTAGGCTACAACATCAAGAATGCCTTTATATATCCTGAGATAGGTGTTTATTCTGTATTTAAGTATGAGAATGCTGATGGACCACAGTGTGTGAACTAAATTCAATTGAGTACATAGAGGAAACTCGTGGTTCTGTATTCTCATAACTGTTTTATGAAAAGCTTTCCATTTAACTCTCAAAAATGTCTCACAAATCAGCACTAGGACAATGCAACGAAGTTATAATGAACGAGCGCTCTCCTCACATGCCAGGGTCCAAGTCTGCTCCTAAGTAAGTGCCCTTTTGAGGGCTCATTGTGACTATTCCCATCTTCCCTCAAATAAAACCTATTATGCATGTTCATTTCCCTTCTTCTTTTGACTTTTGGCTGTCAGATTTACATCTCTTCCAATCTATGTTATCTTGGCCTGTAGCAGCAATATCACAGCCAAGGACAGGGAGCCCGAGCCGGACAGACATTGCCAGAAAGTACCTAACAAATATTTTCTTACGTGATCGATCCACTCAAGAAATGGCCCCAAATAATATCACAGAGGAGGTTTATGATGAGCTACTGGAAGAATTATTAATAAGTCACTGATTGAAATCCCTGATTAATAATAGACCAACTTTACCGAAACACAGAGAAGGTACATACAGCCAAGCCACACAGACGGGTATACTCCAGAGCCAGTCCAAGGACTTGAGATAGAGGCATGAATGAGGCTGTGTTGCTCCTTGGCAATGCCTAAAACATGTGCAACAATAGTGGGCTTGTCGCTCGTGAAGACATTGTTGTAGCGGTTCTCATGACTTCTGCGCCCAGAGAAGATCGAGTTAGAAATCCTCCTGAAAATCCATTAATGTCTTAGTCAGACCTCCTCCCCCCGAAAGATACACATTATTGAAATACGAATAAACCTTCAGAAAGAGGGTACCACAAAGCCTCAGTGCCCCTGATTTTACTAGAAAGATAGGTGGTAGCAGGAAGCTGAACAGCTTCTATTTGTGCATAAATGGAAGAAATGGATCATTGTATCTGTCTGGTGCCTTTCATTGGTACTAACATTTATATTAAAATTACCTTTTAGTCTTTAGAAAAATAGAGGCTTAAATGTTCTAACCGTGAGTTTCACATTTCTGAGGACTGTGACATTTAAAAATATAAAGTTAACATTTTTAGCTCAGTTTATAATAGGTAACAAAATGTGTCCTTATTGTGTACAATGTAGAATATGTGTGTATGTGCATGTGTGTGTGGGAAAAGAGGAAGAGACAGACGTGTTTGCACTTATATGAAACATTAATGAGCACAGAAATCTCGGTCCAAAACTCTAACGTTTAACACTGACAAATATTCATTTAGTGGCTTTGGGCAGGTTATTTAACTTTTCATTGCTTCAGTCACAAGTTGGAAATCCTAATACTAACACATCCTTCAGAGTGCATGTTCTCTAATTCAGCATTTCTGAAAATATGATCTATTAAAATGTCTTCGTGACTCAACAGAACAGTGGAAGGCAAAGCATGAGACTTTACCTAAAATGCAAAAGCAGGCAGTGGGCTTCAAGCAGTTGAATCCAAAAAAATAATTTTCTCGATGTAATCTACAAACAGAATCTTCTAATATTAAAATCTTTATGACCTTGTGGCATTGATGGGCCCAGAGCCCCAGTAAGTAAAATAACATCAAAGCAGAAACTTTTATCCAATAAAACCAGATCCTTGAAAAAGGAGGCTAGTGGCCTGGGGCTGAGTCCGTAGGGCTCTTTCCACCTCAGGACCCCACCAGTAACCATCTTCACACAGCCTTTGAGGCAGCCCCTTATCGAGATCTGCAGAAAAGTGGGCCTGACTCTGCTCAGAGTTCCAGAATAACCTGCCCACTCCTTAGGATCCAGGTTACTTAGAACCAGGCTTAAAAGGTTCGTTGTTGATCTCTTTTACTTTAAATTTTGCTAATCAAAATTGGTTTTTTGTGTGTCGTTTGGAGAAATCATGTCTTTCCAAGGAAGTTCATTCCAAAAGTGATTAAAACACATTCTCAAGACTTAAAAAAGAAATTCCTAATTTTAGAAGAATACTTGTTCTGTGATCTATGGAATAATTTAAATCTCAATTCCCAGAATGATGAACTGCCCTCCGTTTCTCTTTGGCAATTTTCTGTAAAGAATGAAATACTGTGTTTGATCATTACACATGAGCATTACTTTTTGAAGGAAAAAGCCGCATTTTTTTTCTTTATTCTGTCTTCTTATTCCAGAGCTGAACCCTAACACTGAGATGGGAGTTTCGTAATCTCCCTTAACAAAAATTACTTCAGGAAAAATTTGGTAAGATCATTAGGGAAATTGACCCTTTCTCAGAAAGTTGACATGAAACGTAACTATAAAGCTAAACTATTTAGGTCAGGGCAGAAAGCACTCGGAGCTAATTTTCAAAGGATACAATCATCCCTCAGTATCCGAGTGGGGTTGCTTCCAAGATCCCTGCAGATACCAAAATCCACAGATGCTCAAGTCCCTCATATAAAATGATGTAGTATTTGCATGTAACCAACACACACCCTCCAGTAGACTTTAAATCCTCTCTAGATTACTGATATTATAATACCCACTACAATGCAAATGCTATGTAATACTGCATTGTTTAGGGAATAATAACAAGAAAAAAATCTATACTTGTTCAGGCCTAACTGTACATCACAGGCCTAATATATTAATAGTACATGTCAGCAACAGGATAACATTTTGCTTTTAAATGTTTTCCATCTGCGGTTGGTTAAATCCATGGATGTGGAACCTACGGATTCAGAGAGCCAGTTATAATGCTGATTTAGGTCTGAGGAGTTGGCAACTACAGAAATCAGGTAGAGAAGCTGTACCAAAATCAAGATTCCATAAGTCCAGTGCACTAAACAGTCAGGTGCAAAACAGTATCCTTTCCTCATGTGCTCCCTCTGGGCCCACAACAGCGTCCTACAGGACAGATGAATGCGTCGTAAATACCCTTCATTCATTCGCTCCCTCCCTCGTGTTCTTTCATTGATTTTTCCATGTGTAGATACACGAACAAGCCCTAAGCCAGGTTCTATACATGTGCCTCAGATACAGAGATGAATACAAGATAGTCTATTTTCAGTGTAACATCAGGAATCGTTAAGTCAATCCAGTACAAAGAGGTAAGGACAATAAGAAAGAAAGGTATAGATAAAGCAGAAGAGAAGAGGTGCACTTGATTCAACTTACGGGAAAGAAGGTGGTGTTTGAGCCAAGTCCTGAAGTCTGAGTTCAGATAGGCAGACAGAAAACGTTGGGTGGGGTGGGATTCCAAATAGTGGGAAAAGGTGGGCATGAGAGACTATTATATGTGATGTCGGCAATCATATCACTCAGTATGGCCACAGCGTGGAACATAGTAGGGCATGGGAAAGGGGACAGACAAAATCCATAACCTAGAAGGATCTCTGTGTCATTCTAAATGGTCTTCCCTTGGCACTGAAGGTAATAGAGACCCCAGCAAATATTTTAAGCAAATCAGTGGCGTGATTAGATATATAATTATTTTTAACTTTTTATTCTTTAATTTTTTTCATTTTTATGTATTATATATTATATATGTAATAATTGCACAATACATTCACATTTTCAAAAAACAAAAACAAGCAAAAAGGTATACAGGGGATTATTTCATGTTCATCCCTGCCCCATATGTAAAGAGTTTCCTCAGTCTTCTGTAACTGCCTAGCATTTATAAAGGAATACTCTTGTTGCAGTGTAAAAGAAGAATTGAGGACATGGGAAGTTGCAGGAATCTAGGCAAGAAATGGTAAGAGCCTTGAAAAATGATAGATCTAAGAGCCTGGAGAAGTACCAAGAAGATAGAATCAACAAAACTTGGAGGTAAATTGGGGAGGAGGTGAAGAAAAGAGTCAAAGACAACCCTGGGATTCTGGCCAGGGCAGTGGTGAAACAGTGTTAGACGTGCAGCATTTCCTGAGAAGGAACTCCCTGGAAGAGCAGGTTGGGATAGGAATGACTCGAAGGAGATGATGAGTTGAGTTTTCAACAGGTGAAATTTGTGGATGGAGTTCAGGAGAGAAATGACAGGTGGAGAGTTTCAGGTCCTTGGAATACAGTTAATGATTAAAACCTTGGATCTGGAGGAAATCATTTAGCAAGAATATGGAACAAGAAAATAAAAGCAGGTAGAACCCCCTGCATTTAAGAGGCATTTCAAGGAAGAGAAATAAATACTATAAATACTACATGACATTAGAGATTAGAATAGGTTTTGCCAAACTGTGTCCTATGGAGGTGTTCCCCACATAGGCAGATGCTCACGCATGCATGCGTGTATGTGCACTTGTGTCTGTGTGTGTGTGCACACACACACTGTTCCATGGTCGTAAATCTTGGGGTTCACAATCTACATTGCTATATTAAAGATGAGTAACATCTTAGAGGACATTTTTGGAAAACAGGATATCCAAGTGTTTGGATAAGGACTGAAAAGTACCATCTTTAGATCTGGAGAAGATGGCCTCAGCCCTTGGCTCTGTCCTTTTGGTGGTCCTGCCTTGGTTCTCCCCTAACTGTTCCCTTTTTCATAGAATGTAAAGTCCATGAAACTAGAAGTATATATGTACTAGGAACTTGTCCCAGCCCCGCTCTCACACTTAGACAAGGTTCTTGCCATCTGGGATCCCAGAATTTGCTGCCCTAATGGCCGTAAAGCTGCACCCAGGGCCTGTGTGGGACCTTACCTGGTCTGTTCTCCTGCGGGCAGAGTGTACCCACCCTCTGGTGTACACATCGGTAAGCCCAACTTGTGGTGAAGAAGTGACTATTTATGGGGAATGTGGAAGAAGCTGGGAAGGATGAGCTGAGGTGGCCATACAGATAGGAATGAGAGTGCTCATTGTGTGGGTGGGAGCTGGGGTGGGAGGACCATGCTGACAGACCAAGGGCCAAAGCCTGGGGCCAGCTCTCCCCACCCCACCACATCACCTCAAAAGTTCGAGAATTCTAAATTCAGCCTAGCCCTCCAAGCCATTGTGAATGTAGATTTATCAGGTTGCGAGACAGCATATACGGTAGTCACCCCCTTATCCACAGTTTTGCCTTCCATAGTTGCAGTTATCCACAGTAAACAGTCCAAAAACATTAAATGGGAAAACACAGAAGTAAACAATTCACAAGTTTTAAATTGCACACTGTTCTGAGTAGCATGATGAAACCCCACACTGTCCCACTGCATCCCACCCCGGATGTGACTCATTCCTTTGTCCAGCATATCCACACCGTATATACTCCCGCCCATTATTCTCTTGGTAGCAGCTGGATTATCAGATCAATTGTTGCAGTATCGCAGTGCTTGTGTTCAAGTAACTCTTATTTTGTTTATTTGCCACATTCATATAACTTATTACAGTATGGTATTATAATCCTATTTTGTTATTAGTTATTGTTGTTCATCTCTTACTATGCCTAATTTGTGTTAAACTTTATCATAGGTATATATGTATAGGAAAAAATATAGTATATATAGAGTTTGACACAATCCGCAGTTTTAGGCATCCATTGGCAGTGTGGGGACATGTCCCCCAGGGAATGGAGGACTCCTTTATTTAACTTAGCAGTGTGTTAGCTTGATACATAGCTTGTAAATTCAGACATACAGTATATGGACCTCCAACATACTGAACTGGCCCCAAAAATTTATGGGCTGGTCTGGGAAGGAATAACAAGAGGATGGGATAATTGACAACCACTGAGGAAGGATGGAGTGACACAAGAAATGAACATTTTAAAACAAATTTTAGGAGAAGTTTCATTCCTTAGAGTCATGGGCCCTGCATTAGGTCCTTTAATCCTTTTAACCTCTGAGTATACAAATGAGTAAACTGAAATTCAGAGCGATTGGTCAAGTTCACACAGTTAGCAGTTGCTGGAGGTCATTGCTCAGGACTACCAACTCCAAACCAGTGTCGTTTCCACCAAATCCTGCTGTCTCAAAACTTGAGAATGCCAAAGCCTTTTTATTTTACATGAAAAGAAACATCCCTCTAAGACGAATGTATGGTCTTAAACACATGGTACATTTGAAATTCATGATGCAGTCTTAGAAAGTAATCTGTTATGTGGTCGTCATGCATCTTCTACTGAGGTTTATCCAGTTTAGAAATAAGTGACTATGCTCTATGTCATTTCTTAGATCAATTCTCTCACCAAAAAACACATACACATTGTACGTTTTCATGGTATACCATGAAAATCACTGTTTAATATTGACATTGTGGATCAGTATTTAGTACCTTATTATTATAATCATTCAATTTAGTCCATATTTATAAAAAGAGAAATCTCTTTCTCAGACAGATACATAGCATAGCATAGCAAAAATATGTATTAATATATATAAGCATTAGTACAGAGACCCAAGGAAACCTAAATATATACAACATGAAACTTAACCCTATCGTGCGCTTAAACCAGAAAAAGGTTATTTTGGTGCTATCTTGAGTTGATTAGCCATGAAATTTTAAAAATAAAATTTTAAATAAGTCGCATAAATAAGAATTCATTAAAATGTGTTAATAGTTTTTGAAGACTTTATAAATCATATTTCAGAAGACAAAATGCCTTCATTTGAGTTGATTGCTGAGTTACTTCCTGACTTGGCTGGATTGGTTTCATCTGAGATTATTCTTTTGTGAATTGGCTTGAAAATAGAAAAGTTACTTGGTAAAAGAATTAGGAAAAATTATGTATTACAAATTAGGGGCAAGTGAGCATGGTTAAAAAAAGAAGTTTCCAGAAGTTAAATATTTAACACAGATATTCACTCGTCCTCCTACAGTGTCATCTCAGGACTCTTTACTGTTCCTGCAACATTAGAAAAATAGACCCCACTACCACCTAGATGCCCCTCAGTACACTGGGCAGACAGGCCTCATAACTATCATAGATTATTCGGAAACACAGAAGCAGGAGCTCAATATATCTTGGATTTTGCCTGGAGCCCGAAATTCTCCTGGAAAAGATCATGAACTCTGACCATAATTGGGTTCAGGGTTAGATTCACATATGTGGAACGATGCCCTTCTCCTCCAGGGATGAAAAAATGGGACCCTGGAAGTAAGCAGAAAACATTGCTCGCTCTCATACCTGATGCTGGAGAGTCGAGGATTGTGAGTGGCCATCACTGACCCAGTGCCCCTGTGCCCTGGAGTCCCTGAGTGTTGTGCCTGACATAAGTAAAAGGATTGTACCATTGGGCCTGAACCACTCTGCTGTGGGAGCCCGCCAGGAAGACCTGGTCAGACGGTGTGAAAGCCATTGGTCCAGAGGAGAAAGGCAACGGTGATACCACATCCAAAAGCAACAGAGTGACACGTATGGAGTGACAGCCACAGCATCTGACACTGGAGATTCCATCATTTGTCCCTCTCCTAGGACTCCAAGGGCAAGAGACTTGTGTATACCAACAAAACCGCATAGAGGACACTTGACCTACACATAGCACTCTTCTCAGAGATAATCTACAGGGAGGGGAACCTGTGGAAAAGTCAGGACTTACCCATTATCAGTAGGTGAGTGAGCTCAGAGCATCAAGATATGGGCATTTACTGCAAATGAGATTGTATATTCACCAACTGGAGCAGCCAGGAACACGTAGAACATTATATAATATGCATACATGCATATTACATAATATACATGCATGCATATTGTATAATATACATAATATTGTGGTGCTTTGTAGCTTGATCTCTTGTGATTCAAATGGAAATTATGATTGCTCTTGAAATGCATCCTCTGTGTAATTTTAATGGGACTTCAAGGTAAATGCATACTATATGTGTGCTCCTTAGACATTCATTGAACGTACTTATTAAGTGATTTCCATGTGTCAGGCACTATACAAAGAACTGGATGAGCGAGTCAGATACAGTTCCTACTTTTATGAACCTTATAACAAGATTCACCCCAAATGTACTTATCACTTAGAATGTTTCATCAGAATCCCAAGTTTACAGCATGATGGTTTCTGCCTTTTTGATTTATACAGGTCAGAGGAAATACTTGCAGATTTTACGGCAGCAAAACACATCATACCAAATAGTAAGAACTGGACCAGCTTCCTGGCCGTGTGGCTGTGCAGTTACCCAGGGCCATGCTTAGAAGGACACCATGCCTGATGTAATGCTGTTAAAATGTGTAATAATTTTTGAGCAAAGAGACCCCACATTTCATTTTGCACTGGGCCCTGCAAATTATGTAGCCTGTTTTAGGTTAGAAAAGTTTTGAGGCTCTGTGTGTAGATGGCGTGTTACTTGTATAACTAGCTAAAGGGTTCTTGGGAGGGTTGTCAGATTTAGCAAATAAACATAGGGACACCCAGTTCTAGTGTAAGTCCCAAATATTGCTTAGGATATAGTAACACTAAAAAACTATCCATTGTCTATATAAAACTCAAATTTAACTTAGTGTCCTGTATTTTATCTGGCAGCCTTCTCATGGGGCAAAGGTGGTTGTAAGCATATGGTACCACTATAATTTTTAATGTATCTTCTTTCACTCTCCAAAGTGTCTTAGTTTGTACCGTAATCCTTGGGATCCCTCTAGGTAAAGGCTTGAGAAGAACCTAATGTATATGACAACTCTGACCCAGAGTGCTTGGAGAGCTCTTTTTTTGTTTTTGGTTAAAATTTATTGAAGCGACAATGGTTAGTAAAATTACATAGGTTTCAAGTGTGCAATTCTGTAATACATCATCTATACATCACACTGTGTGTTCACCACCCAGAGTCAATTCTCCTTCCATCACCATGTAGTTGCCCACTTTTGAGGGTAAATTGGAAAACTCTTGTTGAAGGCTAAGGTTCCTGTGCTCTTAGCTTTTAGAGAGACAGCAGTAAAAGGCTCGGGGGGTAACAGGAGAAGAGGTGGACACTTAAATGTGGGCAGCGCCACAGGGTCTTGTAAGAGTTAAATGGACTTTCCAGATTTAATCAATTTGAAACTTCTTTTCAGTGTGAGATTAGACCAAAAAAAAAAAAAAAATTACCTCATATATCACGCTTAATTGCTCATGGATAAGCCTTGAAGAGGCTTTCTTTGAATGGACAAATTCAAGAAATGAAGGAGAATGTGAAAGTCACTGAAGCATCTCAAACCAGCTGAGTCATGGAGAGTTTGCCAAATCTTGGTTGTGGAATTTTTAACTTTGTTTTTTTGTACTAATTTGTATGTTTATTCCCTACTCAGTTTTTCCTTTAGATAGAATCATTTAAATGTTGCTAATAAGCGCAAATCCATAGACCACTGACTCAATTCTTAATTCCTTATATTCTGACTTCTGTTGCTACCAATTTCATAAAGATGTTCTCTGAAAATCCCCAAATTTCTTTTAACTGCCTAACTCAGCCATCATTCTTCAGTCATCGTATTCTTTCTCCTCCTTTGGTTTCTGTGCTACTCCCTCATCTTGATCTGTTTTCCTAACTTCTAGCTCCTCTCCCCTCGTCTTTTCTTTTTTCTATTCTCTCCCTTTGCAATTTCCTCCCTTCTTGGAGCTTCAACTAACACCTAGTCGCTGGTGTGTTGGAGCTGACTTGTCTCAGCTCACGAGCTGATAGCACATCTTCCCAATTCCACACACGTACAGTGGCCTCATGTGGGGATAGAAAAATCAGTAAATGTTACAAATCCAGCAACCATTCCCTCCACCCCATAGCTGGTTATCCAACGTTTAATAAGATGCCACTGCTTAACCCAGCATTCAAGGCCTTTTTCAGCCTGCTTCCAGTGTATCCTGCAGACTCATCTTCCAACTTCTTTCTGTTCTACTCTCATCAAATGAAACTACTCTGTGTTCTCCCAATGGCTGTAAGCCATCCTACTCTTCCTTTGTTCGTATCACAGTCTTCATCTTCTCCATATCGTCCATCTTGTCCCAGCCTTGCCTTCTGAACTTCTGTCCCAATTTTGAGGGTCTGTTGTCAGACATTTTTCATATTGGAACTTACATCACAGTTATTTGTAGACTTGGCTCTCTCCTTTATAGTCAAAAGTTCATCAACACATGAACAAAATCTTTTTTTTTTTTTTTTGATCTTTTTGGTTTTTATATATAGTTTTGTCTCCTACTCACTCCAGTCCACTAACGTAAATAATCCACTCATCAAATACAGGTTCTTCCATCACTGGATTTATTCAAATGGAAAAGAACTCAGAACTTACAGAATATCTTTATAGGATAAGAAAATAATTTGGCTCAGAACAATTGACTTTGAATCTCTTAGATTGCATAAGTCCTTAAGAGAGATACCAACACGTTCTAATAAAACTAGGCCTTGGTTTTACTGAGAAGCAAGGGGTTGTTTTTTTTAATGCTAATGGCAATAGATAAATCCTTTTAAGCTAGAACTATAGGAAGTCATTACCCACTCATTCATGGTAGATCATAGCTAACATATCACATTGAAACTGCTTCAACAAATACTGAGTCCCTCTTCTGTGGAAGATGCAATATTGTATGCTACACTTCATAAAATACTTTGAATTGCCAGAAAATAGCAACACTTCCTCAATTTTTGGTTGCTAATGGTGTTGATAACAAAGAGGGAGATTCATGTAGAGCAATGCATATTAAAATTTAAAATGCATTAAAATTAAATAAAGGGCATACTTCAAGAGCACATATAATTTACATTTGGGTAATAAGAGAATAGATACTTCCTTTTCAGAATTTTCCCTTGGTATTCTATGAGCAATGTCAACTATTGATGCCTTCAGCTTATAAATGTGGTGCAGTCATAGAAACAGAATTTTAAAATCCATTTGCCTGGACTCATTCTCTCCAAAAAAAAATAAAAAAACTCTATTGTATGCCTCTTTATTTCCTGATAGCTTTTCTCATTTAATTTCACTGGTACTGATGGTTGGCGTGTGTGTGTGTGTGTGTGTGTGTGTGTGTGTGTGTGTGTGAGAGAGAGAGAGAGAGAGAGAGAGCTAGGAAATGTAGAGTGGAGCAATGCGGTAATTCTTGAACTGTAACATTCTCGTATTACACACACATACACACAGAGAGAGAGAGGATTGCATTAAGATATGGAACATTCCACAAAATCAATGAGATCTGACCTAATTTCATGGACGTGTTGTGTGATAACACTGGAAACCTAGGATTTCTTACAGGCTAATATGTTCACACTGCAGAGAGCCGCTCTAAGTCTGAGCTCTACATTTTTGCAGTCCTTTTGGACCCAATGTTTAAACTCCAACCCTGATTTAGGTGGTAGGATGCAGGAGACATGGCCTTCAAGGGAAATTTCCTCTGCAATTCTTAGCAGGGCTGGACTCTGCTTGGTAATTATTCCAGCTCTGGGCAAATCTTGGTCCTTGACAATCCTCCAGGAAAGGGAAGTGCGTGGAGCAACAGTGCTCTCCAACCCCCAGATGTACCTGGCAACTTGGAATCACAGGAGTGTGCCCAGCTTTCTTGGGGAAAGGACATCAGCCCGAGCTGGAAGCGTTGCCCCCAGGAGCAGTAAGACAGCCTTTCCCAAATCCTAGCCATGTCAGGCCTGCCTCTTTTACCATTGACCTTTGAAAAATCTGCCTTGGAAAGACAAGTGTGCTCGTACTGGAGCCATGCTATGCAGCACCTTTGTGCAATATGGAGAAGGCACCCCTCTGGGCAGGTGTAGCCTCACCTCAGATGCATGGCCCAGTGAGCACGGGGCAAGCTGGATTTACCCCCACCCAACTACCTCCCACGGGGTGCCCTTTAGCAGGGCACAGCCTACAGATACAATAGCTCTGATTTTCAGTGTTCATTTGCTGTTCTCACTTCCAATATTATGGACAAAACAGCAACCGCCAGGTTTTTCAAACTTAATATTTGCATTTTTCATCCGTACCTTGATAACATTCCATTAAGTGAGAATTGCTGATAATAAGCCTCCTGATTACACCCCTGGCTTCCCAGTTTGCCATATCCTGTCTGCTTCAGACACGTCATTACCAAGGTTATAAGCAGATGTATCCAAGATAAAGCCTTACTTTAAGGTGACTCTTGCCGTGGTTTATCTGTAAGATGTGTCAGAAGATTTCTCTATAGTCTCAGATTATTTTAAGCCTGTCTTGGGTGACTTCATGTTACAATCTCTATCTGTTCTAATCACCAGGTCATTAAATAACCTTGCAAAAGAATTGTTAATATGCTCTAACATAATTCTAAAGAAATTCTCTTGAAGTCCATGGTGGTTACAAGAAGGAAAAAACAAAAGTTGACTTAGCACCGTGCTAGAAATACATTCCTTTTCAGCTAAGTCATCAGCATAACCCACTCCTTTTTCTGTGGGAGACGTGTCCTTTGCAGGGCCAACCTTGAAGGTACAAGGCCAGAGAAAACCATCTCCTTAAAGTCAGAGAACCTCCTCCCAAGAGAGAAAAGAAGGAGCCCAGAGTATCTTGGTGCTGACTAGAGAGTTAAGCCGCAGAGCAGTGGAAATAGATAAATAACATTTCTGTCATCCCTAGGTTGCACCTTAGCATTATGCCTGGAACAGCATAGGTGCTCAATGAATATTTGCCGAATGATTGATTTGGGGATCTGAAGACAATAACCTGGTGACATATATGGCCGTCCGAGGACTCAGTTCTTTTAGTTGTGGAAAATCAACCAGTTGGAGCTCAGGTTCGGTCCACGCCTTTCAATACCCAGATGCTAGGAATCTACAGATTCCCAAATGGGTAATATTTTTTATACGTATTTGACACAATGGACATGCCTGTGATCACATGTGCATCACTGCATAAGCATATCCTGACAGGTTTTTTTTTAAAAAAAAAAATTAATAGCTACTTAATTTTCAAAGAATGTTGCTATTATTAAGGACATGTCAGTTCCGATGGATTAGGGCAGCTCATCACATTTTATAAACTGCCAACATGTAGTGACACTTTCCTCTTTAGGATGAGTTTCATCAAATTGAAGTGCTGCTTTCTGGTTTATAATTCAATCCATTTCACTGACTCACAGAGGGTGGAGTAAAATGACAAAGTCCTTTGGTCCTTCAGTCAGAGTTTTTCCTATTGCTGGGTGATTATGCATTTATCTTCTTAACCACATGAGGTTCCATGTAAAACCATGGTCAATAATTACCACCCTGCAGCTGACTTTTATGTGTTCTAGAATTGCCCTCACATAAATATGTCGGATCAGAGGAAACAAATAAAGCATAAGACTGTCATTAAACTGAGGAGGGCTGGAGGGACAGGGAGGGAGAAAATATCATGGCCATGCCAGCTAGAATCCTGCCCAAAAGGAGACTCCAACAATTCCTCACCCGCAGGTACATTACATAGTAGCTGCAATTACTGCCTGTCGTAAAGGGATGCAAAACACCAGCCAGACACAGTGTAACAAAGCTTACATTGTACACACGAGGATATGGGACTATAAATATGAAAAACCAAGTGCTGTCACTGTTGAAAGAAGAAAGTAACTCATTTGTGCTGGCAACCCTGTGAACTGGTTAATTAGGTTTAGACTTTAACTTTCCTCCCTCTCCTGCACCCCTACTCTTTTTGGAATCACTATTCTTGTATACTTTAGACCAAATGGGTTCATACAGATCTTGAAGTGTGTTAAGCAGTTGAGAGCTTTTCAGAGTAATTGCAGGGATCCAGAGTGCACTGCAGTTGTGTGACAGTTGGGAGGTCTATAAAGAGGTACAATGATTTAACTAAATGATAAACTCTCTGTTGTGCTTTTTGTATTTATGTTCTTTTTTAGTTAAGCCGATTTAAAATAGGAACAGTTTAATTTTGAAGAGATTGTTGGTTTAATGTTTGTACATATGCACAAACCAAGTATAGTTAATTTTGGAGCATCCATGCCATTTAGAGAGAATGGTAGAGCAATGATTGAAAATGAAGGCATTAAAAGAACCTGTATGTTTCTCATGAAAAGTTTCTGGGCTTATATTTAACAATAGATAGGTCTAAATTCTGGGCATTTGAAATACTTCAAACAAAGTAAGAAGCTCCAATCCTGAAAAAGGGGGAACACTAGCCATCTTCCACCTTCCATTAACTGCACAACTCCTTCCTGCTCCCCGCTGCATGCAAAAAACTAACCGATGCTGCAGGGGCATTTGCCTGACAAAAGCAAATGAGAAACTGGCCCTGGACAACGGACCTGTGTATTGTCTACCTATATACATGTAAAAAGAATTACAAGGCAAAGTCTCCCTCTCACCTATTCTTTTTCACCCTGGGAGTGGGAGAGCAGGAGGCATGTAATGTCTACTCTGGCATTCTCCTACCACGGTTATTCTAACTTAATGTCTTTTGTCAAAATTTATTTTTGAAGAACACCAAAATATTAAGAAAACAGGTCTGCCATATTTCTGTTGAATTTTGATTTTCCTTAATCTTAAAGAAGGCTCCTTCAAAATTTTGGAACTCAGTAATTCCATGAAGACATTAAGTATAAATCCAGTCATCTTGTCCATTAGTGCAAGGCAGCATTTCTTAAGCCCTTTTGCTTCGGATACTAGTTCTTAGAGATGTTAATAGATCCACCATGAAATCAAGTTTTTCAAAGTAAGTAAGTTTGGAAGCATTTTCTTCTGGATAACCTTGAAATTTCATGATGAACGTTCTCATAACAAAGGCTCGGGAAAGTACTACTATAAAGAAACTTCTTTGTTGAACCCATGGCTTTCCAAACTTCTTTGACAAGAAAACCTTTTTTGAGAAACACCTACAAGCATCTTGTAGAACTAATGTCAACAAACATATTTTGGAGAATACTGTTGTATAAAGAACAACAGGAGTGGGCGAACTAATATATTTGTATGTAATAGGAAAAAAGCCACACCAAAAGCAGTGTCTTAATCATATCTTAATACTTTGTGTTGGACAAAAACTTGTTACAAGTCGCTAGAAGAGTAAACCTGTGAGCAAGCAATATTATGGCTGTAGTTTTAAATGAAAATGGAGTACATAAATGTATCTTCATATACTTTATTGGCTGCCCACTTACTCTTTTCTTAGAAGGATAATATGATAATAATAGTTTTCCTTTTTTTACCTCATTTGGATTTGCCGTATTGAATACAAAATGTAGTTAAAAAATTAAGAAACTACAATGCTGAATTTAATTTGTGAAGCTGTGAATTATATACCAAGCCAAATTTTTCCATTGATTTTTATCCTGTGACCTATTAAAACAGTTTAGATTGAAAAAAGTCTCTTTTCTTCCAAATTTTCATGATTGAAACATGGATGTTCCCCTTTTTTTGGAAATATTTTGGAGTTTAAAAATTTCTCAGGATCTGAACCCTAGAATCATGCTTGCTTACTTACTTTAGAATAAGCGTGCTTAAATGGCGCATTTGCAGCTCTTAATAGGAAGAACCAAGGGTCTGAGCACCTGAACCACAATCCTGTTTGTCACAACAAAAAGTTGGATACGTGTTTAACATTGTCAACCTGTGTATCATTCTCGGTTTGTCACACACATGAGGAGAGACCTCTGCTTCCCTTTATCCTGCTGTGTGTTTCCAGCCTGTCGTCCTGGCCTGAGCTCCCCTGAGCCCCTTTATTCCTCAGGACCCAGCCCTGGGCTCCAGCTTCCACTCAGCACTGCTCACCTGAGTCGTCTCACAGATCCCCCAGGTCCGCTCATGCACCTTTGGGCCAGAGCTTGCCTCTCCTTCAACTTCTTGCACCTCTGGTGTCTAGAATCACAAGAAAAGCAGTGAATTAATAATATTAATGAGTAGATGTTAAAGAAGCACCGATTTTAAAAACATGATAGATAAAGCTAAAAAGAGAAAAGAATATAAAAAGCTTGAAACCTAAGGGGGGGGGAATACCTATTCTTATCTGCCAACTCATTTATTTTCCTGAGAATCATCAACATACATTTTAATCTGTCATTAGCAACCGTCTCTTAGTTGACATCTGCCCACCATGACACATTTTGCCTGGAGATTTTGGTAAAAATTCCCAACAGCGGAGAACTCAACGCAATCTCCCCTTTCTTATTTATCCTTCTTACTACTTCTATTACGGCTTCTTCCTGGCCAACAGGTTCAAATGCTTTGCCTAGTCCAATGATATTAAAGTTTGGTCTGAAGAACCCTGAGAGTGGGGAGCCAAGACTCAGTGAGTCCATGAGGTCAAAACTATTTTCATAATAATATTACATTGGTCACTGTTAACTGCTTTTTTCTCTCACGTTCTTTCAGGGGCACATATGTTTGGAAACCACCACCGGTTTCTATCAATAGAAATCTCTGATAGTAAGAACAAGTTATTCAGGTTTAATTAATGGAAGTCACCAGGCAATGTGCTACATAATTTTATATATACAAATAGTACTTGTTACCACAACCCTAGGAGACGGATACCATGTCAGTTTTGCCAATGAGCAAACTGAAGTTCTAGGGGTCAATTTATACATCTGTGAGCTGTGCAGACCCATATTCCTTAAAGCCAGAATTTGAACCTATGTTTATCACCAACGGTTTTACCTCTACAACTCTACAATAACATTAGGTTGATGCAAAAGTAATTGAGGTTTTTGCAATTATTTTTAACCTTGTAAACCACAATTACTTTTGCACCAACCTAATATCTGAATGATCACGTTATTTTCCTTTTAAGAAAGGGCTAAGAGCTATATAAACAACTTTCTTTTTAAATTGTGTGATCATAAGGTTTGAGTCTTTACAGGTAGGGAATTGGATGTGGGGTTCTATTTGCCCGTGGGTAGTTGCAGTCATTTTCTGCTCATTTGTATGCAAGCCATCAATTAGAATTCTATTTTTTTTCGATTAGAAGAAATTTTTTGTTGTTGTTTTTAGAAAGTCAGAATTTCCAAGACTGAATTCTAGCAAAATAAGAGATCTACTCTGTGATGCTGGTTATCTGGCATGATCTGCACAAGTAGGGAATGTCTCTGAATGAGGTTTGTTTTATGTGGTCTTTGACATTTTAAGAAAGACTGCAGGACTGTAATTTTCTATTACACTTGGAAATGCAACCGGAGGACACTGAACAATGGGGCACCCAAAAAATAAATAAAAGTTTCAAAACTGCTGTCTGAGCATCTCACTAAGATCAAAGAGTTCATGGAAATTTTGTTGGGCTTGTCTTTTATGGTATCAGAGGGTCTCTGCCTTATTGATCATTCATCTGGACCTGTCAGTCAGTCAATATGGGTCAGATGTCTCTAAGACCAAAAAAAAAAAAAAATTTATTTTTAAACAGTTACTGATTGCATGGCACCAACCAATTGATAAAACCCATTCTGTCTGTTCAGTTGCCCAGCTGCCATGGACTTTACAGTTGCATGTATCAATTTGTTAATTAGCCTTTTAATTAGTTTTGTCTGCATGAGTGATTATTTTCTTATGTTGGTGGTGATGGTGGCACCTGTTCTTTGACCATTGCTACTGTTGACAATCTGCTGTGTAGATGGTTTTAGACAGGCATTATAGAAGTCTTCTAATTCCATATCATGGTTTCCTTTAATAATAAACACTTCTAATGGCTTTGTATCATATTCAAAATGGCTAATTTGAAAATCTCTTTTCTAAAAATGTGCGTTCCAGAGTTCAACTGCCCCTGACTCCAACTCCATTTGAATAGCTCACTGTACGGCCTTCATAAGAAAATTCACTGGGCCCATTGTTTGGAACATTATTGACTTAACATTCATTAAGAGACTCATAAAAACTTACTTCCTGCATGTCCAGGGCATAGTGTTTAAGCTGTAAATATGGCAATATGGGTGTAAATATTGGCTGAAAACTCTTCTTTGAGTCATTTATTTCCTTTATCTTATTGTCTCTAAATCGCCATTCTCTTCTGTTTAGCCTGGCCCTTTCCCAGTCTCCAAATGTGCTTTCTGAATTCCCAGTGGCAGTTTTGTTGGGATTCTTCCCGAAAGAGTCAGGGGGTACCAAACTAGGATAATTTTTGTTCTCACTCTGTTCCAGACACTCCGTAGCGGCTGAACACCAAGACGGCACTCCACTGGGATGACCTTTGATTCTTGGCAGAGAAGAGCGATTTCACTGAGGGAATTCACCCTGGTTGATGAGTCTCTAGTGTTTGTCGAGATCTCTGTGGAAACAAACATTCAGAGGGTCTTTGTGGAACAGTCCAGAAATAATTGAGTAATCCAGGAGACCCCTACTCGACCCCCCACAAAAAATGTCAGGTTACACTTTCTTTTAAGGACTCCCTAATTGATTCCCTTGTATAAATAATTGCTATTTCCCAGCACTTTCTCTTTTCCCTTTTACTGAGAAAAAAATACAAAAGAAAAGTCAACCGAATCAAGACATAAATTCATTTTTACAGCTGAATAAGCTTTGTCTTTGGTGGTTTTAAAAATGAAATAAATGGGAAAATATTTGTTAGAGAATAATAAACACACCCAGGTATTTGCAGCTCTTCTCAGGCAGGGCTAAGATTGAAGTGGCTCGGTAAGACCACCTGTGTTTCTTGGTGCAAGCCCAGCAGAGCTTCAGAATTTGTATAGTTGGTTTCAGTCCAGCGACCTGGCTACATTCTTGGATCTCTTACTCAACATGAGGCATCAAGATCACTGGAAACTTTAACAAAAACATCAACAACTGGAAGAGCCAGTTAGCCTATGGTTTGACCCCCAGCCTGCACACCCTTACATCAATCTACTTCTAATCTTCTGGGAAATTAGTTCAGCCTTCAAGGCAGGAGAAGGGGCAACCTGAGGGTACAGCTGCTCAGTGTCCCGTAGGAGATGAAGAATCTACAGTCACCCGAAAGCACACAGTTAGATGGTTGCTTTTTAATCTGCTTTCCCCTTGGCAGAAAGGACGCCTCCATAATAACTCTAAAAGCATTAAAGAAAAAGCACACTGTAGCATTCCACGATGGAATCCAATAAAAGAAACATAACTCAAAATCATTTCAGAAGCAATTAATAAATTGGTACTCAGAAGCAGCTCCTCAAGGAAGCTTGCTCTTCAGCCCAATAATCTAAAACACATCCTGAAAACAGTAGCTAAGGAGGAAGGAAAAAGATAACAAATCTTATTTTCCGCTTGTCCTTTGGTATACTTCAAAATAATTTGGATACTTTCTGAAGTAGCTATTTTGGAAGTTTTTATTCAAGATCCCGAGGGCCTACTTATTTTAACTACCGTTATCTAAAGAAGATGGTAAAATGGCCGTATCAACTTTAATAGGATGAGTGAGCTGTAGACAGAGTATCACTACTGAGCCAGCCAGCCTAGGTTTCAGGACCCACCTTCACTGCCCACCTGTATGACCCCAGACAGGTAATTTAACCCCTTTCAACCTCAGCGTTCTCATTTGGAAATGAAAAGGTAGGATAAGATTCTGGTTTCCCACAGTGCGTTTCATGAACATAGGTATTATGTGAAAAAATAGTTTTAGTTTTATTTATGTTTCAGAAATGTTGTGTTAAAGTTAAATGGAGTTTTACAACAGGATTGATCACATCTTTTAATACACTAATTACTATCGTAAGTTGAGGGTTATAATATGTAGCAATATCTAAACTTATTTGACCACGGGACTCTTATTCATGGAGCAGCACAGGAATAGCGTAATCTAAGGTTGCATCCAGCTCTAAAGTTCCATTTTTCAACCTGAAGTAGCTAATTGCAAATTGGCACCTGTACAGAGGTCATCATCACAGTAATTATTAATCATCATCGAATGATGTACTTACAGGTGGATGTGTGGGAAAATGGAACAGAACAGGCATACATAAAATCCTACCTAGTGGGAGGGTTTCCTTATTCTCCACCTATTCTCCTCACCCTTGGGGGACTGATCTCCCATGCGTACAATGCCTTGGTCAGAGAGAGGAGGTCCCAGATGCATCATCGTGTAAACTGGTATTAGGTATTACTCATTACTGGTATTACTCATTGCACCCTGTTACACTCTTTGTCTTCCTTATGGGGTAATATAAGGTCTAATTGACAAGCTCTGTTTCTCTACTCAGCATTGTATCCACCACACATGTCATTTCTAGAAAATAGATTTTATTTTTAAATATTTTAAAGCAACAACCTCAGTTATAGCCTTATACTTTAACTAGAATAATTTCTTCAATCTAATATTCATGCATAGCTAACCCATGCTCATTTGAATTTTATCAGTTTATTTCTCCTTATTGTGATTATAAGTTAGTACCACAGGTTACAAAAGCAAACAATGATAGTAGATGTGAAGTAATTGAATTGACTTTCTAGTGACAATTCTGTTACTGTGTTTTCTTATCTCAATTGTCTTCTTTTCCCAAATTGTAAAAGGGATAAAAATGATCTCTGATTACTTTATGTATATGGTAAAGAATATAAGTTAATTAAAATTGTAAATAGATTAATATTTTAATTATAAATTTAAACATATAATTATAAATAAAAATAAATTATGAGCATTTTTCCTTGTAAACAATTATTCATTACCTTACTTAATGATTAAATTCATGTGTGATTGTGCTGAGACTTATTTAACACATGGTGGCTGTGAAAATGCTCCTATCCAATCTCCTGTTGCATAGAGTGTAATTGATGGTTTCAGCTGCTGCTCTCTGATTCCACCGCTGAATTTGAGCAACGGTCACGTTTCCCATGGACATTCCTGAGAGCTATGGGACTTCTTTGATAGGCAACTTTGGCGTGAGGACTCTCTGTCAGTCTTATCAAAACTGTTCAACTGTACTACTAAGACTCTTCCATCCCAACTTCCTTCCTTCCCTCTCTCTTTCAGAAGGATGAGACCTGAATTGTGTGGTCTGATGGCTCTCTCCCCGCACTTTCCCTCACTGTCATTTACCCTAGTATATCTCTTTTATTACTAATTTTATCTTGGCTTCTGTTTTTTCAGAGGATCTGAGCTAATGTGAACCCATTCCCTATTTTTGGACATTGAAGTTTTTCAAGTTTTTGCATTTGTTTTCATAAATAGCATTGCAATGAAATTTCTTGTAAGATCTGATACATGGCCTTTATTAATTCCTTAGTATATAATCTTAGAAGTGTAATTTCTTGCAGCATAGAAAGTATACTTTTTAGGGCTTTTGATACACATTGAAAAATTGTCTTACAGATGTTACTCCAATTTTCATGACCAAAGCAAATTACTTGTATCTTTTGGGTTGTTTGTACTTTTTCTTAGTGACTTATAAGAGAGTTTTATATATTAAGGACAAGAAACTTATAACGAAATAATTTTGAATGTTAACAATTATTGACATAATCGATTTCAAGTCACATAACCCTGTTAAAGCAAATTCCACCTACTGCAATAAAACTTAAGCCTCCCCCACATTCGTGGATACACACACAAGCTCACAATATTTAGAAAATATTGTACATGGGAAATATTGTACATGGTAAATTGAGAAAAGCAAAACAGAAAATTTTGTCTTTTGGAAGAATTTCTATGGAGCCAATAATATGGAGCAGCTTGGTCTCCTATTGCTGGTAAATCATCTTGGTGAGGAGCTAACAGAATCTGGCCAGAGATAGCGGAGGAATTTTGTGTGGGCATGTGCATGCATTTACTTTCCAAAATAATCCCATCTGGATGCATGAGAAATGTTCTATCTGTTTCAGCTCATTAGGAGACAAGAGTCAAGCAAACACGCTCATTGATTTAACATGCTGGATCCGTGAGAAATGAGTCATCCATTGCAATTTGCTCCACCACGTTTGGAGATGGAAGATGACCCACGTGCATTTTCTGAGTTGCCCATTAATTTATAGCTTAGAAAAACATACTGTTTTATTGGCTGCCTCTAAATTGGGCACCCAGAGCAATTAGGAACTTGGGGAATGGGAGGGAATAAATGGTTTCAAGCTCAACTCTAACTTATTTTAATTGATTCTTTAATCATTGGGGTCAAAGAGATGTCACTAATTTAATGTAAAATGGCCCTACACAAAAATACCTTATAGAACCCTTAATTTTCTATACTCTGAGTCTCAACTCAAAAACTAGGCTTTGAAAATGTACTTTAAGTAAATAATTTAGAAGTTGTACTATGTCTCCATGTAAACAATGTTTATTTCCTGTTTATTTCTACAGGCAACTATGTACTGACCAACTATGTATTGCCAAATGAATGTATTGCCAAATGAAAACCCTACGAAACCCATAATGGACTGTACAGGAGCTGTGAGGAGTTAGGAAGAAGGCATGTCTCCCTACCCTTAGGGTCTCCCTGACTAGTAGAAAACAAAAATGAAAATGCCTAAAAACCATTTAGGTCCATTTGAAAGCTCCAAAGTATCAACTTACTTTTAAGGGGCACTAATAGAGAGGGAGCTTAACATTTGCATTACTGACTTGAGCAAAACAAAGGAAATGAAACCCTGAGCCTATTAGAAGGAGCAGTAAAAGATGTAGCCCTTCAGAATGTTACATATTCATTTTCCTGGAAAATGCCTGCTATTTTAACTTTCACTTTATCTCTTGAAGCAACAATGTACGATGATGATGAGTGTGTTAATATCTTTACATCAAATCTCTCCATTTTGACTCGATTTCTAGACCATTAACATTAGGGAGGTAGTGTGTGTGTGTGTGTGTGTGTGTGTGTGTGTGTGTGCGCGTGCGCTGTCACTTCAATTGTGTGGTGTATACTGCTGTTAGAAATATTTTCAGTAATGGTATAATGACACTATTTTATTTAAATCAATTGTACAAAATTGTAAGCTAAACCACTCAAAATAGCATGAAGAATGTAAATGCTTATATTTCTATATAATCGACCAAACCACTTATATTGAGCTCTTTTTTAGGACAAAGTAAATTAAAATTGTTTTTCTCTATTTAAATTGTGATAACAGAAATGTATCTTTTTTTAATCAAAGCCAAAAGTTGGTAAACTGAAGACATGCTGCCTGTTTGCCAATTTAAATTGCCCCTCAAGGTTGGATTGGATTACTTGTTCACGTTCTGTCTTAAATTGTGAAATTGATAGCTTCAGTGTGCAAAGTTAAAGATTGTCATATCTATTCCAAAAATAAGTACAATTCAGGGGAAGGAAGAGGTCTGCATCTTGTGGCTGCATAATGGCCACCCAAACATGTCCATGTCCTAACCCCCAGAACCTGTGCTGGTGTTATACTGCATGGCAAGGAAGAGGGAAGGTTGCTAATCAGCTGACCTTAAACTAAGGAGCTTATCCTGAATTATCTAGGTGGGCCCAGTGTAATCACCGTGGTCTTTAAGTGGGGAAAGGGGAAGCAAACCAGTAGTCAGCTCCAGGGAGATGGCGTTATGAGAAAGACTGGGCTGGCCATTGCTGTCTTTGAAGATAGAAGGACCCCATGAGCCAAAGAGTGCAAGTAGCGTCTAGAAGCTGAGAAAGGCAGAAAATGGATCTTCCCCTAAGACTTGCAGAAAGGAATGCAGCCATGTCCATACCCTGATTTCAGCCCAGTGAGAGCCATTTCAAACATCTGACCTCTAGAACTGTAAGAAATTTATTAATTTGTGTTATTTCAAGCACTAACTTTGTGGTAATTTGTTACAGCAGCAATAGGAAGATAATACAGTTGGTCATTTGGGATTTTCAAAGGTAAAGGGTGTGTGTGAGGGTGTGTGTGTGTGTATACACACACATGAGATTGTAATACACACGTAAGATTGTGTGTGCATATTTGTAGTGTTATTAAATCTGAATATTTATTCATGATGATAGGCAAAAGTCTCTAAATTCAGATGAAGTTCTCATAAATGGTTCTTTTTAGGGGAATACTTGTATAACCCCATAGTAACATCGAGTGACTTGAAAAATCTCAAATCTCAAAAAGTAACTCACTTCTATTAACTTTGACGAGGGCTCTATAACTAGAGACTCATCTCGGGAGGAAATCAAGTCCAATTCCTCTAGACTGAGTGTCTTAGGCAGGAAGCTGCCAGAGGGTGTCCTCCATGTAAAGAACAAGGAAGGCCTAGTGTCCAGGGAGGAAGGGGTCCCACACACAGTGACAGAAGGGATCCTCAGGATTGTACTGAAGAGAGGACCCAAGATAATAGTGGAGCACCAGAAAGGAGGGCGGCCAGGCCATACTAGAGAGGTCAGTTACCTCCAGGTGAGGCATCTTTTAAAAGTGAAACCGGTAGAAAACTGATGCACTGAAGGCACACGTTTCAGCTTAATTAATTAATTCAGAATTAATGCCAATTATTCCGTCCATGAAAAACCAAAAAGTAGTGCAGAAAAGGAACAGAAATTACATTATACTATAGGATTTAGTTGCCAATAATGTTTTCACAATCACAGTCACACAATACTGAAGATTGAAGAAACCAATGTTACAATATAACTACAGTCATGCGTCACTTAACGATGGGGATTTTCTGAGAAATACATCGTTAGGTGATTTTGTTGTGCGAACATCACAGAGTGCACTTACACAAAGCTAGATGGCATAGCTCATTACACACCTAGGCTGTATGGTACAGCCTATTGCTCCTAGGCTACAAGCCTGTGCAACTGGTTACTGAACAAAACAATGAGATTAAATCGAGCACGAGAAAATAATGCAATTAAGACACATGGTAAATACAAGCTGTATGAGGCTTTTGCCAGCCTAACACAGCATACGTTTTATAGCAAACATTTGTTTAATAAGCAGAAAGAGTACCCTCTAAAATAATGATTAAAAGTATAGTATAGAATACATAGACCAGTAGCATGGTTGTTTATTATCATTATCAAGTAGTATATACTATGCATTTTATATGTGTGCTATACTGTTAAACGACTGGCAGTGCAGTAGGTTTGTTTACACCAGCATCACCACAAACACGTGAGCAGTGTTGCATGATGAGGTTATGATGGCTACAACATCACTAGCTGACAATAGGAGGTTTTTAGCTCTGTTATGATCTTATGGGACCACTGTCACAGATGCAGTCTGCCATGGACCAAAACATCATCGTGCAGCACATGCCTGTACATTAGCAGCATGGGACGTGAGAAGGCTGTTTGTGTGGTGGAAGGTGGGGTATGAAAGAGACCTAAATCTTTGTCTTCCAAAGTACGACATCAGTAAATAAAGCCTAAGTAAATAAGTAACGTCTACAACTTCAAAATCTAGAAGGAGCGAAATAAATGTGTTCTTTAGCCATTTGGAGGTAAATACCAAAAGAATCGGTTATATGAGTTGGAAAGTGGTTTCCCCTGGACAAAAGGAGAAGGGTAGCAGGGCATGGGGCTGCCATGCAACTCAACAAGCCTCATACAACTACCCCATACTTTAGATCACACGCATGTATGTAACTGTTGTGGGGACAGAGCCAGGAGGGCAGTTTCCAGGCTCTTGGCCTCACATAGAAAGGTGCTGGCTCAGGTAGTAAATGTCCATCAACTGTGATTGGATGGCCATCAGCTGTGGCTAGTTGGCCGTCAGCTGTAACCAGTGAGCCATTGGTCACTAACATAACTGCCGTGGCTACGCTAGCAGCAAATGGGGGCTAGCAAGAAGATGGTGGCTGAGCCAGCAAGAGCGGATTGCAGTTAGCAGGGCAGATTGCAGCTAGCCAGTGAGGTTGGTTGGCAGAGACAAATGGACGGTGGGTTGCGGATCGTGTGGCTCCTGCTTCCTGTGTCTCCAACCCAGCCACCAGTGAGAATATAGTGGTATGACTCCCCTATCTATGGCTCCGTGGGTGTTCCTTTCTGGCCTCACCATGTCCTGCGTTCTTATGTGGGGAGCGGGAGCTGAGAGCCCGCCTGCCGCCCTGCATGACACCTGTGTTCAATAAGCAACATAATAAAATTGAAATTTTACATTTAAAAGGAAAGACCAATGATCAGTGTGTTTTACTAAGGACCCACACTTCCGATCTCTGCAAAGCCCAAAGCATTGATCTCACCAAGAGTTTTTGTTTATACAAATTACCCTTGGGCCTGTTTCTCAAACTTGCCCAGTGAATTCACCACAGGATAAAAAGGTCTGAAGGTTTACATTTTGCAAGGAGGCTCATTAAACATATCTTATCCTCTTACTCCTCTGAGACTGACACCGGTTAACATGCACTCGAAAGTCAGGAATCCAAATAGTTTATATGTTAGTTGTAGGCCTGAACTGGAAAATAAGATTTGGTTTTTCAATTGAAAAGAAGGTGTCTTTCAAATTTCTCCAAAATCTAAACCAAGAGTGCCCTTTGGGGAGCGTCTGTGAAGTAACATGTCTTCTGCGGAAAGGATGTACCCGTCAGCACCCCAAGCCCCGATGGGCCTCTGACCTGTCTTTAGGCAGTAGGCACTGGGACCTGAGCCAGGTGTGCCTTGTATGGGAGGGTTAGAAGTAGGACCAGTATGTACCTACTCTCCAGGGAAACTAGACTGAAAAGCAGGGAAGCCTGGAGTGCCTGAGCTATAGTGCAGTCTCCTTTCTCTACCTCAGCACGTGGCTCCTGTGACTTTGAAGGCGAATGGGTGAAAGGACAGGCGGAAGCTTTCTCCCCAGCAGTTCCAAGAAGTTACAAGATATGAAGATAGAATTAAGGAGTGGGAGAAATGGGTCTCCCTTATGTAGAGAACTGGAAGAGGGCAAGTAGTTGCCATCAGTCAGCCAACAGATACTGAGTTAATGTCCTCTACAGCATTGAATGCCAAGTTTATTGCAGTTCTGGGCTTTGCAAACTCTGACTTCTCAGTAAAACTTACAGACTCACTGATCTCTAGGCCCCTGACAACCTGAATCTTGTTTTATCCTCTCTCTTTGTTTCTCCTCTTTATTCTGTGAGTGTTTATCTCCTTTTCTTCCCTTTTCTGGGTGCAGTATCTATTCGACATACGTCTAAAATAACCCAAAGCTAAAACCACAGCCAAACACCGAGAACTGAAGCTAGCAACAAGAAAACGACTGGTACATTCTATGTTATGTTGTAGTTTCACAATATTTGGTCGATTTTGCAGCCAGCAACAAAGCAAACAAACAAAAATTTTCTCTATGACTCCAGAAATAGCATTCATGCCTTTTAGAAACTTTACACTAGAAGAAAACTCCTGTAAATCAGAAACAAAATTATTTCATAAAGTTTTGGCTTCTTCTCATTATGATAACCTGTAAATCTGGGAGAAAGGACCAGGAAATGCGGCCCACATCAGGGTGAACTCTCTGAGGAAGCAAAGGTGGCCTTCCCTGGAGCTTAGCCGACACAAGTGTGGGGACAGTCCCAGAGAGCAGTTTGGCCTCACAGGCTCTTGGCCTCACATGGAAAGGTGCTGGCTCGGGTAGTAGATGGCCATCAGCTGTGACTAGTTGGCCATCAGCTGTGACTAGTTAGCCATTAGCCACTGACAAACTGCCGTGGCGGCTAAGCTAGCAATCGCGGATTGCAGTTAGCAAGTAAAGTTGGTTGGCAGAGAAGTGGATGGTAGATTGTGGATGGCTAGCAAATAGGGTTAGCAAGCATGGATGGCGGATTGCAGATCGTGTGGATCCTACTTCCTGTGTCTCACCTGGCTGCCAGTGAGATTGGGGTGTAGGAAGACCCCTTGTTGGGGTATTGACGGATGTTTGCTTTTGTGTCTCGACCAGCCACCTTCGAGAATATAGTGGTATGACTCCCCTATCTATGGCTCCGGTAAGTTTCCTTTTTGGCCTCACCATATCTTGCCTTCTTGTGCCGGGAGTGGGAGCTGAGACCCCACATGACAGCAAGTATACCACATTCTGGGAAATGGGTTGGTGCTCTGGGAGAAAGTAAGGAGATGCAGAGTCCAGTGAGGCATGAAATGAGATTCCAATATATAAAAAGCAAGAGGCAGCAGCGAAAATGAAGAAGAGCTGAAAGACGCTTTCCTCTGAGTTCTCTCCTAGGACACAATAGTACAAAACTAAAGCAGCCCAGTCCATTTGCTGGTGAGTAAAGAAAATACACCAATGGCTACCCTTCCTTGAATGCCCACTGTATGCCAGGCAGTATACAGACACCATCTTGAGTCCTCACATGAACAGTGCAAGGGAGACATTTCTATTCTCTTCCATAAATGAAGGCTGAGGCTCAAGCTGGTTAAACAACTTGTCCAAGGTCACGTAGCTGTTACATATGACAGTCAGGATCCAAACCTTGATCCATCAGGTAGATTCCAAAGCTGTCCTCGCCACCATCCCAAATTGCCTGTCAGTATTTAAATAGGTGCTTGAAAAATGTTTGTCAAACTAATGAGTAATATTACCCAGCAATTCAAAAGAGTTTACCACCTAGTCCTTTATAGTGGATACTATTGATAGAACTCAAAATGGTAACAGTAAATTTTCATATATTTTATTGTCTAGAAATTTTTACAATATGCGTATATTGGTTTTAAAATAACAATAAAGATATGAAAAAGGACTGTAAAAACAAGCAAACAAACAAAAGAATGAAATCTTTGCATTTGTGACAACGTGGATGGACCTAGAGGGTATTATGCTCAGTGAAATAAGTCAGACACAGAAAGACAAATACCTTATGATTTCACTTCTATGTGGAATCTAAAAAACAAAATAAATGAACAAACAAAACAGAAACAAACTCATATATACAGAGAACAAATTGATGATTACCAGATGGGAAGGAGGTTGGGAAGATGGGTCAAAAAGGTGAAAAGGATTAAGAAGTACAAACTGCCAGTTATAAAAATAATCATGGGCATGTGATGTACAGCAGAAGGAATATACTCAATGATATTGTAATAACTATGTATAGTGCCAGATGGGTACGAGACTTACCAGGGGGAATCCCTTCACAAGGCATATAAATGTCGAATGACTATGTTGTACAGCTGAAACTAATATAATATTGTATGCCAACTAATTGAAAAATACATTTTAAAAAACTAATGAATAAACGCAAGAAGTGGATTCAAGGGAAAGGGACTCCAAAATATGGGATTACAACTATAAGAAGGAGGAAATAAATATATGTAAGTCTTGGGTAAGGACTTTTGCATTTTTTGAAGAATGTACACCTGGAAGTGAGATTTAGTTGATGTGTAGCGAGAAAGATGAGGCCCATGAGTAAAGAAGAGTTGCTAGACAGTAACAACTATTATTTTAAAGAGTAATCTCCTCGGGCAGTAATGGAAGCCATCATGAGAGCATTGAAACCAACTGAAAATAATATGAATAGGGATTTTGAAAAAATAACAACAATCCTGGAAGCAAAAACATAGATTATTACATTAATTCTGTTTATTTCAATGATGCTATACTATAGAATTCATGTGACTCCTAATAAACTCACAGCTGTATAAAATCCTCATATGCATTGAACTTTATAAGGGCAAGCAATACACATTTCAGCATTTTATGTGAAATTAACAAATGATAATGATACTTATCTCTGGGGATATTAGATACTAATAACATTGTTTATTCCTGTAAGTAGCAAATGCTTTTTAAATCTTACAGTTCTACTTAAATTAATACTATCCATTAATTCTATCCTATGACATTAAGTTCTACAGGTTAATTATATCCTAGGTTGTTTCCTTGTAACCAGTTTTACTTGTCTTTAATTGGGTCTTCTTTTGTTTGAAAGAAGCCTGATCGCTCTCATTAAATCCATTGCCTTCTTTAATTAAGTGAGCTGACTATTAAATCTACTGCGTTATCAATTCCATGATCTCCCCTGGGCCTAATACCATCTTTGATGCTGCATTCCTTAAGTAGAAATAGGACAGACTTTCATTAAGAATGTGGTGTAGGAAGAATGTGAGATTTCCATTTGCTGTCCAGTGACCTTTCTTTCCTACTGAATATCCTCTTCCTCTTTCATCACCCCTAACACCAGATTGCCACAGTCACCATCACTTCCAACTCCTCCACAAATATATCTTCTGGCATATTGATCTACTCTTGTGGTTGTGAGGCCTGAGTGTCACTCCAAGTATATACCCAGTCCTCATAAACTAATCTTGTCAGACACGGTTCCTGTCTTCCAGGAGCTTAACCCTCTCCAGCGTTATTCCTCACTTCTTCAAATTTCTTCCATTCAAAAGCCTACTTGCTTTTCCCCTGGTGTAACCTGGCCACATTTCTTTATACTTGTATGGACTTTTCTACTTAAGGTGTTTTCTCTTCCCAGCGTCCTCAAGATCCAGTGCAAATGCCACCTCCTCCATGAAACCTTCCCTGTTCTCTTCTCTGACTGTACTTTCTGTCTCTTCTAAACCTCTTTTTCTGTAAACCTTTTAATTATCAGTCTGTCCTTTAACATTTCATGTCTTCCATATAGTAGAGCTTAATAAAAGTTTGTTGATGGAATGAATGATTAAATGAATTTATAGTGTTGATCTCAGATTAGCTTCCAAGAGTTACCTGTCTTACTCCTCCACTGGAAAGAGAACAGAGGTGTCAATATGCATACTTATATCCTTCTGGCACCTTTTAGAGTAAATCCCACAAAATAGACACTCACTGCATGCCTACTCATTCAAAATAAAGATAATATTCTGCTGGAGACTAAGAGAATGATTGCTGGGAAAAAGATGAACTGTGAGAATATGGTTATAGCAGAAATGTTTTATATATATATGTATATCTCGAAAATAAGACCTAGCCGGACAATCAGCTCTAATGCGTCTTTTGGAGCAAACATTAATATAAGACCTGGTATTATATTATATTATGTTAGATAAGACCTGGTCTTATTTTGCTGCAAGACCGGATATATAACATAACATAACATAACATAACATAACATAACATAACATAACATAACATAACACACCGGGTCTTATATTAATGTTTGTTCCAAAAGACGCATTAGAGCTGATTGTACAACTAGGTCTTATTTTGGGGGAAACACGGTATATATATACATATACGTGTGTGTATCTGTGTGTGTAATTCCCTAATTGCCCTGACCTTCCCACATTAACTTGGCATTCTGAACTCAGTTAAAAATAACTAAGTGGCCCCATAGACCATAGACCATAGGCTCTGTGGAGGGGAGATTAATAGATTAATGGACTTTTATTCTGAGACTATGAAAAGGTCATGTCTCTTTATTCTCCACTTAGTGACACTATCAACTGGTCTGAGACATGTGGCAAGAGAACAGCTTTCTACACCATGTTCTCTCATGTTCTGTATGTCTTCCCAGGCTCTATAGGCCTGCAGGGGGTAATGGAGTCAAAGTTGTCTGTCCTGGTAGGCACAGAGTGGTCAGTTCTTAGTGGTCCCCGTGCCTTTACATGGTATCCACAATTACGGGGTGGGAAGAAGCAGGTGCCTAATGTCATGGAAAGAACTTGATCTTAAGAATAAGATCCATCTCAATTTGAATCCTGGATGTAGTATTTTCTAAAAGTCACTCCACTGCTTGGAGTCTCAGCTTCCTCCTCAGGGAGAAAAAAAAATAAAATGGGGATAACATCTTCAAATCTTCTACCCATAAGATCACTAGAAGTAATTGAGGATAAGTAGATAAATGGATAGACCAATAAACATTCTCTAGAACAAGGCCTACCATTCCATAAAATAATAATAATAATGTTTTCAACATTGTCAGGAACCTTAATTGGAATGGATCCCATATTTACCAAATTTAGACCTAAAGTAGTTTGAGATCTTAAACAAACACCAAGATTAGAATAGGTGTATCAACATTCTGAGGCTACCCAGGCAACTGTGTTAATATTAAGTAAATCAGAGATCAGGGCAGTAAATATTTATGGCAAATACAAGCAATGGAAAGCTCTATTGTGTCTTAGAAGTGAAGAGTGACTCATATGTTGCTGCATGTTCAGACAAAATGAACTTGAGGACGAAATCACTTTTTTTCCAGTTAGTAAAGCTTTGGAAAAGAGGTGAAAACAGGGGAAGGAAAGGGCCTAGTTCTGCTAAGAATAAGTGGTGTTTCCAGGAATAGGGTGTGAGGATTAAAAGGTGGTAAGACATTGATTAACTCATCTAAAAAGAGCTCACAGGGACTGCAGAATAGAAAAAAAAATAAGAAACACCTGGGTTTCTTTTCCTGGTGTATGCTTGCACAATCTCTCTGAGATTCATTCTATCATTTACTTATCCATTCATGCATTCATTCATTTATTCATTCATTCACCTATTCAGTAATGTAGCAGGTACTTAGTAGAAACTATGTGCTAAGTGATAAGTGCTTAGAACATCATAGAGAGCATTGTTGTGGGGTGAACAATCCCTTGAGTGTGTAATTATGAAAGGATAGATAGATGCTATGAGAAAAGCCTCAGTTTGCTCTCTGTATAAGGGATTTGACTAGATAGTTATCTCTTCCATTTCCGAAACTATGGTTGTGAGTGATAAAACTCACTTTGCCAGTTTGCACTTTGCAATTTGGCAGAGGTCATCAAACATGGAACATTGCCCATTTCCAACATTCAGCATATCTAACATCCCTGAAGGGCTGGCTATTATCTATGCATGCACTTGTAGGTACGCTTGTCCCCACAAGTCTGCAGACCTAGTCACACACACACATGCCTGGGAGTGGCACGAAGCACTCAGGGATATGTGGACATTAGAAAATTATCTTGAGAAATTATCATGGGATTAAGATCATGCATTAAGGTCAATATGCAAATTATTGCATCAAGTATTTACCCTCTTTAATGAGATAACAATATTAAGATATTATTCTGTAGGGACTAAATTTTTTTATTTTTTCTCTTCAATGGTTGATTTTCCTTTAAGTTTATGGAATAAAGACATTTTCATATGTTTTAAATAGGAAAACAATGAGTTATTGTGATTTTTTTTAGCTCAAGTAAATCAAAACTGTTTAAATGCTAAAACAATAAGTATCTCCCCCTTCTTGTGTTCTGAGTCACTCATGTCAGATGTATTGATCACATTCCTTAAGGCTGAACCTTATTTTATCAATTTCTGAAAATTTCTCCTCATACAAGGGTCTAATCTGGAGTTCTGCAAGAGCATTAGAACAAGATCAGTCTGTTCTTAACGTGACAAATCACACAGTTTCTATGTGCCCTTCTGCATTCAGAGTCAGATAGCATGAGAGCTGAAATGACTCACGGTTTCCCGACACTGGTGGAACTAGTTTACATCTACAGCCCCTGAAATGCCAAAAGAGATGGACTTGATTCTTCCCAAGTGCAAGCAACCTTTAGAAGATCTTATTCTAGATAAGTTTAGCAATAGAATTATATCGGTCAAAATAAAAGGAGCTCAGAAAGCCATTTTGTTAACCCCCGTGTTGTCCCCAGACAAGCCAATATTTAAACTTTTTTACGCAGATCTTGATACATCAAAGCAGCCTGGTAATGTTAATTTTGGTGAGGAATATCAACATCTTGATGTTACAAGCAAACATGTAGAGACATATTTCAAATCACAAAGGAAGTCACAGATAGATGCATCAATGGCATGCCCACACTCAGCCCTCCTGTGAAACCCAGAAAGCCCAGCTGTATTTCTCTACTTGGTGGAAATATTGCCATTTTTCTCAGCAGTCTCAAATTCTAAAACTGCTCTATGTGTTCTTCTTTTTTTAAAAAGACCCTGGTTGTTAGAACCATGGTCCAATATATCTGAATATTTGCATATGTAGAAGTAGAATGAATACATAGCATGGTAGAAACAAAATAGACTTTAAAGTCCAACAGAATTATATTAGGACCCTGCTACATAAATTACCTGATTTTCTTCCACCCAAATTTCTTCATCTGTTACACAAAAGTAAAATAACAAGATCTATCTCACAGGGATTTTTGAAGTTTAAACAAGATAATACAATTAAGGTGCTACTCCACAGATGTTACCATCCTCTTCTTAAAAACTAATGGGATTTTTCTCCACAAAGAAGATTGAATGAGGATATAGTTAACATTTTTGTTTTAAATATCAAAAGAAAAAAATAACTTTCCAAACAAATAATCACCAAAGGACTAATAAAAGCTCTAGAGTAAAGACCTATACCAGACTGATCTCACCAAACTAAGCCTGGAATCACCCTATTGTCTTTTTTTTGCCCTTTCTTCCGCCCCACTCTCAAGCCATTGTTTCTCAGTCTAGTTGTATAGGACACAGCTCCCTGGCCCATGTTGGTATTATGAGCCTTGCACTCCCTCCACCGGCTGAGGCAGTCGGTCGCCAGCCCATGGCAGCTCACAGGTGACCTCAGCGTTAAGAGCACAGCGCTCCAACCACCTGAGCCATTGGGCTGGCCCGGAATCACCCTATTGCAAATGCACTGAACACTGCCCCTGCTAGGCACATCCCAGATTCTGTTGCAAGGTCACCACCTGTTGTAGTTGATGCTGATGCTTTCTTCCACAGTCCACCTCTGGGCCATGCCATCCTCTCCAACCTCCTGGGCTTAGGCAGTATGGAGGCAGAAGCCAGAGCTTAGTAATAATAATAGTATCATCTTCTTCAATTCCTTTCTGAAAGGAGAGAGTGTATCAATTTGGAAATAAATAAACACAGAGCTGGGAGGCAACCGTAGAGTGTTAGCAAAAGCGAAGACTGTTGGCTTTGGAGTCAATGGATGTGTGCTCTGCCACTTCCTAGCTGTGTGCCCTCTGGTGAGTTTCTTAAGCTCCCAGAGCCTCAGTTCCTTGCTGTCATATGGAGTAATACTAGCTCCTAAAGAGGGTTATTCTGATGATGAAAAGATGAAAAAAAGATATAGTATATGCAAAATGCCTTAGCCATGGTCCCAGAACCTAGGCTGGCCTATAGATATTAATGTACAGTGACCTCAAAAATAGGATTTGCTGTATTGGAAGAAATGGGGAGGAAAGACAGAAATTTAAAGATTCAAACAGCAAAATAGTTGAAGTACTAGTAGCAGTAGTTATAAGTTTAAAGGATGGGCAAAGGGTTAACTCACCAGTCTAATATTGATTCATATGTAGAAAGTGCAAAAAATATGATATTTTGAATAATGCCATGAAAAAGAGAAAATGAGAGTTAAGAAAAGACAGACCTTCATTCATCCTTGATCAAGTTGATTTGGACTTCATGGTGAGCTATCCAAGACAAAAATATAGAAAAGGCTGGAAGGGTCATGTATTCAGTTAGCTTTTTCACATTAACAATTAGCAAGTTAAACATAAAAAAGACTAACATTGATAGTGGGTTTTTTGTGACAATAAAAGGTTTTAAAAATCTAATTTTTGAAAAGTTAAGTTCAGAAATGTATAAACAAGAAAATAAGAAGCATGAAATTCATCTAAAGATATATCATTTATTTGTCCATTTGTTTATTTATTCCACAAATAAGCCAGGCACTGTTCTAAGTACTGGAGATCCATTAGTGAGCAAAAAGAAAAGTCACTCAGAGGACTTACAGTCTATGGGGGAGAGAGAGTGAACAAAGTATAAATAAGTCATTTGGTGGTAAGTGCTATTTTAAAAGGCTGCCTAAGAGGACAGGGACAGGAAATACTGGGGTAAGACTGGGGTGTCTTAACGTGAGTGGTGACATGAGAAGATGACATGTAGGCAAGGTCCTAAAGGCAGTGATGGCACCAGCCATTCCAGGTGGAGGTAAGAGTCGGCGGAGGCTCAGTGGAAGGGAAGGTGTTTGGTGGGTATTAGGTACACAAAGGACTAATGTGTCTGAAACCAATAGTTTGAGGAGAAGAGTGGTAGAGAGTGAATTCAGAGAGAGAGCAGAAATGCCGAACACAAAGGCTTTTGCAGGCCAATGCATAGATCTGGCTTTTATTTTGGAGGCTGTGAGCAGAGCAGTGAGTATGGGACATATTTTAAAGACTCACTCTGAGAAAAGAGCAGGAAGGGAGGAAGGGCTGATGTAAGGACCCCAGTTAAGAGACCTCTGTGGTGATCTAGCCAGGATGTGATGGAGGCTTGAACCAGAGAAGAAGCTGTTGGACATGATGGGAAGTGGTCAGAGTCTGACAGCTTGAAAGGAGAGGTGAGTGGATTTATTAGGTTGGTGCAAAAGTAATTGCGGTTTTTGCCATTATTTTTAACCTTTTAAACTGCAATTACTTTTGCACCAACCTAACATTCTATGATGTGATGGGCTGTGGGTATGAGAGGGAGAGACAAGTTCAGGAAAGATCCCAGGTATTCGACCTGAACTGGAAGAATGGAATTTCCCCTTATTGAGATAAGGAAGACTAGAGGAAGAACAGATTTAGGGATTGGCAGCTGGGAATAAAATAGTTTGGATATAGACAGGTCAAGTTTAATATGCCTATTTTCCATCCATGTGGAAATGTTTAAAAACATCAGTGATCACGTGCGTGTACCATATATGTTAATATCAAAATAAGATCATCATCTCTGTTCAGTTTTGTAATATCAGAGGAGTATTTTTCCTAACCTTAAGTGTTCTTTGAAAACATTATTTTTAAAATTTATAATATTCTACAAGTAGATTTTACCATTCAGAAATTTTTACACATTAATTTCACATTTATCAGTTTTATATGTGATGCTTTAATAAAAACCTTAAGAGGACAGCTTCACTATCCCCTTTAGGGACACTTCCAAATACAGGGTCAAAAGTGAGAAAACTTTTAGAACCCTTGGTACATATTAAGTTGCATTGGCAGAAGTTTATGCCAATTTAGTCTCACCCTTATATCTGAGAGTACCTGCTTGTTTAACTATACTTTGGTCCAAATAGAAAATTATCGTTTTTAATAGTTTTTTCCAATTCTATAGTAAAAGTGATCTATCAGTGTTTAATTTGCATTTATTTGAGATTTAGTGAATTTGAACATTTCTTCATAAGTTTATGTGCCTTTTGAATTTTTCCTTCTGAAATTCTATAGTCACATCCTTTAAATGGTTTGCTTTGTAAGTTATCGTTTAACATTGAAATGGTAACCATAACAATAATAGTAGCTAACATGAATGGTGTGTGCTAGGCAGTACACTGAGCAACGGGCATGTTTTAATCTTCACTGCCTTATTAATACTCAGTTTGTAGACAGAAAAATTTAGCATGAAAAAGACAAGATGACCTGCTTCAAGTTACAGAACTAGTCAGCACTTCAGCTGGGATTTGACACGCTGACTCCAGAGCCCACCAAAAGTAATCATATTTAGTAATTTGAGAAGAGAACAAGTTCGGAGACCATAGAAAAGTTTGAAATGTAAGATCTGAATTTACTCAGGTAAGAATTTACTAGGACAAATAATCCAGTGCAGTAATGTTATTTTAGCAATTCAACTACTCTACTTAATTGCCTATCTACGAAGGGCAAAGGTTCACAGAAGATGCTGCGGGGGAAACACAAAGGGCTGTTTGACAAGCTCATTTCTAGCATGTGAATACTAAGCTTGTCACTCCAAATATGGCTGCCCTATTTTCAGATGGAGAGATCTGCTAGTTTTGAATTTACCTGAATTATATGTAAACTTTAATCACTGTATTTTAAGAAGAAATGTTGGAAGGAAAACATGGGGTGCCTGAAAAGAGGCTTTTGAAAGATCATTTATTTTCCTTATAGTAGGTGCACCCAAGAAATAAATAGTGCTTAGAATTAGACTTTAATTTTTTTCCTAATGTCATTTTTTTCCTAATGTCATATTTTCAGAAAGGACAGTGAGGTCCCCTCCCTTCTTTCTCACACCTAGCCTTTGACCTCCTTGGTTGTACCTTCCTTTGCAGATTTTCACTTCCCAAAATGCATACTGAGCCATGATCCTGCCCACGGCAGCTTCAGCTTCATTAAGATGACTCTTGCATTTCAGGATCAAAGTTTCACTCTAAGCAGGTGGTTGTGCCTGTGGCAGTGAATCAGGGACAGTTCCTCAACAAGCAAGAATAGACCAAGGGATTAGGTGAGGACCGCTGACAGCTGTACAGGTCTTTGCCAAAGCCCTGGGAAGATTCCATTTTCTCCAGGCCACGGACAGTGAGGGGGCAGCCAAGACAAGTAGACCTTCCTCTCTGAGTGGAGACAAACCAGAAAACTAGTCCCTACAAACTTGCATTGCTTATAAAAGTAATGAATGCACTATTAACTGATCATTGTTTTGATCATCAAAACCTTTAGGAGACACAGGTAGAGCCCTTGAAAAGTGACAAGGGCACAGCAGGCCTGAGGTATGGCAGGAACCTGGCCATAGCCCTGAAGGCAAATCAGGGATGTCAGGGCTTGGGAAGAAAATGGACATGAATAATATCATGTGCTTAATGGCCTACTAGACTTATGCCTCCTTCAATCTTCAAAAGGACACGTGTTTTAATAGGCAACTGGATCTCAATAAAGCTGTTAAGAAAAAAAAGGCAACTGGAAACTTCTATTCAATCATAAATTTATGGATGTTAATATAATAATAATTATCATAATACAAATAGTTGCCATTTAATAAACCTTAGTATGTATCGGGCATCAGGTTAAACATGTCACCTGGGCTCTCTTCTTTAATACTCATTAATAAGTCCTTGAGGTGGATACTATTCTTACCTCCATTTAACCATGTAGACATCAAGTAATATGGACAAAGTGACACAGCTAGTAAATGGCAGAGTTGACATACGAGCTCAAACCTATCTCATCGCAAACAGCAAGAGCTTAACCATTATGCTGACTTTTTTGTCTGAATTATGCAAGAATAGTTTTGCTATAATTGTGTTTAATTGTATAGGTTAACTATTGTATCTTCTCCAAATACATACATATATATACACGTATATACCGGGGGTCCCAAACAAATGTATACACATGACTTGTATTCATCTTTTGTTATCGGTATATGTTATGACAATTTTAATGCAGTTTTTTCATTCCTTAAAATGTGTATACTTTGTCACCCTCTGGATAATGTGTGTGTGTATGTATGTATATACATATATAAAAATACATATATATGTATATATTCACTCTTGTCCTGTCTAACTTTCTTATTCATAGTTTCTTTCCTCAGTTTTCTTAGTTATTAATTTATTTATTTGCTTCTATTTAGTAGTTCATTGTAAGTCCTAAAAAGAGAGCACAGACAAATAAAATAAACAAAGTATTTTACATATATATATATATATATATATATATATATATATATATATTGCTTTAAAGTCTAAAGATATAATAAACTTTAAAAAAGGAAGAATAAACATACTCACTGCCAACTACCAAACTAGCTCTGAAGCAAAATGCAATGAGTACTTAAATGACATAGTCCACATTTCAGTATTGAGTAAAGATAGGAGGTAAAGCATATACCGTAGAGCATACCTAAAATGGTGTTACCAATACCTATTATTACCACAATGGAATCAACTCCTCCATTTTGCAATTCTAAAGTCATTGCACAAATCAATTCCTGTGAAAGCTCTTCAGTCAGCAAAAGTGATTAAGATTTTTACTATACATCTTATTCACAAGGGCCCCTGAGAGTAGTGCCCACTCACAATGATTAGTTGGTGGGTCAGCCTGAATCATAAGAAAGAATGCACCTGACTGAATCACCAATTCCACTTCCTGGAGCACCTGGTTTTTCCTTGGACCACTGCCATCCCCAAACAGCCCCAGCCAAAGCCTGTTTAGTTTATGCAATCTGATAAGGTCACAACCAAAGGTAGTGCAGTAGTGAGATTCGCTAGAGTTTTGGTGCAAGAGTCAGGAAATCCATTATCATCTGATACCAATTCATGTATATTTATCCAGTTTTATGATGTATGGCATCCTAAGTTCCCAGATATTTAGCCAAAGCCATTCTCTCGGAGCACTGTGCAGGTATACAGGAAACTACTAATACATGTCCAAGTAAATATTGGGGTTGTTATATTTCAAAACAATTGAGGTACAAAGTGTCTGATACATGTGGCTGCTGAACCTGTGAGTCATCTGTCACACCACAGTTCTGGCATGAGAATTATCCTACTTGCTGGACAGCCTGAGAGCCTCTCATTGCCTCCTCCCCCAAAGTTTTGACCCAGTCTCCTCACTTCCACCTAGGAACAACTAGTGAGGGAGCGCTCATCTGTATGAGCTGGAGAAGAATAGTCACGCGAATGAAAACAGTTTTAAATCACACTTTTTCAGCTTGAGGAAGGCAACTAATTGGGGGGAGGGGGGGGAGAGGAGAGAGAGAGAAAGAGAGATTGCCCAAACCCCTAGGTGTTTGCATTTCCCTCAGTGAATATACCAGGCTATGAAACCTATAGATTCAAACCACGAATATCAGCACATCTTCTGAGTAGATACACATTGATTCAGCTTATAGGACTGATGCACAAGTTATTTACAACGAAAAATGTAACTGTCAGGAAGGTTGGAATGATTGACTTGGCCGATCAGTACACCTTCTCTCACAGTCAAGCGATGTGGAGAGTCAAATTCTCTGAAGGTTGCTTGGTGAGCATGGTGATCAGAACAGGACTGTGAATCTGAGGTAGCATGAGACACTCGGCCAACAGAGTCTTCTTGCCAACTTTCCCCTGATAATATGGGCTTCTGTGACTCGACCTGTTTTAAACTTTCATAGCTGATGAGCCTTGTTATATCCACAGAGGCTTTCTCCCAGAGGACAGGAAGCAAATGTTTCAGTTCCCACACACTGAGTTATAAAGTTACAACCACATTCTAGTTCTCCTTTTTAATATTTCTCTTCAGTTTACCTTGATTGACGTGTCAGTTGTTCCCAAACTCTCCACTCACCGTATGTAGATGTCTAGCCATATCCACTGTGTAAGAATATTCCAATTTTCACTTGAATGAAAATGAACTTAGAAAAAAAATAAAGGCAACATTTTTTCCAAAATCTTGGGGAAATCTCACCATCATTCCCAAATATTGGGAAAAAAACAGCTTTTAATTTCAATTTAAGATCTACCATCAGAAAATTACTGAAAAGTAACTGACTAAATAGTATCCATCTCAGACAAATTTATCTAAATAATTGTGTTTATTACAACATGCATTATTTTTTAGATACGTACACACACAAAAAATTCACAAGTTTTCACCCAAATGGAAAGTAATGAATATGTCCTTTGCTACTCACATTGACCTTATCTGAAAGGCTGAAAAAAGTGGACGCCTGATCAGGACTTTTCAAGGTATCCACAAGGTTTTGGCTATGACATTATAACTCTGCTTCAAAATAGAGATTTCCAAACTTTTTGCTCAGGAATATCAACTACATTGCTAAATGGGTCATGCCTGATTGTTCTGTCTGCTTCTCTTCCTGCTTTGTGGACAAATTCTTATTCATGCAATCATGGAATTTAAGTACTAGATGAGACCTAAAGAAATTCCACTTAAGCCTTTTGCTTCAACCCAACACCACATCAGATTACCAGGGCTTACCTCTTCAATTCTGAAAGATTTCCTAAAGCAAAGACCTACAATTTCTTTCCCTCGTAAGTTCTAGAGTTTAATCAAGAAGTTCTTTCTTATGTGTAAACATAAGCTTTCTTGCAGCAACTTAAGCCCATTTCTATTTTTGATCTCTATTGAAATAGAGAACAAATACTTGTTCTTTAATAAATAACATTCCATAGACTTGAAAACACTTAAGTTATCCCTAATTGCTTTTTCCCCCAGATTAAATTCTCCACAGCCCTTTAATTTTTCTTCATCTATTCTATTTCCCAACATTTTAATTGTCTTTGTTTCTCCCTGAGTGTATAACAAATTTTGTAAATCCCATGTAAAATATAGAGACATCCAACCATACTTTAAATAGTGTAATAAATCTTGAATAATTTCCCCAAATAAATATTTTATCCCATCTCACATATCATTAAGTTGTGACTCCACCTTCTAATATGCTGATTTAGGGAGGAAAAGAAGCCATGAGCTGCTGACCTTCCTATGGCTCTCTTATTTATCTTCATTTTGCGATTGCTGACGTTTAGAACTTTCCTCTAATATTTCCCTTTACCTTTAGCGTGTTTACTTTTCTCAGATAAGAATCATCACTCAACCCAAACTGGGTTCCACCCTACAACCAAAATTCCAAATTCTTCATAGAGTCTGAAGTGATTGCCTCAGCAGCTGATGCTACCCTGGTTCCCCGAAAATAAGACCACGCCAGACAATCAGCTCTAATGTGTCTTTTGGAGCAAACGTTAATATAAAACCCAGTATTATATTGTATTATATTATATTATATTATATTATATTATATTATATTAATCACATTATGTTACATTATATTATATAAGACTGGGTCTTATAGTAAAATAAGACTGGGTCTTATATTAATGTTTGCTCCAAAAGACACATTAGAGCTGATTATCTGGCTAGGTCTTATTTTCGGGGAAACACGGTGATTCAGTTCTACGGCAAACATCGAGTCTTTTCTTTATGACCTCCATGAACAGTCCTGTAAGAAGCTTCAACATAGTGATCAGATTATCATTACCACTTTAGGCCTTTCTAGTATCAGGAGCTAACTAGTGGTTTCAACAATTGACTTGCGACAGAAACTTGAAATGAGAAATTTGTAAGCAACAATAAGGAGAGGCTTAGGAATAGCTCTCAAAATTACAAGGAAAATAAAGAGAGAAATGCTCCATAACCATCGTCATCTGGCGCAGTTGTTGCTATTTTTCATGAAATTTCTTATAGCAACAATTAGCTGAAGCTAAGGGATTGGGGAATGAGTACGAATCCAAGATAAGAATCCAAGAAAAGAGAAGATGGAAGAGGTTAAACTTGATTTAATTCAAATAGCAAATCAGCATGAGTAAATAAGAACCCAAACACATGTCCTCCTTAGTTTTTTCAGGTTGTATTTCCATCTTACAGTCCTTTATTAAGAAGCTGTATAGCTCAGTGCTTAAAAGCGTAAGAACGGGCGGGTAGACAGTCTGTGTCCAACCCCTGACTTTGCCTCTTGCACTTTCTGTGACAGACTTTTGTGTCAGCTTCCTCATCCATTCCTTTCCTTTTTCATGTTTTTAATATATGCCAAGCTTGTTTCTAAGCTCGTTGCAACATTGATTTATTTACTCCTCATATCAACCCAATGCAATAGAAGTTATTATAAACCATGTTTAACAGATCGGGACATGAAGGCCCAAGGGAGATTGAGTTGCCCAAGGCCACACACCTAAAAATTGGCAGAGTCAGACTCCAAGCCCAGGTGTCCTGGATTCAGTGTCTGATGTTAACTACTACTAAGGTTGTTATCAGAATGAACAGAAATAACTTTCAATTGCCTGGCAAATAATAACTACTCAATAAATGATGGGGTTTGTGTGTTTGCGTGTGTGTGCGGTGGTAGGAGGGGTAATTGTGGTCCTAACGTTGTGCATTAGGTTGACTTCCAAGGGTGTGGGAAGAAGTGGCATTGCTGATCAGTAGATGGAGCTCTTTCCTCTGATTATGTATTTACCCCCTCCCCAAACACCTCCCACCATTTTTTTGTGAGGTAGTTGTGTCAAAGCCACATGTGTCAAATATTAAACCGAGATTCCATCTATGCTGCATCATAAAAACTTTGTTAAAAGTCTATGATAATATTGAAAATTTCTGTATTTTGTCAAACTGCACTTGTAAAAATATCTATGCAAAGTCTAATAATGCTCATTTTGATGCCTCTATTCAGTGGAATAAAATTAATTCTATTTATTATGTGAAGATTTGTTGAGAATACTGTTAAAATATACTGTGCCGTGGATGTAAGACCTATCCAAATATTCTGCTTACATGGTCATAGCAATTTATACTTTACTTGGTTCAAATTGTCTTCACATAAACTTACAACCACTTTGAGTAAGGCAGTTCTTGAATAATTATATCGATTTAGCAAATTAGAGTAGTGAGTTCAGAAACATTAGATGAAGTTAAATGAGTCAGAAATAATTATTCTTGGGACACAGGATTTTTGGAAATTTCTCTAGTGTTTTCAGTCCTGTCATACATTGGCTGTCATGATCCTCTGCTAGTAACCATTCTTTCCTTCTTTCCTCTTGTACTGCACCGAACTCCCTGTGGCCACATCAAGGGGCAGTATAACACAGTAAAAAAAAAAAAAAAAAAAAAAATTGGGTTTCAATCCTGTTTCTAACAGTTATCAGCTATGTGATCAATGATTTACTCTCAAATGACTTACAAATTACTTTCTCTGAGCTTTTGGTTTTGTTAAATGAGGATGCTGATTGGATCTACCTCATAGAATTGTTGAGGGGAAATAAAGGCATGATCCAGGCAAAGCATTTAGAGTAGTTCCTGGCCCTCACAGAGCATGCAACGATTGGTAAGCTTTCGTAAAAGCTACTTTTTTGTACTTTCGTCCCTTTCTTGATCTCTTCATCCCACCAACATTTATGGAGTACCTGTGTGGAACCAGGTAGCTACTGAGGGAGGTGCTAGAAATATGAGACCTGGGATTTTAAAATAGGCGTTCAGTTATCTGCTATGCTATTAGAAAACACCAAGCTACAGCCATCATGGGGCTCAGTGAGCCTGGAATGTACTGTCACCGATGTGTTCATGTTTTATGTTCCCCAGTGGATATAATCATTTATTCACTCAATTTATTGAGCAAATTTTCTGTCCAGTGCACAGTGCTAAGTACTGGTGAGATAAAAGATAAAGATAAATCAGACATGGATACAATCAATTAAACAACTAAAACTTCAAACAACCAAAGCCTCATTCAGAAAATAAGAAATGTAAAAAATAAATGATGAAAGGCAGAGACTACATGCCGCAAGGAAAGGGCAAAATTCTTTTATAGTTCATACAGTTAGTATAATAATCATTTCACATTCATTGAACACAAAGAAGTTTATGTGATACAATCTCATTTTTAAAACTGGATGAGCGTAGAAAAGTATCTAGAGAGAGAAACTGGGAGAGTGGGATGAGATTTATTTTTCTTTCCTTCTTTACTATATGTATTTATCTTTCTTTTCTGTATTTAATGGTACCATAATAAAATATCTTAATTAGACGAAGTTTTACTCAAAAAAAGTTAATCAAGTGCCTTCAACTTTTTGCTAGGAAGCTTCAAGAGTCTTTGTTCAGGGAGGAGAATTTCATGAACAAAAAATGAACGGGTCAGTCAGTAGACTTTTCTTGACTTTGAACAATTCACTTAACTTCTTAATAACTTTAGTTTGTTGTCTATAAAGTGGGGATAGTAATAACTGCATAGCTTCGATCACAAGGTTGCTAAAAAGATACAGCGAAAAATAGTCAAGGGGAAAGTTCTGTAGATTCTACTGAAAGTAGGAGACCGAATAAACCAAAGATATTCATTGCATAATGAAGAAAAATGACCTAGACTTTCATTATTTGTCAAACAGAGGTCGTGACTCTATGAAAGCACGCATCCCATGTTGGCGCCTTGTGAGCAGCACTGCTCAGAGTAGGCTCCTGGGCTCTTACCTCTGGATCCTCTCAGCGCTGGAGCCATGCTTTGCATACGATAAAGATGCAGTTACTTTGAGAGAATGACTCTTAAAGTTATAGTCATTTTCAGGAGCTTTGACAAATAAATGTTTAAATTTCTATTATATAGAAATAAATTTCAATTTTATTCTAGTTTGGAATAACTTAGTGCCCAATTACTCCCTCCATTCCCATATCTGAGTATCTATTGGGCTTCACGTTGGTCCCTACACTATTTTTTCCCAATTACAAAACACAATACATTAAAAAGTATATACTTCTGAAGAATCACAATTTTGAAAACCAAAATTGGTGGCCTGAAAACTAAACTTGATTTAACTCTGATTCTCTCTTCCCACCTACACTACAGTTTTTAACCAGCCTGGTACATGGCACATCGCTGGAAACTCCATATCTGTTTGTTAAACTGACCTGAATTCAAATTCTTAGGGCAACAAGTTGAAGTTAGATTTTCAGTGACTAATAAGGCTACCAATGTTTGGGGGTTCAGGTAATACACATGAACATCTCTATCTCGTTCTCTGACAAATGAGGCTAGGAATGCAAACCATCAATTTAGTATGAAAAGATGTTATGAGGATTCCATTTCAACTGCTGTTAAACACTTTGGTATTTTCAGATGGTGGATAATGTAAGAGCACAAAGTGTGATAACCACTGATTAAAACTTTGCCTCGGGGTTTACCTATCAATCAGCTCTAGGGAAGAATAAAGAAAAATGTGCACAGTCTTAGCTTTCCCATCTCAATGGTCTCTTTCTAATCCTCATTTACATATAAACCTAGGATATTTTTCTGTAGATCCCTTACCTCTTTTGCATTGAAGTTAAGAGCCTAGACAAAGAAAGGAAGGAAAGTGCTTGCCAGAGGAAATAATCGATAGAAATAAGCATTGATACTTATAAAATACAGGAATAAAGTAGAATATTCACGTATTTCTTTAAGGAGTTTGAAATGCTTTGCTTCTTGTGCTAAGTGTCATTTCTAACCCTAAGATACTTCAAAAGGAAGGTCGAAAGAACAGCATGTTAACATGTTACAGTTTCTTTTAATAAAACAAAGCACTTAACTAAAGCAGAAGATGCTGATTTCTTGACTGTTTTACTTAGAAAATCCAAACTGTCTTGAAGTGATCCCTGTAAGTTGTCATGTGGTATTAATGGGGGACTCAGTGTAGAGGGGGGCCGATTAGGCCTACCGGTGTGAGGTGACGTTCCTGCTCACAGGGCCAGTTTGGGGCTGTAAAGGGAAGGAAAAATTTGTTTCTTCTCTTTATCTTATCAATACTCAACTCACAGTACAAATTCCACTTAGAAGCTTTCAAAGACCCTAGTATGCACAGAGATAAACAGTAATGAGGAGTTCTGCAGTGAATTTCCCCAATAAATAATAGCAGGGAATCATTTTCATAAGGTAAGCTTATGTGCATCAAGGAAACAAGATATAAAGGCAACAGAATAAATATCAGTAACAGCAAGTAAGTCTAGAGGTGAGGCTTTTCAGAATCAGAGCCCCATACAAAATCCCTAGGTCTGCTATGTCTGCCATTAAAGTTGAGGGCCTAGCAAAACCACTTGACGACTTGGTGCCTAACTCTATTAGTCAAGGTCTTTGCTCACGCCCCTTATCACCCACCATCACCCTAGTCCTCACCTTTTCCATCTTTGGAAAAGGTGATGGAAGTAGTCATCTCTAGAAGTAGTCTTTTTCACCAGCTTCAGTGATCTCTGAAGAATTGCCCATGTTCTTTACCAGCTTCCTTAAAAACACTATACAAATGGAAAGTGTTATTAAATTGCCAAATTTATTTGCTATGGATGCTTTCTTTGAAAATTTTTTCCTTTTAAAAAAAGGAGAGGAAATGGTCCAAAGTGTATAATTGTGTGAAAACTTTTGCAGGAAGGAAGGCTATGTAGAATAAGAGAAAAAACCATCTTGAAAACTCATCTGTTTTATTTGGTGATCCCCACTTAATTAAAATGTTGTGGTTATAGAATGGAATGATGCAATCTTAAAACAAATTTTTTAAAATGCTAGACATTCTTAATTATCAATGATGGTTAAGAATTAGATATTCTTGTTCAATTAAGGTTATCAAACATTTTACCTACTGTTGCCAATTTTCATCATAAATAATAATACACAACTTTGAAACTTTAATGGAAATAGTTCGATCTCTTAAAATTCAATAAGCACTCTGGGGTCCGCACTATCTCAGTGTCTTTATGATAAATAATAGTCATAATTGTCTGGTAATAATTCAGAGGTGTAGAATTATCACATGCCCTGGATATGGTTTTTTCACTTTAAAATTCTTAATAGCATCTTGTTTATTTCTCATTTGTCTTTAGTAAAAGAGGATTTCAGAAAAATCAAAACAAAATGGCATTGGTTGTTTTGGTTACTGGGATCCTGATTAATAGATTTAAGTTTCAGATTCTGAAGAACTGAAAGGAGAAGGAATGGGGGTTCTAGGCCTGTGTTTGTCAGTAACGCACCATGGAACCTTGAGCAATTTCCTTAAACTCCGTGAATATCAGATTCCTCACTGATTAAAAAGGAAGATATACAAAAGTGACCTCCTTACGAATTTCACATCCTATGATTTTATGTTAGGGTGTAGAAAAACACTCGTGAAAGTTTTTTAAAATGCCATTTATTGAGAAGATGGATCAAATAAGGTCAGGAGCCTAGATTCTGGTTAGCAATGTCACTAACTAGCTGAGTGACTGAGCCAAATTAAACCTTTCTGAAACAGGAGGAGCATAAAGAAATTAAATTAAGGTTTTAAAAGCTGAATGATTCATGCAAGTCACTTATTAACCTTTCTGGATCTCAATTTTCTCATCTGAAGTATGAAAGGGCTTGACTAAATCATCTCTGGAATTTTTTGGCTCTAAATTTCAGTGTTTCTGTATCAATGTTACATTTCTGGTTTCTGGATTTGCTATATCATTACAACGGTTAACTCGCAATTTTCTACACTAATCATTGTAAAGACTGATTAATTAGCAGGAGATAACTTCTGATCTAGTCATCAGCCTTCAGAATAATTAATGTGGTCCGGGCATTCATTGCCAGGATAACCAAATCTTACTGATGAGCTATTTCATTCATTTATATTCATTGAGTTTCATTCGATAAATATTCATTGAGTTTCTCTGCCTTTTTACATGATGACTAAATCTTTTCACTAAAATAATTCCACTTTAAAAAACAAAAACACGTAGCTCATCTGTGTTCCTTTAACTATAAAATTGAGGCCACGGATACTTACCTACATTATAGAAGGACTTTGATGACTCATGACATTTGTAAAGTGCATCGAGGTCCTTGATGGAAGGCACGCCATCTGTTGCAGAGTATAATTAACATTATGAGTTTACCAAAAGAAACATAAGAGTCATTGTTAAAGAGCATCATGGGGGCTGTCTCGTCCTTTAGTCATAAGACACCTCTGATGTGGAGGAAGGTAATAATTTATAATAGCTACTAAAAGTAACTTGGACATGAAAAGAGTTAGTTGTTTCTAAACTCAACACAGTCTTTTTATTAATTAGAGGAGCAGCCATGGCAATGTGTTTTTGAACTAATAAGAAAAACAAGTATCCTGCTCTAGAGAACGTGTTGGATTCTATGAATGCTAAGGAAGGTAATATAATATTCATATGAATTAGGCAAGCTATTCTTTAGGGAGTTCAGTTGCTGGAGATCTGGGAAATTCCTGTTCCTTTGGTCAAGAATGGAGAGATGTCTCCTCTATCCTCTTTTACATGTGCTTTAATTCTACAACACACTACAGCAATGTCGGGAAAAAGGATATCCATTCCAAGCCTCTAATCTTGATTGCTTGGCAATTCCAAGTGAAGGGTTTCCTTAATCTCAGCCCCTCTCCTGAAAGGCAGGGAAAGCTCTGGACAAGTCTCAGGGATCCAGAGAATGACTGTCGAAGAGTTCCTTCTGATAGGTCTAGCCTAACAGCATCATGCACATTTAGATACTTAATAACACTTCTTGATGATGTTGACCAATGTTTGGCCTCTTGATGATGAGGCCAAAGATGGTGTTACTTGATGAGGGCATGAGATTATTTTGACAACTTGGAGATGAGAGGTAATTGTACTCACAAATGAACCGCAGTTAGCAATTTAGTGTTCACTTTCAATAAAAAAAGGTGGGAAGAAAGGAAGAAATTTTCTATTCTTATTCTAGACATGTCCTTTTTTGGGTGAGGAGGGTGTCCAACATTAGAGACGAAAATAAAGGAAAATAATAAATTGGTAATATTTTTGAGAAATTATTATGTTGGTGCAAAAGTAATTGTGGTTTAAAAGGTTAAAAATGGCTGCAAAAACCACAATTACTTTTGCACCAACCTAATAGCTAAATTCACATATACCAATGTACTGTTCAAAAGTAGAACTTGGGGTAATAAGATGAAAATAATCATAGAATGAGAATAAAGTATTATACATGTCCCTTTAGTTTTTGTCCTGTTTCTGGCATTCTACTTTGATATTAGAAAAATATGGTTCCTCTTTTTATAAAATTAAACTATTAAGGGGTTTGGAGGAAGAAGGGGTGAGTAGGTAGAGCACAGGAGATTTTTAGGGTAGTAAAATTATTCTGTATGTTACTGTAACATGGCATTATGCATTTGTCAAAATCCATAGAACTGGGTAACATAGAGTGAAACTCAATGTAAACTATGGACTTTAGTCAATAATGATATATCAGTATTGGTTCATCACTTGTAAAAATGTACCACATTAATACAAGGTGTTAATTAAAGGAGAAACTGTAGGGGTGGAGGAGAGAGAGATAATAGAAACTCTCTGTACTTTCTGCTCAATTTTTCTTGAAACCTAAACTGCTGTTAAAAATAAAGTCTATTCATTTTAAAAATTAAATCATTTTCCATTCTAAAATAAGAAGAGCTTTCATGTTTCTATCTACACATTTGATTTAAACAAAAGGAAGCCAAGGATGTTACATTTTTTAAAATATTAATTATATTCACTAATACTGACTAATGTTTACTAATGTCTAGTATTCACTAATGATATTTAGTATTTTGAAGTACTTCAAAACCAAGTTTGATTATAACTGTTTCTTTAGCCTGTAAATGCATGTGACATGTTCAAAAGAAGCTTGGTGAATGTATAAGTGATTCAATGAGTGAATTTTTTATGTTTTTTTGAACCAGAAAAATGAATTGAAGTACCAGTTTTTAAAGTAAAGATCAGTGATAATCACCATTAAATCTATACCTCTATTCTTCAACCCAGAAACAAAGCAAAATATTTTACATCATAAAAGACTTCTATATTTTTGACCAATGTAGCTATCAGGTAAACATGAGAGTAGCTGGATCACATAGACAACTGAATTTTACATTCTGGATTTTTTGTACTTCCTATTCTGGGAATCTCATGAATCAAGATTTAAATGTCATGGGAAAGTGGAAGTGAGTACACTGTTCTTTAAGGTAAGTCATCTGGAATCAAATGGTTATGGTATAGTAATAATATTTCGTATTTACGCAATGAAATGCCTTTATGTCCTGAGTCATCCCATGAATGGGTAGTTTGATTACGTCATAAGAGATAATACCAGTTGCAAGGAACCATTGTGTTGAGACTTTGAGGATTACCAGGGCCAAAACTTACAAACGCCATAAAGACTAAATTTATATTTAAAGAGATACTCTCATGGCCTTCCTTTAGATACCATTGTCTTTTAAGGTTGTGGGATGAAACTACGGTAATCATCCAACATATTCTGATGTGGCCAGCCCAGGAGAAACTAAGAAATAGGTGAAATTTGACTTTGGAATATACCCAAGGATAACTAATTATCTTTATTCTCAGAAACAGGTTCTTGGTACCCCCCACTCCCCAAGGATTTTTCCTTCCTGTCCCTAAAACATTTGCTGCCCCTGCCCCACCTCAAGTTCATTGCTTGAAGGACAAGCCCCCCTCATAATGGCCTATATGAGCCTACCCTCCTCATGGGTGTTCCTGCCGCTCCACAAATACCATCCATTGATTCACTCACTTTTTTCTTCTACTCATTGATTCACTCATTGAATCACTTATACATTCACCAAGCACATGTTGAATACCTACTATAAACGAGACGCCAGGCTCAGGCTCTAGGATATTGCAGACAATAAGAGATAAGTAGTCTCTATACTCATGGACTTTAGTTTATCTAGAAAGTCTAACATTAAACACGTATCACTCAAATGAGTATTTAATTAAAATATTGATAAGGGCTACAAAGAAACATGCAGAGTTCTGAAAATGTGTGAAATAGAGGGGACCTACCCTGAAGATGCCTGAAGATATCTGAGTAAGAATTGGCCAAGAGAAGTTTAAGGCTATGATGTTTTTCATCTGGCTTAGCCTATCATGAACATGCTGAAACCTGCCAGCCTTGCAACTCACTCCTTCAGGAAAAAGCTCTGTATTCTTTTTAAAATGCAATTAGCTAGTCTGATTCATTAGCGATTGATCCTCGTATTGATAAGCTGTGGAAAAAGCTCCTGGAGTTACTTTCAAAAGAACATCTTCCCTAAACAAGCTCAGATGTTCCTGTTAAAGGAGACATCAAGCCCTTCTGTTGTCCACAGACCAGTACCTCTAACTGGGAGATTGTAGGGTCAGTGATGATAATGGAGCTGATGGACGAGGTAATTTGGACAGATTGGTTCATGCTGCCTCCTTTACCTTTACCTGGGGCTGGACCTGGCAGTGAGTCTCAGGTCGATGTCACCGAGACAAAGATGGGCATCACTGGTGCTTCCCAGCTCTTACAACCGGCCCTGAGAAAACTCAAAGTGACCCACTTCAATGGCAGTGCTCTCTGTGGTCACTGTTTGTAGATCTTCCCAGAAGGCCCTCACAGTTATTTCTCTCTTGGCCTTGGGACACCTAATGAGATAGTTTCCATTGGAGTCACTAAAGCCCAGTGGAATCCAACATGACACTGATCCACCAGCAAGGAGGACCCATCTGGACACATCTGTGAGGTAGTTTCACTTCAATGTCACTATGTCCTATGTCTCTCCATTCTAAATACCCCCGATCACAGGTAACTGCCCTCTTGGTGTTACCTGTTTGATACACAAAACTTTCATTACTGTGTCCCATTAGACAAAACAATATCCATACTTCCTAATCAAAATAGATTTATCCTCTGTACCATTCTTTCAAAAATCTATCTCTACAGTACAATCAGTTGTCACATCAATTAAGAAGTTAGCCAATATAAATATATTGAGTGATTGAATTAGTTGTATCCCAATATCCCTGTATAAAATGTCATCTTTTTTCTTTATACTTTAACTTTTCTGGGCCTTATTTTTCTGTGAATGGAAAGAAGGGATTAGACTAGATGACTTTTACGTTCTTTCTCAGCTCCTATAATCTACTCATATAAAGGGGTTATAAAGGTTTAGTCAAACATTATTATTCTCACTGATATGTTTCTCCTTCTAGGAATTATAATGCTCAGAGGCCTACAACTCTTCCCAGCTCTGGGTCAGCTAGCATCTTCTCCCAACACTAGAATGCTTGGCTTCTCCTCTAAGTTCCTCAAATGCCTCCTGTTTTTCCAGACCTCAAAAATGTGCATATTCTGTCACTTCTGCCTGAAAGAAATTCTGACATACTTTGTCTCCACACTTGTTCTTTAACTAGGAAATATTTCAAACATGCACAAATAATAGAGAATAATTACCCACAACTCAGAATTCACATGTTAATTTTGATATATTTTTCACAAATCTCTTTTAAAAAAGTGTTACACACCCGATTGAATAGCTAACCTTTATCCTGTTTTCTTCTCTAGAAGAAAACACTATTTTGCATTGTGTCTTTTGCCTTTTCTTACAAGTATGTACTTCTAAATATTATTTAGAATTGTTTTGTAGCATTGCTAAACTTATATGGAATATGGTGTATATTGTTATTTGCTTTTATTGATTAACAGATTTTCTGACATCTATGTTGATAACATAGAGAGCAGTCCATTTACTTAAGCTTCTATTTTCATTATGTGAATACAGCATAACTTAATGATTCATTCATTCACTGAGTGTACATTTAGGCTATTTCCAGTTTTGTGTCTTTACCAATAGCCTCACAAGAACAATCCTCTGAATATTTCTTTGGCCGTGTGTGAGAGAGTTTCTCTCAAGGATATGTGCTTAAGCATAGAATTACTGGGTCACACATTATATGTATCTTCAAGTTTACTTGTTATTTGCAAGTCATATAAATGGCTCAGAGTTAGTATGCAGAATATATAAAGATTTCCTTAAAATGTATAAGAAAATAATAATCCAATTAAAAAGTGGACAAAAGATATAAATGGGCAACTGAATAAAGAGAAACCCCAGTTAACCAATAATATTAGAAATATGTTCAACTCAGTAGTCAGGGAAATGTACATCAAAACAAACAAACAAGCTCAAAAAGTGGGCTGCTATTTCATGCCTTATAGAGTGGCAAAAAGTTTAAAGCCTGAGAAAAGAGAACGCTGGGGCAAACATTACAGCAGTCATCCTACGGGGTGATAATGAAGTGATATATCCTTTCTGGGCCTTTGTTATTTCATCTATTAAGTGAGGATGACCTCTGAGAATCCTGAAAGGCTTCACGTTTCCTGAACTTCTCCTCTCTGTTCAATTAAATATGATTCTACCGGCACTGGATTCAAGAATGAAGGAGATAGATTATTTGTCTCACCCTGTGAGGCAGGGCCTGCTAATATCGATGAACCTCATTTTGATGCATTCGTTTGTCCTTTTTTCCCCAAAAATATTTATTAACTATATACTGCATATTGTACATGCGGCAAGTCATGGGAGGGAGAGTGAGAAATAGGAACTCCTAAAGAGGCAATCATACACCGAGATCAATGCTACGCTGTGCAGGGGCAATAGGAGGCCCCTCGCCCAGAGGTGAAACACTGGAGAAGGATTCCTGAGCAAAGCCACATCTAAAGGAGAAGGTGGAGTGGCATCATCCACATAGAAGGAGGAGCACGTTTAACCGAGCAAAGGGCAACACACAGCATGAGGAAGATGAAGCAGTAAAAGAGTATCTGAAGGATGGTGTCCAAGAGGTGAAGGGTAAAGAGATAAGGCCATAGAGGTACGCAGAGTCCAAGAATATACAGACTTCATAATCTATGCTAAAGGTTTAGCTTTTATCCTAAGAGCAAGGGGGGAGCCTTTATGACTTTAAGGCGGGAGGCTGGCAGGTTTGAGTTACAGCTTGGAAAGGTCAGTCTCCAAGGCTTAGGACAAGGCACCCAGCAACAGTTCCAGGCAGGAAATGGTGCAAAGCTATGTACTGCAAGTGCCAGAGGGGATGGAGTGAAATGGGTAGATCTAAGAGATCTGGGAGAAGTAGAGTCGATGCCACCTGGTTTGATGAGATGTGTGGAATAAGGGAAGGGAAGAATCAGAAGAGCTCCTAGGTTTATGGCTTGAACGAATGTGGTAAAGTTGATGTTGGTCAGGAGATGCAGGTCACAGGTCACAGGGCAGAAGGGGGGGTGTTGCTCATGGCAGTTTGGGGCAGGTTGAGTTTGAGGTATTTGGGGGATATCCAAGAGCTGCTGTCTAGTAATTAGTTTGATATGTGACTCTGAAACCTTAATGAGCGGTTTTGCCTCGAGATTTAGATTTGAGAATCCTCACTATATAATTGGAAACTGAAACTCCACTGGTAGATAATGTTATCTTGCTACCACATCTAGAATGAGAAGAAAGAGCAAAGGAGACTGAGAACAAGTTATCAGAGGGATAGGAGGAAAAAAACAGAAGAGTGCAGTTTTACACACACACACACACACACACACACACACACACGACAGAGTAACAAGTGTCAACAGCTGCTGAGATCCACAAGAATTTTCTATCTCTAAATATAGTCATGTATTCTTCCTAAAGTTTGGTCTTAACAACAATAACTTTTCAGGGAAGTCCCAAGATAGTTTGTGGACTTACCCTATCCCAGAGTTGACTTTAAGAGATCAATTTATGACTACACTGGAGCATTGGGGTGACCTGTGGAGAATTTGTCTCACAATTTCTGCAGTCCCCTAAGAGTATCTGTCCTGGTAGAAAGCGTCATTTCTGGCTTCACCAAGTTTGTCACTCACACCTCCATGGTCCCAGTGGTAGGGGTTCAATCAACTTGCCCTGCAGTGCCAAATAAGAGTTAACAGAGAGCTACCAGACGATGCTGTAGAGAAAGGTAAGGAAAGTGTCCTGTTAACATCATACACCGAGATCAATGCTATGCTGTGCAGGGGCAATGGGAGGCCCCATCGCCCAGAGGTGAAACACTGGAGAAGGATTCCTGCTGTCTTCATGGTTATCCCAAGAGACTCATGTGTTCCATAAATTTGGATCAGCACCGTCTAACAGTCATACCTGCTTTCGATGTTGTTGCCTGCTCTCTCCCTGCTTTTGTTTCCCTAGCATCAACTCCTGCCCAGTTTACTTTCCTAGAGCGCTGTCTGCCTCTATGCTCATCCCTTTAGTACCTCCTGAGGCACAGAATGCAATGGCGCATTTAAAAATTTAGCCAGACATGATCGGGACACCACATCAATTTTAGAAGACAACAAAAGTCAACTGAGAATTGCTCTGGGTCCTAGTTCAGGATGTACCAAGACCTGTGGCCTCTAAAAGGACACTTTCCCTGAGGACTATACCAGCATTGCTAGCTCTGAACTCCTCCAAAGAAAAGTGGAGCTGAGAAAGTGTCCCTCTGCTTCCTTAACCCCTTCCAAGGCCCCATGTGTTCTCAAACGTGTACCATTTATACTCTGTGAGACCAGTCAGCTTCTCACCAACCAAGCCACACATGTCACTGTTCAAATAAGGACCTTGACACATCGCTGCTTCAATTATTTAAAGAAACAAAGAACAAAAACCTCTGGTTCTCATTTGTTACCACTCTGCTACAAATTGCTCAAATTACGGAGGTGGACATGTAGGGAATCTTCACATAATTCTGTCTCAGTGAGGTGAGTAAGACAGTGGCTCCCACAACACGAGAAATAGACAACAGGGTAATGAAGAACGTGAGCTCCTAGGGAATAGGAAGTAGAGACCTTGATCTCCTATAAATATTTCCAAAGTAATAAAAGAGAGAGCGAAAGAGAAATACAAAATGACAATGTATGTCAAAACATTGTCACTCAAAGTGTATGTTTTAAAAGGTTAAGAGGAAGAAAAGGGCAGGCCCTGTATATAGAAATTTTCAGTTGTGTTTTCAAATCACTCACGGGATTGAGGTGCTGAAAGGACTTTAGGCTGGGGATTTATGCATAATCGGATCATTCAAAAACATATAAATGGCTGCCAGAGCAAAGTACAATGTTCACTTTTGAAATCACAAAAAAAGCTTTGTTTTAAGTAGGCTGAATTGACTAAAGTTTAGTTTCAGTGAAGCATGTTTTTGCTTTGGGTGTCGTTATTTAGTTTGGCATCCTTGCCAAGGAAACCTTTTTCTTACTTTGACTGTTGTTTTTCTTCTGCTGCTACAACTGTGAAAGTTGAGGCAAGATCCTGATGCTACACATTTAAATGAGAACTGGTTCCTTGTTTACCTTTGATTCTGATGAAGGGAGTGGGGGAGCATGGGGTCTTGATGGCTTGCCAGGACTTGTAAAGCTGATAGATGTGTGCCTTGTCTCTTGAATAATCTGGAAAATCAAGTTTAGCTGGTTTGATCAAAGGGTTTGCAAGTCAGTTGAGAACACTTGCATGCAATAACTATAGGTACTGTATACATCGACCAGCCAAAGGCCAAAAAGCTAATAGCTTTGCCAGAGATAAAGGATTATGTATGTTACGCTTGTGAATACCAAAGGAAAGAATTCTCCATTTTTATATTGATGGCCAAGGTTTGTACTGGTTAGATATTCAGACAAACAAAATGCTCTAAGTTTTAGGGACTTAAGGCATGACAACAAAACTTTTAAAATCCTGCTGCTATCTGCCCATTTAAATCCGGTGTGGAGTGAGGGAATAAAGTACACACTTCCCACTGACAGTTGATCAGGAGAGAGGAGAGTAGTGTGACATAGTTGCTAGTGGAGGTCTCCTATTTTTGGGGTCCTTTTTCATCCAAAGCTTCTAGCCGCAACACCTGTAGAGACAAGACAACTTTGATGGAGACCATATAGAAAGGGCCTGGCACGCATTCTTTTTCGGACATCCTCCTTTTGGGCAAGTTGGTCACGTGGGAAAAAATTGATTTCTCTGCCAAGAAATGATTCCCTGGATCAGGAAACTATATATCATGACGTGAGAAATTAGAGACACTAAAGTCAACAAAGATTCATCAGATCATCTGCGTCTGGTCCTTCCCATGAATTACAAATCTGACTGGGGCTCATAGATTTGTTGCAACTCCTATGCTTTTATTTTGATTTAATGCACTTAAAATACAGCATCTCTCTTGGCAAAATTATGGACAACTAATGGACTCTACCTTCAGCTGGTTTTCCCATTTTTTAAGATAATATTAAATAATACCCTAAACAGTGAGCCCCATCAATGCCCTAAAGTGAGTAAAGAATATTGTAGATACCTGCAAGGGACAGTCACTTTAACTGGTTATGGTTTCCTAATGTAGACACTGTTTTAGTTACTACTACGCAACCCCACAAAACAACTGTTGAGGAAAGCTTTAAACACACACACATTTGGCACACTGACCTGGCATTAAACTAAATTACAGGTACAGTGGTGACATATGTAAACGAATCTGCCAGTACAAGTTACCGAATGTTATGTGCCGTGCACAATAATAGGCAATGCATTATTCAAGTTTTGTACTAATTAAAGAACTACTTTGTTGCTAAGAATCAGTGTATTAAAAACATACGTTCTTATTAACTGCGTTCCCAAGAGTTAGAAAGATGAGAGGTGGATCTCAGGTTTCAGGGACCTATTATTAGGTTCTCAAAGTATTTTCTTAATCGCATGCATTTTTTAAGAGAAAGCTCTGAGTCCACATCACATAAACAAGGTCTGATGGTGGGGTTTTAAATGGCTATCTTGGGGTTTTCTTCTTTCCGCGTTGTTTTTTCCTTCTCACTCCACCAAATTTCACTTCTTGGAATCAGGACCTGAACCAAAGTTAAACATCATAAAGAAATTTGCTCAGTAAAACAGGACTTTTATTGACTGAAAAGCATTTTTACAGTGGAATCTGCATTTTTTGTAAGTCCTTGTGGAAAATCCCATCTGATTGAGGGGTACTTAAAGACTTAAATACACACATTGCCCAGGAAGCTTTCATAAGTTGAAGGGACAGAGGGGAAAAAATTGGTATGTCTGACCCCCCAGCCTGTTGTCATCAAAAGAACAAAAAGACTGCTTTTATAGACCGCCCTGCAACTTCGTCTCATCATCCCGCCCAGCCCCTAGATCTTTGGGCCTCTTTTCTGCCCAAACAATGAAACACTGACAGACCAGAACAGCTCTCCCATTTCCACTCTCAGGACGCTTTTCCAGATTGTCTGCCTCCCCACCATTTTTGCTCATAGCCTTTCCATCTTCTCAGTCCTTCCCAGCTTTTGTACCCTCAGCCAAGGTTGGTCTCTTCAACACAATTTTTTATTTCTCAAGACTCATTGAACAACTTCATCAGAGATTCCAAATGAGCCCACGGTACCACAGGGCCCTTCCCTTTCTCTCAACCCCAAATAGCTGAGACACACACACACACACACACACACACACACACACCCCACTGTCCATTTCCCTAATAGCACATTATCCCCTTAATCCATAGCTCTGGACCTTCCCTTTCTCTTGTGTTCTGGTTCATGCACGCGAGTGATTTGCCTAAATGAGAGGGGATTCAATGTCGCTCTTTCTCATTTGCACCTTGATAGGCTTTCTTGAGTGGGTGAGAATGAGGTGAAATTACAGTTAATTTGCCTGAAATTGCATACTCCCATGATAGCATAGAACACATGAATATTCTCAATCATGTATGCACAGTGGAAACATTTTGAGAGCCATTGCTGAGGCATGCTGTGCTGGTCTATTTTTACTAAATTTGCTCTATATTTGAAATTCTGCGTTCTTTCTTAAGGCAGTTTTCCTGGTCTTCTGTTTGAAGGTTCTCCTTGGTTCCTTTGAGGCTGCATGATAGTGTTCAAATGGTCTCTAATCTCCTTCGTGCTAAAACCAAAGAAAACCAAACAATCCCACCAGTCAACGCCATCACTCTATTTTCAGTGAATCCCTTTCTTCTCTTGCTCACCTCAATTTCCTCTCTTCTTTTGAACCCTTCCAATCTCCATCCTATTCCACCATTTTTGAAACTACTTAGAGATTGCTAACAGTCTCAAATCAGTTCTCTATTTTTTCTCTGTGCTCTTTTCTGCTGTCTTCATGGTTATCCCAAGAGACTCATGTGTTCCATAAATATGGATCAGCACCGTCTAACAGTCATACCTGCTTTCGATGCTATTGCCTGCTCTCTCCCTGCTTTTGTTTCCCTAGCATCAACTCCTGCCCAGTGTTCTTTCCTAGAGCGCTGTCTGCCTCTAAGCTCATCCCTTTGGTATCTTTTTCCCTGAGTGCTCCTCCTCCCTCTGTTCCTGATCTTATTCCCACCTTCTTGAACTTTGTCAAGAATTTTTCATTCCCAAGTCACGTTTTTGTTTTTTTTATTTTACTCTATTTTTTTTTAAATTAAAGTTTATTGCGGTGACAATGGTTAGTAAAGCTACATAGGTTTCAACCAAGTCACATTTGTTTTTCACTCTCTCTTACCCTCATTTCCTCACTTGCAGATCTGCTATATGTATCCCTTTACCCCAAAACTGTCCTCTCTCCTCTTATGGGGAATCCAACATGGAAAAAGACATTTTAACTCCAGAGCTCTCAACACTTGAAACAGCAAATGACAAAGCCAAGACACAACTTCTTTTTCTCTTTAGAAAAGTCCTTTCTGAACGGCTTCCCTGATACAGTTGGCAGCAAAACAAATTCTCTATTTTTTTTCTTTAAATTGTAACTTTAAGTAAATTCTAAGGCTTCACAATTTTTTTTTTCCATAGACTCACCAACTGTGTCTTCCAGAGCATCATTTTATAGATCTGCCCTTTTCCTGAGCTGACTTAGTTATTTGGCATTGGGTGAAGGACCAACACATACTTGGGTTTATTCTTATAACAGGATTTATTCAATCGTGAATTGACTTACATTTGAAAGCTAATTGTTGATTTTCACAGAAGCAGCATCCTTCTCACAATAATTATAACCTATAGCTCCCCAAGTAGTTTATTCCCTAATTAGGTATTTAATTATCTTATTAAAATACTGACACCTGCAATTTTTCAGAAAATATTTTCTTTATTTTATATTAATAATACTTTCTATTATCGGGGTTTAAGTTCCTCCAATAAAAACCTTGAGCCTACCACCAAATGACATACTTTATTTTTGGTCAGACATACCTAGTTCATCAAGATGTAAGTCCACAGCTAGGAGTAAATTTAAAAAATAACATATGAATCTCTTAAAGACTTCTGAAACTCAACATGTACTAAACTGGTCATCTTTTCCCCCTACATTTTATCTAATTCTATGGCCGTTTCTATGCAAATTCTCCCCAAATCTTTCCCTTAAGCCCTATGTTCTTCCTGAGCCATAGATGGGCATTCCAGCTGCCTGATGCCCACCTCCACCTAAAACTACCCTTGCAAACAGGATCCAAAAATGAAGCCTATTTCCGAATCTGTTGCGTATATGGATTGCAGCCTACAAGAACTGCAAGCACGGTTTGATCAAATGCTATGGAGCTACCAAGGATGGAGGTACATATGCCATCTGGGATGGTAGAGGAAGGCTTCACCTGGAGATGTTTACTGGAGATGATTTTTGAAGGGTGAGCAGATAATCCCCAGGAGACAATTTCAGGCACCAAAAAAGAATATGATTAAGGCAGAATCACAAGTCCCAATAGACCCCCGCTCACTTCCTTTCCCATTGTCAATACTCAAGTTCTGGTCTCCATTGAGGCTTCACTGAACTTCAGACTGGTCTTCTCAGCTCCAGTATCTTCTGTCTCCCATACATCCCCCACATAGATTCGTCTCTAACCATTCTTTACCAAGATTCTGTGGTCCAACCAAACTTAAATACTCTCCATCATATTGCTTCTGTACTTGGAAAGCCCTTTATTCCCTATCTGCCTATAGAAGTTCTACTCACCATTCACCTCTATGAAGCCTTCCTGAATCCTCCAGGCAAAATTAATGGTACATTGTTTTATGCTATCATATCATACAGCATTTGTCACAGCCATACCTATGTTAGACTTAGTTGTGTACTTGCCCATTTCCCCCAGCAGACTATAAACTCCTTGAGAATAGGGACTATATCTTACTTTCTGTGCCTCTGTGGTGGTGCTCAACACAGTGCTTCCTTGTGACAGATTCTTCATTATTACCTACTGAATTGAATTGAAAAATGGTTACTGAGTGTAAAAAGTGCACATAATTTTATCTACATAATTATAGCTAAGCTGATACAGGTGGGTACTATGCAATTCTTTTTACTTCCAAGTCTCAACTTGCTGTTGAATCTTTTATAGATTTCCTGACACATTATTTTTTATATTACTAAGATTTAGTAGTATAAAAATATGATCTAACAATTTGACTTACTGTAAAAGTAGTTCCTTCTTTTTGTAATCTGTATACAGTACAGGTTATTGTTGTACATTAGTCTTCCATCTTAGCAAGTAAATCAATTTCAGTTTTAGGGTTAGGTTTTTTCTTTTGCTTCTTGATGTCAGGCCTCTAAATTCAACAGAAACAATTTTAGTCCTACGTAAGTTGTTAAAAATTACACTGTAGATGAATCTTATGCTGCAGTTATTTTATGGCCCACACTAAAATAAATTTTCAATAGTCTCTGCATACAAACTGAATGATTTGGTACAGGTGGTCATATCTTGCACTAAATCTTCCACAACTTAAACCTTTTCTGCAATGAATAAAGCCATAACAAATATATATATATATATATTTCTATGAGGCTGCAACTGATTGGAATTAAATAAAATATTAGGGAAGTTTGATTTGGCCCATTTCCATGGTGGAGCTGGTGGTGACCTAGACTTCTCAGCTCTCCATTAGAGGGCATCTTTATGGGTTAGGGCCACTTGAGTCAATGAAACACTTTCAGTCACTGATTCTCTGACTTTAGGCTGACAGGTAAATCCTATGTTCTCCTTAGGCCACTTAGATCACAATTTCACTTAGATAACTGTATGATTATGTGAAGACCTGAAGTTGATATTTATCTTCATGTTTTATTTTATAGTAAATGCCTTTTGTATTTCACAACAAATCATATGCAACTAATTTCAAACAGGAATCTAAACTATTAACACATTTTTTGCGGGAAACGAGTAAACTCGCCATATCGCTTTTTATACCAAAGCGCGGGAGACGAGAATAACACATATTTTGCACCTCTTTTTAAACTAAAACACTGAAAGTTTCATAGAAAAATATCAAATAGATCGAAAGATATGAATATTTTACAGAAAGTCTAATTTTGGCGAGAAAATGTCAAAAAAGCCCCGCGTTACGACGCGATTTGGCGGGAAAATGCCCGCTTACAAATTAATAAGCAAGTCTTCCTTAACTATATATTGATTAAAATATGGCCTTTAATTTACAAGTCCTTTCTCTGTTTCAAAGATTTAAAAGTGTCCTTTTAACTACTGAATTATACCAAAAACTAATGATCAAAATGTCTGGCAAATTAACCTGAGAAAATAATAGATTCAAGTGAAGAATTAATTATGTTACAGGCTTTTAGACTACAATTCGTATGTTTCAGTCACAAATTTTATTGATTTTAATCAAATATATAGGTCTCTCGTAATCCAATCTTATATATCTGACAAAATTCTTAGTCCATTCCACTTGAAATGTCAAATTTTTTCATGTACCAATCAAAGTAAATTTGTCATTAAAAACAAGTCTCTTCAGTTGTAAATAGAAGGCATCTTCCAGGTTTCAACAATGTATTCAATTTGAAAAGTTTATCTTTTTGGTAAAATTAAATGCTACCAGTGTCTTACAAAGCATTGCTTCTAATACACGTGTCTCCTGGAGCTACTTTTACCAGAAATTCTGAAATAGTGTCCACTGTGATTGTTTCCTAAGTCCTTGTTGAGAATGCATAGGAGAGAAATTCTATAGCTCAAAATGAAAGCAACTTTTGGCCTTTGAAAGACATGCTTCATTTATCTGAGAAATATGTTATTTCCTGTTCTGCGCATAGTAAGATTAATTGAAAGTATAAGACTAGGCCCTTGGCCTCAAAAAAGTCATTATAATCACATAAAATGAAGGGCAACAGACCACAATAACTATAGGAGTTCAGGATGAGGAATGGAGAAGTTGAGCAGAAAGAAGGTTATTTTACCTTCTTGGTGAATGTCAAGGAGGCATAAAAAAAGAAATGCATCGCTGATCTTGATGTGTTCAAGAATCGAAGAAAAGTTCCGTTGAACAGCAGTAGGGAATTTCTGTTGAGGAGCAGTAGTGATGGGGCAGATTTGAGTGTGGGAAGTAGGACAAGGGATGAGAATAGCAGACTGCACAGCGGTGGAAAAACCACTACTAGCTTTGCAAGTGGTAGAAGTTGGTTTGAGTGTGTCCTCTGCACTTCCCACTGAGCTCAGTGCCTGGGTCTGGGCTAAGATTTCAAGCAAAGGATTTGAACTCTGTGAACATCCATTTATGAGATTCAGCACTTATAAGCCATAAAGCACTTTAAAAATGCAAGATGATAAAATTAATAACAATGTTATTAATGATCGTATTAAAACATTCTCCTGTTTAAAATCCTTCAGGGACTTCCCTTTGCACTTAGAATAATATCTAAATTTATCATGATCTGGGACCTGCCCACTCTTTAGCATCAGTTATCTCTGTTGCTCACTTTTCTTCAGCCATAGTAGCCTCCTTCCCTATGACCCAAATGTTCCAAGCTCAACTGGGTCATCTGAACTTTCTGTTTCCTCTGCTAATCTCTCTCTCTCTTCCTGTCTCTGTCTGTCTTTCCCTCTCGCTCCCCTCATCCCATTCCTACCCCCACATCAATTCAAAAATCTTCAGATCTCGACCCTAACATCTCATAAAGGCCGTCTTTATCCACTTTATCTAAAGTGAGATGCCCGTGATTCTCTGAATCCTACATCCTCTTTGGTTTCTTCTCAGCACTTACTACAATCTGAAATGACTTTGCTTAGTTATTTGTTCCTCTGTTGTCTATCTACTCCTGCATCCATTTTTTAAAACTCTACTGCATCATGCTCATCCCCATTGAATAACAAATCAAAACCTTGACTCTATATCTCTCTTCAGTTGTTTTTACTGCAAAACTCATTGAAAGGTTTTCTGTGCCAGCTAGCTCTATTTTCTGCTCTCCCAGTCTCTCTTGAACTTACTCCAATGAGGCCTTCATCCCCACCCACCACTCCATGAAACTGCTCTTGTCAATGTCACTAATGACCCCGCATTGCCAAATCCAAAGGACAATTCTCAGTTCTCATCTTTGTTTGATCAATAGCATCTGACAATGTCGTTCATTGCCTCCTCCATAATATGTTTTCTTTCCTTGGCCTCTGGGACTCCATTTTCTCTTAGTTCTCTACAACCTCACAGCCTACTCTGTCTCCTTTGTTAGGTCCTCATCTTCATGGAGGTCAAGAAGTCAGACTTAACCTTCAGACTGCTCCTCTATCTACACTCACTCCCTAGGTCACCTTATTGAGCCCTATGGCTTTCACACCATCTGTGTGCTTTGCTTCTAGTTGTCAGCGCCCCTTTCCATAAGAAGTATTTATTTGTGGGTGACAGAAGGGCCCTGTCACCCGTGACATAGTTGTTTCTGCACCTAATATTATTTGGCAAAGCCACCTGATTAGTTAGGCAGTCAATAGTGTGGCGCCCCATCCTTATAGAAACATAGATTTTTAAAAATGTAATGAAGACCTCAGTGAGCACTTGGGCTATTGTTTTACATTTAAAAAAAACTTGATACGGAGAAATCAAATGACTTGTCATAAGCCATACAGTCATACAGAGCTAGGACTAGAATCCAAGTTTCTGACTTCAGAATCCTAAAGCAATGTTCTTTCTGATATCTGGTAGCCTGAATTCTTGCATGAAAGAATTGCTTAAACATCAAATATCACAGAACTTCAAATTAGAGACTTTAATCATCATTGTTTCGATTCTATCCCTTTGTCAATGGGGAAACTGTTGTGTAGGGCCCCGCTGCCATTTAAGGCAGAGGCAATATATTCTACTTCCAGTTATGGATTTGGACCTTCAGGCAAAAAGACTGATTAGATGACAGGTTTCTTGAAATGCAGTCCGTGCTTTTAAACCACTATTGATTTAAATTCTACCTTCTCTTTTATTTGTCTTTCTTCATTATGCCAGGGTATTACTCTCTTCTCATTCATTATTAGTAAGGGTTATTTCACCTGCTATTCTTTCAAAGCCTCACCATTCTGAAATGTCACATGTAATAGTATTTATTTTGGCTTGAGAGAAGTTTTCCCCTTCACAATGACCTGTTCCACTCTACAACATTTTGTTTAGTTGGCTGGGTTGTCAACTTAGGATGTCTGGTGATAAAATGCTGACATATTGCCTGTTTATATTCTGTCATGCCATTTTCTAATTGGATGGTTTGAAAATAACAGCTTATTATGCCCTGGATCATTTCCATTGTCTGTTTCAATGTTCTTTCGGACCAATCCACTAGTTGTTGACTGATATTAAAACACTCTAACTGTTGTATCCTGTGTTTTTTTTTTCTTTTTAATTTGTCATCGTTCCACTTGATCAGGAAATGTCAATTTTGAATTTACCACCACCCTCGTTAACTTATTTGAAAGTTCTGTGATGAGGTACCAGTGTCTCATGAGTTATATTGGATTATTATAGTTCTGTAGTTGACCATGCTTTCGCTCACTCCACAATATTGGACATGATGTGTGTTATTCTTTTACTGCTCTAAAGCTGGTCAAAATACCAGGATTCTTGCCTAGAACGTCCCTCCTTTTCCTTTTATTGGTTCCTGTTTTCTCAGTTCCCAAATTGGAGATAATTTCAAATTTCAGTTTCAAATTTTCTTTCTCCAAGGCCAGTGCAAATCCCAGTTTAAAATACCTGTTTTGATATCAATCATGTTTTCCTTCCTTCTTATCCAATATGTAAGTTCTTTGCCTTCTATCATATTCCTGCTATAGGAACTTACTTCTTTGTTAATCCCTGCCTGTCCAGCATGTTTTGTTTTCCCTATTGAATTGTTCTGTCTCTTCTTCCTTCCAAAAGGCATCTAGAAAACCCATCTGCCTTCCCGCTGCTGACAATTCATTTCTTCTGATTGTCAAACTTCTCACCTGCTGCCTTGGACCCCTCCTGCCACCATCTTTTCTCACCCTGGTCTCTCTCCAATGCACCATGTCTCTGGAACAGCCTATTCAAAGATTAATAATGACCTCCTTATCAATAAATCCAGTGGCTTTGGCATTATTTAGATGGTTTCGTAGTCTCTACAGATTAGATCCTGTATCACAGGCTGGAAAGTCCCTTCTCTGTAGTGTACTTTTGCTACATTCCTTGGTTTCTCTTTCTGCCCTGCCAATACGGTGCCTGCCTGCTTTTCAGGCTCCTCTATCCTCTCTCAGTCCTCTAATTATGAGATTCTCCCAGATGTATCGTCTGCTTTCTGAGCCTCTCTAACTATACCTCAGCAATTCCATTTTACATCCTAACTGAAAACAATGTATCTAAAACCAAACCCCACTCCATCCTCTGAAAACTGGCTGCCCATTCACACTTCTCTGTTAATAGGATCTCCGTTTGGTAAATCAGAGGATCTCAAAATTTCAGAATGACATGTAGAGTTCCTCTTCTTACCTTTACCCCTTTACCAGTATTCAATCAGTAATGAAGTCCTATTTTTCTTCTGCATAAAAATCTGTTAAATCTAAGCCCCTGTTGTTGTTATCTCTATTATCACACTATAATTTGGACATTTAATTACTCATGATAGATTTAATACAATAGCTTTCTAAGCACTGTCCTTGCCTGTAACTCCATCCCCCTTCCCAATCTGTCTTTTATGTTTTTATCCTATGATGCTTTCTTATTGCAGTTTTTTTTATTATGTCACTGTCCACATCAAAAACCATCCCTGTTTACTTATGGACACTCATAGCTCACATTCCTTAGTTTGTCATTTACTAAACAGCACTTTAAGCATTTTACTTGTTGGTGGGTCTTGTAATGTTGTCTTTATTGCTATTCCACCCTAATCAATCAAATAATGTACATTAATGTATTTTGTCTCATCAACCACATTGTAAGGAAAATAACTTTTTTTATATGTTTTTGGACCCACCTCTTAACTTCTACCCACTCCAACTCAATAATTTCCTCACAGCACATGATTATTGCATAGGTCAAGCTATGACTTTGTTTAATGCCTACTGTACGTATAGCAGTGTATGTTTTTTTCCTTTAAAGTTTTATTATTATCTTTGTGGTTTAGTCACCGGCATTTATGTATGTCAACGGGCATTTATGGTAAGTAATCTAGCTTTTGATGATGTTTGTATTTCTTTCTTTTTTTTTTTTTTTTTTGAGCTTTGTTGAGGTATACCAGACAATGAATAGGGTTCCAGAAATTGTATATATTTAAGGTGTGCAATGTGATGTTTTGATATATGAATAATTGTGAAATGATTACCACAATCAAGCTAATTAACATATCCATCACCTCACGTAGTTACGTTTGTGTGTGTGTGTTTGGTAAGAACACTTATGATCAACTCTCTTGGTAAATCTCAAGTATACAATACAGTATTATTAACTATATCCACTATGCTATACAGTAGATCTCCAGAACTTATTCAGTCCACATAACAAGATCTTCATACTCTTTGACCAGTATTTCCCCATTTCCCCCAGCAGTGTATGTTCTTCATAATTGATATGACTCCTTCATTTGTGTTCTAGTGACTCAAGAGAGTGTAAATTAGGAACTGTAAGTACTTCCTAAAAAGAACACAGGTGGAAAATATCCAAATTATATGCAATTCCACACCAACCATTACCAAATCTGATTAAATATCCTATACATTTTATAATTGAAAAAGTATTACTACTACTGTATCTTTCACCTTCAATCTCCTCTTTTATTTCCTAATGTGAAAGTAACCAATGAGATTAACTCTATTATAAGCATTACAAACTTAGTGGAGCTAAAAGTAATTATAGTCGACATTCATAGTATCAAACAGAAGAATTAAAATGAATATACAATATTTTATCTCTCTTAATTTTCCGCTTGTTGGTTTTAATAAAATTTGGTATTTCAGTGGGAAGATCTCCTGAAAAGCAAGTCTGAATGTTGATAAAGCAAGGTTATGAAGGTTCATGGAAAAGCAGCTCTGTCTGGGGCCTAGAGAGTCTCCACACTGAACTGAATATCCCTGGTAAATACCGCAAAAAAAGAGTGTTTCTTTTCTTTCCAGCCTTATTCGTACAACAGACAAATGCAGTCATATTTATTTAAAGTGTACATGATGATTTGATGTACATATACATGGTGAAATTATTACCACAATCACGTTAATTAATACATCTATCACCTCACATAGTTACCTTTTATTTTTTTGTAGTGAGAATGCTGAAGTTCTACTTTCTTAGAAGATTTCAAGTGTACAGTACAGTATTACTAACTATAGTCGCCATGCTGTACATTACATCCTCAGAAGTTATTCATCTGACAGCTAAAAAATTATACCTTTTACCAACATCTCCCCATTCCCCCACCCCTCAGCTATGGGCAACCACCATTGTACTCTGTTTCTATGACTTCAGCTTTTTTTTTCCAGATTCCTCATATAAGTTTACTATACAGTATTTGTCTTTCTATGTCTGGCTTAGTTCGTTTAGCATAATGCCCTCCAGGTTCATCTATGATGTCATGGATTTTCAAATGGCAGGATTTCCTCTTTTCTTATGGCTAAAAAATATTCCATTGTATATCACTTTTTTTTTTTTATCCATTCATCCATCAATGGACACTTAGGTTCTTTCCATGTCTTGGCTATTGTGAATAATGGTGCAATGAACGTAGGGGTGCAGATAGCTCTTGCAGATAGTGATTTTGTTTCCTTCAGATATATGTCCAGAAGTGGGATTACTGGATCATATGGTAATTCTATTTTAAAATTTTTGAGGAACCTCTGTACTGTGTTTCATGGTGGCTGTACCAATTTATAGTCTCACCAACACAACTCCCGTTTCTCCATATCCTCCCAACAGTTGTCTCCTGTCTTTTTTTTTTTTTTTTAAGATTTTATTGGGGAGGCCAAACAGGACTTTATTGGGGAACAGTGTGTACTTCCAGGACTTTTTTCCAAGTCAAGTTGTTGTCCTTTCAGTCTTAGTTATGGAGGGCGCAGCTCAGCTCCGGGTCCAGTTGCCGTTGCTAGTTGCAAATTATTTAGGTTTTTTGCTATTTGCGTAGCCCACCATCCCCTGAGGGAGTCGAACTGGCAACCTTGTGGTTGAGAGCCCACTGGCCCATGTGGGAATTGAACCGGCAGCCTTCGGAGTTAGGAGCACAGAGCTCCAACTGTCTGAGCCACCAGGCCAACCCTCTCTTATCTTTTTGATAGTAGCCATCTTAACAGGTGTGAAATCATATCTCATTGTGGTTTTAATTTGCATTTACCTTGTGATGGTTAATGTTAAGCATGTTGGCCATTTTGTATTTTTTCTTTGGAAAAGTATCTATTCAGCTCCCTTGCCCATTTTTTAAATCAAATTATTTAGGTTTTTTGCTATTTAGTTATATGAGTTCCTTATCTATTTTGGATAGTAACCCCTTATCTGATATATGGTTTGCAAATATTTTCTCCCATTCCCTAGGGTTCCCCTTCATTCTGTTCACTGTTTCTTTTGTACAGAATCTTTTTATTTTGATGTAGACCCACTTGTTTATTTTTGCTTTTTTTACCTTTGCTTTTGGTGTCAAATATCTGTGTTCTTTTGTAGCTCGCTTAGCTTCCTTCAAACAATTATTTTGAATTCATTGTCTGGCAATTATGAGGTTCAAATTCTTTGAAGTCAGGTATTGAAAAGTTATTGGGTTCCTTTAGTGATGTCTTGTTTTCTTGATTTTTTTGTGTGTTTTTTGTAGCTTTCTGTAGATGTCTGGACATTTGTTGGAGCAGTTACCTCTTCCCAATATTATGGATTGATTTTAGTGGTTAAAGACCTTCGCCTGTGAGTGGGTGAGGGAGTGTTGACTGGGTGGGTTGTGGCAGTTCCTGATGTGGGGAAGCACCATTGGCATCATCTCCAAAACTCTCCACCCACCTGGCCTCCCTGCCTCTAGGTTTCCTCCTTCAAATCAAACCTCCACAGAGCCCCAAAAGAGACTATCTAAATATATGTCTGAAAATCTCATTTTCTGGTTGCAAGCCTCCTATGGTTTCCCCACATCTTTCTCCTATGGTTTCCCCACATCTTCCTAAGTTTTCTTAGAATAAAATGTAAACCCTTGAGGTTGGCACACAAAGCACTTTGCCATCTGAATCTTGCTTGTGTGTCCAGCCCCATCCCTCCACACGTAAATCCTTCCTCCTCATGCTTTGGCTTTTAATGTTTAGGAGAGTACCATGTCTTTTTATGCCATAGCTTTTTATGATGCCATGGTTGGAGTCAAAATGCAACACTATGTGCAAACTGCAAGGCTCAGTCAAATGTCAGAGTACGTAAGAGTTTTCGTACATTGATGAATGAACATCCAATACGTGGTGCTGCTTGCTAAAGCTGCAGTTATCTGAGTCTAATATTCCCCATGAACCTTATTCCCCTCTATAAATTTTTTCCTTAGAAAAGAAAGACAACTGGTTCATAACAAAGAGGTTAGCATGAAATCAACAAGGCTCTCTATGGATTTTCCCATCTCTACAGGACAGAGAACAAATTCCTACTGTTTGTCAGGTTTCTGTGAATTTATAAAAACAAGTTTCCCAGACATTAAGACACAAAACTCAGATGTAGTAGTAGAAAAAAAAATCATAGTACACAAGGCATCCAATTCTCCTGGAAAACACTGTGCTTATTAAAGGCATAAACACCAGGTACAGAAAGTTCAGTAATCCTTTTGCTAAGGGCAATCATAGTTTTTACATTACCAAATCAAATGGGTGTTCTCTATTTCAGGGCTGAAAGGAAAGTGCCTGTTTGGAGAGGAAGCAAAGTGTAACCAAGTCGAACACTTGCATGTGAATGGAGTGTGAGTCCTTTTTCGTTCTTGGTAGCCTTCATCCAAATGTAATTACAACAGAGCCAGCTTTTGCTTTTACTTCTCCCAGATCTCATTATCTTTACCGTTGGTTGGTTGATATTCTGGCATAATCCCAGAAACCCATCAGCTCACTTAATCCTTGGTTACTTTGGCTATTCCTGTGTGTCCCAAAGGAAAGTCAGGATTCTGCACCCAACCTAGCACCATGGTGAGCCTTTACCACAGAAATCCCACACCCGTTAACAGCCACTGCCCATTCTTCCTCCATCCCCAACCGTAAGCTTTAAAAACAAAAACAATGGCATGTAGAAACTAAGAAAAGTAATGTGGGGGAACAAATAATAGAAAGTAAAGGTAGAAACAGCAACTGCCAGGGAGGGGTAGGAAAACACAAGCAAAGCAAAGCCATATGTGGATGGAGAGAAATAAGTTGTTCATTCCCAATCAATATTTCAGCCAGCATCCTCGCGATGCTAGCACTAGTGTGGGCTCACTTCCCTAACTGATAGTCCTATTCTTGTAAAGAGGGGAAACACAGAGATAATACTTAAAGACTAAAACGTCATGACCTCTTTAAACACAACTGGCCAGAATATGATAGAAATGAAGCTAAATTACCGGACTGTCGACCACAACTCTGTTGATGAAAGCTACACAACATTGCATAACTCAGGAAGTTGCTGAGATTGGCAAAATTTACGGGTGGAGAATTTTTTTCTACAGCTCAAAAAGAGTCTCCATTCCTGATTTTTTGGGGATGTTAAAATGAATTATACAACCCTTTCCATCATATTGTCAGGAATATGCACAATTCAAATAGCTGAGAAGACTTCTTATTGTTACACCATCTTCTCCCACATCTGATTCAATAATTTAAGAAAGGTCACTCTGGGACAAAGGGTCATAGAATACTGTTCCGGCACCTTGACCTTCCACCTTCACATGTTTAGGGAACACGTTGAAGTTCATGTTAGCCCGCCCAAGTTGAAAGCTATGACTCAAACTCTGCCAGCTGCAATCAAACTCGCCTTCATTTAAACTTTTGCACCTTTCAAGACCACAAAAGTCTATCTCTTTGGAGATAAGACAACATAAAACAGAAAAAAATTTCCCATGAACCCAACTTTCTCAAGTTTTGAGATAATTGCCACTGGTTCAAAAGGAAGAGAAGTTTATGAGTAGCTGGACAAATCTGCACAATACTGTAGAAATGCATGCAGGAGACCAATGGTTACAAGGGGCTCCCTTAAAAACTGTGTTGCTAGGTGGTTGATAAATAAAAACAAACAAGGTTAACTGCAGAGAATCCGAGTCTGAACATGACTTCTTGGACAGGGAAATCAAGAAAATGCCAGTTAGTGAGGTAAGAAGAATGAGATTAAACATGCAAAGCTTACTTGCATTTTTTTTTTAAAGAAGTAATTACACAAAGACAGGTGCAGTGAGAAGTCACTGGTGTATATAATGGGAGACTAGGAAGATGAGAGGAAGTTTGTTTTCAAGGTGGAGTTAAAAGGGAAGGGTTGAATTAGTGACACAACTGACCATGTATTTGTTCCTCTGCAGTTCGTTCTGTGGAGTAGCCTTAGGCCCTTGGTACACAAACCAGTTCTTTGTAGAAAAACTGTACATTAGAGACTGAACCAGATTTCTCACAGCTTCTTACCAGGTGCCAGGACAATAGCTCTGTGAATAAACAAAAGGTTGCTTGGGTTACTCCATGCAAACTGGAAGATTCACACCAGTGTGCAGTGAGGCTGCTTAGACAGCTCCCCATTGGCTGCAGGGAGAAGCCAATTCCCAAGGCAGTCTGCTATTCAAGACTTTCCCCAGTGACACCCTAACAAGTGTCCAAAGGTAACTACTGCTACTCCCTGATGCAGACAAATTGCCAAACTAGTGGGTTCTCTATCTGTCCAAACTAGTGGGTTCACTATTACCTACCCCAATCTCAAGACACATGCTGCACTTGCCCATTGGAATGCCTTTCTTCCTCCTCTCCATCTTTCCAAATCTAATTTATCCGTAAGAAATTTTTCAAGTCCCACCTCCTTCATGAGAGTTCCAGGCTCGCTACAGCCTAAAGGAATCTCTCTTTCCTCTCATAACCTCTAGTAGATATTGTCTGTGGTTTCAGAGGTAGCATACCTGTTCAGTTAATGTTATTGTGATGTTTTATCTGTCCAACCTGACTATAAACTCCATAAAGACAGGGACTAAGAATCATCATTCATGTTCTTACTCCATGATATAGAGAGACCCTAACACATAATTGGTGTTTAATAAACATTTGTAGATAGAAAAAGACAAGACCCTGTATTAGGGAATTGACAGCTACTGTAACCAATGCAGTGCAGTTGTCTTAGTTTCAGCAGGAGCCAGTCTTTCACACAGGCTTTAAGCTAGGCTGATGATACAGCTCTGCCATCTCCAACAAATGGCGCTCAGTGTTATTTGAATGGCTTCCATCCCAGCCAGTAGAAAGAGAGGAAGAAGTGGAGATCCAGTGCCAGAGACACTCCCTCAGGATGTGAATGAGAAGTTGCACACATAAATTTTGAGCACATTTCTTTGCCTAAAACCTAGCTGCAGAGGGAGCTGGGAACCAGTCTTGAGCTAGGCAGCCACATCCCAGAGGCAACACTGTCACCAGAGAAGAGGGGAGAAGAGGTTGCTGTGGACAAGCAGTACCCTCCGCACGGATACTCTGGGCGCATCAGCACAGCTAGTGAACTTCTCAGTCTAATGACAAAAAGTGTCCTATATGTTGGAATCAGGCTTTCTATGAAATGTCAACCTCTCATCCTCCCCAAGGATGAATCTCAACTGTCCCTGCCCCGATCTCACCGCGGAGTGGCCAAGAACCACATGTTGGGACGATGCACCAGGCAGAAGGAGCTGTCCCTCTCTACACCCTCTTAGTAGAGGAGGGAACTCCTGTCCCCCAACCTTTCCATTGTGAGCCCAAGTGAAAAATGACTCCTGCCCACCAGCTCACATCCCATCTGCCAGCTAATCAAGGGTCTGGGACAAGTGAGGCCTCCCCACGCTGCTGACGCCAAAGACATTGAAAAGCCTGTGCCTTTCACTTCTCTGTATACACTTATGTCACTAGAGCCACACTTGCCTCCTAAGCTTTGTAATCAGTATGACCAGCCCAGAGGTTCCTGCCCACTTACAGGTATTTAGAAGCTATCCATGTAATACTTAATTTTAATTTAATTTGAAAACATTGATTGATCATGTATAATGAGCAAAGCACTATGTATGCAGCTACAGAGATTTTCAAAAGCCACAACTCCTGCCCTGTAGTTGTTTAGAATCCCCAGAAGGTCACAGATATGAGCAACTAACTCTATTACAAAATATAATTGCCAACTCGAACCAGAGCAACAGACAAGTGCTGTGAGACTGGGGCCAAAAGAGTAATCAATTCTAACTAGAGGGCCAGGGAAGACTTCAGAACATGTTTAGATAAAAACGTGGGGGAGGTGGTGCTGACAGGGCCTCGGGGGATGGGATGCATAGAATGTTAACGAGTGACAGAGACAGAAAGTAACATTCCAGGTGGAGAAGCACGAGTGACAGAGGAAGAACGAATGGAGAAGCCTGAGTGAAGCCACTGAGGAGCGAGAGTGACATGGGCAAGGCTGGGAGGTAGGGCACAGAGCAGGAGATTTGGGTGTGAAGAAGGTGTGGCAGGAATGGCTGACCAGGGATTTCTGGGGAGTGCAGCAACGTGACCGTTTCCAGGTAGAAGGAAGAAACTCTGCTGATGGTGGGATGGTGAGGTGGAGAGGCTGAAAGACCAGTAGACACTGAGACTTACTACCATATTGAGCGCTAACGGCCCAAGCACCATGCTAAGTACTTTATTTGCACGCTCGTATTTAAGAGGAAAGCCTTCCTATTATTTCCATGTTACAAGTGGGTAACGACAGAAGTCATATATCAGTATTTGACCCCAATCTGTTCTAACTGCCGCCCTGAGTGCTTTGCCCCGGTGACCACTACACTGTAAACCGGGGCACAGTGGAGGTGGTTCCGGAGAGAGACACGGGAAGGCGGCATGAGGGCAAGCACCATGGAGGTGGGGCACTGAGTGCATGTGCCAGAGAGGGTTCAGAAAAGACTCAGGACTGTGACTTGAAGTCTGAGACTGGAAGTGCGAGAAGGATAATAAACTCTGCTTACCATGCAGTTCTAAGTGGGTTGCAAGGAAAACTACTGGGACCGGAAACCATCAGGGGTGGGGGGGTGGTTAAGAGGAAACAGATACAGAATGGCAAGTCTTGGCATTCATATGTGTTGATATTCTGCACAAGAAAATCAAGCAGCATGTGAACAAACACGGCAAGAAACGAGTGGCTGCCTGGGGGAGCTCTGATCAACTGATTTGGAAGAAAAATACAACTTGATTGACTGGCCTACATTATACTGATAACAGTAAATCCTTTTGGCCAGCAGAACTTGGTTCAACTTTAAAGGTATGCTATGTATTATCACTTTGCATACCAAAATATTCATATATCTTGGGAAAGCATAAAAAATTATGCTTTTCCTTTCAAACAGTGGAATGTAAAATACCCACCAAATCCTCCTGCATGGCGCCGGGGTGAATGTATTCCTTGTTATTTCATTTAAGCTGCTAAATATCTATTAGAGTAAAATTATGGGCTCTTTGCATGTGGAGTTTCCACTTGTAGCTTCCTGAGCACCGAAGCAATAAATGTAATTTGGAGCCCTCTGTTTTGTAAGGCACATCTGCTTCATGCCACTGATTGCCTAGCAAGTAGCCAACAGTCCCTTAGGGAAACTGTTTTCTCTGTGTATTAAACTGGAAGGATTCATAGAAGCAAAAAGGTAGCCCAGATCTTGGCTAGACAAGACAAACGAAAGCCATTTGCTAATGTTAGACTTTCTTTAGGAAACCTCAAGACACTGACAATTAAAACTATCTAAGCATGTCACTCGTGACCTTCACCCTGACCCAGGGACTGCGCTCTCCAGAAATGACCCACCTACTTTACAGTCAGGAGGACTCCTTTTTCTGTAAGTTCCTTCCATTTACCTCTAGTGTGTGTTCAGGTTTATCAGGTGAGCCACCTGTGTCCTTTGCTAAGCAATGAATGGAAGTGGAGGGCAGAGGTATAACTCAAATGCTTAAAACAAAAAAAAACAAAACACACACACACACACACACAACTTTTCCCTTTATTTTAGCTGTACTAAGTGTCTTACTGAATATAAAGAATACAAGTAAGACATTAAGATCAGCAGCTTTATCCAAGCACAGAGCTGTCAGTTTATGTGGAGGATAGTTGCCAAATCAGAACACATAAACTTTTACTATAGAAACTAGAATGTGAATTAAGCTCATATCACTCAAAAAGAGCTGAATGCATCTGAAACCAAAGTACACTGTCAGCCACCTCCACTCGCTCCGGGCTCCGATGCCTCGATTAGCTATGCAAGAAGCTACCTGCTATTTTAGAATTATATGAAGTCACCTCAGGGTATCTACAAGCTTCTCACGCACAAGATACTGACTTTTTTTCCTCCTTCTTCTTGGCTTAGAGCTCAGTTGTTGCTACATCGAGGTAAGTACTATATCATGGATTGTTATTGCATAAGCTGTCATTAAGGCAGCTTGCCTTCTCACAGAAGAATCAGTCTGCAAACAATAATGGTTTGTTGCTAAACCCCCCTAAGACTAAAAGACACCTAGCTTTTTTTTTTTTCCAGGTAATAAGTATTCCCCTAAAAGATCTGGAACTGAAAGCTTAATTTCTAAAGAGAATTTTTTTTTTTTTTTTAATAATAGAGAACCTTCCCTCCACCTCATTTTTTTAAATAATAAATTACCTTCTCTCCTGAAATAGTAACTAAATTTATAGGAACAACAGAATAGCTCACATGATAGGTATCTAACCAACGAAGCTGCCAGTGGGCATAGTATTACAGGTACTGTGCAGTGCAACATGTTTCTACCTGAGGTACATAGATTCTGTTTTGATACTGACTGCTTAAAAAAACATTTTTAGATGAAAATGTGATCATGAAAGTCAGAGACTGGCAGCTCAGTCTTCAAAAGCCAAGGTTAATAAGGGCTTTTGTGTACTTTCCCAAATAAATACATTAACACAGTTAACCTTTGACCTGTGATGCCCTTAATCTTTCAGCCTCAAGCTTCTCCTGGGAGGGTGTAATGATTCTGCCAAATCGAGCTGTGCCAAAAAGAGTGCTGAGCACTCACGATGGTTTAGACCGAAACCACCTGAAGCACTCACCTTTCATCTTGCCAGATTTCCAGAGTGTAACTAGTCAAACTGTTCTTAGATTTCTCAGGCTTAATCTTCCCCACAAAACTTGAGTGTTTCACACACAAGAGGAAAACACTCCATTTCTGCTGGGGCTGCTCATTTAGCTCAGAGGCATTTCCCAGCTCTAACTCCTGGTACCACCATAGAAAGTGCTGCTCTGACTTGGAGTGCCTACCTACAATCCCTTTCAACTAACCCCTGTGCTCACTCCTCACTGGTGCTAGCACGTATGGCCTGTAAGTCCAATCTTCCCTGAGGCCTTATAAAACTTTCTTTACCGCACACACAATTATTAAGCATGCAATTTATATTTCCAGGTGCAAATATTTGTCATGCAAATCTCTTTGACCTGAAGTAACCGAATGCACCTTAGAAACAGGAGTCTACTCCTTACTCAACAGATCCACAATAGACGCCCTCAGCCACGTCTTCTTCTCCCCCATTCCAAATCGCCATGGCTTCACGAGACATATCTGAAACCAAGGTTAACTACTCAGGACCTCTCACGGAAGAATTGAACCATGGCTATGCACCAGGATTCGCTTTTGTCTTTGTGGTTTACACAAGTAAAGAAGATGACTAAAATTCAGGAGTTCCACTCCTGTAATGTGCAGACTGCTTGGCTGTTTAATGGGTCTGACTTAGGCTGTTCTAATCACATGAGCAGTAAAAATATGGATAGTGAATAGGTATGGCTACATTTATTTCACAACTACGCTAAAAGCTCTAAAGCACAACTCTGAAATCAGCCTTCCAGTTGATTAGTGAAAGTTTGGGGGAGGGAGAGGAGGAAGTCAGGACTGCCAATCTGAAGGTGTTGAGACACAGTGGGCACAGCCCATGGACCAGCACAGGAAGTTGTGTGTCCCAGAGAGATCACACAGTTATAACCTTTCACCTTCTATGCCCAGTGAGAGGTGATTAGTTCTCCACAGCATGCAGGAAAATGGGAGGGCACTTTTCTAGGGCTAGGACTAAGGCAGAGAAGCCACCAACTGAAGGTCCATAAGTACTTCTTCTGTTAATATTATCTCAATCCCAGGGAACAATAGGTGAATGCACTTGAAAGGTACCCCTTGTCCCTGGAATCAAAGAGAACACTTTGCCATTGGCTAATTACTTATTTATTCATTCAACAAATATTTATTCACAGTATACTAAGTTCTTGGGTACATGCATCATTACACTGGAAACACACTATAGCAGGAAACCCTAGTTAAATAAATGCTAGTTTCCTTCTTTCTTCTCTCTTGGTAAATAGTTCTAATTGAAAACAATGAACTGACAAGTGGTTCTTTTAGGACTGCCTTTAACTAAATTCAAGCTATAACATGAAGGGTTAGGGGAGGCTCCAAAGTGCTGGTTCCTTTTTCAAATTACCTCATTTACAAGTGGATACTGAAAACCAGAATTAAGGTAGGACAGCTTTCCGTATGTGAGAAGTAAAGCTCATTGTGCTATCTGAAGTTTCTTGACAGTAATTCCTGACACAGAGTATCATTAAATTTAAAAAAAAATTATAACAAATATTTTTTCTTCCGTCTTCAAGGGTAATTTGACACATATAAATTGCTTCTTTTCTTCACAATGTAAAGAGTGACATGATAAATTCGATCAGAAGCATTTTATTACAAAATCAACAGGTAATAATTACCCAGGTGACTCATGATGAAGTGTAGAACTGTTCTTAGCCTATCTAAAAAGGAAGAAAAAGTTCATTAAAGTTCAGGTGTACAGAGCACAAATCTAAAAGCGTAGGTTTTTTAAAATTGCCCTATTTCATGGAGCATATGCTCCCTTAAAATCTGATTCTCACTAAGACTTTACGAATGTGCAACTTAAATTAGTCATGTGAAGGTGAGCAGATTATTTACAATATGGGAATCATGCCATTCTCCTCTGTTTACCACAGACCCATGGGGGTTGAGTTACGAGTGTTTATTATTTCTGAGGATGTACTATCACATAAACATGAACGTGACACTGCCTAAGAACAAGGACCCTCAGGAGGGTCGCTGAGGAGTAAACGTTATGCCAGCCTTCATGGAGTCTCCTCTTTCTCCACAGCAGCCTCTAACATGACACGTCACTTCCCCAGCGCAAACCAAGTGAAAGGATCTAAAGGCCGATAGGAAAATAAAGGGTCATTAGCTAAACACATGTTAGCAGAAGTCCTTTCTGAAGTGGATCAAGTATCTTTAATCCTGTATTCTGGCCTCCAGATGATTTATGGCTCTTATTTTCTTTTCTCTCTTTCCTTGTAAGGCTTGCCAAAGTAGACTTTAACTTTGCCTTGAAGCATGCAAACACAGAGTTCTGTCTTCCTTGATGAGTCGGACTCTTGCCAAGTGAAAGCTTTCATGACAAAATTATGCTCCAAAGGAAGGACAAGGTGATAGTCTAAAAGACTGAGGGAAACCCACTGCGTGTTCCTTTGACTGTTACTGTTTAGAAAATTAAAAGCTAGGTTATGGTCTACCCTTTACTGTCCCCTGCCCTGCCCCAACTCTGGCTCATTTATAACAGAAAAATTACATACATGTTAAGACTGACTTGATTCATTTGGGGTAGGGCATCAGAAGCTCTGCCTCATCACACTTTGGTTCTGCTTTACTTTAAATGACAAGAAATTGTCTGTCTGCATTCTCTAATCCTCTCCCTCCCTCAGTCAAGAACGGTTTAGCCTTATGCCAAATTCTGGAGTAGGTGAAATGTGTCTCTGGCGGCATCACATTCATTTGTGAGCACTTCTCCATCCCTGCCCACCCCGGTCTTCCAAAGGCACAGGTGTCCTCCTGATAGGCTCCAAATATGATAAACAAGTGCATTCTAAACAGCAAGAGACCTCCTTTTTCTCATTCTTGTCATGCCTACAAGAGGAAACTTCCAACTTTCTCTCCCCATCCCAGATATTTACCCTGTGTTGCAGACCTACAAGTTAATCAGTTTATTGAATGTTTTCACAGGAATATCCAACAGTATCTTCCCTTATAAACTCATCCCCTGTGTTGACCAGTGGGGCAGTCTTCCTTCCCAAGACCCAAATCAACAGCCATAGAATTGCACTGCCTCCTATTCTTTCCTTCACCACCAAGTAATTTTCAATTTCTATCTATTCTGCCTTTAATTCAATTCATCAACAAGTATTTATGGAGTCCTATTCTGTGCCAGGAGGTTTTATAGGCTCCTTGGGATATACCTGCAACAAATTGGGGAAAGATCCCTGCCCTCCTGGAACTTACTAGACCATTAATAGTAATGGTGGTGATGATGGTGATGACGGTGACGATGATGATGACGACAACGATGGGGATAAGACAAAAACTGTCTCTTAGAAGATGAGAAGTACGATGTGGGGGGGGGGGGTGTTTAAGTAGAACAGAACTAAGAAGATTGGAAACGCCAGTACAGATGAGCAACGTGTGGTGGGAGGTGAAATTTTTAACAAAGAGGGCGAGTAAGCCTCCTTGAGACATGATATTCAAAGATGAGGGGCATTAGGCATAATGTTATCTGGGGGGTAGAATGCTCCTGTTACGGAGAACAGCCAGAACACAGCTTTTATAATGGGAAAGTCCCTGCTATGTTTCAGGACGAGCAAGGAGGCCAGTGTGGCTGCAGCAAGTGAAAGAGTAGGGGAGTGGTGGTGTCACAGGACCCCAGGTGGAGCTGGCCAGGTGGAGGGGGTCTTCTGCACCAATGGAAGAACTCTGGCCTTTACCCTAAGTCTACTCGGGGAGAATTGTAGGGTTTTACTTTTTTACTGATAAAAGAATTATTCTGCTACTGCATTGAAAAATGACTTTGAGGGAGCAAGAATAGAAAAAGAAAGACCAATTAGGAGATTATTACAATAATACAAGCGAAAGATAACAGTATCTGAAATCAAAGTGGTTTCAATAAAGGTTGTAAGATGTGGCTAGATTCTACATAAGGAAGGTCCAACAATTTTTCTTTTCCTTTTGTTTTGCTCTTGTTTTTCTTCTTTCTTTCTTTTTTTTTCAATATTTTTAGACTTACAGAAATGTTGCAAAAAAATATACAGTTTCCATATATCCTACTCTCAGCTTCCCTAAATGTTAACAACTTATATAATTGCTGTGTAATATTTAAACCCAGGAAATTAACATTGATACAATACCTTTAACTAAATTATAAACTTTATTTTACTTTCTCCAGTTTTCTCCCAATGTTTTTTTATTTGTTCCAGTATCTATTCTAGGATCCCACATTGCTTTTAGTAGTTGTGTCTCCTTAGTTTCCTCCAATCTGTGAGACACAGTTCCTCAGTATTTCCTTGTGTTCATGACATTGGCACTTTTGATGAGTAATGGTTAGTTATTCTGTAGAATATCCCAAAATTTAGGTTTGTCTGGTATTTCTTTGTGATTGGTTTGCATTTTTGGGCAGAATATCATGTGTATCCTTCTCCATGTGTCATATCAGAATATATATGATACTGATGTGTCTTATTACCTAGTGGTGTTAATCTCCAATGAGATTTCATGACAGGTTAAAATATGGGGAATAAGAGAAGTCAAGAATGAGTCCAAATTTTTGTTTTAAACAACTGCAAGCATAGAGTTATCAATGGATAGATGAAGTAGGTTTAGAAGAAGATGAGTGTTCAGCTTTGAACATGTGAGGTTTGAGGTGTCCACTACATTTTTCAAGCAGAGGTTTCAAGTAGGCAATTGAATATATAAATTTGAAGTTTGATAAAGAGATTAAGCTAGAGAAATAAATTTAGGAATTGTCAGCCTATGGATGGTTTTTATAGCTGTAAGATGAAATTAGTTCACCAAGGGAGAAAGTAAAATAGAAAAGTAAAGAATAAGGACAGAGCCCTGCGACATTTCTACATCAGAAATTTGCTAAGAAAAGGAGAAACTTGCAAAGATATTAAGAAATAGCAACTAGTAAGATGTTAGGAAACCCTCCTGATTGACTTTTTTATCCTCTCTTCTCCACCTTTATTTCCATGACCTTCATCTAGGCCAACTTCCTTAAAATATGGTCTACCCCTTTGGGATTCAGTTTTCCTATGGGAAATGGGGTTTAAAATAGCTTCTAATTTATACTTGATATGAGATTAGCTGAGACGATACCTATAAATTATTTTGCTAGAGAAATAAATTTAGGAATTGTCAGCCTATGGATGGGTTTTATAGCTGTAAGATGAAATTAGTTCACCAAGGGAGAAAGTAAAATAGAAAAGTGAAGAATAAGGACAGAGCCCAGGGACATTCCAACATCAGAAATTTGGTGAGAGGGCTGGCCTGGTGGCTCAGGCAGTTAGAGCTCCATGCTCCTAACTCCGAAGGCTGCCGGTTCAATTCCCACATGGCCCAGTGGGCTCTCAACCACAAGGTTGCTGGTTCAACTCCTCAAGTCCCGAAAGGGATGGTGGGCTCTGCCCCCTGCAACTAAGATTGAACACAGCACCTTGAGCTGAGCTGCCTCCCGGATGGCTCAGTTGGTTGGAGCGCATCCTCACAACCACAAGGTTGCCAGTTCGATTCCTCGACTCCCGCAACAGATGGTGGGCAGTGCCCCCTGCAACTAAGATTGAACACAACACTTTGAGCTGAGCTGCCGCTGAGCTCCTGAATGGCTCAGTTGGTTGGAATGCATCTCTCAACCACAAGGATGCTGGTTCAACTCTCGCAAGGGATGGTAGGCTGTGCCCCCTGCAACTAGAAAACGGCAACTGGACCTGGAGCTGAGCTGTGTCCTCCACAACTAAGACTGAAAGGACAACAACTTGACTTGGAAAAAAACGGCCTGGAAGTACACACTGTTCCCCAATAAAGTCCCCTTCCCCAATTAAAAAAAAAAAAAAGAAGTGGAGCTGGGATTTGAACCCGAGGCTTTAAAGAAAAACAAACAAACAAACAAAAAAACCGTGGAAAACATTTTAAAAAAAAAGAAATTTGGTGAGAAAAATCTGTCATATGTTGAAAGTTGAAATCAACATTTCCATCTATGCTTCTCCCCTACATTTCCCCCCACCCCACTCCAACACACACACACACACACATACACACACATGCATTCACAATCACGTATAGTCTCTCCTGAGTACTCACAATCTCAGGATATAGTACTATCATATGGCTAGTTGTTTAAATAAGAAATCTGGGAGCAATCTTTGAGTTATTTTTCTTCCTCACCACTGATACCCATTCACAAAGGCCTGATGCGATTGTCGCTGTAACATCTCTAAACTGAAGTCCCTTCTCAGTGTCTCACACTTGGAAAAGGCTAGCTGTGTGGTCATTATTATTTTCTCTGTTTCATTCAGCAGACTATGAACTTCTTTATAGTTGAGACAGTTTTGTTTTATTTTGTTCTACTACCTACTACTGCATTAGTATACCGTCAATGATCCATAAATGATTCTTCAATGAATAGAGAAAAGATGAAAAAAATTTAAGGGCACTGTTAACACAAAAGATTGAATTCTTATGAAACTCCAAACACAATGACATTTAGGACAAAAGCAGATTTTGCCAGAGGGTTTTCCCTGACGCCTGTCAAAGCATACTACCTCGGTGACCATCTTGGTGTTGATATTTACACTCTGCATCTTGAGTGAAGAAGAGCTGCAGCAGAGCTCAGGCTGACCCTCATCCAGAACTTCCTCTCACTGCATTTATCTTTTCAGGGTTCATGGGCCAAACTAATCTCTCACAATGACAACTCGCTCAAGAGTGGCACTTAACAACTCACATCTAGAATAGAAGGACCTTGAACAAGTTACATGGTTATATTTGTAAAAATAGAGATCATGCCTCTTCTATTAGAATGTAATTGCTGAATAAGACCATATTTTAAGGTCCTTTCTTAATAGACAATAAAGTGATGAGAAATAGAACTCATATTATTGTTCTATATTTGAAGGTTAAGTGGGCAAGTAAAGGGAGCACTCCATATATGAGGGACTATCCAATATTATAATATTAAACCTCATTGTAGTTTTATGGAGTATTAAATGTAATTTTATGGAGTAAGTATTAATAATATATAAATTTATAGAACAAAGATAGGGACTTGAGTTCTTCTGATCCAGATGAGTGTTTTTTTCCACTGTACCAAGTTGGAAAAATAAGGTAGAAAACCTACCATGAGCAGAAGAGAAGAGAGTGCTCAGGTGAGTACTTGGGGTGGAAAAAAACCACAAGGTTCTTTGCTTTTACCATCTGGAGGGACTTCTAGACTGTTCTAGGTCCATACTATTCTGAGTTTGCATTTTGGCACTCTCATTTACAGGAAAACTTCACTGGATCCGTAAAACGAGGCATTCATGCAATAGATACCTGTGGTTTTTTTCCTTAGGTCAATGTTACAAACTTGCTTGTTTTCAATGTTTTCTTCTTAATCACCATTACACTTTTAACTCCCTAGTGTGGGGGATAAAAAGAAAGATGGAAGAAATCAATGTCACCAAAGTTCAGAGTTCCCTTTATAGGAAACAGTTGGAATGGGAAGCCAATTAATAAGAACCTTTCAGTTATTTGGTTTGTTTTGGGTTTTTTTCCTATGCTTCACTTTACAGAGAAAAGAGATTACTAGAAAATAAGTGTATATCTGAGATTTAATGTCTGCATCAAAAAGGCAATTTCTAGAGTAAGTCCCACTTGATATGCATTCAGGGTTCAATTAGCTATACCTTCTATATCTACATTTACTTGGCTGCACAATGAAAATTCTTATCTTTCATCATGACCTGGGGGCACTGCAAGATAATCATTAAATGTATTCACTTAACTGTACTTACTAGGGCAGAAAATTGAAATAGCATACTTCAGAAAGATTATTTTAAACAAAGGTTGAAATTTAAAAATGGTTTCCTAGTTAATCTTCAGTTAATTAAAAAAGAAGTTTTGTTTTTTGGGGGTTTTTTTGTTTTTTTTTTACCTTATCACACCACTTTTTTTACCTTATCACACCACTTTCCAGTTTGTAGTGGAAGATAACATAAAATGGAAAACGTTTGTCTCCATATGATTCATTTTCACAAACATTCAGTGCTGGGTATTTTTTTAGTTGTCAGAGTGTATAAAAATAAACGTGAAATAGCCCTATTATTTAAAGCAGAGTTAGCAATCTAGAGCCCACAGACCAAGCCTGTGCTTGTATGGTCCATGAGCTAAGAATAGTTTTTACATTTTTTTTAATGGTTGGGGGAAATCAAAAGAAGAAAAATATTTTGTGCCATGTGAAACTGATATGAAATTCAAATTTCTGTCCATAAATAAAGTTTTATAGGAACACAGCCACACTCATTCCTTTCCATTTTATCTATGGATGCTTTCATACTGAGATGGCTGAGTTGAGTAGTAGACACAGAGACCATTTGGCCTGCAAACGCTCTCCAGGAAATGATTGCCAACCACGGCTTGAGAAGCTCACAATCTATAATGGGAGAGAGGTACACATACGCACTTAATCTTCATAGTATATTTAGGCTATAACGGAGGTATAGTAACAGTGGGAAAATTTATTTCTTCTATCTGTAGCAGTCAGAGTTTAATGAGTACATTAAAGCGATTCTAAGCAAGGATGTGGAGAATGGGAACATAACATAGGATCAGAGAATAACAAACCCATATTGTATCTGGGAAAAGTTCTTTAAGGAGTGTGGAAAGAAGAGAGAGATGAGCTTAAGAAAGCACATGAAATCAGATTAGGATTTCTGATCCATTCAAAGATTACGTGTCACCTGCAGATGGTCATCCAAGATTTTAAATCAGAAGTACTTGATCACATCTGAGTTTAAGAAAGATTACTAACAAAAGGGTGGCGGCAGAAGGAGAGAATAAAGGCAGAGAAACCAGATGCGGGGTATTGCAACAACCTAGGTTAGAGATGATAATCTGATTTAAAACAATCTATCACAGGAAGGTGGAGTCGAGTCCAGAAACACAAAAGCATTTCAGACCTACTGAACTGGTGACCGACTGGATTTGAAAAAGGATAGAAATGCATCAAGGTGATGTAACACTTGACTAAATTTCTGAGCTGAGAAATAATATTGTCCAAATATGAGCATGTATTTTATATCCAGAATGTAAAACATTGACTTTCATACACAATAAGTATTTGCTGAATGAATAAATCAATGAATGCCAAGAAGCACGATGGGAAACCAGGACGAAAGGTAGCTTTGATAGAAAGGATTGGAGCTTTCCCATATCTCCTTTCAGTGAGAATAATGTAAGAAGCTCAATTTTGGATAAGTCAGTCTTGAAGTACCTGCAGACATCGGGGTGGAAGGGTCAGAAAGGCATCCTGGAAGATAGGCCCAATGCTTAGCTGAGAGACCCTGGTGACCTTGAAGGTCAGCAGCATAAGGGCACTCGATGAACCCTGGAGTGGATGAGACTATTCTAGTTAATTTTATTTTAAAATACCACAGCTAGATGCCTTTTCCCTGGTTAAACTATAAAACAATCCTGTTATTGACTAGGTACTGCATATCTTTCCAGCCTGGGTTCATTGTCCCCTTAAAAAGATGTAGCAACAAACCACCCTGCTGCTCCAGCCTTTTCAAAGTTATAAATAAATTAGGTAAGAAGGATAGCAACTATATTCCAAAACGTCTTTAAGTAATTTAGCTTCTTTCACTGTAATGCTAAAATATATCAAACTTGTAGTTATCTAGTACTCAAACAATAACACCAACATCAAATTTTAAACTAAATTATAAAAATAAAATGAATGTATGTGTAGGGCATGACACCTAAAATTTGCTTTAAATATGATGTTAAGCATTCAGCAAACAGAAACAAAAATACTTGATCATATTGCAACTCTATGCTCAAAGACTTGTTATTCCCTATTGTTACTGGAAAGTAAAGAGGAACTCCAATTGCCTGGGGCCAAATTGGTTGGGTGTGGGTCTTCTGCGAGGTGAAACCACAAGGCAGAAGACTGCTAGGATTTGGTTTCCTTCTCCCATTGTAGGACAATTAGGAGTGTTTGAGAAACACAGCATAATGAAAATTAAAACATATTTTGATACTGCTGGGCTTCCTGGTCTTTAATTCAATAATGAGTCTTGTACATTTTCAAGAGAAGGTTACTATTTGATGTGCTTTCTAAACTTATTTGACCACAAAGTAGTTTTATTCAAAGTGTCTAATAGCACTAGTTCACTGTGGAAACCACTTTAGGAAACAATGCACTCATTATCTCCAAGAGCTACATATCTCTTTGTAGGCAATTTCACCTGCTGCCTTTGTCCAATAACCACTTATTTACTGATGATGAGCAAATTTATATCTCTAGTCAAGTTCTTTCTCTCTTGAGTTCCAGACATGTGTCTTATGGACATCACCATTTGAATGTCCTGCAAGCACTGAAAAAAATCTGTCATATGTCGAAAGTTGAAATCAACATTTCCATTTATGCTTCTGCCCCATACCTCCCCCCACCCCACTCCAACACACACACACACACACACACACACACACACACGCATTCACAATCACGTATAGTCTCTCCTGAGTACTCACAATCTCCGGAAATAGTACTATCATATGGCTAGTTGTTTAAATAAGAAATCTGGGAGAAATCTTTGAGTTATTTTTCTTCCTCACCACTGATACCCATTCACAAAAGCCTGATGCGATTGTCGCTGAAACATCTCTTAACTGAAGTCCCTTCTCACAAGCCCAACCATCCTGATTCAAACAATGGCCTCAAACATGTCTCCAGTCTTTCTTCCTTCCTGCCCATTCTTCACGACGTAGACAAAGGTTACATAGATTTATTCAATTGTCAAAGCTGATGGCTCTGAAACACCCAAGATGTCTGTATTCTATTTTATGTAAATTGTACTTCAATAAATAATAAATATTTCAGTAGCTTGATACCAAGTAATTCAGGTACCTTTAAATTGGAAAAGATAAGTTAGTTAGTCATTCTCTAATGTAAATAATTGCTGAAATAATCATTTTGATTAATGAATTGAATGAATCACCTAAAATTCTGCTGTCATGAATCAGTGATCTTCTCATGGCTGCAAGTATCAATAAAACTCAAACAAATCAGATCAGTACATGCCTGATAAAAAGTAGACACACATGTAAACCTCATCACAGTTAGGTAAGATTACTCAGGACAAATATTTCATCGCCAAGGCAGAGCCAGTGTTGGCTCTGCTAGAGCTGCCTTTTCACTAGTTTAAGAAGGAAGGATCTAGGAATTACAGACAGAACTTTGTCCCTACATTACATTCTATTATATATTTGGGAAAATACCCTTATAGACTGTCTTAAAGACCATAAAGCAAACACAGACCTTTTTTTCACAAATTCCTTGTTTTCTTCCATCTCTTTAACCCTGATATTGTCACACATATAGGTGAGGGGGAATCTACATTTCCAAAAGAACTTAATATTTTTCTTTTACTCTGAATTCCTCCAAACAGAGCTGATATAATCAAGAACCAAAACAGCAAAATATAAGTGTGATATTAGTTAAAAGGTTGTAACAAAAACCAAAATAAGAATGACTTAAACAAGTTATAAGTTTAGTTTCCTCATGCAAGAGCCCTAGTGGAAGACTGTAGGGCTGGCATGGATGCTCCAAAGTACTGAAAGGATTTTTTATCTGCTGGTTCTGCCAACATCATCAGGCAGCTTTCATCTCTTGGTCCAATGCCAACTTTAACTCTTAACCATTTGTGATGGTTAATCTTCATGTGTCAACTTGACTGGGCCATAGGGTGCTTAGACATTTGGTCAAACATTATTCTGGGTATGTCTACAAGGGTGTTTTTGTTTGTTTGTTTGTTTGTTTTAATTAAAGTTTATTGGGGTGACAATTGTTAGTAAAGTTACATAGATTTCAGGTGTACAGTTCTGTAATACATCATCCACTATATACCACATTTTGTGTTCACCACCCAGAGTCAATTCTCTTTCCATCACCATATAGTTGATCCCCTTTACCCTCATCTATCATCCCCCTCCCACCTTACCCTCTGATAACCACTAAACTATTTTTTTATTAGTTTCAGGTGTACAAAACAATGTAATAGACATTTATCATTTATAGCCCTCACACAATGATAACCCCTCTCCCCCCATCTACTACCCCTCTGACATCACATGCAGCCATTATATTTCCACTGTCTCTATTCCTAATGCTGTATGTACTCCACTTCTACAAGGGTGTTTTTGGATGAGATTAACATTTGAGTTAGTAGATAGTTCTCCTTAATATAGGTGTCCCTCATCCAATCAGTTGAAGGCCAGAATAGAACAAAAGGCTGACCCTCCTGCAAATAAGAAAGAATTCCTCTCTATCTAATTGTCTTGGCACTGAGTTCTATTCCTACCTTTCGTCTCAGACTCAGAGTGAAACTTACATTTTTGGCTGTCCTGGTTCTCAGGTCTTCAGACTCAAAATGGAACTACACCATCAGCCTTCCGGGGTCTCCAGCTTGCCAACTGCAGATCTTGAGGCATCTCAGACTTCATGACTGTGTGAGCCGGTTACTTGTACTAAATCTCTCTCTCTCTCTCTCTCTCTCTCTCGCTCTCTCGCTCTCTCGCTCTCTCGCTCTCTCGCTCTCGCTCTCTTTCTACACACACACACACACACACACACACACACAGTTCTCTTTCTCTGGGGAACCCAGAATAATACAGATGTTGGTACCAAGAGTGATTCTACAGGAATAGAATTTTAAGGATGAGTTTTCTGAATCGTTTCTGGGGTTTCTGGAATTGACTCTCTGATCTGATTCGATTTAAAAATGCTAAGTACTCTATTTCTAGTCACAATATGTGGACTGATAATCTGTGGACTGATTTGGCAATAGAGATATGAAAAATACTCCCATTGGGTACTGCTAATCAATCACTGATGAGTTACTGGGTGACTGTGTATATGATGCTTTTGAACATTTCTGGAAAACTAACAAATATAGTAAGATTGGCTTCTTGTTCCTAATGTCACTGGACAAAGTGGTGAAAGAAAAGGAATGAGCTCAGGGATTCCAATTCCCAGCTCAAGGACTGCATAAATGACTTCAAAGCTTCTCTGTGTGCCCTAAAAAGAACTTTATCTCCTATAGCCACAGGGCGAAGATGGCTGAAAATCAAACACAGGATCTTATCCTGTGACTGGCTGAATTACAATGCAAGTTGAACTCCCAGCCTCACAGGGTATCTCTGTTAAAGTAAAGGTATTGATTGGGAAAGAATGGGATCCTGTAAATTGGAATTGGGATAAGTGGATAGACCTCGATAAAACTGAGAACACTGAGGTCCTAAATTCTGATGAGTCTTCTTTTTTTTTTAACCTCTTTTTTTTAAAATTAGTTTCAGGTATACTAAACAATGCAATAGACATTTCATCACTCACAAAGTGATAACACCCCCTCTCCCAATCTATTGCCCTTCTGACATGGTATATATTATAATTCCATTGACTCTATTCCCTATGCTATACTCTATATCATATATATATTAAACTATAGTTGACATACAATATTATTCAGCTTCAGCTTCAGGTGTACAGAGCAGTAGTCAAGCATCTACACCATCCATGAAGTGGTCTCCCTAAGAAGACATGTTCGCATCTGACACCCTACAAAATCTTTACAACATTACTGATTGGTGAGTCTTCTTTGCCAGTAGAAGCAGCCTCCTCTCTCCCATCCAGGGGTTTTAACCCTGCACTGCCGGAGGAAACTGTAATGGACACCTATGTGGCAGGTGCCATAAAAGACAACCTTGATTCTCCTCAGAACCCACCCTCACCACTCCTCTTTGCTTCTACACCTGTAATTAGACTCTAGTCCCAACAAGCCCCTAAGGGTGCGGTACAAAGTGTGACCCATGAGGAGGTGTGCTATACTCCAAAATAACTACTTGAGTTTTCTAATTCATAAAGACAGAAATCCGAGGAGCCTGTGTGGGAATTGATACTGAGGGTGTGAGATAACGGTAGAAGGAACATAAATTTACATCAGGCTGTATTTATTGATACGGGCTCACTAAGCTGAGATTCTGCATTTAATGTTGCAGCTCAGGGAGTAAGGAAGGGTTTTAATAATTTGGTTTGTTGGCTAAAACATGGACAAAAAGGTGGCCCACAATGAGTAAATTAGAAATGCTGGATTTGCCTTAGTTTAATGTATACGAAGGGATTCAAAGGCTAGGGGAGATTGGAGTATTGGAATGAGTTTGTCATTTAAGGTCTACGCTCCCATACCACAACTGTGAGAAATAAAATTGTGAGGGGAGCCCAGCATCCTTGAAGAGCTTGGCAATCACTCTTTTCTCTGGGCCAGAAACTAAAGTTTCTGCAGTCACTGAATTGAGAAACATAAATGCAATGGGAATAATTGGATCCAAGGGTGACAGGGGCCAAGCGGCAGCACTCCCCCACCAGAGGAAAGGTGGGTATGTCTACCATAATGGACAGCAGAGTTAAAGCAGCAATCAAAGGAGTCTGACTTGTGCATCTCTGTAGTATTAGCTGGATCATGGTATTCCTAGAAGTGAAATAGATAGAAAGCCTACTAAATTCTTACTTGCTCTGTGTAAGAAAAGTTCCAGGTCAGGTGAACAAAAGTCTACCCTGAATCACTAAAACAGCGAGTCATGTCTCTCAATCAATTCCCAGACTTGAGCCAGTTTATAGACCCAGAACCCCTTAAGGAAGGACCCTAGTAAACTGCCAAAAATTTATACTGCTAATTTTTCTTCCAGTCATTCCCAAAGGGACCTACAGCCTTTTACCCAGGTAACTGTGCCTTTCAGGAACAACTGGACACTGGCTCTGAACCAACACTAATTCCAAGCGATCCAAAATATCACGGTGACCCACTATCAAAGAAGGGGCTTATGGAGGTCAGAAAATCAATAGCATTTTAGCTCAGATTCATCTCACAAAGAGCCCAGTGGGTCTCTGAACCCAGCCTGTGGTTATTTTCCCAGTTCCCAAATGCATAATTGGAATAGGTATATTAGCAGCTGGCAGAATCCCCACATTGGTTCCCTGATTTGCGAAGTGAAGGCTATTATGGTAGAAAAGGCCAAGTGGAAGCCAACAGAACTGCCTCTGCCTAGCAAAATAGTAAACCAAAAGCAACACCACATTCCTGGAGAGATTGTAGAGGTCAGTGCCACCTTCAAAGACTTGAAAGGTCCAGGGGTGGTGATTGCCACCCCATCACCATTCAACTCACCTATTTAGCCTGTGCAGAAAACAGAAGGATCTTGCTAGTGGGAACAGGCATAATTCTCAGTCTCATATAAGCTCTATGCACTGTTACCTCTCATCATGTGTTGCTTCTTTCCCCAGCCTCAAATCATTTTCTGATTAGTGCTCAGTACCATACTCAAGGGAAGGCCTTTGTAGGTTTTCAGAATCTCCCCCCTGTGCAGCTCCTTCCTCTCTGGTTACTTTTCTATGCTGAGAACTCTAGTTACCTCAGTGTCCCTGACTCTCAGCTATGTATCGTCAACTCAGAAAGTCCCCAGGGCTCCATCTTGGTTCCCTCCTTATTCAATATCCTGCAAACACTCTCAGGGCAATAAGGTGAGATAATCAGAGGCCTCATCTTGTCTGTTTCCTGTCTCTCAGGAATCGCTGTCCTTTGTTGCCCAATGTCCAGTGTCTTGAAAATTGTTGCTTCTAGTTTTTAGTTGTGTCATGCAAGAAAGTAAATCAGGTCCAGTGTGGATGTTATTCCATCTAGACTGAAAGCAGATGTTCCTATTATATGAATTTGAATAAACTGTTATAGAAACACAGGGAAAGACTTGCAACGTAGGAAATTTTATAATACTTGGCAAAGGAAGTAAAATTGGGTTATTTATAGATTAGTAGGATTTTCCAAGGTATGGAAAGTGGAATCATGGAAGCATGGGGTTGATTATGGAAATGTTGACTAGCTCATGGCAGTTGAATGAAGGTGTGAATTATAATGGTAGATGATTACTCTGAACAAAAAAGACTGACAGATGAAAAAACACAAGAACCATAGGATTTCACTCATATGTTGGATATAAAACAGAAAGCAATGAACAAACAAATAAAACAAACAAACAAAAACTCATAAACACTGACAACAGTATGGTGGCTGTGGGGGGTGTTGAGGGGAGATAGAAGAGAGTACATGGGGTCAAATATATGGAGACAGAAGGAGACTTGACTTTGGGTGGTGACACACAATGCAAAATACAGATGATGTATTATAGAATTGTACAGTTGGAAAATATATTATTAACCAATGGCACCCCCAATACATTCAATACAATATTTTAAAATGTCAAAAAAGAAAAAGAAGCCTGAGACTAGAATATCAAAAAATTGTATGTCTAAATATGACATTTGAAATTTTAACATGTACTGATGAATGAGATAACAGTGTATTTAAGTGACTAGCATGATGACTGGCACCTAGTAAATGCTAAATAAATGACAGCTATTCCATGACTTAAAATCCTTAACAACAAATATTTTATTATTTTAATGCTATTCCATTTTTAGTAATCTAGACTTTAAATTCTACGAGGCTAGGGACTGTGCTTTCCTGTTTGGCAATACATATTCAGTACCTAGTGATGGGCTAGCACACTCCTATTCAGTTGGTGCTCAATAATAATACTGAATAAATGAATAAGCAAGAGTAAATCAACAAATATTTTTATGTAGTAAAATCATACAATAACCTTTGTTTTCTAGACATTATGAAGAAAATGTTTAAGTAGGTTCAGTGTCTTAAGAAATTTTAAAAAAGAAAGCTATATTTCATGGGATAAAACAAGGGTAAGGCAATATTTAAAGAGATAATGGTGGAAACTTTCCAGAATTGATAAAAGGAACAAACCCTCAAACTCAAGAAGTCTAATAAATCTCATGTATGAGAAATAAAAAGAAATTCATACCTCAACTCACCAGAATGAAACTGCAGGACACTAAAGACAATGGGAAAACCTTAAAATGATCAAAAGAATAACAGTAAAATTTTTAAAAAAGAGTAAAAGACATATTACTTACAGAAGAGGAACAAAGAAATTAACTACTGACTTAACAATGCAATAATGGAAGTGAGAAAACAGGGGAATGACTGTTAACCTAGAAATGTAGAATTCCCAATGAAGTATTCAAGACATTTTCAGACATGTGGGGAAAAAATGTACCTCCAATAAACCTACTGTAGTAGAAATTATAAGGATGTTCTTCAGGAATAAAAACAATGATCCCAAAAAGGAGATGTGAGATACAAGAAGGAACAGTAAACAAAGATAGGGTTGAATATGTGAGTAAATTTGAACAAATATTGACTATATAAAATGCAATAAGAGTGTCTAAATTACAAGGGTCGCAGGAGAAAGATTGATCCTAGAAGAGAGATTAGTGTTAATCTTTCCAAGATCATTGTACTTTTTGAAGATAGTACTGATATTAACTCTACATTTTATTGAAATGCCTAGTTAACCACTAAAATAATAGAAATAGATTGGTAAATAGTAAAAAGAGAAAGTGACTGACTCAGGGTGGTGAACACATAATGTAAGATATAGATAATGTATTACAGAATTGTACACCTGAAATCTATGTTACTTTACTAATAATTGTCACCCCAATAAACCTTAATTTATAGAAAAAGAGAGAAAGTCGTGAGAAAAAAAATTCAAACAATCCAAAGGAAGTCAAAAAGACAGCACAAAGAAATATAGAAAAAATAGAAAGTTTGGTATAAAACAATACCATATGGATTTAAATATGTCAGTCATTGCAATTAATGTAAGTTGACTGAAATCCATTTTTAAAACAAAAGATTAATAGATTCATTTTTTAAAAAAATTTCAGCTCTATGCTTTCTTTTTACAAGATAAACATCTAAAATATAATCATACAAAAATGTGAAGGTAAAGGAATAAAGTTACACTAAATATTAGCCAAAAGAAAGCTAATAATATCAAAGAAAGGTGACTTTACGGCAAAAAGAATTCGTAGAGATAAAAATATGAAAGGGTCAATCTATCAGAAATAACATTTTAAAACTGTAAACACTTAAGTGCATCTTCAAAATATATGAGGAGAAATGGACAAATCTGCATTAGCTTGGGAGATTGAACATACCTGTCGATAACCAGCACATCAAAAATACAAAGTAGTCATAACATAACATAAACATAAATTTGAACAGGACTAAGTTTGATTTAATGGGCTTATAAAGAACTTTGTGTCCATCAGCTTGATGATATATTATCTTCAAACACATATGGAATATTTCCCAAAACCGACAATGTACAAGGTGTGATCAAAAAATACAGTTAATGTTTTTAAATTTAAAAAATTATTACAGTAAAAGACACACTTCTATTAATGCCCCTCAAAATACTCTCCCTCCCTTCAAACACACTTATCCCATCATTCTTGCCACTTTCTGAAGCAGTTCTGGAAGTCCTCTTTCGTGAGTGTCTTTAGTTGCGCTGTTGTGGCTGCCTCGATGTCCTGAATTGATTCAAAACATTTTCCTTTCATGGTCATTTTGACTTTGGGGAAGAGCCAGATCTGGTGAATAAGGTGGATGAGGACATACCGTAATGTTTTTATTTGACAGAAATTGCCGTACCAGAAGCACAGCATGTGTGTGACACGGAGCGTTGTCAAGATGGAGGATGAAGTAAAACACTCATGAAAGAGGGCTTCCCGACCTGCGTCAGAAAGTGGCAAGAATGATGGATAAGTGTGTTCAAAGCGAGGGAGAGTATTTTGAGGGGGATTAATGACAATGTGTCTTTTACTGTAATATGTATTTTTTAAATTTAAACATACGCTGCATCTTTTGATCACACCTAGTAATTTGAACATAAAGCAAATCTCATTGAATTTCAAAGAATTAGTACACAAAAGAAAACAAAACATAGACTTAGGAGTTTAAAAACAGATTTTAAAATAAGACCTGGGTCCAAGAAGGAAATATGATGGAATTCAGAAAATATTTAGAATTCAATGATTAAAAAAATATTATATATGAAAACTTATTAGATGCAGCTAAAATAACACTAGAGGAAAATCTATAATCTTAAATGCTTATATTACAAGAGTTAAAAATTAAAAGGCTAAATATCCAATATCCAAAAGGCAAGAAATTATAAAAATAGCAATAAAATATTCCAAAAAAAGTAAAATTTAAGAAATAATAAAAAATTAATGATAATAAAATGTAAAGAATAAATTTAAAATAATGTAAAAGTTAATAGAAAGAATCAACAAATCCAAATTGATTCTCTGAACAAATAAATTATTTGAACAAAATTGACAATCTCAAAGATTGAGCTTGAAAAAAAGAGAGGTGTAAAGCAACAATATGAAAAATGGAGTAGGAACATTATTAAAGATGAAGCAAAAAGTTTTTAATAGATTATAAAAAAATATACAATCAATTTAGTTGTAAAGAAATCCCAAAGGCAATTGGGGCACAGAGGGGCTTGAAACACTACTTCCCCCTTCAAATGTCCTGTCACAAGATGACAGAGCTTATACTCATAGTTTATATAATCAGATAACCAAGGACCAGATGATCGGATTTCCCTGCAAACAAATTGGAGTTGAATTCCTGCAGATCATAGCTATGGCTACTCTGCACCTTTCCATAGTTAGAAACTTTGTTCTCAATCGTGATCTCAATCTTTTCTGTCTTCTTAATGTCATAACCGCCAAAGGAAAACATGCCCTTCTCTTAAGTTATCAGATTGATGAGGTGGCAACATTACAACAATGACCATTCTACTAATAGCCACACAGAGATGGAGTTGGAGACAGAGAATGAGTGAGATTTCTTTGTTCTTCCTGTCAGTTTTTTTCTCTGCTTTTTTTCCTGGTATGACAACTATACTCTTAAGCCAAAATGAATTTATAATTAATATGATTCTATTCTAATGGCAACAGTGAAAATTACAGCTCAGTTTACCTCTACTCTTTGCTGGGAAATAGGGCACTATTTAAACTATATTTCCTTCACAACAAAGTATTGTGAAGTTGGTTGGTTAACTTTTTATTAAATTAAAAACATATTATTCATTTAAAAAAATACATAATTAAGTCTTTTGTAAAAATCTATAAACATTAAATATTGAAAGTTAAAGAAAAAAGGCAACAGGTTGACACAGAGCCTTTCATTTAATGAACTTATTTTACAAGTTTAGACACAATCATCTTGGAAAACATTTATCCTTTCTTTCAGATGAAAATCTGCCACTTGCAGCCATGGAAGCATCTTGGGCAGGAGAGTTTCTGGAGTGTCTGATACAACAAGACCGGATTTACTGTATTTTGCCATGTATAATGCACACCCACATTTTTGGCCCAAAAAAAATCTTTCAGGGGAAAAAAAAATCTTTCGTTTTAATTTTTTAATTCAATTTTTTATTTGTTTGCAGTTAAGTACTTTTTTTTTGTATTATGAAGGAATTTTAGCATTTATTTTTTAACCTATTATGGTACAAGAAATTTTATGTAACAAATAATTACAAAATACAAGAACAGATACAAGTACAAGAAATTTTATGTACCGGTAACAAATTTACCATCTTGAGGCAGCATAGAAGGCCAAAAGCTCGTTGTTGTTGCAAGTTCATCGTTCAGTTCAACAAAACCAATTATCGTATTCCAGGGTATTATTTTGCATATGGATATCGTTAATGATTTCTAGAGTTACACTTTTAACTCATAAGCATAAATAAAACTATTAAAAACATTTATATAGATACGGAACTAGTACTACCTATGCATCATGCGCATCCTTATTTTTCCCTCACAAATTTGGGCAAAAACGTTTATATTCTACACAGCAAAATACAGTCACTCAGTTTACAGATTAAAGTAAACATGACATAGAGGCAGGTGGGATAAAGAGGTATAGAGGCCACAACAAAGCTGCCCCTGGGGACACAGCATCTTACAAGGACATGTCCTAGAGTCAGGGTTCAGTGCCCTGCTCTGTTTCTTATTAGATGCCTGGCCATGAACAAGTTCCTTAACCTTACTATGCCTCAGTTTCCCCGTCTATAAAATGAGGATTATAATAGTACCTACTGCATAAAGTATTGAAAGGACCAAATGACATAGACATTTGTCATATGACTCTTGTCATAGTGTGTAATATGGTGAGCATTCAATAAATATCTGCCATTATTAGCAGTAATATCATCAGAATTATCTTGTAGACCTAGCAGATGGTCACATAGTGACTACGACGACACAAATGGGTCATACCTGAGTAGCTATGTCTCTCATATTCTAGATGAAATATGCATAGTATTATTGACCATACTTGATTAAAATGGTCACATGGATATACCGTAAGCAATATGCATTCTCATGATATTTTTCATGAAATTCTTTATCTAAAGACTGTTTTTATGAAGGAGTAAAATTCTTCTAACTGTAACCTAGTTTAGAGGATGATAATTTGAGGAGGAGGCTGTAATCTGATATCTGCTGTTCCCAACTTAGCTTCCTTCTGCTGTGGCTGTCTCCTGAGTCACCATTGCACAGGGTCAGTTGGGAAATTCACACAAATACAAAGATATGGGAAACAAAATGCATCTTGTCTGACAACCTTGACAGATACAGTACAGAATTGCAAAAATTCCAAAATAAAATTTCAGCAAAATATATATGAAGAAATGGATTGATAAAGCTAAGTTGTAGAGGCAACAATAATTCAAGAAGAATTCCTTCCTTCCTACACAAGAAAAAACATTGTAATTCTGAAGCACCATCTTCCCCACCCTTATCACCACCATACACATTTCTCCAGAAGGACGAGCCCAAAGGAGGTGGGGGCTAGGGAAGTGAGGGAGAGAATTCCCGTAGCAGAGAATTCCTCCTAAAAACTAAACACAGGAATTTAGCCCAGTCCTGATCCTGCTGCAAGTAAGAAATCAGGAGGATGGGAAGTGGAGAATGATTATAAATGTAAATGTAAATAACATATACCCTCATGTAAAGAAAAAATGTAAAATGCCTGAAAGTTTTCCAAGATTCCCAAGAATCAGACCTTCCATCTAACAATATACAGTATTTACTGAAGCAAATCCCTAAACTGCAATTTGAAAAATACATATTCTCAGACATGGTTCCCTAAATTTCCATCTGCCCATTTTCCATCACTTTAGCGATGGCCTTTTAAAAAATATATTTCACATCAACCTAAAGAAATCAGTAAGCACTGGGGTTCAGTGTCTGCTGAAATGTCTGTGGCCAGCCACAATCTTTGATATGTCAGGTGCATGATAACTATTCTTAGGTCATTTAACATATCCACCCACCTCAAAATCAATCCCTTCAGCCACTGAGCAGTGGTGGTGGAGAAGCAGTGTCGTGGAATGCTCTGGAGAAAAGCCATCACTACACCAAGAGGTTATGTTTGCCCTACCAGGACCCTCATCGGGGGATGAGTAGGCTGAGTGTCACGACAGAGAATATACAAGTATGACAGAGAAGCAAAGACAGGGAGCACACACATTAGATTAGAGGAACTTTGGGTAGTAGGGATGGGTCAGAAAAACATAGATGAGGCTACCAACTTCAATCCTGATTCCACAAATAGCTCCTATTAATGCCCTTCTTCCAAGTCTTTGAGGAATCACTCCCCAATTGCAGAAGCTCCCCAAATGGTCCTTTCTTTGCCTATCGTTACAGCCTAGAAAATGTTGTTTTCCGTCCCTAAACTTCTAGTGCTAAATTAAGAAGTTTATTACTCCCATATATACTATTGCCACACAGGGATCTGTGTTAGCTGGAAGTAGGACAAAATCCCAGTAAGGACTCATTTGACGTACCAGTAGATACACAATGCCCAGACAAATTGATACGTAAATTTAAATTATTGGAGAAAGCAAATAATAGATCTTACAATTTGAAGTTTTGTCTCTATTGCAGATTTCTTCCTAAGGTGAGAAAAACAGTATTTCAGAAATTTCAAAATTATTATGAGTCATAAACAGATTAGAAATTCCCTAATGTAAAACAACCTTGGCCCAACATCTACTAACATGTGGCCATCCACTTCATAATTTGAGCAAACTCCAAGTCTTAGTTTAATATCTTCTTGCAGGTAAGTCAAACAAGAACTTATTTTCACTCCAACTCTTTGATGCTTTAAAAGAAGCATTTCAATGCAATTTAGATGAATGAGACAACATTTTCACTAAAAACTATTTTCTCAAAACATACAGTACAATGAAGACAATACCGTTGTAGTTAGGTCCTAGAACATTATTTTTTAGCACAATTTCCTAAAGGTGTAATGAGAAGGAAAGCATTATCAGATTTGGTTTTCTTTGGACAGTTTACCAAAAGACTGGTTTTCTTTTCCCCATTCTCAATTTTTATGGGGGGTCAGCGGGGTGGGGGGGAGGCAGAGTAGCAATTCCTTCTGAATTTATCTGATTTCATGCCTGTCTCTGGGTGAGAATGGCTGACATTCTTTGCATTATGTTTGTACATAATTATAAAGGCTGTTTCTAACTGTTTTTATGATCTTCCATATCTGCTTTGTATTTTAAGCAAAAGGACAGAAACATTTGATTCACCTGAAAAAATCAAGTTTGTGTATCTTTGATTCACCCTAGAATTTTACACAAAAGCTTACTGCTATTTTTGTTTTCCAAAATGTGTTCTAATAGTGCTCATAGTTTATGCCTAATACCCAAATATTCAATTGTCATAAACTATATAAATTAATTTCAGAGGGCTTAGGGTTGTATTGGATTAGAAGGAGTCCTATTGGATAGGTTCAGTGCTTCAGAACATGACCCCCTCCCCCGAAAATTCTTCCACCAATAAGCCCTTAGCATTATATTCTGAAACAAAAAATTCAAATTGGGAGACTGTATTATTTAAAATAAATGGGTATAGAATTATATGGACCTACTTTAATTACAACTTATGGAAAATGTTTTAAAACCTTAAAGACACACCCATCAGGCTGGCTATTATTTAAAAAGATGAAAATAACAAATATTGGCAAAGATGTGGAGAAATTAGAACCCTTGTCCACTGTTGGTGGGATATAAAATGGTGCAGCAGCTATAGAAAAGAATTTGGAAGTTCCTCAAAAACTTAAAGATAAAGCTATGATCCGCAATTCCACTTCTGGGTATACAACCCAAAGAATTGAAAGCAGGACCTAAACAGATATTTGTACCAATATTCAGCAGCATTATTCACCATAGCCAAAAGGTAGCAATAACCCAAATGCCCATCAATGGACAAAAGAATAAACAAAATGTGGTATCTACATACAATGAAATATTATTCAGCCTTTAAAAGTAATGGAATCCTGGGGACCGGCCGGTGGCTCAGGCCGTTAGTGCTCCATGCTCCTAACTCCAAAGGCTGCTGGTTCGATTCCCACATGGGCCAGTGGGCTCTCAACCACAAGGTTGTCAGTTCAATTCCTCGAGTCCCACAAGGGATGGTGGGCAGCGCCCCCTGCAACTAAAATTGAACACGGCTCCTTGAGCTGAGTGGCCGCTGAGCTCCCGGATGGCTCAGTTGGTTGGAGCATGTCCTCTCAACCACAAGGTTGCCGGTTGGACTCCTGCAAGGGATGGTGGACTGCACCCCCTGAAACTAGTAACGGCAACTGGACCTGGAGCTGAGCTGCGCCCTCCACAACTAAGACTGAAAGGACAACAACTTGAAGCTGAACAGAACCCTCCACAACTAAGATTGAAAGGATAACAACTTGACTTGGAAAAGAAAAAAGTCCTGAAAGTACACACTGTTCCCCAATAAAGTCCTGTTCCCCTTCCCCAATAAAATCTTTAAAAAAAAAAAAAAAAAAAAGTAATGGAATCCTGGTACATGCTGCAATGTGGATGAATCTTGAAAACACTATGCTAAGTGAAACATACTAGACACAAAAAGACAAAATGTTGTATGATTGTATTTATATGAGGTACCTAGAATATTCAAATTCATAGAGAGATAAAGTAGAATAGAGATTATCAGATGCTGGGGGCAGACGAGAATGGGGAGTTATTGTTTCATGGCCACAGAGTTTCTAGGTAATGAAAAAGTCGTGGAACTGGATAGAGGTGAGAGTTGTACAACGTTGCGAATGCAGTTAATGCCACTAAAAGGCACTCTTAAAAATGGTTAATGTGGTAAATTTTATTTTGTGTATATTTTACCACAATAAAACAATTAAATGGCTTTTAAAAATGTAAAGAAATACAATGCAATGTATTCAAAATTAAGTAGAATGACATACATGTATATAGTGAATCTCATCTCTGCATGGAGAAAAGACAGAGGAAGGAAGCTGGAAACCATTAATTTCAGAAACAGGCCAGCCTCCCGCCACAGACTCTGTAAGGCCAAAACATCTCAGAAGATCGTGACAACAATGTGACAACAAAGTCACATAGAAAACAAATGTTTTGCTTGATTAAATATTTCACTTTGCAGGCAATTGTTGCATTATCTGTAATATACAGCCTAAGAGTTAAGAAATTCACGTTCTTACTCTGAGCCAAAACAAACTATTTCTCCTTATGGATTTCCCTCACAGAGATTCAGTTAGGAAACACTATAATTCACTAATTAAACAATTTTATTTTCAGCTCATGAGTGCACACATACAGACACCTAAATTGATAAACAAATATATTTTGGAGAAAACTATCACATCATAGAGCCATAGTTACTAGCTAGTAATCTTGGATAAATCCACAACCCTAGAGCCTTGGTTTCCTAATCTATAAAATGGGAATACATACAACAACAACACAGAATTGGCCAAAGAATAAAATGAGATCATCTGGGAGCACCACCGCTGGCATATTATGAGGATCTAAATATTTTTCGATTACATGAATGAGTGAATAAATGAAGCACCTGGGAGGAAACAGGGAAAGAGAATGTTAGAACTTTTTTTAAGCAGCATATTCATGTGAGTCGTCAACACATGATTTCATCTGATCTGTGGGAGTTTTATGCAAAATGGGTGTGGAGATTTACAAGATTGGGCCTGAAATTAACTGATGCACTCAGACATACTATATGTTGTACTAATTCGAAAATAATCAAAGCAAAAATAAACAAAATGACACCCGTAAAATACACAGACAAGATGATACAGGAGAAACCACATATAATTGGATAATAACCACTACAACTGTGAAGAGCATGCAATTGTGAATCACAAAACATTTGTTTGCTATGGTTTCTTTCTTTTCCCCTTTCATGGAAAAAAAAAGTTTGTTTTTCTTCAAAATAAAAACACCGGTTTGTGGGTTTGGATTGATATTTTTTCACTCTTGTGTAAAAAGGTCAGAGTAACTATCAACACAAATATGAAAGGGTAATAGTTTCCGGCTCTGGAAATCTGATTGTTGAACAAAAGAAAAAAAGAGACCACCGTGTATCATGAAAGACAAAAGAAAGAAAACATGATATGTTTCCAACCTGCATGTCATAAGGAATTTTGATCACTTTAGTATGAGTGTTGGAGAAATGTTGTGTTAATGTTTGTTTTCCTGATGCTTTAAAAGTAATTTCTTACATCCAAATAAAAAAGGAACATAGCTCCCCTCACAAAAAGTTTTAAGACAAAGGTAAACTATCTGTTAGATTGTTTTACAGGAACTTGACCAAACTCGGCTGCTTCTCTAATTTAAACTACATGAAAATTGAGGTGCATGATGGTAATAACAACCTGGGCAGTGCCACAGAAACAACATTTTGCTCAAATCCATGGCAATGTCACAGTCATGGTCACACATATGGGACAAACCTCCAGAATATTAGGTCATATTTACCTCATCAGGTAAAAGTCAGAAAGGATAACTGCAGATCTTTATACTATAGGAGTTAATGAACTTATTTTTAATGCACTTCTCACTCCTCTAAGCAATGAATTTAGTCCTGGACACTCAATTATATTTTCTCAATAATGTGTGTGGTTTTGTTTGTTTTGTTTTGTTTTTAAAATATATTTGCCGTGGTAGATCATGTCAGTTCATTCGGAAGTGATGAAATAGCTTTATTTTCTCCATGTAAGTGTCATCTACCTTAGATTAGACTCTGTGAAGGAAATAAATATGTCTTGACTGATTTCTACAAGATTTTTCACAAAACCAATTCATTCATATTGCTCAAGATAAATATTAAAAGATAATATCTACTTAGATCAGAAAGTACACGTAACATCAGGTTCAACAATATTTAGATGGCTAAAATTATAATCCTGTTTACCTATCTAAAAATAAATACAAGTTTTATGTTTAGATGTCAACTTTCGGGAGAAAAATCCTTAAAGAGAGTTAATTTCTCTTTTAAGCCACTCTTTTGCTTTAAGAAAAGATTGAAGAAACATTCAGGATCTCATATATATAAGGCTTTGTCATTAAATAAATGAAGATAAGTAAGATGTGAAAAGAAAAACACTTGTACTATAATTATATTTTTAAGGCAATACTTAAAGAGAAATAGAATTAGCTAATTGAAGAGTTAGAAAACGGAAGCTGGTTCATATTCTGAGTGAGGCTCTGTTGGGGTACTTCCTATAAATCTTTCTCATTCACTAAATTTCTTAATGGAGAAAATTCCTCACACTGGTCTCAAGCTACATCAGAGGAGAAACTAATATTAAAATGAGAAATAATGATAATGCCATACATTTACACCACTGCTACTTTTCCTATAGCAGAAAATAAAAATTGTTGCATTTACTTCAGCTTGAAGTGATGGTAGCACTTAATAATAACAGTGAGGGAAAGGGTGACTTAACAAGTGCAAGGTTTTTAAAGGTATTTTTAGTCCAGAGATGGAGATCAATAGTATCCTACCTCTTAAAAACTGAAAGAAGAGAGATGAACTGATACAACAGCAGAAGAGACCTTTTCTTTGAAAAAAAGAATGCTCTAGGGGAAAGCTCCCTCATAGAAGAGATACGGAGAAGTATGGACTCCTCTACCCTCTGTCCAAGAAGATAGAACCTATCTAGTTAGAACACTAGTTCTCTGTGAGGACATTATTCTTTTTACTGCCTTGTTGCAAAAAGAAGGCTTTCAAGGATAAGTATATAGAGTGACATAATGTAAATTTTCAAAACATGAGACAGAGGTAAAGAAAAAACATGCAGGGACATAAAATGGGGCCAATAATAGAAATGTTTCTACTACAAACTCCTTCCATATGTTATGTCAGACCTGTCATTTCTTGGTGCTTCTATTTCCTAATCCTCGGAACTGAAATAGATGGTTTCTACATGACATTTTCCTTATGCTCAGGATTTATCAGTGGTATAGTAATCAGTCAACAAACATTTACTAATTCTCCATTGTGAGTATAGCATTTTATTAGGTGGTAGGGTGAGTCAGAAGTAAGAGTTTCGCCTACTGAATCATTAACCTCACTTCCTGCATTAAGTGTGCTCTTTTGGGAGGTTCTTTGTCATTTGGTCCCACAGTAATCAGCTTATGAAATCAGACTTAAATTATACCCTAACTAAAGAAAGTTCATGTGAGGTTCCTCGGAATGAGAAAGCAAAGAATTGGGGAATGATAAATGGGAGAAAAGAATGAGAGAAAGAGCAGACACTTGATGAAAAAAGAACAATGACTTGCAAAGACTGTTTCTTTTAGATATTACAAAACATTCAATTTAGAAAATAATAGACAAATAGATGTAAAGTGGGAATGAAATTCTGCAAAGCTTCAATACAAGTTATTGGAGACAGCAAGAAGGGGAAAAATACACAATAATATTTTCAGAGGAGAAAGAGTGAGATCTTAGGCAAGAAGAAAGAATGAAGAATTTCTCTTTTAAGACTTAAACTGTCAAAATGAAACAGTAGTGATTGTGTCAAAACACATTCTTCCAATATTGTATAGCTTTTTATAATGGTGCTTTTCTGAGTTTAAAGTTTCAATTTAATTGGTTGGGAAATCCCTCTATCCACACCATACTAAGTCAGAACCTGAATATTCTACTTTTCTTCTTTTTGCTTTTGTTGCATAAGGTTAAATTGCTGAATCATTGTGATGCTCCAGGAGAATATAGGCATCCTTTAAATTATGGAACATGGCTATGTCTTAGTGCTGTACAACAGGGAAGTAGAATGCGCCAAGCAATGAGCACTTAGTCTCTATTTTTATGGTTGTTACCATGTAGTCACAAACAAAAATCGATGATGAAAGAATTAAGTTAATCTATCTCATGCAATATCATTAGTCATTTCCTAGGTTCTGGAGCTCCCTACAGCAAAGAGAGAATAAAATTTCAAAATATTACATTGCTAGTTGGTTTTATAGATATCAAGTTTGTACAGGCACATAAATCAGAATCTATTCAAAGTAAGGAGCAGATGTCTGAATTATTCCAACAAAGTAAAATCAGCCTCTCTCTCACATGCTACAAATCCATAGCCTTTTCATAAGTATGAAAACTGCAAAAAGGAACAGGATTCATCATTTAGGTGATTTATATTCCCTTTGAGTTTTTCTCACCAAAGTGATGAGACTTGAGGACATCATGTTATTTCCAAAAACATGACCATTTGTGGCAAAGCAATCCCAATGTATACTGAGGCAGAAATAGGCAGAGACCAACACCATTGAATTTTAAAAATCATGATAACCTTTCCATTTAGTATTTTATTCTAAGTTATCCTTCCAACCAAAATTAAGAACATGGTGGAGAGAAAAAAAATTAGTAATGTAGATGCCTGACCACTGCGCTGTACACCTGAAGCTGAAGCTGGATAACATTGAGTGTCAACTATAATTTAACATATATATAGTCATGGGAGGTGCAGTACAGCATAGGGAATAGAGTAAATGGGAATTGTAACAGCTATATACGATGTCAGAGGGGTAGTAGATTGGGCAATTATCACTTTGAGAGGGGTGTAAATGTCTATTACATTGTTTTGTACACCTGAAACTAATAATTAATTAATTAATTAATTAATAATGTAAAATAATTCAAGGAAGCCACAGATGAGGCCTTCATTTAAAATTATTATTTTAGCAGACCTTACTTTTTAAATTTTTGTTTGTTTCTTTTATACTCTACCTCCTTACAAAAGGTAGCTTGTAGATTTTTCACACAGTTCAGAGACATTAAGACAAAAGATTATAAGATTAAACTGAGTCTATCTCAATGATACAAAATGAATAAAAGTGATGCTATTACTAAAGAGTTGTTTCCCAATACTTCTTACAGCTGAAATGTTTATGTCTTTTGGGTACGCCCTGCTCTGAGAGACGAGAGCAAGCAGACCTTGTGTTCGTTATTTTTACATGGACCCAAACTCCCAATACACTTTGTATTAATATATAGCAGAGCTTTAATAATTAATAATAATTAACTGGGGCTTTCCTACCATGCAGCCTGCAGATATATGTCACAGGAGTAGCACATTTGTGAGGCACTCTTATTTTGAGTTATTTTCATATTTAAGGAAATTATGACCCTTACATAGAATATAAGATGAATCCTTCTTACAAAATCACTATTTTAAAAAAAAACTTAATAAAAATCTCCAACATCAAAAAACAACAATAACATAAACTATCTTAACTTTTGTGTTCGAATAAAATGTTAGAATTATACTCCAGTTAATCTCAAATGTTAATTAATATATAGTAATGCAGAATTTAAAATTTAACATGGATATTTGGGAAACTAATTTGCATAATTATCTTAAGATATTACCAAAAAAAGAAATCAATAAATTTGAGTATTAGAACAGATTTGCTGCTGTTTGATAAATTATTGTTTTAGTAAAACTGTTAAAACTATGAGGGGGAAAAAATCACATTATTCTATCTATAACACCAAGGAAAGAATAAGACTCTGAAAATATTTTTCAGAAATACAAGGAAAGTACAAAGTGTCAAAGTACTTATCAACGGGAATAGCTTCATAGATAAACATTATCTTTCCCACTAACTGTATGCATCATGAGAGTTAGAATTATCTCTTTAAATCTTTGTGTCCCTAGTGCCAGCTCAATATCAGACACAGACGAGCTCTTCTAATGAACAAAGTAATAAACGAATGAATCATGTGGAGGTCAACTAAAAATAATATTCTTCATTTATGAAAATGTTGCTGCCGTAGCAATAGAGTATACACTTTAACGTTCTCTCTCAACCTCAGATATAATAACTGATTTAGTCAGTTCTTCAATCAAGGTTGTGCTTGTCCAAATAACCAGATAAGACTGGCATGCAACTCGTGACCAAAGTTAACTAGACCATTGCCCTACAAACTTTGTTTCCCCTGGAGATTTGAGGGTTGGCTTTGTCGTAGCAGGTCTTGAATTGGTCTTACTTTATTTAGGTGCTGTCTTTTCTGGGTTCCAGGGATGGTGCTGTGATCTCTCTTCTCTGGAAGGGCTGGAACTTTAATATGGCTGGATGTATATGGAACTCCTCAGCATGCTTAACTCTAGTCCATTCTGCTCTCAATCTTGTAATAGATGCTCTCTAGTACATTTCAGGTAATCTCACCCTGCACATAATGAATAGCCCAACCCTTGGCAATAGACTCATGGGTGACCCCACCATGGACTCCTGGGGCTCCCTTGTTCTCTCATTTCTATTGTCCTAATTCACAGATTCCAGCTATTTCAGCTATTCCAAACTCTGATCTCTGTCTCCTCAGCTCAGTGGAGTATACTCAAATCAGATTCCAACTTTCTGCAACACAGTAAGAAAATTATCCCCAACAGAATGGGTGATTGTGAGGTACATTTCAGAAGTTTTCTTCCCTAAGATATGACTGCCTAAAAGCAGTTGTCTTATGCGTATATGTTTCACCCCATTTTATAGTTGTTGATAGTGGGAAGATTAGTTCAGTACCAAGTATTCCGTCATAGCTAGAAATAGCATGGAATGGAATGGAATAGAATAGAATGGAATGGAATTTTACAGAATGGAATGGACTAGAATGAATGGAATAGAATAAAATATATGGCAGCATGTCCCTAGAAAAGGTAAATACCATTGTGTGAAACTTGGATTTCAGTTAAATATATCATATGTGTACTGAATATCAGTGCAAAATGTTTCTTACTGTGGTTCATAGTCAAAACATTTTTTGAAAATCATTGCATCAGATCAAAACCTCAAAACCTAGATTTCTTTAATAGAGTTGAATTCATCTCAGACATAGTGTCAATTCAGAAGATGGTTTTTCAAGATTAATGTATTAAAAATCAAATATTTATCCTCTTGACAAAACTATTACCAAGTACTTAGATAATCTGGCTTAATCTAAGTGTAAAAGAAAGGATCTTTATGTGGGAGAAGAAACCCATCACCCTTCTCCTATAATATCTTTCACTGATTCTCTATCATCTGCCCTTGACCTCTTACATTTTAACATGCATATGAATTACCTGTTGAAATGCAAACTATGATCCACTGTATCTAGGGTACAGTTTGAGGTCCTGCATTTCTAGCCAGCTCCTGGGTGATGCCAGTGCTCCTGTTCCATACACAGCAACTGTTTTTGGAAAGAAATAGGAACTATTTGAGGCTTTTAAGCCTCGTGCAGTTTTTGTCACTTCTTCTCCTTTCTCTCCCCCTCCCTCACCTCCTTTTCCTCTACCTTCTTTTTCTAAAAGAATCTTTTGAAAATGTAAAAACCTTTCTTAGCTCATTGACATTATAAAACAGAGCACTGGCCTACAGGTTGTAGTTTGCTGACACTGATCTAGAGAAATCCTGGCCAATAGAAATGCAATGCAAGCCACGAACGTAATTTTAAATTTCCATGTAGCCATGTTTGTTTTTTTCTTTTTTTTTCAATTACAGTTGACACTCAATACCATATTAGTTTCAGGTATACAGCATAGTGGTAGCCATGTTTTTTAAAAAGTAAAAAGAAACAGATGAAATTAATTTTGATGATGTTTTATTTAATCTAAAATAACAAAAATATCATTTGCAACATATAATCAATATAGAAATTATTAAGTAAATAGTTTACGTTTTTTTCAGACAAAGTCTTTAAAAATCAACATGTATTTTACACCTACAGTGTATTTTAATTTGGAATCACCATATTTCCAGTGTTCAATAGCCACATGTGTCTGCTGTATTGGACAGAGCAGATTTAGAAGAAAAAGTTCAAAATTCTTTCTTTGGTATTGGATGCTCTTTATGCTCTTCCCGTTTACCCTTTTAGCTTCATGTCCTACCTCTCAATCATATACACTTGACATTCTAGTCACACTGTACTAGTTTTATTCCTTTAATATGTTGTTCCTTCCATTTAGAATGCCGTCTCTTACCTGAAAACCTTACTCACCTTTCCCCTAAACTGATGCAATTACAACAGGATTAAATGCATTAAGAAGACACTAGAAACTTACCAAAAAAAATCATATAATGCTACATAAATTAATGCTGATATTATTATTTCATGGTCCTAATTTTAAAGTAAGGTATTAAAATCTTGGTAAGTTAATTATTCCTTATTTTAATATTTATATTAAGGTATTACTATAACATTAATATTAGAGTTCTATATGGAGGGAAATAACTTGTTTTTCTTCCTTTTTTAAAACAGAGTCATTTTTCCAAAAGTATTTAAAAATGTATTTACTTATCACCATGGCATTTCTAAACATGCTTGATATCACTACTTCTATTTAATAATCACAAAGCTAAGACTTTCAGGAGGTTAAATGACCTTGCAATGGGCTCAATAAATATAATGAAACAGAAAGTCTTTGAAAATAGGTAATTCTCAACTACTTGGGATAATAAAACTGCAGATACTTAGAAGACGAAAACCAGTCCAGATAACTTCTGAGGTAAAGAGAGTGGTGTTCCAGAGTTTGCTGTACTCCTGTCAATAAAAGTTCACTGCCACCAATCCAATGCTAACAGGAGGCCCCAGTCTGGGGTGCAGTAAAAGGAGAGACTTTATTCAGAGGAACAGTTTGCAAACTGGGGGGAAAAGCAGCCTCAGATGGAAACCAAAAACGCACTCCTCTGAGACAAAGGGGAGGCCCACTTATACAGAGAAAGTGCCTGCCCTGGTCTCTGATTGGTCCATTTTTATGCAAATGATGAATCCACAGATTGATTGGTCCATATAACACTGTTCTATTTGGTCTGAATCACTAATCCTAAGTGATCATTATGGAGTGGCTCTGATTTGTAGATAAAAATGCAAATGAGGATATATCTATGCATCTCTGATTGGATGAGGCCGGTCTCAGCCCATTGGTCAAAATATGATTCCAGGAACTCCCTTAGAAAGGTTGGTTGGCAGGACTACAGGAGGCTTGGCAGCCCAATTTGTGGCTTTTCTCTGAAATGCAGCATGTGTGAGAAGCTCCCTGTAAACAACTGTTGCTAGACCTTAATTATAAATTTGGACGCAGTTAACTACGAGGTGTCCTTTTTGACAGGTATATTCCTTTTCAGGGTTAACACTTCAAAGATTCTGATATCCTGAATTTAATTCCAATTTTTGTCCCTGAGAATACAAGAAAGTTATGAATAACCCAGAGCATCCATATGGAGGATCATAACAATAATACTGAGCTCTCAGGATTGTAGTAATAGTGAAACAACATAAGTTTTATTATGGAAAATTGCCCTCTACGATTTTGTTTCTATGACCTGAACACATTTTTAATAAACTCAGATCTTCATGCAATAATCTTACCTTGGAGGCTTGGGCCAGAACGGAGAATTGTTACCAGAATGGGTCAAAGGATGTGCATTGTGAGTGCTCATTTGGGAATCGTTTTAATCCTATGGACTTTGGCTAATATCAGCCCAACCAGTGACATCAGAATCTCGGGTGTGGGCTATGCACAGAGAAATTTTCAAAGTTTCCCCCTCTTCTTTTCACCTTAGGGGATTCTAATACGTAGTCAGGTTGTGAATTACTAGGTCTATCCGCCTGGGGTCCGTATTTGCAAAATACTGTTGATCCTTGAACAACATGGGTTTGAACTGCACAAGTCCACTTATACATGGATTTTTTAAAAAATGAATACTGTAAGTGTATTTTTTTCTTATAATTTTCTTAATAACATTTTCTTTTCTTTAGCTTACTTTAAGAATATAGTATATAATACATATAACATATAAAATATGTGCTAACCAACTGTTTATGTTATCAGTAAGGCTTCCAGTCAACAGTAAGGTATAAATTTCTGGGAAGTCAAAATTTCTATGGGATTTTCAACAACGTTGGGGTCCACAACCCTAACCTTTGCGTTGTTCAAGGGTCAACTGTAGGACTAATTCTTTGCTCACAGATTGTTGTAAGGAGTAAAGGAGACAATGTATAAAAAGCACCTGGTACAGTTCAGAAATTTGATAAGAATACTTTCCTATCCTCATTCTCCTTTAATTAATTCCCTTACTCTCCACTAATTACATGGATACTAGAACTATTTTCTTCTCAAATAATGTCTTTTCAGTAGGTTTGTTTATTTGTTGCTTTTAGTTGAAACAGACCAGTAGCTTTTGGCAGTAATTCAGCCTCAACCCTCGTGAGGAGTACTGTACCTTTCCCCACCTGCAACATCAGTACCAGAGCTCCTAAGCATACAGAGGCTATTAAAAGATGCCCCTCCCTCCCCACCAGCTGGATAACCCCTGATCAGTCCCAGAAAGATTTCCCCTCTGCTGGGAGAATACTGTAACTTTTAGTGAGTCCTGCATCAGAATCTCCTGGAATGTCTTTAAAATGCAGTTTCCTGGGCCCTACCCTTACCTACTAAACCAATCTCTGGAGATGTAACCCTTACAACTATCTTTTTAACAGTTTCTCCGATGATTCTTATGCACACTAATATTTGAGCAATGTTGGCATGGAGAAAAGCGACAACTGTAGATACAGCCATCAAATAACTCAGGTTAATCTCTTACCTACTATGATTTACCCAGAGACCAAGAAGGGAAGTTTAACGCTGCCCAGATTTTTGTTTTGAACATCTAAATAGCTCTCTATTTTCTAAAAGATTTTCTTGACCTTGAAAATGTTTTGGGTTTTTTTGTTTGTTTGTTTTGTTTTGCTTTGGTTTTGCTCTCACAGGATCATGGGGCTGGAGGGCTCTTAAATATCATCTAATTCAATTTCTTGTCTTATAAGAAAGGCTGCAACGTTCCCAAAGTTATCAATCTGGTGGCACCATATACCTTAAGGTAAATAGCTGCCAACTCTTCTCTTAAAAGGCAGACATTTGGTGAGTCCATGAAGATACAACTCTGCACTGGCCAGAATTTGTATATACACAGTTTTGCCGCCACTCCTTCTCCCTGTCTTTATAAAGGTAATTTCTTCTCCTCTTCCCTAGTTTGGAAACATCCCACTTCACAAATGAAGGGAATGGTCAGTAGTCCAGGACAGCTTCACATGGACAGCAGATTTTAAATATATAACTGAGCAAAAAAAGAAGGAGATTTCTACACAGGCTGTAACAGATCTGGAAATTATTTACTTTGAAAGAGCTGAGACTATTAAGGGCAAAAGCTCTTTGCATACAGGTAAATGATTGTTAGAGCCATGGGACTGCTAAATCACAGTCCCACAAGTGACACATCCTCCCAACCAACTGACTCTCAGATAGGTGAGAAAATTCAGCACGAAGCATTTATCTGTTCACAAATTCAAAAGAACGAATTCAACAAAGAATGAAAACCGAGAAGGCTGGTATCATTAGAATAATCCCTTTTACAGTCATAGCTTTGGAATTTGTAAATGTACATCTACAGATACAAGGAGCATTACACTTGTTTACTTAACTTGGCTTCCTACTATTATTGCTTTCCTTTTTATTATGAAGTTTTTACATTTCTGAAGCTTGATTCATTAAGTAATTGCCATCTTCCTATCTGGGTCATTGGTCATCTTTATTGCAAAAGAAAAATACAAATCATTATTCAAGAGCAAATTCCACATATTTTCCATGTCCTAAACTTTTCAACCTCTCTTATTTTGTGCAGGGCTTATTCGTTCCAAGGAACAGCACATTCCCCAGAGGTAATCAGACTGAAGCAGGAGAAGAACAGGGTTGGTCTTCAACAGAGAGATCCACCGTGTTTTAGCCATTTGCTGTCCTTAGTATTAGGCTTTGTTTCTAAACATTACTAAGAGGTTTAAAAAATAAACCTGTAATTGGAGTAGTTAAAATCACCCTTACTCCAAAATCATGGGAAGATACAAACACACACACACACACACACACACACACACACACCCTTTTCCTCTTGTTCATGGAATAAGCAGGGTATTGTTTTCGATGATTAATTTCACTGCTGAAGAAAACTTAAATAAAACATGGCAGAATGAATTGATCGCATCGTTAACTTAAACTGCCCCGTACTTGAGAAGAATATACAGTTTACAAAGAAATCGGGTGCCTGGAGTTTGGGTGTAGAAAACGTTCCTGTTTGTAAATCATGGATGCAGCATTTTTCTTATCTCTTTCTCTTTTGTTTTCTTATTCCATTCTTTTTTCCACTACAGACACTGTACAGTCTAAATTGTCCTTTTGTAGTTGTGTTTCCTACATTGCTAGCGAAGCTATTTTTAAAAGCTCATACTAAATAAACAATTTCAAGATTCTGAAAAGCCAAAGGGCCTTTGACCTTCTAAAACAACCTTTTTCTAGAAAAGCCAATGGTCTCATGAGGGAGGGAGAGAAGAAGCAAGCATTTACCGGTGGTTTATTACCACAACTTGTGTTAGGTGCTTTACATACAGATCTCATTTTTACTCAGAACAACCTTATAAGGTCAGAATTATTATCCCCACTTAACAGACAAAGAACAAAGTTTCAAAGAGGTTAAATGACTTGCCTGCGATTATAAAACAATAAATGGAAAGGATGGATTCACATGTAGGCTGGCCTAACTGACTCAAAAGGCTGTGTATTCTTACCATACTGTTCAAAGATGAATACTTTTTTTTTTTTTTTTTGCAAAGATATCGTAAGTTTTCCATGGTCCATGCAGTTTTTGTTTGTTTGCTTGTTTGGGTTTTGTGTTTAAAACCTCCATTTTCTGATTTGCCATCCAGAGAAAGCGAGAATTAGAACCTTGGAACTTAGTGCCCTCAAGCCTAGTATCTCCATCGAAAAGTTAGGTTATGATGACCAGTTAGTTATCTGTTGAGCCCATTTGCTCCTATCTGTGAGGCAGAAAACAAGGCTATCCCAACTAAGACACATTCAGGTCCAATGAGACATTTGGACATACGAGGCCTGACAATTAAGTTCACGAACTTGTTGCAACAATGTTTTTTGATATCAGAGGGATTATTCGTTATGAATTTGTACCAACTGGACAAACAGATAACCAAGTTTACTATTTCGAAGTGCTGGAAAGGCTGCGTGAAAAAGTTAAACGACCTGAACTTTTCGCAAACAGTTCATGGCTCTTGCATCATGACAATGCACCAGCTCACATGGCACTGTCTGTGAGGGAGTTTTTAGCCAGTAAACAAATAACTGTATCATCGGAAACCCCTCCCTACTCATTTGATCTGGCCCCCAATGACTTCTTTCTTTACCTGAAGATAAAGGAAATATTGAAAGGAAGATATTTTGGTGACATTCAGGGCATCAAGCATAATACGATGACAACTCTGATGAACATTCCAGAAAAAGAGCTCCAAAATTGCTTTGAAGGGTGGACTAGGCATTGACATTGGTGCATAGCTTCCCAAGGGGAGTACTTCAAAGGTGACTGTAGTGATATTCAGCAATGAGGTATGGAGCACTTTTGCTAGGAGTTCATGAACTTAATTGTCCAACCTCGTATACTAACAAAGAGGGCATGTGTTGAGCCCCTAAGAGAAGGTGTGAAGTGGTGCTGCCTGGATTCCTTTCTGAAGGTACCATGGTCCCTTTGCACTCCTCAGGACCCCACTCACATGCAGACATTTCATTGTGCCTTGGGTATTGCCTCACCCTCGGGGCTTCTCAGAGTGCTGATGACACAAGAAACCAGGATATCACCATCCTAACATACGGGAGCCTCATTGGCTCATAGGCCGTGAGTGTGCACACAGGAGCAGCCTCTGGGTAAGAAGAGAGAAGTCCTGAGACACTGGCTCTTCTTGTTTTGTGCTTTAACCATGTGACCAACCACGTCAGAAAAGAGAATACCAAACAATGGAACGATATGTCCTTCCACACCATCGTGGTTTCCCAGGATCCTTCCAGTGCCCAGTGCTAGTACAATGAAAACAGTGTAACCTCCAGAATCAGACTGACCTACTTTTGCATTTCAGATAAACAATCCACTAGTTAAATGAACTCAGTCTCTGCCACCTCACTTGTAGAACAAGGATAATAATGCCAATCTTACCACATTGTTTTGAGAGTAAGACACAATAGAAGTGAAATGCCTAGATGACACTCAAGAAAGAGCCCTGCTGTTGTTGCTAAGTTTTTTTGAATACTAAAGAGGACCCAGGCCTAAAATCTCAGAGTTTGAAAGGGTTTTGGAGTTCTATGTCAACAGCTTTCCCATTGTAGAAATATATTTTCTAACAACTTTAATACAGTTTGAATACTTTCTACTATGCTAGACAATCTAGGCCCACTATTGGATCTGTAAAGCAAAAAAGATTAATTTATTAATATTCAGCTATTTGGAGAATTAGAAAACTACCAAGTAAAGTTATTCAAATGGATTCATGTGGCAAGAAGTAAAGTATAGACGAGTTTTGAGCAACATAGAATAAATAGGTTAGTGAAGAGTTAAGGGGTAACCACCTAAGGCATGAAGTGTATTGATTTCCTTAGAAGAAGAATGCTTTTACACTCACAAAGTCACCCATTAATGCCACAATTAAATTCATATGTGTTCAACTGTTCAGGCACATTTTTTGTCTATAGTTTGAGGTAATAAACTTATAGATTTTTCTTACTGATGAGTTCTGAATATGGAAAGATTTGATTAACTATTCAAAGACTGTCTTTGTTATGTAATTTTTAAGAAATTATTTTGTATCACTTCTGTCCTTCTGCTCTACCCAACATATCCATTCAAAATTTTAAAAATTTACCTTTCAGCAGGATCAGGTCCATAGTTTAAAAACAACTTCAATAGACATTTTGTGCTGATATAACTGCTCAAATGAAAACACCATACCAAAGGGCTGAGTCAAGGGCAGACAGTTACACACGTCCTGCAGCCAAAACACTTGTCTGTTTCCAAGACTTGATCAATGTGATCATTGAAACCTAACTGGACCAAGGGAAAAATGCCTCTGAGATTAATGCCACCAAATGATAACTGGCCTCACATGCTAGAAATGGGTGAAAAATCTGAGTCATCTGTAAATAAACTGTGGATCTGTTACATCTTTTTCCTGAAATAGATTTAAGTTTAGGGGGACCTGCACTGAGAGATCAAAGTAGTCACCTCTAGAAAAAGGTATCACTTGTTCAAATCACTTGAACAGTCTTAACTTGTGCTCTTTCTACTTTGCTCAAAGATTCAAGAAGATAGTTAGTATTAAGGGATTATAGAACTATAACTAAAACAAGTATCTACAAAATTGATTAGATGAATTTTCTATTTTCAACACATAGTTTGTTTCTCCTGCAGGGAATAATTTCTAAAGTTGAAAACGTGAGCATGGCTTAGTATGTTTGCCATTCACTTAGTATCAAAACTGCCAGTGGTAACAATTATGTACTATTTGGAAACAGGCAACCACACAAACAAATTTAACAATAGGTACTGTACCTATTCCACACCAAAACTGAATCAAATGTAAGTCTCAATAGGAGAAAAGAAACAAGAAGCCAAAGTTGGTGAAACATTCCAAAGAAGAAACTATTTCTTGACCACTCAGCTTTTCTTATTTCTTCCATTTTGGTTCTAGTTTTCTAGGTATAATTTGTACACAGTAAAATGTACAAACTTTAGTGTACAGCTCAAACAATTCTTAACTATGTAGGCCCTAGTAACCACCAACCAGATCAGATATGAACTATTTTCACCACCTCAGAAAGATCACTCACGCCCCTTCCCAGGTAAAGAAGTTCTCAGCTCTGTAATGTAACTTGGCTTCTCTTCATACTTTTCATTTGTTCCTTTTTTGAGAAATAAATATATATACTGAAGAGAAGAGACCTTCATTCGATAATTAATTATAGCACAGATTCAGAGTGCTAGTCACTAGGAATATAAACATAAAAATGGTGATTGCCCTTTGCCTTCAAGTTCTCTGTCTTTTTTATTTTAGAATGCCAATGAAGTATATTTTCAATATTTAAAGCACATGTTTTCAAGGGGCTCAACATCACAATCATCAGGGGAACGCAAATCAAAACCACAATGAGATACCACCTCATGCTTGTTAGAATGGATATTATTAAAAAGACAAAAGATAACAAGTACTGGTGAGGATGTGGTAAAAACAGAACCCTTGCACACTGTTGGTGAGAATGTAAATTGGCACAACACTATGGAAAACAGTATGGAGGTTCCTCAAAAGTAAAAACAGAACTACCGTATGATCCAGCAATTCCACTACTGAGTATATAGCCAAAGGAAATGAAATCAGGATTTTGAAGAGCCATCTGCACTCCCATGTTGATTGCAGCATTATTTACAATAGCCAAGATATGGGAACAAACTAGGTGTCCATCAACAGATGAATGGGTAAAGAAATCGTGGTATACACATGCAATGGAATATTATTCAATTATAAAAAAGAAAGAAACCCTGCCATTTGTGACAACATGGAAGAAACTGGAGGGCACTATGCTAAGTGAAATAAGCTAGACAGAGAAAGACAAATACTATATGCTGTCACTTGTATGTAGAATCTAAAAATAAAAGTTGCATGTTCAATTCATAGAAACAGAGAGTAGAATAGTGGTTGCCAGGGGCCGGGGAAATGAATGGGGAGATGTTGGATAAAGGATACAAACTTCCAATTACAAGATGAATAAGTTCTGAGGATCTAATATACAGCATGGTGACTTACTTAATAAAATTGTATTGTACACTTGAAATTTGGTAAGAGATTAAAAAAAGTAACTAACAAAGTGAGGTGATGATATGTTAACTAACTTGATTCTGGTAAATATTTAACATGTATATGTATATTAAATAATCATGGTGTACACTTTAAATGTATATAATTTTATTTGTCAATTATACCTCAATTAAGCTGGGGGGAGTACATCTTTCAGCAATGCAATAGATTCCTGGATCAGAGATCCTACTGTAGATATTGACGTAAAGTAGGTATCTCTACCCTACAATCCACTATATATACCCCAGAAAGGTAGCGCTCTCTCTTTCTCTCTCTCTCTTTTTAATGTGCAAGGTTTATCATTTGCAAATACTTTAAAAAAAAAACACAAAAAAAAACACTAAGACCTAAACTATTCTCTTATTTAAAATTTGCATTGCTCCTCCAGCATTTACTATTAATATTTTACGTATTTCCTCATTTGTCCATTCTCAAATTAGTCCTTCTTGCAATTGCTCCAGAACCTATTTTCTGACTAGGTGAACATACCCTCAGAGTTCACAAAACAGAATCTTGCAAAAATAGTAATAGAATAAGGAGGAATAGTAAATAAAATTGCTTGTCAACTCCACTGTCTCAGTTTCAGACTCATGATTTTTAGTAACTATACATGTTTGCTGAAATTATTTCCATGACTTCTATTATTTTCAGTGTTAGAAAAATAATCTTTTTCTAACACTGACAAAAATAATCTTCCACCTTGAGCTGAATACTTAATTTATTTTCTTCTATTTTTGTCATATAATTTAGGATTATGTATTTGCTTCTGAGTAGAAATTTGGCACCATTCAGTTTTGGTTTTTGTCCCAAATAGGTTTATAGTCATTATTTTTAACCCAGACTATAACAATTTGAGTGAGTGGTGATTTGAGAAGTATTTCTTAATTTTTAAATATTTGGAAAAGATTTGATTTTGTTTTAAATTTTACTATTTATTTCTGGTTTATTTTCTTGTAGTCAAGGTCATTTATTTTTTAGGGCTTTTTGTATATGCATATGGATGAATATGTGATCAACTTTTAGAAATATTCTATGAACACGCATTAAGAATTATAGTTTATTTTATTTACCATATAATTATTGATTCATCCTCATTAGTTACATTGTTCAGCTCCTGTATGTCCTTATTTGGGAGTAGAGGACAGAAAGGTAGTTCTGGGGAGATTTAGAGATTAAGTTATTATTTCTGTCAATTTCACCTCTTATTTGTAAAGTTTCTTCCCATGTATCTTTCTCCACTGTTATTCAGCAATATAAATTTAAATTTAATCTTATTAATGATTTTGTCATACAAAAGGTTGTTATGCCTGTTGTCTTTTTTGTTATACATATTGATAAAATTTGACCATGGTTATTTTGTACTTTCATTATCTAAGTATCTTGGACACCTAATGAGTCTTTAAATCATTTACACTTATCTACATAAAAAATACATTTGTCATTTTAAATCTTGTTTGTAAATGCTATGTATGCATTCTTAATTGCATCTTGAGTGCTTTGTTTTTATATATTCTATAATACATGAACTATGCTTTGTTTATTTTTACCTTCTCTAGGGTTTTTTAGAAGGTACATATCCAATGTTTTAATTCTTACAGTGATCATATTTCGATGTAAAAAATACATATATTTTACAATATATACTTCTCTGGTTACCAACGTCAAGATGATGTTAAGTTTGAATCTACTTACACAAGATGAAAAATTAATTCCTGACTTCCTAGACTCATTAATACAATTTGAAGTTTCAAAGTGAAGTTATTGTAATTATTATTATTATTTTTTTTTACATTTCATGGATTTTCTTTCCAAATTTATTTTTGGACATTTGTGTTGAAGGAAAGTTTCTTCTCCACTTCTGATGTTTCCTTTCATGTAGACTCTCTCGGTCTCTCCCAACTCTTTACTCACATCTCCCTGAAGGAGAGTGGCTTAAGCTAGTCTATTACAAAAGAATGAACATGCTCTGTGCTTTTCCTTCTTAAGCATTAACTACCCAAGAGAGTAAAAGCTCCTCTCTGTTTTTCATGCCATAAGTGTCCCTTGACATAGAGCATCCTGCCCTAAAGTAGAGCACTGTGACTGGACAAGTAGTCTGCTCAATTCTGAGGTTTTAATAAAATCATTTGGTCCATTTGACTCTCACCGTAAGTTACTGTTATGGGTTGAACTGTGCACCCCAGTTTATTTTAAATTTCTAATCCTCAGTACCTGTGAATATGACCTTATTTGGAAATAGGGTCTTTGCAGCTATGATCATTAAAGTGGTCCTGAAACCAATATAACTGGTGTCCGTATAAGAAGAGACACACAGGTAGAAGACAGCCGTGTGACAATGGAGGCATAGATTGAAGTGACGCATCTATCAGCCAAGGAACTCCGAAGATTAGCAGCAAGCACCAGAAGCTAGATGAAGCAGGCAGGATTCTCCCCTACAGGTTTCAGAGGGAGCACGATCCTGCCAACTGACAGCATGATTCAGGATTTTAGCCTCTAGAACTGTGAGACAATCAACTTATGTTATTTTAAGCCACTTAGTTTGTGGTACTTTGTTACAGCAGCCTTAAGAAACTAATACAATAATGTTCTCCAATTTAGACTTTTTCAGGAGTAAAGGTAATTTTTGGTGCTCCCCCGCTCTATGTTGTCTTATTTCTTAGGCATGGCCCCTAAAAATCTCAACGTTTTGGTACGATGGCTGGAAATTTTGGAAACAAAACCAAACCAGAAAAAATGTTCAGCTGACTAGTCCTCAAACTCAACTGAATCTTCGTGGATAGAGCCAATGAGAGCAGAGGGAAAGAAAACACTAAAGGCTTATCCTATCATTGTAGAAAATGCTATAGCGGAAAGAAACGCTACATGTGGTCTGCAGTATGCAAAAGCAAAGGAAAGAGACCATGTAAAGGCAGAACTACTTTTCCTCACCAGGTCCCAGGCACAGAAGCTTCAGAAATATCAGCAACAGCTACAGTTCAGGAATTGGCTGAGGGGAGCTATCAGGCTGAAATAAACTCAGGGACTAAGGAGACAAATCCACATTTTGCAGGAAGAGTGTCTCAAATGTCCCTTGAAGGCAAGGGAGCCAGTATGCAGGGTGGCCTTTCCCAGAGATCCGGGAAATATGTAGGCCAAAGTCAACTTCTTTCTGGGATATTTCTCTCAACTGATTTTAAGTTTTAGGTTTTAATTCTAAAAATTAATATAATTAATTGGCTCCCTTGGAAAGGTGACGATAAAACCAAGAAGATTTTCTTCCTCATTCTGATACCTTGAGTGTCTGCTCTGGTCTGTGGAAACTCTAAGGACAGGAATTCTAAGAACATTGTTTTGCTTGGAATAAGTGATTCTGGGTCTGTGGACTATTTATTGTTACACATTTGTGTGAGGTCAGAATTGTGATGATCTCATGGATTATTATTGTTTAGATTCCTAAAAGGGAGACATATATCAGAGACTTGCTTTGAATGGAATTAATTTCTGAGGTCCTGAATTGAAGAAATCCTATAAAATACCTATAAAAACAGTCTCCATTTTGGGTGTGTGTGGAGCCGCACCCCTACCCAGGCAAAGAAGCTCTCTGACTAGGATGGAGCAGAATATGAAATTAAGAAGGACTTTGATTTCTTTGGATTTTTAATCCACAGGGTAAGAGATAAATTTAATTTTTTTTTGGAGTTTTTTGTTTTGTGTATGGACTTTACTTAGCAAGGGGTACAATCTTTGAACTTTTAATTTCTCTCTGGGAATTTGATCATTAGGGAGGATAATTATTCAAATATATGCCATCTTCATATTGTTAGCTTTGTGTTTCCGGAATATCTTTAGGCCTCTACCATGCCTTCTGCATCCCCAAATTAATGTAATTTGGGGGGTAAATCCATATTTAGTATTTGTATTATTGTATATTATATATAATTAAAACCATGCAAACATTATTCACAGCTGAGCATTTTAACATACTATTATATTTTCTCCCCCTCCTTCCCCCCGGGAGTTAATAATTGCTCTGTTTTCATTTTTTCACTTTTTTAGTTTTCTTTTTCACTTTGGCTAAGATTAAGTAATGTGTGAAGGACATTCCAGTGGACTCCCAGTACATTTTTCAGATAGTCCATCACCTTATAAACATCTTGGAGACTTCTGTTCTTTAGGCTAGACCACTCGCTATTCAGGCCTCTGCACAGATGTCATACTGGAAATCTCCCATTATTTTTCAGTCTCTCCTGTGCTGTATCTCCTGTTACCTGAGTCCCACATCTTCATCTTCTTCATTTACTCCCTTGTTTTGGCAGAGTACATCCTCCAGGAGCTTACTGAGATCACATGTATAAAATAGAATGTTGGAAATTGTTCTGCAATTGATTGACAGTTTGGCTACAGAAATAATTCTAGCATGGAAATTATTTTTCTTCATAATTTTGAAGGCAGTGTTCCATTATCTTCAAGCTGTTAGTGTTGCTATTAAGAAATCTGAAGTCACTCTAACTTCTGATCCTTTATATGATCCTTTTTCTCCCTTGAAGCAGGTAGGCCTTTCTCTTTCTTTTCCCCAGTGTCCTGAAATATCGCAGTGTTGTATGTTGGCATGGATATATTTTCATCCATTGATAGAAACTCTTGATTGGGAAACTCAAAGTTGTAGGAAATTTTCTTGAATAATATCATTAATGATTTCATCTTCTCTGATTTTTCTGAAATCTGAAGTCACTCTAACTTCTGATCCTTTCGATGATACGTTTTCTCCCTTGAAGCTGGTAGGCCTTTCTCTTTCTTTTTCCCAGTGTCCTGAAATATTGCAGTGTTGTATGATGGTATGGATATATTTTCACCCATTGATAGAAACTCTTTGCACAAACCTGATTTATTAAAAGCCTTTTTTAGAGTTCTGAGCATTTGGGTGGGATATACTGACTTTGATCTGGCTATCATCTAAATGGTGCAAGCGTTTCTAGGTATGGCACTCTTTTCAATGATTTTGTGTAGAATTCTATAAAAGCTTTCCATTTCTATACCTGCATTCATTTTTAGCAGAGAAAAGTTTTACTCCATTTTATCTTTTATTATTGGTTTCTCTTCTAATGATTCTAATATCCCCAAAAGTAACCAGTATGTAAGTTAAATATTAATCATCTATTCTGTCATCACTTCATCCCTATCCTTTTCCTCCCCACATTTGTTCTAACATACCTTACACATGACCTTTTCCTTTTCATCCATTGTTTCAGTTGTTGTTGTTGTTGTTGTTTCAGCCTGTTCTTTGTTAGATTCTTTGCACTCAACACAGAATAATATATGGGAAGAAAAGTAGCTGAGCTTATTGGTGAAAAATATGGCAGCTATGAACTGCCAACTACGAATGGGACATAATTATAACCTTTAAAGGGCTTGGAGACAGCCAACGTTCAGCAGGTGGCAGAACAGCCAATGGATAGATGTTGATGTGAGTGGGCAGGACTGGTGTTTAACAGTAACACGGGACAGCATTCAAAACACAGTGAAGGACCAGAACAGCAGTTCCTGTTCGCGCTTTCTCCTACCCACTGATACACCTAGGGTACCTCTCGGGAATCTTTCACAGGTGAGGAGGGGAGCAGGAGAGAACTCAAAATGAAGATATAGGGCTTTCTGCCAACACAGACATGTGGAGACTCTATGACCATATTTGTATTCCAAGCCGGTATGTGGATAATATAATTTTGAAGTCTTGAGAAAGTTTTCTATAATATTTCATCTAAATCCCTTCTGCTGCTAAACAAGCATATTCAATGGCTAATTGCTTTTTCTTTTATTTCAGGAAATGGGCCTAATACCCATTCCTATAAATATGACCCTAACATCTCTGTATTGACATTTGAATTAGAGCCACAACCAGTGATAATCAGACTGCTTTGTTTGACCGGTACATTTTACAAAATAAACAAGCACATTTGAGTGGCGTTAGTCATGGGCCACACTCCCCAGGCCAGCCACACACCCCACTGCCCTTAGTGTCACACTGAACCTGGTTTATACATTTGTGCTGTCCGCTGGCCCCCGTAGAATTTTGAGTTTGCAACTCTGCTTACGTTTCCAGTCATTTCACGCTCATTGTTTCCCTTGTCCTTCCCAACAGCCCCATAGGAGGGTTATATTAGCTACTTTCATTCTTCCTTCTCAGACCAGGAAATATGGGCTTGCTGAAATTTACCACAAAATTAGTAAATAGTGGATCTAAAGTGAAGGTTCTTTTTTTTTTTTACTGTAAAGTACTGCTTTTCTAAACAAATGCAGAGTAACTGTATTCCAATTACCTTGTTCTTGGTTGCTTTAAGTTTTCATACATAGTTGTTAGAATATTAAAAGGCATAATAAATGATTGAGCAATGGTGAGAGAAAAAGAGCATTATTATGATCGTTCGCTTAATGTTTTCAATGAGGTGAAATCACATGCTGTGAATAATTTGTGGTGATGTCCTAGGCAAACACATTATGAGAACTATAAAAATGATGTATTAGTATCTTAATTACTCAGGCATGTGTTCTTTGTGGACAGGTTCCCAATTCTAGCCAGCTACCTTCGCTTACTTTAATTGCCAAACACAGTTGCCTACATTTACAGTAAGGCAGATAGAGGAGAGAAGATCAGAGCAGGGATCAGGGAAGATACTGGAACGTTTTCAGAAATTTTGAGGGCTGAAAGGCCACCCCAAAAAGCTCCTCAGCTTTTTGAGCTCAGAATCATACTAAATGGCTGTTCTTTATTACCACCAAAGGAAGACAAAACGGCTCCCTTCCTTAAGATGACTTAACTCTTTGAAACGAGATCATTCAAGAGCCTGCAAAATTCTTTTTGTAAAACATTCGTCCTTTGAAATATTTAACCTCTGTGAAATAATGAAATACTTAACCTCTGTGCAATTTAGCTTGAAAAATTGGGGTCCAAAGCACTGGCATACCAAGGCTGGGTGAGAGGAAGGCTTTGAAGCAGTGCACCCTGGTGGGTAGGAGCCATTGGTCACTGCCATTGTTTAGAAATGCTGCTGTGTGGACATGATGAAAGCAGACTGACATTTAGTCAGTTTTCAATTGTTTTTAAGTTCTCCACAGGTATTGCAACCACTTACTGCCTGTACCAAGGCAGTACCAACCACTTCCTCCCCCCCCAAACACACACACATTCTACTGCAAAAAAGGTGCTACACCTTGGTTAAATTCTAAACAGTATGAGTAAGACCTTGTGTTCTCGGTAATAATGATGACAAAAGTCAATGAAAATACAGATCTTACGGAACTTATGATAATAAAAGCTCAATTCTACTTTGTTTCCAGCTTTACTGAGCCATACTAGATAGTTTAATTTTAAGATTAGTGAACGGTGTCACCAAAATGAGCTTCTTGAGGAAAAGGTGAAATATTATAATCCTTTTAATGAAAATAAGTTTATTAAAATGTTTGAAATTTCTATATTGGAGTCTATGAAATAGAAGAGTTGAAAAGCATGTAGTTGAAAAGAGTTCAAAGGAGTAGAAAGACAATTAAGGGACTTTATAATGCCAGTTTGATGAAAGAGATGACGCTTGTTATAAAAGAGTTACAATGCCACAAAAATAGACAATTTAAACATTTGAGAAAATCTAAAAGTTTCTTGAAGAGATACTAGTGTGAAAATCTCTTAATAGTACATATATAATTTATTACTAATACAATTAGGTTTAAATCATTTCCATTTCTTGAACTAGGTGTGTGTATATATGTAAAGCAAAAGAGAGAGAAAAAAATATGGAGTATGTACACAAAAATTAATCTGATTAGTCACTATATGGATAAAATGAAACAGGGAAAACTTTTTCAAGAAAGGAACAGTTAAATCTATTGAATCAGCATTGTAAATAAATAAAAATGGACACTTTCTCCTGAATCAAATTTCTAGTCATGAAATGAAACAAATACTGGTATTCAAAAACAAATATAACTGTAATCAAAATTGAACAAAAAGTTTGAATTTGAAGGTTAGACAAGGTATTTCTCTGTACAAACTTATCTTTATAACTGTACTACTCTTTCGAACAGCATTTATAAAAATGTGACTATTTAAACAATATGGAAAATACATACACTAATATCTTAGCAGAGTTTACGCTTTATCCCAGGTTAGAAATTCTTGTCATGCTTAGAGATGTGGAAAGATTTGCCTTGAATCTTTGCCTTGAATCTGTGCTCCATGAATGAAAGAAGCAACAACCAGCAAGCAAAATCAATAGAGGATATTCAACTTTCAGAGGCCAAACACATACAAATCTAAATAAGGAGAGAATCTTCACTCAGATCTAAGGAGAATTTGAACACCCCTGAGAAACCTTATGGCCTGTCTCAGCATTGTTAATTGCAGGGTTTGCTGTGCTTCAATGTAAGTGTTCTTAGCTCTTTATGAGTCCCATACTTGCCTATTGCAATGATTTTTAGGGTGGGGTGGACATGGAGTAGTTTTATAGCAATAAAGGACTGTCTTGTTGAAATCTGCTCATTCCTTACTTGTTTTTTACTGCTTTCCAACACTGACTCAAATTTATAAGCATTCACTTAGACCTCTCTTAAACCTATAAGGAAAAAGAGTAACTTCAAACACAGACATTGTAATATATGTGTAATACACACCTCCACAGGTAGCCATTTTTGTGTTTCTCAGAGAGTTGGAAGTATCACATTTCTGTCATGGGGAAGGAAACGCATTTAAATGTGCTAATCATTCCTCAGGTATTTATAAAATAAACTTGGAAAAAGGCTGTGGTATGTGACTTCTAAATGGTACTAGGATATATGTTGCAATTATGATTATATGCTTTCCAAAAATAGCACTTGCCATTTGTAAAGGAAAAAGTAGAAATAAATTGTGTCACAGATCATTTTAAAAATTAATTCTCCATGATCATTATGTAGAAAAGCCAAAAATATATCCTCCTAACTTCAGAAAAGATCACATTTAAATCATTCAAGATAGGATGAATTCTCTTCTAGAAATATTAATTGAACATCTAAGATACATATGGCACTAAGCTAGATGCCACAAAGCGGTACTTTTTGAACTGTACCTGAATTTCTAACAGCAGCATTGTAAGAATTACCTCCATGGAACTGGAGAGGACAATCTACCGACTCAGGTAGAATAGGGAGGTTGTGCTGAAGTAATAAACTTCCCCAACATTTGCTTAAAAGCAAAGGTTTTCTTCTACTCTCACCTCATGTTCATCACAAATTGGAGAATCTTCTTAGTATCATTTTTACCTCAATATCCAAGCTGACAAAGAAGTCACTATGTAAAAATATTGCCAATCACTTTGTTCAAAGGAAAGAAAGCTCTGGAAGGCCTCACAACCAACAATTAAAGGATTTGCTCACAAATCATTAGCCAGAACTAGGCAACCAACCTTAGGGTAATGCATGTGCCCAAGAAAGAAAGGGGAGCCAGATCTCAGTGAGCAGCACATGTCTACTCTAATTATTTCATCTTAAAATTATTGAAATTTTTCACCCTGCTTCATTCTAAATCCATTATTATAAAATTAAAATTTTTAATTACCACCGAGCAAAATTGATAACCAAAATAAAATTTTATTCTACAGCACTGGTGTATGCAATAGTCAAATCATGAAGGACCTTTTCAATCATGCTAAGAGTTTAGCACTTCATCCTGAAGGCAATGAAACTATTGAAGAAATTTAAACTGGGCTGTGAAATGACCAGAATTTTACTTTAAAAAGGTCACTCTGTTGCCAGTGAGGTATGTGTTTAGACTGCAGAGCACCTTTTAGACCGAGGGCAGTGAGACCACATAGGAGGCTTACAGAAATCCAGGGATGGTGATGAACCTGAACAAAGATTGTGTGATCAGACTGGATAGAAGAGGACAGATCTGAGCAATATTAAAGTCAAACTAGAAGGACTTGATGGTCGGTTATGGAGGTTAAGGAAAAGGGAGAGTCTAGGGTGTTTCTGAGTGTTCTGGTTTGGCCAACTAGGTAGAAAGGGATTTAAGAAGGAGAGATGAAGAATTCTGTTTTGAACATGTTGAGTTAGAGGTGTATACTAAGATATACGTATATGTATTTAGATACCTAACAATTCTGGGAAACTACTCTGCCCCATCTTAAGTACATACAGTTCAAGAGAGACTGACTTCAGCTCTAGTGTGTGACCAGAGCAATCCATCCCTCTGGTTCAGGAGCATGTGACCCCAGCTGGCCTAATCAGAGCTATTCCTGGGATTCCCCACCCCCTGCCAGCATCTTTTAGAAAGAGGTTTGGGCTTTTCACTACAATTTCTAGTTGAAAAGGTGACCTAAGTCATAGCTATTGGTATTTATCATTGCCAAAACATGGCAAGAGGGGGCATGACTTTGAACCCACACAAACAAAAATATGAAAACAAGGTAATTGATGACAGTCTATAAATTCCTGGGTTTGGCTATGTCTACCCACTTACATAAAGCAATAGATTCCTATTTTTGTTTAAGTGGCATGAAATCAGCTTTCTGTCACTTGCAACTGAGACCTGACTAATCCTTGATGGCAAGTGGGACACCCAAAAGGAGACATCCAGAAGTCATTTGAAGCACTTGAAAACTTTGGGACTACTTGAGCAACTATCAGAGATTGGAAAGAGGGACTTTTCTATTGGAGGAATATTCAACTCAATCTCTTAAGTTTCTTCCTAATTTTAAGATTCTATGAAAATATACTTAGAGGGAGAGGACAGGGAAGAAGGTGAAGGGATTAGAAAGAGCAAATTAGTAGACATAATAGAGTCATCGGGATATAAAATACAGAATGGGGAATATAATCAACAATGTTGTAAGGTGCCAGACGGGCACTGGAATTATCACGGGGACCACTTCATAGACTGTGTAGATGGATGACCAATGCACTGCACACCTGAAGCTGGAGTAGAATAATATTGTATATCAATTATAAGAAAAAAAATATGCATGTAGTCACGGGAGGTGGAGTATAGCATATGGAAGATAACCAGTGGTACTGGAACAGCTGTATATGATGCCAGAGGGATAGTAGCTTGGGGGAGAAGGGTTATCACTTTGTGAGAGGCATAAATATTTAACTATTATGTTGCTATGTACACCTGAAACTAATAAAAAGAAAGAAAGAAAGAAAGAAAGAAAGAAAGAAAGAAAGAAAGAAAGAAAGAAAGAAAGAAAACTTAACATTACCCTAGAAAAATCCTTTTCTCCTTCCTTCTTCATGGTGTAAATACCTTTAACGCCATTCTTCCATGATTTTTTCCCGTGATTAATGATTATTCTTAAAGACCTACTTAGTAGTTTTGTGATTGGAATAGAGGGGAATGAAAAAGAGAGGAGTAAGGAAGATACTGTTCAGAATAGAAAGCACTCTAAATTAGCACGAATCCCAGAAAATAAAATAGCTTTAAGTTGTTAGCAGATTGTTTTCCCCTCTGCTTTGTATTTTCCATTAGTCCCAGTTAACTTGGATAGTATCGATCCGGCATAGGTTGATTAATGAAGTGTGATGTTTGCATGAATGTTTGGAGTCAAAAGATCTGAAAAGATCCTACTAAGACAAAATGTACTAGCAGCCACAGTTCCAGCCTTAGGGTCCCAGTCTGAAAATGGGGATTTCCTGTCTCAGCCCACTGAGAGACTAACCACTTTCCCACCCATCTAATGTGTGTATGTGTGTATTGTATATGATGGCCTCTATGCCAGACAATAAGCCCTTTTGAGGACTGATCCTCTGTTGTAGTCACCTTGTAGTCACTTTCCTCTTTTCTTCCAATAACCTTCCTCCCCAGTATCTAATACAGAGCTTTGAACACAATAAGCACTAAGTAAATATCTACCAAGAGTATTAAAATGTAAAAAGCAGAATCTTCTGGAATACTCACAATCAAATGTACTTATCACAAAAAGAAACCACACAGATGTTTTCATAACAAGCAGAACCTAAATTAGTCATTCATGATTTCTGCTGATCATATTAGAATCACCTCGACTTAAAAAATAATGTGCACCCACTCAAAATATCACTGGCTTTTTTCCACATAAGCAATGTTTAAACATGAAACAAGCTTGGAAGGGGGAATAAAAGCCTTTAGCTGCAGGTGATTCTTTATCACAAACCATTTCCTCTGGTGAGTAGTCCTGCTGGCATTCCCTGGCAATTAACCTTTGCTGTTGCTTGTTACCTGATGCGTGAATGAAAAGTATGCATGACAGAGCTTCCTTTAGTCACTCAACCCAAAGGAAACGTGAGCGTACAGCACCCTCTGATTCAGCAGAGAGGTGCTGGGTCACCATTCTACTACAGAAGGATACACTACCTGATTCAGAAACTCATGCTTACCACAGGAAAAAGAAGCAAGTCAGCACCAAGTATGCAAGGCCTCCCCTAAATTAACCATTCTCCCTTTACATTTAAATTTGCTTATATTTGAGTCACAACCCTATGATAATAGTATGAGTTGCTTAGCCTTTGAAATCCATAGACAAAAGATAGCGTTGTAAATATAAATGCCAATAATGCAAAGCACAGGAATATCAGAGCAGTTGAAAGGATCTCTGGTTTCCCTAGTTATTCATTTCCATATGATCAGGTCAATTTTTGCAACCAGGGTAATTAATATTCTCTCTTCATGTTTGTCTAATCTTTTGTAGAATGGTAAAAGAAGAAAGTGGAGATGAAGACAAACACGAAGAAGAAAAAGAAGAGGAATTAGAAGAGGAAGGCAAAGGAGGAAGAGAAGAATGTTTGTTGACATTAACGCAGAATGTTAATTGCACAAAATATTGTTGACATTAATATCCACCGTGGGGGTCAAAACCAGAGGACACAAATATCTTGACAGAAGATCTATTACAAAACTTAATAGTGCGTTTCTAAAAACTCTGCCCCAAAACAATAATTTCACGTGTAGCTACAGAAGGTGACTGTGGGAATCATTCTATGAGTCATAACTTTTAATTTAGATCAAATAACGGTTCTCGTAAATTAATCCTCCCCATTTTTATTCCAAGTTTTCTTTTACGTGTGTAAAAAAATGAAGTGATGGCTATCAGTGCATTGATTTTATTAGTAGAAAAACTTTGCAAACATTAAATGATGCCTATTTTATATCAGTGATATTATATACTCCAAATAAAATATGAATCAAGTTAATTCCAATAATGGTTCAATTATTTCATGTTTCATAGACTACAATAAAGTTTTTAGAGGTTCATTCTGTAAATGTTGAAATATTTGACATCATTGTGCATACTATTGTAAATCCACTTAAAATTTAATGCTAAAGATAATTTTCTTGTGTATGTCATGATAATACAGAAATAAATGTGGTAGAGCACAATGTCATTATTAAGCACAGTTTTCCTCCTAAATGAAGAAACATTGGATCCAATATGTTCTAGGAATTGGTTCTTTTGTTCCCATAGTTCATAATTACATACAAAAGATTGTGATGATACTCGTATACTGATCATAATAGAAATATTTTCATATTTACACAAAGTAACTGAACTACTAAATAATTGAATATAAAAGTTATTTCAGCATAGCAGTAAATTCTTTCTCTCTTTTCTGTCTCACATCAGTTGGAGTTTAGAAGTGTCGTTTGGAAATATTACTTTGTAAATCAACTGAAGTGTCCTACAATGGTAATGTGCTTTATATACACAAGTCCTCAAAATTTTGGTTGCATTTTGTTTAGAATCGGCTGATGACTTTGATCAAAGCAGTCAATACATGAAGCACCGAAAAACCCTCAACTTTGAGGCTTTCCACAAATTGCAATAATTGGAAATAGAGCTTACAAATAGGAAAGTAGTGAAATTAATCCTTACAAAAGCAAAAAGGAACTGATTATATTAAGTAACAACATCTTATCTTTATACAAGATTTGATTGTGAAATTCTATAATTGTGTTTTGGACTATCTTAATTTGTGGGAATTATATTTTGATAGAGCTCCTTTTGCTACTAGAAAAAAAATTATGGTCAGACAACTAAGTTTGCGAACTTTCCACTGTGTAAGTGTGTGGTAGAAAGTTCCCGAATTTAATTGTCTGACCATATTTTATACTGAAGTGAAAAAAATTGAGAAGTCCTATAATTTTATAGCATTAAAATCTGTACAATAATCAAAAGAGTTACAAATGGAGATGAATATATTAGAGAGTTTTGTCTTACAAAAATATTTGGGAAAAGATTATTTAAATAAAAGGGAAAAGACAAACTAAAAAAAATAAGCTCAAATATTTAAAAAATCTATTATCTTTCCTCCAAGAAGAAGAAGGAGGAGGAAGAGGAGGAGGAGGAGGAGGAGGAGGAGGAAGGAGAAGAGTTGAGGATGTCCTCAATTAACAGAATTTGCTCTAAGCTTATACCAGCACCCATCAAGCGAGAGAATATTTGTCATTTAGAGTATTATATTTTACAAAAAAGAGTAAATAAAGTGTCACAATTTCACATGTTAATTCATAAAATGCAATTCTGAAGATTGCAGGCAATTTTATGGGGAAAAAAGATAAGACTGCACTGGAAAAAGTAGATTCTTCAAAAAAAATAATGGAGATAGATACAACAAAAGACCCCTTTCAAATCTGTGGGCATGTGTCAAGAATAATTACCTTGCTTATGTTGTTTTTATTGTTCAGCAAAATCAATACAGTGAGGATTACATGTTTTTACTACACATACGTAATCAGTATATTTATTTGTAGACAGAATTTTATTTTTTAAAATGGCTTTTGAAAAAGTCTTTATAGAACCACCAGATTTGTTAAACCAATTTGTTAACAATTATTTCAAAATGATATTTTACCCATCAAACTGTACACCTGAGAGAATAAATTTTACAGTATATCAATCATACTTCAATAACCTAATTCTTTAAAAAAATTACATAATTTTATTTATCTTTAGCATGCCCAACCCCCCTTTACTTTCAAAGGAGTCCTGGCTTGGATAGTAAATTACATACTCACAACAAAAATCTTAAGAGTCACCTAAATTTATTGTCTTCACCTCCCCATGTTCCATTCACTCTTCAGTTCACTTCAGTTTCACTTTCAACTCTATCATTCCACTGAAGCCATTTTTTTCAAGACCCCACGAATTTGCACTTTGCCAAGTTAGTGTTCTATTGTCATTTTACTCAACCTCTGGCCAGCACTCAACACCACTGACCAATTCCCTGAATCCTTTTCTTCTATTGGCTTCCAGGACACCACAGGATTCCGGTTCTCCTCTCATCCATTGCCCAATCCTTCCCAGTCTCTTTTGTTCAGTACTTTTCCTGGATTCTAAATATTAGAACTACCCAAAACTTTGTCCTCTATTGCCATTCTTACGCTAGCTGACCACATCCTGTCACATAGCTTAAAAGACCATTTATATATTGATGACTAGGAAATATATATCTGGTCCAGATCTTTCCCCTGAGCCCCAAAATTGCACATCTAACTGCCTGACGTACCTCTCCAATAAAGCCTCTCCTGTACTTTCTTCATGCAGTAATAATAAGACACAAGCACAAAATTATTGAGACAAAATTATTGTATGATCTGACCCGCCACCTACCTCTTTGACCTCATCCCATATATTCACCTTTCTCCCTCTCACTCTGATTGCTCCATCCACACTGGCGTTTTTTCCTTTCCTTGAGCTTGCCAAGTTCATTTCTACCACAGGGCCTTCACACATGTTATTCCCTCTGTCTCCTCTCAGAAAGGCCTTCTCCAACCATCCTATCCAAAGTAGCTTACCCACTTCCCACCCAAACACAGTCCCTCTTGTAATAAGTTGAGCCATGACCCTCCAAAATTATGTCCAAGTCCTTATTTCTGCAACCTGTGACATTGACTTTATTTGGAAAAAAAAAAAAAAAAAAGTTCTGTGCAGAGGTAATTAAGTTGAGAATCTCAAGATGAGATCATCCTCGATTCAGACTGGGCAATAAATTCAATGGCAGGTGTACTTTTGCAAAGAGAAGACGTAAAGATGCAGGGCAAAAAGATAATGGGGAAATGGAGGTAAAAATGTAGTGATATTCCTTCAAGCCAAGGAATGCCAAGGGTTTTCAGCAACCATCAGAATCTACAAGAGAAACACGAAACAAATGTTTTTCCCTCAGAGCCTGCAAAAGGAACCAATCCTGTCAACATCTTGATTTTAGATTTCTGGCCTCTAAAACTGTGAGAGAATAAATTTGTATTGTTTCTTTAAGCTTCCCAGTTTGTGGTAATTTGTTACAGCAGCCACAGAAAACTAATACATCTCTCTAACATAACTGCTTTACTACTTTCACAGCACTTTTCACTATTTGGTGCCATCATTTAATTATTTGTATACTAGTTTATTTTCTGTCCCCCACTTCTCACATGTAGACTCCATGAGGAAGCTTATCCATCATATTTATCATTGGATATCCACACCTAACTCAGAACTGTATCTACATGTAATAGGAACTCCATAAATACTTGTCAAATGAATGTTGTTTCAACATTTACCTCTTCTTGAGACAATTTATCAGCCTTTGTCTTTGATTTGACTTACGCTCTTTGTTAGATGGAAACCACGTTTATTTTCACCTCTTTAGCCTCTACCACAACCAGTTAATATAAGGCCTCAATACATGTGCACTGAATATGTTTGGGACATCTCATGTGTGCCAGGCATTGTTCTAGACAACTCTCTAAACAAAGGTAACTCATTTACTTCTCAGAATAATACCTCAAATTCTATATTACTGTCTCCTCTTTATAAACGAGGAAAGCGAAGCTAAGAACAGTTAAGTAAATGAGTGAGACCACCAAGTTAATAAGTGATGGTGTCAGGATTTAAACCCAAGACTCTGATTTCAAAGACCATGCCTGTGCAACGGACCCAGCCTCCTTAGCAACAAAAATCTCTGTGCAAAGTAAAAATAAAAAATTAAATGTTAAAAATTAAATTAATATTTAGATGCTTTAATATTTCAAAGATTTAATATTTTTAAAATTACCTCCCTCACTCAACTCCAAATGCCCAATATTCCACAAAGAGACAGAGAAAGAGTTCTGTCTTAGAACAAAGAGAACCTTTTCCAATGTTATTGGTTAACACTCATATTAAATCGTATCTGTCGTCACTTCAGAAGATCAGGCTTATCAGGCAGAAGAAGAGGATAAATCTCTGGGAGGCTGGATGGTGATCAGCTCAGTGGTTTTCAAAGCCCGGGGTACAGAAGATCCTGGGGGAGATGCAGTGAAAAATACAGATTGCTGGATATTCGGATGCAGTAGCTCAGCTTGGAGCCTAGGAATCTGCTTCTTTCGCAATCAGTAGCAAGTGCACTACGGCATGTGGTCCTTAAACCGCCTCTGAGGAACCCTGAGAGCAGCATCAAAAAGGAAAGGAGGTACAGCAAGAGAAGGCCAGAGGTGCCAAAGTCAACCTCTGCCGACTTCCCTGCTGTGCCAAGGGCTGGCCCTGGTGGAGAGGCGTAATTAGTGTGGGTAAAGGGATTTCGTATCTTTGGGTGGAAAATCGTCTGAGCATGCCAAATATCAATATTGTGTTTCATCTGAGAGTCTCTTTTCACTTTCTCTTGCCACACCTTTCAAACTGTGATGATGGGAACAATAACAAGTCTGTGTTTTTTGATTCCATCAGAGCTGTTTTTTTATATATCTCCTAAAAAACATATTCACTATTATACAAATTTAAATTTATTAGCATATGTGACTGGAGAAAGCAGTGGTAGATATTTACTCTTTGGCCTTTCTCCATGATTGTCATTTTCTGTTTAACCTCAAAAAATATGCTTTATATGGCAAATTTCTGCTAAGTAGCTTAAAGTGCCTCACGTTTTGACCTAACTCTCAACATTAAATTCCATAAGAGTTACAGGTGGAAATTGAAAATATTTTCATTACCATGACATTTCCATTTTATAAGTAAGCAGGGTCAATTAGAAAAGAAGTAGATTGCGCTTATCTCTGAATTGGGGGCAATCTCTTTATTTAACAAAAAGAAGTGATAAAGTGTAAGGGGAATGGGACAAAGTATTTAGTCCTGATTGTGTCTCTGGCTGGCATTTGGCCTTATAAACCGCTTACCCTCTCTGGCCTCCCTCTTGTGTAAAATGGCAGAGTTGGATCAGCTGAATGCCAGTGCTGTCTCAGACCCTAACCTTGATAAGTGTGTGTGATTGCATGGTTCCTTACAGAAGAGGTCAACAAAACACAGCGAAATAGAAATGCAGCCAATTCTTATCTCTTCTAAGAGAGGGAAGTATTTCTGCAAATCATCCAAAAGCTATGTTTATCTGCCTTACAGTTTAATGAGGGTGTAATAAACTACAACCGGCAGATCCAATACAAAAAGATGTGAGAACCTGCTCGATCTTTCCATCATTTAAAACATTAGGCTGAACTAAGCACAGCTGTCTTGGTTTGCTTTGTATAGCTCATACCTAATCATGAGTAAGGGGGATATAGTGGGGCAGAGAAATGAGTGGATATTTTGCTTTAGAAATTCTTTCCTGTCATCCGAATTGAGCATAAAGAGCCTTAAGCATCCTTCTAATTTTCTACTGGATTACAGCTTGAGCTAACAGATAATCCATAAATAGACAAGTACCGTATTTATGGAGCAGACGCAAAGGGACCAGAACGGAACTAAGCACCATGGGGAGTTCCAAAGAACTGTCTAAAGGGTCCCCCAGCTTCACGGAATTAATCATCTATTTACTGAGGGAAAACACGATGACGCATGAGATATACAAAGAAAAAATGTTAACGAATATGCCTCACTGTAAATCCTTCTAGATAGAGAAAAGGAAATAACCTCCATAAAAAGAATCAGCCTCTGCAATCTACATGGTGAACTGAGCTAAAAGATGTGAATAAAACCTCCAAATTGGGAACAAGATCTGGCCAGCTCTCACCTCCATTATCACACTGCTTGGGAGCTACAAGCTACGCATTGCTAGGCCAACAGCATAATGCTAGTCAAGGTTAAATTTCAGAGGCTGCTCAGAAGAACATTCTAAAAACCTGACTTCCACATTCCCAAGGGGAGTCAACTTTTTAAGATGAGTCCTTTAACATGTTTTTGAAATCTTTTGTAACCTCTAAAGAAATATTTTTAAATTGGACTGGACAAAGAACAGAGATTCTTAATAGCAGTTTTGCGTTGTGCCTGAAAATTAGTTAGGAAGATGGACAAATCCTATGGGTTTTGTCTTCTTAGAGATTTTTTTTCACAAACAAAAGAGAAGGTCCTTATAATGGAAAACTAGTTCCAAGATATACAACTTAAGAGAAATATGGGAAAGGAATTATTTTTCTCCAAAATACTTTCCTTCCTTCTCCTTGTTCTAAATGGTTATTGAAGTGGCTTTTTTTTCCCCCCTGATAGAACAATAGACTCTTATTTCCACAAAACAAATGGTGTAAGCAATCAAAAAAATACTTCCCTAATGGAAGACAGATAAAAGAGAGAGAGGAAACCCACTCCCTAACAAAAACAAAGAATATCTCCATCACTGTAGTTCGTATTCAAATGGAAGAAAATAAAATGAGCTTTTAACATAATGATTTTACTGTTTAGAGAATAGCATCCCCATTTTCACATTTCAAAACATGTGCCAAACAACTCAGAGGTATTGGGGAATGCATGAGGAAGATCAGAGAACAAGTACTTCTTGGCAGCCCAGCCTAGCTGTGCCACAGGCACAGATGATTATGAAATAAAAAGTTGTTCCTCAAGTGGGAAGGTGTGTCTGTTTCTCCCTTGAATACCAAGACTTCTATTTGACTTTTGTTTTCAACTAGATGATTGGAACGTCTAATTGCAGACTTAGCTGTGGGTAAAATAGTGAAGTAGTAGGTAATAGCCCTATTTGGTGAGTTCCTGCTGTACTCCAGGCACTTGACACTGTATACCTTTCAGTCTTCACCACAGACCTCCAAGAGAAGACACTACAACCTTACAGATAAAGAAACTGAGGCCCAAATGCTTCAATAATTAACCCATGGTCACACAACTTATTAATGGATCCAAGATTTGAATTCAGTTATTTCTGGCTCAAAAGCCTTCATTTAACCTTCTCTTCCTCACCACTGCTATCTGTCCCATGAAGGGGTGCATAACAAGCCACCCCAAAATATTCCACTTAGGCATATTGACTATTTTGAGCTGAAGGCACTTGAGAAACAGTGGACCTCTGACCTTCCGATTTCTACCTAGAAGCAGATGATAAAATTTCCCAAGAGAAAGGTGCCTTTTTGTGCCCAGAAAAGAAGAACATTCTTATCACTGGAGACTGGGAGTCAATGCCAAAATGGCCATGTACAAACAAACTTACTAAATTAACCCTGGTCTTCCATTAATCTCACTTATATGTTTCTTAGTCACTGTCCCACACTAGTCCGACCCCTTTGTCTTGTCATAGCCACACAATTTATCATTCTTTGTTTGAAAAAGGTACCTAAGCTTAGGGTCCTCACGGCTTCTTCAAGTCTTTATTTTCCTTTTGAAGACTCACATGTACACATAAAACTAGTAATTAAAATGTGTATTTTTTTCTCCTGTTAATCAGTTGTACGTTACCCTAATTCTCAGGCCCCACTATAGAACCTCTAAGAGTGTAGAAGGAAAATGTTCCTCCCCTGCACCATCTACCCAGATTTCTAATACTTCTCTAGGGTCTTCCTGTCATGGAGGAAATAAAAACAATTCACCTAACTTGTTAATGATTTAATGTGTTATCTGTCCAAGAATCATTCTGGAAAGAATAATATTTAAACTTGGGTCTCCAGTGGCAACATTTCAAAGCATCTGGAAAGGAAGGATTTTGAAGGCTGAAGTGAAATGTGGTCACACCTTTCAAACCACCCCACATGGGGCCACTGTGTTACACAACGCCAGGGTCAAGTACGTGGGAATCTAAGAGAATGGTAGCCTAGGAAGTTGTGTACGACACTGCCGACATCATTGTGTGGCTGTGGGGTAACAGACCCCACATAATCATCAATTGTTAGCAATTAAAGAGGTCTTATTGATCATTTCAGTGCACATCCACTTATTTTAAGAAGACAAAATTGAACGCTAAGAGGTTATGTAACTGCTCTATTAATATTGGAACTAGAATTATAATTATTGTCTCGGGGCGGGGTGAGAGGGCAGAAATGGGGGAGGGGAGTGAAGAAGCCACAGCAAAAAAGAGACAAGTTTGCTACATTTCCAGCTGGGTCTCCATCCAGTTGGTGCTTGAAAAAAATTAACATCCCCACAACTTTCCCCCACTTTGCTACTAATGTGGCAGCTCAAAAGGTTAAGGATTGATTCCATAAACCAAATTAAGTTGATCTCAAAGACATGAAACAGAATCACAATCCAGGTATAATGTTACTTCTTAGAAAAAGGTCATGGATATTTCAACCCCAAATTTGCCAGCCCTAAAAGCAATCTCCAAGAATCATGGGTCCAATTAGTCCTCTAGATTAGGGAGTATTCGTAATTTTTAGAAGTAAAGTAAATAGTTTTGGAAACTCTGCTCAGTCTTCTCATTGCAGCTTTAGCTAGCAAGCTAGAGCTTTGCTGTAGTGGCTTTCAAACTTTGCTCGGTTTCCGGAAAGAACTTGACGAGTTCTAGAAAATACTTGACTTGCTAATTACCAGATTACCCACCTCAGGACAGACAGAGGAGAGAAGGGGAGCTAGCATGATTGAAAAACAGTTAGGGAATGGTTGTCCTACCTGCTTATTGTCAACTTCTTGGGCTCCTTCACCTAACCCATGACCTGGCTCCAAGGTTTTCCTTGAAAATAGGGTTCCATTGTTTTAGAAAAAAGTCTGTTGAATATCAAAGTACACAGAGAGTTCTGTAGCTCCCCAAAGCTACAGCAAGTTCTCTGAGAGAAGTTGCAGCATTGGGGATATTCCAGTTTTGCAGACTGCTCAGGATAGCAATCACAGCCATGATTGCTGTGAATACGCAATCTAAAACTGCTGTGCAAAACACGGACAAGTGAGGCACAGACATTTCATCACAACAATGTTATTTTGTTAAAAGAATAAAACAAATGCTGATCTGAGTACTACTAAGTACAAAGCTTAAGAGCGGAAGCAGAGGAAACTAGATTTCGTAAGAATTTGGATTTTGTTTTAAAAGCATTGTCATTTTCCTGGGAAGCCATTAGCTAAAGACTCTTCCTTTTACAGCACAGAATGGTGGAAGGTACACATTACTAATTAGAATCTAGACCACTTTTAACCCTCTTTGCTCTGCTTCTCCTATGGGATGTCAGCACTAACTTTCTTATTGAAAGAGAAAGGCAAGAATGAACAAGATTTTAGAAAAATATAATAATGTTTTATCTCTCAATCTTAAAAAGTGGCAGCTAGAAGCCTGCCTGTTCTCCTCGCACATTCCTCAACAACGGGTCACAATTCACTGGGGTTTGGAGGAAGGTTTCAAGAGTGTGTTCAAACTGAGAGAGTTTTCAGAAAGCTTCCATCTTTGTCCTGGGCACCACCAGCTCTGCCTGGAATACCATTAAGAAGAGTGGGGAGAAGAGGAGCCAGTGACAAGTATGTGTGTGCTCAAGCAGAAAGAGAAACTATAAGATGAGAAAAATATTCCACCTCTCCACTCAGCTTTACACCCCACTGCCACAAAACTATCGTGCTGAGGAAAGGCAGATGCTTGATTACCAGCACTAGCCCAACTTCAGCCAGTTTTTTAAGTCTATGCTTGTAAAATGGATGTACATTTGACAGAATTTATGAGGTCCAGAAATGTCTGGATTGGGAAAAAAAAATTGAGGTAAACATGAAGTCTCACCCCAACACACTTTCCCAGCACCAAGGATAACAGAGATACAGTGCATCAATGGTGGGTCCACCCTGGAATCTCCCACAAAATAAGACTCCGTCTTAGAACACAGAAAGCACAGGTAACATATGTGAGATTGTGCATCTCTCAAAAGATTTGTCAGAGCCTGTGCAGTGTGTTACTGAGTTATTGGAAGATTTCAAATTCTTCACACAAGATGCTCTGAGAATACCTGATGCCCAGTTTGAATCTAGTCCCCAACTATTAGACAATTCCTTTCCATGCTTTTGAAATTAAACATATCTGTCTTTCAATTTTTTTTATAGAAAAGATTTCTCTCAATTTTTTTCAATTCAATAGTCATTTATTGAGTTCTCACCATGTGTCAAGCCCATAGGGAGATATGATTCCTGCTACAGAAGGGAAATTAAACTTGTAAACAAAGACATTATGAAATATGTGAAAAGTGTTATGAGAAAAGTAAAGATAGAATGTTAGAGGTGAGGTGGGGACAGAACTGAGTAGATTTTTTAAGCCAATTTTCTAAGTAAAATTCATTTCCTAAAAAAATTATTTAGCTATTTGATACCGGGTACTAATGGAATTTCTGACTAGGATACTCATTTCCTGTATAAGCCCCTCATTTAAACTTCCAAATTATGAATTAGTACATCATTCAGTTCTTCAACAATTACTTGAGTACCTATTACGCATGCAGATAAATCATCTTTTGATTTCTAGATCATGAATCAATGGTTTAATGAGCCATAAGCTATTTAGAAAATATCAATCCTTGAGCCGAAATATCTGAGTCTTTTGCTTGTTATTCTTTGCTCAGCTCTCTGGAAAGAATTCGACAAGAGTCCGGGTGAGACAGCTAAAATAAAAATAAAAACCATCTTACCAATCCAGGGAAATTTTTACATCAGCATATCAAATTATATCCAAATAGTTGATATGAAAATTGCTATCCAGATTTCATAGCATAATCAAACAATAACAAGAAAAACAAAGTTCTTTCAAAATATGATCTAGGTAAGATAACCAACAATGTTTATCTTCCCCTGAGCTATTGTGATGATTAATAAGATAATGTTCACAAAAGACTTTGAAGAAGTAATGTAATGTACTCTGAAGCATTATCTTTTTTTTATTAATGAGTTTTTATTCTGACAGCTGCCAATTGCTCTGCAGCCACAGTAAAACCCTTGGTCATCCTCACAAAGGAAGGGAAATATGATACAAGAGAGTAGATAGTGTATGGTGGCAATAATACCTGCTCCGGGAGAGAGCCAAATTCTGCTAGAGACAGAAGTTCTAGGTAAAGCAAATAGAAAACAACCGGGAGGGATAGGTAGTGTTCGGATGGGACCAAAACGGGTATAGAAAGAAACACACTCCAAATGCACATATAAAAAATTTAAAGAGATAATCCAGAGTTGCCTATACCAACCCTAAGTTAGTTGTATTGCAGTTATTCATTCTCTCATGCTATTCTTCAAAATATCAAGCAACTCCACGTGCCAGCAAAATGCTAAGTGCTGGGAATATATAAACAAATAAAGCAGCCTGTTTTCAAGGGGCTTATTCTTTATTGGGGAGCAGAGAGGCGTAGCCTGTAAACTTATATTTAATTCTGAAGGATTATAAAGTACATATGTGAAAGAAGTAGATACAGGGTAGAGAGGGGACAAGAGGAAGAAGGGCTGTTTTCAGGGAAGGGAAGTACTTGGAGAAACTCAAGAAAGATTGTATCTTAAAAGAAGGACAGGGAAAAGCATTTCAGGCAGAGGGAATGTTGGTACATAGACTCCTTTGAAAGGCACCCCCAGAGTTGTACCAGTGACCACTCCAGACGCAGTGACCATGGATATGAGCAAAGGTTTAAGAAGTTCACCATGAAAGGTATGGCTGGGTCAGAAGATAAGGACCTGCTCCAGGAATTAAGATTCATCCTAAAGGCATTGAGAACCCTCTAAAGTTTTTTAAGCAGGTAAGTAACATGATCATATTTGTGGTTTGGGAAGATTTCTCTAATATCAGCATCCAGTTTGGATTCGAGACAAGGCTGGGCTGAAGAGCCATTAAGGAGCCTGGTGTAATTGTCCTTGTTACGGATTCCAAAGGATAGAGAGGAAGGGACAAAAGTGACATGCAAAGGAGACAACCTCAGGCTTGGATACTCATAAAGGAGAAATGAGGGGAAGGATGTAACAACAGGTATACATTCAGAGAAATGCGCCGTTAGGCAATTTTGTGGCCGTGTGAACGTCATAGAGCGCACCTACACACACCTGGATGGTATAGCCCATTACACACTTAGATTATATGGCATAGTCTATTGTACCTAGGCTACAAGGCTGGATAGCATGTTACTATGCAAAAAAATGACATTAAATCAAGCACAGGAGAAGACGATGCAATTAAGAGACATGGTAAACACTAAGTATGTGAGCCAGCTACTGGCCTCACAAGGCATACTGTTTTACAGCAAACACTTTTTAACCAGTAGAAAGAGTATACTCTAAAATAACAATCAAATGTGTAATATAGTAAACACATAGACCGGTAACATAGTCATTTATTATCATTATCAAGTATTATGTACTGTACATATTATATGTGCTATACTTTTATAGGACTGGCAGTCCCGTAGGTTTGTTTACACCAGCATCACTACAAACACACGAGTAATGCATTGTACTACAATGTGATGCTGGCTACACATCACAAGGCAATAGGAATTTTTCAGCTCCATTATAATCTTACGGGACCACTGTCATGTATGCGGTCTGTTATTGACTGAAACGTGGGTACGCGGTGTGTGGCTGTATCATGAAAGTCATTCCCAGGTTCATGACTTGGGTGGTGAGTCAATAAGCAAGAGAGGAAAAGGGCAGAAGGGAAAAGCCAGGAGCCAGAAAGTTGACATATTCCTTCTCCTGCAGTCCTTATAGTCGTGACTGGCCTCAGCACTCATTTTGTCCCCCGGTACCTGTGCACCTCAAATTACTCTTAGATGTGGCAGGAAGAGAAGAAGCACCACACAGGAATAGGGGCTGCAGAAATAATTCTCTCTTGGGTTTACTGCTTGCTCATGCGGTCCTGGACTATGCATTCAAAGGGTTAAAGTTATTTTAGAAGCAAACTTTGAACAATGTTTCTGTCACTCCTCTTTCAGATTCCTTAATGGCCCCTAAATGAAAATAAAGGTTCAAATTAAGTTCAGAAAACTATAATGCATTTTTTAATGGTGGAGCTTTAGCATTAAGGATGTATTTCTTATTTTATATCATATGTTAAATATTAACTTGAATTTTATAAGAACTAGAAGTTTTAAGAAGTAGTATTTATACTTGCCAATTAAAAACATGTCTACCGTAACAAATATTTAAAACATCCTCAAAATGACATATGTTCTATGGCATAGACTTTATAACATGAAGAAATATCCCAATGTAATTAGTGTGCCATAATTACATGGGTATTCTACTTTTAAACAAATCAAATGTCAAAAAAAATTTTTTTAAATCATAAACCAAAAACTTGGGGTCTCTTATATAAGAATTCATGATATCATTTTCGCTTTTAAAATTAGCATTTATTGGGGAACTCAAAATGTGACTTGCTAAAACTTGATTTAGTATTTTCTAAAGTAAAAAAGATGTGAGGAAATCATGGTAAACTTAACATTGCCAAGTTCTATTGTGTTAAAATTATTTTAAATGTTTAGGAAAATTTTTGAAGTTGTGTAAGAAGCAGAAGGCAAGTTGCAAAATACTGAAAGAGCTTAGCCAGGAAACTCCAAATAAAATCAAGCATGTAGCACAGATATTCTGTGAATACCCTAAATCCTCCATAAATGTTAGCTTCTCACCTACCTCTCCCTACCCATCCAGATACGCAAATATATTACTAGTTAGGTGAGATAAGAGAATGGCTGAAGTCCAAGTCTTGTTACCATGGTAACCAGGAGTCAAAATAAGACCACCATGGCCAACCAAAATGGTTGGAACTTCTCCTTAATTTTTCCTCATGTACAGTTTTGCAATAAGAGGAAAAAGACACAAGGGTTTCAAACCTGTGAAAATAAAATTCTCCTCCTTGCAAAAAAGAAATACAGACCACAAAGAGAAAGAGATACAGAAGAGACAGTTAAAGACAACCTCACTCAGATAATATTAAGAGAGTTAGAGTAGCAATTAATGCCTTTTCTCTAAAAGCTCTGTGCTCATAATTAAAAATGCTTAATGACCAAAGCACAAACACCATGCATTCTCTAAGCAAGAAGGGCCTGACAAGTTTCTGCTTTAAGAAAAATATTCAATACAATTAAAAAAATTTTTTTTTTTTTTCAGCCCAGGTAAGGAAGATGACATTAAGCAATCATTGAAAATAGTATAGTTCAAAGGTACCAATCTATACCAAAGACAGTGTGTCTTACTGGTTTCATGAACAGTCTCACATTAGTGGTATATGTATAAAACAATTTGTTACTCTGTTGGCTGCTGTGTTATGTTCCTAGGGCTGCTATCACAAAGTACCACAAAGTAGGTGGCTTAAAACCACAGAAATTTGTTCTCTCACAGTTCTGGAGGCTAGAAGTCCAAAACCAAGGTGTCAGCTGGGCCATACTCCCTATGGGACTCTGGATTTAAAACGTCCTTACCTTTCACTAGCTTGTGGTGGTGGTTGTCAATCCTTGGCTTCCCTTTGTCTCCAGGTGAATCTCTCCCATCTCTGCCTCGGTCCTCACATGGCATTCTCCCTGTGTGTCTCTGGGTCCAATTCCCCCCCCCTTTTTTTTTTATAAGGATCCAAGTTATATTTTTTTAGGGACCAGCTTAATTCATTATGACTTTATTTTAACTTGATTTCATCTGCAAAGAGCCTATTTCCAAATCAGGTCACCTTCACTGGTACTGGGGGTTAAGACGTCAACATATCTTTTGGGGAAACACAGTTGTGCTAGTACTACTGTGATTCATCAAATCCTCTTCTCCTGCTGAGTAGTCATTTCCTTACGATGTAGCTTAGTCTGATTCCATCGTTTTTCAGGCACTCACATTATTCAATGCAGTTTCATTTGGGTGTATACGATTCAGTCCCGTTCATGTAATCACATGTAATCCAAAGCTTACTTCCGGCACCCACTCAGAGTCTATTCTCTGACTTCCACAATCTAAAGGTGAAGAGCTTAACCCTGCTTTCTCTCACACCCTCTCCTTTACCCAGCACTTACCCCTCTGGTGTAGTGTTAACACAGAGGGAGATGAAACTGTCCGCTGCCGCCTCGTATGACTGCACATGATGAGACCAGGGCAGGAATAGTCAAGCCTCGAATGAGCTTTTTCACAAGTGCCTCACATGGTCACCTCATATGGTGGATATGAGGTGACAATTCCCCTGGGCAGTGATGGTCTCTTTTGAGATTCAGTTACATGGCTGACCATTGGCTGCCAGGAAAACTCACATTCCCCTACTGGCCTGTCTCCTTGATCGATGTTGTCATGGTCCCCAGCAAAGCTGGAGTCCCGTTCTCATTGGTCCCCTACAGCACCCACCTCTGGGGCAGCAAGCAAAGGAGAGATTATTCTACATACATCTTACAAATAAGAAACTTCAAGTGGATAACCTTTGTCCCCTGTGACACACAAAGTGAGTTGTCTACATGACACCTGTTTCCCACTTCTTCCATGTTAACAGAACCCCAACTTTGTGTGATGTAGCAATAGGGTCAACTACATACTTTTTTTCCCAGCTTCTCTGGCAGCTTGGGTGGCCACTTGATACAGTTTGGGTCAGTGAGAAATAAACAGACATGGGGATTCTGACATGGCGTTTGATTTCCTGATCAAAGGAAGCACTTGTGGCTGGTGCTGTGCTTTCCTGTTTTCCTACCTAAGATGCAGTCATGGTGTCTGCAGTGCAGCAGCCATCTTGTACCATAAAGAACAGGCATGAAGGATCTCAAAGTGCCAGCCCTGCTGTCATACATCCACTGAATCAAAGCCAGTAGCAGCTTACTTCCAGAAGCCTTATCATGTGAGAAAACTAAAAGTCTATTTGTTGAATCCATTGTTAGTTGGGTTCTCTGTTACTTGAAATTAAACATTCCTTGTTTGATTCTACCAAGGCTGGTTTAGCAGATGCTCTTTTCCCTCCATGGAGTGGCTCTGCCAGATCAGGAAGAACTGTGGCTGAAAACATACACATCTACAATAAGGAAATAAGTTATCAGACTTTCTTCTTGCAAGTTAAAAAGTTGTCACATTTTGCAAACCATGAACCCTTCTGGTCCCTGAATTTAATTTTTATATCCATATCCCTTGTCAGTCCTGCTCTCCAAATCTACCTTCAATGACCTGTTACCACATATTCCTGAGGAGTTTTATGACTGTTTTCGTTGGTTATAGGTGTTTCATGATAATAATAATCCAGATCCCCTTACATCTTTATTATAGTGCAGGGTCCTGAAGAGCACTTCCTTGGCTTGTCTGAACAGGAAATAAAATTGTATAGACAGTATGATCATACCCATATAAAAGCTCAAATTAAATGAGTGAACAAACAAAAATATCATGGAACAGAAATCTACCAGAATATGAAGGAAAGTTCACTTTGTATAGGGGAAATTTTTCTACTTTTTTATTTTTCTTGAGTTGTTTATATTATTCATGTGTTTTTACAATGGACAAAAATAAAATAGTCTTTCTAAGCTAAGAAAATAACAATAGTAATGAATAATTAAAACATTGGGATTTTCCTCACATCCCAACTACAAAAATATGCAAAATTTGTACATTGGTGCTACAAGTCTGGGAGAGACTATTACACCATATAGTAATAATTTATTGCCTACTGAAATGGGGTTCCAAGTGATTGTGTGGGAGCAGGTCACAAAAGCTCCTACAAAATTCTCTCTTCCACCCACCAAAGCCAAGTCTTTGGCAACTGCTCTAATGATGCTTCATCCACCTATTCCCAGCCATTTAGGTTCTCCTGTAGTTAAACTTTCTTACCTTCATCTTTCTTGATAATAACTTATTAGAAGGAATCTTTGAAAATTCATCTACTTGAAAACTTTCTGATTTGAAAATCAAGGAAACTGAAGTCTTCCAATGTCTCATAATTTAATAAGCCAGAAGTGATATCACCATCCCCTGAATTTACACTACTGTCTTTTATTTAAGAATGAATTCTTTGAAAAGAGATTTTCAAATTTAATTTTATAAAAGCACTGTAGTGCTTCCATAAATATTTTATTTCAATTTATATTTTGAAATATATATTTATGATGCTGAAGAAAACTCATGAAATAATACAAGAAAACTTTGAAGGGTAAGTCTGTTTTCTCCTCAGATCCCCCAACCCACCTCCCTGAAGTAAACTATCAACAGTTTGCTTTGAAATTTTCCATACAAATGAGTACATACAGATATATATCTTCTTTGTCTCGCACACACAAAAAGAGAGTTTTCATACACAACTGTTCTCCATCTTGCTCTGTTCACTTAAATACCTTGGAAATCTTTCTTTCCAGTCAATACATACAGATATACTCACTCTTTTAATCAGCAGACCTAATAATCTAAAGTATATGTGTACTATGAATTATTTAAATCCCATAGTTTGGACACTGAGGGAGTTTCTAATTTTTGTGAGTATATACAATGCTGTAATTAAAACCATTTTACATGTATATATATATACATATTTTGGTAAAGTCCCAAAACATGCAGTTGGAGGATCAAAGGATATACATATTTTTTATTAAAACTGTCAAATTTTGCTCCAAAATTTCTACACATGCATGTTCTCATAAACAATACATGTCAGTGCCGAGTTCCCATACCCTTGCCAAAACTTGTGTTATCAACTTTTATCATCTTTGCCAATCTGAGAAGAAAGAGATTTTATTTTCTTAAATGACATTCTTTAAATATTTTAAGCTGTAATCAAAATCAATACACCGTAAAAAATGTCAAATGCCAAACTTTAACACATTTGGGATATCTCTCCAACATGTTAATTTATCCTGCACAAACTTACAGATGAAGCTTTCCCTGACATTATAATAATTCATACTTTCAGAGGCCCATTTATGCACAGATATGGTACCATAGCTATTGTGTTCCTGGGTTAACTATGTTGGACAGGTGTCATGGGCATGACCCATCAGCCTCTGCGGTCATCTCAGCGTCCTGTCACATAAAGACCTCATTATAGAAGGACTTAGCTCCTATGGTAAGTTTGAATGCTTTTCATTTATCTGCCTTGGATTTATGATAGGCTTACAAACTACTTCTATTACCTGCTTTATGAATTGCAGTTGCACATAGGATTTCTTTTTAAAAAAAACAGCATTCCTAGTGATCATAAAAAAAATGAAAACAACTTTAATATCCATCACTAGAGAACTAATTAAATTAATTCAATGTATTCACTAAATCTATTATATGGCATTAAAAATAATGAGATCGACCCAAATAAGAAATAATAAATATATCTCCAACATCTATTCTTTAGTGAAGAAAGCAAAATGCAGAACAGTTTTATTGTATTCTCCCACTTGTGTGTGTGTGTATTTAAGTTATATATTTCTGGAAGCATATATAAAATTGTCAAAACAATGGTTGGCTCTGATGGGGCTGGGGAATAGAAATGGAAGGGAGACTTCCCACTGTATACACTTTGTGTAGTTTTTTCTCGTATATCTGTTATTTTTAAAAATATATATGCTTATGAAGAATAAGTGGGGAAATAGACGTCTGAAAAGAAAGCAGCCATACACAAAGCCCATGAATTTGTAAGAGAGATAGGGTCATATTCAAGTGTTCACCCCAAAACACTGTTTATTACTTAAGACAGAGGAATAGAAACTAGATACACCTATAACATCCAGAAGTAGGAAGAACTGATAGTAGAAGAAGAAACAAATTATTTAAATTAATTTAAATTTAAAAGCTATAAGAACTACAAAAATATAACAGTTGAATTTTTTATTGTGGTATAAAAAACACATAACATAAATTTACCCTCTTAATTTTTAAGTGTACCGTGCATAATTGTTAATTATATGCACATGGTTGTACAACAGATCTCTAGAACTTTTACATCTTTAAACATTTTTTTATTTTTAAATTATATAATAGTTGACATACATTGTTATATTAGTTTCAAGAGTACTACATAGTGATTAGACATTTATATAACTGACAAAGTGATCACCCCAATAAATCTAGTACCCATGTGACACCATACACAGTTATTGCATTATTATCTATATTCCCTATGCTGTACTTTACATCCTGTGACTATTTTTATAATTGCCAATTTATACTTCACATTTTTCACCCATCACCCCAACTTCCTCCCATCTGGCAACCATAAATTTGTTCTCTGTATCTATGAATTTTGTTTCTGTTTTGTTGGTTCATTTATTCTGCTTGTTAGATTCCATGTATAAGTGAAATCATATGGTATTTGTCTTTCTCTGTCTGACTTATTTCACTCAGCATAATACCCTCTAGATCAATCCATGTTGATGCAAATGGTAAGATTTCATTCTTTTTATGGCTGAGTAGTATTCCATTGTATATATGTGTCACATCTTCTTTATCCATTCATTAGAACTTTTTCATCTTGTGCGACTGAAGCTCTACACCCACTGAACAGCTCTCCATTTCCTTTTCCTCAGTCCCTGACAATCACCATTCTACTATTCTGTTTCTGTGAGTTTCATTACTTTAAATAACTCATGTAAGTGGAATCACGCAGTAGTTGTCTTTTTGTGACTGCTTATTTCACTTAGGATAATGTCTTCAAGAGTCATCCATGTTGTAGCATATGCTAGAATTTTCTTCTTTTCTAAGGCTGAATAATATTCCATTGTATGTATATACCACATTTTCTTTATCCATTCATCTCTTGGTGGACATTTAAGTTGCTTCCACATCATAACAATTGTGAATGATGCAGCGCCGAACATGAGTGTGCAAATACCTCTTCAAGATCTTGTTTTCCATTCTCTTGGATATTTACCCAGAAGTGGGAATGCTAGATCATATAGTAATTCTATCTGCAATATTTTGAGTAAACTCCATACTGTTTTCCATAGCGGCTACACCATTTTACAGTCCCACCAATGGTGCACAAGGCTTCCAATTTCTCCACATTCTTGCCAGTACTTGCTATATTCTGGAGTTTTTGTTGTTTGTTTATTTATTTGTTTATGTTGTTTTGGTTTTTGATAGTGGCCATCCTAATCCATGTGAGGTGGTATCTCGTGGTTCTGATTTGGATTTCTCTCATGATTCGTGAGGGAACATTTTTTCTCTCATTAGTTGAACATCTTTTCGTTTGCTTATTGGCCATTTGTATATCTTCTTTAGAGAAATGTCTATTCGAGTCCTTTGCTCATTTTTAAACTGGGTTGTTTGCTTTTTTGTTATTGAGTTATAGTTTTTTATATATTCTGGATATTAAACTCTTATCTGATATACGATATGGAAATACTTCCTCCCATTTCATAGGTCCCTTTTCATTCTTTTCATCATTTCCTGTGCTGAGCAGAAATTTTTAAGTTTTATGTAGTCCCACTTGTTAGTTTTGATTTTTTGCCTGTGCATTTGGTGTCATATGCAAAAAATCATTGCCCATTCCAACGTCATGAAGCTTTCTCCTTGTGTTTTCTTCTGCAAGTTTTATAGTTCAAGTATTACTATGTTGAGGCTTTTAACCCATTTTGAGTTACTTTTACTTATGGTGTAAGGGTTTATCTGCATTCTTGTGATGTGGCTATCCAGTCTTCCCCACACCATTTACTGAAGGGACTATCCTTTCAACATTGTGTAGCCTTTGTGCCCTTGTGGAAGATTATTTGGCCATACACACTAGGCCTTATTTCTGGCCTCTCTATTCTGTTCTGTGTTTCTATATGTCTGTCTTTATACCAATACCATACTAAAAAAAAAAAAAATGCCACTGGATTTTGATAAGGATTGCATTGCATTGGCTGTAGATTATTTGGGGTAATATGGACACGTTAAAGTGTTAAAAATTGTTAAAAATATTAATTCTTCCAAATCATAATCAGAGGAGTTCTTTCCATTTATTTGTGTCTTCTTTAATTTCTTTCATCAGTGTTTTATAGCTTTGAGTGTATAAGTCTTTTGCTTACTTGGTTTAAATTATTCCTAAGCATTTTCTTATTTTTGATGTTATCATGAATGAGATTGTTTCCTTAATTTCCTTTTTGAATTGTTTATTGTGTAAAAAAAAAAAAAAAACATAACTGGTTTTGAGTATTAACTTTATATCCTGCAATTTGGGTGAATTTATTTATTAGTCTAACAGTTTCTTTGTGGAATCATTTGAGTTTTCTAGATGTAAGACAATGTCATCTGTAAACAAAGATAATTTTACTTTTTCCTTTCCAATTTGGGTGCCATATATATATATTTTTTTTGCCTAACTTCTCTGGCTAAGATTTTTCAGTACTATGTTGAATAGAAGTGGTGAGAATAGGTATCCTTATCTTGTTCCTGATGTTAGGGGAAACTCTCCATTTTTTGCCATTGAGTATAATGTTAGTATCATGTTATTATGTTGAGGTAATTTTCTTCTGAAACTTAAAAATGTTAACCATTATTGTTAGAAGCAACCATGCTCTTTCTCGCCTTGTTAAAGAAGCAACTGAACATAGTTTATCCTCTTTCTGATAATTCAGGGTCATCATTATAAACTACATTTATTACTGTTATAGCGTGATACTGACATAGGGTGAAGTATATTTACCCTTACATTAAAAATCATTTGACTGCTCCAGACAAAGATGCTACAAGAAAAGAAATTACAAACCGGTATTGATGCAAAAGTAATATTTGTCAGTGATCTGGAAAGCTCTTCTTAATGTTAAATTAAACAGATATAACCATCCGTGCCTGTCAACACCATAGTAGTTTTCCTCTGCAACATAGCTATTCTAGAAACCAAAGAATGCCACAGAAACCAAGTTTATAGTGTGTGGCTTTTAGCCCAACTCAATGATGATTAAGAGAGCTGCCGACCGTAACACATCATATTTCATTGTAGAAGCACTCACAACTTCTAACACAGTGTAAAACAGTGGCAAAGCTGTCCCAGGAAATCTACCTGTTTTCATCCCTGTCTTTTTGGAGCTGAGAGAGATTTTGTGCACTTGTTTTGAAAGCATTAAATAGAAATTACCCATTAGTACTTCCATCTAAAACTGCAAAATAAATTTTGGAATACAAAGAAAAGGAAATTTTTTTGGCCTCTGAAATGAATTCTTTTTTCCCTCTTCATTTAATATTTGTTTTGCTAATTCTTCTATGTCTCTGTTGATGGTATTTACTGTTCAGTTGCTAATGTAGTTTTTGGTCTTTAAAGCTTTTAACCTTTCATCTTTGTAATTCAAGTGGGTTTAAGAAATCTCTTTCACTTTCCCCTAGTCCAAAAATTGATCTTCAATCAAATTTTCTTTCAAATGGCCTAAACTCTTTGTTACCTATGATGTACTCGGAATCGGAGAGGTCTTTGTGAACTGTCTGTTTAGTGACCTTTTTAAAAGTGCTGATCAATTTATTTCTTTTCTTTCTTCTTCTGGTTAGTGTCTTTCTTTATTTCTTCCTTTCTTCCTTTACTTATTTCTTTCTGTCTTTCTTTCTTTGTCTTCTCTCCTCCTCCTTCTCCTTGTTTTTGAGGAAATGTTAGGGGTAAGAAGGACGGAGGCTGTTGGACTTGGATACTGAATCTGTTAGTCATAGGAAAAGGGCAGATTTCAAGAAGTCATAATCCTTGTTTTTGTTGATTTATTGGGTTGTTATTTTTTAAGAATCAGTTGTTTACATCTAATTTTGAAAGCTTGAGTCGTCTGGGTTTTTCAAATGGTTATTCACATTTCTGAATCACCAAGGTAATTTTTGCTACAAATTGTAGTAGAAATTTTAACTGTGAAGTTATTTCCTATCATGGCAAACAGATTAATTGAGAGGCTTGATTATCCCCTCCGCCTTCAAAAAATCCCAGTGCACCAAGACTGAATCCAATTTAAATTCCTCTGTATGAGGAATTCTTCAATGATGTAATAATATCGACCTATTTCCAATGATATAGAAAGAGTGGAAAAACTTTCTTACCATGTCTTTCCTTTAAAGAAAAAAATCCTCTTTCCCAAATTTTACAGCACATTTGCTCAACTATAGCATCTTTGGATGTTTTTTGTTTGTTTGTTTTAATTATATCAATCTTTTTATAAAAGGATTTTGAGGTAGAGCCTAGCACATTCCATTCACGCACTGCAGTGATTAATTCCTATTGCTGCTCAGTCACTTGTTACTTTATTTTTAGGGGCAAATTTATAGCAAGTCCTGGATCACATGTACAATGGCATTTGAAGTATCTGCAGCTGCTTACATAGCAGAAGTTCCAAGCTACATTCCTGTTGTGAATCATAGGTTTGTGAGGATGGTACCACAGGAGCAAGAGAAAGAATTAGACTTAGAAGTGTGCGCACACTCACACATACACATACAAATCTCCAAAGGATTCATACTATGCAAAATTGGGAGCATCCTTTAACGTTTTATCAGGAAGATGTCACCTTCAAAGAATGCTATTTACATCTAGTCAAGTTATTCTTCTATCAAGATGCTCCTGAATATATATACATGTATGTCTATCTATATGTTATATAGAAATACATATGTCTATGTCTATATGTCACATGGAAATACATACAGATGACCAAACCAATTCCTCCCAATTTTGAAATTCTATGGCACATTTTTCTCTATCATAATTCAGCATTGAACTGCTGTTGGGTAATCTGTAATGAAGATATCCCAGTGAAGTGCTGCTGCCTGTCATATGGTAATAGAGAGTTTTTCAAGGCTATTTTCATACAATCACCATAACCTGTTTTGCATCCACGTGGACCTAACTCACACAGGCACCATTACAAGTCACAGTGTTCGTAATGAAAGTTAAGGACTCAGACATTGGAATTATTATAGATTGCCTGGGCTTGAATCTCGGCTCTACTATTTCCTAACTGGTGAGCCTTGGGCAAATGCCTTCATCTCTCTAAGCTTCAATTTTGTCTTCTGCTGACCTCCTGGGGCTGCTATATGAATGAGATGAGATAACACACACAAAAATGCTTAAGACAGTTTGGGCTCTTGATAAGCCCTTAGTACATACAAGCTGTTTTTGTTTTTCTGAAGAAACAAGAAAGAGGCCTAGTGCAGAGGTTGTGCTCTTGACTGAGATGAGTGAAGGGGAAGGCCACGGTAGGAACAGGTGCTTTGTGGAAATGAACATATGTCTGTTCAAGTAGTATCCAGCAGAACACTTAACATTCCTTAGGGATGGTATGATCTTTGAGGATGAAGGCCTCTTGAGCAAAGATGGTCTCCATCTCAAGGACAAAAGGAAAATTTGTCGCAGATGAAGGCTGGTGGACATTTGGGGGGAACTATTTATCTAGACTTATTTGGGACTGATTCAATGCCTCCTGTGTTCACAAGTTACCTAGGTGAAAGTGTATCCCCACCCAAAACAAAATTATTATGTGGCTCAAAATACAAAAAGACTTAAAATGACTATAAAACATATTTGTAAGTTCACCTTGATAAATACAATATCAATCAACTATAATATAAAGCTCACGAGGTCAGGGAAATGTGTCAGTTTTGTTCACAGATATATTCCCATGGCTAGTTCATAGTAGACACTCAATAAATTTTTGCTGAATAAACCAATTATGTATGGGCTTGTGGAAATACTCATAACTTGGTAAGTTCAATCATGAGAGACATTCCAGTGTTTCTGATTTTTGAACCTTCATTTTGAAGGTGAGGGTCATGTACATGGAGATATGGGGGTGGGGGGGATTTTTCAAGAATGAGGAATGGCACAAAATGAAAAAGAATAACTTTTCTTACATAAGATGAAGAAATTTTCAGTTGGGTTAAAAATTTTCAATTGGGTCCTACTTTAATGCTATGAGCAGTTATCAGAATAAGCATTTTTCTCCTCACAAGGGAAGCAAGAAGGAAGTCTATGCCCGTGAGTCAATTTATACTTTTTTTTGCTAATTACGTTCAGAATTCAATAAGAGTTACACACTTGCTCATAAGAAGGTGACCCAAGAAATAGCAAAGAGTTGGCAATATCGAAAGATTAAAAGGGAATAATTGGATGGATAGAATTGAGCTAACAGAAAGGAATTGGAGGTCAGCAGAGCCCCATAAAGTCAGCCAGCCAATTCAACCCATAGCTGTATCTTGTTACTATCATAAACCTCTACGTAGCTACTTCATTAAACTTAACTTTGTTATAGTTTGGATGTGTTGGGTTTATTTATTTCCTTCTAGTTTCTTATTAAGCACTCATTTTGAAACTCCCAAACTTATCAAGACTGAACTAAAAAGGAAAGGATGCACTATTTGAACATCAGAAGAGAAAACATGAGTACTATACCCCCGGCAACAACGGGAGAAGATGGAGCAGAGATTTAAAATATGCAGAAAACACTGGATGTTTATTTATGACTTCTGTGAACATCCGGTTCCATCCCAATAGGAAGCTTCATTGCATGGAAATATGAGACATTTTTTATCAAGATAGAAAAGGAATGTTTTAAAGAAAAGATTTATAGGAAATAAATGGAAAAATGAAATTGATAGGCTAACAGAATGGTAGCACTGTCATTGCTTGATACACAACTTTTAATAAATGAAGTTCCATTAAAATAGGAACCGATGTTGATGGATAAAAGCTGGGGTATAGAATGCCTTCCTACTTTTAATCCTAAGAAGTAGTTTGCATTGCCAGCCAATCCCAAGAAGATTTAAGATTTTGTGCTTTTTTGTTGGGCCAAGAAAGTTATGTCAATTTTGGAGTCATGTCCGTATTTTCTGCAGTGGATTGATCCATGAGATATTAGGTCCTAGCTATGATCCATTCAACAAAATAATGGATTTGTATGAAACTTTATCTCTTTCCAGATAAGAAAGCCAGTCCTGGACCATGGCACTAACTACAAATTACATGCTATTGTCATTGTGTTGACACTTTTTTCCCCAGAGGCATATTTACCCTACACCTTTTTAGGCCTCTCCCAAGGCCCTGGGGAGTACCCAGCAATGTGTTAATATGCTTGAGTGAAATATGCAAGTGAAATCTTTAAACTAGGTGGGAAAGACTGTTGCCACCCTTCCACTGCACCTTCTGCTTTGACACAGTCTTCTCTAATTAGATACTGTTGGACTGGCCATAGGCATTTGGGGGAATCTATCCAAGGCTGTGGTTCTCAATGGCCAAACAGGTGGGAGTGATTTTGATCTCCAGGGGATATTTGCAAATGTCCCAAGACTTTTTTGGCTGTCACCACTGGGAGTATATTATTGGTATTTAGAGAATAAAGGCCAGGGATGTTGCTAAACATCCTACAATGCATGGGACATGCCCTCACAACAAAGAATTACCCCGTCCAAAATGTCAATAGTGCTGCGGCTGAGAAAGTCTGAGCTAAGGGGAGATTGAATAGAGGATATATTTATTTTAGTTTGGATTTGGTGCATGTACTTATTTGGTTTCCAGTCACTTCCTTTCTCGGGTAAAAATAATGCCCCTAAAATCTACTGCACCTGCTCATCCCATGTATTGTGATGCAAAGGGGCAAGACAATGAAAAAGGTTGTTTTGCTCCACAAAGTGGGAATGTGTCCTAAGACGTTCTAAGTTTGCAGGTAGTGGAGAGGGAGCAAGGTTTAGAAGAAGCTACAACTAGTCTGTGAAATTTGTCTAGTCACCAGATGCAAAATGGTAAATTTAGGATTGGAGTCTCATCCACATTGACTCCAAAAGACACATCTCTTGCCAGAATGTGCTCCAAAAGAAGCAAGTACGATTATAACTTGCCATACATTTTGTTCCCTAATGGGAATTAACTGCACAAAAGAACGTATTAGAATTCCTATTTTCGCAGGGTATCGCTCTGTAGCAGTCAGGTTACGGCTCTTATACATCCCATCAATAAAAACAACAAAAAACACATTCTGATTACCATGCTAGAAGAAAGGCTGAATTATCTTTCTAGCCTCTGTATAGAAAATATTTCAAAAATATTATTGTATGTAGAAGTGATCAAAAATATGAAGCAAAAAGAAATGTAGAAAAAAAGTTTTACAGCTGTGTTTCAGGCAGTCAGTTAATAAAAATAATGTCATATTTCTAAATTTTGTGGTGTTTGTGATGTTTTTCAAATTAAAATTGTGTTTCTCAGTTCACAATACATATTCACCTTTGTAACTAATTTTATATTTTCAATTTTTCTTTTTCTAAAAAAGGGATCCAAAATTCCAAAAGCTTTGTGTGTGTGTGTGTGTGTGTGTGTGTGTGTAAAAAAAAAAAAAAAAAAAATATATATATATATATATATATATATATATATATATATATAACCTTTCCTTTTACACCAAGCTCACCCAGACCAAGTCCTTATCAACTTTCAGACTTTTACAGTGGTCTCTAGCTGGTCTTCCTAACCAGATACTCCACTCCCCAACATCTAGTCCATCCTGCAATTCCAGTCCACTGACCCTTTGGAAAGTGCTATGGTGAACACACGACACACTCATGACAAAAGAGAAAGAGCTGGAGACTAGGAGATGAGGACGTTCCCTGGGCTGCCTACATGGCCCTCTATTTCGGCTTTACTGCAGGGTCTTGCAATTGTCCTCCCTTCTAGTCTGTTGAATCCTGAAATGATATGAGATTGATCTTTGTCTTAAGTACCTGCCACAGTGCTTGCCCCAGAGCTCTGGCAACAGTTTGGTGTATCTACTTCATGCATTCTGCAGACGTGGAAAATCATAAATGCTATCTACAGCGTCCTGCAACTTCATAGCTACTCTTTGAACAGTCTGCCCATTTTGTAATTTAGCCTTTTACAGGTACAGCTGGCTCAAGGCCGGTATCTGGTCAAAGCAAAAGGAAACACAGGGCCTCCTGCTGGCTGGCTGGCCAGCACAATTATTTCTGGGTCACCAACAGGACATCCCCAAAGCGGTTCAGTCCTCCCTGGTAGTAATGACCCCACCACTGCTCATTGGGCAACAGCTGTCTGGCTGTTGGCTGTCACCCAGACTGGGCCCTTGTCAGGATGTGCAGGGACGTGCTTGGAGGAGACCAGCTCCCAAGTGAGCAGATAGGCAATGTGGGGAAATGCCTGAGTGTTCCAGGTAGAGGCAGAGAGAAGAGGAGGAAATGACTAAGAAGGAATAAGGAAAAAGGCTTTTCAAATAAGGGTGGGAAAGGGACTATGTCTATGCAAATATTACACGTAAAAGTAAAACTGCTAACATTTAATTCATTTTCAGAACTACTTACAAGGCTGAATTCCCCATAGAGGTAATGTGAGCATGCTACACACACACACACACACACACACTGGCTGGGAAAGAAACTGCTGGGGGCCAAATTTGAGCTGACAGCTCCAACATGGAAGAGCAATTTGCATATCTATGAATTCTTATATTTACCTTTTAATTCCAAATGCTGCTTATTTGTTTCCCTAATAGATAATAGATTCGGACCTTGATTACAAGTTATTGATGGACATTAATAGGTGTCTAAAGTTTACAAGTATGTTTTAAATTTCACAAGTCTTGAGTGTTAGTTGAGGAAATTCAGCCAGCCAATGCTTTCAAATGCTAACACTTCCAATAAAGGCCCAAGGCTTTACTTAGATTAACCAACAACAATTAACAATTATAATCAAGGGTAAATGGAAAGTGAATTCACTAATTTGTTAATTGTGCTGCTCAACTACTCACATCAGCTTTTCAAACATACGCCTAAAAGATATGTTATTTTAAATGGTTGGAAATCAGCAAAGATCTGTGTGAAAATACAAGCCCAGCTTCCCACTCCATTTCCCCCCTCTCCCCTGCCCCCCAGGTAAAGCCTGCTCTTGACCTTGCCAGCAAAATCCTCTTTTCAGTGATACATTTATGCCTAAAATTGATTCTCTTAAAATCTTGAGTTTCTGAAACTTACAGCAATGTGCATTTATTATCCAGGATCAATGAGACTGATAAAAATTGCAATAACTGGAGGGAATATAGTTTACTCTCTTTGAACTTACTTGTTACTTGGCTTGACCCTCTTTCAATCTGACATTTTAACAACTTGGAGAAATATAGATTATAGAGGCTTGGTCGAAACAGCAAATGTTGTCTCAACTAATCCCCTGAGAATTAAGCCATTTAATTTTAGTGTAGAGAAAAAGTGATGAATTACTTGGGATTATACCTCAAAGAGGTAAACCTTATGCAGATGGCTGCAAAATGATTGTGAGAGAGTAAATGTGAACTGCAGGCATGAAAGATTATTTGGGCATTGATCTTCCTTATAGGTTAGGAGAGCCACGTACGCCTAAATGCCCCTTTCAAACCTTTAGTTGGAGGTTGTGAATCAATTCACGTCAAAACAGGATGAAATCTGATTATAAAAACTGAATTATTCCAGTGATTTGGTCAAAGGTTACCAGTTAGGTACGTTGAATACCTGTGTTAAATATTATTCATCTCATGATAGGAAACAACTTTAATCTCTGTTTATTATGTATGAACTATTGTATCCAAAGACCAAAGGTATAAAAATCCCAAGGCCAAAAGCACATCTAGTGAACAGACATGGTAAGCTCTTTAAGAGACTTGGTAGCCAAATACAATAAAACCTGAATATCCATTTGTATTCAACTTATTACATGCAGCTCTCAGTTCCAGCAGGGAAATTCTATAGATGGAACAAATGTCCGGTATTTCATAATCCTGGACAAAATGTACAGTATGCATTATTGCCTTTAGTAAATCTACTTCAAAGCCGAAATTTATATCATCATATTATTGCAAGATAGTTTTTGCAAAAAAAAAAAAAAAAGCACACAAGAGAGTGAGACCTACCCAATTTCAGCTGTGCTCGGGGCTGAGTTTGAAGACAGGCTTCAAGATGTGGAAAGAGTCACATATCAAATGCACAAATTCTCTGCATGTGTACATTTCATCAGCTCTGCCTTCTCTAGTAACACACCAACCCATGACATTTGTTGTTTCTTTAAAAGATTATTCTTACAGAATGTAAAATGTAATTCGCTTTAAGTTAATGATCTGCATAATAAAATCATTTTCTAACTCTGAGGATACTCTCTCCTGTTTTAAAAATGCTGAGAAGTCTGATTATAGGTTTAACATTTGCAGAATGTGACATTAAACTACAAACTCTCTTTTTTATCTCCCTCATAACATGCAGTGTGATAAATTTTTGAATTCGTTAAACCACTCTATTCCTTTTATTTTCCCACAATTAAGTTGTAAAATAATTGCCGTGATCATTAAGCGTCCATATAATACTTTATACATTCTAAGTGTTGAGCAATTATTTATTTTACCAAGTACATTGTTCTGTATATCAAGTTTTATCATGTTCTATGTTAGTCGAAGAACCATGTTCTACATGATCAGATTAACAGGTGGTATATCAATTTTAGAGGCAAAGGTTGCTCTTTATTCAATATGTGTATCCATTATTTATTTGTGTGCTTTTGACCTTTGTGCAGCCCAAACATGTCATTATTTTATCAGGAACCAGAAGAATCTTAGAGTAGACCAAGAGAGGTGTCTTGAGTGCCACGCAAACAGTTTGTGGTGGACCCTGAATAGAGTCTGAGAACTATTGCTATTTGTGGAAACTCAACTTTCAGTATTTACCACCCTATCTCCTCTCTGTTGGAAACTGGCCAATTATTGTAATATCACGAAGTAAACCCAAATGACTGTAGATGTGCTCTCTGCTGAACGAGTATCTACAGGGGAGACGCTGACATTTCCAGGTGACATATGTATGTATGGAAACGTCAGAACCTCTCCTGTTTTGGTCCAAAGGTATATATATCTCTAATCCTTTCAGCAGAAAAGGGGTGCAGATCAATGAGTTCATTCTTTTGGTCTCTCGTACCTAGGGAGCCTTCTTAGTTATTGCTGCTTAGTTATTGCTTGGATCTCTAAACTTTCTTCCTCTTAGGACTGACATCCATTCTCCATCAGATCTCCCCCAACCCAATAGAATAAAGGCAGATACGATACAGCCCTTGCCTTTTCCAGACCCTGCCTTGCCAGGTAAGAATGTAGCTATGGCAGGGTCATGTCCATCTTGAAACCGTAGCAAAGTGCATGAGAACAAAGCAGGACTGCTATCTAATGTACATACATATCCCTTGTACCACAACAGAAAGCCCTGCTTGACGCAGGTGTTTGCAACGCGTGACCCCCGAAAATGCTCTCTTCCTCCTGAATGGCCTCTTAAAATCCTCCCCACCCCCCACTCAATTGTGGCTCTTTCCTTAAATCTATCAGTCTTGTGTTCCCCACCCCAATCCCTCTCTTGGAAAACATGACACTTCCCTTCTCCAACAGGAGTGGAAGAGGATATTCCCCTCCAAAGTACCCCCTGCGTCCAGCCAAATAAAGCAGTACCAGCATCCCTGGCTAAAGCTCCATGCATGTTTCTTTGGTAGATGGGTATTAGGCAGGAATGAACCCTCATATCAGGAGCATCAGTGAACATAGTTCAGTCTTACCACCAGAGAGAGCTGCAACTGATTTCCTTGCTAGAAATGTCAATTAAGAAGAGGTAAGCACACCTCACTAAGGGGAACTAATATTTTTCTTAGAAAAAGCACAGCCTAATGTCACATTGAGGCAAGGCTATCTCTCCTAATCACCTGGGTCTAGTCATGCCCCTTTCAGAAAAATGATCCTGCATCATTAAGTAAAGAAGTATAAAGCACTTTCCTATCCCCATCCTCCCCCAAATAGTTTATTATGCCAGATAAATAAGTAGGTTGGTAAGTAGGTGGAAACATAGTAGACAGACATATCCTTTCTTTTTCTGCCTCTCTGGATGTGGGGTAACATTCTTTCCCTGTTTTAAATTTTCAATGCAGGGTTTTGTTGGGTGGACCAATTGGATTAATCTTCCTTGAATACAGTGATTGATCTAGTTCTCTCTCTCTCTCTCTCTCTCTCTCTCTCTCTCTCTCTCTCCCTCCCTCCCTCCCTCCCTCCCTCCGCTCTCCTAAAATTTCAGGCACAATGGATCATATAAGCCTGAACTGCCAGGGTCCATTTCTCCAGAATAAGCAAAAAGTTTGCCTGGGAATAAAGTCAGCACAGATAAAAGCACAAATGAAAGAGGAAAAGTGAGGGATAGACAGCTAATACTTGCTTGGATCTCTGGATCCAGCCATTGAGAAGTCACACATTCCCTTTGCTGCTATGCCTAATCTGAACTGGAGTTCTGACACTTGAGAAACTTATTAATGGAAAGGATTAGATCCCACCGCTAACAGTGGCAACCATGAAGCTTGTGTTTTCTGCTTTAATATATAAATGATTGAGCAGAGCTGGGGAGATGATAGAAACAGGTGATTCAGGGAACTCCCCGTTCTTCTGAATCCCTCTTCTCATAATGGAAATGCAGCAGCCCCCTGGGCTAGATTCTACCACAATAATTGTCAAATTTGATTCTAGTGCTGTGTACTTACCTGCTTTGTTTCTACACAGCAGGTTCCTAGGGCAGTGGCCAGGTTTTATTCAATGTTGTCATCCCAGAACCCAGCACCAGACCTAACACACGTTATCGCTCATTATGGTTTTGTTGACTCTATAACTTGAAGCCACCCAAGATATTCATAATCTCATTGTAAAAACAAGAAGCACGTGGAGAATGGCATATACATCTTTCAAAGCAATATAGCATCTTTGCCAAAATTGACAATTTAATATTTAGAAGAATAGAATGAAGGAGAAAAACGTAGTGACGGGAATTACCTCCCATTCCTTTCCAACACAATGTTCAGAGCAGCGTCATCCAATAGAAATATTATTTAAGCCACATGTGTATTTTTAAATATTCTAATAGCCATATCTTTAAAAAAGTAAAAAGAAACAGGTGAAATTTAGTAGTATATTTTATTTAACCCAATATATCCAAAATATTATCATTTTAACATATATTCAATGAAGTATATCTCATGGAGCTAGTTTACATTTTTTATTTGTACTAAGCTTTTTTTAAGGTTATTCTTTTCTTTTTAATTTTTATTTATTTATTTTTATTGGGGAAGGGGAACAGGACTTTATTGGGGAACAGTGTGTACTTCCAGGACTTTTTTCCAAGTCAAGTTGTTGTCCTTTCAGTCTTAGTTGTGGAGGGCGCAGCTCAGCTCCAGGTCCAGTTGCCGTTGCTAGTTGCAGGGGGCGCAGATCACCATCCCTTGCGGAACTTGAGAAGTTGAACCGGCAACCTTGTGGTTGAGAGCCCACTGGCCCATGTGGGAATCGAACCAGCAGCCTTCAGAGTTAGGAGCACGGAGTTCCAACCGCCTGAGCCACTGGGCCGGCCCCTGTACTAAGCTTTTGAAATCATGGCATGTACTTTATACTCAAAGAGCATCTTAGCTCAGACTAGCCCCATTTCAAGTGCTCAGTAGTCACATGAGGCTAGTGACACCGTACTAGAGAGCAGAGGTCTACACGATTAAACCTCCCAGAGTATGTGTAGTTGAGTAACCTATCCTCCATGTCCCAATGTGACTGCCCCTGAGAAGCTTATTGCAATCCGGAAGCCTGTCTCCAAAGGCAGTGATGCCTTTTCCCAGGTGGACACCTGGAATTAAAGGATAAGCAATGAAATATAGATGTCATCTCCAGCTTCCAATAACCCAGCATGAAGGCTCAGGACATTTTAGTTCAACATTGAACCACTATTCTCTTTTCTTTCCAAAGGACTTGGCCTCACCAAACCACCAATAGTTTTCCACGCTTCACAATCATTTTTCAAAAGGAAATTCTAAGAAATATAAGCAAATGAATCTCTGGGGCCCAAATGAAATGAGAACTCAAAAACAGAACGATATAGGGGCAGCCGGATAGCTCAGTTGGTCAGAGAGAGAGCTCTCAACAACAAGGTTGCCGGTTCAATTCCTGCATGAGATGGTGGGCTGCGCCCCCTCCAACTAAAGATTGAAAAACTGCAACTGGACTTGGAGCTGAGCTGCACCCTCCACAACTAGATTGAAAGACAATGACTTGGAGCTAATGGGCCCTGGAAAAACACACTGTTCCCCAATATACCCCAATAAAAATCTTTTAAAAAGACGTTATCTTCAGTGGTTCTTGTACATTGATTCCAAACTGTTTGAAGAATTGACTTTAGAGGCAGAGTTCCCTTCAAGTCAAGAAATATGATTTCATTGTCGAATGGAAGAATGTCGTTCTCTTGTCAGAAATCCCTTTACCTTTATTTAGTGCCACAGATTTGGAGCAAGAAATGGGAAAAGCATTCCTTGCCTCCATATATGATCGCTGGCATGTGGGGCTACATTAGAGAAATCTTTGATGCCTTAAGAAAGTCTTCATGTGAAGGGTAGAGTCCCCATTTGGGAGATTTCCAGAATACCATGTATCCAAAAAACATTTGCGTCATTGACGGCGTCAATTTTTTCCAGGCCAGACGAGGGAGGCAGCCCCAACATCTGACTTCCTCCTAAGTGCATAGTCATCTAGCAGCAGAAACAGAGACTCCCATGGCCTCAGATAAGGACTGGACCTTGTTCGGGTAAATAATCCCAAGCCTAGATCTCTCTTTCAGGTCAGAGGATATTTTCATGGGGAGACCAGATGCAGAAATCCTACCCTTAATTTGTCACGCTCAGGTGCATTTAGACATGTTTGACCAGGAGATGAGAAAAGAGAGAGAATGAAGGAGAAAGTTGAAGCTGATGTTTCCCATCACAGAACCAGAGCTCTGAGTTCTGGAAGGAATCCGGAGAGCTCAGCTGCTCTCTCCCGCTGGCCGGCCACACGCAATACCATATTTAAATCATTTCCAATTGATTAGAATATGTTATTATTATTTTTGTGTGTGTGTGTGAAGACCTCTAGAGAAGGAGATAACATTCCCTCAGTAAATTATTCTGATTCAACAGCACTCAAGAAAATTTTCCTTAACTCGGTGTGATTTAAATTCCTACCACTGCTGTTGACAGCCTTTTTAAGCTTTTAACACATAGTCACTAGGTTTCTATTAAGTGTGAGGCCTACACTGAGGGGATCTAAAGAAGAAGGACGGCGCACTCTGGGCTCCACACACTAGCCGTTCACTAGGAAAAGATCAGCCTTGCACATAAATAATCGCAATCCAAGGTAGAAAGTGCTAAGTGCAATAAGATAATGTGCTGAGACAGATCAGAGGACAGAACTCTTTGTCCCCGAGAAGAATAGACAGCAGCTGGCTTGCATCCTTCTTGTTTGTCCTGAGTAATCTCTCTCTTCCTCACTTTTTATTTGCTTTTCTACATCATCTCTTAAGGCTGTCAATATTTTGAGACATATGGAAGACACTGTACAAGGTGGGAACATGGCCTATCTGATTGTAGAATATTCTGTTTGAGGATTAGTGTGGCTACTAGACACTGGCCAGCTGCCCAAGCTGCCACCCCACCTATCCGAGAAATTTCCTTCGACAACTCTGTGTCCCACCTGCTATATTAAAACTGAGATCAGAGATCAAAACAAGTACTAAGCAGTATATTTTTTAGCTCAGTTGATGTTAAATAATATCTCTCTCCTGTGCCCCTATCTTGTGTCTTTCTCTGATCTCACAGGAGCACCAGGGAAGATCGTTTGTCACACAGGACACCAATGTCCTTACACTAGCTGGTGTACTTGTCTTGCCTCCCTACTCCTTGAAAACAGAGAGACTTAATTGTTTCTTATCCTTTTCTGTTTTCCTTTCTGCCAAACTATGTGGCTCTTAATGAAAAAATCTGGTTTTGTCAGGAGAATTAAGAAACAAGGCTCTGAGAATTTAAGAGACTTATTCAAGTTCACACAATTACTAGTGATGGACTGGGGATCTGTACTCAGTTGTTCCTCATCTCTTCTTCCCACAGTGTAATGTTTCTTATGCACTCATTGGATCTTCCCAACAACACTGTGTGCTCGAGAGACCATGACTGATTCAGCCCAGGAAATAAGAAATGTAATTCTTGTTAAGCAGTTGTTTTGACTGCTCTAATATAGATCCCTGGAGACTAGTCTTTATATTGTTTTATTTACCCCACCCTGCCCTTTCCCCTTTGGGTGAATGTGGAAGTGTGCGTGCACTCGTACATGTGACATGTGTGACCTACATGGAGAACAACATCAAACAGATACGGAAGGTGGTGGGGAAAAAATAAATAAAACAGAAAGCTGGATACAAATACCTGCTCAAGGTACAAACCCAGGACTACGAGATGTCCTACACACATGTTACTGTCTACATCTCCTGAAATAATACAGTAGAACTAGAAGGTCTGTTGTTTCAGCAAAAACAGCGCAGGTGACTGGAGTGTTCGGACACCAAACAACCCGCAGAGGAGAAGTGCACCAGGTGTGCAGTCCACCCAGAGCTGGACTTAGAACGGGCTGCACACAAGGATGGGCCACAAAAATCAATGCAACACATTCAGGACCGGTTTAAGCTTCAGACCCAGTGTCAAAGTTCATGAGAAGTCGGGAAGATTTGGCATCATTCATGGTTTATAATTTTTTAGGGCAGGGTTGGCCAAAGCAGGGGAAGCTGTCTGCCCTAAGGTGCTGTAAGTTCCCAAGGCAGAGATAAAATGGAAGGGTTTTGTTTTTTTTTCCTTTCTTAAATAAAGAAGTCAAGAAAAGGAAAAGATATCGCATGAAAGAAAAGAATAGTGACCAATAGAGTTAGGGAAATTTACAGCTAAGGCTTCACAATTATTGTTAATGATGTGGTGCCACTTAACACATTGGTCTGAAAAGATGAGGGGAGTTCTGGAAATGGAAAGCGCGAATACTAATCTGGAACTAACACTTCAGATTATTTCAACAATTTCTGGATATTGGAAAGGTATGTTAAATTTTTCAGTTAGCCCAGGGAGAATCCATACTTTTTCATATATATTTTAAGTTGACCCTAACCATAAAAAATAGAAATGGAATGTATAACTTTGAATCACTAAAGAGAAAAGAAAAAGAAACAAAGTTTAATGCAATAATGGGGTAAAACTTTTTGAAATAGTGCATGTTAAACAATATTTGTAAAAGTTGACCTGATATTTTCACTTTCACTTGTAATTATTTGTATTCAGTTTGACAACATATGTAGCTCCCATAATTTTTCATGGGGTTTTTTATGTAAGATAAAGTATAATATTAATTTTTTAATGAAATAAGACAAGATTTTAAAATAATGAGAATACCAAAGATGTTTAAAATAATGATGTTTAAAATAATGAGAGTACCAAAGATTTATTCCAAAGAGGGTACCTTTGGCTTCCTCTGGTTTCAATTCATGTATTTGGAAGGAGGGATGAGGGGTGTACTGCCGTGGAGGATGGGCAACAGGTGCCAGAGTTCTTCACAGGAAGAAAAATGTCTTGATTGGAAATATACTGAGATGAAATGTTAGGTGTAAATTGAGATTCTGAAGAGATGCCCTGGTGAGAGGCAGGACTTAACATGATCATTAAACTCTCAGTATAAGAAATAACAAGGCTGGAAGGCGTGGAGTTGAGACCAGAGGAAAGAGGTTGAATAAAGAGAGGAAGATTATAAACCAGGCAGCCTGTTGAAAAAGTAGAGTGTGAAGTTCCTAAGGACCAGGGATATTTGAGAACCGCAGTAATACATATTTAGTATTTATGATGCTATAATCCAAACTTCTTTCAATTATACAAGTCTATTGCCCTAAATGACAGTGAACATCTGCTACACACACAGCCTTGGTACGTGGAGAAGGACCTGGGCAGCATCCTGTACGGGGGACAGCGTGTGTAAAACGGACAGCATATACAGGTGGATAAGGCATGAACTGAGCTAATTAGTAAAAGCAGACAGCCAGGCCAGAAGAAGCCAGGAAAAATGGAAGTGCCCTGTCCCCTCAATTCCCTAAGACATTCAGAAGAACTGAGTCTATCATTGAACATGGAAAAAAAGCTTTGAGCCAAGTCTCAAAGAACAGGTTGACCTGGAGTGACATTTCGGATATAGATTGTATATCCTCTCATCAGGACAACTGAAGGTCAAAAATTGGACATTAAAGATTTTCTATAATAATATCAAAATGAATGTTACAAAATAAAATATAATGCTCCAAAACACTTTTAAATGATTAAAAAAATTATAGGAAATGTCTATATAAGTTTATATAACAAAATAAATTTGTATAGAAAAATAGTCAAATGTTTCTGCATAACTATAAGATACTGAGTCCTCAATCCAGAAAAGTAAAAGGACAATAATGCTTAAAAGGTTAAAGTTAAGATATGGAATAAAAGTTCTTAATAATTATCAGATAATGGGCAAGCCCTATGGCTCAGGGGTTGGAGCGCCCTGCTCCTAACGCGTAAGTCGCCAGTTCGATTCCCATATGGGCCAGTGAGCTACGCCCTCTACAGTTAAGATTCTGAACAACGACTCTCCCTGGAGCTGGTTGCTGTGAACAGCCAGAGGTTGGTGTGGGCTGCTGCCAGCTGCATATGGTGTGCTGCTGTGGGCTACCGTGTGCTGCAACCCACAGCCTCAGCCCAGGGGAGCACAAGGCTCATAATACCAGCATGGGCCAGGGAGCTGTGTCCTACACAACTAGACTGAGAAACAACAGCTTGAACTGGAGTGGGGGAGGAGGCAGAAGAAAGGGGAAAAAATTAACAGATAAAATGTCATCTTTTATTGGAAATAGATTTAAAATAAGCATTGTAAATCTAATAGTTGAGAGCAACTTGAAGATTGGATGAAAAGAAAACAGAAAATCATACAAGGATTTAGACCTGATAATACAGTGGCTCATTTTGAGATTTCCTGGTAAAGGCAATGAATGAGTCAAAAGAATAAGAATTTCTGGTTGGTGAGAGAGCAAGGCTGACAGTGGTCCAACCAGTAAAAACAGGAAACATTGAGAAAGATCCTGTACAATAGCTTCTGAAATCAGAGCAGTTCTTCTACAAAGCCTTAAGCCACCGTGTAACAAAGAGAAAACAGAAAAGGAAGAAGGAAAAGAGAACAATAAGTACAGTCCTTCCTGATGATTCAAGTAATGAGTAGCAAGCACCTCAAGATTCCAAATCCTGCTGGGCAATAGGCTGTCTAACATGGCTGACGGGAGGAAATTCTTCCACCTCCATAAACCGAAAAATCCAGACGATCTCCCTTTCCCTCCGTATGTGATAGGTCAAACACTCATCATAGAAAAAGGCTTAACACGATTCCTACGAATTCCATCTAACCCATTAGACCTAGAAGGCTGGGGTGGAAAGCTCCTTTCCTTTCTCTGAGTGGTGAACTCTCACCTACACAGGGGTCATCCGCGGTCACCTTTGCTTATCATGCCATGGAATGCCGGCTTCACATGCGTCAAATCTGCCTGTGTTTGGCCCGTCCTTTTCTCTTCCCCACCGCCTCCAAGTTCAGTATGGAACGCACATACTCAAAACTAAGAGACAGCTTTTTAAATGTTCTGACTATTTTTAATAATTATTTCCTCCTACTTAAGATCAGGAAATCAATCTTAAACATTTGTTTGCCAATTATATCTCAATTACCAAAAAATAAAAATGAAAACAAAACAAAAAATTCTTTACTCACGTAGCTTACATTCCAGTGAGGGGAGACAGACAATAAAACAATAAGCATAAGTGAGAGAAAATGAAAGGCATTTGTTTGCTCTGGGTCATGCCTAGAGATTTCCCCTCATCTCTTCACCTTTCTGGACCTCGATTCCTTATCTCTATAATAAGGCAGTTTGACCAGTGACTTGTAATGTTGCCCTCCATCTCCAGCGTTCCGTGACTGCCTGGTCTTAAGCACGCAGTGGCATTTGCCTGAAGACATACGTCTTCAACTCCTTATTTCCAGTCAGAAGCAAGAGAGGAAGAGGAGGGAGGTCCAGAGATAAGCAGCACACCACAGAAATTAAACCTCGAAGAATGAGTACCAAGCTTTGTTCTGCGTCTTCGGTTCCCTACTTCTTCCCTCTTGCTTTGCTCTTTTCTCGGAACTGGCATTTTTCACGTCCAATTCTCTCCCAGTCCTGCTCCTTCTTATCCTTTGATATATTGCTCCAGTAGAGGCCTAGAACAGGCCAAGGAAAGGTTTATGGAAAGAGAAAATGAATTCCCTTAGATGTACAATAAAGAATCGTTGTCTTCTGGGCATTCCAGGCCCAGCAAATGATCCACCTAGAAAAGAAACACCTCCAGACTTGACCCGACCCCCTTCCAAAGCATCTCAGGAGACAGTCCTACCAGTTCACTATTTAGCTGTCAGTATCCTTGCACATTTCCAAAGGTCTGTCATTAAAGACACTGGAAACTCCTCAAAAATCTGTCCCCTCACCCCTGCTTTGAGCAAATAGCCTGTGTCACTTGTTGTGGACAGGGGAGAAGAGGGGGTGGATCAAAACTCAAGTCAGCCTACTATTATTATTTCTAGCAGCAAGCTGTGACTTCAACTCTGGTTAGAAAAAATGTGAAGCTTCACTTAGATGAAATGCTTGTGTTATTTGTGGACCTCAGTTTTCACATTCACTCCTGTCTTCCATTGTCAAAGCATCTATTGAAGACCCGTTAATTAAGAATTAGACTCTAAGGACTAACTAGAAATATTGCAAATTAGCTTTGTGACTCCCATATTCATGAAAACTAAGGCTTGAAAAAGACAAGACCATAGGTTATGCTAGAAGTTATACCGTTTTTAAAATCATTTGAGTCAATGCTGTACAATACTATGATGCCACCCTATTGAGATGCCATGAAATCATTCCCAGAGGCCATTGATTGATCCCAATGGACACCTATTAGCTTCTTAAAATAGAAGGCTGTACTGAAATGTAGATAAGAACATTGCTAATTACATAGATATTTTATGCAAAATGAGATCTTTGGAATTTGGCCTCCTAATTCTGATTCCTTTCTGATTGCTACTAAAAAGCTATAAGAAGTAGGCCTCCGTTACACATTATAAATTGATTTCAGGTTGCTGCTTGGGGACATTTTATCATTTATCTTGGGCATTGATATACATTTGGAGTTTTACCTTGTGAAAATTTAATAAAATAATATCTAAAGACACAGGAATGTCAGCACGACAAATAAGTTTGTTTCTAGGACATATCAGACATTCTATAAATATGATCATTTCCTTTCAAAATGGAATGCAATAATTGCTGCTGAAGAATGTTAAAGCCAGATGTCATTTTTTAAATGTCAATCTGCTATGCAACTTCACCCCATCTAGTCAAACTTTATCTTCAATAGGAGAGAATTTTAACATTTGCTGTGACAGTAAAACAATGAACCAAAACTACTCTGAGGACCCCAAAGGGCCTTATTCACAAAGCTAATCAAACCATATTGTGTACTTCTTGTATTGTACCTTTAGAGTAAAGACCTATAAGAGAGTTTTATTTTGTTTTTGCAAGTTTATATTAGGATTTTGATGTATAGTCTTCTGTTTCTTTTAATAAAATCATGCTAGTCCATTTAAGAAATACTTGCCATGAAATAAGTGTTTCATCATGCTTTTGTTTTCTAAAATCTTAAAGGTCTACTCCATGATTCCCATTATTCATGCTGTTGGAATAAATTACTAAAATCAGACCACATAGGGAGAAAAGTTAACTCCTGGTTACAAAAGGAATCCGTCCAAGAGGTAAAATAAAGCATTAATCAGTATTACTTCTTAACAATCCCATTTTCCTTGCTATAATACGTAGTCCCATCTTGCCAAGTTAAAACAGCATTTTCATCAGTCACTCACGCCTTTACTTATTTGGTTTCTGCTGAAATCTAGGTTCTCCTATGGTTAATGTGAATGGCTAAACTTACACTCATCTCCAGTGTCCCCTTGATAGCTTTATCTGGCTATTATAATTTGTCATTGTCAAGCCATTAGTCCTTTGGCTTCAGTCTTATTTTTCCTGCAGGTGTCAAAAATGCAAAACCACAATTTACAAAACACAAGATGACAGGATCCCATTTGCACTGGTTTTGAAATGCCAGAAGGTAACTTTTTTTTAAACTATCACAGCCTTCTCTCCAAACTAGTTGCATGAGTTCCAGGGTGGTCTGAAGAGTTGATTCAAAAAATAAATGCCACCACAGCAACTTACAATTCCTAGAGCCAAACATCCAGATGTGTCAATAATCTGTGTAAATTAGAAACAGATGTAAGCCCTTGTCGAAAAATAAATATAATAGAATTATTTCCTTTTGCCTCCTCATGCTTTCACACACTTGAATTTATTCCTTCCACATTTTTTTTCAGTTGGTTCAGTTGGTTCAGATTTAAAAACAAAATCATTTCTATTTTTCACACAGGGAGTGTAGCTATGTATAAAGTTCTCTAGAAAAAGAAAAGAACAGTCAATTTTGTGCCTTGTTTCATGCCCAGTGGAGGGAATCCGAGCACAGAGACACTCTGGAGTCAGCTGACCATCCAAATACAGCCGAATCTTCTGGGACACATTCTAGATTACTGTTGCCGTGTAAAGTAAGTGCCATCATAAAACCCACTCTTTGTGTCCATTAAGTTACTCCAGTTATAAGATAAAACAAACACTTCAAATATGGTAGAACTACCTCACCAACAACTTCTGCTTCCCTTCCTTTGATATATAGAATTCTGTTAAAAGTTAAGAAAAGTTTTTTTGTTGTTTTGAGATGATTTTTTTTTTTTTAGGAGTGAACTGGCTACTTAGATGCTATTAGTATATGCTGCGTGGAGATGAAGGACGGGTGAGCCCCTGGGAGTTTTGTGAGAAGAGAGGTGATTATTGGTGGATGGGGAAGTAACTTCTAGCATCACCTATAGTCCTGTCGTTTGCAAGGTAGACATCAGAGGTTTGCATTTCCTTACAGTATAAATACCACAACCAACCAAAGAGTCTATCACCCACTTCTACCTTTCAGAAAATTGTTTTTTCTTCCTTCTGTGTCTCGGGTCTTGCCTCTGCCAAACTCTTCTCTAGTGAAAAAAAAGAAATTGTTTTCATCGTCTCAAAGATGACTTTTGTGTTTGCACTATTTTATGTTTATCTTAGCCACCTCCTTTTCAAAAGATTTACATAAGGCAGTTTATCACCTAGCTAATCCAATTACTTTATGTATATGGGTTGTTGGACTGATAGAAAAGGTCATGGTAGAAAATCTGTAAAAAGTAAAAATATAGAAACAGTTGTTTTACGCCTACAATAGCTAAAGAAATACAAATAGAATTCTTTCCTCTCCAAGTACACTTATTAAAACAAATAAGCAATTTTTTTAGAGTTTAAGAAAAATTTGATGAGGATGATTTAACTAGAGTGGGATTAAATAAGTATAGCAAATTAAAGAAACGATCTATGTCTTCAGGAGCCCAAAAGCAGCAAATGATAAGAAGTTTAGAATCGTTCTCTAAAACATGGCTTTCTTTTGAAAACCCATTCCTTGTTGAAGTGGCTTCTTCGTTTGCTCTGTTTATTGTTATTACACTATCAACAAGTTGGAAGAAAGGCACTTAGAAACATGCAATTGTGTGGGCTACGCCACAGCTGCTCGTAAGCTGTTCATACTGACCCCATCTGGAAGGCTGGCTACTGAAGCAGCCCTCCTTCCCCAACTGTTCTACTGTCTTCTTTTCAAAGACAATTTATACCTATCTTCTGCCCTTCCTCCTGCTGAGAAGGACCCAGAGCCACTGCTTTCCTACAACCCTCCTCCCCAGAGCTGCTCTCCGCTTATCCCCTTGGCCTGATGAAAGCTTACACCAAACTGAAAACTGAGCTCCAAATGTTTCTTTGGATTTCCCTTGCAACTCTGTGACTGGGTTTCCATCTTTAACAACCTATGCATTCATCCTTCTGCTTCCCCATTGGAAAATGATAATGCAGGAAGGAAATGGAGGAGAGAAGGGGGATGGGAGAAAGGACAGGAAAAATGTACCTGAAAAACACATTTGTTACTACTGAGTTAGAAACACTGCATCTAAAAAGTTGTGACTCGCTGTGCTGAGTGACATTATCTTACTAATAAATAAAGGCAAGGGGCCACATACACACTTGCCCACAGGTAAGGTATTTAATTATTCCCAGGACTACAGATATCATGAATTTAACATGCAAACCTACAGCCCTGATTTTGCACACGTGCATGGCAGTGTTCTCACAGAGATTTCCATCCTGCTCCACTTCTCGACTGTCATTGCACAACACCTGTGCGGAAATGTAATATGCTCAGGAAAGTTAGAAGCTGATGCATCCAGAAAATCAAATGAGTGACTGCCTTCTGTCTGAAAACTTCCCATTTTAATTTGGGCAATTCTGACCTACCACTCTGTTGATGTTGCATCTTCACTTTCCCTGGTAGAACATTTGCCTAAAATAGGTGTACTCTGATGTTTTGAGCAGTGTTAATGCATCAAAAGAAAGATTACTGATAATCATCAATGTTATTTCCACTTTAAGTTAAATGACTTTATCACACGTTGATTCATCATGCGACATACAGACCACCTTTGCCATATAATAGAGAGTTGTTCATTGATGACTCTGAGCTCTCGGTGTCCCCATAGATCACTCTTTCCTGAGATCCACATGTACTCAGAGGTGACAAAGCAGTGATTAACTGAACAATTCTGGAGCCAGACTGCTTAGAGTTGAATCCCACCTCCTCTATTAACTAGCAATGTGACTTTGCATAAATTACTTAATCTCTCTGTCTCAGTTTACCTGTAAAACGAGGGATAATACCTCAGTTTACCTGTAAAGGGGGGAATAATACCATATTTTATCAATTCTGGGAAGGACAGTTTTAACATGTTCAATATCAGGATGTGTCCTTACATTGATGGCACCTTTTTGATGAAATTAACTAGATTTAACGAAATTAACTAGTAATAGCTGTTAGGATGGTTGTGTGGATTAAATCAGTTAAAACATACAATTTATAACACTATTTGGCACATACAGTCAATAAATGCTAGTCAATAGATTAACAGGTATATAATTTCCAATTTTTAGGCATCTCAAACACATGTTCCCTTCAAATGTGCTTTTTTCCTTATATTCATTTTCTTGTTTAATGCTGGTAACACAAGCCAGAAATAATGGAAATATTACTGATTCTTTCCTCTCCTTAACCCTCTACATCTAATCACTTAAGTTCTCTTAATTTTACAGTGCAAATATCCTTCACCTTTTCCTCTTCTTGCTGTGTCCTGGCATTGCGGTCATGTCCTGGGCTTGGGAGAAGACAGCCTCCAATCAAAACTCTGCTTGGCCTTTACAGTCATCTGTCTAACATGGAAATCAGATCATAGCCCTCCCTGTTTGCAGTAGCTCCCCATCACCTACAGGACGTAGTCCAGATGCCTTGATACGGCACTGAAGAGTTACGGAGCTGGCTTGCAGATTATGATCAGCCTCCTCTTCTGCCACAATGTCTCCCTCACCTGAAGCCCCATCTTCACAGGTCACTTGCACTGAACACTTGCACTGATTATTGTCTCTAGGCTCTTCCCTCTGCCTGGAACAGTCTTTCCTCTTTGATTGACTTATCCCTATCCTTCGAGACTCAGGAAACCACGATGATCTATCTCCTACCTCTCCGTCCTCCTAGACACTTATTACATACGCCCTTCTTTGTGATCCCGTAACACCTTGTTTCTTGTCTCTAATTCTTAATTTATTTATCTCCCCCTAGTTGGCAGTGAATGTTTTAAGATCATATTTCTTTATCCCTAATACTTAGCATTTTCCTGTCACATCATAGATAATCAATACCTGATTGTTAAACGAGTGAAGGAATAAATATAACAACATGCAAGGCTTGTATATGACAATATATTGAGAAAAATATATTGGGGGGGAAAAATCGAGAGAAATAATATAGAGAGAAAAATCCAATTAAATCTTTCTCAATAGTTGCAAAGATCATCTCCTTTTCCCGCAATATGCCTTCTTCTCATTTCCCTTTCCTAGAAAGAGTCATCACTCTGGTAAACAATGCTTCTTCCAATGCCCTTGGGCCAGGATACTGATGCTCCTTTTTCAAATATTGACACCAATACTCTGTACGGTCACCTGATAAATGGATGTTGCACTTATTTCTATTGCAAGACAATGTCCTTTAATGGACTGCCCAGTTTTTATTGAGACAGCAACAAACTATCACAATGCTGTTAGGAATAAAAATTGCATATGTGGTCATACTAAAACAATAGACAATGAGGACAAACACCAAAACCCAAGTGCATTCCCTGATTTAGATTGCTTCTTAAATGACTGGAACTTACTGTGAAAGTCACGTTGCATAAGCACTTTCACAGACTTTCAACACAATGCCAACCTCACCTCAGCCCCTGTATATGCTCATCAGTCAAATCCCAAGTTGATATGACAAAAATAGTATACCAGGAAAGTTCATTTGTTAGATACACTTAGGGATGACTTTGTGTTGTGGAAGAAACACAAAGGACAATAAATGTTTGACACCTCCTTACCCAGATTTCACCATAATTCATTTCACTTAAAAGATTGGTCCAAGAGTGCACCACCAACATGGGGGACCAACGTCTCCTCATCAACGGCTTGCTTAGCACTTATTGGTCAGAGGCCATTTAATAAAGTGCCAAGAGGTTCAAATTATTGGCATTTTTTCTTGCACAGGCCAAGAACCCATTTGCAGCAGTAGAAAGCCATGACAGGAAATCATATCCAGCCTTCAAAAAGTGTCAAATGCATAATATACTCTGATTGGTTCAGAGGGAGAAAAAAGATTACAGCTAACACATCTTGCCAACTGGATCTTATCAGACCTTTACTATGTGTATATATTCTTTTATTTGAGAACAGGGCAATGACTGGCAGAAGATAGAAGTGGTTGCATGTTGGTTCTTGGGAAAAGACAGGTGGATATTTAAATCCACATACTAACCACCTAAAATGTAATACTATTCCACAGTGGTTGCCAATGATTCCTTTTCAAACTGTGTGTCTTATCTCAGGGTCCCACACCAGGGGGAAATAATTAAATGAGAGCCTCCTGATGGTATCATCTTCTAGATCCAGGCCTCAGAACTACATTCTCAGCAAAGTAATGCTGTAACCAGGTTCCTCTGAATGATTCAGTACTAACTATTCCCACACCCCTGGAAAGAATCCAAGGCAGAACCACCTCCTACCAAATCCATTCTGCAGTAAATTGTTCTGTACTTTATTGTACTTTAAGTTGTACTGATGACATTAGAGAAGCAAGTTTCCATTTATACTCAATGAAATGTTCATCAACTGGAGAAAAAATAATTTTCTCTGAAAAAATGATGGAGCAGATTCTTACAAGCCACGACGTAACTTCCTGGAACATTACAAGGGCTTACCAATGTTTCCCACTCTCTTCCCCTCCCTGGACATATAGCAGAAAGACTCTTTCCCACCTGGTGAAATTGAACATAGCCATTTGACTTTTTTGGGCCAATGAAGTGTAAAGTGGACGTGACATGCATCACTTCTGAGCAGAAGTATCCAGAGGCAGAGTGAAATTCTCTGTGCTCACTTCCCAGCCACACTGATTTCAGACACAAAAAAATGAGATGCAGGTGCCCCAAGCTCAAAGGTCCTGGAAGGTTGGGCCACCACATGGCGAGTCACCTGAATCTAAAGTGAACTTAGTGTGACAAGGGAATTTTGTATTGTTTGTCACCATAGCATAACCTAACCTGTGCAGATAATGCAAAACGACTTTGGACGTTGGAAAGCAAAATTTTCTTTTGTAATCACTATGCTGGTCATCAATAAAATGCTAAAGCTTTCAAGATTATCCAACTCCCAGAGAGAAGCTTACACCCTGTCTCATCAAAGACAAATCAGAATCTAGTGTTTCCATTAAAATTGGGTTGCTAGAATATAGCAAAATCCCTTGCCATAGTTCATAATTTTCACTCTAATTAAGGTTCTATATGTTATGATGAGAAAATTGAGCCTTGCCTAGTGTGATTGTAATTATGAAGCAAGTTTAAGGTTATAATTAATTTAAATCCCCGTACTTGCTCAACATTATCAATTTCGTCTCTGAATCATAAAAACCAAAACTGTAAGTATTTGTGCAAAATGAATGGGGCTAATCACTTAACAAATTATTTAATATACATCATAATACTCCAAGAATATGGAGAAATTATTTTGGATCTACATATATGAAAAATGGGTTATCTTAATATTTTCTGTGCTTCTGTGGCCCTAAATAAAATTAAGTCATCCGAATATAGTTGTAATAGACATGAAAAGTTTAGGCCTCTGGGTAAATTTTTTTCAGAAAATTCCTCTTTATCTTTGGTAATTCTGAAACTAAGCAGATGATGACATGATTCCAACTCCTGTGTAATGCAAAAGCTACACAAATAAGATTTTATGGTGATTCTTACAAATAGTATTTCTTGAGCATTTTCTATGTGTTCAATTTTGCTTGCTGTGGAGATACAGTGATTTAAAAAGAGAGGTGTGATCCCTGCCCTTCTTAAACTTATAATCTAACAACCTTTGTTTCTGAGTGTATATACCGCTTTTTCCTCTCCAAGTTTTGAGTTGTGAAAATAACATTGCCAAAACTTAGTAGTAATATCGCAGAACTTAGTTTATCTGGGAAGTTCAATTACCTGGAACATGGCTGCAAATCAAGAAGGCACTAATAGGAGTCTGAGAATTCAAACTTATTTCACACACAAAAAAAATGGCTAAAAGTTACAGAGTATTTATTCTGTGCTAATCATTTTGCTAACTGCATTATATCAAATACTTCATCATCATAAAACCCCATGATGGGATACTAATATTGTCCATTTTATAGATGAGGAAATTGAAGCTTAAGGAGGTTAAAGAACTTGCCTAGGGCATAAAATCTGAGGAAGCCAGGATTTGAATTCAGCTCTGTCCAGCTCCAGAGCTCAATATCTTAACCACTACCCCATAGAGTAGGCTTTTGCAAAGACTGAGCACTTAAAGTTTGTGGTCTCCACTTACAGAAGAATCCCCGGGGCTTTGTGACATTTACAGTTGCTGCATAACAAACCACTCCAGATTCTGTGGTTCAGGAATTTGGAAAGGAAATAGCAAGAACTGTTTGTTTCTGCTCCATTATGTCCGAGAACTCAGCTGGGAAGATTAAAAGCTGGGGGAAGAGGAATTTGGAGGAAGAGGGATTCAGGGAAGGATTCAGCAGATGAAGGTTGGAATCATCTGGAAGTGTCTTCACTCAAGTGCCTAGATGTTGGTATTTGTCAGCTAGGACCTCAGCTGGACCTGATGACTGTACCACCTTCACGTGGCCCGACTACGTGGCTTGGGCGTCCTCGTGACATGGAAGTCAGATCTCTGACATGATGGCTCAGGACTCCAAAAGTGAGTGACAAGGCAGGAGTTGCATTGTCTTCTCTGACTCAGTCTTCAAAGACACATAGTGCCACTTCTGCCATACGAATCATAAACCTGCCCAGATATAAGGGGATAGAATGTAGACCCCATCTCTCAATAAGGGTCAAAGTCACAGGCTAGAAAGGGAAGATTGTTGGCAGCCATCTTTGGAAAATGCAATCTGCCACAAGCACTCATCTGAAGTTTAATTGCTCCTGTGTCCTATCCAAACCACCTTGGGAATATCCAAACATATCCCAAGCAGAGGGAAAAGAATAGGCATCCTATAAACATTGCCCAGCTTCAATAATGACCAATGATTTGTCAATTCAAACAATGAATGTCAAGGATAGTTAACCGGGCAGGAATTAAAAATAGGAATGTCAGTTTTACCATAAGACAGAAATAGAAAAAGTATGGACAGCAGATAAGAAAAACTCAATAACTACAGCCTGCGGGGCAGTTACTTCAGGGCCCACATGTCCACATTGCTCAATAATCCCACAGGCATCCTGTATTCTGGCAATGAAAAATAACAGAGTTTTCTAATAATGGCTCTGACCATCTAGATGAGGTTTAATTCTATCTAGTATATTCTACAAAGGAAGACTGCAAGGTATGTGATAGATTTTATAAAGATTTGCATTTGAAAGAGGCACATTAGAGAGAGTAATCACATTTATCTCACGTGGCACAACTCAGTTTTCAGTGCTCTTTTCTGGATTATTATTGCTCACATAGAAAAGATGGAGTCCTGGATGCTTTGACAGGGAAATGAAAAACAAAACCAAAAACACTGCAAGTTGTATTCTCAAGCTAATGCCCAAATTCCAGCCACAATTACCAAGCTGGCATCTACTGCACATTCACGTAGCTATGTGCCAATGCATGCACACATTTGCAGACAAGCACCTGTTCTGAATATTTAATCTTGATCCTTATCTCCTAAAACTCTTTTTTTTTTTAAATATCCTGAGACCTTGAGCTCCTAAAACCGTAAAAACTGATAGAGTCATCAGAGACAGTTTGGACAGTTCCAAAGTCCACATACTGTTCACCATAAGGAAGACCAACAGTCATCTCCATTGTATTTCCCTCCCAGCAAATTTCCCTGCCTTAAAATAATCTGCTTAGATGCATATGAAATGTCAGTTTACATTTCTTGAGCACAAACCGGCTGACAGCTGAGCAGAGCCAACCGCAGGTAAAAAGTGTGAACCGATCATGTGAAGCGCTGACAAGAACGTTTGCTAAGAGAAGACAATGTCATATTATGGGATCATTCATTTAAAAGGAGACATGTGGTGGTATTTCTAAGTTTGGTGCTGGTCTTTTTCAACCTCTGAACACTGTAAAGAATATCTAATTTAAAAAGAAGTCTCTTTTCCCATGATTCTTGTCCATCCAAAACCTCAATGTTTAATTCTCTCAGTGACTTTTTAAAAATGTTTCTCGTCGAGTAATGAAAAATTTGAACTATTTTATGACATCACTGAACGGAATAAGATCTTGAATAAGCTGCAACATAGAAGTCTTTAGACCAGGGATAAGTGATGGGATGTGAGAAAACCTGGAATCAAAGAGCACAGGGATATGTGGCTAAACAAACAAAACAGTAGTGATATTGGTCTCTTTGTTTAAGAAAAGTTCCATGAACTTTAAAAATTTCTGTTTCTCTCACCCTCCACCTTCACCCAATTGTCTTAGCTTTATTTTTTTCTGTTTGTTTATTACATATCTCCAATGTAAAAGTGTAATTGTTTCCTTGTGTTAGTTGTTGGAGCATGCAGGTTGTGACTGTGGGCTACTGCGTTCCTGCCAGTGAAAGAATGAGTAATGGTTAAGAGGACTGAGAGAAGGCGGCAGACTTTGTGCACAAGACTAGAATTTCTAGAAATCAGGCAGCCAGAAAAAAATCCAGACATGTTGGAAAAGGTATAAACAGGAAAATAATTAAGAGAAGGCAATCATTATTAAATCAGTCTGTGAGAAAAAAGTTGTAGTGTTTTCATGACTTAACAAGCATATCTCAAGACAAAAACCATAGAAAGCAAAAGTTTATAATTTCTTTCAACCATCAGTTAATTATTGCCAACAAATGATTGACATATTTTGTCAGTGTTGGGAATCAAGACACTAGCCTCTACATATATATTCTTTTGGTTCTTAAATTCACAAATATGCTTTGACTTCATGAACAGAGTGGCTCATTACACTTTATTAAAATGAATAGATCATATCTTCTGAAAAGATAGAAAACTTCCAATTATTATCACCAAAGAATTGAAAAAGAGGGGCTGATGGGTGTCCCAGTTGGTTAGAGCACGAGCTCTGGGCAACAGAGCCAGTTTGATTCCCACATGGGCCAGCGAGCTGTGCCCTCCTAAACTAGAATGAAGACAATGAGCTGCAGCTGAGCTCCTGCTGAGCTCCTGGGCAGCTGGATGGCTCAGTTGGTTGGAGCACATATTCTCAACCACAAGGTTACTGGTTCAACTCCCACAAGGGATGGTGGGCTGCGCCCCTGAAACTAAGATTGAACAATGGCGACTGGTCTTGGAGTTGAGGTGGCACCCTCTACAACTAAGATTGAAAGGACAACAACTTGATTTGGAACCGATGGGTCCAGGGATAAACACACTGTTCCCCAATAAAGTCCTGTTCCCCTTCCCCAAAAAAATCTCTAAAAAAAGAATTGAAAAATAGTATGAAAAACAAGGTGAATTATAAAGTAAAATGATAGAAACAAGTCAAAATATATCCAAAATCACAATAAATGTAAATGAACTGGACTATCCAGTTGAAAGACAAAGATTGCGTGGATTGTTTGCTTGTTTCTTTTAAAGACATACTTCACAAGAGACACTATAAAATATACACATGTTGGAAAGGTCAAAGGTAAAAAGAAAGTAAAACTATATAGACAAATAACCAAAATGACAACAACAACTGGGGACATAAAATTAACATAATACAAAATAGACTTTAAAGTAGAAAGCATTATTGAACATAAAGAGGGTCTCTATTATATAATACATTTTTCAAAACATAAATTAACCAGTATGGTATAATAATTCTGTATTTGTACATACCTAATAAAAAACCCTTGGAAATTTATAAACCAAAATTAATAAACTACAAAAATTGACATATCCATCAACACAGTAAGAGCTTTCAACATACTTGCCTTATTTACTGACAGATCAAGCAGACAAAAATTTTAAAAGAAGTAGACTTCAACAACAAAATCTACGTGCTTTAACTGATAGATACAGAACTCTGGACCAAGCTATTAGAAAACAAATAGTTTTCTGAAACACATTTGAGAAGTTTACAAAAATTGACCAAAAACTATGTTACAAAACCAGTTTCAACATATTCAGAGAATCTGTATATAGAGGCCATGTTCTCAGACCATGCTATAATCAAGTCAGACGTTAAATACAAAAAATAAATGCTAAACATCTATGCAATTGAAACTTCAGAAACACACCCCCAAATAATTCATGGGATGCAGAAGAAATCATGTTGGAAATTTTTTAAATACTTAGAATGAAGAAGAACGAAGATACTGTTATCAAAGCAAAAACTCAAGGAGAAATACATAGGCTTAATATACTTTCAATATACAGGATAAAGGCAAAAAAAAAATGAATGAGCTTTAAGAAGTGTTGTACCAGCTTGATAGAATACTGCTAGTTTCATTCATGCTCTAGACTCCCTTCCCCTAATAACAGACTTCCAGTAAGAGAGCTCTATCATCCAAGGAGACTCAGAAATAACAATTGATGACATAAGGTGTCATGTGTCACTGAAACACAGCCTGGACCTGAAGTCACACTCCGAGGATTTCTTGGCTTGCACTTACTCTGCGAAAGAAGAAAAAAGATGGAAAACTAGGAAGGATTAAAAAAACACAAAAAACAACTTGAATGGGTGGAGAACTGGGGAAATGATTTTTCTTTGATCTTTAACTGAACTATCATCAATCTCTACCACAGTCAACCATGATAACCATCCAGTTTATAATTCTGGAGCTAGTAAAAATGTAATGAATTGTATGTCACATCAGCCATAACGAACTCCTAACATTGCTTCTATTAATTCGTCAATTTAAAGTCCAAATTCACTAAATGGTATGTCGTTGGAAAAATCATTTAAATTACCTTATTTTCCTCATTTAATTTCCTCAAAAATAAAATCGCAATATATTTCTCACATGTCTTCTGGTAAGGATAAAAGGATAAACCAGTATAGCGCACAGATTTGTGGCTACTGCCTAGTATTAATAGTTATTATTTCACAGTTACTGTCTGTCTCAGGGAGACACCTTGTGAAGAAAATATTTAAAAAAACACTTGACATCAACCTGGATTGAAGGTCTTGACATATCAGAAGGGGACAGGATAAAATATTGATCAGCCTTGAAATCAGAGGGAAAAAATGAGATTCATCACGGCAAAATCAACAATGCCCATAAGAGCGCCGCCCAGGATTTCTCGTTGCATTGTAAGAGCTACATAAGTCTATCTTGGTCTGGATGAATCAGGCAAACAAACCACAGGCCTCCCCATTTGGGTGATATTTTTGGAAAAGAGTTGAAAGGCTCCACCCTCCCCTCAACATTTGCCACAGTGTGGGAAAATCGAACAATAACAAAAGGCCTTGCATTGTGTCCAAGAAGACTTTACTGAGATATAAATGCTATTGGTGAAAAATATTTTAAATAGTTGTATAGCTGCTAACCTGAAAGAATGGGAAATATCACAATTAAGTTTTCTACTTCTAATTCTGGTTGCAAGTTACTTACGCTTTTTGAGGCTGCTTCCTCATCCACAAAACTGGGATCAAAAAAAAAAAAATCCACCTTGTGAGATGAAGTTTAATGAGCACTTGTGCCGTGTGGAACACACTAAGCATTAGACGCATGGTAGTAATTATACATGAAAGGAAGAAGTAGGTCTGGAGCCTAGGCCTGGCTGAGGAAGATAGGCCTGACTAGGAAGTCATTGCAGGAGAGATGGCGTCCACTAATAACATCATAAGTGTTCAGGGTATTTACTGAGACACAACGAGAAAGGGGCATACCAAGAAAGGAGTGGGACACAGGACTTCTTTATCTTCCTTCCTGGTGGAGTTTCAGGCCAGGCTCAAGAGAGAGAATGTTCTCCATTCAGAGTGAAGGCAGTTGAGACGTGGAAAGATCTAGCCATGTAGGGTGCTGGTTAAGCCCCTGGTCAAGAAGCCCTGGCCTGTCTTGAGTCTTGGCTGCCAGTGAAAAGCAAATTGCTTCCCATTACATACCTCATATTTCCCAGGCACGACCTACCTACTGAACACTACACATAAATTCCAGATGAAAGCAGGGCATCTGTTTCCCAGTAATGTAACTTTCCCAAACACTCCACACACAGATTTATAGTAACGTTGGGCAGCCATGCAAAAGGTTGCATTGTGTTCAGTAGTATTGCTTCTAATTTCAGGAGGATTTCTGTTGAGGACCTTTGAAGTGGGAGCTTGAATCATGCATCTGTAAATTCCTCATTTTCCACAGTTATTAAAACACCCGTCGGTGCCAGGGTATCCCATTGTTCATTCACTCCTTTGGCACGCCAGCGTGGGGGTGGATGCCAACCACACAGCAGCCACAGAGTCACAGACAAACAGTAGGTGAGGCAGGCAGGCGTCATAGAGACTAGAGACTGCATGCCAAAGGGACACATGCTTGGGACCAGCCATACTGTCACCGCTCAGAAGTCCTTTAACTCCTTATGTACATTGAAAATTCTTCTGAGCTATGTGAGAAAACATGGAAATGAGCTGACTTTGTCAAGGAATGACACTATATCCAGTAAAGTTTCCATCTTAAATAATAAAAGTGCTCATGCATACTAAGATTGGCAAAAATTTTCTGATTGTTCCTCATCCACTATTTTTGGCCTGGCCACACTGGCTGGGCTGGGGAGACAGTACCCAACAGGGTCTCCCAAGGTCATAGTCAGAAGGCATATTTATAGTTGAGGGGATCAACCCTGGTCACAGACATTTGTCAGAACCAGAACCACACGTTTGCCTTAATCAGTTTTTTTTCCTTTGGAGTATAACACACCACATATAAAATACTTTGTTCCTCCATACTCGAGATTACCACTACTAATTATCATTATAATACTTTAATAGTAATTTTCCCACCCAGAGAGTTCAAAACTCTTTACATACATTCTTTTTTCTTCAAAATATCTTTATGGAATAGCTGGAGGAAAGCTATTATTATCTCACTCTAACATACAAATAAACTGAGGCAAAAACCTAGATGTTTAAATGGCCTAGCCAGAAACTAATAAAACTAATTTTTAGGTATAGCTGTGGGATCAGTGTTATTACATCTATAGTGATGCCTGCTAACTCACCCACAAGCATCTGTGTTCACTAATGTAACCAGGACTACTGGCCCTGGCCTGAGCTCCACAGGTGACTATATGGAGGCAGCATTCATTTCTAGAAGTCAGCAGACATGTTACCTGCCACCAAACGATACCTATGAACAGGCATATGGATCAGCCTTTAAAAATCAAAACACACCTGAATTGTCTAATACAGGGTTACTCAATATGAGTGCCATTGTCATTTTGGATAATTTTGGCGGCGGGGGTCGTCCAATGCATTTTATAATGTTCAGTAGAAGCCCTGGCTTCTACCCACTAGACGCTAGTAGCACCTTTCCCAGTTGGAACAACCAAAAATGTCTCCATACATTGCTAAATGTTCCCTGAGGTGGGAGGAGAAGGTAGACAAAACTATAACACTACTCCCCACCTGTAATAGCACTGTAATAGGTAGGTGCTAGAGGCTAATAAATAATGTGATTCTTGCTTTCATGAGACAGGAGGTAAATATGGAATTTATATTTACAGAAAAATCACTGGGGGTTGGGAATTAAGACTTAAACTATGCAAAGGGAATTCTGAGATGGGAGAATCACAATGAATCAGAGCAGACTTCATGTAGGGGGTGGGCTTTGAATTAGACCTTGTGTAGACCTTGAAACATTAAGTGATGAAAGCCTTTAGGTCATTGCTGAAGGGAAAACATAGACAAGGATATGAATGACAAAAGGAGCACAAGAAAAATAGATTTCCCAACTGGCAGGTGCTGGGGAGTGGTCTCCTTGTGATGAGTCAATGTCAACCAGAAGGAGAGTGCCAATAATTGGTCAAACCTCTGCCCTGTTTATTAGTTGTACTTGCTTAGAAGATATAGAGGGCAGGTTTTCAAATTAGCTGATGAAATGAAACTAGAAGTAATAGCGAGTACAGTGGTTCACCAGATCAAGCTTCAGAAAGATCTTAATTAAGCACCTGGACCAATGGATTGAATTTATTAAAATGTTATTTAACTGCACCAAATATAAGATCTGTGTTTCCATCCCCAAAAACAAATGCAGAAATAGAGTATGGAGATAACAAGGTGTAGCAAAAGCAAATGTGAAAAAAAGATTTATGGATTTTGTCAGTAGTACGTTTAATAGAAATCAATGATAAAATATTATTGCTCCCTCGCAGACACCCTAAAAATGTAATGAAATCCTAGGTTCCATTAATAGAAGTATAATATCTAGAATGAGGGAGGTTACAGTACCCTTTTAAATATGAATTTAGAAACCCACAGGGTGATTACTGTGTTCACCTCTTTAAAGCTTATAGACAAATTGGAATATTTTCAAAGAATAACAAGCCCAATGAGAAAGAAGTTTGAAATCAGACGATGTGACGAATTTGAATTTTTAATCAGGAGACAAGAAACATCTGCAAACATGATAGCTATTTTTGCATATTTTAAACGCTTTAGTGATAGGAATAGAATTAGAACTAGTAAGCAGAAGTTATAAGAAATTAACTTTTGAATCAAACATAAAAAGTAACTTTCCTATACTTGAGTTGCCCAAATATGTTCAAGAGGAAGTGGGTGACCACCTAAGAACATTCTCCAACATAAGCAAGATGACTGCTGAACAAGAAATTTAATATTTCTATAAGCCGTCATTTCTTCTGTCTATAATTAGAGGTAAGAACGAAGAGCTTTATGAGGTAATGTATAAGAAGTTGGCATCTAGAAAGTTCCTCAATAAACTTCATCCATTACTTTTCGTTTGTTTTCTATAAACAATCCCTCTACCACAGAGCTGCAGGTAGATCAACAGATGCACGGAGTTTACAATATCCTTATCTTCCAATATCTTTACTATCTTTAATTATTGGAAGGACAATCAGGACCTAAAACATGTTATAGGAATTATAAGCCTAGAGTTCCAATTTCCTAATTACAGAAGTTAGGAAAGAGGTGACATGGCACTTACTGCTTTCATGATATTGTAACCAAGCAGTATAACCAACTTCTCACATTTCCCAACTTACTTTTTATTATTATTATTAAAGGCTTTTGTAACTACTTGTCTTCATACCCGATGCTCGTGAGCCAGGCTACTCTCAGACTAAGAACATGACACTAGCCCCCTCTGCATCCCTCCAGGGCTACACCGGGAAAGCGTTCATTCTGGGTGAGTCATGTGAGCATGCGCGCTGAAGGCCCACACTGGGAGAATGCTGCACGCCCACCCCTCCTCGTTGTGTGTGACTTTACAGCAGGTGTCAGCTATATTAACATCATAGCAAATGTCCTAAATGTTCCTGCACGTCAGGATCTGATGAGACTAAAATACTACTCAGAATCTCAGAATATCCATGGCAAAATGAATGTAATTTGTCTTGGGTGTATGGTCTCCAAGAAATTACTCTGCTAGTTAGCAGCAGAAATCTTCGTTCGGTGGAAGGATTGCCAGACTGTCATGTGGAACTAGCCTAGGATGTTAGCTAGGCTTTCTTCTTGACACGTGTAGGAGCAGCCTTCTGTTTCTTCACTTGAAATTGGTAAGGGCCAACATCCCACCCTTGCTTGGCACCAGTCTCCTTAGCATATCTTTTATTCAAGTCCAGGGCTGCGACTAGGGTAGGAAAGTAAACAACTAGGGCACACAATTTCTTCACTTATCCAACACTTGCAAGACCCTGATACTGAGTGCCTCAGGTTCTCCAGCTCGAATGTCCTATTCTTCTCCTTCTCAGAAAATGAGTTTAAGTGCTACCTTCTTTTGAAAGACTTCCATAGCCTATGTGAAGGGCTGGGCCGCCAGTGAATTCCCAATAAAATATACCCCAAGGCTCCCTTAAGGCATGTAAAACTCTTTACCTTATTTTATAATTACTTATAGATTTACCTGTGACAGAGGCTGTTAATTTCCTACCCCAATATCTAGCTTCCTCCTTGCTTTAGTAACAGAACCTTGATAAATAGCTGGATACATCTACCCAACTGAAAAACTATATTTCCCAGACTCTCTTGAAGCTAGGTCACTAAACCCTGACCGTTCAGATATAACGTAGTATAGAATGTCCAGAAAAATCTCAATAAAAGAGAAAGACACTGTTCTCCTCTCCCTTCCTATAGCTTTGTGTATGGAAATTGGATATGATGGCTGGAATTCCAGCAGCCATTTTGAAGCACAAAGTCCATGCCCTCGTTCTAGGCAGGAGGAGAGGCGAGCTAGAAGATCATGAACATTAATGACACTGGGGAGGCTTTATACCAGCTCTAGACTGCCTCCCTCAAACTTCCTTAACAAGGGAGAGAAATAAACTTACACATCATTAAGGCATTGACATGTGCACCCACACTTAATTCTAACTAATATAAGTTTTGATACCAAAAGGGAGCTACTGCATTAGCTAAAATGTAAGATTAGTTTAATGGAGATGGTTGAGAGGCATCAGCAAAAACAAAACCATTCCAAACTAATGAGTTGGCAATCCTGGTAAAACACTGGCTAGCAGAACTTTGGAACATACAAACAGAGGGTTGTGGTGTTAATAGAAATGGAAGGAAATGTTTAGAATGTGAGTTTGTGTTGGCTGATTCTTGATACTGTCAACAACATCCTACACAAAAGAGATGGACCCAGGTTAGAACTATCAGCAGGGTGGGAGGGAATGCACAGTTTTGCTAAGAGCCTATAGGCCACAGACTAAATTAATAAAGTCTAATTCGGAGCCTTTTCAGGCCAAAAGAGCTGACTTCTTCCTTACTTACAAGTCAAGCGATTGTAAACCATGGCCAGAGGCAGGAGCATAAGCAGCTTTCATAGGAGGTAAGACCAATGGCCTCATGCCTTTTTCTAGTGCGTCCTTTAGTTTTCTTAGCAAAGATTACCAGGGTTATTTTTTCAAAGAGACTCAAGTTAATCTGGGGGAGAGTGAGCTGGCAAAGCACAGAGGTCTGAATGTAATAAACCAAAGTCTTTAGGCTTAGTAACAACATCAAGACAAGATCTCTGATTCTGGTTACTCACATATGGAATGGAATAGCAGCAAGTAAATTGGAAGCACCCTGGGGTTTTAGGGAATTGTACTGCTAGTGAAACCCCAAGCCTAGCCAACAGCATCATGACATGCCAATCCCTAAAACAATCCCTGAGCCCTCAGATTTATCCCCAAAAAGAGGTGGAGTATGAATGTAGTCCCTAAGAAGTTTCTAGTCTCTAATGCCCAGCTTGGGTGGACCACAAAGAAGAATTGACCAGAAAGAATGTGCCAGAGGGCAAAGACACAGGACACTGAGGACCATGGAAGTCACTCCACTCCCTGTGCTGTAGTCTTCACTATCCTGGCCCAACATGATTTGATCATTGCTATGACCTGGTGCCTTTTTCTTCATAGAAGTTATATTGCAGTCATTATGTTCCTACTCTACTGCTGAGTAAATTTTTGCCAGACCATGAAGGAGCCAACTGCACACAGGCAGAGATCCTTACCTGAGCTGGAGGTATAACTGAGTTGCACTTTAGGGTGTCTCCACTGGGGAAGGATCCTATGTATGAGAGGAAAGGTGTGCATGCATATTTGGGGAGTCAGTGAAACAGACTGAGCGTTTCCTACTCATTCTCTTTCTGTAACAGAACCCTGAATTTCATTTAGCTCTGCATGTTGCCTGTTGAACAAGTGATAGGAAAATACTTGATGTTTTTTATTAGAATTATGCTTTAGGAAGATTACTCTAGAACAGTAGATGGTATTCATTAAAGGAGGGAGAGACTGAAAGAAGGGATTCTGGCTAGAAGGCTATTGCAAGACCCAAATAAATCTGGATCCAAGGGAAATAAGAGAGGAGATGGGGACAGAGAAATGCACAGGTAGATGCTGTCGAATTTGGTTATGAGGCATGAGAAAAAAGGGAAAAGAAAATGTCATATATGACTCCATGGTTCCATTTAAATATATAGTGAGTAGTCATGCCATCAACAGAAACAGGTAAAGCAGGAGGAAGAGCAGGAGGAAGATCAGGGCTGTAACAACCAAGATAAGCTCTAGTCTGCATATATAGGTGTGTGTTGCTGGCAAGACACCCAGGTTGGTGTCTGACACAGACTTGACGTGATTGAGGACAAAGGGAAGCAAACTGCAGACTCAAAAAATTATCTGCCAAGGAAAATAATTGAAACAGACTGAGAGTTTCCTACTCAGAGAAGGAGAAAAGATGGTCAAGAGAACACTGATAGAAAAAAAGAAAGCCAAGGATTGTCTAACACAATCGGGAAATGTCTTCTCAGAAGTCATTTCCCTATCTTGCCAGTCAGGTCCAGACAGTGGGCCTCAAAGTGTGGTCCCTGGGCCTGTAGCCTCAGAATTATACAGTGCTGTAGGCTGAATAGTGCCTCCCCAAAATTCATATGTTGAACCCCTAACTCCCAACATTTCAGAGTGAGACTATATTTGGAGATCAGGTCTTTAAAGAAGTGATTAAGTTAAAATGAAGCTATGAGGGTGGCTCTTAATCCAATTTGATAGGTGTCCTTTTAAGAAGAGGACATTTGAACACACAAAGAGTCACCAAGGATGCACACACACAGAGGAAAAGCATGTGAAGAGGCAGCAAGGGGGCTGCCACTGCAAGCCAAGGAGAGAGGCCTCAAAGAAAGCAACTGCCAGCACCTTGATCTTCGACTTCTATCCTCCAGAACTGTGAAAAACTAAATGTCTGTTGTTTAAGCCACCCAGTCTGAGGTCTTTTGCTATAGCAGTCCTAACAGACTAACACACATGGGAACTTCTGAGAAATGTAAACTCTCAGGGCCGACCCTAGACGCATAGAACCAGGAACTCTGGGAATCGGGCCTAGCAGTCTATATTTTAACAAAACTTTCAGGTGATTCTGACACACTGCTAGGTTTGAGAACCACTGGTCTAGAATATTCTACCTCAAGAACAGAGGAGGCTAAAATAAATGATACTTCTCTTTTACCCTGAGTTGTCATATTCTTTATAAAGCTTCTTTTAAACAAGCAGAACCGGCAGTAAAAGTGTCTTAAATAATCAGCTTTAGTTTTCATTATAACGAATTCATGTAATAGTATCAACTAAAGCATTCATTATATGTGGCTACTGGTTGCTATACGAGAGACCAGTGCTTCCCAAATTTTAGGATGTCAAAGAATCATTTAGGGAGCTTGTTAAAAATACACCTTCCAAAACTTGGATTCTATTGATCACTGTGGAGTCCTGGACATATTTTTAACAAACATCAGATAACCTTGACGCAGGTGTCAATAAATCACAAATTGTTTTTTCTCTCATTCAGTCAAAGAGTAGAAAGACAGTAACTGCCATCTAGATGAGCTGAGGTGGCTACAGAGGTTAAGCAAATAAATTTGAATGGCTTAGAAAGAATCCTCAAAATGCTATTTCAACTAATCTTGATCTTCTTTAACAACGGTTTTCTCAGTCTACTCCAGATAAGTAGCAGAGATTCTTGAAGACCATGCATTCAGCCTGGGACTTGCAACTTCAGAGGCTGAGATTTCAGGTAACAGGTTCTGACTAATGTTCCTCACACTCTCCCACCACTTTAGGATGTCATAATTTTTAGTTCTAGTTTCATCTAAAGAAGCCACATCAAGACAGGTCACTACTGGTAACATCAAACAAATTTGATTTTTTTTTTTTTTTTTTTTTTTTTGGATCGCAATCCTAGACCACTTCCTGTTCTCCAAATAAGGAGACTTAGTCATCTTTCTTAGTTCTCTCCTGTAACAAAACACAAAACTTCACTTTTGTGTCCAACTCCACCATGTGAAACAACACTAGAGGAAAATGCTCCATTTTACCATAAGCCGTTTTAAACATGAGCACAAACACTTATGGTTAAATGAAAGTCACTTACATTAAAGATATTTTTTAAAAATCATCCACTCCCCATGTGGCTATAAGTAAGCAAATAAGTAAAAAATAAACAACTTAAGTAAGTGGATTAGAGTCTTCTACTGGTAATAGTTCTATCCTGTTTTTTCCCCTAAACAGTGAACTCCAGTCAGCTGTCCTTTCTTCAGTTGTTCAGATCCAGCAGTAAAAACAATCTAGTTGAAACATTTGATTATGTAAGGGTTTCTTTCTATAACTACCTTCCCTCAGAACAAGTTTCTATTCAGAACCTCAAATGTTACAGTGGGGAAGCCCCTGAGACAAGAATTACCCACTGATCTCAGGAAAAGCCAACCCAGGTTCCTTCCTTCTTAAGAAAAAGATACTTCCAATGGTTCACACAGTCAACCATGTTGTTGCTATTGTTTGTGAAATAACTGTAATCAATACAGAAACCTGATATTAAATATTAAAAAAAAACTAACTTGTAATTTTAAAGCGTTTAGGTTAATTTGGACAAATAGCTGAAAATGATGAGATTAGCTCAGAAACAAACAAGAGGATTAAAATTACACTGAGGAAGGTTATGATTCACCTCATTTAGGGCTTTGTTTAAAAGCTCTCCACCAAAAATCAGGCCAGCCCTTTTTGCCATGCAGGTTTCATGTTTAATCGTGCTCTGTGGGTAAAGGGAGAATCACGTGAAACTGTATTATGAGCTCCATTTTGTGCTGAGTGGGGTAGTTGTGAAGCCAAGTCTCCCAGCTGATGGCTGAGCCTCAGGGCACTAACTCGCCTAAGCCACACAAGACGAACTCCTTTTCCAACCTGCCTGTGTCCCCTACATTCTTCTCTATTGGCCCTCCCAGCCCCTGCTGAAGGACACATCACTTCTCGCCATAGTCCTGGTCCAGTTTTTGTTGGCTAAATTCTTTCACCACAGCTGAGTGCCGACGGGCTTCCTACTAACTCCTTATGAGGAGGAAGGAGGTGGCCGGTGGGTGCTTCAACACCTGTTCATAGGGCTGAGAAAGCAAAAGCCACTTCCGATCTAGTTACACTGAAGAATACTTGTTCCTCCTGTTAAAATGACTGTGACTTTTCTCCCTGAGAAATAGTAACCTGGCCTGCTACACTGGGTTCACCATTTTTCATGGCCTGATTGTCTCATTGACAAGGGTCTCCGTCCTCTCACAGACACTCCCTCTGCCTGAGCCATCCCAGTGAGTGGCACCATAGACAGGCAGTGTCTTCCTACTGTCAAGTTTCTCCCTTGATTGTGAGATGGGGAGATATTTATTAAAAACCAAGAATTCAAAGGGAGTCATTTTCATTACCATTGTAAAGCCATCATTGGATTCTGGAACAGGAGCCATGCAGTTGTATCTAGAGGAAGCGGCCCAGAAGGATGTGAATGAACCTGCTCCCAGAGCAGGGAGGAAGCAGAGACTATTGCACTGTTCCTCCTTGTGGACAGAGGTGGCCCAAGAACTCCTAACATAGGACTTATCACTGTGAAAGGAGATGGATGAAGAAAGGCTGCAGAAAGACTAGGCTGAAGGAAAATACCGTTGACGCTTAAACAACACGGGTTTGAACTACACTGATTTTTTTTCAGTAAATGCAGCCAGCCCTTGTAGTATGGGTTTCGTGTTGGGGGATTCACAGATTGAAAACAGTATTTTTGCATTCCCAACCACAGATTCCCAGTGGCGGATGAAGATACTGTTTTAGTTCCACCATTGGTTGAATCCTCGGATGCCAAGTGCTGACTGTAGAGTCATAAGTTGTGGATTTTCAACTGTGCCAGATTGTCACCCCTAACCCCCACATTATTCAAGCGTCAACTGTACATTAAAACAGAAAATAAAGATGTTTTAAAAAATGGGCAGAAAGAAGGAAATTGAATGGGTATGATTATAAAAGGTCTATAAATGAATAACATTAACTAAAAGGCAAGTCTAATTGTGTTTTAATTTATTTAATTCATTATATTAGCCAGTAAATATGCATTGAACTCCAATAATCAGGTTCTGTGTTAGACAGCAGACAAGATAAACACAGCCCTAGCCCTCATGGGGCTTATAGTCTGAAGAGAAAGAGACATTACAAAATAATTATCCGAATATTTATATAATGTTATCAAAGAAAAGTACAAGATGCAATGAAGGTGTGTAACCAGAGTAATGGGTTGGGGAATGGGCAAGGTAGGTCTGCCTGAGGAAGTGACATTCAGACAAATGTCTCAAAAGGGTGAAGAAGCAATGACCAGCTGTGCAGGGGTCAAGAGAGAGCCTGTGGGAAGCTCTAAGAAGGAAGCAGCTTGATGTGTTCTAGAAATTACACCAAGGCTAACGTGGCTGTAGAGGAATGAACGAGAGAGAGGGAGTTGAGGGCAAGAAGAGCAGGAGAGGCAGATAATCAAGGCCTTTGGGACTCAAGACTTGGGTCTTTGTCTTACAGATAATGGGAAGCCATTCCAGGTTTCAGCAGAATGGCTTCAGATCGGACCCCTAGAGCAGCTCTGTGGGGAAGAACTGGGAGGGACATGGTAGATGAGGAAAAAACCACAAATGTAAGTTCTGTGCTAGGAGATGGGTATAGTAAGAGGTGAAGGTGGCCTAGACAGAAAAAGTAACTCTGGACAGATTTAAAAAATACTAGATAAAAAAGTAATTCGAGTTATGTGCTCCCTTGCTTTGGAACCATTCAATGACTTTACATCACACTAGAATAAAAATCCAAACTCCTTACCATGGGCTACAGGGCCTCAAACAACTTGGCCCCTACGTATGTCTCCACGTTTACCAATGCCACTCACCCCTCAGCTCACTATTCTGTGGCCCACTGGTCTGGTTTAGTTTCTTGAACTCTCCAAATTCTTTCCTTTTTATCTGCTGCTTTTTTTGACTAAAGCATTTGTCCCCTATATCTCCTCAAGGCTAGTTCCTCTTCACATCTCAGCTTAAATCTCATGTCCTGAAGGCCATTGCTTTTCCCCTATCTAAAGTACATCCTTATCATCTCTACTATTCTCGCTCAGTCACTCATTCAATAAATATTTATCAAGCGTCTATGAAACACTGGAAGATACATCAGTGAACAAAATAGGAGAAAAATTTCCTGCCTGTAGGGGAGATTCTAGTAGAGGGGCATGGCAGATGATAAAAAAATTTGAAAACTTATTATGTAAATAAGTGAATATAGACTATGTTAGAAGAGCAGGAGATTATGTTAGATCAGAGAGGCTGTGAAAAAAAAGGAAGGGGGAGGGGAAGTGACCAGGGAAAGGTGGAGGGGAATGTAATTTTAAATAGGAGAGTAGGTGTCACTAAATTAGATGACAAAGACAAAGAAAGTGAATTACCCCATGGAGACCTCCAAGATTGTTTCTCTTTTAGCCTTTATTATAACTCTTTAATTATCATATTTGCTTCTTTGCTTGGATTGTAAGTTTCATCAGGACGAGAACTATTGTCTGTCTTGTTCATTCTTGTATCCCCAGATCTTGGTACAAATATGTTGTGTAATGAGTCAATACATAAAAGGAAGTAAATGTTCAAAATGTTCTCCCATCAGCTTCCAGATCTGTCTAGCGCAAGCAAGACGCCTGACCTGAGCCTGGAAGATGATTTTCCAGGATATCCAGAATTTATTTGGCAGAGACCTCTGGTAGCTAAGGTTTTTGTCTGCTCACCACACACTCTCTTTCCACATTTTCCTGATAACAGAGTTGTCTATATTGTGCGAATTTTCCCCTTACACACAGCAGGTGAGCACCTCCTCAGATGGTTAAAATTCCACATCACTGTGGCCACACGATGAAACCTGGGGTGAAAGTGTGACCCAAATAGTGCCAGTCAGGACCCTTAGGGGTTGTGTATGTCATTGCCCTATACAAACAATGTCAGCTACCTGTGGCCTATTTTGCCACCCATAGGGAGATCCTGCCTAAGAATGGAGACAAGGCAGAAAAAGCAGTGATTAAAGAGAAGGAAGACAGAGATGGCTTTAAAATTGCATAAGTACTCTTAGATCCATTCATTCCCAAAGTCAAGTTTACTCTTTGAACTTCCCAATTTTCCTAACTTTATCCTAATTGTAAGATTTTGTTTGTTGCTGCTTACAACTTACTTAGAATACTAAACAAAAGTTTAAGGGGAAAAGAAGTTTAATCAGGAAACTGAGAAGGGTATTTTTTTCTTCTTTAAAATATTCCTCTGACTAAGTAAGTGTTGAGTTAATATCTAATGGCTTGGTGACAGTGGGACCATAATAAATTCTATGCAAAATGAAGATCTGTTCATTCAATTCATGAAACATACAGTGAGCATCTACACTACCCCAAGTTCTGTGCTAGGAGCTGGGTATAGAATGCTGGCGTCATAGCCAAATCTTTGTCCTTGTTTGGAGAATATAAATAGCAATAAATTTCATGCGAGGTAATACAAATGGAGAAGCTTGAGTGTAATGGAAGTTCAAAGTCAGGAGACCAAACTAGGCACCAAGAGCCGGTGATGGACGGGTTAGTCAGGGCAGAGAGGATGCCATGTTATGGTGAGACCCAAAATTTATTAGGATTTTGTAAGAGGAAGGTAGAGGAAAGGGAGGAAAGAGAGTTTTAGTCAAAGAGAAGGGCATCTCAAAGACCTTCTCAGGCGGAAGAACTGTGGTCAGGAATGTTCATGTGTGATAATATCAGAAGAGTCTTGAGGAATGTCTCTAATCAATCACCTGTCACATGACCTTGTAAAGGTCATGCGTTCAACCTTCAGTGTTTGGGCCTCAATGACACTTTCCCTTTTCAAAGCACACACCCACAATTTTATCCCACACTTTAGCTTTTCCCATTTATTTATTTAAAAGGTGCAATTAAGATGGATTGCTTATCAATAATATTATTTAGCAGTTTCATTACAGAATAATACAAATGTTAACATTTCTATCAAATGCTGTAAATGCTTTAACATTACACTGTGTTTATAACTCTATTGAAGTAATTTCTATAAAATCCTCCTGTCGATGAGGTTTCAGCTACACAGCATGTAATCTAAACTTGACAAGGGTTATGCTTTACACCCTCTGTAAAACATTATAATCATATATTCCAGTAATAAGTTTCTGTAGAGATGAAGTGGTTGTTTTGTATAACAAGATCATATATCTTCCAGCTGGAATAAAATGAGATTTTGAAAACAAAGTTATTGTATTGTTAAATGGGACATAGAAAAGATATTTCTCCTCCTCAGAACGTTTGTTATGAATTTAAACAGAAAATATTTTTATGGGGACAGCAATCATAACTTATGAACAATTCTATTTTACTGAGTTGTTTTTTCCCAGTGAATCAATAGTTTTGGTTGAAAAGAACACTCTTCTAACTTGATATGTTAATGTCCCATAAAATATCTTTGAGTTGAAATATTGCATCACTCATGACTTTCATTTTGCTTAGTGAAGGCCAAATCATGTTAATTTTGTGCAAACCACCATCTGTTTTATTATGGAAGATCACTATTTCTCACTTGCTAAAAATATGTACAAAAGAAAAAAAAAAAGCCTCCCAAAGACTACACTGGTACACATTTAGCCCTACTACAAACACTTTATGGTCTTGAATTGAGCAAATCACCAACCAATTTGGCAAACATTAATATTGCTGCCTGCTTTTCATAGAGAGAAGTATTTTGTTTCTGTTGGACACATTTTCAGGAAGTGAGGTAATGCTCAATTTTCCCCTAGGAAAGTAAGCTTGGGGCCTGCTCAGAACTGGCTTGATGGAGCCATTGTTTGAAGGTAGAGGGAGGTGGTAGTGGGTGGTATGATGAAACCAAGATAAGACTGAACTCAAAGGCAATGAGTATGAATATTCAAAGTCATTGACATCAATTAGACTTTTATAAAAGAAATGACTATAGTATGCGGCTTCAGAATTAATAAATCATTGATAATAGAGATCTTCCTCCCCCCCTCTCTCCATCTGGCCCTTGATATAAAAGTTTCTCTTTCCTGGGTAACTTGGAGTTGCCTCCTCCTCCAAAAAAGGGGGCAGGGAGAGAAAGACTTTTCAAAAATTTCTCTGTATTGGCTATGAAAAGAACTTAATATTTTTCAATATCTACTGCTTGTAGGCAATCAAAAAATACAGACTGCCAAAAAATGTATACACATTTCAAGAAAGGAAAAAAACTGTATTAAAATTGTAATAATATATACTGATAACAAAAGATGACTACAAGTCATGTGTATGCATTTTTTTGGCACCCTCAGTATATGAAGTGAATCACAGGCTGTCTCCGTTAATGCTCATTTCATACTATCTGTTTATGGTCACAGAAATTTTGCCTAAGACTGATGCTCTCATTGCTTCCCTGAAGTTGTAGTTTTTAAAGAGTGAAGGGAATGAATTATGTTCCTTGAAAGTTCTAGCCATGTCCCATTTATCACTTAAGAAACTTAGAAATTACTAAAAACCTGGGTTTCCAGAACTTCCTGAACTTTCCCCTAGTACATGACAGAAAACAGTCCCTAAAGGGACTAATTCACAAGCAGGGAGAGTTCAAACCCTGAGAGAAACTTGGCTTGATGAACTCACTCCAACATTCCAAATGCTTTGGAAAATATTTGATTATTTCTATCACTTATATAGCAGCCAATTATTTTGTAATTACTCATTAGTTCATCCTCCCACATCTTCATCTCACTGTCATGCCTTGACTGAAACTATGAGATGCAAAAGGAGACATTGATCTAGAAGATTTCGCTGAAGTACTCAATGTTCCCCCAGTGACATCGGGACAGGAGGCATCCCTGAACCCCAGCTGTGGGCATGCTTTCCATCTGGCATCTCTCTGAATTAATAATAATAATAATAATAATAATAATACCTGATATTTAAATAACACTTTTACAGTTTGCCAAATGCTTTCACACGTTTTATCTTATTTAATCTCAATAATGGCCCCCCTGAAAGTGATACTGCAGACAAGATTCATTTCCATATTCAGAGGAGGAAAATAAGACTTTAGACAGAACCCTTGTGAGGACCCAGATCAAGTTCCAAGTCAAGAGACTTGAAGCAGTGAGTTATATAGCATGAGATCTAAATGTTCATCCTCCAAAAGTAAATCCATAGGAATCTTTCTGCCATCTCCACAGACTGCGTTACAGCCCAAGTTACTGTCACCTTTCACTGAGACTCTTGCTGTTCTGACTTGATGTTTCTTCCCTTCTCACATGCATGGCCAGCGTGATCTTTTTATAACCTATCACTTATCAGATTATCTAACTCCCCTACTTGGTAGCCTTCAGTGGCTTCCTTCTCATTGCAAGTAGAATTCATCTAAATTCTCTCCATGGCCTACAAGATACCTCTCCAACTGCAGGTGGTGCCAGCCCCACGGGCCCTCTCTGTGTGAGCACAGCAAACTCATTCCACCTGAGAGCCCTTGCATATGCTCGTCTGTTTGCCTAGGACATTGGTCTCCCGATCTCGTTCACATGTCACTTCCTGGACTAAAACCGCCTTTCTGATCACTCTCTATTACCATATCACCTGGTTTTGTTTCTTGATCTCATAACTATTTGAAATAATTATATTTATTTTCTCTTTTCTCTCTCCACACACACTAGCTCTATAAAAACTATTACCTTGAATATCCTGATCCCTAATATCCTTTAGTCTTAACATCTTGACTAGTATATAATTGACACCCAAGAAAATCTTTTGAATGAATTAATGAATGATGTATGGTAGCCATTTTTTATATCTATACTATGAATCTACCTAAGTGTTTGTATGGATACAAATAATGTATCTTATTCATTCCTTACTGATGGACAACTGGGGTGTTTGCAATATTTTGCTATTATAAACCACATAGAAATAAACAACTTTGTTCTTATATCCTTCTGTATTTGTGTAAATATTTCTGTAGGGTTAATAAGAATGCAGATTTTGAATTTTGATAGATACTACTAAATAAGTAATATAGTAATTCTTTAAATCTTCCTTTCGTATATCAAAGCCAATAATGTGATTTGCTTGTTGTTTTTTTCTATATTTGTAGATTTTCTCCACTACCTTCCTTTTATAAAATCTAATAATACCTACAAAGAATGAAACAGGGCTCTGTATAAAAAGGAAATATACCAGGTATCATGCAGGATGTCATGCGGGGTCTCAGCTCCCTCTCCCCATATAAGAACGCAGGATATGGTGAGGCCAAAAAGGAACACCCATGGAGCCATAGATAGGGGAGTCATACCACTATATTCTCGCTGGTGGCTGGGTTGGAGACACAGGAAGCAAGAGCCACATGATTCGCAGCCCACCGTCCATTTGTCTCTGCCAACCAACCTCACTGGCTAGCTGCAATCCGCCCTGCTAACTGCAAGCCACTCTTGCTAGCTCAGCCACCATCTTCTTGCTAGCCCCCATTTGCTGCTAGCGTAGCCACGGCAGTTATATTAGTGGCCAATGGCTCACTGGTTACAGCTGACGGCCAACTAGCCACAGCTGATGGCCATCCAATCACAGTTGATGGCCATTTACTGCCTGACTGAGCACCTTTTCATGTGAGACCAAGAGCCTGGAAACTGCACTCCTGGCTCTGTCCCCACACCAAGGGTGCCAAAGAAATCTATGCACGTGAACACTTTGGTCAATGTTGCTCAGGCAGTAGTTCGCCGTAATCAGAAGTGTCTGGATGCTGATGGCAACCACTTTGAGCATCTCTTGTAAGTACATAAGTCAAACGTGAGTTGTACCATCTTTTGTTATCAGTATATGTTGAGTATTACAATTTTAATAGTTTTTTCCCTTTCTTAAAACGTGTATACATTTTTTTGGCACCCTCTGTGTATCAACTCTTTTTTTCATGTGACCAAAATGTCTCAGTGACACTTGATAATTTTTCAACATGATTCTATGTTATTCTCAGAGATATCACATACTTATTAAATGCTGTGTAAAATTTAACTTGTGAACATTTTTTTTTTTGCAATGAGAAATCTGTAAGAGAATTGTTGATAGTCTACTTGTGCCTCTGAATCTTGGGCTTCATTATGCTGCCCAGTCATTACCTAGTATTTAAATCACTTGGAAAAACCTGTAATCAGTAAATCTGATTTTTCTTGCTTTTATAATTACCTCCCAAACTGAAAAAGAAAAGAAACTGTACTACTTGAAGAATTAACAAAATTGACTCCATTATCTTGCCCAATTAACTCTTCTTGTTTCTGCAGCTGAGGAGAATGCCTCAAGGGCTTTGTCAATCAGGTTTAAATCTCTCAGATAAAAATCCAAATTCTCATTTAAAGTATTCAAAAGAAAATTAAGCCTTAATATGGCCTCATGCTTGTCCTGCTGGGAGAGCTGGCACTCTCATATTTCAATTTCTCAGTCTCTTTTCATGAATAGTGTTTTTAAATCTCAGAGTAATATAATCTTTTGTGATTAGATTGATCTCACTTTTGAAGAAAGTTCTCTCTATAACTCTGCTGAGGTTGCCTGATAGTGCCAAAATGACAATTTCAACACCTTACCTCTTCTTCCCCTTAATTCAGTCCACTTGTTGATCATTTGTTTGGCACACAAATGGATGGACAACATTTTGAGTTGGCATTTGTGATGTAGACATTATTGCTCACAATGCAAATTGTAGTTAACAAAAGTTCCAATCAACTGTTTTCTCCTCCATAAAGCAGATAGACAAAAATAAAGATCAAGATTTCAATGCTAAATATTTGGTTCCTATCTGGGATAGATTTTGTTATAGTGAATTTTTTTTAATTTCCTCAAAAAACAGTTTTACTCACAAGTGACTTAGTTACAAAACACAACTTCATATTACTAATAAGTAAGTAACCTAATTATTTGTTTAATCTTCCTTTGGTATACAAGGGCCCAAAATGTGGTTTGTTTATTTGCTTTTTTTTTTTTTTTTTTATACATTCTATCATAGAAGTAGCCACCAGATTTAAATGGTTCTAAATTGTTCTGGCTTAATATGGTCATATGCCTTCAATCTTATTATCTACTCTTAAGTGAAAACAAATAAGCATTATGCTAAGTGAAATAAGTCGGTCGGAGAAAGACAAATACCATATAATCTCACTTACATGTGGAGTCTAAAGATCTGAATAAATGAGCAAAGTAAACAGAAATAGTCTCAGAGACGTAGAGGAAACACTGATGGTTGCTAGATGGGAGGGGGGTGGGGATGAGGGAGAAGGTGAGGGGATTAGGCAGCATAAATTGGTAACTGCAATATTGCCACAGGGATATGAAAGACAGTTTGGGGAATATAATCAATAATGCTGTAAAGATTTTGTAGGGTGTCAGATGGAAACATGTCTTATTAGGGAGACCACTTCATGGATGGTGTAGATGCTTGACCACTGCACTGTACACCTGAAGTTGAAGTTGAATAATATAATATGTAAACTATAATTTAATATATATAGTCATGGGATATGGAGTATAACATTGGGAATAGAGTCAATGGAATTGCAATAGATACATACGATGTCAGAGGAGCAACAGATTGGGGGAGGGAGGTGAAATGTCTAACTATTGCATTGTTTTATACACCTGAAACTAATAAAAAAAAAAAAAAGAAAATGAATAAGGAAGTAAATTACAAAACTTTCCCATAGGTAAGAAGGTTCGCACTGGGGCAATTCCAATAGTCCAAAACTGTCTGCTGACTTCCTGGTAGCATGTTGGCAATTTGCTACAACTAGGAAAGATGTGAGCTGAATTTCCTATTGTGATCTAAGACTGGTCATTTCAGAGCAACACAAAAATTCAAAGGACAAGGTCCTTGAAATATAAAAATACCATCCTTCATTTATGAAGAAAACCCAGAAACTGACTTTTTTCCTGTCGTTCAAGTTCTGGCTGAGCTTAGAAAACTATCCCTAGTCACGGTCTACAGAAGTCTTAGTTAATTTTTTAATAGTATCTCTGAAACATGAAATTTTTTATCTTTCATTTTGAAACCTTCTAAGAATTGTTTCATTCATCATAAAGGTGGACCAGATGCCTCTAAGATTCGTTCTTGCTCTAATCTCCTACGATGTGAGTTTGTGTTCAATCCACTAGGCATTTGTTAAATATTTACTATTTACAAACAATATACAAGATGTCTGGAGGGGTTTAATAAAAGGAGGTCTTTGAGAAGCTTACCCTCCCTGTTTTCAGGACAATTTTACTCATATACACACAATGTGAGTATGTGACTCTTAAATTTCCTCAGCCTTATCAGCTTTCTACGTTTCACCCAAAAAGTTGTCAAACACCTTTTTGTTTTCCTTTTCCCAAAAGTCCTGATATCACGGAGTTCTAAGTCTTTGCTAACTGCCAGTATTGTATCAGAGAATCTTGACTCTCGCTATTCTTAAGACACTTCAGGTTGACTTTTTAGGTAGGAAAACTACTGGGAACTTAACATTTGATCCTCACAACAGGATGGTGATCCTGGAGACACTAATCCAGTGATGTATTTATTTATTCAACACCTTAACAACCTTTATTTCTGAGCCTATAGGGCTCACAGGGCTGATCATCTAATGAGAGAGACAGGCAGCTCTAACAAGGAGGGAACAATCAGAGCCATAGGAGGATTCTATTTCAGAGGGGAGTGCCATGAGCAGGGGAAACTTTGGGTGGAAGTGGACCTGAGCTGGTGTGGGAAAAGGGAGCATGTATGGACTGACTACATGGAGAAGCGTGAGCAGACAGAGTGAAGGTGCATTCCAGACAAAGGAAATGACAGTTATTCAACAAATATTTGTGTTAGACACTAAAATCCCAGCGATGCCAGTAGAATGCATTAGTTACATTTGTGTCCAGGGTTACAAAGGCAAAGAATAGATTACAGCATGGTGACAGTTATTTCTGCACCCCAGTCTGTTGCCGGGTAATGTTCTAAGTACCTTACTTATAACTGTTTCATTCTCAGAACAACTGATGAGAAAACAGACTCAGAGACCAAATTGCTTGCCTTGATCACGTACCTGATAAAAGATAGAGCCAAATTCAAACTCAGGCCAACTGGCTCTTACCCGTGAAAAGATAGTAGCCTCTCCTCTCACACCAGACAGAAACCAGTGGTGTGTGTGCAAGGTGACAGAGAGGGTGTGGGTAGGTCAGGAAAATATTTTATAAAATGGTTACTGAATAATTAGTAGACTTAGCCAGATAAGGAGATGGGACAAGTGTACCCAGGAAAGTACAGCTTTGTAGAGTACACCCCTTCTCTGATTACTGTACCCTACCACCAAGTCTATTATAGAAATGCTGTCCCTGAATTCTTACAGCAATAGAGATACAGAGATTTTTGGATTTTATTCTAAGAACAAAGAGAACCCAGTAAAAAGTTTAAGAAGAACATTATTAAATTTGTACCTTAAGAAATCACTGTAGCTGTTGAATAGAGAATGCATAGGATGCGGACAAAAGCAGGTACCAGAAAACTAATTGGAGAGCTATTTTAGTAATCACAGTAAGATGGGATACTGGCTTCCATGAGAGACAGATTTGAAAAAATACAGGCGATAAAAAAAATTAAGAGGTGACACTAAAAAATAAGCAAACAGGAGAAACAGCAGGTTTGCACAGGAGAGCATGTAATGATCATGTGGTTCCGTATGACTTCGGTGAAGGGTGTATAGTGGTGTAGGTAGGTTTATGGGAGATGGACTAGGGAAAAGAAGGCAGGTCCCAATCCATGAAAGGACTTGTCTGTTAAGCTAAGGAATATAAAGTTCCCCCCTGAAAGCTAAGCTATACCACTAAAGGTTTTCTTTTTCTGTGTAACTTATATACATATATTTAATTTGGGAATAATTTTAAATTTACAGAGAAGTTACAAAGATAATTCAGAGAGTTCCCGTATACCTCTCACCCAGTTTCCCCTAATGTCAACATCTTACACAATCACGGTACATTTGTCAAAACCAAGAACTCACTGAACACCAAAAAAACAAACAACCCAGTTTTGCTTTAACCAATTAAAACCTTAGCTTTAACCCAATTAAAAAAATGGGCAGAAGACATGAAGAGACGTTTTTCTAAAGAAGACATACAGATGTCAAACAGATATATGAAAAATTGCTCAACCTCACCAATCATTAGAGAAATGCAAAGAAAAACCACTATGAGATACCACCTCACTCCAGTCAGAGTGGCCATCGTCAATAAATCAACAAACAACAAGTGCTGGTGAGGATGTAGAAAAAAGGGATCCCTCGTGCACTGTGGGTGGGATTGCAGTTGTGGAAAACAGTATGGAAGTATCTCAAAAAACTGGAACCTTATGACCCAGTAATTCCACTCCTAGGTATCTATCCAAAGAAATCCAAAACACTAATTAGAAAAAATTTGTGCACCCCTATGTTTATTGCAGAGCTATTCACAATAGACAAGATGTGGAAACAACTGAAATGCCCATTGATAGAAACAACCGAAATGCCCACTGACTGGATCAAGAAACTGTGGTACATTTATACAATGGAGTATTACGCAGCCATAAAGAAGAATGAAATCTTAATTAACCATTTGCAACAATATGGATGAACCTAGAGAACATTATGCTAAGTGAAATAAGTCAGACAGAGAAAGACAGATACCATATGATCTCACTTATATGTGTAATCTAAAGAATAGAATAAATGTACAAACTAATCAGAAACAGTCTCAGAGATATAGAGAAAAAACTGAGGGTTGCTAGATGGGAGGGGGGTAGGGATGAGGGAAAAGGTGAAGGGATGAGAAAGCACAATCGGTAACCACAAGATTGCAACGGGGGTACAAAAGACAGTTTGGGAATATAATCAATAATGTTCTAAAGATTTACTAGCGTATCTGATGAACACTTGTCTTATTAGGGAGACCACTTCATAGACGGTGCCTGACCACTGCAGTGTACACCTGAAGCTGAAGCTGAATAATAATGAATGTCAAGTATAATTATATATATCTATATATATCTATATATATAGATATATATACACACACGTTCACACATATATATATATATATATATATGTATGTATATATACTGCGTTTCCCCAAAAATAAGACCTAGCTGGACAATTAGCTCTAATGCGTCTTTTGGAGCAAAAAATTAATATAAGACCCGGTCTTATTTTACTATAATATAAGACCGGGTCTAATATAATATAATATAATATAATATAATATAATATAATATAATACTGGGTCTTATATTAATTTTTGCTCCAAAAGATGCTTTATAGCTGATTATCCAGCTAGGTCTTATTTTCGGGGAAACAGGATGTAGATAGATGATAGATAGATAGATAGACAGACAGATAGATATAGATATAGATATAGATATAGATGATATAGATATAGATATAGATATAGATATATTTGGCAATATATATTTATTGACATATATATATATACATATATATATGTGTATATATATATATATATATATATATATATATATATATATATATAGCCACAGGCTGTGGAGTACAGCATAAGGAATAGAATCAGTAGAACTGTAACAGCTACATACAATGTCAAAGGGTAGTAGATTGGGAGAAGGGGGGTTATCACTTTGTGAAGGGTATAAATGTCTAACTATTACATTGTTTTGTACACCTGAAACTAATAAAAAAACAATAGAAAGAAAATGGGAAGAAAAAAAAACCCAAGAACTCAACAATGGTACATTAAACTCTAGATTTTATTCAGGTGTCACCTGTTTTTCCACTAACGTCCTTTTTCGGTTCCAGGATCCCATACAGGACAGCATATTATATATTGGTTATAACATCTCCCTAGGCACTTCTTGTCTTGAGATAATTTTTCAGTCTTTTCTTGTTTTTATGACCTTGACAGTTTTGAGGAATACTGGTCAGATGTTTTATAGACTATCTCTCTATTTGGATCACCTGATGTTTTTCTCATAATTACATTGGAATATTAAAGGATTTTAAGAATGGGAATGATACTGATTAAGTTTTCATTTAGAAAGATCATTCTATGTATTGAGAGAGAACTAGAATGCTGCCTACTAATTTACTGATAATTTCTGCAATATGAGACTAGAGGTGATTTCTAAACTTTCATCTTTGTAATTCTTTTATCTGGTTTCAATACTTTATATGGCACGCAGGTGCTTTTATGTTTTAAAAAAACAACAGAGTGATTTTTCTTTCAAAAGAAAAACTGGCACCAAGTAAATATATATGTCAACAGTGATTAATTCTGAGTGATTGGAATATGGATGACTCTTATTCTCTTCTCTTGGATTTTTCCTCTATCTTTAAAAATTCTGAAAGTACAATAAGAAAAGTAAAATGTAGAAGGAAAACAAGGATTTTAGGAAATGGGGAGGAGGAGGAGACGGGAAGCAGGGGGACCAGAGAGGAGATTATTGCAGTAAATAGATGAGTTGAGAGAGATGCTGAAGGCCTGCACTCAGTGATGAAGAGATGGAAGAGATCCTCAGTAAATGGAGGCCACAGGCAACGGTGATGGATTGGACGGAAGGCTTGGGAAGAGGGAAGAGTCTCTAGTTTCTGGCTTAGCAACTTGTGGGTGGCACTGCCATTCACATAGCTGGGGAACTCCAAGGTGCCGAAGGTGTGAGGAGCAAGGACTAAATTTAACTGTAGATGCACAGTCACTTGGATATTGCATCTGACACTATTGCCTTCTCTTTAGTTAATTCTAGCCTTATGTTTTTAGGTGCTATTCTTCCTACTTTTTCCTATGATTCTCAGACTACTTATTCAGTATCTTTTTCTAAAATTCTTATTTATGCCTCCTGTAGAACCCAGGTATTCCTAACATTGTAAATGTGCAGATTGTCTCCCTTCATTTCTAGATTCGTGTATTTAGATACACAAATGTTTACCATTGTGTTACTATTGCTTACAGTATTCAGTACAGTAACATTCTGTACAGGTTTGTAGTCCAGGAACAATAGGTTGTACCATATAGCCCAGGTGTGTAGTGGGCTATGCCATTTAGGTTTGTGTAAGTTCACCCTGTGTTGTTCGCGCAACGACAAAATTGAATTTCTCAGAACGTATCCCCGTCGTTTTTTGTTTTGTTTTGTTTTTTGGTTTTTGTATGTCACAGGTTGGATGTTAATAAATATAGATTCAACTCTGGGACTAACCGTAATGTGTTTTCCTTCGTCTTTTTGCCTACCTTAGCTTTAAAACAAAACAAAACAAAAAAACTCTTTCATCTCTCTCTCTCTCTTTTTTTAAGTTTAACATTTTATTTTATATTATATTAGTTTCAGGTGTACAAAACAACATAATGACATAATGATTAGACATTTATACCCCTCACAAAGTGATAACCCCAACAAGTCTACTACCCCTCTGACATCGTGCATAGTTATTACAATACCATTGACTATATTCCCTAGGCTGTGCTTTACATCCTGTGAATGAAGACATATACATATATATTCATGCATGTAACTATCGTTGACATTCAATATTATTGTACTTGAGCTTCAGGTGCACAGCACAGTGGTCAGACATCTACACAGTCTATGAAGTGATACTCCTTGTAAGTCTGGTACCCATCTGACACCCTACATAATCTTTAAAACATGATTGATTATATTTCCCATACTATATTTCACATCCTTGTGACTATTTTGTGACTACCAATTTGTACTTCCTAATCCCTTCACCTTCTCCCCCATCCTCCATCTCCATCATCAAATCATGCATGACTGTATATGAGTTTGGGGGGGACACATTCAGACCATAACAGGTGCCCTGAATCACTTAAAACTGTTTAAAGCTCACAAACATAGGGCGTACCATTTTGTGAGTTAATGTTATCATTTACTGCTAATAGGAATAGAACTAAGATGTGGGTGATTGGCAAGATCAGATAATCAAACATTATGTGCAGTTGGCTTAGAAATGCATTTTTGAAATGTGTTAATATTTAAATACAGGCATTTCTAATATTTTGGCAATTCCATTCAAACAAAATACTGATGCCAAACTGAAGAGCTAATCCAGAAGGTGCTAAGAGGTCCAGTCTCCCCTTTCTAATCCCCAGGCAGCTCCTGTCTGCAAACCAGTTCATCCCGGGAATGAACAACCCAATCTTCACTGTCCTTCACCACCAACCACACCTCCCTTTTCTTCAATGATCCCTCAGATGGCTTCAATATGTGGGTTTCAAAAAACCACTTAGTGAGACGCAAAGTAATAGAGGAACAGCGTGAAAGATTCACAAAATCTTTATCTACTGAAACACAGCTCTAAAAAACAAATTAAGCAAAGTTTTACACAAGCTGTTAACAGATGTGACAGCAAGATGTGTTTGTAGCAATAAAGTGAAATATCCATCCGTAGAAAACCATTTAATATCTGCAGTTAACTACATTGTCAGCGGCCCTCTCTCAGCCTTTCACCGGCAGGATAGTCCTCTTAGATGCCTCTATGACAAACAAAACAACAATAGCTAACATTTCAAGCTGAATTTACAGCCTGTCTCTAGCAAGCGTATAACATTCATGGCATTCAGCTTATGTTCTAATTCCACTTGAGGTTTCTTGTGTTTTATTTTCTTATTTTCCCTTTTTTCTTAAATCTAATTTTTACTTATTTTGATCTTGAAATATATGCACCTATAATAAAGTAACTATTATTTTCTGATATGCATCTTTGCAAACTATCTTCATATATACTTTTAGGAACAAAGCAAAGTAAAGTAAATGAATTAATTAAATAAATAAATAACTGCCTTTCTGTTCACTTTTCAAGATTCAGCAATTCACCTTCCCCAAAGCATGAGCTCTACATACACTCTTTAATATCCTTCTCTGTCTGTCCCATCCCTCCAAAAAAAAAAAAAAAAATATATATATATATATATATGCATTTTATGTTATATATATAATATATATGTAATTCCCTGCCTGAGTACTATGTATCTTCCACCTTCACAAATGTTACCTTGTTTAGTCATTCTGCAGTTCAGAAAAGTTAAATTATTTGTTTAAGTACATTTAGGTAGTAATTCAAAGCCCGATTTGAACCTTAGGCTATCTGATTAAGAATCTTATGGTCTTTCCACTGCTTCGTCCTGCTTTCTGATCTCTGCAGGTTTGGTATGGAACAGGATTGAAACACTGTTGAGCTTTTCATCATCAGGTATTCCACACTAGCTGGCCTAAGCCTGGGCAACGCTTCTTCAGCAAAGCTCCTTGTCTCCGTAAATCCTGTCTCCAGCTTTCAACCTTGTCCCGATCTAGGCAGAACCAAGTATTTTGCCAAAATAAAATTTATCTTTGACATTCTGTGGAATATTCCATTCCTATTCCCTGGCTATTTTCTAACTTGCCATGATCAGTTTCAACTTAAAAAATGATTATCAATTTTTTTTTACTCTAAACCTGAACTCTCAATTCTTTCCTGAAGTTTCAGATCTTGGTGAGTAATCTCTCCTCACTAATTTCATTCTTATTCTAAACTCCAGGTCTTAATCCCTAAAATTAATCTCACTTCAACTATTCTATTTCTATCAGGGAGGTAATATCTCCATTTTCCCAGAATAAACATCCTAGATTCTTTTATGTAGACAAAATGGATTTATAGAGTTTAACGGTGACTCCCTGATTCAAAATATATTTTAGACTACCATTTCGCTAACTTCCTCCATATTAGTAAGAAACTGACTTCCAGAATATTTTTACTATAAAAAGGAATGAAGTACTGATACATGCAACAAGGTGGACGCACCGTGAAAACACTATGCAAAGTGAAAGAAGACAGATACAAAATGTCACAAATTATGTGATTCCATTTTATAAAATATCTAGAATCAGGGAGTCCATAGAGACATAATGGTAGTCAGAAGCAGGAAAAAGGGGAGAAATTGCTTTTAATAAGTAAGAAGTTTTATTTTGGAATGATGGAAATGTTTTGGAACCAGATAGAGGTGATGGTTGTACAACATTGTGAATGTATTAAATTAATACATTAAATTAAATGTCACTGAATCAGTCACTTTAAAATGGTTAATTTTATGCTAGGTGAATTTTACCCAATAAATTATCTTTTTAAAACAGACTTCTAACAAGTCCATCAGCCTTCAATATCTCCTTATTCCATTCCATTCTGTCCCCTGCTGGCAGATTTACATTCCTGGAATACCACTTTCATTAAGAACACACTATAGTGTCCCTTTTTCTCATCAAGAATAAACTCATCTGTCTTCAATGATCAGGGTCCCTAAACTTATTTTCCGTAAATATAACTACACATCAGTACTCATCTCCTGAACTAATTTCAAATGTGGCCACTAGGACTCACCTCTAAGGCCTGGCACCTCTGTCCACCTAAAAATTTCCAGTGACCACCTTTAAGCTTCCTTCATCTTCTTCTAGCTGCTCTATGCATCACTACTATTCCCTTTTTTTGAACTCTATGTATTTCACTGTTCTAAAGAATGCAGTGCTTTCATTTGATATGTAAAATATACATCACCTAACCAGATCATAAGTTCTTTTAAGACCAAAATGTCATGTCAGAGACTTCATGATTCTCACACTGTCTGCTTCACTTTTGGAAATAAGGAAGGACTTAATAAATGCTTCATTGATTACTCATTAACTACTACTCAGGAAAGTTAATCATCTGTTTCTCCAACTCCTTCTGTTAAGCTATAGTACACCATTGGTTTGGAACAATCCCCAACCTGCTTTGTGAAGTCTTCTCTTTCCATTCCTTCATTTAACAAGAAACAGTTTCTCTAATTTAGGGGAAATTGACTACATGCCATCTAACAAAGAAGCATCATTAATAAACACAGTCCCAGGATCTATGAGACAGGATAAAAATGGCAATTTACATCAGTCTTTTTTTTTCTTCATAGGGAATTGCTGAAGCCATATTTCTTATGTTTTTCATGTTCTGTACAAAGAACAGATAGTCATAAGTGGAAAGACTGATAGTTATCTATGGAATGATGCTTAGGAAAAACACTTCAATATATGCCTCTCAACTAAAAAACAAACAAAACCAAAAATAAATCATTAATTAAAAACACTAAATCTTTTGTCCAACCAACTAGTCTTTTAGAATCTTATTCACCCTCCCTTGTCCCACATATTTATCATGGGGCAAAAGGGGAAAAGCGTTACTATGCTGAAGCTTTTATAAGAGGTTATGGTTGGGTAAAAGCGGGAAATATGGACATCAGTTAAAATTAGAGTTCAAAGAGTGAAGCTGGAGTAAGGAAAGAAATTTTGCCTCTAGATTTGGAACATCCAATGATTAATCTTTTATAAGTCCAATAAGAATAAAGATAAGCGAACGGATCTTGCAGTTTTAAGTAGCTGTCTTTTCTGTGGAGCAAGAATGCTATGTTATACAACAAAGCTATAGAGATGGAATAGGGATGGGAGCAAATTATAAACATATCAACAAGCAATAGATACAGATCCAAACACAGTGGGAATCTGATAAGTGTTAAAATCAGCATAACAAAGAGATTCCAATTATCTCTAATAACAGATTTTCCCTTTTGATAACATCATGATAACATCATTATATTTATATAATGAATGTTGGTAAAGTCCGTAAGTTTAGTTGTTTTATACATTTATATATGTTTTTCCCCCCATGACTGAGGTTCTTTTTTTTCACAATGTATTTTTAATGTTATATTTTCATGAGCAATTCCAGTTTGGCTTCAGAACAACATTTTTCCACCCACGTAAGAAACCCTGCCAAACCTTCAAGGTTTTGCAATATTCTTTTGTAGTATCCCTTTTATCAGGGAACCAAGTAAATATTAATTTTTTTTCTAAAGAGAGAAGTATGCTTCCCTGCCAAGCAGCCAAGTTACAGTGTGATATAATATGAACTATTAACACATTCTGTATGTTCTCCAAAGACTTCAATAGAGATACCATAGTAGCTGTTAGCTTCAGTGAGAGTTGTATGTGTGGAATTAAAGGGCTGGATGTGGCTCAGAGGCCTTAAGCCTTTTCATGAACAAATGCATTATTTAAGACTCTTGCTATCTTTTTTCCTAGCCAGTTCATATGATCAATCATTTCATTTTTCACAACCCCATGACTCCTAAGATGCTATGGTTCTTAGATATCCTGCAGTGGGACCCTTTATTCAACACGGAATATCTTTACCATGGAAAACCACACAGGTTTGAAAGCAGAGATGACCTGGTCTCAATTCAGGACTTTAGCCCCAGGAGCTACAAAGTGCCTTTTATTTCTTGAGGTTTAAATACATTTAAAAGCCATGACAGCAGCAGTTTGAAGGAGAAGAAAGAGGACTGTGAAGAAATAGGAAAAAAAAGAAAAATCAGAGTAGGAAGAATGCCAAGGAATTTTGTCCCTAGGACACACTTGAGGCTTGAGATAGCACACCCGAGTTTTATTTCTCTCCAAAACTCCTGGTTGGAATTGCATTTGTGGAAATCCTGGCTCAATGTGGCCTCTTGGAAAGACAACATAACTTAAAATTTAAGATTGTTTAAGTTTTAAATACCAGCAACATCTAACCAATACCAACTAGAAACTAGAAAAACAGGAAATGAGACTTCATTGGAGAAAACCACTATCAACACCAAGTGCAACACAACTACGGCTCACCAAGGAAAGGATTGTTCTCCCACAGTTTAGACTAACAAAGGCACATTTTAACAGTTTTTCAGTCCTTTAATTAAAAGAAGCACACTTGGACGATGGAAGTATGCCTATGCGTAATGAATCATTCCATAGCATATAATTTTAAGCCTGTAACTCATTATCAATTTAAATCACATAGGATCTGGAATGCAGTGATAGACGCTAAGGCTGCAAAGGACTGAGGCCTCACACTAGTAACTGTGTGTGTGTGTGTGTGTGTGTGTGTGTGTGTGTCCTACCCATGAGTATGTAGTATTGACAATTGATGCCATATGGAACATTCATTTTCGGAGGTTCCTTGTTTGATCAGGATGCAGTGGTTGTTTGATCAAGCCATTATAAGTATTCCTATTTGCCAATGAGGAAATCAAGATGAATAATGAAAGCTATCTCAAGACCACACATAGAAAGACGTAGTTTCCCTGCAGAAACTGAGCTCAGCCTTGGAATGGAAGAAATCACCCAGCATTTGTCAGACCCATTTCCTCATGCACTGCAAAATTCCTAGTATGCACATCCCACCAAGTAGAATATTAATCAAGTGTCAGCCATCCAGCCACTAGGTAACCTGGCTATACCTGCTCATAAAGAAATCTTTCTCAAAAATGGAAGAATAGGGGAGTTAATGAATAGAGCATCAATGCTCCTGAGTGGTAGTTCTAGCCATGAAACTCCTTGTAAAAGAATCAGTGGGCAAACCTAAGAGCTATGCAATTCCTCCCCTTCATGGCGACCAGTATGAGTTATCACTTGACTGTCAATCACTTCCTAAGAGTTACACATTGTCCCAGGAAAGGATAAGACAGTGAGCATAACAAAGGTAGACTGGCATTCGTCTTTATATAAAAACAGAGTCCAACCTTATACTATTTTAGATGATTTTTTTGAACATAGGAAACATGTTTTACTCAACACTTCTTAGTAGTCAAAGAATTCAAGGCATAACAGCCTAAAGATGTTATAAATTCTACTCTGTAGATGAGGAAAAATGACTTGTCTTTGGTCATAATGTCAATCAATTGCAAATTCTACACAAATAAAAAAGTATCAGTAAAGTTTTTATACCATTCTTTTAAATGTAAGAGAAAGTCTAAATCATAGTCATAATATCATAAATAGTAAGGTCAAACATGTTCCCCTAATAGTTTCCTTACAAGGTCAGCTTTCCACAGTCCATATTTTTATTAAGTACTACATGGCTATCACATGAAGGTAAGCAGATAGATAATGTGTAACGAATCTACTTACTTCCACTTTGAGGGGCAGTTGAATACCCACTTAACAAATATTTATTGATTTGAATTCAAGGTGGTGGATTCACAGTACACCAGTAAAATTTTGCCAAACAGATGTACAGATTTAATCCCAAACCACAAGGAGAACTGGGGGGAGAGGAGAAAGCATCAAAGGATAGAAGATTTTAACAAATTTCTGGGAGACAGCAGATGTGGCAATGATAACTGATAAAACTAATTGGTTTCTCAGAGATGTTCAAGAATATATTAAAATCATAAAGTAAAACAGGGTATTATAGAAAGTGAAAACTATAAAAATATGACAAAGATCAAAGAAATTAATATATAGTCATTAACCATATGATCCAGCAATTCTACTCATAAGATATATCCAAAAGAAATGAAAACATATGTTCGCCCTAAAATTTGTACCTGAAAGTTCATAGCAGTATGATTTTTTTAAATAGTGCAAACAACCCAAATGCCCATCATCTGATAAACGAATAAACAAAATGTGACATGTCTATACAATAGAATATTTTTTTACCAGAAATAGAAATGAAATACTGACGCACGCTACAACATTGGTGAACCTTGAAAATACTATGCTAGGTGAAAGAAGCCAGACACAAAAGGCCATATATTTTATGATACTATTTATGTGAAATATCCAGAATTGATAAATCCATAGAGACAGAAAGCAGATTAGTGTGTGCCAGGGGTTAGGGAGAGGAGGAAATGGGGAATAACTGCTAATGGGTACAGCGTTTCCTTTGAGGATGATGTAAATATTCTGAAATTCCACAGTTGTGGGAGCTGCACAACTCTGTGAATATACTAAAAGCCATTGAATTGTACATTTTAAGTGAGTGAATTGTATGATATGTGAATTATATCTCAATAAAGATGTAGCTATATAGATATAAAATTATCAAGCAAATAATCAAGAAAATATCCCAGAGCTGAAGAATCAAAAAATGCCCTCATCCTCGATATGTTATTGGGAAATTTCCAAACCCCAAGGATAACAGGAAGATTCTAAAATCTTCCTCCTTAATTCTCATCAACAAAGGAATGAGAATCATCCTGTTTCAGGACGTTTCATCAACAACGCTGGACAGAAGACAGTTGAATATTGCTTTCAATGCTTGGAAGAAGCATGATTTTCAATACAGAATCCTTTATCCAACCAAACTATAAATTAAATAAAAATCAAGGAGGACTAAGAAAATTTCCCTCCCACATGTCCTTTATTAGGAAGTTTCCTAAGGATTCACTCCTACATAATGTAGATGAAAAACCAAAAAGTAAGAAGTTATGAGATTTAGAAAGAAGCAAATTCAACTAAGTAGAACAAAAGAGAGTAGTCCCAAAATGCTAGTTGTATAACAGCCTTGTGAGGGAACAAGCATCCAGATTGCAACAAGAGGACAGAAGCCTCCTAGAATATATCCAAGAATATTCCCTTTGTTCAAGGGACTAGATACAATCGTTGAGAAAGAAAAACAATTTAAGTATGAAATAAAGTTATGTATAAAAATGTAAATTTAAAACATTCTCATCTCCCATAATAGATATTGTCTATAACAGGAAATTAATCGAAAATGTCAAAAATTAAAAAGAAATAGAGAACTAAGTATATTATTCAGTGAAATAAAGGTAACCATAAAAAGAACTTAAAATTTTTTAACTCAAAAACAGTTAAAAATTAAATGTGGTTCCCGCTAGTAAGCAAGATTAGTGGCAGCAAAAAGTGAGGAATGGGGCTATTATTTTATTATTATAAACCTTTCAATCACATTTTTAACCATAATTGTGTATTACTTTGATTAAAATTTTAAATATTTAAAAGTAAAACATATTCACTTACTGCTTGTTTACCACATGTAAAGAACTATATGTTAAGGTACAAAGGGAGATACAAAGTTGAATAATTTATAGTTCCCATGGGTAAAACCAAATACACACACTAACTATGGGACTTGGTAAATTGAAATAAATATTATAAGAGATGTTACCGCTCCTCAAAAAAGGTACAGTGGTTGATTAATTCTGTCTACAAATAAAGCAAAGTTGTATAAAAGTGGTGGCACTTGAACTAAATCCTAAAGTATTGGTAGGCTTTTGATGGATGGAGATTGGAAAAAGTATATGCTACTTTGTCCTAAAATACATTCCACTAAAGGACAATCATTTTTAGACATTCCTAACCAAAAGCCAATTACACCTTCCAGGAAGGAGCTGTTATTTTTGAAATACTCATCTGAAGAGGACAAGAAATATTCAGAATATTTCATGCTAAGCTCAGACTTACCTGTACCAGAAAATATTTTCTGAGCTTATGAGTCACTTAGTTACTTAAAGAATAAAATCCTGAGAGAAACAAGATTATATTGTGTGTCAGTGACCATGAAGATTAAAATCATTTACCTAGAACAGTTTCTGTTGACTTAAATATGCTTTAAGTTGAGTTCTCTAATTCTGCAATAAAAATAGCAGAGCTTGTTTAATGGAAAATGTTCACATTGAATCATAGTTTGAGTGTTTTTCCTTTTTTTTTTTATTAGTGCATGTTTTTGGTAATTTCTAACTCTAAACTTCGATATTTATTGAAGGCTTAGATTTATAACTAAATTGATTACTATCTATGCCAACAAACTTGATCTAAGTATTTTATTTATCATTGATTATTCTTCAAAGAAATGAAATTTGTTTTCCACCCAAGGTCAACTGAAAGTCAAAATAGGTGATCTACATTAAAATTTAATGAGTTTTGTTATGAAGTCATTTGAAAAAAATTCACAAGAACTCTTTGATTAAAACAAGTGTATTTTTGTTGTCAAATATTTTAAAAATAATTATTCTACTTATTAGCACCTGTGTGCTTTTTTCTTAAACTTTTTATTTATTTTAAGTGTTTTTCCAGGACCATCAGCTCCAAGTCAAGTAGTATTTCAATCTAGTTGTGGAGGGCGCAGCTCACAGTGTCCCATGTGGGAATCAAACCTGCAACCTTGTTATTAAGAGCACCATGCCCCAAACCTGTGTGCCTTTTATTACTTAAATGTACACCAAATTGTTATGAGGATGGGGGTGGGAATTTGAATCTTTTAAAAGCTTTAGAAAATGATTTAATAGTTAAAGATGATTTTTTAAATATCATACAAAGTTTCATTAAGATCCCTTCTGTCTCCTGTTTATTCTTCCACTTTACCTGCTTAATCTCAACTGTTTTCACATATCGACCTCATTTACTCAAGCAGAGATAAGACTAGTGGGAAAGAAAAAAATGTACCTTAATATTTCAAGTCGACAAATACTTACTGAGTGCCTATTTTGTACAAAGAAATATGCTAGGTGCCCTGGAGAATACAAAAGTAGTAGGATACCTGATCTCTGTTCTCAATCTAGTATAGAGAGATTAAGTGAACATGAAATTGCAAAACCATGCAATGGAAGAATAAGTGCCAATGGGAGGGGCCCAGACAGCTACTCATAGACTTTCAGAGGAGGAAACGCTCAGATAGAGCTGGAGTGGAATGAACTGATGGTCTTCCAGGAAGATGTGGGTCTTGAGGGCTGAGTTGAAGAGGTTGGGTGGGTAGAGAGAAGAAGCGAGCTCAGGCCATGCAAAGACAATGCCACGAGCACAGTTGCAGAGACAGGGAAGAGTGTACTGTATTTGAAGTTGTAGTTAGACAAAACTGAGGCAAACTCTCAATTAGGAAAGAGTGGTCTAAGTTTGGAGTGTTGGGAGCCAATTTGCAAGCAATTTTGAAAGTATTACCTTGACAATAGGAAAACACTGAAATGTGGAATGGAGGATAACACAGCAAAAGGAGCTTTTGAACAGATTAATATTGCAATCCAGTACTGAATGAATATTAGGAGAAGTATAGGATAGAATATTATTCAACTTTTCAGAGGTGAGGTGATGGGAATCCAAATTATGGTGGTAGAAGAAAAAATAGAAAAGAAAGAACAGACTTTTAAAAAAAAAAAAAAAAAAAAAGCGTAGAATTCATCAGCAGGATTTGTTTGTTGACTAATTTGAGACAGCTCTTGGGAGTATATGTATGTAAATATAGCTATAACCTTCCAATCTCAACATGTCCAAAACTGAGCTCAGAATCTCCCCCCACCCAAACCTGTTCTTCCTTCTTGTTCTTTATCTCAGCAAACGGTATGTTCATCCATCCAGTTGCCCAAACCAGAAACCTAGATGAAGGGTGGTGCTAATCCTTCACTCTTCCCTTCTCTCACCCCAATGCCAATCAATCACCAAGTCCTAATATTCCTCTGTTATTTCTAAAATCTACCCACTTTTTTCCTACTTTCTGCCATCAGCTCTTTATCACAGGACTCCTAAATAGTCTCCGTGTCATTCATCTCACTGCTCCCCTATTACCTTCTTTAAAACTGTAGCCTGAATTATCTCTTTAAAATGTAAATCTGATCTGACCATACCAATATTGCAATATAACCCACTCACACAAGCAGATAAAATGTAGCTTCTTTATTTTTTTCATACTTCTTCCCGAACCCTCGTCCTATAAAGCAGTAGGAGAGAGTGGGAAGTACTTAACCTTGTCCGTTGAGAGAATTTTCATTTTTTCTAATTTTAAGTCTCTTTTAGGTAGCTCAAATTTCCCTGGAATTTTGTTCTAATTCACAGGCTTCTCTTTCTTATTTTTCAACAGCCCTATTGATCTTATAGCTACTGGAAATCTTCCTGCCACACATCACAAAGATGAGATATTCCCTGGTAATACCCTGGTTCCTCAATAGTACTTCCCTCTTCACTCATCAATGCACTAAATCCACTTATCCTTTTCTTTGTGTGAAACTTGGCCTATTTGGAAATATCCAAATCAAGTCTGCTCCAAGTTATTCAGGTACAAGTTATGTAACTGGTGTCAATTTGTGACCTATGAACCCAGATCATCAGCCCCTGCAGAGGCTCTAAAATTGTATTTGGGGACAGCAGTGAGGTACCTTCCAAGAATATGGAATAAGAACACTATCCTGTGAATACTAGATATTTTTTGTCTTGCGGATTATTCCTTTTTTCTGATAAAAGTAATAAATTTATTGTAAAATTGAATCCTATATTTCAAAGTCTACAATTATGGAGGCATAGTCGTTATTACTTTTATCTATCCACCACTCTTTCCCCCTTCTCTTTATGTTAACAGACACGACCAACTTTACAAAGTGGTTTTATGGAACTCATTTTGGAATCTTATCTCTTGGACACAGAAATTGGTCCGGGGATGATCACAGGAACCAAAGAGAACTACTGAGAGTCTTCCCAGGATCTCTTTGCTGGGGATGCCAAAAGAAGAATCTCTTGTTTCTCAAGTCACTAAATCAAAGATTGCCTGTGGACAGGTCAATTTCTCCCCCCACATCCGTCACCGTGGAAAGAGCCAAAAGGGGGCTGGCTTCAAAGGAAAGTAGAGACAAAGCAGACAAATAAAGAGCTCTGACATCACTCAGGTCTCTAGTCCTAAGAGATCACTCGGTCTCTAGTCCCACCAATTCATAAGATCGGTGAGAACTTTGCCCTTTCAATTTGATTACATTTGCCAGTATATTTCCTTGTATTGTGTGAGTTGAAGTGGGCTTCTATCAGTGCAGCCAAGACTCTTGATGATTCAGGAGGAAAGTGAGCATATACAAATTCAGAATGCTGGTAATAATCATGGACTTCGGAATCAGACAGACCAGGGTTCAAATTCTGACTCTTTCATTCATTATCATGTGCCTTGAATAAATTACTTAATTCTCACATTCCTCAAGTCTCAAATGGGAAGAAATGACACTTACTTTGCATAGTTTATGGGGATTCCTTGATATAATGTGTATGCCAGATGATGGCACCAATAAACGTTCAGTAAAGATTTGTTGTTCAGATATATGAAAAGATGCTCAACTTCACTATTAGGGAAATGCAAATCAAAACCACAATGACATTCCACCTCACACCTATTAGAATGGCTATTATCAACAAGACAAATAATAACAAATGTTGGAAAGGCTGTGGAGAAAAAAGAAATTTCATACACTGCTGGTGGGAATGTAAGTTGATACGGCTGCTATGGAAATTAGTATAGAAGTTCCTCAAATAATTAAGAATAGAAGTATCATATGACCCAGCAATCCCTCTTCTGTGTATCTACCCAAAAAAATCTGAAAACATTTATCTGTAAAGACCTACGTACACCTATGGTCATTATATTATTATTCATGGCAGCTAAGACATAGAAACAACCAAAGTGTCCCTCAATAGATGATTGCATTGAGCAGATGTGGTACATATAGACAATGGAATATAACTCTTCCATAAGAAAAGATGAAATAAACATGGATGGATCTTCAGATTACCGCGCCAAGTGAAATAAGTCAGACAGAAAATGTTGAGAACCATATGATTTCACTCATTTGTGGGACATAAAACTGAAAGCAACAAATGAACAAGACAAACAAAAACACAAGAGACACAGACAATAGTTTGGTGGTTACCAGAGGGTAAGGGGGGAGGGGGCCGGTAAAAGAAGATAATGTGGGTCAAATATATGGTGATGGAAGGAGAATTGACTTTGGGTGGTGAACACACAGTGTAATATATAGATGATGTATTATAGAATTTTACACTTGAAACCTATATAATTTTATTAACCAATGTTACCCCAATGAATTTAATAAAAATAATTTATAGACCACAAACGAAAAAAAATATTTGTGTTACAGTTGCTGTTTTTATTGTTATCACTAGTGTCATGAACTAAGAGAGCGAAATTGTTTTCAGGCCAGAACAAGATTTGACCATAAGCTTAAATATTAATAGATCTAAAGAAATGCTATGTTTATTAGAAGACGGTTTAATCACAGAGCTATACTTTTGTTGGTCCCTAGCAAGACAACATAGATATGGAATCCCCTTGGAAGATAAACACAAATGAATTGCTCTCAGGAAGTGCCACTAATCTTTTAATTAACATAAACTACTCCTTTGCTCTGATTCCATATTAACCAAAGTGCCTCCTGATATGGACCACAAGACAATTCCTCTAAGAGAGATTAAGTAGAGGCTAACAAGACTGGGATCCCTTCTGCTCTGCCTTTGAGTTTGGTTTTCAAGGCTGTCCTTTCTCTTTGGCTGCTTGCCCCCCAGGAAGATGATGTCCAGTGTTCCTATCCTCCAAGGCTGGATTGCCTACAAGAGCCAGGCAGGTAATATAAATGAGAAGCAGGTTGGGTGGGAAACAGGCAGAGTGGAGGGAACTTGTGGAAACACAAAAAGCATGCCTTATCTTCTCAGTTCCAGCCAACTGTTACATATGCACATACGGGTGTGGTATTGACAGATTGCCTGGTTTTGAAAAGAAGCTGGAAATGTGGATTCATAAAATCAATAATTATAAAAGTCTAATTGTGAAACAAGGCTCTTAAAAAATTTAAATGCTATATAGGCTAGACAATACCTACCAGAATTAGCCTGCAGGTCCCAGTTTGAATATAATACTCTGAATATGGATGACTTCAGTCAATAGCTTCACTATTACCATACTTTCAGCATTACCATATTATTGGGTTAAGCATATGTTCCTTTCAGACTCTCTAGGTAAAATTTTCATTATAGAATGCTGAAGGAGGGACCACATGATGAGGATGGGTATTTAGTAAGGGCTCTTAATAATTTTAAATATCAATTTAGAAGTAGAGGTGAGCCTCACTGTCTTGCAAATGCCACCAAAATAATAGTAAAGGGATTTGTGAAGGCATAAACCCCAAAGGACAAAGAAAATGGGAGATACAATGACAGCCGCTAAATTACAGAAACTGGAGAACAGAAAGATTAGTGGTAAATGACTTAGCAGATCTCAGGAAGCAAACAGTGGAGAAAGCCAAGAATTAATCAGATTATGACACAGAACCTTGGAAATTAGCAACATTGAGTAATCTAAAACTAGGGATGAAAGTAGAGTTAAAAAACAAAAAGACTGGTTGGAAGGGTGATTAAGAAACAATGAAAATCCCCGCATTGCTACCCTACCCAGGGAGAAAACTGAAGGCATCTAGAGAGGATGAAGAGAAGATCTATGGATCAGAGGATGCCAAGCTAAGTCAAGGGCCCTGGGCCCATTCTGAAAATAAAAGGATTAAGCGAAAGTGTACAAACTGAGTGTTGGAGCCTTGAACTTTCTTCTGCCACCAGCTTCCCTGAGTGCTGAGAGCCAGAATTATAGTCCTCAGGAAGGAGATCAAAAATGCCATCTCTAGGAGAATGCAGCCAGGCTTAGGTAAAAGAATTGAAGGTCCTAACACTGGATTCTCCAATAAAATGTCTGGTGAAACAAGACAGCTGGCAAGGCCCACCTTTATGCCCAGAGATTCCAAACAGTTTTTAGGGCCCCACTTTGAAATATGAGCAGCCAACCAAGGATCACCAAACAGTTAAGAAAGCATTTAATGTAAAACACAGTGTGGAGGTGGGGCGGCTGGTTGGCTCAGTTTGTTGGAGCGTGGAGCTCATAGCAACAGGGTTGCTGGTTCGATCCCCACATGGGCCACTGTGGGCTGCGCCCTCCACAACTAGACTGAGGCAATTACTTGACTTGGAGCTGATGAGTCCTGGAAAAACACACTTAAAATAAATAAAAGTTAAAAAAAAAACCACAAAAAAACAAAGAATCACAGTGTGGAGGAAAGAAACAATGCAAAGGAAACAGAGACAATGAGAAAAAAACTTTACCAAAAAGCACCATTAACATCCTCACAGAGGTAAATTAACAACAATAAAAATTCAGAAAATAAAGAAAAAGGTTTTGGAAACTTAAAAAAGTAGACAGCAGAAATGAAAAATTCAATAGAATATCATGTTGAGAAAATATTCCTGAAAGAAAAACAAATAGACAGGGATGGAAAATTGGGATATTAGGTCCAAATTAGAGGATTCGTTCAGTAAGTTCATTATCTAAATAATGAAAGTTCCAGAATAAAAGAACAGAGAAAATGAATGAAATGAAATCAGCAATAAAATAATTTAAGAAAATTATCCAGAACTAAAGGGCATGAGTTTCCTGATTAAATGGTCCTCTGAGTACCCAGTCCCGTGGGCAAAAATAGCTGCACACAAGGTATATCATGGTGAAATTACAAAACACAACGGGCCAGAAAAAAAGGTGATTCTACAATTTTCCAGAGAGAAAAACAATTATCCTACAATTTTCCTATCAATGACCATGAATCGAAATGACATTGAACTTCCTAGCAAAAACACTGATGAAAACAACAAAGCAATACATTCAAAATTCTGCAGAAAAATGATTCCCAACACAAAATCCCATTAATAAGAAAACCAGTAACTGTATGTGGGGGTAGGCTAAAGACATATTCAGACATGCAAAGTGTCAGACTATTTGTCAGCCTTGCTCTGATGTACGGAAAGCAAGTGGAGGAAATGCTCTGTCAAAATGAGGAAACAAAATGATTAAAAGTAAAACCTGGTCTCCACAGAAAACACACAAAGGAATCCCAAAAGGATGGCAGAGGAAAACAAACCTTACGTAGGAAAGGAAAACTACTAATAACATACTATGTGGCTCATTCCATATAATTTGTGTGGAATGTATTGTATTATGTACAATATATTACATATTACAGAATTGTCTTATGTGAAGACTAAGTTTTAATCAGACCAAAATAACAATACAACTATATTTAAAAGAGAGAAGAATGGGAAACATGGGTGAATACAGCAGGGGGTGGAAAGTGTATGTGAAGAGCTAAATCCTCATCTTTCACAATTGAAAATCAATATATGATTCCTAAAATTTTAAAAAAGAAAAGATATGAATAAACACGTTCATTTAGAGACGAGGAGGTAAATACTACGCCCTACAAATCAGCTAATAGAGTTGAGAGTCGTTGCCCAAGAAGAAAGGGAAGGGAAAGGACTAGAGGAAAAGAAGGTTGGGCGGGGAAGTAAGGAGATGAAACAAGAATGATGATTTTTAAACAACTCTTGTTTGACCTTTGTGCATCTATAACTTTGTGAAACATAAAAACCGAATTAAATACAGTTGTAAACAATGTTATTTTAGACTACTCCTAGTTAATGAGAGAACATATTGAGAGAAAAATTATTAACACTCAGCACTGTGTCTGCCATACAATAGGTACTTAAATTTTGGGGTACTTAGATATATTTAGGGATAAATCAATCAATCAATTAAAGATTATTATTTATTTTAATTAGCATTAAAGATTAGTGAAATAACTAAAGATTCAATGAATAAATGAATCAAATAAATTTATGGATAAATAATGAATCAAAAAAGAACATGATAAAAATACCATCACGCTCCTTTTACTTTCAACTTTTAGTATTTGTTTATGTGCAAATTCCTGTCATCAATTCAGTCACTAATTGTTCCTGGCATAGAGTAGATATGAAGTGATGTTTGGTTTTTTTGAATGAACACACCAACAAATGCTGTAAAAGAATTTATTCTCATCAGTCACAAAATTTAAAGTAAAAAGATAACTTTCACTTTCCCCTAAGGTCTCTCATTGACTTGCCATTATCTGGCACCCATATTGATTTCAATTTCTGTCCTACATTCTTCTTATTATTAGATATTCACAAAACTCTTACTTTAAATTTCCTTAGTATATTATCAGTGCCTTTGCATTTAAAAAAGAAACCTTTAAGCAATGATTAACAATTTCTTGGAATCTTCCAAGATTCCAGTTTCTCCCATAACCAAGAAAAGGATGAGATGAAAATCTCACAATAAGATTTAAAGAGAAAGAAGAGACAGATCTGCTTGGACTGGTTTCAATGCATCAATCTGAGGCTGTGTGAGCTCTGCAGAACAAAGTGGGTTGAGGAGGTGGCCTGGAAATCAAGAGAGACAACCTAGGTGCACTAGCGACTATCCTCGCCCTGGGTCTCCTTGCAGGTTTTCCTCACTTGCATTGGAATGCTATAAATTTCCAGAACACGAGACACACCCAGGTTCCGATGCAAGTACAAAAACATATTCTATCGCCAAATCCAAATTATTCTTGTGTCATCTGCCTTTTGAAATTATGTCCTTTTCTTCCCTTTTCCCTCAGAGCAGATAAGCAAGAATCAACTGTGTAGTCATTAATTTAAAAAAAAAGAAAATGGGATTAATGGGTTGACTAGAAATGTTGCAGGGTCACAATGGACTAATGAATAAAAGAATGCTGTTTGGTATCACATCCCCAGCTCAATCGGTGACTTATGCAAGAGAGTGAGTAACTGCTTACCTCAATTTCAGCTGTTAGGTGAGCAAAACATGTCCTTCCTTCTTTTTAGCATACTATGATAACATCTTAAAATACTGAAGTACTCAGGAAAAAAATGATACCATAGAAACATGATCTTATCACCACACTCCAAAGTAGCATATATTTTCTTCGTATGCAGTACAAACAAATTCTTCCATAACAGACACAAAAATTTGAAAAGCAAGAAATTGCAATGTGCTTTGTGAGTAGATCTTTTATCAAGAGCTTTAGAGAATGTAAATTTCTACCCTCAGTCCTATGCATTTATTTGATTTCAATAAATGTTAAACATTCAAGACGTTACAGGTGAATGAGAGGTTACAAGTGAGAGGAAAACTTGGTCAATAACTTTAACCAAGGTTTAGAATTAAGTCTTTACAAATGATGCATACGTATTCCCTGAGGTTTGGAAGAAATCAAGAAGTATAATTTTAGACTGCTTTTTATTCCAATTTCATTGTGCACTTTCAAAGTCACTGATACCTTTAAAACAATAACATTTTTAAAAAAAATTATTAAAGGGCAAATATGACAACATAGTCTGTTTTATAGGATAAGGACGTTACTGGCCTGTAGGAGAGTACATAGGAGACTGACATTATAATTTCCAAACTACGAGTCCAGAGCTATTGATCCCAGTGGCAAAAAGCCAGGAAGAATTCCATACCTGTATGGTAGTGAGCTAAATGCATCTTAGATCAGAATATAAAATATGTTTCAAATTATGTGCCAACTCTAATTGTTAGTGGTGTCCAGAGCACTGTATTGAAATAATTCTGAGGCCACTTCTGGTTCCTGTGATATAGATGTCTGCCACAGTCATAGGAGTGGGGAGTGGTGACGTATGCATTACATGTGCCATCTCTGGGATGGAAAGCAAACATCCCTTCACAAAGGGACACATGCATTACTAGTTATTACTGTTTCACTGAGAAGATATTAGTATTTATTTGTTATGGAGAGCCTAATTGCCAGACCTCATACTTTTGACATGTTCCTAACAGAATCATGTCATTATTTCTCACAATAATCCTCTGATGGATGCATTATCCTCTGTTCCCAGATAAGCCAACAGAGCAAAGATGTTAAGCAACTTTCCCAAGGCCAACAGCTAACACATTAGGCGAAGCTGGGACAGATGCAACTTGTAATCTATTGACTCCCAAATCCATCACACTTTACTTGACTCTGTTCAAGAAAACGTAACTGAAAGGACTGTGAAGGATCTTATTCAAAGTACTTTTCTGTAGTGAGACGACTTAAAAGATGGCCAAAAAATGTTGGCTCAACGTTTCCCCAACCTCACTGCTTCAAATAGCTTTGCTCCACAGAGCCTCTTCAAAACCTCTCCTTCTAATTGCTTCCCCCCCCACACATGCAAATATGCACAGGTCTCCTGTATTCTATACTAAACTTAAACTACACAAGCATTTCTACACTAAACCTTCCTGATTCTACCCAGTTTCTTAAGCTCTGCCTCTGCTGAGAGGCTGCAAAAGCAAACTTTTAATAGACACACACTATCCCAGCAAGCTCAGAGTACTTAAAACATTAACATTAGCTGACATTTCAGGGTTCATCCAGAGAGCTTCTCATTGTCCTATTTTGACCCACATCACCTTACTGGGACGTGGTGCTTGTATTAGGTTGCTAGGGCCACCATAACAAAGTACACAGACTAGCTGGCTTAAAACAACAGACATGTATTCTCTCAATTCTGGAGGCTAAAAGTCCAAAGTCAAGGTGTCATAGGGCCATGCTCTCGCTGAAAGCTCGAGGGGAGCTCCTTCCTTGTTTCTTCTTAGCTTCTGATGGTGGCTGGTTGTCCTTGGTATTCCTTGGCTCGCAGCTGCATCACTCCAATCTCTGCCTCCGTCATCAACATAGCCTTCTTCTGTGTGTGTGTGTGTGTGGCATTCTCCCGTATGTGTGTGTCTCTTTCAATCTTTTTATAAAGACACCAGTTATATTGGATTTAGGGTTCACCCTACTCCAGAACGATGTCATTTGAACTTGATTACATCTGCAAAGACCCTATTTCCAAATAAGGTCACATTACAGGTTCCAGGGCGAGGACTTGCACATACCTTTTCGGGAGACACAGTCCAACCCGTAACAACACTACATCAGCACCACCTGAAACTCTCTAGTGGCTACAATTCACATATTCTCTCTTTACTAAAACCACTGGTAAGAGACTTGGGCAACCACACAAACATAAACACACACACATACATTTTGGCCTCCACCTGAAAGACTGACCAATTAGACCTAAAATGAGGGAGGGGCTGATTTTAGAATAATTCTAACCATAGTTTGTCAATATATGGAGGCTGAAATGGTATAGTTATCTGAAGTTTTTAAGAATCACACCCATGACATTTTGCTAAAATTCATCATGCCTGTAGTTGCAATCCATTAAACCTACTCTCCTGACCTCGGTATAACTAAGCCAAGGAGCCTACTTGAAAATACATATATCAAAAAGCCTCTTTTTCTCTTTTTGACAAACCACATAAGTATTAAAGACATCTAAGCATTCCGGTACTTTTTTTTTTTTTACATAAAACGATGAAGCTTGATTCATCACTAAGGCTTGCGTTTGAGTTGTTTTTCTAGTACTATGATGGGTTTTCACTGATCCTTCAGGTCTGGTTGGCCTGGCTCAGGGGTGTGGTCTCAGGCCACAGAACAGGGTAGAGCTGACAGGCCTGTACGTGACCTCATCTGTTCTATGCTCTCAACAACTGAGTTATTCAGGCTTGAATTAGGTTCTGTTCTCCTTAAGATTACATGTGAAACTGGTTCCCATTTGAAAGCACTTTTTGTATATAACACAAGTGACATAATTCCTTCAAAGTACATCGGTATGAACATTATTACCAAGAGTTGTTTTTTGAAGCATTCCCTAAGTGGTAAGTCAAGTCATTGGGTTTACATGCTGGTCTAAAGTTCAATCGAGCCATGACATGTCCTGCTTTAATTTAATAGAAGAACCATCCAAAGAGTATGGGCGTTCTCTACAATGTGGCGACCAAAAATCATGTTTGTTATAGTCTGGATGCAAAATGTTACCATTCCTCTTGAATATGTTTTCGAGACTTTATCTTCCTAATCTAAAATAACAAATGTTTCTAAAATCAAAATATTTGAGAAAATCAATTCATTATTTTGATATTTCCAGCAAAGCTGACCAACAAGTGCCATAGACTAATAAACAGTGCTGTTGTACTATTAGGTTGGTGCAAAAGTGATTGCGGTTTTTACAATTGTTTTTAACCTTTTAAATCGCAATTACTTTTGCAGCAACCTAATAACTCTCTAAATTTAAGATTCTTTCAAAAAACCAATGACAACTTGGGATATAGGTTATAACTGGGAACCACCCATTAGCTGATATTCTGGGGGAAAATACTTATCAAATTCATTAATTAATTATGTTTCCACTGTCTAGATTTTAATTTCATCATTTCATCTCTAGAACAGACTGCTTGTACATGAAACCAGGCTCTACCCCTAACCTACCAATATGGACCTTGGGCAATATTCTTAATATCTCTGTGCCTCAGTTTCCTCACTGGGATAATAATAGTATCTCTGAGGGCTAATTGAAGATTTTAAATGTTAATATATATAAAACACTCAAACATAAGTACCTGGCAGATAGCTCTATGTGTTAGCCTTCTCCAGTGAAGGCAGAGTTTTTTTGTTTTGTTCACAGCTCTATAGCCAGCACAGAGAACATTGTCGTGTACATAATAGGCTCTCTTGGTTTTTAAAAAACTTAATGGATATCTGACCTTTATTAAAGTTGTTAGTACTTAACATTGGATATTAATGTCCTAACAGCATAAGTACATAAAATATTCAACCTTCCACATCACAGGAGGGACCTAGTTTTCACTGTAAACATTTATTTTACTAACTCTTCGATATAAGATCATAACCTAATGCATTGTTATCCATCACAGTATGTGTATGAACAAGACTTTGTCAGGGATATTCACATTTTCATCTCTTATGCCTATTTATGTATGCGTAACTGCTTTGCTCCAGAAAAGATTTCAGACAGCTTCATAAATTTTCCTTTTAGTTCTGTATTTTACTTTTAACCTGTATTTTTTTTTTTTTCAGCTCTACTATATACATTTAAATACTGTGGAGACTTTCTCCTACTTCCAAGGGAGATCTGAAACTTATACGTCTTTTGTTTTTACTTTTTCGAGGGCTAACATTTGTGGAGACTAAAAGGTGGGGACATTTAATATTTAAGAACAGAATGAGTGGAATACCTGCTGCCATTTAATTGAAAAACATGAATCAGGAATGACATTAACAAGCCATACACTCCTGAATGATAAAACAACCTTTATATGAAGCGAGACTATAAATGCGGACTCCATAGAGGGAAAAACAGACGCAAACTTTTTTTTTCATTTTGCACTTGTCAAGATGTGAACCAGAAAATTCACAGCACACTGAATAACTGGTTGGTACGGAAGATTCTTTCTTCAATGGTGCATGAATTTGGGAAGAGATTACATTCTATCTATGCTAAATCACTCAGTGTTAAGTGATCTGGAACAATATTACAAGGAATGAGGTCATTTCTACATAACATGTGTAATGTAGGAAAATTCTGTGGTCTATGTTTGCTTCACAAAGTCTCAAAAGTTACAAAATAAATGGCAATTTAGCATTACCCTGGTGATGAACTGGATTTCTCACCTTTTCTTCTGGTGTCATGACACACAGTTTAGACCAGCAAAGCTACATTGCACCACTCTTCCCCCTTGCTCTCTCTCAACCCCTTCCTCAGTGGGGTGATGCCTGTCCAGTTTCCCTCTTTCTAACCACTCTCTCCTCTGTCCTCTTCCTGAACAATAAAGTGAAGAATAGAAATGTCTACTCAACTGCAGAAAATTTTGGCGAATATTGATCTAAATGTAGCCAACAGGAGACCAACAGGTATTCATATTTTGGATTAAGGTAAAAAATAACAACAAAAAACCCCTATATTTTTTAGAAGTATTAATTGTTTCAATCTTCTTGCATAGCACTGAGAAAATATGAGGGAGAACACTGAAAACTCTAGGCTATGAGGTCAAAATCTAAAGAGAGTTTATGTTCATTCTCATTCTCAGAGAATAAACACACATTCTAGAGACCTTTTTCTATCACTTGTTGTTCCGTATTCAAAAGCTCTTATTTTTTGGTATTTGGAAATGTTTTATAATGTCATGGTGTCTTCCATTCAGTTATTTTTCTGCCAGGATTTTTTCACCATCAAACCCTTCCAAAGTGTTTAAAATGTCCTTTCCAATGGAAAGACAGCAAAGGTCTTTTAAGACAGCAGACCATTTTAGTGTTTGAGAGGTAATGTTTTAGAAAGGTTAATAGCAACAGTGTAAAAGGATGTATTATTGGAAAGGCAACAGGTGACTCGAAGTGAAGTGACTCAAAGATGATGCCAGTATTTCTAGCTTAGGACACTTGGTCCATGGTATTGGAATTAACTAAGATAGAAAACACAGAGGGAGGGAAAATAGGGCTAGAAGTAGAGAACAGTGTGCTATACTTTGGAACATGTTGAGTTTGAGACACCTGAAAGATATTCTCTCAGACATTACCAGGAGGCTTTTGAAAATCAGGTCTGAAGTTCAGGATAAGTCTGACTATATAGACTTTGGACCCGCCCAAATATAGGTTAAGTAATGAACTTCACCTCTGGCAAAAGTACACTAAGCAAGGAGGTGGTCAACGCCAGCTCTTGGGAGAACATGGAGGACTCCAGGCAGGATACGAAGAACAACCAGAGAAAGAAGAAAAAAAAATAAAACTCGCCACCGAATCCAAGTTCAGAGTTATCTTCCAGAAGATAGCAGTTTAGAATGCTGCAGACACCAAGTGGCATGAGAGTTCACTAGAAGACAATTTGGCAGTTAGGAGCTGTTGACCGCTGAAAAAGTGATTTCAGTAGAGGATGGAGTCAGAAGCCAGATGTACAGCACTGAGAGGTAAAGGGGAACTAAGAAAGCAAAAACAATTCAGTAGTCATTTCTAAATCCCGTCTCAACTATTTTTTTCTATGAGATTTATTTTGGAGGGCTTGCCTGATTCTATAGAAACAGCCATCACAGGTCCATATTCAAAATATATCTATCTACTTAGTGTGTTAAATATAAACATGGCAGGTACAAGAAATCAATATGCTGGAAAAGATAAGACCGAAGGTAGGAATCTTAGGAAAACTCAAATAATGTGTTAATACAAGCACACAAATTAAGAAAGGGGCCATCTAAAAAGCCTCATTTCAACTTCATTGCCATTTATCATGTGTTTATGCTCACTATAGCACATTATGTTAAGGACTGCTGAGAAAATAAACAATCCTGATTGTCATTCTTATTCACAGATTTAAAACATCATGGGGCGGACGGGTGGCTCAGTTGGTTAGAGCGTGAGCTCTGGGCAATGGGGCTGCCAGTTGGATTCCCAAATTGGCCGGAGAGCTGTGTCCTCCACAACCAGAATGAAGTCAATGAGCTGCTGCTCAGCTCCCAGGTGGCCAGATGGCTCAGTTGGTTGGAACAGGGGCTCTCAACCACAAGGTTGCCAGCTGGACTCCTCGACTCCCGCAAGGGATGGTGGGCTGCACCCCCTGCAACTAACAATGGCAACTGGACATGGAGCTGAGCTGCGCCCTCCACAACTACGATTGAAAGGACAACAACTGGACTTGGTAAAGTCCCAGAAGTACACACTGTTCTCCAATAAAGTCCTATTCCCCTTCCCCAATAAAAATCTTTGAAAAAAAAAAGCAAAGTCATGAAATACCATGTCTTTTGATATTGTATTGATAGGTACATAATAAAATACAAGCAAATCAATACATGAACTTTTTATATGACTCATCAGACAAATCTCTGAGCATAGAAATCTAACTTTTAAAAGGGAGGAGGGAATGAATGGATAAATAAATGGTGGTACATCCAGACAATGGAATATTATTCAGCTCTGAAAAAAGAGTGATCAAGCCACAAAAAGATGTGAAGGAACCATAAATGTACATTACTAAGGGAAGGATGCCAATCTGAAACGGCTGCATACTGTCTGATTCTAACTATTTGACACTCTGGAAAAGGCAGAACTATGGAGACAGCAAAAAGATCATTGGTTGTCAGGGTTACCAAGGGGAAAGGATGAATAGGTGGAGCACAGAGGTTTTCAGGGCAGTGAGATTACTTTCCCATAGAAGGTACGACACCAAGAGTGAACCCTAATGTAAACTGTGGACTTTGGGTGATATGGATGTGTCAGTGTAGGTTCATCAGTTGTAACAAATGTACCACTTTAATGTGGGGTGTTGATAATACTCTAGAAGGCTATACATGTGTGGGGGTAGGGGGTGTACAGAAAATCTCTATCCTTTCCTCTCAATTTTGCTGTGAACCTAAAACTGCTCAAAAAATTATAGTCTTAAAAAAAAAAAAAAGGAGGAAGGTGGCACTTAGAAATAAAAACCTAGAAAGATGGTTGAACTAACATATCAACATATAATCGTTTATTCAACTGATTTGTTTATTAACGAAGGTGTTTCTTTTGCCCCCTACTCTGTTCCAGCCACAAAACTAATCACAAGGGGTTGGGGAGCACGCAAAATATAACATATTCTTTAACCTTAAAAGTACCAGGAGCATTTCTAAGTTCTATACATGTATCATCTCTTTAGTTCTCCTACGAAATCTATGAGATGGCAGGCCGGGTCTGATGGGGCCGGAAGTGATTTGAGGAGCAGGATTTAAGGAAAAGAATACCACTAACCATTCTAGGATCATTTCCCCAAAGTGTTCACAGTCTGGGCAGGAAGAGAGACTGAGTAAATAGCAAATATGTGCTTTGAAAGAGATATTTATTCGACCACAGATATTTATGAACATCTAGTACGTGCCAGGCATTGTTTCAGATGCTTGGGCTAAACAAAGACACTCGCCCTTGTGAGGCTTCCATTCTAGCATGGGAGATAAAAAATAAATGTAGTGAATATATAAATTCAATAGTATATTAGAAGTTGATAGGTGCTATTTAAAAAGAAAGGACCAAGAGATGAGAAGGTCAGGTGTTGGACAGGGAGTGGAAAAGAGGGGGAGTGGAAAGCAGAATTAGGGTAGGTCTCATTATAGGTGATATTTCAGCAAAGATTTGAATGGACCAAATGTGACCACATGGACACCTGGGGGAAGAGGGTTCCAGGCTGAGGGAACAGACAGGGCATGTCTTCTACGCTTAAGAAACAGCAAGTGGGAGGTGAGCTGGTGAGGGAGTGATGGGAGAATAGTAGGAGATAAGGTGTGAGAGATAAAGGGGTAAGGGGAGTTGTAGAACTATGTAAAGAATTTGTTTTTTACTCTAAGATAGGGGGGCTTTAAAAGGTTTTGAGCAAAGGATTGCAAATTCTCACTTATAGTTTTAAAATATCATCCTGCCACTATGCTGAATTTTTGATAGCTCAGACCAGAATGATAACAATGAGGGTGGTGAGAAATGTTCAGATCTTAACTTTACTTTGAAAGTAAAGCCAAAAAGATTTGTTGGATCATGACAATCAAGTGTGAGACAAAGAGGGGAGTTGAGAATGGCTTCAAGGATTTTGACCTAAGCCACTGGAAGGATGAAATTGCCTTCAAATGAGATGGATAAGGGCACAGGAGCAGATTGGGAAGGGAGGCAGGAAATCATTCATTTGGGGACACGTTATGTTTGAAATGTCTACAAGACATCCAAGTAGAGATATCAGCTCGGCACTTGAGTAAATAAGTCTGGAATTCAGGAGATGATGATATTGATGGAGTAGCAAGGAAGAGATGAAAAGGGTGCCTACTCTGGAGAGATCAGTGAAAGCTGCCTCCATAGGAGCATTCCCAACCTGGAAGTTTTCATGTACAGATCTTCCAAAGAGAAGTCCTTTCAAATCCTAACCCTGGAATTTTAGCAGACTAGTCATTAGTAATGGGGAATATATTAAATACAAAATCACGTTACTCAAAAATGAAAGCTATGAGTAAAGGCAGGAAGCAAGGGTCCTCCTGGGAAGAGAAAAAGTGAGATGGCTGTTTTCATCCTTTACTTTGTCATCACTTGGTCAGAAGGAGGATGGACACACACACCTCTGCCACACCGAGCTCATCTTCCAACCCTGGACTCTCCTCCACAGCTCCCTTCACTGCTCACTAGCCAAATCTTTCACTAAAGAAGCAGAGGTTCCGGGATTCAGGAACTCTGACTTGCTTTCTTAGGAAGAAGATACAAATGCCCCTGCTTAAGACAAGACTCCAAGTTCAAAGGCAAGAGATGTTAAACTAATAACTCACAACGATGAGAACTATAAATAATCTCCAATATAAGGGAGGTTGGAGGATTTCAGGATTCTTACCCTACTCCTTTTATATACTTGGTCTCGTGAACCTTACATTTTCTGACAACAAACTTGAAAAACAGGCTTTGTGACATTTGTCCCTCTGTTCTTTTTCCCTTATGTTTGTTGCATGTGACCATACTGGTATCCTTGGTTACCTCTGCCGTATTCAATAAGCTAAAAAGTGGACACAACTTCAAGTAAACAGCTGTTTGTCCTTATGATTTCTTCTCTGAGACTCTGAGCAAACATCCCATTTATTCAACAAATATTTATCATTCATTTTCTAGGTTGTGGGGACTGGGCAAGGATCTAGGGAGAGGATTCAAAGATGAACAAGACATATTCTTGACCCTCAGGTCTTTTCAGGGCAGGGACTCTACCCTTTCTCAAGCTCCACACCTGCTGTGGTTGCCTTTTCTCGTTGTAAATCTTCACCCTGGCTCAGCAAGTTTCCAAGCATAAAGAAGCCCTACCTGTTATTATGTCATTCTTTCTACTGTAAAGCAGTAGATCTCAGCTGGAGATGATTTTGCCCCCCACAAGACTTTGGGCAATGTCTGGAGACACTTTTGGTTTTCCCAACTAAGGCAGTGGGTCAGGGGTGATACTGGCATCTAGTGGGGAGAGTCAGGGATGTTAAACATCCTACATTGCATACAATGGTCCCCATCCCCACCCCAAGTAAAAATTATCCAACCAAAATTAAGAAACCTACTACAGATGGTCTCCATTGTAGCCTTTTGTCCTTATAGTACATGCCACTTTATTCACCCATTTTATCGTCTTAGCAGCTACAGCACTAAGAAAGCTTTGTGCCTGTCATGGACTAAGATGTGTGACGTAGAGAAAATGAAGGAAGTTTATCTTCCTCCTATATCTTGCTATAGTCAGCTGGAGGTCTTGCTGGGACTCATTCTAGAAAACTCCTGCAGAAGAAAGCAAAGAATCTGGTATGATAGTTAAATGGCAAACATATTTTTTTGCCTTTCCCAATATTCTTTGCCATTCCCTCTATATGCGGTATCCATTCATTCCTGTCTTTTGAGTCTTCAGTCATGTTCACTTGCTGCATGGCAAGTTCTTCCTGCTCATTTTCACCTAACAAGATTCATCTGCTCCCTCAAGATCTCGCTCAAATACTGACTCACTCATTTATTCCAGCTACTCCAGGCAGCAGTGATAAACTACCCTGCCAGCCTAACCCCCACCAAACCACACTCCTGCAGCCACTCCATCCCTCCCTTGGTAAATAATCCTATCTCTTGGTAACTACAGTGTTACACATTTTTGTGACTCCCCACTAAATTACAAGTTCCTTGAGGTCCAATCTGTAAATAGGAAGAATATGAATATTTTTTCTTAATCGCATTTGACTGAAATTTACACAATCATATAGCAGAGATGAATGGAGAAAGGTGATACTACATTTCAGAAAAATTATTGCTATAAATGTGTTATCTTTGGAGAAAAAAAAACCGTATTGGTCTAGAAATCTCCAAAGTCAGCTAAAGCAACTTCACATATCAGGTTCTGAAAGTATCCTTTTTCCTTAGGCAAGACTGAAGGAGAAAAGAAACATTCCTGTTACTAGGCTGGTATGTAAAGAACTTTGAAAAGTTTTATTTAAAATATAGGTAATTTAACAGATTCATTTAACGTAGGAGTGAATTATGGGAAAAAAATACCTTTTTTTATTTTTCCACAGAAAAAAATCAGCCTTGACTTTATTAAAAGTAATGATTCACCATTGCTCACACTGAGAAAAGCAAAATAAGTATGCATGTCACATGGTATTTTCTTCCTATCCAGATGAATGCAGAAGCTCTTTACTTGGGCTAAGCCAATCAAGAACATCTAAATTTTCAGCATTATTACTGCCATTCATTATCTAATCATTGAAAAACCAGGCCAAATCCAAAAGACACTTGTATTCTTCTGCCCTTGCAACATTAAAACTCATGGCAGCAGGGATTTGGGAGACCACTGCAGAGAGGGCTCCACCACAGAAGTGGCCTTGGGACGCAGGCTGTGTTGGAGTTAAACCACACTGGCTTTGTAGATCAGCTACTTCCTTGCTATGAGAACCTGAGCAAGTCATTCATTTCTTAATCCATGCTCTTGATATTTCAAAGAAGCCTATCAAGGATTAAATGAGATAATTGTATGTCAGGTGCCTAACAAAATGCCTGGTAGCTAATAAGTGTTCAGAAAATGGTAGAGAAGAGTAGTCTCTTCACTTCAAATGCCCTCAAACCTATATGCCCTTCCCATAATTTGGTCAGTTTTCCTCAGGCTCTCCAGAAGTCGAACCCCTTCCCGTTTGTTAACATCCTCTGTCTCTCATATTAAGGACACATTTGGTGTCTTTTTCCTTGCCCACATATTTCTTAAAATACACCTTGGGAGAGATGACATGTTTAAAATGCAGTGGAGCAAACTACTTGTAAACTCTGAGGTCTGAACAAAGTGAGAACATGACGAACGAACATGAATTATGCACTGAATCGCACAAGAGTTCCGAAACAGGAAAATTGACTTTGCTGGGTGTGGTTCTACAATCATATACTGTGGTTTACAGTTTAAAATATCCACTATAAAACACATCTCGAAGTGAATTTTGGTTTGGCTATAACCACAGCAAAAAGAAAGCCCACTCATGCTAAAAATGACCTTTACACCTGTTTGGGTTTCTTAGTAACTTATTTTAACAGATTGTCTATACAAGATGGAGTTTTATGACTGGTATCAGTCCAAAGGTGGAGAAACGTGAACAAAGTGTTTTTAGCCATATTTTTCAGTGCATTTAGTTCTCATGAAATGAAACAACAGATGGATTCTTGGAGATGGAGTATTCTTTCTTTCTTTCTTTCTTTCTTTCTTTCTTTCTTTCTTTCTTTCTATCTATCTATCTATCTATCTATCTATCTTCTTCTTTTTTGGATAAAATAAGTACCCAACAAGCAGAAACTATAAAACGAATGTAATTGTTCCAACTGTCCCAACAGGGAAAATAGTCTTTAAAAAATATTTACTCCACTTATCAAACAAAAAAATAAAAACTTTCACCAAACCAAATCTTCCCTCCAAAAGTCCTATTTGTTCTGCCTGCTTACGATTTGGACTGATGAATCTTCTTGTACTACGTGTAGCAGAAGCATACAATGCAAAAGCGGAATATAGGACGTTAGACTGCCTATCAGTAAACATGAAAAGATACAAGAACTTAGTTTCTGTCATAGAAAAAAAAAATCATATTGGGATATTGGAAACAATGACTATTTCACCCTCCTTGAGAAAGGTACATATTAATTAGCTATGCATTAGATATGGATTATTTTGGACCCGTGTACATTTCTGAAAATCAAAAATGTATTCAGGAAGACCTGAGAGTTGGGAGGAGTGGACACATGACAGATAAGGCTGCCTGTACTCTGGGTAGGATCTCTCAAAAGCAAAAAGCTCTCACAGACCCACTGCTACCTTCTAGGAAAGAGTAAAGCAAGATGGAGAGAATACTTGAACTACTCCAAATGCTGCTGCTTCTGGCTAGAATGTTTCAGGGAGGAGGGGATTAAGGCAGTGCTGTTTTGCCTCTGCTCCCATCTGTACCCTCTTTGTTTCTCCTGAAGTGGAAATTATCAAAGCATCCCAATGAATGTCAGTTCCCACAAAGTTCCTATCTGCCCTAGACAAGGAAGTAGGAAGACTATCACACTGGTAACTGTTTTTTCAAAATATGCAGAACAAAGAAAAGAAAGCCAAAACAGAAAAGATCAAATAAATTCCAATTATGCAGACAGGCTTTATAATGTTTATCCAAATTAAATCTCTTAACACTGATTTTACCATCACTAATTCTTACATATTCACATTTAGGGGAAGAACATCTTCCATCAATGGCCGCTGATGCTACCTTTTCCAGTAGCAGGTCTGCAGCGTGCTAATACTGAGGCTTAAATCAGTTCTGCAAAAACCACTGGTCAAACAGAAGCCAGAGGACAGTCCTGACAGAGAATCGAGCACCAAGGAAGGAAATCTGTAAAGAATCAGTTTGAAAAGCTTGAGAGCCATCAGGATTGGGAGTCCAGAGGGAGGAGAGATAACAAGGGCAGGAAAACCCTGTGATTTCTTTTCCATTGATTGATTGGTTGGTTGATGAGGACATTTCTTTTCATGCCTGTTGTCTGGCTAACATCTCCAGAACTGCCAGGTGAGAAGTACATGCAAATGGTTTCTTCTTGGTCCCACTCACTCCGTCCATACCATGATCTGGCTGAGCAGGAGGAAAGCAACCCAAGTATCAGCATGAAAATAAGACAACCTGGCCTCCCACTTTGCTTTAACGATTTCCATATCCAGTATGACAAGTTTTCCTGGGACAGGCAAGCAACCACAGGCGCATGTCTCACCCTGTTAAGACTCAGTAGCAGCTAACGCACCCTGAACTCCCCATGGTAGAGCTGAGCACACAAACCTACACCCACGCTCCAAAGCAAGGAAAGCCAGAGTGGGCAAAACTTTCCACCCATTTGCTTCCAAAGCACATTATTGCTCAGGGGGAGGAAGATGGGGAGGGCAGCTCAGTGTACAGAGACATGCTCCAACCTTTCCATTTGTTTTTTTGTTCTCCTGCTCCATGCACACCAACAGGAATGTGAACAAGATGGGGGGTTAAAAACATCACTTTGGAAACTTCCAGGAAAATCTACCTCCTCTTTAAAAAAAAATCCTACTTTTTTCTTTGCTTAGGTTTCCCTTTTGTAGCACTTTCTTTTCTGTCCCCTTTTTCTTTTTTGGGGGGGGGTGGGAAGGGGAACAGGACTTTATTGGGGAACAGTGTATACTTCCAGGACATTTTTTTTCCAATTCAAGTTGTTGTCCTTTCAATCTTAGTTGTGGAGGGCGCAGCACAGCTCCAGATCCAGTTGCCGTTGCTAGTTGCAGGGGGTGCAGCCCACCATCCCTTGCGGGACTCGAGGACTAGAACTGGCAACCTTGTGGTTGAGAGGACACACTCCAACCAAATGAGCCATCTGGGAGTTCAGTGGCAGCTCAGCTCAAGGTGCCATGTTCAATCTTAGTTGCAGGGGGCGGAACCCACATTCCCTTGCGAGACACGAGGAATTGAACTGGCAACCTTGTGGTTGGAGCCCACTGGCCCATGTGGGAATCGATCTGGCAGCCTTCAGAGTTAGGAGCATGGAACTCTAACCACCTGAGCCACCGGGCTGGCCCATCTCCCCTTTTTCTTAAGTCCACTGTCGTCCTCACCTTTGGAACTAATTGGTGACACAGGTGATCCCTCCATCTCTTGCTACCCACACTGAAGTTTCCTCTTCTCTTACTGTTTAGTTCTAGGACATTACCATTGTCTAGTTCTGTTTGTCATGTTTTAACTCTTGACTGAGTCATGGGGGCTGGGTGGAGGAGGGGTTCCTTGGTTAGATACCCTTTCACTATTCAGGCAACAAACATATAATATAGTAATTAACAACATAGACAAAGAACAGAAACGGATTCAAATCCCAGATCCAACAGTTCACTAGCTATGTGGCTGTGGGCAAAGTTATGAACATCACTTTAAGCCTTAGTTTCCTCATAAAATATAGACAGAATGTATTGTTCTGAGAATTAAATAAGGTAATACATGCAAAGCAGTCAGCATATTGTCTGGCATGTGGTGAGCTGGGTCATATTAGCCATTATGAGCTTCATTACTGTCATCACCATGCAGTTGTGAAACTTGCCGTGCCAGACGATGGGAAATAAAAATGAACATCCTTCTAACTTCAAGGAGCTCACAGTCTCCCTTGTGTTTACAGACATAGAAACAAATAACCACGTAGCAATAATTTCTATTTGACCACATGTCCCAATTTTTCTGAATTCTTTATAGTCAGAAAGGTACAGAACATGACTGACTCTGAATCAAACAATGAATTGAAGCAAAACATTTTTTACTCAACATCAAACCTCTGTGAAATTCAGCTACAAATTTTTCTTGAAGGCCTCGTCATTCTTTTGTATTCTTAATTCCCCTGAACTATTATTGTGTGTTTTTTTCCTCATGGATATGTATTACCCGTAAGAAAATGGAAAGCTGTGGAAATCCTAAGAAGCTCATTCTCCTGATTCACATAAAAACACTAGAAGTCAGACTAGAAGATTCAGGACCCCTTCTCCCCTGAGTACACATCCTCAATGCCATTAAACCTGGGCTGCTCCTACAAATCTGACATGAGTGGCCAACATTGCTGGCTCTCAGAATTGTTAATCATGTTAGCGAATGAATCATTCACTAAAGAGATCAGGGCTGGTATTCTGACACTAATTCCCAAAATGTAGCATACAACGCTGAATCATATCTGTCATTTTTAGGTGACTCTGACAATTGGGCTTAAAGTCCCAAGTTTTGACAGACTGTCTCTATTCTGTGCCTGAAGCTTTATAGTGTAATGAAAAGGTTATGCTTTTGTTGCAATTTAGCTGGAAACAAAAAAAATCTTAAAATTTTTTTCCACATCTACATGCTCCAAATTTTTGTAGACGTCTTTATGACTGTTACTTTGATGTATATGCCAAACAGGATAAACCCATGAAAAGCAACATTGCTAATGAACACAAGGAACCTTATGTAATTGTAATAGCCAGTTGGGCTAGTTTTATGGGTGTGTGTACATTTAATTTTGAATTGAGCAATATCCAATTTGGCAATGAGATAGAATAATATGAGTCTTTCTGCTTGTTTGTTTTAATTACTAACAACCAGAGAAAAACTATTCACAGCAGCCAAAAGAATTAAAGTCAGAAATACACACTACCATTTGCAGACTCCCATTAATATGCCTAAACGGACATTGCTTATTCGAGAGTTGCAAGTGTCAAAAGGAGAAAATTTGAAGCTGTGATAAGTGGGGAAAACATGTAGAGAAAAGTTAAGTTTTTTGAGGGATGAAAGCTGTCACAGAGGTCCCAATAATAATCATTCATTCTTTCAATAATACGTATTGTGTGCTCATGGGCCAGACCCTGTTCTAGGTCTGAGGATACAATAAACAAGTAAACAAAGTCCTCTCTTCTCAGCACTCACATTCTAATGAGTGATACATACAGTAAACAAATAGACAAACAATTCAAGTTATAATTTCAGGTAGTGCTGAGTGCCATAAAGATTGCTAGATAGCTAGTCAGAGGATGGCTCTCTGAGGAGTTGACATTTGAATAGATATCTGAATGGTGTTACGGAAGAGGAGGTCTACCACAACGCTGGAATCTGAAAGAAGAACATTCTGAGCAGAGGGAACAGTAAGAGTAAAAGGTCCTGAGGCAGGAATACACTACAACTGTTCAAAGAACAGCAAGCGGCCAGTGAGGATGGAGCACAGTGAGCAAGGGCGAGAGAAGTGGGACACAGATAAGAGGTTTCGGCAGGAACAAGATAATACAGAGCGTTGTGGAGTGTGGAAAGGTATTTGGATTTTAATCTACGTGTCATGGGAGCCATTAAAAGGTTTTATGAAGGTGAATGGCGATATCTGACTTCTGCTTTCGTGACATTACTCTGGCTGCTGTGTGTATAGAGTCTCAAGATTAAAAGCCATGAGCCCAGTTAAGAGGCTATAAAAGAAGTTTAGCAAGAGACCATGGCAGCTCAGGCTTGAATGCTCCACAGGAGCAGTACAAAAGGGTCAGAACCAAGAATCTAAAGATTGAGCCACTAAAATATGCAGTACTCTTAGGGGATGATCATTTCCTCTAAAGCCATGTTCAGTAACAGTTGTATCTATTGTATCAAAAAGATGCTCCAAACATTTATTAAATGAATGAACTTTTCTGAGAGTCAGAAAACATAAGTTCTAGTTTCACTCACTTACTTACCTTCTTTCTATCAGTTCTTTGCCTCATTCTTACTTTGAGACACACGGTGGTGGTCAGGAAGACAGTAATAAGGATTGAAATATGCTACCACAGCCTTCAACCTGGGGTCAGAGTCAGGCTCTAATAGCCCAGGTGGGTTTATATGGAGGCAGAGTGAAATAAAAGGTGTCCTTGCTCCAGGGCCCCAACTTTTACTTAGATCTTATTTAATAGGTTCCCATTGACCACTGAGTAGAATTTACATCCCTTGTCCTGGTATTTTAAGTCATCCATGATCTATCTACCACCCCTCTTACTTCCAAATAGTCCCCTTCAAAAGTTCTATATTCCAGTCAAACTGAGTTATTCATGTTTAAGCCTTGTATTTTATTTTATTTTTTCCTGCTTCCACATCTTTGGCCACGCTGGGGATTTTCTGCCCAATCATCTTCTATTTATCCTTCGCAGGATCCTGCTCAATTTTCATAACCTTTCCCTCAACAACCTTCCCTCATTTTAAACTTCTCTATTAAGGCTGAACTCCTAAAAACTGCCACCGAAGAATCTGTAGGGCAAATCTACCCATTTGCCAGTCATCTCATCGCATGTGTACTTTGAAGGCAAAGAAGAGCCTTGCCCAGGTCCTTGGCTGACACATGTCAGGAAAAGCCCAGATGTGGGCTCTTCTTTTTTTACTGTCTCTGTCACAGCACAAAGGGTTGGAATCAATGCTTCATTTAACTCCACTTCTTCAGGCAAAAGTAAGAATAAACCAAACTATAAGAATAACCACAGACCAATTTTCCAGCCTTTCTAAAGTCATGGGTCTTTGTAGAAATCTAGACATGCTAGGTTTAGACCTAGCCACATCTCCTTTCCAAAACAACAGACACCTTCATGATCTTTGTAAGTTACTTGACCTCAGTTTTCTCTACTGTAAAAATCAGGGTAATCATTATACCTGTGTTATGGGGTTGTTTTGTGGATTAAGTTAATTAATGTAGATAATAGTGTCTAGCATATGTGTTTAATGTTATCATCTACATCAGGTCTTTTCTGAAATGGGAGAAAGCCATGTAACTGACTACCTACAGCTATTGACACAAATGAACAGCCATCTATTTGGTAATCAGATCTTGTCCAGCCCTAGAGGAGGGTGGAAACCACCTAAACTTTGTCTTGCATCTCCACCCCACCTTAGATCTTGGCCAGTGGTGGACTTAGACACATCACACAGGTCTGTGAACCAAGCTGCCTTCCAAAGAGCCCAAATGCCCACCTTAGCTAGGGCTACTGCTTATATAAGTGAACATGGCTAATGGGCATTTCTAGTAACTCATAACACACACACACACACTTGCACATGTAATCAATCAGTCAAAGCAGGGCAGGGAAGACCAAAAGGAAAAGCTAATGCTCGATGGCTTCTGTAGTGAATGGTTTTCATAGGCCTCTGGCATTTTTGACGGAAAACCTTTGATGAGAAGACTCTCATCCCGCTCTCCCTTCCTGGGGTTCCATTGTCAGCATTCATCCCCTCCACCATCCCTTATCTATACTCCCGAATCCTGTACAGTATGCCACCTTCCAGGAGATATGTTTAAGTCAAAAGACAAGAGGTGTACCCCCTGCATGAGTCATTCGTGCTATCTTGCAACAGGGAATCCTTTTAATAAAGGCAGCCCACTCTCACAAAAGGAATAGGTATTGGCTGATTTCCTCTTGCTTTTCCACTTAACCTCCTCTCAGACCTCAGGCTCTGAGTGTTCTTTATTCTACAGACCAATTTCTAATGCCTATACTTGACTCCTCCTGTTTTGATGATAACCATGATGATGATGATGGTGATGATGCTGATATTGAACTCTTACTATGCTCCGGCACTGATAAATGTAACTCCTCCCAACAGACAAATAAATAAAGTATTATTATTATCCTCATTAAACTCATGGGGAAACTGAGACTAAGAAAGGTGATATAACAGAAAAGTCACGTAGTTAGGAAGTGACAGAGCCATGATTTAACCTAGAACAATCTGGCTCCAGAGCCCATAACTTTAACCACTTTGATCTACTTTTCCTCCTTGGGATGACCCATTTTTACTCACACCTTCATCATAGCCCACCTACTTACCCTTTGTTGTTGCATGTTCCTCAGTTTGGGCACATTTGGTACACCCAGGAAATCCTCTAGAATCTAACCAGACAAAGAAGCCTACCTTTTGACTTCCCCATCATGGAAGCTGGACCAGACAATGAAGCAGAATTATAAGTTGATGCATAATATTACTTACAGTTGTTATATATGTTTATTACTGGGCTATATTATGGAATCTTGGCTAACTTAGCACTTCTTTGCCCACATCCACAACAAAAGTTAAAAAGCTATATAACTATTTCCCAGTCCCTTTTCAAACGAGATGACAGACCATATGACACAGTTCTGACCAATGAGAACTAGGAAGTCTACAGGTCAGGAGGAACAAGCTTCTAAAAAACACTTTTGTTTTTCAAAAAAGGAAATAAGATTACCAGTACTTCCCCTTTCTCCTTGTTGCTATCTAGACTACAGATGTGATGCCTAGAAACAATGCAGCCATCTTGAGATGATGAGTCAGCATGCCAATACACTATGGATGGTGAAGCAGAAAGTTAAAAAGAATCTTGGACTTTAAAGACATTGTTGAACCTCTGTTCACCCACTTGTATGTGAGATCATTAAATGTCTTTATTGCTTAAGCCAGTCAGCCAGCATACTTGTAACATAAAGCATTCCTTACTGATACAGTAGTAACAATAAATGGTTTGCATTTCATATGATGGACTCACTCATTCTAAGAAATCCTTTGCTAGCTTCTAAATATACCAAGTTAAACCCTTCAAGAATGGTCAGATGGGTTCTGGGTTGAGAGGAACCTAATATCCTTACTATAAAGACCCCAGATTTTCCACGAAAGGGCAAATCCTGGTAATGAGCCCACACAGAAGGCAATCTGTTGAATTGTATATGATACACTAAACAAAGCAAAATATAAGTCCAAACAAACCTGGTCACTATGAATTCAAGCCAGGCAATATCATCACTGAAAAAACAAAACAGTGGCAGTATCCAGGACTGAGAGTCAAAAACGTGGGAACTGGTTCCAGTCTTCTTGCTGTAAGCATATCATTGAAGCTCTCTGGGCTGCAATATGCTCATTTGTGAAATGAGAAAGGGAACCAGGTAACTTCTTTAGGCAAAGACAGATCTAGAACACTTTAATTCTTTGATTCTGTATATTTTCCCATGTAAGGTAAAAACATATGACTTAGGGGGTCAATAAACTTTCTTTTTGCCTACAAATAGCATGGAAATATTATTTTATACCACTACTTTCTAAATACACTGCGTGCAAAAATAAATATTTCTTAGCAAATTATGTGATCAGAATTACAGCAGAAGGATCTGCTGACAATATACATCATTATACAAAGTTCAACCAAATCATAAGACAGGACCAGTGCTTACCTCGTGTTCTTGGTGACAAAGGGCAACCAAGGACTTCAGTTGCTCCATATCCAGGGACTAGCAGAGAGGACCCATCTGGACAAGAGGTCATATAATTAAATCAAATCTGGCCAACTCACCGAGGAAAATTTTCCTTTGCTACTTCTGCCATGTTACCCATCCTCTCCCATTCTAGATCTACTCACCCATCCCTTGCTATCCCCCCAAATTAATTTCATCTCATTTTTTCCCTTATGTCACTGCCCTCTGCTTTCCTAGGTGATCTGATTAGATTATCAAATAGGCTAATCCTGGGTTATTACATCAAAAGGAGAATTCTAGCCTTGCAGAGAATGTTAAATCAAGAGTGGGGGGCGGGATGGGGGGGGGGGCGATAGGATTTGCCTGAGTGATAAATACAACAAAAAAATAAAAAATAAAAAATCCTGGGGCAGCCAGATGGCTCAGTTGGTTAGAGCGTGAACTCTGAACAACAGGGTTGCTGGTTTGATCCCCATATGGGCAAATGAGCTGCGCCCTCCACAATTAGATTGAAGAAAATGAGCTGTCGCTGAGCTTCCGGAGGGGTGGCTGGATGGCTCAGGTGGTTAGAGCGCAAGCTCCCAACAACAAGGTTGCTGGTTCAATTCCCACAGGGGATGGTGGGCTCTGTCCCCTGCAACTAAAGATTGAAAACAGTGACTGGACTTGGGGCTGAGCTGTGCCCTGCACAATTAGATTGAAGGACAACAACTTGGAGCTGATGGGCCCTGGAGAAACACAGTGCTCCCCAATATTCCCCCAATAAAATTTATTTTAAAAAATCCTGAAATTCTGTCATGCAACACTTCCATATTCTTTCTCTCATATAACATAACACAATTCAGCTTAGTAAGTTGTTATTGAAGACTTTCTATGTTGAAAGTGGGATGGTAAACACTATAAGGAACTTGCAGATAAATAAGATACTCTCTGCTCTCAAGTAGTTACATAAATACCCCTAATATGGCAGTCCAAAAAGCAATATAGAAATGTTAGGAACAAAGAATTAATTTCAACTGAAAAGACCTGAAAAGCCTTCAGGGAAAAATTTAAATCTCGATGTAAACAATAGCTCATGTTTATGTTCTCTTCTGAAATATGTTTCCTAGTTTCTGAAATGCCAAACTGTCCAGAACATAACTTAGATCCACAAGCAAAATACTTAATTGGTATTTTGAAGGAGCTAGCAAGCATCTTTAGTGTCATAGCGAGATTAACTCTTAAGGAAGTAGTGGATTCTGCCTTCCCCTACGGCTGTTTTCTTGCCTTCCCCATCCCACATAACCAAGGCAAGTGAGGAGAGGGAATGTGGCACCCAAAGTCAGGAGCACCAATGACAGATACAGAGCCAGACTGTGCATCTGCCAGTCTGGGTGGCATCCTTTCTGCCACTCCCTCCTGGGAACTCTGAACTGCAAAATTAATTCTTTCCATTCACAGATTCCTCCCTCCCTCAGTTCACACCTCCTACCCTCCTCCACCCGCTTCCTAGCCAGTATATTGTCCTTTGCTTCTGACATGCTTCCTCCCAACGCTTCAGTGTCTGTTCTGATCAAAAAGAACATCATGTTATAAATGGTGCTGCCTGATTTTTCAGGCAGTGAGCAGCCAAGGAACTATAAAGATCTGTTTAGAATCATAACCACTTAGCAGGCACACGGCCACTAGGACTTTATGGCCATTAATTCGTTTATCCTCCCTGAATCCCTCTAAGGCATCCCTTATTATCTCCATTTGACAAATAGAGCAAAACTAAAATGCACAGAAATTGACTAATTGACTGGGTTACAATAAGGGGAGGAAGACGGCAACAGACTATTAAAAGCTAGTGCTGTATTGAAACTTGAAGACTCTAAATGCATGCCTGGCTTTCTGCAATGCAGCATCCAAGCTTTTTGAATTCAGAAGGATATTCTTAAAGACTCTCTAATTTACCCACCTCCATTTTCCAAACCAGAATATTAGGGCCTACTGAGATCAAAGATTTGTTCAAGGTCATGTTGTGACTAAGAGGAGGAGATAAGACTCCAAGCCTGATCTTCTGGTTCTAGGTGCAGTGTTCTATCCACATTGAGGAAACCCAGATCCAGACACATGAAGTCACACAACTTGCTGAAGGCAGCGCTGCTCCAGAGCACCAGGAGAGGTACAAGAACAGGTATACATTTTCTACATAGTGCAAACGCCCATGGCCAAGGAGGCAAGCAGTGACTAAAATCCAGCCAGCACTCTCTCAGCCAAGCTGCATGCTTCGAGACGGGAGTGTATCCACCCAGAAGAAAGCGTGCCATCTGCCCACAGGACTACTGCTACTCAAAGAGGACACTTCCTACCATGCACCAAGGTGCCATGTAGATCACCAGCAGCTGAGTCCAACTCTCTTAACTCCTCTTCTAATGCTGAATGGGAAAGGTGGGCTGTCTTTGGAATATGGAAAAAGGAAAGCCAAGAATGATATGTGGCTTCCCACTTCTATGGCATTAGTGCGTACTAAGAAGAAGGCAATGCAACCAGATTGCCTGCCTAAAAAAGTGCCAGGACACTTCATTCTGGTTAAAATACAACACGCTAAATGTAGCACAATTAATTCAACTCCATATTAATTGAATATGTTTTGGACTTTTAAAAACACTTTTTAGAAAATGTGGGCAATTGGCCTAGGTTTTACACAAAGAAGGATGCCAGAATACGTCTTCTAAAATTTAAAAGAATACCTCTTCTGTGCCTACCATGCCCCGACTATAATTGATCCTTCATCCAACTAAAACTGGAGGTGGGGAGAGGGGACAGAAACATATACCCATTCATGCTGGAAGTAAAACTGCCAGTAAAGATATTTTTTCCATCTTGGCTAAAGGCCTAGCTACTTCCTGTTTTCTAGAACCAGTCAATGTTTCAGCTACAACATTCCCAGTGGCTACAGCCTCTATTCCAGTTATTGTATCAGATCACTTGGCATCCAAGCCCTCCCCTCTCCAATGCTGCCAGTACCAGGTGGACAGCAATGCTATAATAAGTGAACAGTATGCGCTGTTTCAACATGGGGAATAAGAGTGAAGGCAGAGTCAAAATGAATCTGAGATTTCTAACTTGGCCAAAAGGGGACATGGTAATATCAACAACCGACATGGAGAATAAAGAACTAGAAAGTTTTGAAGCGAAAGAAAATGAATTCTGCTTTGGAAAATTTGATAGCCAGCTGGAAATGAAAGGCTAAAACATACAGGGTAGAGCCAGAGTTGCAAGAATAATCATGATCCTTCAAAACACAGGACATGAGGCTTTCTTCTCTTTAACTTTGCATAATCCATGAAGCCCTTTATATTTGCCAGAAGGAGGGAAGGAAGGGTGGGGAGTAGGAAAACCAATTTCAACTATTTCTGTGATCTATTGTTACATCATAAACCACCCCAAATTTACTGGCTTAAAACAAAAATTTATTATTTCTCATGATTCTAAGTTCTGACTAGGTGACTTTCCGGCTTTAGGTTGTGATGACCAGGGTACTAGCATGGCTGGGACATCCAAGCTGGCCTCATTTCATGTAACTCTCAGGGGTAGTGGAGGTCAGCAGGTAGCACAGCTGGGGCTGTCAGCGAGGTAACCTCACTTCTCCTTTGTGGACCTTTCTCTGTAGCTAGTTGGTCTTCTTCACAGTTGGCAGCTAGGTTCTAATAAAGAGCATTTCAAGAGAATAAACCGAAATGTGCAACTGCTTATCACGCTTCCACTTGCATTATGTGTGCAAAGGTCATAACCAAAAGCAGTTAAATGGCCAAGCTTAAATCAATGTGGAGGGAAGTACACAAGGGAGTGAATACTAGGAAACACGGTTCTTTGGGGGCCACCAAAGCAATAGTCCACCATACCTTCTGAAGAAATTAAGGGCTCTCTATCAGGCTTCCAGTCAAGATGGCAGAAGAGGTAAACACTGTGCTGGCCTCCTGCCAGGACCACATCAAAATTACAACTAAACCACAGAACAACCACCATTAAGAATCACCTGAAGTCTAGCTGAACAGAAGTCCTGTAACAGGATATACAGAAGAAGCCACCTCAAGACTGATAGGAGGGGCAGAGACACAGAACAGGCTGGTCCCACACCCCTGTGTGACCATTAAAATTCGGGAAGGATATCTCGACTGTGAAGGTTTCCTCCCCCTGCAAGGAGCAAGAGGTCCCTGCCCCACAGCATGCTCCCCCGTTGAGGGTTCCAGCGACAGAGAAAGAAGTCCCCACAACTTTTGGCTGTGAAAACCAGCAGAAATTGTGGCTGAGTGAGACAGAGGCCGTCTGGAATCCCATTCTTCTTAAAGGACCCACACACATATTTACTCATTGGACTCATTTGCTTGGAGCTCCAGCACTGGGGCAGCAGCTCAAAAGACATCAGGGACATACAGGGAGAAACTGAGTTGTTTGGCTTCAGAGTGCAAGCTGAAGGGGCCGCTTTCTCTCACACAGAAATACTGGCAGAAGCCATTTTTTTCTTTGTTGAGCCCTCCCCCTACGCAGCGTGCAGATGCAGGTGGATGCCAATCTTAGTCTGCATCAACCTGGCTAAATCCACTAGCCCCACACTTGTTATTCCCTGAGGCTCCACCCCACCCAATTTGAGGGCCCACCCAAGCCATTTCCAGTGGCTTTTCCATACAAAAAGCCTGTCTTAGCTCATGCTGTGGACTTTCCTAAAATCTCTTAAAGTTTCACAAACACAAAACAAGCACCATCTAGCCTCAGCATGCCCCATACCTCTTGCTAAGTAGCTCCAAGCTCAGCACTAGCAGCAGCTGGCCTCAGTTCACAGCTTAGCCTCTCTCAGGCCCCTCTCAGCACAAATGGCAACCATCTGCCGATTGCTTTGTAGCTCATATCAAGTGGCCCCAGGCAAGGCACAGGCAGCAGCTGACCTTGGCCTGCAATAAAGTCCCTCCCAAGAGGCCCCAGAACCAACACACCAGGTGGCCAGCTTCAAACCACACCACAGTACCACCTGATCATCTCCACTAATGACACACCAAAAGCACTGACTGTAAATTCTGCTCCATAGGATCAGCCCCTGCACAATAGTTCCTCCACCATAGTCACAACAATTCCTCACAACCAATCAGCCTGAGGGTCAGTCCCTCCTATTTACATGCAAACAGCAACCAAGGCTCAACTACAACAGGAAGACACACACAACTCACACAAGGGACACATCTGGAGCACCCAGGTCAGGTTACCATGGAGACTGCTCTACTGGGCCTCACAGGACACTACTACATAAGAGCACTCTAAGACCGGGCAACATAGCAGCTCTATCTAATACATAGAAACAAACACAGGGAGGGAGCCAAAATGGGGAGCAAAGAAACATGTCCCAAATGAAACAACACAACAAAGCTCCAGAAAAAGAGCCAAACAAAATGGAGACAAGCAATCTACCAGATGCAGAGTTCAAAACACTGTTTATAAAGATGCTCAATGATCTCAGAGAGAACTTCAACAAAGATATAGGAAATATAAAAATTGAGATAGAAAACATAAAAAGAACCAGTCAAAAATGAAGAATACAATAACTGAAATGAAGAATACTTTAGAGGAAATTAACAGCAGATTAGATGAAGCAGAGGATTGACAGCAATTTGGAAGATAAGATAGCAGAAAACATCGAAGCAGAACAGAAAAAAAAAATCCATTAAAATGAGGGTAGTTCAAGGGGCCTCTGGAACAACATCAAGTGCACCAGCATTTGCATCATAGTAGTACCAGAAGAAGAGAGAGCAGGGAATTGAAAATGTATTTGAAGAAATAATGACAGAAAATAACCTTATCCTGATGAAGGAAATAGACCTACAAGCTCAGAAAGCACAGAGTATCTCAAACAAGATGAAACCAAAGAGGCCCACACCAAGAAACATCAGAATTAAAATGCCAAAGGTTAAAGACAAAAACAGAATCTTAAAAGCAGTAAGAGAAAAGCAGTTCGTTACCTACTTGGGAGCTCTGTCCTGCAGGAGACCCTGCTTGCTGCGCCATTTGTCGTGTGGGAGACCCGGCGGGGTCTCTGCTCCCGCTCCCCACATAAGAACGCAGGATATGGTGAGGCCAAAAAGGAACACCCACGGAGCCATAGGTAGGGGAGTCATACCACTATATTCTCTCTGGCGGCACTATACGCTCACTGGAGGCTGCATCCACACTGTCCACAAACCGCCGTCCACGCTTGCCAGCCCAGCCGCCATCTTCTTGCTAGCCCCATTCTTCTCTTTGCTAGCATAGCCACAGCAGTTATATTAGTGGCCAATGGCTCACTGGTTACAGCTGACGACCAACTAGCCACAGCTGATGGCCATCCGATCACATTGATGGCCATTTACTACCTGAGCCAGCACATGTCTATGTGAGGCCGAGAGCCTGGAAACTGCTTTCTGGGGCTCTGTCCCCACAAGCTCCCATAAGATTATAAGTTAATTTCTCAACAGAAATGTTGCAGGCCAGGAGGAATTGGCAGGAAATATTCAAAGTGATGAAAAGAAAGGACCTACAACCGAGATTATTCTACCAAGCAACGCTATAATTTAGAATCAAAGGACAGACAAAGAGCTTCTCAAACAAGAAAAAGTTCATCACCACCAAACCAATATTACAAGGGTTCTTAGAGGGACTTCTTTAAGACCAAAAAAATAAATAAATAAATAATATGAATAATAAGATAGTAATAACTACATATCTATCAATAATTGCTTTCAATGTAAATGGATTAAATGCTCCAATCAAAAGACATAGGAGAGCTGAATGGACAATAAAACAAGACCTTTACATATGTTGCCTACAAGAGACTCACATCAGATGGAAAGACACACACAGACTGAAAGTAAAGTGATGGAAAAGATTATTTCATGATAATGAAAACAAACAAACAAAGCTGGGGTACAATACTTATATCAGACAAAATCGACTTTAAAACAAAGGCTGTAACAAGAGACAAAGAAGGACCAGTAATCCCACTTCTAAGTATTTATCTGAAGAAACCCAAAATGCTATTTCGAAGGAACTAGTGCATCCAAATATTCATTGCAGCATTATTTACAATAGTCAAAATATGGAGGCAACCTGGTGTCCCAAATTGGATGAAATGATAAAGAAGAAGTGGTACATATATATAATGGAATAATATTCAGCCATAAAAAAGAATAAAATCTTTCCAACTACAACAACTTTGATGGATTTAGAGGATATTGTGCTAAGTGGAGTAAGTCAGAGAGAGAAAGACAAGTGCCATATGATTTCACTTATATGTGGAATCTAGAAAACAAAATAAACAAAACAGAAACAAACTCATAGATACAGAGAATGTTTTGATGGTTGCCAGATGGAAGGGGCATTGGGGGGATGGTTGAGAAAGGTGAAGGGATTAAGAAGTACAAATTGATAGATACAAAATAGTTTGGTGATGTAAAGTATAGAATAAAAAATATAGTCAATAATATTGTAATAAGCAGGTATGGTGTCAGATGGGTACTAGATTGATCGGGGTGATCACTTTATAAGTTATATAAATGTCTAATCTATTTTGTACACTTGAAACTAATATAATATTCTGTCAACTGTAATTGAAAAATTTAGAAATTTCCCATAATATTACAATTGGACTTTTTAAAGTAGGATTCAAAATCTGATCCAATCTCATCACTGTTTCTGCATGAGCTTTCAGCTCTGGATAGACTAGACTTCTTAGGATCCTAGATTCTGTGATTGGAAAGAATCCTAAAGTTTACCCATTGCACTCAGACACACACACACACACACACACACACACACATACAAGACGGAGACCATCCTTCTCTGGACACGTTGTGTTTTAATAGTGGCATTCTGAAAG